>NW_025334084.1:0-1249995 GCF_014858855.1 Bufo gargarizans | reverse complement strand
CAGCAGTTGCAGCATCTAGCAGTGAGCACAATCCAGGAAGTTGAATAAACCGCAAAGTGATGCAGTATGGGAGGGGATATAAAGGGATGCAATCAGTGCAACTAGATGACAGCTGAGAGAGGGGAAACGAGATGACAAAACGAAACCAAAACAAAAGAACCTCAAGCAAGAGGTACTGAAGAACGTCTGTCAGAGCTTCTCAGAGATCTGGCGGTGACAGTATGCCAGAAATTATGTGTTATGGCATCACGGCTGCCCTGAAACAGCTGATCAGTGGAGGTGCCTGGTGTACCTAAAAAAAAGAGATTGTCAGTGTGTTTTTTTTTTTTTTTGTTTCTTTTAATTTTCCCCGGAGCCACCTGTCCTCTTTAAACATCCCCTCACTCAGAAGATGTTGGGCTACCTCTATTCACGTAACTTTGTCAGTGCATTCCACTGAAGTCAGTGAGATCACTTACCTACTTAAAGGGGTTGTCCAACCAGCCAACTGTACCTCTGGAGATCCGTTCCGTTTTTGCAGAACCATCTATTGAAAATGTTATGCCCAGCCCAATTATTTAATGTACTTACTGTTTAAACATTATTGTATGCTACTGTTTCCGTTTGCGATCCACAAAAAACGGATCACAAACGGAAACCAAATGGAAAAACGGAACGGCAAAACGGAAGCGGAAACACTACTAAAACAAAAAAAGAAAAACGGATCTGTTAAAAACGGACTGCAAAATACTGAAAAAGCCATACGGTCGTGTGCAAGAGGCCTAAGTTGAATAGTGACAGCCCAACGTCTTCTTAGTGAGGGGGTGTTTGAAAAGGACCTTTCACCACTCCTGACTTTTTTTTCTGTTTTACAAATTTGCTTGCATTCTCCTTGTGATAAAGATTCTGGAGCATCTTTTCTTATAACTCCTATGTTGTGCCATTCCTCTTATATTTAGATTTTTTTATTTAGAAGTACATTGATAAGGGCAAATGCAACACCTAGTTAGCAAAGTGGTGTGTCCATGCACAGCCTTCCACTGCCACTCCTGATTGGACAGTGTCAGAATGGTAACATACAGTTGTCAATTTATTCATAAACTTCTAGTAGCAATAGTTGAGGATCCTCACAACATTCAGTTATAAAAGACAGTACTCCACGGTTGTCATTTCAAATGGAATACCAGCACTTGTCATGAGTAGTGGCAGCTTCTCTTTAATTCTGCATTTGGACACTCTAAGGGCTCTTTCACACTTGCGTTGTCCGGATCCGGCGCGTACTACATTTGCCGGAAGTGCCCGCCGGATCCGTAACACCGCAAGTGAACTGAAAGCATTTGAAGACTGATCCTTCTTCAAAATGCGTTCAGTGTTACTATGGCAGCCAGGACGCTATTAAAGTCCTGGTTGCCATAGTAGTAGTGGGGAGCGGGGGAGCAGTATACTTACCGCCCGTGCGGCTCCCGGGGCGCTCCAGAATGACGTCAGAGCGCCCCATGCGCATGGATGACGTGATCTATGCGATCACGTCATCCATGCGCGTGGGGCGCCCTGACGTCACTCTGAAGCGCCCCGGGAGCCGCACGGACGGTAAGTATACTGCTCCCCCGCTCCCCACTACACTTTACCATGGAAAAAAGGACTTTAGCGTCCTGGCTGCCATGGTAACCATTCAGAAAAAGCTAAACGTCGGATCCGGTAATGCGCCGAAACAACGTTTAGCTTAAGGCCGGATCCGGATCAATGCCTTTCAATGGGCATTAATTCCAGATCCGGCCTTGCGGCAAGTGTTCAGGATTTTTGGCCGGAGCAAAAAGCGCAGCATGTTGCGGTATTTTCTCCGGCCAAAAAAACGCTCCAGTCCTGAACTGAAGACATCCTGATGCATCCTGAACGGATTTCTCTCCATTCAGAATGCATGGGGATAATCCTGATCAGGATTCTTCCGGCATAGAGCCCCGACGACGGAACTCTATGACGGAAAAGAACAACGCAAGTGTGAAAGAGCCCTAAGATGAGCAGTTCTGCCATCATCAATGTTTCAGTCCCATTTTTAAGCGGTTCATTTGAGGGACTGAAACCTTGCTTGTACATTGGGTGAATAAATTCACCCTTAATTGGATCTCTTGGAGTTCTTCTTCTACCTGGGTATACTGTTGTGACTTTGTGGAAGGTTTGGTGTCCAGCCTTTTGAAACTCTGCACTCGCCCTTAAGAAGTTTCTGCATCAAAGAGAACCTGTCACCGCCATAATGCCCTAAACTGCCCGCAGTAACTCACAGCTGTGGCCATCATGTTCCCAATGGTGTCTTTACCTCTATCATCCAAGTGAGCCCGCCTGCGCAGCCGTTGTGTGAGTCACTGTGCTGGTTTGTTTTATTGGTGTATAAAATGAGTGGTAAAGTCAGGAAGGAAGATGACTGGAGCTTATATTTTAGCATTTGCACAGACCTTAATCTTACTTTGTCAGTTTTCATAACTGTAATGGATCTAGATTTCCTGTTCATTAATGACTCTTTGCATATGGAGTGTGTTATAATTGATATTTCTAACATATATATTTTTCTGTATTGCTTGTAGCAACTAGAATTGGTGGAGCCCAGCGGCTGGATACATGTGCCCTTAACAGATGCACATAAAAGACCAATCCGAACGTTTATGATCCAGATAGCGGTTTTAGCAAATCATCAGAATGGAAGAGATACTCATATGCGACAGATTAAAGTGTTCACACCAGTGGAAGAAAGCTCCATAGGCAAATTCCCCAGATGCACAACTATTGATTTTATGATGCATCGTTTCATTAGGTGATCTAACCAAGATCCAATAAATGGTTGGCATTGACTTGTTCCTATATGGACACTTTTATTTTTTTATTGATGTAGTAAAGTATAATTTTATTCCATGGCACCAGGTTTTTATTAAGTTTCAAGCTGTTTTATTTTAAAAGGAAAAAGTATCCAATATCATTTTCTCTATAATCACCAGTTTATGTATTGTGATGTTCATATATATTTTTTCTTTTTAATGTTTACAATTTTATGAGGGAGTAATTTAGCTAAAACCGATAATATTATTTTCTTGAATAACTTTGAAACTGTCTCCATGCCGCTACAGGTGGACTTTCATTTTCAGCTTATGTTATTTCCTAACTCAGTTTAAAGAAGGTATATTTGGACAATGTAAAAAAAAAAAATGCCTGCCTGATTCACGTTAAAAATGTAATATCTACATAACTGATGATGGTCTGTATTTTCATCATTGAGAAATTATACACATGTAATGTTAGAAAATATTTTTTGTATATTTTTGCTGACATCTAATTTGAGATCACAGTTTTGCTATAGTAAGGGTTTGGCCTTGTTCAGACTAGTGTTATGGATTTCATTGCATGGCAGCTACAATGTATCTATTGCCAAGCAAATCATGAAGAACATTTACTTGGTTCTGGTGTTTTTGACTACCGGTCATGCTGTACTTACCCTCAAAAATATCAGAACCCCTGATGGAAACAGTATAACGAAGGCAATTTTCGCACTGGCGTTTTGGCTTTCCGTTCAGGGCTCTCACAAGCGGACCAAAACTGATCCGTTTGGCCCTAATGCATTCTGAATGGAAAAGGATCCGCTCAGAATGCATCAGTTTGCCTCCGTTCCATCTCCATTCCGCTCTGAAGGCGGACATCAAAACGCTGCTTGCAGCATTTTCGTGTACTTCTGATGAAACTGAGCCAAACGGATCCATCCTGTCACACAATGTAGGTCAATGGGGATGGATCTGTTTTCTATGACACAATCTGGCACAATAGAAATTGGATCCGTCCTCCATTGACTTTCAGTGGTGTTTAAGAGGGCTCCATCTTGGCTATATTAAGCATAATACAAATGGATCCGTTCTGAACGGATGCATGCGGTTGTATTAGCTGGACGCATCCGTCTGTGCAGATCCATGATGGATCCACACCAAACGCGAGTGTGAAAGTAGCCTAAGTGTGAACAGAGCTTAACATGAATGTTTTCAGTTACAGCTTCATTAATATAGAATATATATATATATATATATATATATATATATATATATATATATATATATATAATATAATATACGCACCATTTGTTCCAAAATGTGTTGGTGCTACATAATGAGACCACCGTCATTTCATTGTTCTATATATTCTCTTTCTTGATGACACATTTGCCACCTTATTGTCCTGCTTTATTTTTTTATTTGCAATGCAGAAGTTTCTTTTTTTTAACTCTTCATTGTATTGTGCCATATTTGCTCTCTCATTTGTAACTATGACTACTTTTATCTATGTTTCTTGTTTGATATTTAAATCTTTCAAAAGCAAAGCTATTATTGAACGTGACTGGTTTCTAAACCATGTTTTTTTTTCTTTTAATTTTACTAATAAACTATTATTCACAGTAGCCTCTAAAGACCTGTTTTATTTTCTAAGAGCTCAAAATGTGTTAGTTTATATTAAATATAAAACACATTTTTTGAGTAGAGGAAAAATCACATTTGCTCAATTTGTGAATATATATTTTTTATTATACAACCTAATTATGGCAGTGCCCTTTCTCAGATGTTTCACAAGAGTTACTAGTTCACGACACTTGTGTAAGCCACTGTGTTAAGTTAGACATAATTCTTAGAAAGCCATTCTTCTATGCAGACTTGAATTTCCCAAGCTAGTGTGTTTACAGCCTTAGGAAATTTGCTCTTTTTCCAAAAAGAAAGCTGAGCCTCTAATGCAACCAGATGTAAGATAGCTATCCTGTAAGTCAATTGGATTGTAGCTAAGCCAGTACCTCATCTGCAGACAGCTCTTTCAGAGCTATATCCCCTCATCAGTGCAGAGCAGAGAGAGAGCTGTATTAATTGGTTGAGTTTGGCAAAGAGAGAAAATGTACATCCCTTTTTCCCAGAGGAGCATTGCCTGACTTATAAGACTCCTTACACCACTATGCCTTCTTCAAAAGAAGAAATAGTACATCCCTTAATAAAGCCATAGGAAGTATGGTCAGACACCTCCACCAACATTTGCGGTCAGTCAGCTACCCCAATACAAATTTAATTGTTAGTGGGTCTAAATGATAAGTAAAATACTAATTAGATAATTATTTCCTACCCAAGGGTCAAGGCATCCAGCTTCCAATATCTGTCATATTTGCAAAGTCAAACCTAAAGATCTTAGATTAGCAGGAATGCACATGCTAAATATAGGACAGAATCCTGTAAAACTTCCCCCTGCAACAGATGTTAGGGGAAAGGGTTGGCTACTGACTTCAACACCAGATACCGCAGGAAAGAAAGATCATGCATATTGGATAAACAAGTCTAGTCTTTCGGTCCTGGGGAAGATGGACTGGCAGTGGCCTATTCTCCCCTATTGAAATAAACATGCAGAAGAAATACTTTTAATTTCATATGTTCTTATGTGGTAAAATAGAGGGCACACTTCATCTGAAATGACCCAGAGACCAATTACGTATCCAAGCTATTTATTAGTACATATCATTATAACGTATAGGTATAAAATAAAAACAAAACCCCCTAAAGAGCTAGAATAATAAGAATATAAAGAAAATGTATATCTCTCATTCATTGGTACAGTATTAGTTGATAACACCTTGTTGTACACTTATCAAGAACTAAAGAATTAAAACATTTTCTCATTGATATCTATATCCAATCTAATTCCAACATGATGGTTATAATAGTCTATCGTTCTAATATACAGTACAGACCAAAAGTTTGGACATACCTTCTCATTCAAAGAGTTTTCTTTATTTTCATGACTATGAAAATTGTAGATTCACACTGAAGGCATCAAAACTATGAATTAACACATGTGGAATTATATACATAACAAAAAAGTGTGAAACTGAAAATGTCATATTCTAGGTTCTTCAAAGTAGCCACCTTTTGCTTTGATTACTGCTTTGCACACTCTTGGCATTCTCTTGATGAGCTTCAAGAGGTAGTCACCTGAAATGGTCTTCCAACAGTCTTGAAGGAGTTCCCAGAGATGGTTAGCACTTGTTGGCCCTTTTGCCTTCACTCTGCGGTCCAGCTCACCCCAAACCATCTCGATTGGGTTCAGGTCCGGTGACTGTGGAGGCCAGGTCATCTGGAGCAGCACCCCATCACTCTCCTTCATGGTCAAATAGCCCTTACACAGCCTGGAGGTGTGTTTGGGGTCATTGTCCTCTTGAAAAATAAATGATGGTCCAACTAAACGCAAACCGGATGGAATAGCATGCCGCTGCAAGATGCTGTGGTAGCCATGCTGGTTCAGTATGCCTTCAATTTTGACTAAATCCCCAACAGTGTCACCAGCAAAGCACCCCCACACCATCACACCTCCTCCTCCATGCTTCACGGTGGGAACCAGGCATGTAGAGTCCATCCGTTCACCTTTTCTGCGTCGCACAAAGACACGGTGGTTGGAACCAAAGATCTCAAATTTGGACTCATCAGACCAAAGCACAGATTTCCACTGGTCTAATGTCCATTCCTTGTGTTCTTTAGCCCAAACAAGTCTCTTCTGCTTGTTGCCTGTACTTAGCAGTGGTTTCCTAGAAGATATTCTACCATGAAGGCCTGATTCACACAGTCTCCTTTTAACAGTTGTTCTAGAAATGTGTCTGCTGCTAGAACTCTGTGTGGCATTGACCTGGTCTCTAATCTGAGCTGCTGTTAACCTGCAATTTCTGAGGCTGGTGACTCGGATGAACTTATCCTCCGCAGCAGAGGTGACTCTTGGTCTTCCTTTCCTGGGGCGGTCCGCATGTGAGCCAGTTTCTTTGTAGTGCTAGATGGTTTTTGTGACTGCACTTGGGGACACTTTCAAAGTTTTCCCAATTTTTCGGACTGACTGACCTTCATTTCTTAAAGTAATGATGGCCACTCGTTTTTCTTTACTTAGCTGCTTTTTTTCTTGCCATAATACAAATTCTAACAGTCTATTCAGTAGGACTATCAGCTGTGTATCCACCTGACTTCTCCACGACGCAACTGATGGTCCCAACCCCATTTATAAGGCAAGAAATCCCACTTATTAAACCTGACAGGGTACACCTGTGAAGTGAAAACCATTTCAGGTGACTACCTCTTGAAGCTCGTCAAGAGAATGCCAAGAGTGTGCAAAGCAGTAATCAAAGCAAAAGGTGGCTACTTTGAAGAACCTAGAATATGACATATTTTCAGTTGTTTCACACGTTTTTGTTATGTATATAATTCCACATGTGTTAATTCATAGTTTTGATGCCTTCGGTGTGAATCTACAATTTTCATAGTCATGAAAATTAAAGAAAACTCTTTGAATGAGAAGGTGTGTCCAAACTTTTGGTCTGTACTGTATATAATAGATAATGACTATGTCTTAAGTTGACTGGATGTAGGTGGTTGTGAGATACTTTCCGTTATCTAAACATATAAATTGCTTGTTTTTTTTTATGCATGAGTGATTATTTTCATTCACGTCTGAGTTGTTAAAGTTCGTTTTATATATGTATTTGTATGTTCAGATAAATCATTAGTATTACATCCGTCTTAAATGGACATCTATGTCTTCAAATAGTTGCAGTCTGATAGCGCTTTAAACCATGGAATAGAAGAATATCTGTGGAGTGCTCCACTGTAGCTTTGTTGAACTTGAATCTCTCTACTGTAGTTGCGTGCTTATTGTGGGGTCTCCTGGTGATACCATCCAACCAGACGCATTTCGGAGTATCTCACTCATTCCTCAGTGGCCAAGTTATCCCAGGAGATCCTGCGCTTTTTATACTTCCATGATTGTAGTCCCATACAAAACCTGTACTGGAATCATTTTGAATATGTGTGTTCAATACTAATTTACCAGTTATATATTGCTTCGTTGTGTCATATAACTGTCTATTCTTCACTTGTTATCATCTTTTTTGTTGCAATGATAAAAAGTAGAGGGAAAAAAGCAGAAAAGACAAAGAAAAATACATTGCGATTTTGAAGCGTTTCCTATGTATTTCAAGGTGGAGATGTCAATGTATAGATCTTTAACCAATAAATCCGCTTTGTTTCTTTTTTTCTCTTTCACTATTTTTCTTTTTATATTTTATTCTTATGAGATTATTCTTCATCAGAGATTGGAAAACTTCAAGTAGCAATGTGGGATTGGGGCCTCCCGCCAAAGGGGGATCGGAGTGCTGGTAAACAGCCTGACTCCGATCCCCGTCGACGGAGGACGCCCACCTCCAATCTATAAAAAGCCGAAGAGTTCCAATTCTGCGTTCAACCTATCAGGTAAAAGCGTACAAAAATCATATATTATTCTCAATTCTTGTCGAGACATCCTAATAATATGATTTCCCCCTCTCCAATGTTTTGTAACTCTCTCAAGAGCAGTGAATATTAAGCCTTTTGGATCCGGATTGTGAAATTGTTTGAAGTGTTTCGATTGGGAGTGTTTTTCGTATCCATTCTTTCTATTTGCTATATGTTCGGATATTCTTTTTTTTCAACACACTTTTTGTCCTTCCTATATATTTTTTTACACGGGCACTCAATTATATAAATCACATCTGTTGTACTACATGTCAAGAATTCCTTTAAGTCAAAGAAAAGTGTATTTTTGGGGAAAGAGGAGTTTTTGCAATTATTGCATTTCCCACATCTATAGAACCGATTGAAACTGAACAGGTTTTGCATAGACTGTTCTTTTTGTTTTCTTTAATTGTCTGGGCTATTTTTATGCCTAGATTTGGGGCCTTCGTGTATGTTATCTTGGGTATACTATTTATCAATTGACCAATAACTTTGTCTTTTAAAATATAATGCCAATTTTTTTTAAACTGTTTTCTATTTTCTTATAGTGTACATTAAAATGTAAAATGATCCTTATCTCTTCGTCCCCCATTTCTTTTTTTATCGATTGCACTACCTTCAAAAAACTCTCTCTATTTATATTTCTCACTTTGGCGAGAGATATGTCTATAGCTTTTAGATGGATATTCCTTTCTTACAAATTTCTCTTTCAATTGTTCAGCCTCTTCAAATTTCCAATTGTCTGTGCAGTTTATTTTTATCTTACTAAATTGCCCTTTTGGTATGTTCAAAAGCCATCTTGGCAAGTGGCAACTTGAATACAAAATGTAGCTGTTTTTTGCTACGGGTTTATAGTAAGTACTGCATGTTTATTTTCTTGTACTGTCATTTGTAAATCTAAAAATTCAATTTTGTGCCTGCTGGTATTAGCTGAAAAACATAGGTTATTCAGATTTTGGTTTATTTCCTCCAAAAAGTGCTGGAGTTCCATTTCTGATTCTTGCCATATGAAAATAATATCGTTGATATATCTCCGCTATAGTACCAGGCTTGTCCCCAGCTTAGGGGCTATATGGACTTGTTCCCACTGGGTCATAAATAAATTTGTATAGCTGGGGGCAAACCTGGTGCCCATGGCGGGACCTCTTATCTGTAAAAGATATTCAGTGTCGAAATAGAAGTAATTGTGGGTTCAAATATATCTTACGCCCTCTGCTATAAAGTCAATCTGTTCGGTTCTAAATTGGCCGCTAATTTCCAACTGGGCTTCCATAGTGTTCTTCCTTGATTATGTTCAATTATTGTATACAACAAATTAATGTCCCATGTGCCCATGATCCAATGGGGTTCATATTTTAACTGTTCTATGGTCTTTATGATTTGAGTAGTATCTTTTATGTATGAAAAAGTGTTTTTTACTATTGGTTGTAGCATTCTATCTATATATTGTGATAAACTGGATGTTAATGATTCTATGCCTAAAATGATTGGTATTGGCGGGAGGCCCCCATCCCACATTGCTACTTGAATTTTTCCAATCTAAAAAGAAAACTGGTGAAAGAGGAAAAAAATAAATAACAAAGGGGATTTATTGGTTGAAGATCTATACATTGATATCTCACCACCGTGGAATACAGAAATCTATTTTTATCTAATTTTTAATCTATTTTATCTAATTTTTATTTGTTTTATTTTATTCTGCTACACCTCATCAATACATAATATCCACTATTATTATATGTTATGATTGTTGAAAAAGATACATTTTTATTACAGTCAATAGAGTGCAATGTGAGACACACTTAAAAAAACCGCAACAATAGACTAAAAATCGCATAGGAAACGCTTCAAAATCGCAATGTATTTTTCTTTGTCTTTTCTGCCTTTTTCCTCTACTTTTTATCATTGCAAGAAAAGACAGTCATGACACAACAAAGCAATATATAACTGGTAAATTAGTATTGAACACACATATGCAAAACTATTCCAGTACAGGTTTTGTATGGGACTACAATCATGGAAGTATAAAAAGCGCAGGATCTCCTGGGATAACTTGCCCACTGAGTAAGGAGTAAGATACTCTGAAAAGCGTCTGGTTGGATGGAATCAGCAGGAGACCCCAAAATAAGCATGCAACTGCGGTAGAGATTCAAGTTCAACAAAGCTATAGTGGAGCACTCCACAGATATTCTTCTATACAAGCTCAAAAACCCGAACAACCAACATACAGCCTGAGCGCGATCCCAGACACCACGTGGGACGGCAACACAGAGCTGCGCTATTGAGCGAATGATCTCGATACGGACATTGGGACCACATATCCGCAACTAAAGAAGGTGGAGGTAAGTGGTAAAGAGAAACAATTGCCACGTGGGATGCCACGCTTTGGCATATTTCCACTACCCTCCAATTGTTATTTTGCACAAAGCCACAAGGATTTAAAGGACCTGCAAATTCATAGGACGGGTTATGGACACAATATCCACGGTTTAAAGCGCTATCAGACTGCAACTATTTGAACACACAGATGTCTATTTAAGCCGGATGTAATACTAATGATTTATCTGAACATACAAATGCCTACAGTGGATATAAAAAGTCTACACACCCCTGTCAAAATCTCAGGTTTCTGTGATGTAAAAAAATTAGACAAAGATATATCATTTTAGAGCTTTTTCCACTTTTAATGTGACCTATAAACTGTACCACTCACTTGAAAAACTAACTGAAATCTTTTAGGTGGAGGGAAGAAAACAAACAAAAAAAACTAAAATAATGTGGTTGCATAAGTGTGCACACCCTCTTATAACTGGGGATGTAGATGTGCTCAGAATTAAGCAATCACACTCAAAATCATGTTAAATAGGAGTCAGCATACACCTGCCATCATTTAAAGTGCCTCTGATTAACCCCAAATAAAGTTCAGCTGCTCTAGTTGGTCTTTCCTAAAATCTTCTCAGTCGCATCCCACAGCAAAAGCCATGGTCCACAGAGAGCATCCAAAGCATCAGACGGATCTCATTGTTAAAAGGTATCAGTCAGGATAAGGGTACAAAAGAATTTCCAAGGTATTAAAAATACCCGTGGAACACTGAAGACAGTCATCATCAAATGGAGAAAATATGGCACAACAGTGACATTACCAAGAACTGGACATCCCTTCAAAATTGATGAAAAGACGGGAAGAAAACTGGTCTGGGAGGCTACCAAGAGACCTACAGCAACATTAAAGGAGCTGCAGGAATATCTGACAAGTACTGGCTGAGTGGTACATGTGAAAACAATCTCCCATATTCTTCATATGTCTGGGCTATGGGGTAGAGTGGCAAGACAAAAGCCTTTTCTTCTGAAGAAAAACATCCAAGCTAGGCTACATTTTGCAAAAACACACCTGAAGTCTCCCAAAAGCATGTGGGAAAAGGTGTTATGTTCTGATGAAACCAAGGTTAAACATTTTGGCCATAATTCCAAAAGATATGTTTGGCGCAAAAACAACACTGCACATCACCAAAAGAACACTATCCCCTCAGTGAAGCATGGTGGTGGCAGCATCATGCTTTGGGACTGTTTTTCTTCAGCTGGAACTGGGGCCTTAGTTAAGCTAGAGGGAATTATGAACAGTTCCAAATACCAGTCAATACTGGCACAAAACCTTCAGGCTTCTGCTAGAAAGCTGAACATGAAGAGGAACTTCATCTTTCAGCATGACTCTGACCCAAAGCATACATCCAAATCAACTAAGGCTACTTTCACACTTGCGGCAGTGTGATCCGGCGGGCAGTTCCGTCGTCGGAACTGGCCGCCGGATCCGCCGATCTGCTGCTGCCTGAAAGCATTTGGGCGTTCAGGCATGTCTTCATTTTTTTTCGCCGGAGAAAAAACCGTAGCCTGCTAAGGTTTTCTCTTTTGCCTGATCAGTCAAAACGACTGAACTGAAGACATCCTGATGCAAACTGAACGGATTACTCTCCATTCAGAATGCATGGGGATATGCCTGATCAGTTCTTTTCCGGTATAGAGCCCCTGTGACGAAACTCTATGCCGGAAAAGAAAAACGCTAGTGTGAAAGTACCCTAAGGAATGGCTTCATCAGAAGAAGATTAAAGTTTTGGAATGGCCCAGCCAGAGCCCAGACTTGAATCCAATTGAAAATCTGTGGGGTGATCTGAAGAGGGCTGTGCAGATTTGCCCTTGCAATCTGACAGATTTGGAGTGTTTTTGCAAAGAAGAGAGGGCATATCTTGCCATGCTGATAGACTCATACCCAAAAAGACTGAGTGCTGTAATAAAATCAAAAGGTGCTTCAACAAAGTATTAGTTTAAGAGTGTGCAGATTTATGCAACCATTTTTTTTTCTTCCCTCTACCTCAAAAATTTCAGTTTGTTTTTCAATTGAGTTGTACAGTTTATAGGTCACATTAAAGGTGGAAAAAGTTCTAAAATGATCTATCTTTGTCTCTTTTTTTTTTCCATCACAGAAACCTGACATTTTAACAGGGATGTGTAGACTTTTTATATCCACTGTGCCTGCATTGCTGAGAAAAATAATGTTTTATTATATGTAAATGAGCCTCTAGGAGCACCAGGGGTGTGTAGACTTTTTATATCCACTGTATATAAAACGAACTTTAACAACTCAGAAGTGTATGAAAATAATCACTTGTGCATAAAAAAAAACAACAAAAAAAACAATTTATATGTTTAGATAACGGAAAGTATCTCACAACCTCCTACATCCAGTCAACTTAATACATAGTCATTACCTATTATCTATATTAGAACTATAGAATATTATAACCATCATGTTGGAATTAGATTGGATATAGACGGTCAATGAGAAAATGTTTTAATTATTTAGTTCTTGATAAGTGTACAACAAGGTGTTATCAACTAATACTGTACCAGTGAATGAGAGATATACATTTTCTACATATTCTTATTATTCTAGCTTTTTAGGGGGTTTTGTTTTTATTTTATACCTATATGTTATAATGATATGTAGCTTGGATACGTAACTGGTCTCTGGGTCATTTCAGATGAAGTTTTAACGGTCACATACACACACAGGGGGGAGGATAGTGACCACTGCGCTCCACCCTCACCCCAGGCCCTGCCTACTTACCTCACGAGTCCTGATGACAGAGGACAACTGGACGGCAGTCCTTAACTTAGGATACGTGCGGGAAGGACCGACAAGACAAATAACGGATAGTGAACGGACCGGGTCAAAACTAAGAGGACAACGCAGTACAGAGGGTTAAGCAAAGAATGATCAGGAGAAGCCAGGGTCATAAATACCAGGAGAGTCAAGAAGTACCAAAGGAGTCTGCAAAGTATAGTTAGATGGAAGCAGAGGTCAAAATACCAGGAGGGATGCGCAGTACAGGAGGAGCAGGCAAAGGATCATCAGGGAACAGGATCAGGTAAGTATACAGGTATCCAACAAACGCCAGGAACCTAAATTAACAGGCAACCTGTGGCCAGCAGGCTGCCTGTATTTATAGTGGGGAGTAAGGGTCATGTGACGTGGCCAGCGTTACATGACCGACCAGTCGAGCACCGAGTGATCAGCTTGGCGCTCAAGGCAGACCTAGATGCAGGGAGCCTCCCAGCTAGCAAAGCCGCCCTGGGAACGAGGTCAAACACAGATCCTCGCTCCCGAAGCTAAGCAGCAGGTCTGCGGCTGATGGGAGACTGAGTGCGCCTTCAGCACCCCGTTGCAGAAGTGTGCCTTCTATTTTACTACATCATTTGTGACTGGGTGAAGTCCTATAGACAGAGCACCTGTTCTGCCAGAATTGGCGGGTGAGCCGCTAGTTAATAAATTTATTTAATTTCATATGTATGGCCAACTTAAGGGAGTTTTCCATGACTACTAAATTGATAACTTATGCAAAGATCATGTCATCAATGACCTTTTCTTGGAGGCCTGACTCCTGGCAACCTCACTGATCAGCTGACTGAAGTGTCCACAGTGCTCAGTTCTCCTGTAGTGTTACCCGGTGATGCCATACGTTTGGTAGTACCTGCATCTAGCGTTGCAGTTCAGTCTCATTCACACAAATAGGACTGAACTCTAGTTATCTTCTATACAGCCACTGCATAAATTAGGGAGCTGTGTTTGGTAAACCACAAAGCAGGTGCAGCCATCGGTGCAGCCATCTTTTTAACCCCTTCTACCCCGGGCCAGTTTTTGCTCTTCTGCCCAGGCTATTTTTTTTTACAAATCTGACGTGTCACTTTATGTGGTTATAGCTTTGGAACACTTTTACTTATCCAAGCCATTCTGAGTTTGTTTTCTCGTGACACATTGTACTTCATGATAGTCATAAATTTGAGTCAATATATTTCACCTTTATTTGTGAAAAAAATCCCCAATTTACCTAAAAAAAATTCCCAAATTTGTACTTTTCAATTTCTCTACTTTTATAATAGATAGTGATACCTCATATAATAGTTATTACTTTACATTTCCCATATGTCTACTTCATGTTTGGATCATTTTGAAATATTACATTTTATTTTTTGGGGACATTAGAAGGCTTAGAAGTTTGGAAGCAAATCTTGAAATTTTTCGGAAAATTTTCAAAACCCACTTTTCAAGGACCAGTTCAGGTCTAAAGTCACTTTGTGAGGCTTACATAATAGCAACCACCCAAAAATGAGCCCATTTTAGAAACTGATTTTACAAACTTTGTTAACCCTTAGCTGTTCCACAAGCAGTGGCGACTCTAGGAACAATATATAGGGGGGGTACAAAGATACCACAGTCAAAAATGGGGGGGCACAAACAAAATAAGTATATATCAATAAGATTACAAAATACGAGTGAATTGCGATATGCAGGGATACAGTTATAATAAAGCAATTTACTTACAAAAGAAGCTACTCAGTCGTCTGCTGTGCCGTCCTCTGCTTGCATCCACGTATTCTTTCCCCTTCTTTCTGTCTCTCGTCAGTGCACAGGCACACTGTTATGGGGGATCTGTGGAAGACACACTGTTATGGGGGCATCTGTGGATGACACATTATGCCTCTCATTAGCCCTCATTATGCCTCTCATATCAGCCCCCATATCAGCCCTTATGCCTCATTAGCTCCCATATCAGCCCTTATGTCTCATTAGCCCCCATATCAGCCCTTATGCCTCATTAGCCCCCATATCAGCCCTTATGCCTCATTAGCCCCCATTATGCCTCTTATTAGCCCCATTATGCCTCCAATTAGCCCCCATATGCCTCCTATTAGCCCCCATATGCCTCCTATTAGCCCCCATATGCCTCCAATTAGCCCCCATATGCCTCCAATTAGCCCCCATATGCCTCCTATTAGCCCCCATATGCCCCCATATGCCTCCAATTAGCCCCCATATGCCTCCTATTAGCCCCATATGCCTCCTATTAGCCCCCATATGCCTCCTATTAGCCCCTATATGCCTCCTATTAGCCCCCATATGCCTCCTATTAGCCCCCATATGCCTCCTATTAGCCCCCATATGCCTCCTATTAGCCCCATATGCCCCCATATGCCTCCAATTAGCCCCGATATGCCTCCTATTAGCCCCCATATGCCTCCTATTAGCCCCCATATGCCTCCTATTAGCCCCCATATGCCTCCTATTAGCCCCCATATGCCTCCTATTAGCCCCCATATGCCTCCTATTAGCCCCATATGCCTCCTATTAGCCCCCATATGCCTCCTATTAGCCCCCATATGCCTCCTATCAGCCCCCATATGCTCCCTATTACCCCATATGCCTCCTATTAGCCCCATATGCCCCCATTTGCCTCCAATTAGCCCCCATATGCCTCCAATTAGCCCCCATATGCCTCCTATTAGCCCCCATATGCTCCTATTAGCCCCCATATGCCTCCTATCAGCCCCCATATGCCTCCTATCAGCCCCCATATGCCTCCTATTACCCCATATGCCTCCTATTAGCCCATATGCCCCCATTTGCCTCCAATTAGCCCCCATATGCCTCCAATTAGCCCCCATATGCCTCCAATTAGCCCCCATATGCCTCCAATTAGCCCCATATGCCTCCAATTAGCCCCATATGCCCCCATATGCCTCCAATTAGCCCCACTATGCCTCCAATTAGCCCCCATATGCCTCCTATTAGCCCCATAGGCCCCCATATGCCTCCAATTAGCCCCCATATGCCTCCAATTAGCCCCCATATGCCTCATATCAGCCCCATATGCCTCCTATTAGCCCCATATGCCTCCTATTAGCCCCAAATATGCCTCCAATTAGCCCCAAATATGCCTCCAATTAGCCCCAAATATGCCTCCAATTAGCCCCCAATATGCCTCCAATTAGCCCCCAAATAGCCCCCATATGCCTCCTATTAGCCCCCAAATATGCCTCCAAATGCCCCATATGGCTCCAATTAGCCCTTATATGCCTCCTATTAGCCCCCATAATGCCCCCAGCAGCCACATTTTTTATAAAATAAAAAATAAAAACACTTACCTCTCCTGCTCCTGGACGGACGCCGCCTGCCATTTTCTCCTCAGTCGACTGTGCTCTAAACTGGCGCGCACAGCGTGAGGTCACAGAGCGCCCTCACGCTGTGCGCAGCCCTGCACAGCCGACAGCCGAGGACCAGGAAGTGGTGAGTACAGAGCGTTCACCACTTCCTGGTCCTTCGGTACTAATGAGCGCTTCCATAATGGAAGCGCTCATTAGTATTCACTCTGGGGAATCAGCGGGGGGGGCACCCGGGGGGGCAAGGGACAACATAGGGGGGGCAATTGCCCCCCCTCGCCCCCCTCTAGCGACGCCACTATCCACAAGAATTAATTGAAAATGGAGATGAAATTTCAGAATTTCACTTTTTTGGCAGATTTCGCATTTTAATAAATTTTTTCTAGTAACAAAGCAAGGGTTAACAGCCAAACAAAACTCCAATATTCATTACCCCGATTCTACGGTTTACAGAAACACCCCACATGTGGTCGTAAACTGCTGTATGGCCAGGGCGCAGTAGGAAAGGAACGCCATATGGTTTTTGGAAGGCAGATTTAGCTGAACTTTAGATGTCATGTCCTATTTGAAGCCCCCCTGATGCACCCTTGCAGTAGAAACTCAAAAAATTGACCACATTTTGGAAACTACGCGATAAGGTGCCAGTTTTGTTGGTACTATTTTGGGGTACATATGATTTTTTATTGCTCTATATTTTTTTTTTAGGCAAGGTAACCCAAAAATTGATGTTTTGGCACCGTTTTTATTTTTAACATTCATCTGACAGGTTAGATCATGCGCTATTTTTATAGAGCAGGTTGTTACGGATGCAATGATATCAAATATGTCTACTTTCTATGATGTTTATTTCAGTTTTACATAAAAAAGCATTTATTAAAACAAAAATTAGATTTTTGTATCTCCATTTTCTGAACGCCCTATTTCTTTTATTTTTCTGCCGATCGACTTGTGCAGGGGCTTTTGCAGGAAGACTTGACATTTTTATTTTTGGGTACATATGATTTTTTTGATCATTCATTATTACACTTTATGGGGCAAGGTAACCAAAAAATTGTTTGTTTTTTATGCGGTTTTTATTTATTTATTTTTACAACGTTTACCTGAGGGATTAGGTCATGTGACTTTTTTTATAGAGCAGATCATTACAGACGTGGCCAAACCTAATAGAAATAATTTTTCTTAATTATTTAAGTTTTACACAATAGCATTTTTGAAACCGAAATAATGATATTTTACTGTATCCATAGTCTGAGAGCCATAGCTTTTTTATTTTTTGACCAATTGTCTTGGGTAAGAATTCATTTTTTGGGGGTTGAGGTGACTGTTCGATTGGTACTATTTTGTGGGATATATGCCTTTTTTGATAGCTTGATATGCCAATTTTTGTGATGTAAGGTGACAAAAATCGCATTTTTTTTTATGGTGTTCACTTGAGGGGTTAGGTCATGTGATATTTTTATAGAGCTGGTTGTTACGGACGTGGCGATACCTAATATGTATATATATTTATTTTTTTATGTATTTCACATTAGCACAATAATAGCAGTTTGGAAGCCATAGATTTTAATTTTTTTGACCGATTCTCTTAGGTAGGGTCTCATTTTTTGCGGGATGAAGTGACAGTTTGATTGGTACTATTTTGGGGGGCATACGACTTTTTCGATCACTTTCTGTTGCAATTTTTGTGATTGTAATGTGCCAAAAATGCTTTTTTTTTTTTTTTTTTACAGTTTTTATTTTTATTTATTTACGGTATTCACCTGAGGGGTTAGGTCATGTGATATTTTTTATAGAGTTGGTTGTTACGGACGTTGCGATACCTAATATGTATTTATTTTTATTTTTTTTGTATTTCACTTTAGCACAATAATATCAGTTTTGAAACCAAAAAATGATGTTTTAGTGTCTTCATGTTCTGAGAGCTATAGTTTTTATAATTTTTTGGGCGATTGTCTTAGGTAGGGGTTCATTTTTTGCAGGATGAGGTGACTGTTTTATTTATACCATTTTGTGGGACATACGCCTTTTTGATCGCTTGGTGTTTTTTGGGGATTTTATTACAGTTTTTTTTTTTTTTTATGGTGTTTATCGGACAGGGTGGATCATGTGATATATTTATAGAGCCGGTCATTACTTTACCTAATATGTGTTTTTTGTTTTTTCTGTTTTTATTATAAAATAAGGGGAAAGGGGCGTTTTTTATTTTTTATTTTATTACTTTATTAATTTTATTACTTTATTAATTTTATTAAAAACACTTTTTTTCTTTACTTTATTTCTAATGTTCACTTTTGGGGTCTGATCCCCTTTGCAATGCATTACAATACATCTGTTAGAAAATCCAGATGCCGCTCCTTCCCCTGTGAGCCCTGGCATATCCCTCAAACAGCAATTTGCAACCACAAATGGGGTGTTTCTGTTTTCAAGAGAAAATTCTATGAGACGTCTGTTGAGTCAAAGTGCTCACTACACCTGTTAAAAATTCTTTGAGTGGTGTAGTTTTCAAAATAGGGTCAGTTTTTGGTGGTTTCCACTGTTAACCATCAAAATCTGCCCTCCAAAAACCATATGGTGCTCATACCATTCTGAGCTCTGCAGTGCAACCATACAGCAGTTCACGACCACATATGGGGTGTATTGGCATGTAAAATGCAGAATCGGGTAATAAATATTATGATTTATTTTGCTGTTAACCCTTTCTGTGTTACAGGAAAAAATGGATTGAAATGGAAAATCTGCAAAAAAGTAACATTTAACACGACACCGTCATTTTGCTTTAATTCTTATGGAATGCCTAAAGTTTAACAACATTTCTAAAATCTGTTTTAAATAAATTGAGGGGTGTAGTTTCTATAATGGGGTCATTTATGGTTGGTTTCCATTATGTAAGCTCTTCAAAGTAACTTCAAATCTGAACTGGTTCTTTAAAAAAAATATGATTTTAGAAATTTTCATTAGACAGTTTCAAAAATTGCTTCTAAAATGCTAAGGCTTCTAACATCCCCCTCCCCACCAAAAAAAAAAGACATTTTCAAATTGATGCCAACATAAAGTAGATATGGTGAATGTTAATTATTTTATTTAACTATATGTCTTAAAAGCAGAGAGATTCTGATTTAGAAAATAGTGAATTTTTTTAAATAAAGGTAAAACACGTTTTGAAGAAGAGTTTTTCTAAGGAACTTTACCACCGCACTAGAGGCCACTGGTAATGAGCATAGCTAGTAGTATAACCGTTCCTATGGGCACTATCATCCGGCCTGCCCATTGTATCTTGAAGGTTTGACCTGTCATCAGAGGGGACTACTGTACAGTGGGACAAGTTTGCAAATAGCCATATGCACCTTTGGATTGAGTTGTAAGGTTTCATTTTAGTGGTTCTTTCCCTTTAATTTTTACTTGTTAGTGTAGTGAGCAGATACAGAACCCCATTGGTCTATAGGTAACAGGACTGGTACTAGGCCGCATCCCTAAGGGCTGAGGTTACTGAGCTAGAAGGTATAAAGGAAAGCATTACATTTAACAGGGAACAAGTTTTAATGAAGATGTCGTTTTGTATTCCACCATGTTGGGCACCAGCCAGCAAGGAGCTTGATTGCAGGTTGAGAGATTGTTTCTTTATCTTATGCTGTATGCGTTTTTTCTGTATATCTATCACTTTTCTTTATATCACTGTTGAGTAAATTTCTTATTCACTTAGCTATTTTATTCCTGTAACCTTAGAATCCACTGTAAAACAAGGGTACATGGTCTTAAATCTTCTGGATAGGACCAAACTCTTTTCTAGATGCTTCCATTGTGCAGTCATCACTACTGCATCATTTCTAATGGGAAGCATACCTTCTCTTCACTCACTTCCTCTTCAGAGGATGAAGAATCAACCTCATCCATAAATTAAAATTCTTTGTCCAAAATCAAACCGAGACAATATTTCGTATGCTGAGATAAATTAGAGATAGACTCCATGTCCTGTACAAAATCTTTTACCCAGACAACAATGAATAACTAAAATACACTATTCTAGGCAATAGCAATAGACACCAAACAACCAAGATGGCTGTACTCAAAGAGACTGCAACCCAGCCCATCAAAGATATATATATATAGCCTAAACTAGCACCAATACTAAGCTCTACCCCTGAAATTCTTTATAAGAAGAATAACAATGAATTAGTAACAAAAAATAACCATAAAGCCCCTCAGGAAAATAGCAGGATAAAAAAAACCTCTCCCTGTAGCACAGGACAAAGGGCAGCTGCTTTTGAAATTCTGCTAGGTTATGGAGCACAGAGAGAGAGCCACAATGGCCCTACAATACAGGTCATGAGGTAAGCAAAATGTTGGCAAGCTCTTCACCCAAGACTGGAGGTGACATCACTCCCAAACCAGAATTGATGTTGCATAGCTGCTCTGGAAGTACGAACGCAAGGAAAGCAAAATTAAAATTACAGGTATGTAAAGAGGAGAAAAATAGGAGCAGAAGAGCTCCTTTCTTGATACTCAGTCCTTAGAAGGGAGGATAGAAGAGAATAAACACACAAGAGAAAGACAGAAAATACAGTGCCCAGCTCGCCCCATCTGTCCTTGTTCTCACAGGACAGAAAAATATACAGTGGGTAGTGGGCTCAGCAGTAATGGCGGATTTTACTAAGAGCATTTAGTCGGCTACTCAAGGCCATTGGAGTGCCAATGGCCATCCAAACAGCCTATCATCTTAAAAAGTAATCCAGACAACCAGTGTCATACTGAGGTTCCTTGGGCTCACCAGAGGAAATTATTGCCTGGGCCTAATCCGTAGATCATCAATAAAGTCTAATAGTTTTGAATCAAAGCTATAGACCCTAGTGGCAAGTAATTGGCTACAAATGCAGCTAGATAATGGGATTTTCTCCAGGACTTTTGGGGCCTATTGTGGCTCCCTTGCTGTATACATCCAGTTGGACATTGCCACAGCCAATCACTGCTGCGTCAGTGACTGGATCCACTTTCGTCATGTGATCATTTGTCATGACATAAGGGGAGCCGGTCAACAGCTTTGACAATGTCAAACTGGATCAGTTCAGCGAAGGAGCCCAGCAGAGTATCACAGGCCTGGAGAAGGAGTGGGGAGCCAGTGCCAGGCAAGCAGGTAAGTAATCTTCCCTCTACAGGACCGGGCCAAGTCGTGGGTTTCACAAAATACCCCCTCCCTATTCTTGCACAACCTCTTTAAGTCTTGAATAACCTCCTTTAATACTGTATATCACTTCTAGAATATTTTAATTACTATTTTTGTCTGTTCATATGGTTGGACAAATTGAGGTTTACTGCTACAATGATCAGAATGCACAGAAAAATTATATGGTTTTCCTGCAATTTCACAGAAAAAAATGCTGGGTTTAATTTAATACATTTATCCTATTAATTTATTTTATATTTGCAATAATTGTATCAATAATGTGTGATTTCATTGTGCTGTATGAATTAAGGCTTTTTGGGGTATAATAGATTAGTATGAGGGCTAAAATATATTTTTGCTAAATATTTATAGGTGATCACATACTGTATAGTAAAACAACCTGTATAAGGCCCAAACTGATCTTTAGTAATGAATGAAGATATGTCTGAGGTGAAAGTTTTGTAAATAGCTCAGGGCTTGAAGGGAGTCTGTCATCTATTTTACTCATGTAACACCTTAGATCCCAAACACAGTTCACAAATGGTACCTTTTATTTCCTTTGCTGCTCTAATGGTTCAACAGAAACTTTGAAGCCAAGTCAATTATACCTCTCCTAAATATGAAAGGACTAAACAATACTATTCAAGAGTATGGTAAAATTAGAAATATTTGATCTATCAATCATCTCTGCTCACAGACGGTTTTCAAGTTTAGATGAAGAAGAGGTGGATATTGTTGGACTGTCCATTCAAAACTGTTCCTTATGTATTGTTTACCTGAACAACCTTTTATTTGTATTATGTCAATGAAGTAAAACCTTTCCCAAAGCTAGAATATGCACTGATTTAGACTAGTTTTAGACCAAAGGTGTGAATTCCGGCAGGCTGTTTCGGCAGACAATGCCAGGAATCGGCCATATTGTCTGCAGGATTGCAGCCGCATGTCCTCCGGACCCCATTATAATTAATGGAGCCGGCAGACGTTCCGTCCACTTCCGGGAGTGCAGGATGTTGTGAATTCCAGCAGGCTGTTCTCTGACACCGCAGGTGTGAAACTAGCCTGTTCTAACTTTTTTGGACTTCTGTTCATAGCAAGGACGAAGTACTCTTCTACAATTCAAGTTCTCCAGAAGATGTCAGGACCAGGTGCAAACAAATGTCTTGTAAAAGGACTGACCATCTAAACCAGGCACGCTCAACCTGCGGCCCTCCAGCTGTTGTAAAACTACAACTCCCATAATTCCCTGCTGTAGGCTGTACAGGCATGCTGGGAGTTGTAGTTTTGCAACAGCTGGAGGGCCGCAGGTTGAGCATGCCTGATCTAAACCATAGTATCACCATGTTGATTATAAACCATGTATGAGGACCATCTGTTGTATTATCAATTGATCATCCCCATACTCCTGATTATAACTATATGTAGACAGCACTATGATTTTGAAGAACTGACGTACAGATGCGGAAATCCGTATGTCTGTTCCACAAAAAGATAGACCATGTTCGCAAAATGCGAACCACGGACCGAAGGAAAACGAGTCCGCAAATAAAATGCTTACAGCCTACGGACTGCATCTTTATTTTGCACAACAGCGATTTGCGGACCACAATTTGACGTGTGCATTGGGCCTTATGTGTATGGGTTCTCACTTAAGTCGTAGGATCTGGAAATTTTATATCACAATTTAGGAATATATACATGGGAAACTATGCTTAAAAGAAACCACCATAAGTTTAGTGTTCTCTTTTGAGTTTAGATGACTTTTTTCTTAACATGAAAGAAGCCAACTCCTCCTTGCACTAGTCATCAGCTTTTCATTACAACTGCATTGATTTCCAAACTGTTTTCACAGGTTTAACTACAAAGAGATCTCCTATAACAAAAATAAAAAAAAGTAAAACATCTGGAGAGCACCACCCAGATCATTTCCAGCATTTATCATATATATCAACATATGATTATATATGAAGCTGAGACTTCCAGGAAGAAATGGTTTATCTCAGTTATTAATAGACATGCAAGTATGAGATGTCCAGAAGATGCCCATAGTAATTCTGGTGGCAAGGATATGGAAGCCGGAAAAAAGGAGAGGCCACCAGTGTTGAGAAATCGTGTACTCCTCTGCAGTTTGAGCCAAACTGATATTTTATCTTCCCAGTGGTGACTAAAATTCTTGTAAAGAGAATGGAATGAAATGGAGCTGTTAGATTTATTTGTGAGCATTGAACAAGCCATAAAACATTCTATTGAAAAACCACAAAATATGTATAAAGCAGATTTTACAGCTGGAACAACTACTTTCCTTTCTTTTTTTCCCGGGTGTACTCTTAAAGTTCACGTTTATTGAAACTCTTATATTAATTTAGTTCCGAATATTTTATGCCTTTTCCGCCAAGTTCACAAAGATTAACGCAAGTAGTATTACTTATTACATCAGTTCAGTTGCAAGTCTGGTGATATTAGATTAAACAGTTTTGGGAACTGGGAAGGAGGGGCGCCTGGAAAACTTCTAGTGCCAACTTGGCACTGCCTTAGGGAATGTATCATTTAAATAGAGCTTAAATATCTTTGTTTCAAATCAACACTTTGTGGCATTAAACCCTTATTTCACAATGATTTATTTGATGGAAATTAATCTATGGATCTTGCAAAGCAGGAGCTCTGATTCACTGAATAGGAATGGACGGTTTAAAATGAAAAAACAAAACTTTATTCGTCTATTAGATGAAAAATTATGCCCCCTAATCAATATGTTATAAAGGCTAGAGTAGGTGGGCAGCATGTGAGTGTAAGCATAAATGGTTGCCTCGCAGTGTATTGTAGGCATAAAGTCAGCTGTGCAGGCAATGTACACTGAGCCAGTTCACATCCACACCCACACAGTGCCACCATTCAAAGTAATGACTGTGTCCAAACCGGGCTTTATGTATTGTACTGTTCCAGCGGTGTCACCACCTTATTATTAGTGCAGGGTCCTTGCCAATGTTGAACAGCGATCTGTTTGTACCTAGATCAGCCAAGACCCTACCTCCGCTAGACTACAATCTGGCTACATAAACTAAAGCCTTGCTCGACGCATTTCTAATGACCCTATAACGGGTCTTTCATCAGGAGCAACAGGGGCATGAGCATAGAAGTATCGCCTGTAAAGCAGGGAGAGATAGCGTTTAGGCTGCACGTGGGCAGCACCGGCACTATCAGGTCCTGTGATAGAGACGGTAAACACATTCACTTACCTTCTGTGAGCTAAAGCAGGAGCTCTGTTGCAAAAATGATGTTATTATTAACCTTTTGAGTTTTTACGTTTTTGCATTTCCGATTTTTTACTCCTGGCCTTCCCAGATTCATAACTTATTTATTTTTCAATTCACATAACCGTATGAGGGCTTGTTTTTACGTGGGACAAGTAGGACAATGTAGTAGCAAGCTGGAAAAAAATCGGTTGGAATTAGAAAAAAAAAATGTAATTCTGCCACAGTTTTATGTTTTTTTGTTTTTTTTTACTATGTACCTCTGCGGTAAAACTGACCTGTTACCTTCATTCTCCAGGTAAGTATGATTACCGAGATGCCACATTTATACAGTTTTCTTGTGTTTTAATACTGAAAAATATATATATATTTTTTAATTGTCATATTCTGACCCCCATAACTTTTTTTAATAGTTATGTCTACAGAGCTGTATGGCTCATTTTTATGGAGCATACACATATTCTGGAGTGTGTATGACTTTTTTGATCACTTTTTATTGATTTCTTTTTTGGTGAGGTGGAGCGATGCTACCGCATCTACCCACATTCTGTCTCTGGGAGGATGAGGCATGGGTATTTCGTTTCACACTCCAGACATTTTATAATGAGGTCCATCCCCTTCTACAAAGACACTGCAGACTGGTATTGGCAATTTACTTTGGGAATAATGCAGTGTTTGCAGTCAAATGTATTTAAACTATGCTTTTGATACTGGTTCAAATATTACATTTTTGTAGTAAAATTTATTTGAGATACATGGTCTGATACAGTAATGCTTCCGCTGTATAACAATGCAGTGTTTGCAATGAAATATCTTTGAACTGTGCATATAATATCACTCGTTCAACAATGACATTTTTGTACTAAAATGTCTATGAAGCACATGTTCTGATGCAGTAATGTGTCCTCTAACATGGATATAATAACGCAGTGTTTGCAGAGAAATGTCTTTGATCTATGCATTTAATATCACTGGCTTATCAATTAAATTTTTGTACTAAAATGTCAGCGAAACACATGGTCTGATGCAGTAATGCATCAACTAACATGAATATAACAAAAAAGCACACAGTCTGATGCAGTAACATGGATATAACAAGGCAGTTTTTGCAGTGAAATGTCTTTAAACTATATGTTTAAAGGGTTTTTGTCACCACAATTATCCCTATTAAACAGGCTGACATTATACATGTGCAAATGTCAGTTGAATCTAACTGTGCTATTCTTTTCCTTAGGTATGCCCCGTTTCTGTGCAATTTAACCATTTATTATATGCAAATTAGCCTCTATGAGCGGGGGGGGGGGGGGGGGGGGGCGGCAGCAAGGGGCGTTGCTCCTGCTCCTCCAAGAAGCTCCACTCTCCGACCTCATATCCCGCCCTGATATCTTTGATTGACAGGGCCAGGCAGCATTCACCTCCTCCTGCCGGCCCTGTGCGCGTCTGCGCCGTCCTGTTCAGTATTTGGCGCAGGCGCAGAGAGGGAAGGACGCGCGCCGGCTGCCAGCTTCCTCACTGCGCCATAGACTTCCATGTAATATCTGGAGATGAACACTCCTCAAAAACAAAAAAAAAAAGTAAGTAACACCAAACGAAAGAATTTTAATTCGATAAATTCAATAAATAAAATTACTATCTCTATCCATGTAATACAGCTGTCCTCTTCAGCAGAGATAAAAAAAAAAGGCACAGTTGGCGTTCCCATACACTATGTATAGTACAGAAGGGCCTGTATCTATGCACTGCTAAAATATCTATCTACCGGTCTATCTACCTGCTTACCTACATATCACAGGTGGGTTCTTAACTCCTTCCCGACTGCCCACCATAAATTTACGTCAGAAGTTGAGTATTTAAACAACAGACACCTGGGGCTAATAAACACTGGTTGCAGACATTTAACCCTTAAGTTGCTGTGGTCAAATGTTACCATGGCATCTGAGAGCTGAAAACGGGGCTAGAACGGTTCCCTCTAGTGGCGATCAGGGGAGCCATTCATTTCATGCGTCAGCCGCAGCCCCCCTGAAGGATCAGAGGCTGCTTTAGAGTCTATGAGAGAAATGATATGAGGATTGCATGTTCCCCTAGGAGAACTTTTGAAAAGTGTAAAAGAAAGAAAAAATGTAAAAGAAATAAAATTATAAATAAAAATAATAATTCAAATCACCCCCTTTTCCCTAAATTAAAAATAAATAAACAATTAAAAAATAAGCATCATGGGCATCACCGTGTGCAAAAAAGCCCGTACTAAAAAATATATAATATATTAAAATATAAAAATATTTATCCCATACGGCGAATGGACATTTTTTGTCACTGATTTTTTTTTTCTAATTCAACCCCATTTGAAATTTATTTTCAGCTTGTATGCAACAGTATCAACTCATCTACATTGTATGCAACAGTAAATGGTGCCATTATGAAGTACAACTCGTCCAGGAAAAATGAAGCCCTCATATGGCTATGTGAATGGAAAAATAAAAAAGTTATGCCTCTGGGAAGGCTAGGAGTAAAAAAAATAAATAAAAAATGGGCCAGTCCTGAAGGGGTTAACTGCATTTACATTTAGTGGTTGTGTAAAAAAATTATATTTATTGAAAATTGTATTTATTTTGTATCAACATCATCAACTGTAGTATCACTGTGGTACATGGTATTACTGTACTTGAGGGAGTCAGCCTTTTAATGCGTTTAATGTTGACTACACAGTTTCAGGTTTTGTAGTCACACACTGTGGTTGAAGGTGGATTTGCATTCAAAACCTCCTTTTTTACTGCAATTTAGTATTTTTTTTATTTTTTACAGGTGAACTGTATAGGCTATTACCACATGACAGTAGTAAAAAGAAAAGCATTTTTTTTATAAAGCATTTTTACCATAAGAAGGCCTTAGGTGAGACACCCAAATTATTTAGTTCATATGTTTCAGATACACTCTGCAAACAGGTTAATGAAATCAAGCACACAGCCATGCATTGGTAGTAGTATGTGTTGTACTGAGGACATGGGCTGCTAGATGGCCGCTAGCACATCCGCAATATTCAGTCCCCATAGCTCTCTGTGCTTTTATTGTGTAAAAAAAAACTATTTTATAGATATGTACAGTTCAAAGAAAAAGTATGTGAACCCTTTGGAATTATATGGATTTCTGCACAAATTGGTCATAAAATGTGATCTGATCTTCATCTAAGTCACAACAATAGACAATCACAGTCTGCTTAAACTAATAACACACAAAGAATTAAATGCTACCATGTTTTTATTGAACATACCATGTAAACATTCACAGTGCAGGTGGAAAAAGTATGTGAACCCCCCTAGACTAATGACATCTCCAAAAGCTAATTGGAGTCAGGTGTCAGCCAACTGGAGTCCAATCAATGAGATGAGATTGGAGGTGTTTGTTACAGCTGCCCTGCCCTATAAAAAACACACGCCAGTTCTGGGTTTGCTTTTCACAAGAAGCATTGCCTGATGTGAATGATGCGTCGCACAAAAGAGCTCTCACAAGACCTACGATTAAGAATTGTTGACTTGCATAAAGCTGGAAAGGGTTATAAAAGTATCTCCAAAAGCCTTGCTGTTCATCAGTCCATGGTAAGACAAATTGTCTAAAAATTGAGAAAGTTCAGCACTGCTGCTACTCTCCCTAGGAGTGGCCGTCCTGTAAAGATGACTGCAAGAGCACAGCGCAGACTGCTCAATGAGGTGAAGAAGAATCCTAGAGTGTCAGCTAAAGACTTACAAAAGTCTCTGGCATATGCTAACATCCCTGTTAGTGAATCTACGATACATAAAACACTAAACAAGAATGGAATTCATGGGAGAATACCACAGAGGAAGCCACTGCTGCCCAAAAAAACCCACGCTGCACGTTTACAGTTTGCACAAGAGCACCTGGATGTTCCACAGCAGTACTGGCAAAATATTCTGTGGACAGATGAAACCAAAGTTGAGTTGCTTGGAAGAAACACACAACACTATGTGTGGAGAAAAAGAGGCACAGCACACCAACATCAAAACCTCATCCCAACTGTGAAGTATGGTGGTGGGGGCATCACGGTTTGGGGCTGCTTTGCTGCGTCAGGGTCTGGACGGATTGCTATCATCGAAGGAAAAATGAATTCCCAAGTTTATCAAGACATTTTGCAGGAGAACTTAAGGCCATCTGTCCACCAGCTGAAGCTCAACAGAAGATGGGTGTTGCAACAGGACAACGACCCAAAGCATAGAAGTAAATCAACAACAGAATGGCTTAAACAGAATAAAATATGCCTTCTTGAGTGGCTTAGTCAGAGTCCTGACCTCAACCCGATTGAGATGCTGTGGCATGACCTCAAGAAAGCGATTCACAGCAGACATCCCAAGAATATTGCTGAACTGATACAGTTCTGTAAAGAGGAATGGTTAAGAATTACTCCTGACCGTTGTGCACGTCTGATCTGCAACTACAGGAAACGTTTGGTTGAAGTTATTGCTGCCAAAGGAGGTTCAACCAGTTATTAAATCCAAGGGTTCACATACTTTTTCCACCTGCACTGTAAATGTTTACATGGTGTGTTCGCTAAAAACATGGTAACATTTAATTCTTTGTGTGTTATTAGTTTAAGCATGAAGATCAGATCACATGAAGTTTAAGCATGAAGATCAGATGAAGATCAGATCACATTCTATGACCAATTTGTGCAGAAATCCATATCCTTCCAAAGGGTTCACTTACTTTTTCTTGCAACTGTAAATGAACATTAGATGAGTCTTGTCTCTTCCATGCTTCAGAGATGAGTCCAGCGTTCTCTGACTCTGAGCCCAGCCACTCCCACTGTGAAGGAGCACAGCACCGCTCCTCTGAATCTTCTCCTTGCTCCCCTACGTCGCAAAGCTAGAGCACCGTATTCTTGTGATGCGCGAGCTAGCGGATGCGCAGTTCGTTCCCTGAGGCTGCTGCCAGCAGAGGGAAGGAACACTATGCACATCGTGAGATTATGGCGCTCTAGCTTTGTGACGTCGGGGAGCAGGGAGGAGATTCAGAGTATGTGGGGTGGTGCTGGGCTCCTTCACAGTGGGCGTGGGTGGGCTCCAGAAACGTTAGTCTGACACAATAAAAGCACAGAGAGCTATGGGGAATGGATATTGCGGATGTGCTAGCGGCGATCTAGCAGCCCATGTCGTCAGCTCTTTACCCAAAATTCAGGTGACAGGTTCCCTTTAAGTGTCATTCTTGTAAATTGGAAGCATCTAGCAGAATCAATAGCTTAGCCATGAAGCAATAAACCACACAAATTCAAAAGCAAGGGGGGGGGCATGAAGTGATCAAGCACATGGGGTGCAAAAATTCCCTATCCTCTGTTGCTTTTCTTAGATTAGGGTTCCAAAGAAGCAATAACTTGGCTTTGGAGCCATGCAAATGTTAATCTGTCAATCCTATGGATAAATCTTGTTATGGTGGAGAAAGCTACATAACAGAATGCTTAGTGCCTACTGTATAATTTTAAGAGAAAGGGGTGACGGCATGGGGCTGTTTTTCAGAGTGTGGGCTAGGCACCTTGTTTCCAGTAAATGGTTAATGCTACAGCATATGCATCACTCCAGAACGGGGCTACTTCCAAACGTTAATTGTTATAATGTTGTATTGTTAAGTAAAATATTCTGATATACTGTATTTGTATACCTAATAGCACTGTATGGGCAGCTAAGGATTAATTCCTTAGAACATACCCTTAGGATGTCAGTAGAAAGAACTGGGTTCGTCCCTAGATAGTTTTTTGCAGTGTAGAGTCTGTGCTCAGCTAGGTAAGAGAAAAGACCTGCTTGAGCTTAGATAACCTTTCTGTCTGAGACAATCTGCAGCCAAAGAGGCATCTGCTACACAAAAGTGATTCTGAGAAAGAGAAATCAGAAGGTCCAGAATCTACAAGGCTGTGTGCATTGGAGTGAGTCAGCAAGGTATTGTGCATGTTTATGGCAGAGAGACTTTGCTGCTTTGAGAGGGAACGTTGATAGCGCACCCTACCACACTTTGAGATGGTATGACCAACAGTATCTTAAATCTGCATCCCAGGAATTTGTCTGTTTACCAAGAACCTCACTGCCAGCCTAAATATCTGTAGAGAGACTTTAGAGAGACAGCACGAGTAGCATAATCCCCATCATTACTGTTGTCCAGTTGCTATTGGGGAAGGATTTGCACTGTGTTCTATTTTGGAACTGTGCCTTATCATTGTCAGATGTTCTACTACTCCTATTTTGAACTTTAGTAAAGAAACACATACTTTGACAAATTGTCTGATTGAGCACAAATTCCCACATCAACACTCCAAAACCTAGTGGAAAGCCTTTCCAGAAGAGTGGAGACTATCATTGCTACAAAAGGGGGGGGGGGGGGGGGGGGGGTCCATCCCTATATTAATAACCATACCTTTGAAATGGAATATTCAACACGCTCATATACAGTCAAGTCCATAAATATTGGGACATCGACACAATTCTAACATGTTTGGCTCTATACACCACCACAATGGATTTTAAATAAAACAAACAAGATGTGCTTTAACTGCACAGATACACCCTTTAGATACTGTGGTTCTATTTAGTTATTAAACAAACACCCATTTTGGCCAAAAAAACTTTAATTTGCGGCCTCCCACTTGTTAAGGGACCAAAAGTAATGGAACAGAATAATAATCATAAATCAAACTTTCCCTTTTTAATACTTTGTTGCAAATCCTTTGCAGTCAATTACAGCCTGAAGTCTGGAACGCATAGACTTCACCAGATGCTGGGTTTCATCCCTGGTGATGCTCTGCCAGGCCTCTACTGCAACTGTCTTCAGTTCCTGCTCGTTCTTGGGGCATTTTCCCTTCAGTTTTGTCTTCAGCAAGTGAAATGCATGCTCAATCAGATACAGGTCAGGTGATTGACTTGGCCATTGCATAACATTCCACTTCTTTCCCTTAAAACACTCTTTGGTTTCTTTTGCAGTATGCTTTGGATCATTGTCCATCTGCACTGTGAAGCGCCGTCCAATGAGTTCTGAAGCATTTGGCTGAATATAAGCAGATAATATTGCCCGAAACACTTCAGAATTCATCCTGCTGCTTTTGTCAGCAGTCACATCATCAATAAATAAAAGAGAACCAGTTCCATTGGCAGCCATACATGCCCACGCCATGACACTGCCATCACCATGCTTCACTGATGAGGTGGTATGCTTAAGATCATGAGCAGTTCCTTTCCTTCTCCATACTCTTCTCTTCCCATCACTCTGGTACAAGTTGATCTTGGTCTTATCTGTCCATAGGATGTTGTTTGGCAAACTCTAATCTCGCCTTCCTGTTTTTGAGGCTCACCAATGGTTTACATCTTGAGGTGAACCCTCTATATTCACTCTGGTGAAGTCTTCTCTTGATTGTTGACTTTGACACACATACACCTACCTCCTGGAGAGTGTTCTTGATCTGGCCAACTGTTGTGAAGGGTGTTTTCTTCACCAGGGAAAGAATTCTTCTGTCATCCACCACAGTTGTTTTCCATGGTCTTCCGGGTCTTTTGGTGTTGCTAAGCTCTCTGGTGCGTTCCTTCTTTTTAAGAATGTTCCAAATTGTTTTCCTGTTGATTTGGCCATGCCTAATGTTTTTGCTATCTCTCTGATGGGTTTGTTTTGTTTGTTTTTCAGCCTAACTATGGCTTGCTTCACTGATAGTAACAGCTCTTTGGATCTCATCTTGAGAGTTGACAGCAACAGATTCCAAATTCAACTAGCACTTGAAATGAACTCTGGACCTTTTATCTGCTTATAGTAATTGGGATAATGAGGGAATAACACACACCTGGCCATGGAACAGTTGAGAAGCCAATTGTCCCATTACCTTTGGACCCTTAACAAGTGGGAGGCACATATGTAAATTGTTGTAATTCCTACACCGTTCACCTGATTTGGATGTAAATACCCTTAAATGAAAGATGACAATCGGCAGTTAAAGCCCATCTTGTTCGTTTCCTTTCAAATCCATTGTGGCGGTGTATAGAGCCAAAAATGTTAGAATTGTGTTGATGTCCCAATATTTATGGACCTGACTGTAGGTCTGATCATCTCTGATGGTTAAGTGTTCATATAACAAAAGTTTTTTTTCCCTGTTTCATTTATTGCATTATAAGTTGTGACAAGACTTCTGTTATGGTCCATTCACACGACCATGTCCATTTTACAGCTTCCGTGTGCTTCTGGGTACGTGTGGCCACACTGCTACTGATAAAGCATGTCTATTATTTGCTGCATTTTGTGTCAATGGGTCCACACCGCGATGTGGCATGCACACTGCAGGTACCTGTGTTTTGCGAATCTGCGGTTTGTGTTCTGCAAAACGTACACGATTGTTTGACTGTACCCTTAGTATAATGTATTTGCCAAAATGATCTTTGAACTGATTTATGACAAAGCAGTAAAAAAAATGTCTGCCAACAATGAAGCCAGCACTAAAGTTTTTGGCGTAAAATAGGTTAAAACTATGTGACTGGGTGCCTTACCGACGTTTCCTCTATGCCAATCTAAACATGGCACCTTGTATTTTTCTTGAAATAAGGTTAAGAAATTATTGGTTTGAATGAGCCACAATTTTTGGAGACACTGGTGCTCATTTACTATGGGCTGACATTTCACATATTAGTCTTAGTAAAAAGCCCACCGGAGCAAGGTGGGCACCTTCTAGGAGCTGGAATAGATTTAATTTATAACTATAGCCAATTTTCTGCCATAAATTATTGTAAATGTGCCAGCCCACGGTTGCCCTGCCCCTTCAGATATGCTCAGACTACCATTCAAAATAAATGGCAAGAGCTCAAAATGTCATTAGTGCCGAATTTAGCAACTTTTTTTTACTCCATACACTTTGCTTAACATATTTGTTAGAAACTAGTGCATCACAAATGACTACCGCTGTTAGTACAGTGTCTGAATTTATTTGATCAACTTTTTTATATTAATATCCTCCATAGATGTTTGGGTGAAATATAAAAAATCTTACTATCTTTTTTCAAAGAAAAAATGTTCAGCCAACATCGAGTTTCTTTTTCTACATAGCTCTTTACAAATTTCTTTCACCAAAATCAAAGCTGGATTAACAATGACATCACAATTAGCATGTTGCACGTGACAATGACCAGTGTTTGTCTTTATTGCCTAGCAGCCACTGACATCAGAACACATGCAACAAAGGTGTTCTGTCAAGTGTCAGTTCTCACAATTCTCAACCAACCTAGACAGAATACAGAGCCAATAAACAGTGCAGCGACATGGACCACATGCTTATTGAATATGATAAATTTATGTAATAGACTCTTTGGGTAGGTTATCTCCATTTATTATTTCATATTTCCCACACAAGGGTTTCACATATGTTAAAAAAAATGCTGTGTTATGAATAAAAGTAAAAAGAAAAAGTTCTCAAAAAGTGTTAGAGTTGTGTCGGTAAAACTGTAAATTGTTATAAAATACTATAAATTTTACAAACGTAAACTTTTAGAAAGACTCACATTTGCTCCATTATTGATGCAGAGTAGAGATGAGCGAATTTCATATTTTGAAATTCGTTTGCGATTCGTTTACTGGTAAAAGCAGAATTGCTTTATGGACTCCCCTGCATAACGGAAACGGAATGGATCTGTTTTGCAGCCCAGAGACTTCTATTATGACAAAATAAATAACGGAATGCCTCCAAAAGCATTCCGTTATGCATTCCGTCAAAGAATTGCGTTATGGTCCATGGTAATGGAATCCATAACGCAATTCTGCTTTTACCAGTAAACGAATCGCAAACAAATTTCATAAGCGGAAATTCCTTCATCTCTAACGCAGAATAACAAAAATTATAGAAGTTCCAGCTTCAGCACAAACAAAACAGATCTTGTGACCTGAACAAACAAAACAGATCTTTACTTATTATTTTACTCACTTATATATCAGTATGACTTTGTGCAGTACCCCAGTAGGATTACTGCAAATGCTGTGATTTATTATGTTTATGTACTCAATGGCAATGTATAAGGCAACTGAACGGTTAACAGATTGGCAGACTGTTTAGGTTACCAGGCTAATATCTGCCCCCTGGCTAGTAAGTAGAATGTGAGTCTAGTACAGCAAGGGAGAAGACCGGCATGTGCAAGCTCCCGAGAGCTAGGTTCAACTCCAGCGAACTTCTGTCTCAGAAAATACAGCTGCAAGAGAAGTTGCTCTCATGCCAGAGGATCCCTGAGAGATACAGACCAGTCATCTTAGAAGGCCCTGAATCATCCAGGCTGTGAAAGCTTCAGACAGCAAGGTACAGGTGAAACTCGGAAAATTAGAATATCGTGCAAAGTTCATTTATTTCAGTAATGCAACTTAAAAGATGAAACTAATATATGAGATAGACTCATTACATGCAAAGCGAGATATTTCAAGCCTTTATTTGTTATAATTTGGATGATTATGGCTTATAGCTTATGAAACCCCAAAGTCACAATTTTGAGGTACCCTTTGCTCAGGGGGTATGGATTAATTAGCTGAGTAGAGTGTGACACTTTTAGCCTAGAATATTGAACCTTTTCACAAAATTCTAATTTTAAGCTGCATAAATGCAATTTCCTTTTCATTTGCATTACTGAAATAAATGGACTTTTGCACGATATTCTAATTTTTCGAGTTTCACCTGTATTCGTTTGTTTATGGCAAAAGGCTTTACTGCTGTGGAAAGGTTTAGTGCCCCCAGCACCTATCACTAGCCATCCTTATCTCAAGTTTCTGCACCCCTCAGCCTGGGAACTGCAGAAGGAGTAAATAAGGACAGTATGGCACACCTGAGGTTATCTGGGAAAGATAGCATAAACAAAAAAGGAAAAATGTAGCAGCACTACAAAAATTAGTAGTTTCCTTACTGTGGTGGTGCTCGCCGTGTCAGAAGCCAGTCCTATGCCTCCCCAAATCCAGATTTTTTGCTTCAATTGTACCTGGAAAGATAGCATAGTGTTCAGAGTCAGACTCGGGGAGTACTACAATGACCATAATTGTTGTTGCCTCTACACTGCTATTGAGAGAAGATTTCACTTTGATATTCTTTGGAACTATGCTTTTGCTGCTTTATGTGCTTCTACTCCTCTTACTATCAACTCAGTAAAGAGTTATTGCAACCTGCTGAATCCACCATCCACTGGCCACTTTATCCACCCTCCTGCCTTGCACCCAGCGAAGCTGTCACGCTTCGGTGTGGGAGGGAAACGCCACACCGAGCATAAGATGGAAGGGGGGAACAGGGAATCAGGCCTGAGAACTAGGGAAGGAAGATGGACACCTCCTAGTAAAAACCCTAACCCAAATCCTGACTGACTACCAATATGAACAGACCCTAGAGGTAGGTGAGTTCATACGCAGGAATACCTAGAGTCCTATCTAGCCTTTTAGGACCCTTGTACTAATGGCAGGAACAAGACTACCTGTTCCTCCAAAATGAAGGACGAACAGGAGTTTACTTCAGGCCTAATACAAACAACAGGGAAATGCAACACACATAACCCAAACAAAATACAAAAGGGAAAGGAAAGACAACTTCAAAAGAGCAATGGAAGCACCAGAAACTCTGCCGAGATCCACAACTGAGACTGAAGCTATAAACCACACAGCATTGTGGGAGAATCAACAATAAATAAGGAAGGTTAAATGACCACATTAGCAACACCTGAGACAAGGGGTGTGGCCTTTACCAGAAACAACACGGGCGCCTATTGATCCACAAGGAAAACCTGTCAGATAAAATCACATGTTGCCAGTCTCACCGATCTCCTTCCACGGGAACGTCCGTGACATAAGCATCCTGCATCAAGGGCACCCCAGCTATCACCAGTTTAGGATTCCCAATACCAGGGTGTACAGTCTATGCTGCCTAAATGAAGATGTGAAGAAGCCCTAACTTATGCTGTTAAACATGAGGCTTTCAATTTTTGTTGTTCTCAACGTATACAGTATATTAGATCTGTTTGAATCTGAAAGCCACTGTTTGTCATCTATCTGATCTAACTGATTGGAATTACTACTACAGTAAGGTTTATCTTAAATGCAATTGATTGCAAATAGAGATGAGAGAATTTTTCCAAAATTCTATTCGGCCGGTTGGCCGATTTTTTTAAGAAAAATTAGCTTTGATCCGAATTTATTTGTGGCGCATTGCATTAAAAAACTGTGATTTCAGAGCAGCAGAGAGCCTTTATAGGGGTGTAGAACACTGTGCCTTGCAGTAACACGCATAGGGTGTCTGCTATGGTAGTGAAACAATACTTTGAGTCAGTATGACATGCAGATGACAGTCGTCGCTCTTAGAATCACTGCCCACTTCACTTATTTGGGCAGTCACGGGGCCAAAACTGACCAAACAACTGAAGTGTGAACTCAAGAAGAAGCGCACTGCTTTTGCACCATCGCCAGTTGATTCCACATAGATGTCTACAGAACCTGTTCTAGTAAACGCTTATACAAGTAGAGCCCACCCGTACAGTGTGGAGACGGTGTCAGCAGTAAGTTTGTGTTGATTTCACTGATTAATTTGCCCTTCCTCTGATCTGTCAAAACAATAACCCACAAAAAACGGATCTAGTCTGTGGAGCTTACACCTTCACTCGGTCAGCATTTGATCAATAATCCATCAGTTTTGCTAATGCCAAAAAAACAGGAGTGGATGTAAAACAGAGATGACATGTAAATGGTATATTTGCATGTCCATGTCTTGTGTTTTGTACCCACTGCTGCTTCTGGCTAACAAATCATAAGCCAATTCTGATGGGACCATACAGGCCTCACAGCTGCTACACAGACAGGATCCGTTGTGCGTCTCATTTTTCCTTCTTTCTGTCATATCAGAAGAAAGGTCAAATAAATGAGGATGTCAGCCAGGACGAAAGGCAAAATAGTGGCCCAGTCATGAAGTGGGGAGGATGGGAACAGCATGAGAAGTCCACAGAGTGTCCCTATGACATAGTGGTGAGGTGGAAGCAGCATGAGGAGGTCACAGAATGGCACAATGACTGAGTCTGGAGGTGACAGCAGCATCAGGAGGCCACAGAGTGGCACAATGACCTAGTCTGGAGGTGGTCACAGTAACAGCATCACTGACATAGTGTGGAGATGGCAGTAGCAGCAGCATCAGAAGACCACATAGTGGCAAGATGACATGATGTGTAGATGGCAGCAGCAGCAGGATACCACAGAGTGGAAAGGTGACATAGTGTGGAGTTGGCAGCAGCATGAGGAGACCACAGAGTGGCAAGATGACATATTGTGGAGATGGCAGTAGCAGCAGCATCAGGAGACCACAGAGTGGCAAGGTGATATAGTTTGGAGATGGCAGCAGCAGCTGCAACAGGAGACCACAAAGTGACCCAGTAACAGAGTGGGGCGTTGGGTGGTAATACCAGTACCCGCTGACAAAGGTGGGTGAAATAATGAGCACTTAGCATCAGATGTGCAGCATCAGGCGGGTTGCAGCATCAGAGTAGTAGCTAAGTCAGGTAGCCAGAAGAAACCGGTCTCTTTTATAAAAGTGTTGGTGTGGCACCATGGATGATCTAGTTTGATGCATCAGGAATTGGTGGTTGGAAATCCTGGCTGACCCATGCCTGATTCATCTTGACAAAGGTCACTCTTTTCATATTTTGGGTGGACAGGCGAGTTCTCCTTGGGGTAACTAAAAACCCTCTTTGATGCCACACTACTGGCCGGGCAGGACAGCTTTTCCAGGGCAAACCCTGCTAGTTGCAGCCACAAATCCAGTTTGACTACCCAGTAGTCCAGCGGATCTTCAAGGTGGCAGGGTGCTGTCCAAGTATGCCACCACCTGGTTCAGGTCCTGCTCCAGGTCTACCTGCTACTGCTGCTGGTGAGTAGTTTCTTCACTATGCGGGTGAAGAAAGCTACTCATCAGTGACTGTAGACTCAGGGTGCTGCTGATGGAGCTGGTACTTCTCCTGCCACCCCAACCCTCCACAGCAGCCATGGCAGTGGAACGCCACTGTCTGACATCGAAGTTACACAGTGAAGTACTCCTATCCGCTTGCATCATCAAGAAATTGTTGATGGCCTTTCTCTGTTCATATATTCGGTCCAACATATGGAGGCTGGAATTCCAACGGGTGGAAACGTCACATATCAGCCTATGTTGGGGGACGCCAGTCTGCCGCTGCAGCTCTCGGAGGTTGTGCTTTGCGGTGTACGAATGGCTAAAGTGCATGCAAAGTTTCCTGCCCATTTTTATGATGTCTTGCAGATGGGTGGAAGACTTCAGGAACCGCTTAACAACCAGATTGAACACGTGTGCCATGCAGGGCGCATGGCTCTGCCTTCCTTGACGCAGCGCCGACACCATGTTCTTCCCGTTGTCGGTGAGCATGGTTCCAATTTTCAGTTGACGCAGAGAAAACCAGGATTAGATTTCTTAATGCATCACACGGAGCAGTTCCACCACTTAGAAAGGGAGGGACTGTAGCACCAGCAACTTGAACAGGAGCACGTTCAGCTTCTGCACCATTGGATATATGCACGCATACTGCTGTCTCTTGGCAATTGCTTCGGTGATCGATTACTGACGGAATGACTGACGAGGAGTAGGAGCAGGAGTGCCCGGACTAGCAGAAGATGGGAATGACAGACAGCTCCCTTCGGCTGAGGTGGTGGAGCCTTGACTGGCTGAAACCAGGTGCGTGCCACTGGGTGATGCAGCGGTAGCTGCGGCAGGGTGGACCACCACATCGGAGCCATGGTTCTCCCAGGATGCTGCATACTGTATGTTGACGTAGGGCCGTAGTGCCAACATTGGCACCCAGGCCACGCTTCACCTTCTGCCCACATATTCTACATGTGGTCACGTTAACCTTAATAAAAAAACTGCCACACCGCTGTGACCAAAGCACCTTCGTCACTGGGAGTTGGAGAGGCCTGCTTGCAAGCCTCTTGCCCTGTGACTATGGCCCTGGGACACTATTTGGGCATATTGGATTTCCAAGGCTCTGTTTCTGCCCCTTGGACTTTTTACTGGAACTATTTGGAGCATGTGACCATGTGCACGGTGGGGCAAAAATAAGACTTCCAGGAAATTCCTGAAACCCTGAAACTATCTGGGTGATTTTTGGATAGGTTGTTCACCCAGATCGAGGCTATCAGGGGATGTGACTTTTATGGGGATATGTTGGTGTTTTGGGGGTGTTTTTCTGTGGTTGGGAAAAATGTGTATTTTATGCCTGTGATTAAGTCCATTGTGTTTGTTAAATATATCACAGGCAATGCCATTGTGTTGTTAATTGCGTAACTGACAATGCCTATTGTGTTATTGATTGCGTCACAGGCAATGCCATTGTGTTTGTTGAATGTATCATTTTTGTGTTTAAACTGTGAAACTGTACCTGATTGGCTGCTATGTTATGTCCTCAGTTCCCAACCAGGTCCACGGGGGTGGTAACCTTGTTGGAAAATGTGTATAAAAGACAATGCTTGTGTGATTAATAAAGAGAGTTCCTGTTTTACCTTCTACATAGAGCCTTGTCTCATGTGTGTGGGGATTGCTATATGCTGTATACTCCCCTGGCTATAATCCCTAGCTCTTGTAAGAGCTGTTCCTTTTTCCTGCATTGCTCTCTAAAGGAAGAGAGGTTCACCCACTGGAAGCTGAAGCCCAGTCTTGGATCTAGCGTGGGCGGAGGATGGCAAGACCCCAACCAAGCTGCAGCGGTTGGTGGGGTCTGTGGTGGTTATGGTGTCAAGTGGAGTGCTTGGAGTCCTCGGGAAGCACTAGGAGCATCCATTAACGTAGGTACCCAGTCGGGGTGACAGGAGATCCGTTACAGTGGTGGCAGCAGTGGGATGGCGTCCTAGTGTGAGAAGAAGCAGCTCGGAGACACCGTTCGTGGAGTATATTGAGGGCAACACTAGTATACGTACAGAGCCCCTGGATACAGCAGGATGGAATCAACTAGTCTTCGGACAACGTCCCATGACAAGGAGGATGAGGCGGCCGTGGACTACAGGGATGCAGACAGAAAGGAAGTCTGGTATGATGCCCTGGAAAATGCCCAGCGGTGGCGAGGTGAGAGTCTCCCCAGTTATGAGCAGCGGCTACAGAAGCGTGTGGCGATGCGGATGGGTCTCTTGGGAGAGCAGCCCCTGGATGAGTGGGTAACAGAGCTTCAGAGCCTGGTATGTAAGGAGCTTTGGCTAGAGGACGCTTACCGGGCCCTAAGGTGGAATGTCATTCAACATTCCCCCTGGACGGCCGAGCACGACTTACCTGAAGGGAAGGATTATGATGGACCTGGGTTACTATTGGAGGCCTTGGAGGAGGACATTGATCTCGGCAGCACGGCGGAGTCTAGGTAAGATAAGATAAGATGCCTTTATTGTCACTGTACAATACAATGTAATACAATGTAATACAATGTACAATACAATGAAATGTTGGCACATCTACGACTACCGGATGGACATGCATGTTTATGCTGATGGATGGGAGGTGAGCAAAGACATGACCCACCTGGTAACAAGGGAGTGAGAGCTGGAGCAGACCTACCAACACCTGCTCAGCTCCATTCATCCCCAACCTACCCGACAAGCAGAGCCAGATCTGCCCTCCTACAACTGGAAAGACTTGGCGGTGATACCCCCTGCTTCCCTACCAACTCCCAAAGTAGGGAACTTCATGGACTGGTTCTGGGAAGACCTTCCGACGGCAGATAGAGATGGGACCGAAGTCTCTCCACCGGCCCTACAGATTGTTGGTCTGACTCCCCATCGGCAGCTTACCTTACAGGGAGAGATGATAACCGGTCTCTCTCCCCAGCGGCAGACAGGATCACAGGGAGAGGAGATTTTCGGTCCCTCATCCCTGCAGCAACCAGCATCATTGGGAGTGGAGATGGTCGCATCCACTACCTAGCACCAGGCAGCGTTACCGAGAGTCGAGACAGTGTCGGGGTGCCAGAAGATCTGCTACAACCGCCGAGTAGGTGATTTTCAACGCAACAGTCTGCACTGACTGACTGCTATTACAGCTGCCTATGTAAACCCCTGCACCACTACTTCTCGGGCAGGTAGGCTGCTGCGAGGCAGGTGGCCTACCCGGGCACCTTGGGCTCCCGACCTGCAACTGCTGCCACCCTGCTGACTCCCAGCCATGCTACCACGCAGCTGGCTCAGCCGCTGCCTTACAGGCAAGCTGCCGCCCTCTTCTCCTGATGATGATGAAGCCCCTTCTGCACCCGGCTCCCAAGTGTGATCGGCTTCATCATCATCAAGTAGTGTCTGCACATCACTGATGTCCTCCTCAACTGTCTATGGGTCAGGAGCCTGACCGCTCGCAACACAAGCTCCTGCACCACTCTGCTTATCACTACTTGCCCGCCTAGCGGAGGAAGAGGCGGATGTCTCCTCCAGATCTTGGCTGGGCAGTAGCTGCTGACTGTCTTCTAGCAGCTCGTCCTCGCTGTATAGTAGAGCTGAGCTTACAGCATACAATACTTCTGTGGCTAAGGGAACAGCAAAGGACAGAGGCAGGTTGAGGACAGGTGAGGGCACAGGGCCTGCTCCCGGGCCATGCCAGCTAAGGGTTGTGTCTGACGAACCCACCGACTGTTGGCTGGGGGTGTTTGATTTCACTTGGGATGACATGGATGACCGAGTTAACCAATCAAAAACCGCAGGGTTGCTGGTCAAGACACGACCGCTAGATGATACCGGGAGCTCAGGTCTCTCACTGCAACTCCTGCTGCCACGCCCCCTTACTCTGCTGCAACCTCTGCTTGCGCCCGAAACATTCAGGACTTCATAACGGACCTGCCTCGTTCCTCGGGGAAGACTGTGATTCTGGTGGTGGTGGACCGTTTTAGCAAAATGGTGCATTTCATCCCTTTTCCTGGTTTGCCCAATGCTAAGACGCTGGCGCAGGCATTTATTGATCACATTGTCAAATTGTATGGTATTCCTTCAGACATAGTCTCTGATAGGGGCACGCAGTTTGTTTCCAGATTCTGGAAGGCTTTCTGTTCTCGCTTGGGGGTTTGGTTGTCATTCTCTTCTGCTTTCCACCCGCAGTCGAATGGCCAGACGGAGCGCGTCAATCAGAATCTGGAGACATATCTGCGCTGTTTTGTGGCGGAGAATCAGGAGGATTGGTGTTTTTTTGTCCCTTGCTGAGTTTGCTTTAAATAACCGTCGTCAGGAGTCCTCTGATAAGTCACCATTTTTTGGTGCATATGGGTTTCATCCGCAGTTTGGGACTTTCTCGGGAGAGGGGGCTTCTGGTTTACCTGATGAGGACAGATTCTCCTCGTCTTTGTCATCTATTTGGCAAAAGATTCAGGATAATCTAAAGAGCATGAGTGAGAGATATAAGCGTGTGGCAGATAAGAGATGTGTGCCTGGTCCGGACCTGAATGTTGGTGATCTGGTGTGGTTGTCTACCAAGAATATCAAATTAAAGGTTCCCTCCTGGAAGTTGGGTCCTAGGTTTATTGGGCCTTACAAAATCCTGTCTGTCATCAATCCTGTTGCCTACTGTCTTGATCTTCCTCAGACTTGGAAGATCCATAATGTTTTTCATAAGTCCTTATTGAAACATTATGTTCAACCCATTGCACCCTCGCCTTTGCCTCCTCCTCGGATTATGGTTGATGGGAATTTTGAATTTCAGGTCTCTAGGATTGTGGATTCTCGTCTTGTACGCGGTTCTCTCCAGTACCTCGTTCATTGGGAGGGTTATGGTCCTGAGGAGAGGATGTGGGTCCCAGTGACGGACATTAAGGCCACTCGTCTCATCAGGGCTTTCCATAGGTCCCATCCTGAGAAGGTGGGCTCTGAGTGTCCGGAGTCCACTCGTAGAGGGAGGGGTACTGTCACAACCAGACAGCTGAGAAGCTCTGACAGAAGCCTTTCAGAACCTCCTCCTTGATTTTTCTTTGTTTTGGTTTTCAGTTCCTCATCTCGTTAGCCTCTCTCAGCTGTCATGTAGTTGGACTGATTGCATCCCTTTAAATTCCTCCCCATAATGCATTAGTGTGCGGTTTATACAGCTTCCTGGAGTGTGTGTGCATGCTGATCCTATGTTCCAGTCTTCTACAAGTTAAGTGTTGTACATTCATTTGTGATTTTCTGTTTGCTGGATCCCAGGTGACCCTGACTCCCTCCGTGTCTAGTGTAGGGAGCCGGTGGTCGTGTCCCTTCACTATTGTAGGGTGTTCAGGTGTTATATAGTCGAGGTACGAGGATATGCGATCATCCACCATTGGGATTATCGCATAGGCTGAGCAGTAAGGGAGAGAGCCAGGTCTGATGCAGGGGTCTCCCTTTTTGTTCAGTCGTATATTCATTTTGCATTGTCTTGTTTCCTGTACACCTTCCGTGACAGGGCTCTAGCCAAGGAGACGGCCTTGGTCTCCTTCTACCAAGCATCAGTCTCCGCGAGGTAACATTTTTCGGCATATCAAGCCAAGATGTATTTCTCTTCAGCCAGGAGCCGTCAAACTTCTTCTGTTTCTTCTCTAGGTTAGACATACAGTAATTTGCTTCTGGTGGTACAGGTCCACCATCAGATCATCCAATTCTCGCTGAAGTTTGTTCTTGGTTTTCTCCAACTTTTCGTATGTCAGCCCCTTTTTCTCCAGGCGTTGAACCATCAACTCCATGTTTTTCAACAGTTTCTTCTCAGCTTTTCGCACAAGCTTGTGGGAAGCGCCCCACTTTTAGACCTCCGATTCCAGCTGCTCCTCGCTTGGCTCTGCTGCAGCAGATGTAGGAGTATCACCATTCTCTTTCTGGGTCTTCTCCTTTGACCCTTCTGAAGCCTTCTTCAGTTGCTTTCGTGAAGACAGTTAGTCCCTTCTCTAAAGTTTCTAGGGACTGTGTGGAGAGCGAGAGAGAGAGAGAGATCATCCTCCTGTTTGCAGCTGTACTGTCTTGTCAGGTCATCTACAACTGTCTGGATATGGGCTTCAGGCACTAGGCTGACATCACCTGACTTATATCTCATCTCGTCAGATATAACTGTCATCTGGTCGCTACTAGTAACCACCTTAGTTTCGCAGGACCTTGACATGGTAGCTTCACTCTGAGTTGCTATCGGTCACAGCACATACGTCACATACCACTCGTGTCATTATTAATTCTGACCTCTAGGGACACTGATGAGCTAATCCCCCCTGGGACACTTCCTTAGTAACCATAAAACACTTTGGAGACTGCATATCGAACTCTGGTATGTGCGGTACACCCTCTAACCCTACCATATTTTCCTGCACATTCAAACACTGAGTTGGAGCTATGCTTTGCTCCACACTACTTGTATGCACTTCTTCAAATCTCTTGATCAAGTCATATAGTTCTTCATGAAAAATAGCAGATGAAGAAAATAAAGCTTCATCATTATTAAAATTTTTACCACCAGGGGGCGCTTCTCCCCTGACCACAACCTGCAACGGAAAAGGCATGTTATCAACATCAGATATTTCACATGACATCCCCCTTTCATTATGCATTTCCGCTATCTTGGCACAATCACCTTGCACCTTATCCGCACCATTGCTTTTAATGGTGACTTCACTTAAAGGATTAGGTACCAGTTCTGCAGGAGTTTTGTCATTGAATTCAGAAGTCAGAATATCTCCCAGCCTCGTGGTCTCTCAGCCTTGCCCAGCTGAGACCACACTCACAGAGCCTCACCAGGCCTCTGTTTGCACACTCCCTCCTTACTGACACCCTGGGAGGTGCTTTATGCCAGCTTGAGTACCTCCAGCTGGTCTCACCTGTGGTGGAATAGGGGCGTGAGCCGCACTATCCACCCCTTCCTTGTCTCTAACCTGTGTGAGATCTGTCACTATCCCACAGCCCCTATACTCTTTCACCAGAAATAACTGCAACAGTGCAGTGCGTATATATTTTTCTTATTTTGCAGTAATTCACCCCTATACGCTTTAAACATAAATAACTGCAACAGTGCACTGCATATATATTTTTCTTTTTTACAGTAATACAACCCTACACACTTTAAACAGAAATAACTGCAACAGTGCACTGCGTATATATTTTTCTTGTTGTACTGAAATACGTCCCTATATGCTTTCAACAGAAATAACTGCAGAAGTGAAATGCGTATATATTTTTCTTGTCGTACTGAATAAGAGACTAAGATATAGCACTTGCAGCCCAATAACAAAAAGCTGGAATGACAGAGCTGTCTAATGACTATTTGGACCCCCTAAATAATCGTCCCCTGCACTTGTAAATCACTTTCCTATCACTGTCCCTAGCGCCTTCTGACGTCTCTCCCTGCACTAAGATGCTGTGAAATGATTCCTCCCTATCCTTTCCCTGCACTTATAAATCCTTTTTTCTGTTTTAAAATTGCTGTCCCTAGCGCCTTCACACATCTGTCCCTGAACTCTGAATGCTGGAAAATGGCAGAATCTAAAATGGCTGCTGTATTTTTAGGGCTGTGACATCACAGGGCTGGCTGGCTGCTGATGGGCTGCATGCATGCATGTCAATCTGGGTGATCCCGCCTTCCCAGAGTTCCTTGCCCCATGTCCTTAGTCCTCACACATTTAGGAAAATTGTGATTTGTTACCACGAAGCGAGAGGAAATTAGCATTTGTTGCAAACCGAATTTTTCGTCAGCTTCGATTCGCTCATCTCTAATTGTAAACCTTTAAGTAGATATATGTTACTCACGGGGGGACATTTATGTACTGGTGTAAAGTAGAACTGGCTTAGTTGCCCATAGCAACTTATCAGATTCCACCTTTCATTTTTCACAGCTCCTTTGGAAAATGAAAGGTGGAATCTGATTGGTTGCTATAGGCATCTAAGCCAGTTCTACTTTACACCAGTTTGATAAATCTCCCCCACTGTGTTTTCCACCAAAACTTTTAATGTGCCATCAGTAAAAATAAATAAAGAGTTGATACCAGCGCTGCCGCTTCAATGAATCAGATGTACCATGTAATTAAAATATTACATATAACTAATGTTAGACAAAAGAGGAATGACCCCGGATAACCCCTAACGCACACAGAGAGGACAGTGCCTACATATATATCATATAAATGCTTTGGGATATCCGAAAGAAAATAACTCGGTACAAGCTCCGAGTGTAATAGCAGAAAAAAAGAGGGAAGAAGCTGAAAGTACCAAACTAATGATTAGAAAAAATATTTTATTTATTAAATACATGATTAAAAACACACATATAATTGATGCCAAGGACAAGGTAAGGGGAACAGGGAGGAGAAAACGAGCGCCACCCTGGACGAACACACTGGTCACAAAGTGCATGTAGTAGAGATAGTACTAAGATCATGAGAGGAAAAACACATCTATGTAAGGTACAATGACCAACTCATGAGTCCAGTATAAAAAAGAATTATATATATTGAATAATAAGGGGTGAGTAAAGACCGATAAGAAAACCCACCATGGCTGTAGTGCATAATATGCTAGAACACTGGCAGTACAGAAATATACAGGCAGTATAACAATAAATAAATAAAGGCCAAGTGAGGGGTCTCAACATCGGCAGCACAAAGCAATGGCGGGGAGACTGTGATCTGAAACTCACCAAGGAGGGACCAAGTGTGAAAGAAGACCAGGATGGCGCTACCCCAACGCGCGTTTCGGCGTGCCTTCGTCAGGGGGTAGCGCCATCACTGTGGACCAGGTATTTAAAGTCTCCTTGAACCAATAAGCGTAGCACTTACTCGTCCCCAGGTGTGTTGGTGGGTTGGCGCGCGCAATTCGCACACCAGAACATCCGGTAATCCCACGGTCGGCGTCCCGTCGACACGCCCATATCACATGACCGAGTCACCTGATCGGGCGGCATGACGTATGGACGCACGGGCATGAGGCACCGGAGGCAGTGACCAATGACGCGCGCACGCAACACAGAAGGGGAGGAGGAACAGGACGTCGTTATAAGAAAAGATGTAGCATACAGGCTTGTGAACGGGAAGGAGATAATAATGCATACAATGGCCCAGCAGATGCATCAATACTATGAAGAACCGGACATCATGTAACATAATAAGGAGTGCTTACAATTACTCACCATATAGATGAGGACATTATAAGATAAATATATAGTTACACAGGGCCATTGTATGCATTATTATCTCCTTCCCGGTCACAAGTCTGTATGCTACATCTTTTGTTATAACAACGTCCTGTTCCTCCTCTCCTTCTGTGTTGCGTGCGCGCGTCATTGGTCACTGCCTTGGCTTTGTGCTGCCGATGTTGAGACCCTGCCATGGCTTTGTGCTGCCGATGTTGAGACCCCTCACTTGGCCTTTATTTATTTATTGTTATACTGCCTGTATATTTCTGTACTGCCAGTGTTCTAGCATATTATGCACTACAGCCATGGTGGGTTTTCTTATCGGTCTTTACTCACCCCTTATTATTCAATATATATAATTCTTTTTTATACTGGACTCATGAGTTGGTCATTGTACCTTACATAGATGTGTTTTTCCTCTCATGATCTTAGTACTATCTCTACCACATGCACTTTGTGACCAGTGTGTTCGTCCAGGGTGGCGCTCGTTTTCTCCTCCCTGTTCCCCTTACCTTGTCCTTGGCATCAATTATATGTGTGTTTTTAATCATGTATTTAATAAATAAAATATTTTTTCTAATCATTAGTTTGGTACTTTGAGCTTCTTTCCTCTTTTTTCCTGCTGATGTAACTAATGTTGGTCGCTGCTGGGTTCGTAAAAAGGGTTACTGCCACTAACCATAGTAATAAATACTGGAAGTATAAGAATACCAAATAAAACGTACCTGCGCGGACAATGACTTAAAGAATCAAGATAGTCTAATACTTGCCATTGATGGTATGATTTAAATCCTGCCAAATGGGGTGGAAAACAGCGAGATCTTCAGCTCCCGCCCTCAGCAGCGCGCAGCTCCGGCCGGCAGCTCGCGCACAAGTTGAAGCCTGGCAGGTAATTACAGGAGAACGAACCCTTAGTGTGATGTCACACACTCCTACGGATACCTCCTAGGTTCACACTTCTTTCCAACGCGTTTTGGAATGCATGGATTTCTTCGTCAGGGATGAGTGCGATTCCTTCAACTGGCAGGTTATAGGCGTTCGTCTCCATGGTAACAAGTCTCTTTACGTAGAAAACTTATATCGCTCTAATCCAAGCTTTCTTTCTGTCTTTCTTCTTGTCTTACATATCCTGGACAGAGGAGATCTTTACCTCACTAAGGAAAGTGCCTACTCCTATGAATCTCTTTATAATATTCCATATTAAACTCCTACTTACAGTGCTGCCCATAATTATTCATACCCCTGGCAAATTTTGACTTAAAGTTACTTTTATTCAACCAGCAAGTAATTTTTTGATGGGAAATGACATAGGTGTCTCACAAAAGAGGCATTATTGTGGAAAAAATAAAACATTTCTCAGCTTTTATTTACATTTGAGCAAAAAGTGTCCAGTTGGCATAAAAAAGGAGAAGCCTTTCAACCCAAAGAACACCACCCCCACTGTTAAACATGGTGGTAGGAACCTAATGCTTTTGGGGGGGGTCAGCCAATGGACCAGGGAACCTAATCACAGTAAACGGCACCATGAAAAAAGAGCAATACATGAGGATTCTCAATGACAACATCAGGCAGAGAAACTTGGCCTTGGGCACCAGTGGACATTTCAGCATGACAATGACCCAAAACACACACCAAAAGTGGTGAAGAAATGGTTAGCAGACAACAACATTAACGTTTTGGAGTGGCCCAGCCAGAGTCCAGACTTGAATCCAATTGAGAATATGTAGAGGGAGCTAAAGATCAGGGTGATGGCAAAAAGACCCTCCAACCTGAAAGATTTGGAGTTTATTGCTAAAAATTAATGGGCAAAAATACCTGTGGAGACATGCAAAAAGCTGGTCTGCAATTATAGGAAGCGTTTGATTGCTGTATTAGCCAATAAAGGCTTTTCTATTGATTTTTAAGAAGGGTAAGAATACTTTTGGACTGGACACTTTTTGCTCAAATGTAAATAAAAGCTGAGAAAAGTTTTTTTTCCACAATAATGCCTCTTGTTCATCGTCTTATTATCTTTTGGGAGATACCTAAGCTGGTTGATGTGCTGTACATTGAATATATGTATGTAGTTTACTAAATCTAATATGTTACGTGCCACTTGTGCAGGCGGTGGGAGACTAGGGGCCCAACTTGCTCAGGGGCCCACCGGGGGATTCCCCTGTACCCCTGTGGGCCAGTCCGAGCCTATATATATATATACACACATCATTTTATACATATATATATATATATATATACGTTTTACATCGCCATGTCTATTCCTCTATTTGCTCATTTCAAAAAGAATATATATTCATTGGAAAGCAAATAGTTCTATCTCCTGATTTAATCCCATGGGTGCAAGGCTATTTAAATTGTAAATCCATTCACTTTCCTTTCTAGGCATACGTTTAATGTAGTCACCCCCCCTCTTGGGTCTGGTTTTATCTGTTCTATATCCCCAAAGGTAGATCCATGTTTTTCCATGTAATGTCTTAAGAGTCGATGACCCTCAAATTTCTTGTTAATATTTTCCTAATGTGTTCCCCCATTCTAGCTTGTAGTGTTCTTTTTGTTCTTCTCACATACAATTTGTCACAGGGGCATCTGATGTAATAGATGACTCTCCTAGAGTGACAAGTGAGATAGCTATTCATTTGATATATTTTCTGTTCATTTTTCAATTCCATAATGGGTTTTTTACAGTTCAAGAGTTGACAAGCTTTAAAAACCTCTCTTTTTATTAAAATTTTATAATTTTTATTTATTTTTGTATTTATTCATATAGAGGGAGCCACTAGATTTGTCTTGTTTCAGAATATCCCAATGACGTCTAATAATTTTTTAAATAACTTTTCACTATTCACTTTTCTTTTTCACTATACTGTGTAATTAGTCTACAGGGTGGGCCATTTATATGGATACACCGTAAAAAAATGGGAATGGTTGGTGATATTAACTTCTTGTTTGTGGCACATTAGTATAGGTAAAAACACAAATGCAATCGCACTCTGCAAACCAGCACTCCGCCCTGCCTTTATGCTGGATGTTGAATAAGGCATTGGTGTACACTTTGGCCAAAGCGTAATATGTGAGGGTGGAAATATGTATATGTGAGGGGGGAAACTTTTCAAGATGGGTGGTGACCATGGTGGCCATTTTGAAGTTGGCCATTTTGAATCCAACGTTTTTTCATCAAACCTATTGGGAATTTCACAAGAAAAACAATGGCGTGCTTGGTTTTAACGTAACTTTATTCTTTCATTAGTTATTTACAAGTTTCTGACCACTATAAAATGTGTTCAATGTGCTGCCCATTGTGTTGGATTGTCAATGCAACCCTCTTCTCCCACTCATCACACACTGATAGCAACACCGCAGGAGAAATGCTAGCACAGGCTTCCAGTATCCGAAGTTTCAGGTGCTGCACATCTCGTATCTTCACAGCATATCCTGCACGGTATGATAAATAAATATGCGGATGTCCCTGGCCACATTCACGAAAATAATCATAGAAAATACGTTTTCTGTGATTTTTTTCATGAATGTGGCCAGGGACATCCGCATATATTTATTTATCATACCGTGCAGGATGTTTTTATCTTTCTTTATTTTCTGTGATTTTTTGTTTATTATGTAGTATTTGCTTGAGGGAGTGGTACCTTCAAGTGTGAATGCGCTCCTATTTTATCTTGGGAGTAGCATTCCATTGCACTTTTGCCCTTCCTATCCAATAGAGCGCCTTGATTAGGTGGTACATATAGATGTGCTTTCTCCTCCTCCCATCGGTTGCTTGATACACATGGAGGTGACTAGGAGCAGCACACCATATGTTCGGCATCTGCGCTCCTGAACATAGAAGCCCAACAGCTTAGGTAGGTTTAGCGTAGGACCCGTCTGACCTGAGACCACCTTGGAGCGTGGTAGGCGGGCACAGATGTGTTTTGATCAAAATATATTGGTTAAGCGTCTATCTTTTTTTTACATCAGAGTGAGGACTTTGTCCATATATAATGCTTGCATCTATTTCATCTTTTCCCCTTTTCTCAATTTTATTGTCCTTCTTTTGTATTGACATAGTCCGATCAATTTGCTTTACTTCTTGTTTAATTTTTGCTAACTCATGTGATCTATATCGTTTTTCTTCAAATGTTATATGGAGATTATTTGCTTCCTTCTCAAATTATTCTATCGTTGTACAATTCCTTCTTAGCCTAATATATTGACTTCGAGGGATTTTAGTCAACCATATTGGCAGATGGCAACTATCCAATGAGATAAAACTATTGCTGTCTGTTGGTTTATAGTATGTTTCTTTATATATTCGATTATCTTGAACTGTGCCATCCGTTTCCATTTTTTAGCTCTATTAGCAACAGACTGCCAACTATCACTTCAAAAATGATCTTCTGATATGATTAGTTATGATGACTTCATCCTGTCCTGCTGACTTTACCCAGGACAATTAGGGGATATTCACACACTGCAGATTTGTAAAAAACCTATTCTGTACACCAAATGGGATTGTGTCCGCGGCAAGTACAAGAATTTCTGCAAGCCTCATTCAGCTGACTAGGATAGTAGAAGAAACTTCTGCAGTATACCCTTATTTTTATGGTTTGTTGGTGTCTGGATGATCATAACAATTTTTGCACACTGTAAATGCACAAAAAGATCATTGAAAAATGATAAAACTATTATTTATTGTTAATCTTTATTGATTGTGTATACATCATAATCTTCCCTATCATCAGCTGTAGTGGCTTGTATTGACATGAACAATACATGTGTCTGCCTAACACATGGCTCTTGCGAGAGTTAGGCGGCATTGGGGCTTCTCACTGGGTTGTCTTTGGCTGTTTGAGTCTCCCCGTGCGATTCACCAACTTCCGATGCGTGTGGTTGGCTGTGCATCAGAATGGCGTGATATCTCTCTCTCATAAATCTCTGCAGCCCTTACATCCATGATTGAAAGCAAGTACTGCTCCTATGCTTGCTCTGAAGAACAGGTACACACAGAGCAATGCAATGAAGGATAAAGAAAGACATGTTCAGTAAAATTGTAAGTGCGTCTCTAAGCATTGCCATGGGTGGATGCTTCAAAAACTTTTCAATGAGCCATATTTCTATTGACGGGAAAACCCTTTTAACACTCTCTGACATGATGTACCTGCACATGATGAGATCCACAACACACACAAGGGACAACCCAATGCCAACAAAGATGCCAAAAAGAAAGAAATTTGAACTTGGAGAATATTTAGGATAACAAGGCTCAATATCTATGAGGAAGGTGGACTCCAAATTCTTCCAGACATAAGACAGGGGGAGAAAAGTGAATAAAGGTTACCCACTTGCCAATATATTCAAAATCCTTCAATATTAGTACTTATAGGAGATGCTTTGCACTTGTTATTTTGCTACCATGGCAATATTTGTTCATCATATATGACTTCCTAATCTTTGGCAGCTGTGTATGGAGCAGTGGAGAAGATGATTAAAGGAGCTTTGGCTCCTACACGTGGAACATATTTACTGACAGACGGAAGTGGTTTGAAGTAGGAAACATGGAAAAGGTCAGTTGGGCAAGATAAATGACTTGTCTTTTTCCTGTGCAATAATATTTTACCATATTAATTAAAAACTAGATTTAGAATTTTTCTAATATTGTTTATTAGCTACAGCACAAATGTTTTTAATACTATATAGAGAAATTTAAGGGGTTGTCCCAACATTCAATGTTAGTTTCACATAAGGCTACTTTCACACTGGTGTTTTGGTTTCCGTTTGTGAGATCTGCAGCGTTTTGGTGTCCGCCTGACGATGCAGAGGCAAACGGATCCGTCCTGACACACAGTTATTCAACTGACACAATATGGCACAATAGAAAATGGATCCGTCCTCCATTGAATTTCAATGGTGTTCAAGATGGATCAGTTTTAGCAATGTTAAAGATAATACAAATGGATCCATTCTGAACGGATGCAGATGGTTGTATTATCTGAACGGATGCGTTTGTGCAGATCCATGACTGATCCGCATCAAACGCGAGTGTGAAAGAAGCCTTATTCAGCATGAAAGCTAATTACTTTCTGTCACAAAAATGGTCCATTAGTGAGATATTCCCTTTACGTCATTGTAATAGTGCCCCCTGGTATTCAGTCTGTATAGTAATACTGAGCTGAATGAGTAGGTCACACATGCTCAGTTCTATCTTTCAGTCAAAACTAGCCACATCTACTGTTAGAAACGGTGACAGTTACAAGGGAGAGAGCTGCAGCAAAAAGCCCCCCATCCCTTCACCAGAGCTATCCGTCTAGCAGAGAAATTAGAGCAATGAGTGTGGAGATCTCTAGATCTATATGAGATTAAAGGCTGGTTATAGCTTTGTTAGGAAGAGATTGTCATATTATATCTCATTTTTATTTTTTACATTAATCCTGGGATAACCCCTTTAAGTAAATACATATCACACTGAAAAATATACGTGCATGCATACAAAATCCTGCATGAAACAATGAACAACTGATGTTGAAGGGGTTGTCTACAGAAGACAACCCCTGTTCGTATATCCTAGAGAGGTTAACTCAAGACCTCTATCTATCGGCTAGACCATAGTACTCCTTGGAAGAAGCAGCTTCCACTCTGGCAGACTTGACCCAGCAATGAATTACATAGTCACCCATTTATTAAAAACCAGAGTTCCTTCCTTGTCTCTTTGAGATATCTGTGTAGGGTTATTCTGGTTAAGGAAAATAAGTGTGTTCACTGTATAATGAACAACTGTATAAAATGTGTTCTTAAAGGGAACATGTCATCAACTTTATGCTGAACTCACTAAATTAGTGACCGAAACGCTGAGCGGTGTGTCACTCATGAGCTAAAAGTAAGTGGTTGCCGAGAACCGGCATCATAATCATTGCAGACTGGGCCTGGAAAAGAGTCATGGCCACCTGAGAAGAGTCATGGTTATTCCTAATCTCCTGCTCTCTCGCCCACTTGCTGATGATTGGCAGTTCTCTCCTAGAGAGAAAGGGAGAAAACTAGGTAGAAGACTGTCAGTCATCAGCAGGTGGGCAGGTGGGCAGGAATTCATGAATAACCAGGACTCTTCTCAGGTGGCCGGTACTCTTTTCCAGGCTTAGTCTGCAATGATTGTGATGCTGGCCTCTGTACATGGAGTAGAAGATGGCAGCTCAGGGGGTAGCTCCTTCTCCCTGCCTGTGAGCTGTCCAATCGCAATGGACCACGTCATAGCCATTGAAAAAAAACTGTGATTGGACAGCACACAGCCACGGAGAAGGAGACACCCCCTGAGAAAAGCTGCCGTCTCCTCCTCCCTGTTCTGATGCTATTGATTAGCATACAGGGGCGCCAAAACAGAGGGGGCACAGCAGCGCAATGGAGTAAAAAAAAAGATCGTCATGACATCTCCTAATCTTGGACTACTGCATGAGGTACGTGTATTGATTTTAGCAATTAAAGACTGCTAAAAGGACCTCTTTAAATACATTTTTCTGCGTTCATCTGTTTCCACAAAGCAGCAGCTTGCTGGTGACATGGTCACTAACATTGCTAATCATGTCAACTAATGATTTGTTTTAGCTGATTAAAGTAAAGTTCCAAAAAGGCTGAAGACACCCTGAGCCAATCACTTGTACTTGGTTATCTCCAGCAGTCCCATACAGATAAATGAAGTGACACTGTTAAAGCTTAAGCTGCTGCTCCATTTCTTTGAGGGGTCCCTGGGGGGTACAAGACCCCCATTCTCCCGATTGTAGACCTCAACTGACTTATTGGTTATCCCATATTCTGTTGCTGTAACCAGAATACCCCACTTAGGGATTTCCCACAGCGGAGGAAATTGCTTCAGTTTTGTCCCCATTCATTGTCAATGGGGACAAAACTGAACTGAATGAAACAGAACGCACCAGAATGCATTCGATTCCATTTGGTTCCATACCCTTCTTGGACAGAATAACGCTGCGAGCAGAATTTTTCTGTACGCAATGTGGTGCAGAGCAAGACAGATCTGTCCTGACACACAATGTAAGTCAATGGAGACAGATCCATTCAATGGTGTTCATGACGGATCTAGTAAAAGCAAGATCCCAGCAATCGTATCTTGCCAAAGGGTTCAATTTATTTCCAGAATGTAATCATAGACACAACTTTGGGGGCTCGTCTGGGACGAGCCCTCAAAGTTGTATAATCTATGACTACATTCTGAAAATAAATTAAACCCTTTAGCAAGATACGATTGCTGGGATCTTCCTTTTAGTTTATGATGGATCTGTCAAGGCTATTTTAAAGCTAATACAACCAGATCCATTCAACAGATGCAGACGGTTGTATTATCATGACAAAGCGTTTTTTTTGCTGATCCATCATGGATCGAGCAAAAACACTGGTGTGAAAATAGTCTAAGTATGTACCAATAGCGTGGTACAAGGCTAATGTTATACCCATATAAAATTGCTTGAATGTTTTTTAAGAGATCACACTGAACACTATAGATAGTAATTTAGTCACCCACACGATTTTGTTAGAGAGACATCATGTCAAACCAATTTACTTGCTTTATTTGAGGTAGTATGGAGGGGCTGCTAGTAGATTTACCATACTTGGATTATTCTAGTGTATTTGATGTTTTTATTCTGCCAGTTAAAAGGCTCACTGGTCCCATAATGGAATTTTATATGCCCAGAGTACTACAACAGAGAGAACTATTTTTCGTGTCAGCACTTTCTGTCCTGTTGTCAGCATCACTGCATCCTGACAGGATGTTTACATGCAGAACTTCATCAACATCCCCTGTCCTCATCATCGTTGCATTGTGACCGAATGTTTACATGCAGAACTTCATCAGCATCCCCTGTCCTTAGAATCACTGCATCCTAACAGGATGTTTACATGCAGAACTTCATTTGCATCCCCTGTCCTAAGCATCACTGCATCGTGGCAGAATGTTTACATTCAGAACTTTATCAGCATCCCCTGTCCTTAGAATCACTGCATCCTAACAGGATGTTTACATGCAGAACTTCATCAGCATCCCTTGTCCTCAGCATCACTGCATCGAGGAAGGATGTTTACATGCAGAACTTCATCAGCATCACCTGTCCTCAGCATCACTGCATCCTGACAGGATGTTTACATGCAGAACTTCATCAACATCCCCTGTCCTCAGCATCACTGCATCATGGCAGAATGTTTACATTCAGAACTTTATCAGCATCCCCTGTCCTTAGAATCACTGCATCCTAACAGGATGTTTACATGCAGAACTTCATCAGCATCCCTTGTCCTCAGCATCACTGCATCGAGGAAGGATGTTTACATGCAGAACTTCATCAGCATCACCTGTCCTCAGCATCACTGCATCCTGACAGGATGTTTACATGCAGAACTTAATCAGCATCCCCTGTCCTCAACATCACTGCATCATGGCAGAATGTTTACATGCAGAACTTTATCAGCATCCCCTGTCCTTAGAATCACTGCATTCTGACAGAATGTTTACATGCAAAACTTCATCAGCAACCCCTGTCCTCAGCATCACTGCATCGTGGCAGAATGTTCACATGCAGAACTTAACCAGCATGCCCTGTCCTCAGCATCACTGCATCGTGGCAGGATGTTACATGCAGAACTTCATCAGCATCCATTGTCCTCAGCATCACTGAATCATGGCAGGATGTTTACATTCAGAATGTCCTGTTTTCATCCGATTCCTGCAGGGTTTTCTAACCAAACCCAGCATGCTTTGCTCACTAATGTTTCCCTTCTTTATGTTAGTCAGAGCACACCTCTGAAACATTACAGAGCAAAGCATAAAGGGTTTGGTTAGCAAACCCAGCAGGGAGTTGATGCAAACAGGACGTGCTGCATGTAAACATCCTGCCAGGATGCAGTGATGCTGTGGACAGGGGAAGGAAATTGACAACATGAAAAACAGGTATATGGGACAAAAATATGCAGTGTTTGGGGTATTCTGGGCAGATGAAAACTTTAATTATGTGACTGGAGAACCCTTTTGGTCTAGATTGTAAAACTCTTAATTAGTTTCAAAATCTGTTAAAAGACAGTATTAACCCTTTACCCCAAAGGGTTTATTGTTTTTGCGTTTTTATTTATTACTCCTTATCTTCCTGGGACCATAACTTTTTTATTTTTTAGTTCATATAGCCATATGAGGGCTTGTTTTTTGCTAAACAAGTTTTACTTTCTAATAGCATTGTTTTATGGAGGGTGGAAATGGAAAAAAAATGATGTTTTTATTCTGCCAGTTAAAATGCTCACTGGTCCCATAATGGAATTTTATATGCCCAGAGTACTACAACAGAGAGAACTGTTTTTCGTGTCAGCACTTTCTGTCCTGTTGTCAGCATCACTGCATCCTGACAGGATGTTTACATGCAGAACTTCAGCAACATCCCCTGTCCTCACCATCGCTGCATTGTGACAGAATGTTTACATGCAGAACTTCATCAGCATCCTCTGTCCTCAGCATCACTGCATCGTGGCAGGATGTTTACATGAAGAACTTCATCAACATCCCCTGTCCTCAGCATTGCTGCATTCTAGCAGGATGTTTGCATGCAGAACTTCATCAACATCCCCTGTCCTCAGCATTGCCGCTGCATTCTGGCAGGATGTTTACATGCAGAACTTCATCAGCAACCCCTGTCCTTAGAATCACTGCATCCTGACAGGATGTTTACATGCAGAACTTCAGCAACATCCCCTGCCCTCAGCATCACTGCATCATGGCAGAATGTTTACATGCACAACTTCATCAGCATCCCCTGTCCTTAGAATCACTGCATCCTAACAGGATGTTTACATGCAGAACTTCATCAGCATCCCCTGTCCTCAGCATCACTGCATCGTGGCAGGGTGTTCACATGCAGAACTTAACCAGCATCCCCTGTCCGCTATATCACTGCATCATGGCAGGATGTTTACATGCAGAACTTCATCAACATCCCCTGTCCTCACCATCGCTGAATTGTGACAGAATGTTTACATGCAGAACTTCATCAGCATCCCCTATCCTCAGCATCACTCCACCGTGGCAGGATGATTACATGCACAACTTCATCAGCATCCCCTGTCCTTAGAATCACTGCATCCTAACAGGATGCTTACATGCAGAACTTCATCAGCATCCCCTGTCCTCAGCATCACTGCATCGTGGCAGGATGTTTACATGCAGAACTTAACCAGCATCCCCTGTCCGCTATATCACTGCATCATGGCAGGATGTTTACATGCAGAACTTCATCAGCATCCCTTGTCCTCAGCATCACTGCATCGAGGAAGGATGTTTACATGCAGAACTTCATCAGCAACCCCAATCCTCAGCATCACTGCATCGTGGCAGGATGTTTACATGCAGAACTTAACCAGCATCCCCTGTCCTCAGCATCACTGCATCGAGGAAGGATGTTTACATGCAGAACTTCATCAGCATCCCCTGTCCTCAGAATCACTGCATCCTGACAGGATGTTTACATGCAGAACTTCATCAGCAACCCCTGTCCTTAGCATCCCTGCCTCGTGTCAGGATGTTCACATGCAGAACTTAACCAGCATCTCCTGTCCTCCACATCACTGCATCATGGCAGGATATTTACATGCAGAACTTCATCAGCATCCCTTGTCCTCAGCACCACTGAATCATGGCAGGATGTTTACATTCAGAATGTCCTGTTTTCATCCGATTCCTGCAGGGTTTTCTAACCAAACCCAGCATGCTTTGTTCTCTAATGTTTCCCTTCTTTATGTTAGTCAGAGCACACCTCTGAAACATTACAGAGCAAAGCATAAAGGGTTTGGTTAGCAAACCCAGCAGGGAGTTGATGCAAACAGGACGTGCTGCATGTAAACATCCTGCCAGGATGCAGTGACGCTGTGGACAGGGGAAGGAAATTGACGACATGAAAAACAGGTATATGGGACAAAAATATGCAGTGTTTAGGGTATTCTGGGCAGATGAAATTTATGTGACAGGGTTTCAAAATCTATTTAAAGACAGTATTAACCCCTTCACCCCAGAGGGTTTATTGTTTTTTTTCGGTGTTTTTGTGTTTTCATTTTTTACTCCTTATCTTCCTGGGACCATAACTTTTTTTAATTTTTTAGTTCATATAGCCATATGAGGGCTTGATTTTTGATGAACAAATTTTACTTTTAATAGCATTGTTTTATGGAGGGTGGAAATGGAAAAAAAATGCTATTCCGCCACAGTTTTATGGGTTTTGTTTTTATGGGGTGTGTTCCCTATGCGGTAAAACTGACCTGTTACCTTCAATAGTCAGGTCAGTATGATTATGGCAATACAAAATTTGTATAATTTTTCTTGCATTTTAATACTGAAAAAAATAAAAGCCTTGAAAAAATTTACTTTTTCGGTTCATTGCCATATTATGACCCCTATAACTTTATAACTTTTTTAGTTATGTGTACTGAGTTGTGTAGGGCTGATTTTTTTAGGGGAATGATCTGTACTTTTCTGTGATACCATTTAGGGGTATGTATGACTTTTTGATCACTTTTCATTACATTTTTTGGGAGGTGAAGCGACCAAAAATCAGCAAATCGACCATTTTGATTTTTTTTCCCTTTGACCTTTTGCCGTATGGGATGCATTTTTTTATGTTTTAATCGTACGAGCATTTTTGTGTGCGGTGATGCCCATGATGTTTATTTTTTATTGTTTATTTATTTTGATTTTGAGGAAAGAGGGTGATTTAAATTTTTATATTTAAAAAAATATATATATTTTTTATACTTTTTAAAAGTTCCCATAGGAAACTTTAGCATGTAATGGATTATATTTATTCTCTCATAGACTACAATTGGTTAGTATTAAAGTCTATGAGAATTACACTATGTTGCTATAGAGCCCTGCATGGGTAGGGTCTCTATAGGAACCTATCTGGAGCAGCCTCTGATCATTCACAAAGACTGAGGCTGCCACCCACACTATCTGGCTCCCTTTTCCCCGCCAGACATTAGCCCCTGGTGTCTGCTGTTTAAATCAGCAGGCACCCGGTGGCTATGGCGCCCGCTGCGCTCACATGTGCCATCTTTAAATACCTACCCTGTGCCATACATGTACGGCGCTGGGTGGGAAGGGATTAAAAGAGTAGTTATAAACGGGTCACTGTCAAAGTGACATACGTCCATCCAGTTCAGCCTGTTATCCTGCAAAGTTGATCCAGAGGAAGGCAAAAAAAAACTCATGAGGTAGAAACCAATTTTTCTCATTTTAGGAAAAAAATATCCTTCCCAACTCAAATCAGGCAATTAGAATTACTCCCTTGAGGGTTTATCTAGCCATGTCTCATTTATTTTCACTACGACATTGTCATCCTCAGATATTACTAATTTCAGTTCACCAATTTTATTAGTTAGGCTTCTGGCGTTAGTATACAAACAATTTGGAAGTTTGGGGATTTGTTTAGTTCCTTCCTCCTATCCACCCCCAGTTCCATTACCTCACCCCAGGTCACTGTCTACGCTATATTCACCTTCTATAAAATAGTCAATCCCCCCCCCCCTTCCCTAGGTTAAACACTTCTCTAACCTTTTAGCCATCTTCTCCCCCAAAACAGCTGCACCTTTCCCATTGAGATGCAGCACATCCTACGATAGAGCCTGTAGCTGACAAACAAGTTGGTCCAGTTTCCCAGTTCTTCAGGAACCCAAACCCCTCTTTCCTATACTAGTTCTTGAGTCACTTGTTCACCTCCTTAATCTCTTGCTGCCCTTCTGGTGGGGCTCGAGGTACAGGTAGTATTTACAAAAAAACTATATTTGAGGACCTTGACCTAAGCTTGCAACCTAAGTCCCTGTGATCATTTTTAAGAACCTGCCTCTAATTTTGTCATTGGAGCCCCTCCCAGTAGTCTATAAACCCAATCCGCGATACGCCTAACTCTAGCGCCAGTAAGACAAAACACTGTTCGATGTTCCCGGTCTTTGTGACAGATCATCCTATCTGTACCCCAAATAATAGAGTCTTCCACTTCCAGCATCTGTCTAACCTGCTTATTACTCCTGGTCCCCTTCTTGCTAGAGCTGATATTTATGTGACTGACAGAGGAAGCGTCTTGCTGCAGTAGTGCTATCCCTTAACTGACTTCCCCTCATCTGCTAACTTTGCAAACTTGTTGGGGTGTATCAGATCAGGGATAGCCTCCCTGGTACTCTTCCCTCTGCCCCACCTTATGTCTGATATTCAGCTAGTTACCTGACTTTCCTGCTCCTCTATAGTATCACCGTAGCCTTCACCTACCAGATCAAGTGTCTGCACAGTGAGCCTCAGACTTTTTTTTCCCATATTGGCAAGGTATTTCAATGTTGTAATTCGCTCATTTAGATACAGGATCTGGGCTTCCAAACTTGCAATTTGCTCACATTTTGCACAGCAATATGTACCCTCAAAGGGCTGTTTCAGGACTGCATACATTGCACAAGATTTACACTGGACTGCATTTTCAGTCATGAGGCACAAGCTTGCTAATGGGATTACATCAGAAAAGGAAAAAATAAGGTAGATTAGACAGTGCAACGAATGTGGTAAATAAACAAATGAATAAGTGCAGTCCCCTCCTTAAATCCCTGAATCTAAAGTCACATAATCTCAAGTCACACACTTAAGACAAATAACACACTTGGGACCAAAACACACTTGCACACTCACAAACTCACCTCTGAGTCTGTATACAAAGCTGCTATTCCCAGTCATCTGCAAACAGTGCAGTTTTCCCCCCTGGGTTTAAAAGACCACACAAGTGGCACATATCAAATTAAGTAATCATATTGCTCCTTTTATAAAGCATTAGTGCAACCAGATCTTGAGTATGCAGTCCAGTTTTGGACACCAGTCCATAAATAGGTATAAGAGCTATAGAAAGGGCAACCAAATTATACAAGGCATGAAACTTTATCCAGTTTGATATTTCCTGTTAGCATTATCAAGGTGCCCCCTGCCATCTGCTTCTGTATCCCTCTCCTAACACAATCTGGGCAGTAAGGATGAGCCAAATTTATCACTGTTGTTCATGCTGTATTTTAAATTGTACACATCTTCAGACTTCTAGCCAAAGGGGTTAGTGTACTAATATGTAACATTTTGCTCTCATGTTTTGGAGTGTCCATCATGGGTTGCACTTTGTGTTTTTTATGACAAATGTTCAAGATTCCACATACTGTTTGTTAAATGTGTTGCACAAAATACCTGTGGATTTTTCAGTCTAAAGTTTATTACAAAGGTTCTGTCAGTTTGTATGCCACCAGGGGGCTTGCTCATTAAAAATAAAATAAAAATTGCAGTGATAAATCTGGATAAAAATGTACTCCTGCCCACAAAGTATCTGGCCACCCCTGAATAAAGGCCATTATAACCTCTTCATTGAAGATTTGTATCTTTTGTTTGTATGAAATGATAACTTAAGTACAATAATTGTAAATATTCTTTTAATGTGTAACTTACTGACATCATACACTAATTTATAATATGTTTTCTATGAGCAGAAAATTATTGAAATCTTCCAGAAATGGAAACTAAACATAATAAGAATTTTAAAGAAAGTGGAAAATCAAAGACCAGATTCTAAAAAAATTGCTCAAAGAAAATTTAAGAGGAACCACAGCACAATACGTAATTAAGTGTTACACTAAACATACAATGAAGATGAATGACAGTGCCAACTAAATCCATGGCAACATGAGAAGGACAATTTTTATAGGGTTGTATTTTCCTGTATGAAAATAGCAGCTGACATACCTGCTTCTTTAGAGTAAATGGGCAGGGCAGAACTTTAAACGTTATATCTAGTCACAATAAAGACAATCCTAGCAACATTATTAACCCATTCAGGACCCTGCCATTTTTCACCTTAAGGGCCAGGACATTTTTAGCAAATCTGACATGTGTCACTTTATATGGTAATAACTTTAAAACACTTTTACTTACCCAGGCCATTCTGATATTGTTTTCTCATCACATATTGTATTTCAGTGGTAAATATGAGTCAAAATATTTAATTTTTATTTATAAGAAAATACAAAATTTACAAAAATTTTGGAAAAATTTGCTAATTTCCGAATTTCAATTTCTCTACTTTTATAATAGATAGTAATACCTCCGAAAATAGTTATTACTTTACATTTTCCATATGTCTACATCATGTTTGGATCATTTTGAAGACGACATCAATTTTTTTTGGGATGTTAGAAGGCTTTGAAGTTAAGAAGCAAATCTTAAAATTTTTAAGAAAAGTTCCAAAACCCAATTTTTTAAGGACCAGTTCAGTTATGAAGTCACTTTGTGGGACTTACTTATTAGAAACCACCCATAAATCACCCCATTTTAGAAACTACACCCTTCACGCTATTCGATACTGATTTTACTAACTTTGTTAACCCTCTGGGTGCCTCACAAGAATTAAAGGAATATGGGAATGAAATTTCAGAATTTCACTTCTTTTAGCAGATTTAAAATTTTAATCTATTTTTTCTGCAACACTTCAAGGGTTAACAGCCAAACAAAACACTAAATCTATTACCCTAAATCTGGAGTTTACAGAAACACCCAATATGTGCTAAAAAAAGTGACCCCATTTTGGAAACTACACCCCTCAAGGAATCTTTCAAGGTGTGTAGTGAGCACTTTGACCTCAAAAGTCTTTCCTAGAATTAGGAAACACTTGGCAGTGAAAATTAAAAATTGCATTTTTTTCACAAAAAAGTTGCATTACACCCACATTTTTCACTTTCCCAAAGGGTAATAGGACAAAATGCACTCTACATTTTGTTCCCCATTTACCCCCAAATACGGCAACACCCCATATGTGCTAAAAAATTATGTATGGGCGCACAGCAGGCTTCAGAGTGGAAGGAGCACCAGGAGAGTGGATTTAGCTGGAATGGTACTTGGGAGCTATGTCGCATATGAAGACACACTGAGGTGGCTCTACAGTGGAAATCCCCCAAAAGTGACCCCATTTTTTAAACTACACCCATCAAGGAAATGATATATTGGCGCACAGCAGGGCTCTAGAGTCAAACAGCAAAATATGGATTTTGAGGACCTGAATTGGCTGACATTGATTTTAGGTGCCATGTCGCATTTAAAAGATTACTGAGGTCTCCAGAAATTGAAAAACGCCCAAGAAGTGACCCCATTTTGGAAAAAGCAGCCCGTATGAACATTTTAAGTGGTGGAAAGGGTACTTTTCAGCAAACAGCAGTCTCACAGAAGGCAGAAACACTTGTTAAAGGATTTCACATTTGTGAAAATGAAAAATTACTAGCAGACCATAATTTTTTACTTTCACAAGGGATTAAAGGAGAAAATGCACCCTAGTATGTGTTACTAGTGTTGATTATGAATATTTGAATTTTTATCGCGAATATAGGTACTTCGAAAATTCGCGAATATTTAGAATATAGTGATATGTATTCGTAATTTCGAATATTTGAGATTTTTTTATTGGCCAATGAGTTATAGCACTATATCGAATATATTCATTTTTTTAAATATTTTTAATATTCTAAAACAAGAATATATAGCAATATAGCGAATATTCGAAAAAAAAAGATGAGAAAAAAATTTCAACTATTGAAAAAAAAGATTATAGCACTATATTAGCTAAATTGCTCTATATTCATTTTTTTTTCCGAATATTCGCTATATTGCTATATATTCTTGTTTTAGATTACGAATATTCGATTTTCAAATATTTGTAATATTCTAAAACAAGAATATATAGCAATATAGCGAATAGTCGAAAAAAAACGAATATAGAGCAATTTAGCTAATATACTGTAAAAATTTGCATTACGGAAATTTGCATATTACGCGATCATTACCTTGTCGATTTTTTCCAGTAAAAAAAATCGTAGAATATAACGAATATTCTAATTCGAGAATTTTCGGCGAATATTCTACAAAATATTCGCGAAATATTCCGAATTTGAATATGACCCCTGCCGCTCATCCACTATGTTTTACCCCTTTTCTCCCCATTCAGGAAACACCATATATGTGCTTGTAGCCTGCTGTATGGGTGCACAGCAGCCAAACAGCAAAATATGGATTTTGCTGGCAGGCCTGAATTGGCAGACATGAATTTTAGGTGCCATGTCGCATTAAAAAAATTCCTGAGTTCCACAGAAATTAAAAATCTCAAGAAAAGACCCCATTTTGCGAACATTTTAGGTGGTGGAAATGGTACTTTTGACCTAACAGGTGTTTCATAGAACTGAATATGTAGTGGTTGGTGAAAGTGGCTCTGTAAGCTATGCGGACCAAATCAGAGATATAAGGTGGTAAAACTACAGGGTACATCATGGATGAAATGAAATTAATACTCCATGGATGAGTGGTAGATTTTAAAACACTCCTGCATGCACAGGCCAGGTTTTTTTCCAGCCAGGTTTCACAGTGTTAAGCAGTCTCTTTCCTTATCCCCCTTTTGTAACACACCCTGCATCTTTTTTGGGTCCTTCCCTTCCTTGCTGTCTGGGGGACTTGACCTGGAAAATGTTGCTCTGGTACAACACGGGCTCCATGACTTCCAGAAGTACTGGGACCCTCCTGGCCTGGCTTTGAAAAATGAGGACCTTGATAACCACCTCTTGCCTGCAGATTGAAATATCAAGTACACACATTGCCATCTGTACAATGTGTACGGCAAGCTTTTTGTACCACACTTTCATTTTTTCGTGTGGCACTGCAGTGCTTCAGAAGTTGATCTGAAAGATCCACCCCTCCTATGTGCCTCTTGTAGTCCAGGATACAAACTAGTTTGAGGGTAGAGGTTGTGGTACCTCGTACAGGAGCAGGGGAGCTGGCGTTAGTGTGAATGGTGGTCAGTACAAGGACGTCCCTCTTGTCCTTGTACTTAACCAACAGCATGTTCTCATGGAGGAGAGCCCTACTTTCACCCATTGTCAGTGGTTGCCCTACTAGGGATGTAGGTAGGCCTCTCTGACTTTTGCGCACTGTGCTGCAAGCCACAGTACCTCTGGCAGTTAGGGACATGAATAGGGGTATGCTGCATAGAGGTGGTAACCCTCTTCCAGCAGTGGGTGAAGTAAGTCCCACATGATCTTCCCACTAACTCCTAGGATGGGGAGGGGGGCATTCTGGGGGTTCTGGTGCCCAATCCACACACTTGCATAGTGGAGATATAATTTACTACTATTTATAATTACTGGACTTTTATCTGCTTTAAGAAAAATATTAAATATCGCGATTTACAAACACTCGAAAGACACAGACTGGAGAAGAATGCCCATAGGATCAAGGAAGAGGTGAACGGTGGTTTGCGGTACCCGAAAAAAGATTAGTTTATTTGTGTGGGACTCCAAATTCGTAGTGTCTGGGCTGAAGAATTTACTGAATTTGCGATCGAAGGCGGAGACACGTGGGATGCCGAAACTATAGTCCGAGACACGTGGGATGCCAAACACGATTTTACTATACTCCACAGCTTATAGCCTGATTGCTGCTGCAGAGCCTATCAGCTGATGGCCGTATAAAAGACCTTATGCAGAAAGATAAGTATAGACTCTATAAACACTACCTTGTCGACTATTGCTGCTCTATCAATTATGCTATTATACGAAAACGTGGGACGCTGATTCCAACATACGATTTTGCATGTACTTATATTAAAACTCCAGCTTATATGGAAAGTTTTTGTGGGCACACGAATTATTATTTAAGGTTGAATGTGCTATTGACTTTTACATTTCTTCAGTTGCGTTTTTTAAGCGGTATTGGACATTTCAGTGGAACCATCAATATATCATCCATCTATTGTCTTATCCATTTATTTTATGTTATTTTGTTTTATGACATTCCGTTTTATGCATAAATTGTCGCTTTTTTTAGATATATGTTTAATAAATCGGATTACTTTAGACCCTACTAGATTTCAGTGTGACTCTGATTGTTGAGTGCCCTTCTACATTTTTACATTCTGGGGGTTCTAGCCGGGAATCTTTCCCTTCGTAAATGCGGAACTTGTGGGTGTAACCGGAGCTACTCTCACAAAGTTTGTATATCTTTATGCCATACCTTGCCCGTTTGCTAGGCTGGTACTGGCGGAATCTAATCCTCCCTTTGAAAAGTAATAGAGTTGTACACCTCAGCAAACCTGGTGTTAAAGTGGTAAATGACAGGCCTAATCTTGAACAGACGGTCAAATGTTTGGTCGTTTTGGGGTGGGCACTGTGCATTGTCGTTGTAGTGTAGAAATTTCCGAATTGATTAAAATCGTTTGCGGGTCATGGTCTTACTGTAAATTGGAGTCTGGTAGAAAATGTCAAAACTCCAATATTGCCTAATATTTGGCTTCACAACGCCCATATGCTGCACGAGTCCTCAAAACGTCATCATCTCTGCTGCACTTACTGGGGTCCAACCTAGGGGTCTAGCATATGGCGATATAGGGTTCTGATCAATGAATCGTTGGGCATATAAATTGGTTTGGGCCACCATTACATTTACAAAATCTTCAGAGAAGCCCTCACAGTCTCTATCTATATTTCGGAGCTGCCCACAAAATCTGGAATTTGGGGTTGATAATCGTCAGGGGGTGGTTTCCATAAAGGTTAACTCTGGGGGGCTGCCTCTGCTGCTACCTTGGGGCACTTTCTAGAGGGTCCCTGATCAGCGGATGATGATGATGATGAGGGGGTAGAGGAGTAGAGGAAAGTGGCATCCTCTTCTCCCTCACTGGCAGACTCAGTATCAGAGGCAAGACTTAGTATCAGAGGCAAGCATGGCGTATGCCTCTTCAGCTGAGTATACTCGTTGGGACAGACGGACCATTTTTATTTTATTGGGGTGTGATGTGTGAAATGTGTAAACCTTTATTTAGTGTGAGGGGTGTGTATGTTGTGTTTTCACATGTGAAGGGGCTTGAAATTTGAAATTCAATTTAGAAGGAAAAAAAAAGAGAAAAAAAGTTAAAAAAAAGGGATTTTCTGCAAATAAAAAAAATTCTGCACAAAAAAAAACTTGCAGTGCAAACTGAGCAGACGTGATCAGTAATGGACACTACTGATCGGTGCTCAGTGGTTGCAAAATGCACGAATGCAGACGGTGCGTTTGTGCAAAATTCTAAACTGACATTAACTGAAATATGCAGTAAATGTTAAAGTAATGGGTGAGCACACTTCATTTGGTCTTAACAATAAAATTTAATTAAATCAAGCAATTGAATAGTTCACACGTGTGTAACTTAATAAAACTGTTTAAAACACTATAAAATCCTTAAAATAAAATAAAATGTAAAAAATGCAATATGCACAGCAACACTTAGTGAAATAAAGTCCACACAAATTTTGAAATTCATTAACTGAAATATATATATATATATATATATATATATACAGTACAGACCAAAAGTTTGGACACACCTTCTCATTCAACTAAACGCAAACCAGATGGAATAGCATGCCGCTGCAAGATGCTGTGGTAGCCATGCTGGTTCAGTATGCCTTCAATTTTGAATAAATCCCCAACAGTGTCACCAGCAAAGCACCCCCACACCATCACACCTCCTCCTCCATGCTTCACGGTGGGAACCAGGCATGTAGAGTCCATCCGTTCACCTTTTCTGCGTCACACAAAGACACGGTGGTTGGAACCAAAGATCTCAAATTTGGACTCATCAGACCAAAGCACAGATTTCCACTGGTCTAATGTCCATTCCTTGTGTTCTTTAGCCCAAACAAGTCTCTTCTGCTTGTTGCCTGTCCTTAGCAGTGGTTTCCTAGCAGATATTCTACCATGAAGGCCTGATTCACACAGTCTCCTCTTAACAGTTGTTCTAGAGATGTGTCTGCTGCTAGAACTCTGTGTGGCATTGACCTGGTCTCTAATCTGAGCTGCTGTTAACCTGCGATTTCTGAGGCTGGTGACTCGGATGAACTTATCCTCCGCAGCAGAGGTGACTCTTGGTCTTCCTTTCCTGGGGCGGTCTGCATGTGAGCCAGTTTCTTTGTAGCGCTTGATAGTTTTTGTGACTGTACTTGCGGACACTTTCAAAGTTTTCCAAATTTTTCGGACTGACTGACCTTCATTTCTTAAAGTAATGATGGCCACTCGTTTTTCTTTACTTAGCTGCTTTTTTCTTGCCATAATACAAATTCTAACAGTCTATTTAGTAGGACTATCAGCTGTGTATCCACCTGACTTCTCCACAACGCAACTGATGGTCCCAACCCCATTTATAAGGCAAGAAATCCCACTTATTAAACCTGACAGGGCACACCTGTGAAGTGAAAACCATTTCACGTGACTACCTCTTGAAGCTCATCAAGAGAATGCCAAGAGTGTGCAAAGCAGTAATCAAAGCAAAAGGTGGCTACTTTGAAGAACCTAGAATATGACATATTTTCAGTTGTTTCACACTTTTTTGTTATGTATATAATTCCACATGTTTTAATTCATAGTTTTAATGCCTTCAGTGTGAATCTACAATTTTTATAAAAACTCTTTGAATGAGAAGGTGTGCTCAAACTTTTGGTCTGTACTGTATATATAACTACAATCCTGACAAGCCTGTTTCAGTTTATTCATTGTTTTCATTAAATTGAATGCTCAAAAAATGTTTTGTCTCACTCCCATTTCTTCTTGTTGCATGTTGAAGCTCTACTTGTTAAACCTTGTTAAGATCCAGCCATGCTAAATATGATTTTTTGCCATTTTTCAAGTGGTCTTAAACTTTTGATCAGGACTGTAACTACCACTAACTGCAGGTCTTTTTTCACACAAAAAATTGTAAAACAAAAAACTCTAAAATGTGCAGATATAAATGAGCACACTACTGATCGGTGCTCTGCAGCGCGCATGCTCACTGATTGTGCGTGCAAAAACTGTAGTGTAAAAATTCACTACAGTGTTAAAAAAGTGAACCCTGGCTAAAAATGAACTTAGATCTATATATCTATATATATACAGTACAGACCAAAAGTTTGGACACACCTTCTCATTCAAAGAGTTTTCTTTATTTTCATGACTATGAAAATTGTAGATTCACACTGAAGGCATCAAAACTATGAATTAACACATGTGGAATTATATACATAACAAAAAAGTGTGAAACAACTGAAAATATGTCATATTCTAGGTTCTTCAAAGTAGCCACCTTTTGCTTTGATTACTGCTTTGCACACTCTTGGCATTTTCTTGATGAGCTTCAAGAGGTTGTCACCTGAAATGGTTTTCACTTCACAGGTGTTCCCTGTCAGGTTTAATAAGTGGGATTTCTTGCCTTATACATGGGGTTGGGACCATCAGTTGCGTTGTGGAGAAGTCAGGTGGATACACAGCTGATAGTCCTACTGAATAGACTGTTAGAATTTGTATTATGGCAAGAAAAAAGCAGCTAAGTAAAGAAAAACGAGTGGCCATCATTACTTTAAGAAATGAAGGTCAGTCAGTCCGAAAAATTGGGAAAACTTTGAATGTGTCCCCAAGTGCAGTCACAAAAACCATCAAGCACTACAAAGAAACTGGCTCACATGTGGACCGCCCCAGGAAAGGAAGACCAAGAGTCACCTCTGCTGCGGAGGATAAGTTCATCCAAGTCACCAGCCTCAGAAATCGCAGGTTAACAGCAGCTCAGATTAGAGACCAGGTCAATGCCACACAGAGTTCTAGCAGCAGACACATCTCTAGAACAACTGTTAAGAGGAGACTGTGTGAATCAGGCCTTCATGGTAGAATATCTGCTAGGAAACCACTGCTAAGGACAGGCAACAAGCAGAAGAGACTTGTTTGGGCTAAAGAACACAAGGAATGGACATTAGACCAGTGGAAATCTGTGCTTTGGTCTGATGAGTCCAAATTTGAGATCTTTGGTTCCAACCACCGTGTCTTTGTGCGACGCAGAAAAGGTGAACGGATGGACTCTACATGCCTGGTTCCCACCGTGAAGCATGGAGGAGGAGGTGTGATGGTGTGGGGGTGCTTTGCTGGTGACACTGTTGGGGATTTATTCAAAATTGAAGGCATACTGAACCAGCATGCTATTCCATCCGGTTTGCATTTAGTTGGACCATCATTTATTTTTCAACAGGACAATGACCCCAAACACACCTCATAGGCTGTGTAAGGGCTATTTGACCATGAAGTAGAGTGATGAGGTGCTGCGCTAGATGACCTGGCCTCCACAGTCACTGGACCTGAACCCAATCGAGATAGCTTGGGGTGAGCTGGACCGCAGAGTGAAGGCAAAAGGGCCAACAAGTGCAAAGCATCTCTGGGAACTCCTTCAAGACTGTTGGAAAGACCATTTCAGGTAACTACCTCTTGAAGCTCATCAAGAGAATGCCAAGAGTGTGCAAAGCAGTAATCAAAGCAAAAGGTGGCTACTTTGAAGAACCTAGAATATGAGATCTTTTCAGTTGTTTCCCACTTTTTTATTATGTATATAATTCCACATGTGTTAATTCATAGTTTTGATGCCTTCAGTGTGAATCTACAATTTTCATAGTCATGAAAATAAAGAAAACTCTTTGAATGAGAAGGTGTGTCCAAACTTTTGCTCTGTACTGTATATATATATATATATATATATATATATATATTTCTATATATAAATACTAGCATAAGGACCCGGCTTCGCACAGGTATATTTCATCCATTTCATTTAATATTTGTATGTGTCCCCCATAACAGTGACCCATACAGTACCCCGCCCCTTTAACAGTGAACTCCACAGTCCCCCACCCCTTAACACTGACCCCCCACCGCCACTTTATTTTGGCGTGTCATTTTACATATACCCATGCTGGGTGAGAGAAATATCTTGGCAAAAGACAACTTTTCCCATTTTTTTATACAAAGTTGGCATTTGACCAAGATATTTATCTCACCCAGCATGGGTATATGTAAAATGACACCCCAAAACACATTCCCCAACTTCTCCTGAGTACGGCGATACCACATGTGTGACACTTTTTTGTAGCCTAGATGCGCAAAGCGGCCCAAATTCCTTTTAGGAGGGCATTTTTAGACATTTGGATCCCAGACTTCTTCTCATGCTTTCGGGCCCCTAAAATGCCAGGGCAGTATAAATACCCCACATGTGACCCTATTTTGGAAAGAAGACACCCCAAGGTATTCCGTGAGGGGCATGGCGAGTTCCTAGAATTTTTTTTTTTTGGCACAAGTTAGCGGAAATTTTTTTTTTGTATTTTCTCACAAAGTCTCCCTTTCCGCTAACTTGGGACAAAAATTTCAATCTTTCATGGACTCAATATGCCCCTCACAGAATACCTTGGGGTGTCTTCTTTCCGAAATGGGGTCACATGTGGGGTATTTATACTGCCCTGACATTTTAGGGGCCCTAAAGCGTGAGAAGAAGTCTGGAATATAAATGTCTAAAAAATTTTACACATTTGGGGGTATGGTGAGTTCATGTGAGATTTTATTTTTTGACACAAGTAAGTGGAATATGAGACTTAGTAAGAAAAAAAGAGAAAAACAAAACAAAAAAAAATTCCGATAACTTGGGCCAAAAAAAATGTCTGAATGGAGCCTTACAGGGGGTGATCAATGACAGGGGGGTGATCAGGGAGTCTATATGGGTGATCACCCCCCTGTCATTTATCACCCCCCTGTAAGGCTCCATTCAGATGTCCGTATGCGTTTTGCGGATCCGATCCATGTATCCGTGGATCCGTAAAAATCATACGGACGTCTGAATGGAGCCTTACAGGGGGGTGATCAATGACAGGGGGGTGATCAGGAAGTCTATATGGGTGATCACCCCCTTGTCATTGATCACCCCCCTGTAAGGCTCCATTCAGACGTCCGTATGTGTTTTGCGGATCCGATCCATGTATCCGTGGATCCGTAAAAATCATACGGACGTCCGAATGGAGCCTTACAGGGGGGTGATCAATGACAGGGGGGTGATCAGGAAGTCTATATGGGTGATCACCCCCTTGTCATTGATCACCCACCTGTAAGGCTCCATTCAGACGTCCGTATGTGTTTTGCAGATCCGATCCATGTATCCGCGGATCCGTAAAAATCATACGGACGTCTGAATGGAGCCTTACAGGGAGGTGATCAATGACAGGGGGGTGATCAATGACGGGTGGGGGGGGTGATCAGGGAGTGTATATGAAGTGATCAGGGGTTCATAAGGGGTTAATAAGTGACGGGGGGGGGGTGTAGTGTAGTGTAGTGGTGTTTGGTGCTACTTTACACAGCTACCTGTGTCCTCTGGTGGTCGATCCAAACAAAAGGGACCACCAGAGGACCAGGTAGCAGGTATATTAGACGCTGTTATCAAAACAGCGTCTAATATACCTGTTAGGGGTTAAAAAAATCGAATCTCCAGCCTGCCAACGAACGATCGCCGCTGGCAGGCTGGAGATCCACTCTCTTACCTTCCGTTCCTGTGAACGCGCGCGCCTGTGTGCGCGCGTTCACAGGAAATCTCGCGTCTCGCGAGATGACGCGTATATGTGTCGTTGAGCGCACAGCTGCCACCTCCGGACCGCAAATCTGCGTTAGGCGGTCCGGAGGTGGTTAATGACCCAAACTATACAATTTTCACTTAATTTGTCCTCCATAAGAAAGTCTTAGTACAAAATGATAGCAATGAAAACTACAATCATGCCCCAAAGCCTTCACACAGCTCTGTAGAAAGAAAATGATAAATGTTATGGGGCTTGGGATGTGGCAGTGCAAAAAACTTTTTTTTTTTTTTTTTAAAGGTGTTTATTGTGCAAAGTTCAAAACGTAAAAAATATATATATTTGGCGGTACTGTAACCATACTGACCCAGAGAGTAAAGTTATTGTGTTATTTATGCCACAATGTGAATGTCGCAGAATTTATAACATTAAAAGTCAATGCTCCAGTATCAATCCGACCCTTCTGACATAGAACATGGCAACCCTGGCACACACCTGAAACAGTGCTGCTCCAGATATGCAGAGTGCTTATGGAGAAAATCGCAAATATCATCAGACTTCCTCCTTTATAAATTTATGCTCAAAACATACAATTCGGCCCTCAACATTGCCAAACAAAACTACTTCATCTCTCTCATCTCCTCACTATCAAATAATCCCAAACTACTGTTTTCATTCCATTCTAAGCCCTAAAGTTCCAGAACCCGCCACAGACCTTTGCGCTGATGACATGGCCACTTACTTCAGAGACAAGATTGGCAATATCTGGCAGGAAATAATCTCCCAGTCCCCAAATAATTTCAATTCTCCTCCCTCCCACAGTTCCACATGCTCTCCCTCCTCCTTTTCACAGCCTGTAGCAGTGATCATATTCCATCACACCTCCTCCAGTCCCTTTTCACGGCTGTCATTACTCACCTAAGTAAAAATTTTAACCTCTTCTGGCATCTTTCCATTATCTTTCAAACACTCTGTTATAACCCCACTACTAAAAAACATCTCTTGACCCGACCTGTGCTGCTAACTACTGACCTGTTTCTAACCTCCCCTTAATCTCTAAACTCCTCGAATGTCTTGTCTACTCTTGCTTAATAAGCTATCTCTCTACAAACTCTCTTCTTGACCCCTTGCAATCTGCTTTTCGCCCTCTTCACTCTACAGAAGCTGCCCTTACTAAAGTGTCTAACGATCTCCTGACAGCAAAAAGAAATAGCGATTATTCTCTACTGATTCTTCTGGATCCCTCTGCAGTGTTTGATATTGTAGCCCACAAACTCCCCCTCACCATGCTCCACTCAATTGGACTTAAGGACACTGCTTTCTCTTAGTTCTCTTCCTATCTCTCTGGCCGTTCCTTTTGTGTATCATTCACTGCTTCTACTTCTCCTCTTTCTCTTGATGTTGGCTTTCCTCAGGGCTCAGTACTAGGTCCTCTACTCTGAACCTCTCAAAAACTGATGTCTTGGGACCACGTTTGACTCAGATCTTTCCTTTGTTCCCCATATTCAATCACTTTCAAGCTCTTTTCATCTGCACCTCAAGAATATCACCAGAATCTGCCCTTTTCTTACAGTGGAACCGGCAAAAACTCTTGTTGCTTTGATTCATTCTTGACTACTGCAACTCATTACTAATAGGTCTCCCAATCACTAAACTTTCCCCCCTTCAGTCTGTACTAAATGCTGCATACAGGCTCATCTATCTATCTATCTATCTATCTATCTATCTACCCACTATACTGATGCTACTAGCCTGTGCCAGTCACTTCACTGGTTGCCCATCCACCACAGAATACAGTTCAAACTTCTCACCCACAAAGCTCTCCACAGTGCTGCACCCCCATACATCTCCTCCCTCATTTCCTTCTACCACCCTACTAGTACTCTCCATTCTGTTAGTGACCTAAAATTAAAATCCACCATACCTTTCACTGCCGTCTTCAAGACTTTTCTCGAGCTGCACCTACTCTCTGGAATACCAGTTCAATTCACAACTTATCCACCTTCAAATGTGCCTTAAAGCACATCTTTACAGGCAGGCTTATCAAGCTGCCTAAACTGACTATTCCTCGAGTAAATCTCTCCCCCACCAACTCTGGCCTGAACACGATCCTCTAACAGTCCCAAACCCGAAGCAGATTGTCCTTCACCACTACTTTCAGTACAATAATGGCTTATTCAGTACAATAATTACCTTATGTGTCACCCCAATTCTTCATAAATTGTAAGCTCCTGCGAGCAGGGCCCTGACTCCTAGTGTTTCAGTTGTATATTAGCCAGTTACGTTGTGATGTCTTTTGTTTTGTACATGAGCCCTATGAATTTGTAAAGTGCTGCAGAATATGGTGGAGCTAAATAAATATTATTATTATGATTGAATAAGCTATGTGTACCGCTCCATACGCGGTGAGTGGTTGCTGTATAATACAGCAGGCACCCGGCCGCACTTCGGGGAACGGTGATCGCACCGAACCCAGTCATTTAACCCCTCAGATGCTGCGATCAAAAGCGATCATGGCATCAGTGAGGTAAGGCAGAGGGATACGACTCCTTTTGCCTCCCGATCAGAGTCCCTGCAGTTAAATTACTGGGCTCTGATCGGTTACCATGACAGCTTCCCAGAGTTGTCATAGTAATCCGCCTGCTGGGCTATGCACGATGCATAGCTCAGCAGATTTAACAGCAGAATCTTATTCTCCCTAATAGGATCCCTATTAGGGTAAATAGGACAAGGGATCAAAAGATCTCAGGTTCTAGCCCCCTAAGGTGGTAAATGTTTTTATGTAAAAAAAAAACATAAAAATATTAAAAGTTTAAATCACCCCCTTTCCTAATTTTACATGTAAAAATAAATAAACAGTAAAAAAATAAACATATTAGGTATTGCCACGTCCGAAAATGTCTGAACTATTAAAATACCGAAATTATTTTTTGTGTGCAATGTACGCCATAATGGAAAAAAAACATGATTCGCCATTTTTTATTTACCTTGTCCCCCACGGAAAATTAAATAACAGTGATCAAAAAGTCAAACATACCACAAAAATGGTGCCACTATAAACTACAGTTAGTTCCGCAAAAAAACAAGCCCTCATATAGCTCCGTGGATGGAAATTTTAAAAAGTTATGGCTGTCAGAAAATGGCAATGTAAAGACGTTTTTCTTTTTTTTATATGGTTTTTACATAATTGTATTGACCCACAGAATAAGGACGTCATGTCATTTTTGGTGCACGGTCAATGCCATGTAGTCAAAACCTAAAAACCCTTGGTGGAATCTTTTCTTCAATTTCACCCCACAAAGAATTTTTTTCTGTTTTCCAATACAAGACATGATAGATGAAATGGTGCCATTAAAGATGTGGTCTTCATGTGGCTAGGTGAACGTAAAATAAAAAAAAGTTTTGCTCTTGGAATGTGGAGAGGAAAAAACAAAAATGGACTTTGTCTTGAAGGGGTTATTGATTATTATTATTAGCACCACAACATCAGGACTGACTCAAGACCCTCCATCATGTGATTACTAGGACCAATAAAGGCAGTAGCCTATGAAAGGCAAGCTACTGACCCGGCATTGCACAATTCTCTATGCAGCCAAGTTTTGTAGCATTGACAGGTTAGCCTTCATCCACACGATTATTCGTCTATCATTTTCCTTTGTGCCATTTGTGCTGTCCATTTTTGTTCCGCAAATCCCATCATTTTTGCATGCTACAATCTGTAATCAAGTACATGTGCTTAGACAAATATGGGTAAAGAAGGCTATTCTGTAATTATTGTGCAGCTATATAAAATATATCCACAGGGTGGCAGTGCAGGAAAATCAGGTCCACAACGGTAAATTATATTACAGTCACTGGTCAATGCAGAGGGCAAGCATCTGAACTATCGATATTGGTGATATATATTACACACAAAAATGAGCAGAGTTGAATGGAAAAGTAGAAGTTGCTCTGTTATTTAATAAGCCTCTTTTCACCAGTCCATTGGGATATTTCCTGAGAACAGAAAACAAGTTGAAATTAAAAAAACATATTAAATGGTGTTAAGAGTAAACGGCTTCAAATGTACTAAGTATAAAATATCTAACCGTCTGCCAGATTTGTGAAACTTACAAGTAGATTGTAGCAATATTTATGTGGTTTGACCACCAATGAAGCAGATATTTTGGAGTAGAGAAACTGCTTATGTAATGAGCAGCCAGGGAGGTTATTATTATTGATAGTATCTGTAGTACAAATGTACAAAGGTTTGTTAAAATAAAATGTTACCATAATAAAAGAAAGGGACCATTGAGAGCTTGCCCTTTACAGATGTCATAGCGTAACTCGTAGTTAACCCTGTATGTGTTGAAAAATACTTGGACAAACACAAGGGTTTATTAAAGGGCATCTGTCGCCAGGTTTATGCTGCCCTATCTGAGGGCAGAAATCCAAAAACCATACAGTTAACAGTACATATATAAATGTAAATAGTTTCTCATTTATTAATACACTAAGCCATAAATAGCTGCTATCTTAGGACAGCATAAACTAGCAATAGAGACCCTGACTGAAATGCTGGGACACTTACTGCTTTCGCCCCATGTGTTTTTTTTTAATCTCTGGTGGTAAGCTTAGGTGGAGTCTCCATATTCATGAGTTTTAGGAACTCCTGCCCACCTACAGATGTTTGACAGCTTTTTTTAATACTGTGTATAGGAAGAAAGGTGCCAATCAGAGGTGGTGGGTGGGAGCCAAGAGCTCATGAATGCAAGGATACAAGGTCTCCTGAGCTTGTGCATTGCATTGAGCAGACTACAGTCCCAATGAAGCTGCTTAATAGAGATTTTAAGACAACTTGGCCAAAAAAGTAAGTAAGCTATCCTCAGGTAGGGAAGCAGAAAACTGGTGACAAGTTCCCTTTAAGAACAGAAACTAAATTGATAATCATGCTTTATGACATCATCAAACTCATCTATGGTAGTATTATGGAATTATATAAACATAGTAGATTAAGGCCACGTTCACATATACTAGTTTGTTTTTTGACTGGGGTTGCAGTTGTGTTTTTTATGGCATTTCTTAAATGATATATTTTTTGTACATGTGTTTTTGTGTGTTTTTAAGGTATAATAGAATATTGAACCAGGTGAAGATCCAATGCCTTCGGTGACCATGTTGGTCTTGTTGACAGTCAGGACTGATATCTGCTTCTAATAAAGTCTTCAGGAATTGGGACATACTTGCTAAGTTATTGATTTGCATCTAGATTTGAAAGCCCCTTCAAGTCCACTACTCCTACAACTTCTGATGAATCCTTGCATCTGGGACACCTGAGATTGAGAACTGTCTAAGAATCCATCATGCGCCATAATACCATCTGATTGTACAGTGCTGCTATAGAACACAATGGGGAAATTTTGTCAGATAAAACTTGCTACAGACCCAATATGGTGAGAAACGTCTTCACCTCGACCTAGTAAAGGAGTTTTTTTTCTAGCCAAATATTCTATGTCTACAAAGAGTCATATTTTTGGTACAATTGTCTCATCAGATCACTAGATTTATGATTCACAACTTCCCAGATTCCGATTCTGATGGTAATTGCCAGGGGCGTTGCTAGGTTAAAACATTCGGGGCCTTGGCCCCTGATGTTTTGTCCAAGTCCCTGAATGTTCTGCCTGCCAGCTAGATATGACTGTATTGCCGAGGATAGCAATACAATTGAATCTAATGCAGTGGAAGAGCTAAAGGACCTGTGGTGACATCACAGGTCATGTGACCAGTAAAACAGGCAGTGGTTGAGAAGGACCTGCGATGATATCACCATCATGTGACCAGTACAGGAGAAGACGGCAGTGAAGAGGAGATGTCCTGGGGGAAGAAGCTGTAGTGAGGTCTGCTACATGAGGAGAGGTAAGTGAAGGGAGAGGCAGAGCAATGCTGAGAGATGTGGTTATTTAACTGGGACTGTATGTTAGAGCTGAAGGGAGGGATGTTAGGCTACTTTCACACTCGTTTGGTGCGGATCCATCATGGATTTGCACAGACGGATCCGTTCAGATAATACAACCGTCTACATCCTTTCAGAACGTATCAGTTTGTATTATCTTTAACATAGCCAAGACGGATCCGTCTTGAACACTATTGAAAGTCAATAGAGGACAGATCCAATTTCTATTGTGCCAGATTGTGTCATAGAAAACGGATCCGTCCCCATTGACTTACATTGTGTGTCAGAACGGATCTGTTTGGCTCATTTTCATCAGACGGACACCAAAACGCTGCAAGCAGCGTTTTGATGTCCACCTCCAAAGCGGAATGGAGACTGATCGGAGGCAAACTGATGCATTCTGAGCGGATCCTTTTCCATTCAGAATGCTTTAGCGCGAAACTGATCCATTTTGGACCGCTTGTGAGAGCCCTGAACGATCTCACAAACGGAAAGCCAAAACACCAGTGTGAAAGAAGCCTAATTTACATGGAACTGTGTGTAGGAGGTGGCTAGGGAGGGGGTCATGTTATTTACATGTGACCGTATCTTGGAGGGGGCTGGGGGAGGGAGTGATATTATTTACATGGGACTGTATGTTGGAGGGGGCTAGGGGAGGGTGTGATGCTATTTACATGGGACTGTATGTTCAGAGTGGCTGTGGGAGGGGATTATGTTATTTACATGGGACTGTATGTTGGAAGCGTCTGTGGAAAGGAGTGATGTTGTTTACATGGTACTGTATGTCGGAGGGGGCTGGAGGAGGCAATGATGTTATCTACATGGGACTGTATGTTGATGGTGGCTGTGGGAGGGAGTGATGTTATTTACATGGGACTGTAAGTTAGAGAAGACTGGGGGAGGGGAGTGATGTTATTTACAAGGGACTGAATGTTACAGGGGTCTGAGGGAGGGAGTGATGTTATTTTCATGGGACTGAATGTTGAGGGGGCAATTTTATTTACATGGGATTGTATGTTGAAGGTGGCTGGTGGGGGGAATTATGTTATTTACATAGGACTGAATGTTGAGGGGGTGATGTTTACATGGTATTGCATGTTGGGGCAGCTGGGGAGGGGGTGATATTATTTACTTGGGAATGTAGTTTGAAGGCGGCTGGGGAGAAGGTGATGTTATTTACATGGGACTGTATATTTGAGGGGGCTGGAGAGATGGTGTGATGTTATTTACATGGGACTCTATGGTGGAGGGAGGGAAATAGTGTAATTTACATGGGACTGTATGTTGGAGGGGCTGAAGGGAGGGGGTGAGGTAATTTACATAGGACTGTATTTTGGAGGGGGCAGGAGAGATGGTGTGATGTTATTTACATGGGACTGTATGGTGGAGAGAGGAATATAACTACAGGGGGCACTGCAAATCCAGGGGATATTAGGCGTTTTTACTACTGGGGGCTCTATAGGAGGGACTTATAGATCCACCTTATTTCTATATTTCTACTAAGATCACTATAAGGGGCCTTATTACTACTGAGGGGTCTGTAGAGAGCTTTATTACCACTGGGGTAACAATAGGGGGGGGGGGGCTTATATCTACTGGGGACTCTGTGAGGGTATTATAAATACTGGAGGGCTCTTCTCTTGAGGAGAATTATCCCTGTTGGGGGCACTGTAGGGGGCAGTATTACTAATGAGGGCATTCTAGAAGGGAAGTACTATTGGTGGGACTTTGAGGAGCACTATTACTATGGGGAGCACTATTATTTCTTCAGGATAGTATTTGGGGGTATTGGGGAACACAGCTAGCAGCAGGATAACACTGTGGGAACTCCAGGTTGGGGGATGATGATAGAAATGTGAGGAGGCTAAGATGTTTGTGTGTTGTACAGAGAAGATGATGACAGAGAATATCTACATCAGAGGATACATCACCTGTAGGACCTGGATGTGACAGACATGTGCTGCTATATATCAAGTACAGCAAAATGCGGTGTGTGGGGGGAGGGGGGGTGACTTAGAGAACTGGGCCATATTCATTGGGGCTTGGGCCCCGGATCTTGTGAGACCCTAGCAACACCCCTGGTAGTTACATATATTGATTCATGGTTAAACATCACTGCATGGATGTTGGATAGTGAAGTGCTTCCTGTTGAAGAGATGTCATTCTGTGTCATCCAAAAGTCAGACAGTTCTCTACTTCTGAGTTTACTTGTCTGTGATCAGGGCCGGCCTTAGGTGTTCAGGCGCCCTGTGCGAGCTAACCTTGTGGCGCCCCCCCCCCCCCCCCCCCTTCAAGAAAAAAATACAAAAAAACACTGCTTGTTGCTGGCATCATGGCATAGGCTGGCTGGCAATCCAAACAAGTAGTTACCAGCCCGCACACCCCAAAGGCCGGTGTAACATTATACTTCCCTACTTTGTGAGATTTCCCTACCCTCGTCACTTCCGGTCACACCGGACATGACGTGAGGAGGTGTGCAGCGTCGCGCAGGCGCACAATGACAGGTTAGGGAAATTTCACAGCAGAGTGCGCAAGCGCCAGGAGCCTCGTGGGCGGTTAAGGTAGGGAAAAATTATGGGCCAGTGCGCAGGTGCGGTGATCGGATGGATGTTCTCAGCTGGACACCGGCCGACACTGCACATGTGCTGGGAGCCTCACCAGCGGTTAGGGAAGGGAAAAACTACATACGGGCCAGTGCTTTTTCCCTACCCTAACCGCTGGTGAGGCTCCCAGTGCATGCGCAGTGTCGGCCGGTGTCCAGCTGAGAACATCCATCCGATCACCGCGCCTGCGCACTGGCCCATAATTTTTCCTACCCTAACTGCCAGCGAGGCTCCCGACGCATGCGCACTCTGCTGTGAAATTTCCCTAACCCATTGTTGTGCGCCTGTGCAGCGCTGCAGGCTCCCGGCGCATGCGCACTCTGCTGTGAAGTTTCCCTAACCCATCGTTGTGCGCCTGCGCGGTGCTGAACACCTCCTCACGTCATGTCCGTTGCGAACAGAAGTGACGAGAGTAGGGAAATCTCACGAGGTAGGGAAGTATAACGTTACACCGGCCCTGGTGTGCCATCATTAATTTGCACTACTTTTCCCTCCATGGGCACAACAATGTTAGCACCTGTGCCTATAACATAGTTCAGAAGCTGCTAGAAAACACAATGGGAAGATTTATCATTCCCCCTGCACCAGAATTGTGGCACTAAGAAGCCACATGTTTTTGCACAAGCTTTGTTTTGCTCAAACAATTGTGACTTTTTGCTCAATCTTGCCACTTTGCTAAATTGGGCAGGGTATGGATCAGTTTTCTAGTGCATGTAAATTACTATAAGGTAACTTACCTTATAGTCCAGTTCGACAGTCTCCGGAGCAGTCCTTCAGTCTGTCTGGGCTGGGGCGGGCTCTAGTCGGCAGACCTTGACGCGGTGAGTGACACAGGAACGAGCGGGATGCGAGCGGAGCGCCTGCTGCTCCAGTCCTACACACTGGCCAATCAGCAGCAGGATCTTTGCGCTGAGAAAAGCTGATTGGCCAGTGTGAACTGTGAATTTAAAATGGTGCAGACGTGCCAGACGCATGGCACGAAAGATCATCAGGTGACAGGTCAGACACAGGGGAGGGGGAATCAGGTCAGACAGGGGGGCCCGCCCCGAGGGAGAACACAAGTGCCGCCTCGCCTGCCGCATATTACCCTGCTAGCTGTCGGCCGCCCGTGCCCCTGTTGCTATGGCGCCCTGTGCGGCCGCACAGCCCGCACACCCCAAAGGCCGGCCCTGTCTGTGATCAATTAACTGACTAGAGCTGTCCTATGATGGGAATCTGCTTCCAAAAGTGTCTATGACTATCAGGCCTCTTGCTCCTCAGCCACCTGATTTCTGCCCTGAATTACTGATTCATTTTCCTGATTACTTTGTAGACTATGCTAACGTGTAGTAACAAAAAAAGTGGAGATGCTCCCACATTATCCCCTTATAATTGGGCCATTGCCTGGCGTTTCTCCTTGTATTTACAGGGCATTCAGAAAGCCTTCAGACTCTTTCACTTGTGCTAAAATTAAAGAATTCACATTTTACTCATCATTCTGCACTTAAAGGGGCATTCCGGTTACCATACATATAACTTATGTTTTAGACTAATTCATCATCAATAATTACCTAATATAATGTAAATTTCACATATTTACCGTTCAGTAGTTATAAAAGTAGTTTTCTTCCTCTACTCCCCACTGTGTTTCCTCATAAGTTACCATGGCACCTGTAAGACCCCAGAGTGGTGTTACCACTTCTGCACCTTGCTACTGTCTTTATTGGTCTAACCTCATGTCATCTTGTGTATTTATTCTAGGTCCTCCACAATGTGTATTTCTATTTTGTTATGCAACTGTTATGTTCACATGTAATGTGCCTGGTTCACCAGCAGGTGGCAGAAAACACGGCAGAGCTGTATGTAGATAGAATGGAACTTACCATTCCATTTTAACTTCTCCTCTGGAGAGAAGTGGTTGAGTCCTACTTCTTGCAGGAAGGGTGGGGCAGAAGTTCCAGTTGGTCTAGCTTACACTCTGCTAGGGGACAGGTGTTCAGAGGCACGTCTCTGCTGGACATGCCCACACCAGCCAGAGCACCTTAAGCTCTGCTGGCCATGGATGCCAAAGCTTGAAGCCTCAGGAGCCTTGAGGAAAGTTCCCTGGCATAACCTAGACGTCAGACTACAAAGTGAAGTGCAGCATACAGAAGAAGTTGAGTTATACAGCCAGCCTGTCAGTACAGCAGAGTCAGAGAGATACAGAGGTAGCAGAGTGGAGTTTGCCTGTCAGTTTCATGCTAAAGCCTGCTGGAACCAAGACAAAGCCTGTAAACTGTTTTGGAGAACGTTTATGTAAAGTAAAGCTGCCACTGAACTTTATCTCAAGTTCTTCCTTAATCCCTCAATTATTCCCTTTATTTATTTCTTCTGAGCCAAAGCCTGGGGTCCAGCAGTATCCAGGTAGGAGCACAGTGACACACATAAAGAGACATTTGGGCTACACCATTACACCACTCAGCATTTCCTACACATGGGAGGCGCCTGTTGCACATCGACCTGTAGTTCTGAGCCTTTGTTAGGTCGAGCATGCTCAGTGTGTTGCTATCAATTCTCTAGCTAAATGTCTTGTGAAACAAAGAGAGTGTTAGTGTGCTGCTGATTACTGAGTAGAGGGGGCGTGACCGGACTGTATATCAGGCAGCCAATCAGTAAACATCAACACTCACAGCAGGAAAGCTAGGGATTGTGGGGATTGTAGTCTTTGAAGTTTTGTGAGGGAAGATCAGGCACCATGATACTCTCAGTATGTTGCAGGCTCACACAGAAGGTAGACTAATGGATTTCAAGGTAAATTAAAACTCTGGTTATATTTAAAGGTATGGGTTATGGTTGGGGCACAGCATGCAGCCTTAATGCAGTTTTTCTAAAATTAAGTTACTTTACCAGAATACCCCTTTAATACTTTATAATGAGAAAGTAAAAACAGAATGTTTGAAATCTTTGCTGATTTATTGTAAAGACAAAACTAAAATATAGACCCTTTACTAGGGATGAGCGAACTCGAACTGTATAGTTCGGGTTCGTACCGAATTTTGGGGTGTCCGTGACACGGACCCGAACCCGGACATTTTCGTAAAAGTCCGGGTTCGGGTTCGGTGTTCGTCGCTTTCTTCGCGCTTTTGTGACGCTTTCTTGGCGCTTTTTGAAAGGCTGCAAAGCAGCCAATCAACAAGCGTCATACTACTTGCCCCAAGAGGCCATCACAGCCATGCCTACTATTGGCATGGCTGTGATTGGCCAGAGCACCATGTGACCCAGCCTCTATTTAAGCTGGAGTCACATAGCGCCGCCCGTCACTCTGCTCTGATTAGCGTAGGGAGAGGTTGCGGCTGCGACAGTAGGGCGAGATTAGGCAGATTAACTCCTCCAAAGGACTTGATTAACTGATCGATCTGCAGCTGTGGATCATTGAGCTGCTGATCCTCAATTGCTCACTGTTTTTAGGCTGCACAGACCGTTTGTCAGTCTCATTTTTCTGGGGTGATCGGCGGCCATTTTGTGTCTTGTGGTGCGCCAGCACAAGCTGCGACCAAGTGCATTTAACCCTCAATGGTGTGGTTGTTTTTTGGCTAAAGCCTACATCAGGGTGAAGCTGTCACACCAAGTGCATTTAACCAGCAATAGTCTGTTCATTTTTTGGCCATATACAAAATCAGGGGCAAGCTGCGCCTGTCACCAAGTGCATTTAACCCTCAATGGTGTGGTTGTTTTTTGGCTAAAGCCTACATCAGGGTGAAGCTGTCACACCAAGTGCATTTAACCAGCAATAGTCTGTTCATTTTTTGGCCATATACAAAATCAGGGGCAAGCTGCGCCTGTCACCAAGTGCATTTAACCCTCAATGGTGTGGTTGTTTTTTGGCTAAAGCCTACATCAGGGTGAAGCTGTCACACCAAGTGCATTTAACCAGCAATAGTCTGTTCATTTTTTGGCCATATACAAAATCAGGGGCAAGCTGCGCCTGTCACCAAGTGCATTTAACCCTCAATGGTGTGGTTGTTTTTTGGCTAAAGCCTACATCAGGGTGAAGCTGTCACACCAAGTGCATTTAACCAGCAATAGTCTGTTCATTTTTTGGCCATATCCCAGTCTAATTCTGTCACTAAATCCATACCGGTCACCCAGCGCCTAAATACTAGGCCTCAAATTTATATCCAGCTAAATCTGTCCCTAGTGCTGTAGCTGGGCGAGTTATTTAGTGTCCGTTCAAGCACATTTCTTGTTCTGGGTTGAAATACAATTCCCAATTTAGCAATTTCATAATTTAGTGGTTCCTGCTATATCAGAGCTCTTTGAAATCTATCCCAAAAAGGGTATATAATATTGAAGGTGCACATAGGGTCATTCAGAGTAACTTCACACACACCCGCTACTGTGTATTTCCAAGTCTAATTCTGTCACTAAATCCATACCGGTGACCCAGCGCCTAAATACTAGGCCTCAAATTTAATTCCCTCTAAATCTCTCGTTACCCACCGCTGTACTGTTGTTGCTGGGCAAGATATTTAGTGTCCGTCAAAGCACATTTTTTGTTCTGGGTTGAAGTACAATTCCCAATTTAGCAATTTCATAATTTAGTGGTTTCTGCTATATCAGAGCTATTTGAAATCTATCCCAAAAAGGGTATATAATATTGAAGGTGCACATAGGGTCATTCAGAATAACTTCACACACACCCGCTACTGTGTATTTCCAAGTCTAATTCTGTCACTAAATCCATACCGGTGACCCAGCGCCTAAATACTAGGCCTCAAATTTAATTCCCTCTAAATCTCTCGTTACCCACCGCTGTACTGTTGTTGCTGGGCAAGATATTTAGTGTCCGTCAAAGCACATTTTTTGTTCTGGGTTGAAGTACAATTCCCAATTTAGCAATTTCATAATTTAGTGGTTTCTGCTATATCAGAGCTATTTGAAATCTATCCCTAAAAGGGTATATAATATTGAAGGTGCACATAGGGTCATTCAGAATAACTTCACACACACCCGCTACTGTGTATTTCCAAGTCTAATTCTGTCACTAAACCCATACCTGTCACCCAGCGCCTAAATACTAGGCCTCAAATTTAAATCCCTCTAAATCTCTCGTTACCGTTGTCCTGTTGTAGCTGGGAAAGTTATTTAGTGCCCGTCAAAGCACATTTTTTGTTCTGGGTTGAAGTACAATTCCCAATTTAGCAATTTCATAATTTAGTGGTTCCTGCTATATCAGAGCTATTTGAAATCTATCCCAAAAAGGGTATATAATATTGAAGGTGCACATAGGGTCATTCAGAATAACTTCACACACACGCTTCTGTGCATTTCCAAGTCTAATTCTGTCACTAAATCCATACCGGTCACCCAGCGCCTAAATACTAGGCCTCAAATTTATATCCCGCTGAATTTGAATACAATACATTGGGCCAAATAATATATTTGTTGTTGTGGTGAACCATAACAATGAGAAAAACATCTAGTAAGGGACGCGGACGTGGACATGGTCGTGGACATGGTCGGACATGGTGGGTGACGTGAAGCCTCATTCTCTGCTATGACATGCAGACTGATTCTCTGCTGTCATGAAGCCAGATTGTCTGTTACGGGACCTCTCTGCTCTGCCTGTGTGCTAGGCCTAAATATATGCCAATGGACTGTTGCAGTGGTGGGTGACGTGAAGCCTCATTCTCTGCTATGACATGCAGACTGATTCTCTGCTGACATGAAGCCAGATTGTCTGTTACGGGACCTCTCTCCTCTGCCTGTGTGCTAGGCCTAAATATATGCCAATGGACTGTTGCAGTGGTGGCTGACGTGAAGCCTCATTCTCTGCTATGACATGCAGACTAATTCTCTGCTGACATGAAGCCAGATTGTCTGTTACGGGACCTCTCTCCTCTGCCTGGGTGCTGGGCCTAAATTTATGACAATGGACTGTTGCAGTGGTGGCTGACGTGAAGCCTGATTCTCTGCTATGACATGCAGACTGATTCTCTGCTGACATGAAGCCAGATCCTCTGTTACGGGACCTCTCTCCTCTGCCTGGGTGCTGGGCCTAAATTTATGACAATGGACTGTTGCAGTGGTGGCTGACGTGAAGCCTCATTCTCTGCTATGACATGCAGACTGATTCTCTGCTGACATGAAGCCAGATCCTCTGTTACGGGACCTCTCTCCTCTGCCTGGGTGCTGGGCCTAAATTTATGAAAATGGACTCTTACAGTGGTGGGTGACGTGAAGCCTGATTCTCTGCTATGACATGAAGACTGATTCTCTGCTGACATGAAGCCAGATTGTCTGTTACGGGACCTCTCTCCTCTGCCTGGGTGCCGGGGCCTAAATATCTGAGAATGGACTGTTCCAGTGGTGGGTGACGGGAAGCCAGATTCTCTGCTATGGAACCTCTCTCCAATTGATTTTGGTTAATTTTTATTTATTTAATTTTTATTTTAATTAATTTCCCTATCCACATTTGTTTGCAGGGGATTTACCTACATGTTGCTGCCTTTTGCAGCCCTCTAGCCCTTTCCTGGGCTGTTTTACAGCCGTTTTAGTGCCGAAAAGTTCGGGTCCCCATTGACTTCAATGGGGTTCGGGTTCGGGACGAAGTTCGGATCGGGTTCGGATCCCGAACCCGAACATTTCCGGGATGTTCGGCCGAACTTCTCGAACCCGAACATCCAGGTGTTCGCTCAACTCTACCCTTTACCCATTACTTTGTTGAAGCACCTTTGGCAGCAATTACACCTCCAGTCTTCTTGTGTATGATGCCACAAGGTTTGAACACCTGGATTTGGGTATTTTCTGCCATTCTTCTATGCAGATCTCAAGCTCTTTCAGGTCAAATGGACTGATCAATGGACAGCCATTTTCACGTCTCTCCTGAGATATTCAAAAGGGTTCAAGTCAGGGCTCTGGCTGGGACACTCGAGGACATTCACAGAGTTGTCCCTAAGCCACTCGTGTGTCGTCTTGACATGTGCTTAGGGTCATTGGCTTGTTGAAAGGTGAACCTTCGGCCCAGTCTTAGATCCAAAGCACTCTGGATCAGGTTTTTCATTAAGAATGTCTCTGTACTTTGCTCCATTCAGCTTTCCCTCAACTCTGACCAGTCTCCCTGTCACAGATGCTGAAAAACATCTCCACAGCATGATGCTGCCACCAGCAAGCTTCACTATAGGGAGGGTATTGGGCAGGTGATCAGCAGTCCCTGGCTTCCTTCAGATATGAAGCTTAGAATCGAAGCCAGAAAGTTCAGTTCTTAGTTTCATCAGACCAGATAATCTTTTCTGAAAGTCCTTTAGGTGCTGTTTTGCAAATGTCAGGCAGGGTGAGTTTTTTGACACTCAACTGCATGAAATCCCTCTAAGTAGAACTTTTGTATCCAAGCAGTAAAGTAGAAAAGTTATTTAATGTGGACTTGAACCCTATTGAACATCTCAGGAGAGACCTTAAAATGTTTGTCCACCGATGATCCCCATCAAACCTGAAAGAGCTTGAGAGGATCTGCAGAGAAGAATGGCCGAAAATCCCCAAATCCAGATGTTCTCTTTTCACTTCTTATTATGGAATATTGAGTGCAGATTGATGGTGAAATGTTTTTATTTTTTTTATTTTAGCACAAGGTTGCAACATGACAATTTTTTTTTAGAAATTATTCTTTATTCCTGTGCCTATCAGTCCTCCTTCAGTACCCACAGGCACACCCCATGTTTCCAGTTCTGGAAGACCTGGAAACAGACATGAGAGCAGGACATTCAAGTCATTACCCTCTACAAAAAATGCGCCAGTTGAAAATATGGCCTCCTTCTTCAAACTGACACTGTACATGTACAGCGGACGTCCCTAAGGGGTTAAGTATTAAACGTACACTACCATCAATAATTGTTTAGCACATATTAACAGCCTATATGTGACTATTCTATGTAATGTTTTGTGTTTATTTATTTATTTATGCAAAAAAATGTATATATGGATAACATTCTTTGAAGTCACTCCATATATTCTAATTCCTGCCTAGATTCTTTAACGTTCTCCTTTGTTTAGACTTTTAACACAAGAAACAGCCTTGTTTGACTTTTTCCATCAGACCATTTGCTGTGACCACAGGGGGAGGGAGTATAAGTGATTCAGTCAGAGCATTCAATCACACATTGCACTGATAAGTGCAATACTTTTCTGTTTGTATCTTTATTTAAGCCTATCAAGATAACCATAGAGTGGTCATGTTGCTATCCCAATTCTACACATACAATTATACTAACAGATAATAGGTGACACCAACTTCCATAGACAGGCAATACCTTGAGCCTTATGCTGAACAGTAAATATATTTGCTTCATGTGCCTTTTACTGGTAAATAGGAGATTAGCAGTAAAATTGATTTGGCGTGCCCCAAAGAATATTGTGCATTTTGCAAATAACAGCTATCAAGGAATATATTGAACTCATAGTTAGTCCATAGTCCACTATATTCTTGAGGGAAGTGCCATCCCCCCTAACCCTGCCTCTCTTAGGATATGTTCACCCAGAAAAATGTTCTGTCGTTTTGCATTTTGATTGTGGTGGATCTACTTGCAACTCTACCCCAGTCATGATTTTTGGCATGTGTTTTCTTGGCCTGGTCTAGAAAAATCACATGTTAAAATTCCACACAGTAGCACAGACTCTCATTGAACACAATCGGAGGTCTTATTGAGTATACAGTGCCTTGAAAAAGTATTCATACCCATTGATCTTTCCCACATCATCTCACGTTACACCCACAAACTTAAATGTGTTTTATCTGAATTTTATGTGAAAGAATAACACAAAGTAGCAAGTATGTGTGAAGTGAAAAGAAAATGATACATGGTTTTTAATTTTTTTTAATAAAAATCTGGATAGTGTGGCATGCATTTGTCATCAGCCCCCGAGTCAATACTTTGTAGGACCACCTTTCACTGCAATTACAGCTGCAAGTCTTTTGCATATCTACAGGCTGAATTTTTTTGCGTCTGGGAACAGCGTCTGGGAACAGCGATCTTCAAGTCTTGCCACAGATTCTCAATGGGATTTAGGTCTGGACTTTGGCTGGGCCTTTCTAACACATGAATATGCTTTCATCTAAACCATTCCATTGCAGCTCTGGCTGGATGTTTAGGCTTATTGTCCTGCTGCAAGGTGAACCCCTCCACCCCAGTATTAAGTCTTTTGCAACCTCTAACAGGTTTTCCTCCAGGGTTTCCATGTATTTAGCTCCATCCGTCTTCCTATACACTCTGACCAGCTTCCCTGTTCCTGCTGAAGAAAAGCATCCCTACAGCATGATGCTGCCACCACCATGTTTCATGGTGAGGATGGTGTGTTCAGGGTGATGTGCAGTGTTAGTTTTCTGCCACACATGGCGTTTTGCATTTAGGCTAACAAGTTCAACTTTGGTCTCATCTGACCAGATTACCTTCTTCCACATGTTTACTGCATCCTCTACATCGGTTGTGGCAAACTGCAAATGGTGCTTCTTATGGCTTGCTTTCAAAAATGGCTTTCTTCTTGCACTCTTCCATAAAGGCCAGATTTGTGGAGTACACTACTAATAGCTGTCCTGTGGACAGATTCTTCCACATGAGCTGTGGGTCTCTGCAGCTCCTCCAGAGTGACTGTTGGCCTCTTAGCTGCTTCTCTAATTAGTGCTCTTCTTGTCTGTCAGTTTAGGTGGACGGCCATGACTTGGTAGGTTTGCAGTTGTGCCATTTTCGGATGATAGATTGAACAGTGCTCCGTGAGATCTTTACACTTCTCCACAACTTTATCCGCAACCTGTCTGCTGTGTTCCCTGGTTTTCATAATGCTGTTTGATCACTAATTTTCTCTAAGAAACCTCTGAGGCTTTCACAGAACAGCTGTAGTTATACAGAGAATGAATTACACACAGGTGGACTCTATTTACTAATTAGTATTAGAGTACAGGGGGCTAAATACAAATGTACACCACACTTTTCAGATTTTTATTTAATAAAAATTTTGAAAACTACGTCACTTCTTTTCACCTCACACATACTTGTTACTTTGTGTTGGTCTATCACATAACACCCCAATAAAATACATTTATGTTTGTGGGTGTAATGTGAATTAATGTGAAAAAGGGGTCTGAATACTTTTTCAAAGCACTGTACATGAAGATACATGCAAACTTGTCAGTCAATGGTTAGCTGGATAGGTTAAGGCTGTGGAGTACCCCTCATGAATATAAGGGAGTCTTCACTGTTTTCTTTATTAACTAAATGGCACAATATTTTTTGTTCCATTTAAGCTAATAGTAGGAAATTTTTGCGCAGACACCACTCCAAAATTTTGACGTTGGCCGCACGTGTTCTGCCTCCCATTGTTTTCAAAGGGAGGCAAAGCTGAAGTTCACGGCCCAGTGGTAAAAAGCCGGTACCGCGAGGTGCCAATCCACTCACTGCTTAGTTCCGTTCAATGGAGCTAAGCCACAGGGGGGTCTGCAGCTTGCAAAATGAACAACAGTGGCAGAAACTGTCATGGTTTCAGCCACGGTATACGCAGTGGATTTTGATAGTGTCAAAATCTTCTGTGTGAACGGCCCCTTATACTGACCATAGCATGCAGTGTATTTCAAACTGCTCATACAGAAAACCTTGTATTGTATTCAGAAGAAACATTGCTAAGGTGATGACATACATTTGAAATAAGTGTACAAACATAAAATGTGTAATTGTGCTGATTACCTAAAATATTTACACTTCTATGCTACCAGGAAATCTACAAAATCATTTCTTCATCAGTGAAAGATTTTCAGCCTTTTCCTCGTTTTCCAAGGGTGTGGAAAACTGTGTATGGACTTTGTGCCAATGACGTACACTGACTGGCAGGATTAAAGCTCAGTGCTACGCTTGAGTGCCTTCCTTCTGCTGTGCAGTTATCTTCCATTTTGCCAAAACCTATCTCATGCTGTTACCTCTGACTTCAATCATCTGGCTGTTGGTGTCATAATTTCTGCCAGTTGCATAGGCCAATAAAATCATGTGGACATTGTGACACATCTTAAGAACGAAGGGGAAAGAAACTGCAGTTATATTGTTTTGTGCAAACAATTGGAATTTATGTTATGACCACTGAGTGAATGTTCATCTTAAGATGAAAGTAAGGCATGGTGCTAAACTGATGTTGCAAACTTAAAGCATTCAATCTTTAAATTAATCACTATGTCTCTCTGTTATATAACTTATATCTGGATTTTTATTTTTTTTTGGGTGGAGACTAACTCCTATACACTACACACAGAAAGTAGAGGAGAATCTGCTTCCTAATTTTCTCTTACTTACTCACAAGTAGCCCCAAGACCATGGAGGAAATTACAACGAAGTACTGAATGCTGACCTGTAAGGATGTGAATAAAGAACTTGTGCAGAAATATAAACTTTGTGTGTTTGTCCTGTCTCAAAAATCACTGAGTAAAGTGGCCTAAATGGGAGAAAATGCTCAACCCCAAACACTGTAGCTTGTTTATAATCGGGCGAGCAATTCCTCCGCAAGTGATCCGTTGCTAACGGCAATCCCCAGAAAAAATGCATACAATGGAGGATGCCGTCAGCGGACCACATGCACCCTAAAAACATCCTACACAAGATGAAATAATGGATGGGATGAAAATATAAGAATACATAAATCACTGAAAAAAGGTGCACCACAATAATATGCGACTGACCATACTGGCTAGACCCTCACACTGATGTTAAAAGCAGAGACTTTAGCCAATATATTCCAGTCAGGAACATATCGGAGCCCTGCGCACTCCGTCAAGGTATCTCAGTGTGGTGTGGGTCCTACCACTAAACTACCTATCGTGTGAACGCAGTCTGATAGGTGCTAAGTACCGACTCACAGTCAAACTCCTCCATACCTCCATAGTAAGATCACTAATACAATGCGAGGGAGGAGGAGGCTGCGAGCTCCACCTATAACAGGCCACGTGACACAGGCTACCAGGTCCACCAGAATGTTACCAATGTATTAGTGATCTTACTATGGAGTAAGTATGTACAGACGTGGACAAAATTGTTGGTACCCTTTGGTCAATGAAAGAAAAAGTCACAATGGTCACAGAAATAACTTTAATCTGACAAAAGTAATAATAAATTAAAATTCTATAAATGTTAACCAATGAAAGTCAGACATTGTTTTTCAACCATGCTTCAACAGAATTATGTAAAAAAATAAACTCATGAAACAGGCATGGACAAAAATGATGGTACCCCTAACTTAATATTTTGTTGCGCAACCTTTTGAGGCAATCACTGCAATCAAACGCTTCCTGTAACTGTCAATGAGACATCTGCACCTCTCAGCAGGTATTTTGGCCCACTCCTCATGAGCAAACTGCTCCAGTTGTGTCCGGTTTGAAGGGTGCCTTTTCCAGACTGCATGTTTCAGCTCCTTCCAAAGATGCTCAATAGGATTGAGGTCAGGGCTCATAGAAGGCCACTTTAGAATAGTCCAATTTTTTCCTCTTAGCCATTCTTGGGTGTTTTTAGCGGTGTGTTTTGGGTCATTGTCCTGTTGCAAGACCCATGACCTGCGACTGAGACCAAGCTTTCTGACACTGGCTAGTACATTTCTCTCTAGAATTCCTTGATAGTCTTGAGATTTCATTGTACCCTGCACAGATTCAAGACACCCTGTGCCAGACGCAGCAAAGCAGCCCCAGAACATAACAGAGCCTCCTCCATGTTTCACAGTAGGGACAGTGTTCTTTTCTTGATATGCTTCATTTTTTCGTCTGTGAACATACAGCTGATGTGCCTTGGCAAAAACTTCGATTTTTGTCTCATCTGTCCACAGGACATTCTCCCAGAAGCTTTGTGGCTTGTCAACATGTAGTTTGGCATATTCCAGTCTTGCTTTTTTATGATTCGTTTTCAACAATGGTGTCCTCCTTGGTCGTCTCCCATGTAGTCCACTTTGGCTCAAACAACGACGGATGGTGCGATCTGACACTGATGTTCCTTGAGCATGAAGTTCACCTTGAATCTCTTTAGAAGTCTTTCTAGGCTCTTTTGTTACCATTCGGATTATCCGTCTCTTAGATTTGTCATCAATTTTCCTCCTGCGGCCACGTCCAGGGAGGTTGGCTACAGTCCCATGGATCTTAAACTTATGAATAATATGTGCAACTGTACTCACAGGAACATCTAGTTGCTTGGAGATGGTCTTATAGCCTTTACCTTTAACATGCTTGTCTATAATTTTCTTTCTGATCTCTTGAGACAGCTCTTTCCTTTGCTTCCTCTGGTCCATGTCGAGTGTGGTACACACCATATCACCAAACAACACAGTGATTACCTGGAGCCATATATATAGGCCCAATGGCTGATTACAAGGTTGTAGACACCTGTGATGCTAATTAGTGGACACACCTTGAATTAACATGTCCCTTTGGTCACATTATGTTCTGTGTTTTCTAGGGGTACCATCATTTTTGTCCATGCCTGTTTCATGAGTTTATTTTTTTACATAATTCTGTTGAAGCATGGTTGAAAAACAATGTCTGACTTTCATTGGTTAACATTTATAGAATTTTAATTTATTATTACTTTTGTCAGATTAAAGTTATTTCTGTGACCATTGTGACTTTTTCTTTCATTGACCAAAGGGTACCAACAATTTTGTCCACGTCTGTAGGAGTTTGGCTGTGATTGAATATACCATGCTAAAAAGAACATATTCCATGAGTTTAATTCATTCCATTAGCTCGCAGATACATCAAGCCTCAAACCAATAGCATACTTTTGGGAAAAGTTCTTGCATGCTTATCTGATGTGACTGTATGAATCTATTGTGTACTATAAAGGGATCGTAGCCAATATAGAAAGATGTATCTAATAAAGTGAACACTGATGGTGTATCTCATGTACAACTATAAACTATAATTTAATCCAGCACCACCTCACCCTGCCATACACCCACAGCTGCGGTGCATGGAGTAGTTTGAGTATTTTCCGTGTGAGGGGCATGGCACGGGGGGCCGGTCTGTTCAAGAACTCAGAAAAATTTAAAAATGTTGCTCTTTTAGCTAAAAACCATGAGATGCTGTTAGTTATTTCAAGATCTCACCGTTATGTGCTAGAAGATCACATTCTGTGCCTGGGCCGCAGTGGACTGTAGGAAAAAATGAAGTGGCACCACTGGACATGCTAGGGACTTCCATTATGACTGCATGGTGTCGACTCTCTTCACAGAGTGGGCTAATTTTCATACAGAGCGCACGGCATGGTATAAGTAATTACACTGCATTTGATTTGGCATAATAATGACTTAGATTTAGACAATTAATTCTTAGATTTTTAGGATGCCTTTTTTAATTCTCATATTACAAAAGCCATAACTTTTAAATTTTTTCAGCGACTTACTTTCAGTCTTGTTTTTCAGGGAATGTGCTTTTTTTTTTTATACTATTTTGGGGTGCATATAATCTATACTTTCTGCAGGGCAAATTATAGTTTTTATTGGTGCTATTTTGTGCTATAATGACTTTTTGATATGTTTTTATTCCATTTTTCAAGATGACCAAACACCATAAATTCTGCCAGGTCTAATTTGTTTTTGTTTTTTATGACATTCGCTGTGTGGGTTAAGAGGGTGTTCAGAGATTCTCCTACTGATGACCTATCCTCTGGATAATTTTCCATTCCACTATCTATATTTTAGAAAATGTGTATATTCCTGTAATTTTTACACTGACCATTAGGCTTAATAATAAGTCATGATTTCCTGTTCTGTACATGTAACTTTTCAGTAGCCATTATCATTATCGCCACAGGCAGGATTACAATGACAAGTCACACCTCTGTATAGATAACACAGGATCCACCATTCACAGCAGGTGATATCACAGCTTATGAGCTCCCTCCTGACAGCTCCATAGGTCACAGAGCATGCCTAGTCCCCTCCTATCTATGACCCATGTGGCTGCTTTCAAATAAGAGGAAGCCTTAAGGGTATTTGCACATGACAGATTTTGACAATATGCTTTTAAAAGTAGCATGTAATGCACTCTGATTTTAAAAGCTTTTTTTAAAGCTCAGTATTTTCTGTACTAAAAAGAAGTACAGACACATTTTGAGGATGCAGTCCAATTTTTTTCGTGCCAAGATAGGGCATGCTGCTTCTTTTTTAGTTGCTTTGTTTTCTATGTGAAAAAAAAAAAGTCATTTGCTATTGAAATTAATGAGAGGCTGTTTAACGGGGTTTTTTGGCACTGATTCTGCATTGAAAACACACCAAAAAAACTCAGTATGAAATGGCCCTAACCAGAGGTCGCAATAACGCATGCACAAGCGTCATAGATGCCTGTTCAGGCCATAGACTTTTCCCTGCCATTCATTAGCGCAGTGAGCGCTGTGAACGGCACAGGCAGTGTAGCGATGCTGCTGCCTGAAACAACCAAAAACAAAGCTCTTTACAGTAAGGAGCTTTGTTATTAGTCAGTTTGAGCGGGCTGCCGGAGCTTTTGGCACACCGCTCTGAAGGGAGGAAGGAGGCGCGCGATCCTTACTGGCAGGGTAAGTGGGCTTACTGTGAAATTGTCACGACCATGGTCATGGTCGTGACTCCTGTGTCCGCATGCTGTTGCCTGCGGTCTCGTGTTGGTGCTGGGCAGCTTGCTGCAATGTGCATGCGGTTGCACCTGGCAACCTGCCTTTATATGTGTGCACATTCCCTGTTTGGTGTGCACAGGGTTTGAGTTGTGTGTACTTCCCCTTTAAGTTTATGTCTATGTGATGTTCAGTTGATATTTTCCTTTTGTTATTTGGTGCAGCTATGGATCTGGGTTCCTGTGTGTGGATGTGTGTTTGCTGGGTTCATTTAATGTTGTGTGGACATCAGCTTGCCAGCACAGGGATCCAGTCAGCAAGGCTGTGGCAGGTAGGTGGAACTAGTTCAGTTCACCTGCCATATCCATAGGACTGTTTGTGTTCCCCTTTTCCCTGCAGCTTGGCCAGTGAGACTCCTGTTCCTCCGTGTCCAGAAGGAACAGGTCGTCTTACCCTGCTCCTAGTTTAGGGCCACCCTGAGGGCTAGCAGGGACTTCAAGGTTACGGAGTATGAGCCCTCCTACCATCAGGGTCGGCTCATACAGCTAGGAGTCAGGGTCAGATTAGGGATGCGATTAGGAGGTGACCTTCTCCCTAATTCTGTCGTCCTGGTCGAGCAGCGACTACCATCTTCTGTCATCGCACGGCTGAGGGTTTTCCCCATCCTCAGCCGTGACAGAAATTTAGTGGGGGTCCCAGATCTGAGCGCTTTGTTTTTCTCTATAATGATGAGTCTGAAGCGCTCAGCCAATCGCTGTCTCTCCTCCCTGCTGAGTGCGGTATAGAAAGTCTAGGGGACCGTCTTCACTACTGCGCTCAGCAGTGAGGAAAAGTGACTGAACGCTTCAGACTCCTGCTTATAGAAGTCAGCAAGGCTTCATGCACAAGGGCGCGTCACGGCTACATGCAACCTCCATAACAGACAGACCTCTACCTATGTTACCTGTCAAATTTCCTATGAATCCATCAAGGATAATTAATTGCAGCAAGTTCCATCAGACGCTGAACTAGAGATATTGTTTGCGATAAGGATTTCCTCTGTAATGCGGTGCCGCATGGCGCACGTGGTGCTGCAAGGACTGCATGTGGACATTAACAGCCTCCAGGACATACAGTCCCTCTGCCAAGCGCATGATGTCTTCAATGTAAAACTGTGTAATCCAATAACCACAGAGGTGGTGGCAATTTTGTGGCATTATCTGGTGGCATGAGATAAGGCAACGGGGTCATGGAAGATAGCAAGATCAAGCATAACACAAAATGACAGCCTCTAGATCAAGGATCAGCAACCTCCGGCACTCCAGCTGTTCTGAAACTACAACTCCCAGTATCCCCCTTTCACTTCATTGGGAGTTACAAGAACAGCTGAGCAAGTGTGCATGCTGGGTGTTGTAGTTTCACAGCAGCTGGAGTGCCAAAGGTTTCTGCATGCACCCTAGATCTACAGGCGAGCCTGGTGGTTATCATTGCGTTATGACATCATCCAGATCCACAACATGTGACTCTGGCGGTGTGAGCACCTGTGCCCGGGTCTTTCGTTTGTGCCCTTGGCACCAGCATGCACCACCATCCTTTGTGCCTGTGTCCTGCCCCACCAGTTCCTCAGGTCTCTTCAGAGTCTACTAAAATCCCTGGTGGCACCGACATCCCCTGGTGTGCAGCAATGGCCACGTGATGGATTGCAAACCCCAGTGACCAGCTGCACAGAAACAGCAGCAAAAAATAAAGGGATTGTCCCAATATCAACACGATTTACCTATCCATACTTGACCCAGAGAACACTAGAACATGGTAACCAACGTGGGACCCCCAGCGATCATGTACTTGAAGGGGACATGTTTGTTTTAGTAACGACTTGCATTTCCCACAATTCTGGGGAATCAATTCTTGTGACTCTATATTGTACCATTCCTCTATTATTCCTACTAGAACTTATGAATAAATTGCTAGTAGTCTGCAATAAAGGTCCAGCTGGGTGTTACCAGTTGACAGCACAGATTGAATAATGTCAGGCTGTACAGGGACACCCCTATCTGGACTTTTACTGCAATCTGCTAGCAAGTCATTCATAACTAATAGTAGGGAATGGTGAAAAATAATGTCCTAAGAATAGATGCTCCAGGATTGTTATTACATGGGGGGTGCAAGTAGTTAACAAAACAGACAAATCAGGAGACGTGAGGGGTCCTCTTTAACGACAAGTGATAAATATCTATCTTAGGACAAACCCTTTAAACCTCAAAAAATCACTACAACTGTGGCAGGCTCAGCACTATGAAGTGCTTTTTGTGCTGTGGCATTAGAAGAATTTTGATATCTCTGACTTTAATCTAACCAGACTGTCTATTACTCTGTAATTTCTCTTGCGCCATTCTATGGAAACAGTAGGTTTGAAGAGCACACCAAATGCTTGAAATAACTTCTTTATTAACTTAAACTTTTCTTCATATATAACACTTCCGCCTCCGCAGCAGATCTAGATCTAGTATGGTTGTATACGATTTGGATTGCAATATGGAATTTTAATTTGGATTGTAAAATTTGTAGTTTGCAATTGGTGGAACTGTAAGTAAACACACATATAACTGGTTCAGTATACAGTTCTAAACAATATATTAATAGTAGGAACATTATATAACTGTTTTAAATACCTATTTTGGCCTCTCTGCTTACATAAAACACAGCTCTTAGTGGAGTGAATGTCTATTCAGCTTCTCTCCTCTGGTGTAATGATTCTAGCAGCTGCTGCTAGGGGAATTTCCCACACGTGCTGTGTGTGTGAGGCTGGCTGTGATTGGTCAAGACTCCTGCCCAGCAACAGCAGTTTAACTCTATGCTTTCTGTTGTGTCTGTTGTGTCATTCAGCTTACCTTATATTATATAATGAATCTTAAAAGCATATTATCTTTTCTGCTTCTGTGAACACAGTATATAACAGTTATATGACATCCAAACATGAAGTCACTGTAAATAACTCTGCTTTTGTCTTTAACACCAGCTACACTTCCACCAAAATTACCTATAACTCTATGTTCTTAGTGGTAGGACTTGAACATGAATTTGAGGAATTTTCCATCAGATTCTCAACTTCCAAGTGTTTTTTTATCACTCTAAGGCCTCATGCACACGACCGTTTTTTTTCACGGTCCGCAAAAACGGGGTCCGTGGGTCCGTGATCCGTGACCGTTTTTTCGTCCGTGGGTCTTCCTTGATTTTTGGAGGATCCACGGACATGAAAAAAAAGTCGTTTTGGCGTCCGCCTGGCCGTGCGGAGCCAAACGGATCCGTCCTGAATTACAATGCAAGTCAATGGGGACGGATCCGTTTGAAGTTGACACAATATGGTGCAATTGCAAACGGATCCGTCCCCATTGACTTTCAATGTAAAGTCAGGAGTCCCTTTACTTTCACACTTGTGTTCATAATGCAGACGGTGGCTCCGTTCAGAGCGGATCCGTCTGCATTATATTGTTAAAACATTTCTAAGTGTGAAAGTAGCCTCAGACGGATCCGTCCAGACTTTACATTGAAAGTCAATGGGGGACGGATCCGTTTGAAAATTGAGCCACAGTGTGTCATCTTCAAACGGATCCGTCCCCATTGACTTACATTATAAGTCTGGACGGATCCGCTTGCCTCCGCACGGCCAGGCGGACACCCGAACATAACTTGAAGCGTCCCCATCACCATGGGAACGCCTCTACGTTAGAATATACTGTCGGATATGAGCTACTTCGTGAAACTCATTTCCGACAGTATATTCTAACACAGAGGCGTTCCCATGGTGATGGGGACGCTTCAGGTTAGAATACACTGCAAACTTGGTACAAGACTGCCCCCTGCTGCCTGGCACCACCCGATCTCTTACAGGGGGATATGATAGCACAATTAACCTCTTCAGGTGCGGCACCTAAAGGGGTTAATTGTACTATCATATTCACCTGTAAGAGATCAGGGCTGCCAGGCAGCAGGGGGCAGACCCCCCCTCCCCAGTTTGAATATCGTTGGTGGCACAGTGTGTGCCCATCGCCCCCCCCTTCCTCCCTCTATAGTTAAAAATCGTTGGTGGCACAGTGTGTGCCCATCGCCCCCCCCCTTCCTCCCTCTATAGTTAAAAATCGCCCCCATCGCCCCCCTCCAGCAGACCCCCCCCTCCCCAGTTTGAATATCGTTGGTGGCACAGTGTGTGCCCATCGCCCCCCCTTCCTCCCTCTATAGTTAAAAATCGTTGGTGGCACAGTGTGTGCCCATCGCCCCCCCCCTTCCTCCCTCTATAGTTAAAAATCGTCCCCCCCCCCCCCCATCATTGGTGGCAGCGGAGTTCCGATCGGAGTCCCAGTTTAATCGCTGGGGCTCTGATCGGTAACCATGGCAACCAGGAAGCTACTGCATCCCTGGTTGCCATGGTTACTTAGCAATAGTACAATTGTAGAAGATTCATACTTACCTGCCTGCTGCTGCGATGTCTGTGACCGGCCGGGAGCTCCACCTACTGGTAAGTGAAAGGTCTGTGCGGTGCATTGCTAAAGAACTGTCACTTACCAGTAGGAGGAGCTCCCGGCCGGTCACAGACATCGCAGCAGCAAGCAGGTAAGTATGATTTTTAACTATAGAGGGAGGAAGGGGGGGCGATGGGCACACACTGTGCCACCAACGATTTTTAACTATAGAGGGAGGAAGGGGGGGGGGCCATGGGCACACACTGTGCCACCAACGATTTTTAACTATAGAGGGAGGAAGGGGGGGGGCCATGGGCACACACTGTGCCACCAACGATTTTTAACTATAGAGGGAGGAAGGGGGGCCGATGGGCACACACTGTGCCACCAACGATTTTTAACTATAGAGGGAGGAAGGGGGGGGCGATGGGCACACACTGTGCCACCAACGATATTCAAACTGGGGAGGGGGGGGGGTCTGCCCCCTGCTGCCTGGCAGCCCTGATCTCTTACAGGAGAATATGATAGTACAATTAACCCCTTTAGGTGCCACACCTGAAGAGGTTAATTGTGCTATCATATCCCCCTGTAAGAGATCGGGTGGTGCCAGGCAGCAGGGGGCAGTCTTGTACCAAGTTTGCAGTGTATTCTAACTAGAAGCGTCCCCATCACCATGGGAACGCTTCTGTGTTAGAATATACTGTCGGAAATGAGTTTTCACGAAGTGAAAACTTAGATCAGAAAAAGCTTTTATGCAGACGGATCTTCGGATCCGTCTGTATGAAAGCAACCTACGGCCACGGATCACGGACACGGATGCCAATCTTGTGTGCATCCGTGTTCTTTCACGGACCCATTGACTTGAATGGGTCCGTGAACCGTTGTCCGTCAAAAAAATAGGACAGGTCATATTTTTTTGACGGACAGGATACACGGATCACGGCCTCGGCTGCAAAACGGTGCATTTTCCGATTTTTCCACGGACCCATTGAAAGTCAATGGGTCCGCGAAAAAAAACGGAAAACGGCACAACGGCCACGGATGCACACAACGGTCGTGTGCATGAGGCCTAAAGTAGAACAACTAACTTCTGTATAGGACGTTCCAACTTGAGTGGAGTAGTGAGACGTATTCCTTTTTTGTCAGGTTTTGAGTCCCATATTTATAACAACACTCTTCTTACTAGTCTATCTTCATCCTTTTGAACCTCTAGAACTTTGGCCAATTTGCATTGACTTCTAGGTAAATCTTCTTCTTTCACTAACACTATGTCACCAACTTGGACATTTCTTCTGGATGTTTGCCATTTACTTCATAGCATAAGATTGGTTAAGTACTCTTTCCTCCATCTATTCCAAAACTGATCTGATAGATATTGAACTCTTCGCCATCTCCTTTTAGCATATAAATCCTCTTTAGTGAACTTGCCAGGTGGTGGCTGTATATAATAAGATCCTGTAGGATCGTTGATGTTATCAAATTAAGTGGACGACTGTTAACAATAGACATTACTTCATAGAACAGGGTCCTAAGTGAAGCATCATCTATTCTTCCAGCGTTCTTTTTCAACACTGAACTTAACACATTTCTTACAGTTCTGATTTGTCTTTCCCAAACTCCTCCTGTATGGCTTGCATGTGGGGCATTCATGTGAAAATCACACTGTTTCGCTAACAAATACTTTTTCTTTACCAATCTCTTTTAGAGCTTTCTTTAATTCATTCTTTGCTCCGACAAAATTAGATCCTTGGTCAGATCTGAGCTCTCTGACACTACCTCTAATGTCTATGAAACATCTCACGTTGATGAATGCGTCAGTTGACATATCTTCTAACATTTCCAGGTGAATCGCTCTGGAGCTCAGACATGCAAATATTACTCCATATCTCTTGTACTCCTTGAAGTTCTGTTTAGTGATGAATGGGCCAAAACAATCTATTCCGCTATAAAGAAATGGCGGTGATGGGGTTACACGATCTGCCGGTAAATCTTTTTTGTTCTTCTGTAGGTCTACATGCCTTTCTGCAGACTACACATTTACTTATATACTTTGCTATAACTTTGCTTCCTTTCACTATCCAGTAACCACCTTCTCTCAAACAGCTTTGGGTAAAGCTTCTTCCTTGATGCAAGGATTTGTTGTGGTAGTGATCAATAATCAATCTTGTGAGGGTAGAGTTTTTGGGTAGAATTGCTGGATACTGCACTCTACATTTCTAAATGATAAAACTAAAAAAACACACCTAGTAGGCAGGCAGTTATACAGTATGTAGGCAATTCTGATTTGTTGATTTTTCTTTTAGTTTTGTATGTGTACAGTATATATAGTACCTACTCTAGATATTTTTCTACTTACTAAAGTTAGTAACAACCAGCAGAGGGTGCTGCATTTATTCTTGTACCTATGTTTTTTTTTGCATATTATAGTATATTGTTGAAATGTTTACTACAACGATGGGGGTCCTATATAAATACAATATGTGAAAAAAATATAACATATTCAAGGGATTATCCAATGACTAATGTAAAAAATTAAAATCAGACATCATATAGTACATGATAACCTCTGTCTAACAAAGCTACAACCAGCCCTGTACCTCACATGGATCCAGAGATCTCATTATTCTACTAGATTTATATCAAGCTGACAGCTTAAGGGGAGTGTCTTTTCTGCTGCAGCTCAGGGGGCGTGTCCATGCTCTCCCTATCACAGTTCAGGAGGCAGTTGAAGGATGAAACTAAGCATGTGCGGCCTTCTCAGTGAGCAGGTCAAAGAAATAAGGCCTCTTTCACACTTGCGTTGTCCGGATCCGGCATGTACTCCACTTGCCGGAATTACACGCCGGATCCGGAAAAACGCAAGTGTACTGAAAGCATTTGAAGACGGATCCGTCTTCAAAATGCTTTCAGTGTTACTATGGCAGCCAGGATGCTATTAAAGTCCTGGTTGCCATAGTAGGAGCGGGGAGCGGGGGAGCGGTATACTTACAGTCCGCGCGGCTCCCGGGGCGCTCCAGAATGACGTCAGAGCGCCCCATGCGCATGGATGATGTGCCATGCAATCACGTCATCCATGTGCGTGGGGCGCCCTGACGTCACTCTGGAGCGCCCCGGGAGCCGCACGGATGGTAAGTATGCTGCTCCCCCGCTCCCCACTACACTTTACCATGGCTGCCAGGACTTTAGCGTCCCGGCAGCCATGGTAAACCATTGAGAAAAAGCTAAACGTCGGATCCGGCAATGCGCCGAAACGACGTTTAGCTTAAGGCCGGATCCGGATCAATGCCTTTCAATGGGGCATTAATTCCGGATCCGGCCTTGCGGCAAGTCTTCAGGATTTTTGGCCGGAGCAAAAAGCGCAGCATGCTGCGGTATTTTCTCCGGCCAAAAAACGTTCCGGTCCTGAACTGAAGACATCCTGATGCATCCTGAACAGATTTCTCTCCATTCAGAATGCATGGGGATAATCCTGATCAGGATTCTTCCGGCATAGAGCCCCGACGACGGAACTCTATGCCGGAACAGAAGAACGCAAGTGTGAAAGAGCCCTAAGAAAACAACAAACAGCAGGTGGTGCTATACAGATACATTTTATTGAATAACTCAGTGGCTATGCTAAATGTTTACTTACATGCAATTACAAAAGTATTCAGATGCAAGTGCTGGTTTAAAAACTGTGGAATATTTTTCGTGGGACAACCCCTTTAAGACCATAGTTTAGACCATATTACAAAATTGCAGTACATTTCCGGAAAAATTAACTATCTATCTATCTGTGTATCTACCTATCTATCTGTCGTTATATCTGTTTCTGCTGAGTTTGGGAAGTAACATTGGTGGTTTATAAAGAATACTATACATAGGTGTGCGCACGGGGTGTGCCGGGTGTGCCTGGGCACACCCTAATCATCACCTCCGTGCTGCACTGCCATCTGCCAACTCCTGATGCGATCCTTCACATAGGCTTCAGGCTAGGGGTCTGAAGCCTATGAGACAGTAGAGCGTTGGAATGGATTTGCTCTAGGGAGGTATGATGTCGGGAAAGAGGCGGGGTCTCGTCATACAGGGGGCGGGGCCTCAAGATATGCAGGGAATTCAACAGAGCAGGATATTGGAGAGAGGAGCAGAAGCAATAGGTAAGTATGTGGAGGAGAAGAGTGACTGTTATATGTACTTGGGGGGGGGGGGGGGGTTGCAGGGGCTGAAGGGAGGAGGAATAATCCTTGTACAAGTGGAGACTGTTAGAGGGGTCTGAAGAGAGGGGGATGAAGTGATATTATTTACATCGGGACTGACTGTATGCTGGAGGGGCTGAAGGCAGGAGGGGTGATATTATTTTACATGGGGACTGTATGCTGGAGGGGCTGAAGGCCGGGGGAGTTTTGTATTTTACATGGGACTGTATGTTGGAGGGGCTGAAGGCAGGGCGTAATGTATTTTACATGGGACTGTATGCTGAAGGGGCTCAAGGCAGGCAGCGAAGAGAGGAAGGGTGATATTATTTACATGGGACTGTATGTTGGAGGGGCTGAAGGCAAGGAGTGATGTATTTTACATGGGACTGTATGCTGGAGGGGCTGAAGAGCGCCATTATTATTACTATTAGGGTCCATTCACACGTCCGCAGTGTTTTGCGGATCCGCAAAACACCCGGCCTGCACCCCCATAGAACAGCCTATTTTTGTCCACAGCTGCGGACAAGAATAGGACATGTTCTATTTTTTTCCAGAGCCACGGACTGGAAGTTCGGCAGGCCGCTCCGGAAATGCGGATGCGAAGAGCACACTGTGTGCTTTCCGCATCCATTCCGTCCCCATAAAGAATGCATGGTCCGCACCCGTTCCGCACAATTGCGGAATGGATGTGGACACATTTTGCAGACGTGTGAATGGAGCCTTATACAGAGGGGGCCATTATAATATTAAGAATAATAATAACACAGAGGGGCCAGTATATATTATGATTATACAGAGGGCATTATATTTATGGGCACTACGGGTGGAGGTGAGGTCTGTTATCTGAGGATGATAGTAAAGTGAGAAATCTAAACATTTTTCTGTGAAACTCTGCAGATACGCGGCTGAAAGAAGGTATTGTGGCGGTCTTATCTCCGAATGAAGAAGTTGAGGAAGGTCTACATCGCAGGAGAAGTCACTGGATGTAACAGGTATGTGCTGCTGTACTCTACATATAATGGTATACACTATACATTAATGTCCATCCACATATCTGTTTGGGGGGGGCTATAGGATTTAGCCCACACTGCCGAAGCTTGGCCCCAGACTTCAGGTCACACTGTGTGTGTTCTGAAATCTGGGGCCTCACACCCACCTACTACATTATCTGTAATCAGAGAGTTATCACTGTGTCATCTGTGGTGTTACATAGGACTGCAGGAGACATATACTACATTATCTGTACTCAGAGAGTTACCACTGTGTTATCTGTGGTATTACATAGGACTGCAGGTGACATCTACTACATTATCTGTACTCAGTTATCACTGTGTTATCTGTGGTGTTACATAGGACTGTAGGTGACAGGTACTGCATTATTTGTAAAAAGGGGCGTGTTCACAGGTTGGGGGAGGAGAAATACTCGGCTTGCCTGGGTGCTGGCAACCCACGCTACGCCACTGGAACTCTGCCCTGTATGTTCCCTGCTGCTTGCTACCCCTCCTCAATTACACCCCTGTATAATGTACCCTGATACCCCTCAGTTATATGATACCGTATAACTGAGGGGTATCAGGGTAAATTACAGGGGGTAATATAACTGAAGAATCAGGGTAAAGTATACAGGGGGTAAAACTAAGGGGTATTAGGGTACATTATTATACAGGGGTAATATAACTGAGGAGGGCTATCTCAGGGGACATGATGAAGGGGTAATATAACTTATATAATATAAGTTATATTACCCCTGTATCTTGTCCCTGATAGCCCTCCTCAGTTATATTACTCCTGTATAATTTACCCTGATAGCCCTTAGTTATATTACCCCTGTATAATAATGTACCCTGATACCCCTTAGTGCAGGCATGTCCAAACTGCGGCCCTCCAGCTGTTGCAAAACTACAACTCCCAGCATGCCCTAATAGTTGTAAGCTATCCAGGCATGCTGGGAGTTGTAGTTTTGCAACAGCTGGAGGGCTGCAGTTTGGACATGCCTGCCTTAGTGTATTTGTGTGTGTGTGTATATATATATATATATATATACACACGCGCGCGCTGCGTGTGTTTGTACTTTAGGGTGCACACCCTAATGCAATAGGCTGCGCACGCCTATGATACTATACTGAACTTGAGCAAAAAGAATATGTCATTATGCAGGCTCAGACCTAATAGGGGAAGATTGGGAAGGGATTTTTAAAGCCAGATTTGTTTAAGTTAATGATGCTGTGATTTCTGCCAAATTTATCAAATGTCACATAATGTTTTTGTAAGTTTTTATTTTTGAATTTTGAAAATTAACAAACAGTCATAACAAGGAAATAAGACACTTTGCACTCAAAATCACAATGATGCAATGATAGGGCTCCCCTAAATATGCAGAATAGAATATAATTCCTGCACCGGTCACACACACAGTGACACACAAGGATCAATCTGACAGAATTAGTAAAGTGGCATTGGCAGTCAGCCTGGGGCCGAAATATTGTCCAAAGGTTTAGGTGCACCTCTGACAAAAAAAAGTCAGTTCATACATAGATAGGGCTGCATCTATGAGTTAGTTCCAATGGGAAATGGGGGTACTTTAGGGGGTTTCTAGTTTAACAGAATGGATTTCCTGGTATAAAACATCAGGAGTCTGTAGAGAATCCTGCAGTACTTTGTCTGGATAAAGTCATTAACTAGGCCTAATAAGCTGTTTTCAGGAGAGAAAAACACCGGTAGACCCAGTCTAATACTTAGGAAGGCAGGTACTTCAGTCCAAAACATAACTATTACTGGACCGTCCCAAATCATACTCAGTAAGGTGCTACTCCCCCCTCATTGCATCTAGCACACCCATCACTGGCAAGTCTGTGCATACATTTCAAATTGATAGGAGTCGGATAAGGGTGGGTTCTCATCAGTGTTAGGAATTCCATTATAGTGTTCCGTTATATTGTAACAGAGTTATGATGGAATTTTAGGATGGAGTGCAAAATGGAAACCTTTAAGAGGCATTCCGTTTTGCTCCATCCTAATATATTTCTATAGGCAGATATTACGGTTCCGTTTTTTTTCCCTGTAATGCATGAAAAAGCCTCTTAAAAGTTTCCGTCTTGCATTCCGTCCTAAAATTCGGAACACTATAAAGGGAATTCCTAATGCTGGTGAGAACCCGCCCTAGGCCCTATATAATCATTTAGCTCGGATTAGTTGATCTCTTGCACTGGTCCCTGTGGAACGCCATCTAAAGGCCAGTTTATTTTCATGATACATCTCCAAAACGAGAATATCCATCTGCAATTTACAAAAGGACTTTGATAACGATGAGGGCCGCTGAGAGATAAGGAGCCAAGAAAACAACGAGACCGTTTTACTAGGGTCACACAGTGTTTGATCAATTTGGCGCATCTTTAAAAATCTTTTAAAAACTTTTGTCTAGAGATGTTACTCCAGTTTTTATGCCAACAGCCTACTGGAGTGAGATTGTGCCTTTTATACAGCTTTTTTTTTTAAAGTCGTATTTGATAAATCTGTATGCCTACTCGTCTGGGCAAACAAAGCCCACTATCCCACCCTCTTTTGCAAAGTGCTGCGTAAAAAATCACAAAAAGTTACAATCTTTTGGCCAAAATTGGCATGTCTGCCAAGATTTTTTGTTAAAAAATTTTAGGCCAGAAAAGCAGGGCTTCATGAAACCTCCTCATACACACAGTAGATTTATGAATATGCTCTGAGTGACCTGTGCTACTGATGACTTGTGCCCTATTTGTTTGTCACTGCTAATGAAATCTAAGGAAAATGGAATAAATGGTACTTATTTTCAAGGTACAATGTAGAAGTCACTGGAATATAGCATGATGTTTTTGTTCATACTTAAACGCCATCCTAGGGATGTAGATAACTTTTTCTAAGTTAAATGAGCTAAAATGCTAAACATTTAGGAAGTCATTTTTACGATACTAAACAAGCTAAGCTGAGACAATTCCACTAATGTAATTTAAACTGGAAATACCATTTAGATTTGACAATGATTGATTTACCAAGCTACGTCCTAGGTTTTGCAATCACTTGAAATACCATTACTGCCAAAGAGCTTGAGTAGAAGTACTTTATAAAGTCATTACTATCTGGCGGGAGCTGTGGACATTGCAGTATAGCTTATTTAGCCCATACAAGACTCATACACATGGCGCTTTCATGTGCTGAGGCACGCAGAGTCCAATTAGCCCTGATGATTTACCTGCAGGCGCTCCGTTATATGCCTTTGTGAAAAAATGCTTCTAGGTGATAAGACCTCGGCATTACAATTCTTCAGGCTATATTTTTTTCCTGTTGAATGCAATACATTTTCTGTTTGCCTTCACTTTAGGCTTCAGGAATGTTTTTTGTAGTAATACTCAATATGAATTCTGGTACACGAATAATGAAAAATGGTATCCCAGAACTGGACTTACCTAAAGGCAGCCTAGTATCTGGGAGAGGGATAAGGATGGGTTCGCATCACGTTTTTGCCATGCGTTTAATATATATGCTGGAAAAATAGGATACAAAAGTACAACACACCACACTTTTGTATCCTGCAGAGTCCGGTAAAAAAAAAACATATATGTTAAAGTATACTTTTTTTAATTTTTATTTTTACAATGGAACTCTATGGTGACGGATGCCACTGTATGGCATCAGTCTGAGGCATCCGTTAACATATACTTTTTTGTATATATTTGTATAGGTGAACCCAGCCTAATTTAATAAATATGAAAATACAGCACAGATGTATGACATTGAAGTACATGCTGGAGGAGTGAAAGGAGTGCACCTACTGTAGGTAGGGAAAAGTGCAAGGCAACAGTGGGTGCTACTTAGACACGTGGAATATGGGCAAAGGAAATAATATACTGTAATCCACATCTATTTTGAGGAAAGTTTTAGGACTTTTTTTGTATTAAGCCTCATTTACACGTCCGTGTCTCAAATCTGTGAAAAAAGTGGTCAGTAAAGCCTCTGTGAAGATGTCCGGGTAGGATCCATGTGTGGTCCGTGTGTCCGTTTTTAGCAGTCCGTGTGTCATCCATGTTTCACGGACACAGTGCCGCTGATAAATAATTTTCAAAGCATCTCTTCCTAATGATACATGAAACATGGATCTGTAGACTATAATGGGCGTGATAGATATGTGAACACAGACAAAATAGAGCACGCTTCCGTGCTGAAACCACGGATCATGGTGAAGTACCGATGTGTGAATGCACACATTAAAATGAATGGGTACGTGTGCTGTCCGCGGAGAACATGTACAGCACACGTCCGTGGAATGCTGATATGTGAATGGGGCTTAATATGTCTGCTTGTTATTCACTCATACCAGTCCTCATGAGATGAGATTTAAAAGACTGACTTTTATCTAGAAATATCCATTGAATCATGTATGTGATGGTCAACGATATCCCTGGAATTGCCTGTTTTATATACAGATAGAGTAAAAGCACAATGTGTGCGGCTTGGACATAAGGTCCTATGGAAGGTTTGGGCTCTTATGTAATGGACAAGTTTTTAGCAGCTGTTCCGTGGCATTTTTGTGTTTTAATGTACAGCTGTTGCACATATTATTGAACTTGTTAACATCTACTCTTGATCCCTGTTAAAATATCCGGATAGCTGCAGGCAAGCATCAGCAGGTGTAGTAATGTCTATTCCCAGTGTATGGTTCTAATTAAACGTTCAAACTTGTTAGGAAATCAGTTTGCACCTGTCTTGTGACCAGGACACTATGAAAACTCATTACGAGCCGGCCAGGGTTTTGAGTTCTATATGAGACAAAAAAAACACCTTCATAATCCTTTAGCCTATACTTATAGAAATGAAAATACATAAACGGGCACATGCGATAATATATGTACATAAAATGGTATATTAAATGGCTCAGAAATATGGGGCAGCTACTCTAAGGGTTCATGCACACGAATGTATTTTCTTTCAGTGTCCGTCCGTTTTTGTTTTTTTGCGGACCGTATACGGAACCATTTATTTCAATGGGTTCTCAACAAAAACAGAAGTTACTCCGTGTGCATTCCATTTCTGTATGTCCGCATTTCCGTTCCGCAAAAAAATAGAACATGTCCTATTATTGTCCGCATTACAGACAAGGATAATACTTCTCTATTAAGGAGCCAGCTGTTCCTTTCCGCAAAATACGGAATGCACACAGATGTCATCTGTATTTTTTGCGGATCCGTTTTTTGCGGACTGCAAAATACATACGGTCGTGTGCATGAAGCCTAAGGGGCCGCAGTTCCGTTCCACAAAATATGGAATGCACACGGACATCATCCGTATTTTTTGCGGATCTGTTTTTTGTGGATCACTAAATACATACGGTTGTGTGCATTAGGCCTTAGTTGGATGTCCTGTTCCGTTGGAAGAACAGACTGCTGGAGACCCCCCATTCACTAGAATTAGATTCGGCTTCTTTCTGGCATATGTGATAACAGAATAATTCATCTGATTAACACCTGTTTCCTTAAGAATACATTTACAATTGGCCTTTTTAATGCAGTTTTGAGGCATTTTTTTTCACAAGCTTTTGTAAAAATAACAGGATGGCCACCAAAATTATGATGAAACTGCAAGAAAAATAAATCAGAACTTGTACCAATAAACAGTATGTACAAACACAACATGTAAGAGGGTTAGAACTGATGTGGACAGTCAGTGTACCCCACCACCTATCTACCCACTATCTACCCTCTGTGCCACATGACCAACCTTCTCTAATGGCATTGAACCCCTGGTTCTTCACAGTACCCCTGATGGTGACATAGGCTTTCCTGAGGGGAACACCAGGTCGCTACCTCTTGAGGTGAATTGCCAAACAAAGCAGCTGGTCCAGGTGGACCGGGGGTACCAGAGCAAGATACTAGAGGTACAGTCATAGTCAACAGGCTGAGTCGTAACCAGGAGCAACAGTGCAGGACCAAAGAATGAGGCAGAGATGAAGCTGAACAAGAAATGTGTCAGGGCAGGCAGCTCAGAAACAGGTCAGCAACAGAAGAGACGAGACAGGGCCTATAAGGATCAAACAGGAATCCAAGCACGGGTCAGGAACACAGACACAAACAACAAAAACCTTTTCAGGACACAAGGAAATGTGATGCTCAGGCACCTGGGAAGAAGTCTGGACCACTTATATAGGTGCACGGTGGCTGGGATTGGTCACACAGGTCACATGTAGTGTTGAGCGAACTAGCAAACTTGCCATAGTAGTCTATGGCAAGCATAGACTTCTATTATGACAGAATGCAATACGGAATGCCTCTTATAGGCTTCCGTGGGGCATGCCATCATAGAATTCCGTTATGGTCCGTGGTAACAGAATCCATTACGGAATTCTTAGATAATCCGAACCCAAATGCCGAACTTGCAAATCGCAAGTTCACTCAACACTAGTCACATGTGATAAACCCTTAAGTTACAGGAAGTGACATGTGTCAGCCCTTAATGAGGTGCTACAGGGAACAGACTGAAAGGCATGTTGTTTCCAGGGCTAGAAGAAAACCATGCAGTGGATTCCAGAAAGGGTGGTTTCTGTACGGACAGAGCCAAGGACCACGGTGGTGAATGAGAAGACACTGGCAGCTGATCACCACCGCTACCTGCCCAGCAATGCCGCCAAATGCGGACAATGATGAACAGGCAGCCAGGGAGGACAGTGCTCATCCGAGCATGGAGCTGGGGACCACGGTGGTAAGTAGGGTCCCCAGCTCCATAACTTCCTGAGTATACGTGTATGGCCAGGCCCATCACGGTTCCATTCTCATATCGGAGTTCAAGTCTGTGGTCAAGGGCCAAACTTACACCCATAAGGACTGACCCTCTACAAACAAGTCCTAAATTTGGATTAAATAATAGATAGGTCACAACTTACAACAACAACAGTAAGGATGTGCATCAATTTCATACACATGCACCAACCATGTAAAAATATGCTTCCACATATCCTTTAATTGTTTTTTTATTCAGTGGCATCAACCAGTGGTGTTAGAACTAGAGTTGAGCGAACACCTGGATGTTCGGGTTCGAGAAGTTCGGCCGAACATCCCGGAAATGTTCGGGTTCGGGATCCGAACCCGATCCGAACTTCGTCCCGAACCCGAACCCCATTGAAGTCAATGGGGACCCGAACTTTTCGGCACTAAAAAGGCTGTAAAACAGCCCAGGAAAGAGCTAGAGGGCTGCAAAAGGCAGCAACATGTAGGTAAATCCCCTGCAAACAAATGTGGATAGGGAAATGAATTAAAATAAAAATTAAATAAATAAAAATTAACCAAAATCAATTGGAGAGAGGTTCCATAGCAGAGAATCTGGCTTCCCGTCACCCACCACTGGAACAGTCCATTCTCAGATATTTAGGCCCCGGCACCCAGGCAGAGGAGAGAGGTCCCGTAACAGAGAATCTGGCTTCATGTCAGCAGAGAATCAGTCTGCATGTCATAGCAGAGAATGAGGCTTCACGTCAGCCACCACTGCAACAGTACATTGGCATATATTTAGGCCCAGCACACACACAGGCAGAGGAGAGAGGTCCCGTAACAGAGAATCTGTCTTCATGTCAGCAGAGAATCAGTCTGCATGTCATAGCAGAGAATGAGGCTTCACGTCACCCACCACTGCAACAGTCCATTGGCATATATTTAGGCCTAGCACACAGGCAGAGCAGAGAGGTCCCGTAACAGACAATCTGGCTTCATGACAGCAGAGAATCAGTCTGCATGTCATAGCAGAGAATCAGGCTTCACGTCAGCCACCACTGCAACAGTCCATTGTCATAAATTTAGGCCCAGCACCCAGGCAGAGGAGAGAGGTCCCGTAACAGAGGATCTGGCTTCATGTCAGCAGAGAATCAGTCTGCATGTCATAGCAGAGAATCAGGCTTCACGTCAGCCACCACTGCAACAGTCCATTGTCATAAATTTAGGCCCAGCACCCAGGCAGAGGAGAGAGGTCCCGTAACAGACAATCTGGCTTCATGTCAGCAGAGAATTAGTCTGCATGTCATAGCAGAGAATGAGGCTTCACGTCAGCCACCACTGCAACAGTCCATTGGCATATATTTAGGCCTAGCACACAGGCAGAGGAGAGAGGTCCCGTAACAGACAATCTGGCTTCATGTCAGCAGAGAATCAGTCTGCATGTCATAGCAGAGAATGAGGCTTCACGTCACCCACCACTGCAACAGTCCATTGGCATATATTTAGGCCTAGCACACAGGCAGAGCAGAGAGGTCCCGTAACAGACAATCTGGCTTCATGACAGCAGAGAATCAGTCTGCATGTCATAGCAGAGAATGAGGCTTCACGTCACCCACCACTGCAACAGTCCATTAGCATATATTTAGGCCTAGCACACAGGCAGAGCAGAGAGGTCCCGTAACAGACGATCTGGCTTCATGTCAGCAGAGAATCAGTCTGCATGTCATAGCAGAGAATGACGCTTCACGTCAGCCACCACTGCAACAGTCCATTGGCATATATTTAGGCCTAGCACACAGGCAGAGGAGAGAGGTCCCGTAACAGACAATCTGGCTTCATGTCAGCAGAGAATCAGTCTGCATGTCATAGCAGAGAATGAGGCTTCACGTCACCCACCACTGCAACAGTCCATTGGCATATATTTAGGCCTAGCACACAGGCAGAGCAGAGAGGTCCCGTAACAGACAATCTGGCTTCATGACAGCAGAGAATCAGTCTGCATGTCATAGCAGAGAATGAGGCTTCACGTCACCCACCACTGCAACAGTCCATTGGCATATATTTAGGCCTAGCACACAGGCAGAGCAGAGAGGTCCCGTAACAGACGATCTGGCTTCATGTCAGCAGAGAATCAGTCTGCATGTCATAGCAGAGAATGAGGCTTCACGTCAGCCACCACTGCAACAGTCCATTGGCATATATTTAGGCCTAGCACACAGGCAGAGGAGAGAGGTCCCGTAACAGACAATCTGGCTTCATGTCAGCAGAGAATCAGTCTGCATGTCATAGCAGAGAATGAGGCTTCACGTCACCCACCACTGCAACAGTCCATTGGCATATATTTAGGCCTAGCACACAGGCAGAGCAGAGAGGTCCCGTAACAGACAATCTGGCTTCATGACAGCAGAGAATCAGTCTGCATGTCATAGCAGAGAATGAGGCTTCACGTCACCCACCACTGCAACAGTCCATTGGCATATATTTAGGCCTAGCACACAGGCAGAGCAGAGAGGTCCCGTAACAGACGATCTGGCTTCATGTCAGCAGAGAATCAGTCTGCATGTCATAGCAGAGAATGAGGCTTCACGTCACCCACCACTGCAACAGTCCATTGGCATATATTTAGGCCTAGCACACAGGCAGAGCAGAGAGGTCCCGTAACAGACAATCTGGCTTCATGTCAGCAGAGAATCAGTCTGCATGTCATAGCAGAGAATCAGGCTTCACGTCAGCCACCACTGCAACAGTCCATTGTCATAAATTTAGGCCCAGCACCCAGGCAGAGGAGAGAGGTCCCGTAACAGACAATCTGGCTTCATGTCAGCAGAGAATTAGTCTGCATGTCATAGCAGAGAATCAGGCTTCATGTCAGCCACCACTGCAACAGTCCATTGGCATATATTTAGGCCTAGCACACAGGCAGAGGAGAGGTTCATTCAACTTTGGGTAGCCTCGCAATATAATGGTAAAATGAAAATAAAAATAGGATTGAATGAGGAAGTGCCCTGGAGTCCAATAATATATGGTTATGGGGAGGTAGTTAATGTCTAATCTGGACAAGGGACGGACAGGTCCTGTGGGATCCATGCCTGGTTCATTTTTATGAACGTCAGCTTGTCCACATTGGCTGTAGACAGGCGGCTGCGTTTGTCTGTAATGACGCCCCCTGCCGTGCTGAATACACGTTCAGACAAAACGCTGGCTGCCGGGCAGGCCAGCACCTCCAAGGCATAAAAGGCTAGCTCTGGCCACGTGGACAATTTAGAGACCCAGAAGTTGAATGGGGCCGAACCATCAGTCAGTACGTGGAGGGGTGTGCACACGTACTGTTCCACCATGTTAGTGAAATGTTGCCTCCTGCTAACACGTTGCGTATCAGGTGGTGGTGCAGTTAGCTGTGGCGTGTTGACAAAAGTTTTCCACATCTCTGCCATGCTAACCCTGCCCTCAGAGGAGCTGGCCGTGACACAGCTGCCTTGGCGACCTCTTGCTCCTCCTCTGCCTTGGCCTTGGGCTTCCACTTGTTCCCCTGTGACATTTGGGAATGCTCTCAGTAGCGCGTCTACCAACGTGCGCTTGTACTCGCGCATCTTCCTATCACGCTCCAGTGCAGGAAGTAAGGTGGGCACATTGTCTTTGTAGCGTGGATCCAGCAGGGTGGCAACCCAGTAGTCCGCACAGGTTAAAATGTGGGCAACTCTGCTGTCGTTGCGCAGGCACTGCAGCATGTAGTCGCTCATGTGTGCCAGGCTGCCCAGGGGTAAGGACAAGCTGTCCTCTGTGGGAGGCGTATCGTCATCGTCCTGCCTTTCCCCCCAGCCACGCACCAGTGATGGACCCGAGCTGCGTTGGGTGCCACCCCGCTGTGACCATGCTTCATCCTCATCCTCCTCCACCTCCTCCTCATCCTCGTCCTCCTCGTCCTCCAGTAGTGGGCCCTGGCTGGCCACATTTGTACCTGGCCTCTGCTGTTGCCAAAAACCTCCCTCTGAGTCACTTCGAAGAGACTGGCCTGAAAGTGCTAAAAATGACCCCTCTTCCTCCTCCTCCTCCTCCTGGGCCACCTCCTCTTCCATCATCGCCCTAAGTGTTTTCTCAAGGAGACATAGAAGTGGTATTGTAACGCTGATAACGGTGTCATCGCCACTGGCCATGTTGGTGGAGTACTCGAAACAGCGCAACAGGGCACACAGGTCTCGCATGGAGGCCCAGTCATTGGTGGTGAAGTGGTGCTGTTCTGTAGTGCGACTGACCCGTGCGTGCTGCAGCTGAAACTCCACTATGGCCTGCTGCTGCTCGCACAGTCTGTCCAGCATGTGCAAGGTGGAGTTCCACCTGGTGGGCACGTCGCATATGAGGCGGTGAGCGGGAAGGCCGAAGTTACGCTGTAGCGCAGACAGGCGAGCAGCAGCAGGATGTGAACGCCGGAAGCGCGAACAGACGGCCCGCACTTTATGCAGCAGCTCTGACATGTCGGGGTAGTTGTGAATGAACTTCTGCACCACCAAATTCAGCACATGCGCCAAGCAAGGGATGTGCGTCAAATTGGCTAGTCCCAGAGCTGCAACGAGATTTCGCCCATTATCACACACCACCAGGCCGGGCTTGAGGCTCACCGGCAGCAACCACTCGTCGGTCTGTTGTTCAATACCCCGCCACAACTCCTGTGCGGTGTGGGGCCTGTCCCCCAAACATATGAGTTTCAGAATGGCCTGCTGACGTTTACCCCGGGCTGTGCTGAAGTTGGTGGTGAAGGTGTGTGGCTGACTGGATGAGCAGGTGGAAGAAGAGGAGGAGGAAGCCGAGAAGGAGGAGGTGGCAACAGGAGGCAAAGAATGTTGCCCTGCGATCCTTGGCGGCGGAAGGACGTGCGCCAAACAGCTCTCCGCCTGGGGCCCAGCTGCCACTACATTTACCCAGTGTGCAGTTAGGGAGATATAGCGTCCCTGGCCGTGCTTACTGGTCCACGTATCTGTGGTTAGGTGGACCTTGCTACAGATGGCGTTGCGCAGTGCACACTTGATTTTATCGGATACTTGGTTGTGCAGGGAAGGCACGGCTCTCTTGGAGAAGTAGTGCCGGCTGGGAACAACATACTGTGGGACAGCAAGCGACATGAGCTGTTTGAAGCTGTCTGTGTCCACCAGCCTAAATGACAGCATTTCATAGGCCAGTAGTTTAGAAATGCTGGCATTCAGGGCCAGGGATCGAGGGTGGCTAGGTGGGAATTTACGCTTTCTATCAAATGTTTGTGAGATGGAGAGCTGAACGCTGGCGTGTGACATGGTTGAGACGCTTGGTGACGGAGGTGGTGGTGGTGGTGTTGGTGGTACATCCCCTGTTTGCTGGGCGGCAGGTGCCAACGTTCCTCCAGAGGCGGAGGAAGAGGCCGAGGCGGCAGCAGCAGAATAGGCCGAGGCGGCAGCAGCAGAAGAGGTAGCAGGGGGAGCCTGAGTGACTTCCTTGGTTTTAAGGTGTTTACTCCACTGCAGTTCATGCTTTGCATGCAGGTGCCTGGTCATGCAGGTTGTGCTCAGGTTCAGAACGTTAATGCCTCGCTTCAGGCTCTGATGGCACAGCGTGCAAACCACTCGGGTCTTGTCGTCAGCACATTGTTTGAAGAAGTGCCATGCCAGGGAACTCCTTGAAGCTGCCTTTGGGGTGCTCGGTCCCAGATGGCGGCGGTCAGTAGCAGGCGGAGTCTCTTGGCGGCGGGTGTTCTGCTTTTGCCCACTGCTCCCTCTTTTGCTACGCTGTTGGCTCGGTCTCACCACTGCCTCTTCCTCCGAACTGTGAAAGTCAGTGGCACGACCTTCATTCCATGTGGGGTCTAGGACCTCATCGTCCCCTGCATCGTCTTCCACCCAGTCTTGATCCCTGACCTCCTGTTCAGTCTGCACACTGCAGAAAGACGCAGCAGTTGGCACCTGTGTTTCGTCATCATCAGAGACATGCTGAGGTGGTATTCCCATGTCCTCATCATCAGGAAACATAAGTGGTTGTGCGTCAGTGCATTCTATGTCTTTCACCGCTGGGGAAGGGCTAGGTGGATGCCCTTGGGAAACCCTGCCAGCGGAGTCTTCAAACAGCATAAGAGACTGCTGCATAACTTGAGGCTGAGACAGTTTCCCTGGTATGCATGGGGGTGATGTGACAGACTGATGGGGTTGGTTTTCAGGCGCCATCTGTGCGCTTTCTGCAGAAGACTGGGTGGGAGATAATGTGAACGTGCTGGATCCACTGTCGGCCACCCAATTGACTAATGCCTGTACCTGCTCAGGCCTTACCATCCTTAGAACGGCATTGGGCCCCACCATATATCGCTGTAAATTCTGGAGGCTACTGGGACCTGAGGTAGTTGGTACACTAGGACGTGTGGATGTGGCAGAACGGCCACGTCCTCTCCCAGCACCAGAGGGTCCACTAACACCACCACGACCATGTCCACGTCCGCGTCCCTTACTAGATGTTTTTCTCATTGTTATGGTTCACCACAACAACAAATATATTATTTGGCCCAATGTATTGTATTCAAATTCAGCGGGATATAAATTTGAGGCCTAGTATTTAGGCGCTGGGTGACCGGTATGGATTTAGTGACAGAATTAGACTTGGAAATGCACAGAAGCGTGTGTGTGTGAAGTTATTCTGAATGACCCAATGTGCACCTTGAATATTATATACCCTTTTAGGGATAGATTTCAAATAGCTCTGATATAGCAGAAACCACTAAATTATGAAATTGCTAAATTGGGAATTGTATTTCAACCCAGAACAAAAAATGTGCTTTGACGGACACTAAATAACTTTCCCAGCCACAACAGGACAGCGTTAACGAGAGATTTAGCAGGATATAAATTTGAGGCCTAGTATTTAGGCGCTGGGTGACCGGTATGGATTTAGTGACAGAATTAGACTTGGAAATGCACAGAAGCGTGTGTGTGTGAAGTTATTCTGAATGACCCAATGTGCACCTTGAATATTATATACCCTTTTAGGGATAGATTTCAAATAGCTCTGATATAGCAGAAACCACTAAATTATGAAATTGCTAAATTGGGAATTGTATTTCAACCCAGAACAAAAAATGTGCTTTGACGGACACTAAATAACTTTCCCAGCCACAACAGGACAGCGTTAACGAGAGATTTAGCAGGATATAAATTTGAGGCCTAGTATTTAGGCGCTGGGTGACAGGTATGGGTTTAGTGACAGAATTAGACTTAGAAATACACAGTAGCGGGTGTGTGTGAAGTTATTCTGAATGACCCAATGTGCACCTTGAATATTATATACCCTTTTAGGGATAGATTTCAAATAGCTCTGATATAGCAGAAACCACTAAATTATGAAATTGCTAAATTGGGAATTGTATTTCAACCCAGAACAAAAAATGTGCTTTGACGGACACTAAATAACTTTCCCAGCCACAACAGGACAGCGTTAACGAGAGATTTAGCAGGATATAAATTTGAGGCCTAGTATTTAGGCGCTGGGTGACAGGTATGGGTTTAGTGACAGAATTAGACTTAGAAATACACAGTAGCGGGTGTGTGTGAAGTTATTCTGAATGACCCAATGTGCACCTTGAATATTATATACCCTTTTAGGGATAGATTTCAAATAGCTCTGATATAGCAGAAACCACTAAATTATGAAATTGCTAAATTGGGAATTGTATTTCAACCCAGAACAAAAAATGTGCTTTGACGGACACTAAATAACTTTCCCAGCCACAACAGGACAGCGTTAACGAGAGATTTAGCAGGATATAAATTTGAGGCCTAGTATTTAGGCGCTGGGTGACAGGTATGGGTTTAGTGACAGAATTAGACTTAGAAATACACAGTAGCGGGTGTGTGTGAAGTTATTCTGAATGACCCAATGTGCACCTTGAATATTATATACCCTTTTAGGGATAGATTTCAAATAGCTCTGATATAGCAGAAACCACTAAATTATGAAATTGCTAAATTGGGAATTGTATTTCAACCCAGAACAAAAAATGTGCTTTGACGGACACTAAATAACTTTCCCAGCCACAACAGGACAGCGTTAACGAGAGATTTAGCAGGATATAAATTTGAGGCCTAGTATTTAGGCGCTGGGTGACAGGTATGGGTTTAGTGACAGAATTAGACTTGGAAATACACAGTAGCGGGTGTGTGTGAAGTTATTCTGAATGACCCAATGTGCACCTTGAATATTATATACCCTTTTAGGGATAGATTTCAAATAGCTCTGATATAGCAGAAACCACTAAATTATGAAATTGCTAAATTGGGAATTGTATTTCAACCCAGAACAAGAAATGTGCTTGAACGGACACTAAATACCTCGCCCAGCTACAGCACTAAGGACAGATTTAGCTGGATATAAATTTGAGGCCTAGTATTTAGGCGCTGGGTGACAGGTATGGGTTTAGTGACAGAATTAGACTTGGAAATGCACAGTAGCGGGTGTGTGAAGTTATTCTGAATGTCCCTATGTGCACCTTCAATATGATCTACCCTTTTAGGGATAGATTTCAAATAGCTCTGATATAGCAGAAACCACTAAATTATGAAATTGCTAAATTGGGAATTGTATTTCAACCCAGAACAAGAAATGTGCTTGAACGGACACTAAATAACTCGCCCAGCTACAGCACTAAGGACAGATTTAGCTGGATATAAATTTGAGGCCTAGTATTTAGGCGCTGGGTGACAGGTATGGGTTTAGTGACAGAATTAGACTTGGAAATGCACAGTAGCGGGTGTGTGAAGTTATTCTGAATGTCCCTATGTGCACCTTCAATATGATCTACCCTTTTAGGGATAGATTTCAAATAGCTCTGATATAGCAGAAACCACTAAATTATGAAATTGCTAAATTGGGAATTGTATTTCAACCCAGAACAAGAAATGTGCTTGAACGGACACTAAATAACTCGCCCAGCTACAGCACTAACGACAGATTTAGCTGGATATGAATTTGAGGCCTAGTATTTAGGCGCTGGGTGACAGGTATGGGTTTAGTGACAGAATTAGACTTGGAAATGCACAGTAGCGGGTGTGTGAAGTTATTCTGAATGACCCTATGTGCACCTTGAATATTATATACCCTTTTAGGGATAGATTTCAAATAGCTCTGATACAGCAGAAACCACTAAATTTTTAAATTGCTAAATTGGGAATTGTATTTCAACCCAGAACAAAAAATGTGCTTTGACGGACACTAAATAACTTTCCCAGCCACAACAGGACAGCGGTAACGAGAGATTTAGCGGGATATAAATTTGAGGCCTAGTATTTAGGCGCTGGGTGACCGGTATGGATTTAGTGACAGAATTAGACTGGGATATGGCCAAAAAATAACCACACTATTGCTGGTTAAATGCACTTGGTGATGGGCGCAGCTTGCCCCTGATGTAGTATATGGCCAAAAAATGAACAGACTATTGCTGGTTAAATGCACTTGGTGTCACAGCTTGACCAACCACACTACTGAGGGTTAAATGCACTTGGTGACGGGCGCAGCTTGCCCCTGATGTAGTATATGGCCAAAAAATGAACAGACTATTGCTGGTTAAATGCACTTGGTGACGGGCGCAGCTTGCCCCTGATTTAGTATATGGCCAAAAAATGAACAGACTATTGCTGGTTAAATGCACTTGGTGTGATAGCTTGACCAACCACACTACTGAGGGTTAAATGCACTTGGTGACGGGCGCAGCTTGCCCCTGATGTAGTATATGGCCAAAAAATAAACAGACTATTGCTGGTTAAATGCACTTGGTGTGACAGCTTCACCCTGATGTAGGCTTTAGCCAAAAAACAAACGCACCATTGAGGGTTAAATGCACTTGGTGACAGGCGCAGCTTGCCCCTGATGTAGTATATGGCCAAAAAATAAACAGACTATTGCTGGTTAAATGCACTTGGTGTGACAGCTTCACCCTGATGTAGGCTTTAGCCAAAAAACAACCACACCATTGAGGGTTAAATGCACTTGGTCGCAGCTTGTGCTGGCGCACCACAAGACACAAAATGGCCGCCGATCACCCCAGAAAAATGTGACTGACAAACGGTCTGGGCAGCCTAAAAACAGTGAGCAATTGAGGATCAGCAGCTCAATGATCCACAGCTGCAGATCGATCAGTTAATCAAGTCCTTTGGAGGAGTTAATCTGCCTAATCTCGCCCTACTGTCGCAGCCGCAACCTCTCCCTACGCTAATCAGAGCAGAGTGACGGGCGGCGCTATGTGACTCCAGCTTAAATAGAGGCTGGGTCACATGGTGCTCTGGCCAATCACAGCCATGCCAATAGTAGGCATGGCTGTGATGGCCTCTTGGGGCAAGTAGTATGACGCTTGTTGATTGGCTGCTTTGCAGCCTTTCAAAAAGCGCCAAGAAAGCGTCACAAAAGCGCGAAGAAAGCGACGAACACCGAACCCGAACCCGGACTTTTACGAAAATGTCCGGGTTCGGGTCCGTGTCACGGACACCCCAAAATTCGGTACGAACCCGAACTATACAGTTCGAGTTCGCTCATCCCTAGTTAGAACCCATAGCAAAACTTGGAATAAGGCCCACTCTTTAAGAACAGGGTAAAGGTTTTATTTTGGACTCTATTCTAATCCCTGTATCTTTTCCTTTATTTCCGTGGTCTCAAATTGATCTGGATTCTTTTTACCTTTCTCAATCCACCATCTACATTTATTACACTGCAATTCACATCTGAGTGGAGGCAGGCCCAAATGGCTTATAGTCCCTTTAGCAGTTGCTATTTCTGCTTTGCCCAGGGCATCATCATTGAAGAGTAAACCATTAGTTCTAAAAATGAGCCTATTGATCTGCAAATGGAGAAAACCCTTTAAAATTTTTACAAGAAATCAGGAATAGTCCAGCACGCTATGATAAAGGGGGCTGGCTGTGTCACTCAAAACAGGTCAGCTTCTGGATTACATTTTTTTCCATAATTCAATAAAGTGTATAACTTTAGAAGTGCTGGACTGGGGGGGCGGAGCCTAGCGGCGCATGGAGTAGGACGCACGCCGCACTAGCTCCGGCAAGCATCCTGTCTACAATTGCTATAACGGTGGCGAAATACCTGTCAAACATCCAGAGGAGCGGAGGACATACCCAGGAAGCGGTCCGGTGTGGAGAGATTCCATCATGCCTGCAAAGAGAGGCAAAACGCCGAGCCGACAGGACAGAGAGGCACGATCCCAAGATGGCGCCGAGGAGGAAGAGTGGCCTGACCTGGGGGCGGCGGTGAGTCAGGGAGCGGCAGCGCGGCTGGAGCGCTTCGCTCACAAGTCACACCAGTTCCCCAGCCATGTATGGGGAGAAGGAGAGGGCACCCTGTCACAAGTGGAGGAAGGCTCAGGGGAGCAGGATGGCCCCTGTAAAGATGGTCAGCAATCCCCAGTGCAGCATGGGGAGGGGGCGAGTGCTAGCCTGTGCAGCACTGAAAAGTGTCTGCCAGTAATCAATGCTCCTGAGCCTACTTTGAAAGATGTGATGGCAGCTATTGCTAGCTGCAACGCCACCCTCCAGAATATGAATATTAATATTGGAAGTCTAAAAGCGGACATGTCCATTATCCGTCATGACCTGCATAAGGTGGCTGAACGCACCTCAGAAGTGGAGAGGAGGGTCTCGGATCTGGAAGATGGGGGTGTTACCCTACAAAGGGAGAGCCGGGCTGCGTCAAAGGATATAGCGGCGCTCTACGCTAAAACCGACGACCTCGAAAACCGCTCTCGCCGCAATAATATAAGGCTGGTGGGCATCCCTGAGAAGTCTGAGGGCCCAGAGGCCACTGAATTTATTGAGAAATGGTTCGCGGAAAAATTCCGTGATAGAGGAATAGAAGGGATTAGCGGGGGTTAATACTGTCAAAGGTGCTATTGTTGGCAATTCTAGAATGCTGAAACGTACAGTCCTTGTATGTTCTGTCAGGGGGGAAAATAGGGAAGAGATGGGAGTCTGTAATCTGATGATTAACGATGTTTTTTCCTGCAGCTGTTGGAGGTTGGAAAGGTGTAGCTCTCAAATGTACTTTTATATCTGTATACATTCTTATGGGACCTGTTACGAGAATACTTAGCTGGAATGTGAGGGGAATGGCGGATGCTACAAAGAGACACGGTCTGTTCCGGTACCTATCTAGATATCAGCCGGCAATAATATGCTTGCAAGAAACGCATGTGACCAAACAATCTATGCATGTCATGCAAAAGCCGTGGCTGGGTTATTCTGTGCATTCCGTCTTCTCCTCGCATTCCAGGGGGGTTAGTATCCTAGTTCATAAGAATATCATATTTGAATGTCTCAGGGAATGTGTGGATGAAGAGGGAAGGTTTATAGGAATGCATTGTGTGGTCCAAGGGATAAGAATGGTGTTAGCGACAATCTATATACCCCCACCGTTTTCCTCGGTGCCTTTAAGGAAACTTATGGAGTTTGTGGCAGAATTTTCTGAACTGCCAATGTTGATAGTGGGAGATTTTAATAGTGTACTTGATAGCTCGCTTGATAGATGCCAGATCACACCTAGTGATAGAAATACGGGTGAAACCTTGTTGGCAAGAATACTGAGGGAACTAGGTCTGATGGATGTATGGAGAGAGACCCACCCCCTGGACAGGAAATACTCGTGTTGCTCCTCGACTTATGGCTCCCTGTCGCGTATAGATCTGGGTCTGGTAAATGCTCATATGTTCCCGTATGTACAGAACTCAGAGTATCTTTCTAGGGCCCTATCTGACCACTCCTTATTTAGCATCGAGCTTGACATCTCTGTGACAGCCAGGCCGGGGGTTAGATGCTGGCGATTGAATGCCTTTTGGTTAAAACTGATGGGTGAGCCGTCTGCTATGCTTCAATCCCTTAGGGAATATTTTGGTATAAATGAAGGGACTGCGTCTCCGTCAGTCGTCTGGGATGCCATGAAGGCTTTCCTCAGAGGATCCTTTATTAAATCAATCAGTCGGATTAAATCTAAATCTAGAGAGCTTGATCGGCAGAAACAGGATAATGTGAAGATAGCGGAGGAAGCTTTTGTGTTAGATCCTTCTATCATGACAAGCAATGCCTTGAAGGCTAGGCAGGAGGAGTTGAGGTGTCACCTTTTGGAGGTAGCAGAGAGGAAACGGCTGTTTTACAAGCAGCAATTTTTTACTGAAGGTGAGAGTGTAGGCCATATGCTCTCGGTTATCGCAAAAGCGCAGCAAGGGTCACAATGTATATCTGGCCTGTTGGATGCTGGTGGCGTCCTCAGGCGTGATACGGATACCATTTTGAATATACTGAACGATTTTTATTCCTCTCTGTATACTTCTAGGGTGACATGCTCGGATGAGGATATTGACGCCTTTTTAGCTACATTAAGTCTCCCTAAGCTTTCCAGGGAAGACAGGATGCGATTAGAGGAGCCGATTGAGTTGGAAGAATTGAGGGCGGCATTAGCTGCTATGGCTAATGACAAGGCTCCGGGTTTGGATGGGCTTCCGGCGGAAGTATATAAGTCCTTTGCGGAAGTGCTGCTCCCGGAACTTCTGAAGGTATTCAATTATTCCAAGGAGAGGGGGGAGTTGCCTCAGACCATGCAGGAGGCGGTAATAGTAGTCATTCCTAAGCCGGACAAGGATCACTCTCTCCCTGACTCATATAGACCGATATCGTTGCTCTCCGCTGATGTTAAGTTGCTTGCAAAGGTCTTGGCCATGCGTCTGTCTAAAGTGATTTTGTCTATCATACATTCTGACCAGACTGGCTTTATGCCTCAGAAGTCAACGTCAATTAATATTAGAAGAGTGTTTGCCAGTATTCAACTTCCAGCTGATAATGTTGGAGATAGAGCCATCCTTTCTTTAGATGCGGCCAAGGCCTTTGACAGCATTGAGTGGCGATTCCTGTGGAGAGTTATGGCGTATATGGGATTTGGAGATGAGTATATTTCCTGGGTCCGGGTGCTATACTCTAAACCCAAAGCGTGTGTCAGGGCGAATGGAGGGGTGTCCCCCAAGTTCTGCCTGGGCCGGGGTACTAGACAGGGGTGCCCGTTGTCGCCTCTGCTATTTGCAGTTGCGATTGAGCCATTAGCCGCAGCGATTCGGAAATCAACGGACATTCGGGGGTTCAAATATGGGACAGTTAATAATAAAGTGGCGATGTATGCAGACGACACTTTGCTCTTTCTGGGGGATACTGGTCCATCGTTGGAAGCGGCTATGAAAATCATTGATTGCTTCAGGGACCTGTCGGGTCTGTCTATCAACTGGAGTAAGTCGGCGATTATGCTGCTTGACGGGCAGGTGCAATCACAGACAGTGCGAGACAGAAGTATTCCATGTGTAGCGACCTTTAAGTACTTGGGTATCCATATATCCCCGAGAATCCGAGATTTTGGGCGCCTTAATTTTGACCCGCTGGTTATTAAATTTCGTAACAAAACTAAGGCATGGTGTAAATTATTTCTGTCAGTGGCGGGAAGAGCTAATCTCATTAAAATGGTGTTGATGCCCCAGCTACTCTATGTTCTACATAACTCCCCGGTCTGGCTGTCAAAGTCCAAATTTGTCCCAATCAATGCTATTTTCAGGGAGCTCATATGGCGGAAGGGGCAACCGAGAATTAAGCTGGAAACGTTGCAATATCCTAAAACGGAAGGGGGCCTTGCAGTGCCAAACCCCTGGGTGTACTTCCTGGCGGCACAGTGCCAACATTTTAAGGGGTGGATGGAATTGGAGTTGAGTGAGATGTCGTGTCAGTTGTTTCAGCATTGCTTGTCCTCTAGTGACTTACTGCTACTCCTTGAGACTGGGGGGGCTGGGAGGAGTGGTCCGTTGGGTGATTTGGGACACTTGATGCAGTCCGTGTGGAGTAAGGTCAAGCTCCTGAGGGGGGTTTTCGGCAATACGGAATACACTCCACTGTGGGATAATCCCGTGCTGCCGGAATTCCTCTCCCTGTCTGAGTTTGGGGCATGGAAAAGGAAGGGTATTCTGAGGCTGGGACATCTTTTAGAGGAAAAGAAGTTCATGTCATTTGCCAGATTTCAGGAGAAGTATGAACTGCCTAGAACTCACTTTTATAAGTACCTTCAGGTGAGACATGCATACAACTCCACATTTAAAGGTGCAACTGTGGTGGCGGGGAGAGATGCTGCATTGCACCAGATTCTGTCCAGGGGGGCGAGGAGAGGTATGATTTCCTGTATATACAAGATGCTGCTTGATAAGTTTCTATTGTCACACCCGCTTGCGGCTAAAAGTAAATGGGAGAAAGAAACTTGATTTCTACACATAGTCTGGTGTCCTGTTTGTTATTAGCCATGTGGACAATATGTCTCTATGTCATCCTTGTACGTACTGTGATGAAACGTGTAGTTACACTGTAAAATGTTCAATAAAAAATGATCTGATTTAAAAAAAAAAAAAAAAAAAAAGAAGTGCTGGACTATTCCTGTCTCCTCAGAACATTGCCCTGACCATGCGACCATGCACCGAAGGTTGGTAAGGATTCCCTATAATTTTTTTCAAATTAGAATTTGCAGTGAATTTATACAGAGCCACAAACAAATAGCAACGCCACTAGAGTTGAGCGAACACCTGGATGTTCGGGTTCGAGAAGTTCGGCCGAACATCCCGGAAATGTTCGGGTTCGGGATCCGAACCCGATCCGAACTTCGTCCCGAACCCGAACCCCATTGAAGTCAATGGGGACCCGAACTTTTCGGCACTAAAAAGGCTGTAAAACAGCCCAGGAAAGAGCTAGAGGGCTGCAAAAGGCAGCAACATGTAGGTAAATCCCCTGCAAACAAATGTGGATAGGGAAATGAATTAAAATAAAAATTAAATAAATAAAAATTAACCAAAATCAATTGGAGAGAGGTTCCATAGCAGAGAATCTGGCTTCCCGTCACCCACCACTGGAACAGTCCATTCTCAGATATTTAGGCCCCGGCACCCAGGCAGAGGAGAGAGGTCCCGTAACAGAGAATCTGTCTTCATGTCAGCAGAGAATTAGTCTGCATGTCATAGCAGAGAATGAGGCTTCACGTCAGCCACCACTGCAACAGTCCATTGGCATATATTTAGGCCCAGCACACACACAGGCAGAGGAGAGAGGTCCCGTAACAGAGAATCTGGCTTCATGTCAGCAGAGAATCAGTCTGCATGTCATAGCAGAGAATCAGGCTTCACGTCAGCCACCACTGCAACAGTCCATTGTCATAAATTTAGGCCCAGCACCCAGGCAGAGGAGAGAGGTCCCGTAACAGAGAATCTGGCTTCATGTCAGCAGAGAATCAGTCTTCATATCATAGCAGAGAATCAGGCTTCACGTCACCCACCACTGTAAGAGTCAATTTTCATAAATTTAGGCCCAGAACCCAGGCAGAGGAGAAAGGTCCCGTAACAGACAATCTGGCTTCATGTCAGCAGAGAATCAGTCTTCATATCATAGCAGAGAATCAGGCTTCACGTCACCCACCACTGTAAGAGTCAATTTTCATAAATTTAGGCCCAGAACCCAGGCAGAGGAGAAAGGTCCCGTAACAGACAATCTGGCTTCATGTCAGCAGAGAATCAGTCTTCATATCATAGCAGAGAATCAGGCTTCACGTCACCCACCACTGTAAGAGTCAATTTTCATAAATTTAGGCCCAGAACCCAGGCAGAGGAGAAAGGTCCCGTAACAGACAATCTGGCTTCATGTCAGCAGAGAATCAGTCTTCATATCATAGCAGAGAATCAGGCTTCACGTCACCCACCACTGTAAGAGTCAATTTTCATAAATTTAGGCCCAGAACCCAGGCAGAGGAGAAAGGTCCCGTAACAGACAATCTGGCTTCATGTCAGCAGAGAATCAGTCTTCATATCATAGCAGAGAATCAGGCTTCACGTCACCCACCACTGTAAGAGTCAATTTTCATAAATTTAGGCCCAGAACCCAGGCAGAGGAGAAAGGTCCCGTAACAGACAATCTGGCTTCATGTCAGCAGAGAATCAGTCTTCATATCATAGCAGAGAATCAGGCTTCACGTCACCCACCACTGTAAGAGTCAATTTTCATAAATTTAGGCCCAGAACCCAGGCAGAGGAGAAAGGTCCCGTAACAGACAATCTGGCTTCATGTCAGCAGAGAATCAGTCTTCATATCATAGCAGAGAATCAGGCTTCACGTCACCCACCACTGTAAGAGTCAATTTTCATAAATTTAGGCCCAGAACCCAGGCAGAGGAGAAAGGTCCCGTAACAGACAATCTGGCTTCATGTCAGCAGAGAATCAGTCTTCATATCATAGCAGAGAATCAGGCTTCACGTCACCCACCACTGTAAGAGTCAATTTTCATAAATTTAGGCCCAGAACCCAGGCAGAGGAGAAAGGTCCCGTAACAGACAATCTGGCTTCATGTCAGCAGAGAATCAGTCTTCATATCATAGCAGAGAATCAGGCTTCACGTCACCCACCACTGTAAGAGTCAATTTTCATAAATTTAGGCCCAGAACCCAGGTAGAGGAGAAAGGTCCCGTAACAGACAATCTGGCTTCATGACAGCAGAGAATCAGTCTGCATGTCATAGCAGAGAATCAGGCTTCACGTCAGCCACCACTGCAACAGTCCATTGTCATAAATTTAGGCCCAGCACCCAGGCAGAGGAGAGAGGTCCCGTAACAGAGGATCTGGCTTCATGTCAGCAGAGAATCAGTCTGCATGTCATAGCAGAGAATGAGGCTTCACGTCAGCCACCACTGCAACAGTCCATTGGCATATATTTAGGCCCAGCACACACACAGGCAGAGGAGAGAGGTCCCGTAACAGACAATCTGGCTTCATGTCAGCAGAGAATTAGTCTGCATGTCATAGCAGAGAATGAGGCTTCACGTCACCCACCACTGCAACAGTCCATTGGCATATATTCAGGCCCAGCACCCAGGCAGAGGAGAGAGGTCCCGTAACAGAGGATCTGGCTTCATGTCAGCAGAGAATCAGTCTGCATGTCATAGCAGAGAATGAGGCTTCACGTCAGCCACCACTGCAACAGTCCATTGTCATAAATTTAGGCCCAGCACCCAGGCAGAGGAGAGAGGTCCCGTAAAAGAGGATCTGGCTTCATGTCAGCAGAGAATCAGTCTGCATGTCATAGCAGAGAATCAGGCTTCACGTCAGCCACCACTGCAACAGTCCATTGTCATAAATTTAGGCCCAGCACCCAGGCAGAGGAGAGAGGTCCCGTAACAGAGGATCTGGCTTCATGTCAGCAGAGAATCAGTCTGCATGTCATAGCAGAGAATCAGGCTTCACGTCAGCCACCACTGCAACAGTCCATTGTCATAAATTTAGGCCCAGCACCCAGGCAGAGGAGAGAGGTCCCGTAACAGAGGATCTGGCTTCATGTCAGCAGAGAATCAGTCTGCATGTCATAGCAGAGAATCAGGCTTCACGTCAGCCACCACTGCAACAGTCCATTGTCATAAATTTAGGCCCAGCACCCAGGCAGAGGAGAGAGGTCCCGTAACAGACAATCTGGCTTCATGTCAGCAGAGAATTAGTCTGCATGTCATAGCAGAGAATCAGGCTTCATGTCAGCCACCACTGCAACAGTCCATTGGCATATATTTAGGCCTAGCACACAGGCAGAGGAGAGGTTCATTCAACTTTGGGTAGCATCGCAATATAATGGTAAAATGAAAATAATAATAGGATTGAATGAGGAAGTGCCCTGGAGTCCAATAATATATGGTTATGGGGAGGTAGTTAATGTCTAATCTGGACAAGGGACGGACAGGTCCTGTGGGATCCATGCCTGGTTCATTTTTATGAACGTCAGCTTGTCCACATTGGCTGTAGACAGGCGGCTGCGTTTGTCTGTAATGACGCCCCCTGCCGTGCTGAATACACGTTCAGACAAAACGCTGGCTGCCGGGCAGGCCAGCACCTCCAAGGCATAAAAGGCTAGCTCTGGCCACGTGGACAATTTAGAGACCCAGAAGTTGAATGGGGCCGAACCATCAGTCAGTACGTGGAGGGGTGTGCACACGTACTGTTCCACCATGTTAGTGAAATGTTGCCTCCTGCTAACACGTTGCGTATCAGGTGGTGGTGCAGTTAGCTGTGGCGTGTTGACAAAAGTTTTCCACATCTCTGCCATGCTAACCCTGCCCTCAGAGGAGCTGGCCGTGACACAGCTGCCTTGGCGACCTCTTGCTCCTCCTCTGCCTTGGCCTTGGGCTTCCACTTGTTCCCCTGTGACATTTGGGAATGCTCTCAGTAGCGCGTCTACCAACGTGCGCTTGTACTCGCGCATCTTCCTATCACGCTCCAGTGCAGGAAGTAAGGTGGGCACATTGTCTTTGTAGCGTGGATCCAGCAGGGTGGCAACCCAGTAGTCCGCACAGGTTAAAATGTGGGCAACTCTGCTGTCGTTGCGCAGGCACTGCAGCATGTAGTCGCTCATGTGTGCCAGGCTGCCCAGGGGTAAGGACAAGCTGTCCTCTGTGGGAGGCGTATCGTCATCGTCCTGCCTTTCCCCCCAGCCACGCACCAGTGATGGACCCGAGCTGCGTTGGGTGCCACCCCGCTGTGACCATGCTTCATCCTCATCCTCCTCCACCTCCTCCTCATCCTCGTCCTCCTCGTCCTCCAGTAGTGGGCCCTGGCTGGCCACATTTGTACCTGGCCTCTGCTGTTGCAAAAAACCTCCCTCTGAGTCACTTCGAAGAGACTGGCCTGAAAGTGCTAAAAATGACCCCTCTTCCTCATCCTCCTCCTCCTCCTCCTGGGCCACCTCCTGTTCCATCATCGCCCTAAGTGTTTTCTCAAGGAGACATAGAAGTGGTATTGTAACGCTGATAACGGTGTCATCGCCACTGGCCATGTTGGTGGAGTACTCGAAACAGCGCAACAGGGCACACAGGTCTCGCATGGAGGCCCAGTCATTGGTGGTGAAGTGGTGCTGTTCTGTAGTGCGACTGACCCGTGCGTGCTGCAGCTGAAACTCCACTATGGCCTGCTGCTGCTCGCACAGTCTGTCCAGCATGTGCAAGGTGGAGTTCCACCTGGTGGGCACGTCGCATATGAGGCGGTGAGCGGGAAGGCCGAAGTTACGCTGTAGCGCAGACAGGCGAGCAGCGGCAGGATGTGAACGCCGGAAGCGCGAACAGACGGCCCGCACTTTATGCAGCAGCTCTGACATGTCGGGGTAGTTGTGAATGAACTTCTGCACCACCAAATTCAGCACATGCGCCAAGCAAGGGATGTGCGTCAAATTGGCTAGTCCCAGAGCTGCAACGAGATTTCGCCCATTATCACACACCACCAGGCCGGGCTTGAGGCTCACCGGCAGCAACCACTCGTCGGTCTGTTGTTCAATACCCCGCCACAACTCCTGTGCGGTGTGGGGCCTGTCCCCCAAACATATGAGTTTCAGAATGGCCTGCTGACGTTTACCCCGGGCTGTGCTGAAGTTGGTGGTGAAGGTGTGTGGCTGACTGGATGAGCAGGTGGAAGAAGAGGAGGAGGAAGCCGAGAAGGAGGAGGTGGCAACAGGAGGCAAAGAATGTTGCCCTGCGATCCTTGGCGGCGGCAGGACGTGCGCCAAACAGCTCTCCGCCTGGGGCCCAGCTGCCACTACATTTACCCAGTGTGCAGTTAGGGAGATATAGCGTCCCTGGCCGTGCTTACTGGTCCACGTATCTGTGGTTAGGTGGACCTTGCTACAGATGGCGTTGCGCAGTGCACACTTGATTTTATCGGATACTTGGTTGTGCAGGGAAGGCACGGCTCTCTTGGAGAAGTAGTGCCGGCTGGGAACAACATACTGTGGGACAGCAAGCGACATGAGCTGTTTGAAGCTGTCTGTGTCCACCAGCCTAAATGACAGCATTTCATAGGCCAGTAGTTTAGAAATGCTGGCATTCAGGGCCAGGGATCGAGGGTGGCTAGGTGGGAATTTACGCTTTCTATCAAATGTTTGTGAGATGGAGAGCTGAACGCTGGCGTGTGACATGGTTGAGACGCTTGGTGACGGAGGTGGTGGTGGTGGTGTTGGTGGTACATCCCCTGTTTGCTGGGCGGCAGGTGCCAACGTTCCTCCAGAGGCGGAGGAAGAGGCCGAGGCGGCAGCAGCAGAATAGGCCGAGGCGGCAGCAGCAGAAGAGGTAGCAGGGGGAGCCTGAGTGACTTCCTTGGTTTTAAGGTGTTTACTCCACTGCAGTTCATGCTTTGCATGCAGGTGCCTGGTCATGCAGGTTGTGCTCAGGTTCAGAACGTTAATGCCTCGCTTCAGGCTCTGATGGCACAGCGTGCAAACCACTCGGGTCTTGTCGTCAGCACATTGTTTGAAGAAGTGCCATGCCAGGGAACTCCTTGAAGCTGCCTTTGGGGTGCTCGGTCCCAGATGGCGGCGGTCAGTAGCAGGCGGAGTCTCTTGGCGGCGGGTGTTCTGCTTTTGCCCACTGCTCCCTCTTTTGCTACGCTGTTGGCTCGGTCTCACCACTGCCTCTTCCTCCGAACTGTGAAAGTCAGTGGCACGACCTTCATTCCATGTGGGGTCTAGGACCTCATCGTCCCCTGCATCGTCTTCCACCCAGTCTTGATCCCTGACCTCCTGTTCAGTCTGCACACTGCAGAAAGACGCAGCAGTTGGCACCTGTGTTTCGTCATCATCAGAGACATGCTGAGGTGGTATTCCCATGTCCTCATCATCAGGAAACATAAGTGGTTGTGCGTCAGTGCATTCTATGTCTTTCACCGCTGGGGAAGGGCTAGGTGGATGCCCTTGGGAAACCCTGCCAGCGGAGTCTTCAAACAGCATAAGAGACTGCTGCATAACTTGAGGCTGAGACAGTTTCCCTGGTATGCATGGGGGTGATGTGACAGACTGATGGGGTTGGTTTTCAGGCGCCATCTGTGCGCTTTCTGCAGAAGACTGGGTGGGAGATAATGTGAACGTGCTGGATCCACTGTCGGCCACCCAATTGACTAATGCCTGTACCTGCTCAGGCCTTACCATCCTTAGAACGGCATTGGGCCCCACCATATATCGCTGTAAATTCTGGCGGCTACTGGGACCTGAGGTAGTTGGTACACTAGGACGTGTGGATGTGGCAGAACGGCCACGTCCTCTCCCAGCACCAGAGGGTCCACTAACACCACCACGACCATGTCCACGTCCGCGTCCCTTACTAGATGTTTTTCTCATTGTTATGGTTCACCACAACAACAAATATATTATTTGGCCCAATGTATTGTATTCAAATTCAGCGGGATATAAATTTGAGGCCTAGTATTTAGGCGCTGGGTGACCGGTATGGATTTAGTGACAGAATTAGACTTGGAAATGCACAGAAGCGTGTGTGTGAAGTTATTCTGAATGACCCAATGTGCACCTTGAATATTATATACCCTTTTGGGGATAGATTTCAAATAGCTCTGATATAGCAGGAACCACTAAATTATGAAATTGCTAAATTGGGAATTGTACTTCAACCCAGAACAAAAAATGTGCTTTGACGGGCACTAAATAACTTTCCCAGCTACAACAGGACAGCGGTAACGAGAGATTTAGAGGGATTTAAATTTGAGGCCTAGTATTTAGGCGCTGGGTCACCGGTATGGATTTAGTGACAGAATTAGACTTGGAAATACACAGAAGCGTGTGTGTGAAGTTATTCTGAATGACCCTATGTGCACCTTCAATATTATATACCCTTTTAGGGATAGATTTCAAATAGCTCTGATATAGCAGAAACCACTAAATTATGAAATTGCTAAATTGGGAATTGTACTTCAACCCAGAACAAAAAATGTGCTTTGACGGACACTAAATATCTTGCCCAGCAACAACAGTACAGCGGTGGGTAACGAGAGATTTAGAGGGATTTAAATTTGAGGCCTAGTATTTAGGCGCTGGGTCACCGGTATGGATTTAGTGACAGAATTAGACTTGGAAATGCACAGAAGCGTGTGTGTGAAGTTATTCTGAATGACCCTATGTGCACCTTCAATATTATATACCCTTTTAGGGATAGATTTCAAATAGCTCTGATATAGCAGAAACCACTAAATTATGAAATTGCTAAATTGGGAATTGTACTTCAACCCAGAACAAAAAATGTGCTTTGACGGACACTAAATATCTTGCCCAGCAACAACAGTACAGCGGTGGGTAACGAGAGATTTAGAGGGATTTAAATTTGAGGCCTAGTATTTAGGCGCTGGGTCACCGGTATGGATTTAGTGACAGAATTAGACTTGGAAATGCACAGAAGCGTGTGTGTGAAGTTATTCTGAATGACCCAATGTGCACCTTCAATATTATATACCCTTTTAGGGATAGATTTCAAATAGCTCTGATATAGCAGAAACCACTAAATTATGAAATTGCTAAATTGGGAATTGTACTTCAACCCAGAACAAAAAATGTGCTTTGACGGACACTAAATATCTTGCCCAGCAACAACAGTACAGCGGTAACGAGAGATTTAGAGGGATTTAAATTTGAGGCCTAGTATTTAGGCGCTGGGTGACAGGTATGGGTTTAGTGACAGAATTAGACTTGGAAATGCACAGAAGCGTGTGTGTGAAGTTATTCTGAATGACCCAATGTGCACCTTCAATATTATATACCCTTTTAGGGATAGATTTCAAATAGCTCTGATATAGCAGAAACCACTAAATTATGAAATTGCTAAATTGGGAATTGTACTTCAACCCAGAACAAAAAATGTGCTTTGACGGACACTAAATATCTTGCCCAGCAACAACAGTACAGCGGGTAACGAGAGATTTAGAGGGATTTAAATTTGAGGCCTAGTATTTAGGCGCTGGGTGACAGGTATGGGTTTAGTGACAGAATTAGACTTGGAAATACACAGTAGCGGGTGTGTGTGAAGTTATTCTGAATGACCCAATGTGCACCTTCAATATTATATACCCTTTTTGGGATAGATTTCAAATAGCTCTGATATAGCAGGAACCACTAAATTATGAAATTGCTAAATTGGGAATTGTACTTCAACCCAGAACAAAAAATGTGCTTTGACGGACACTAAATATCTTGCCCAGCAACAACAGTACAGCGGGTAACGAGAGATTTAGCGGGATATAAATTTGAGGCCTAGTATTTAGGCGCTGGGTCACCGGTATGGATTTAGTGACAGAATTAGACTTGGAAATGCACAGAAGCGTGTGTGTGAAGTTATTCTGAATGACCCTATGTGCACCTTCAATATTATATACCCTTTTAGGGATAGATTTCAAATAGCTCTGATATAGCAGAAACCACTAAATTATGAAATTGCTAAATTGGGAATTGTACTTCAACCCAGAACAAAAAATGTGCTTTGACGGACACTAAATATCTTGCCCAGCAACAACAGTACAGCGGTGGGTAACGAGAGATTTAGAGGGATTTAAATTTGAGGCCTAGTATTTAGGCGCTGGGTCACCGGTATGGATTTAGTGACAGAATTAGACTTGGAAATGCACAGAAGCGTGTGTGTGAAGTTATTCTGAATGACCCTATGTGCACCTTCAATATTATATACCCTTTTAGGGATAGATTTCAAATAGCTCTGATATAGCAGAAACCACTAAATTATGAAATTGCTAAATTGGGAATTGTACTTCAACCCAGAACAAAAAATGTGCTTTGACGGACACTAAATATCTTGCCCAGCAACAACAGTACAGCGGTGGGTAACGAGAGATTTAGAGGGATTTAAATTTGAGGCCTAGTATTTAGGCGCTGGGTCACCGGTATGGATTTAGTGACAGAATTAGACTTGGAAATGCACAGAAGCGTGTGTGTGAAGTTATTCTGAATGACCCAATGTGCACCTTCAATATTATATACCCTTTTAGGGATAGATTTCAAATAGCTCTGATATAGCAGAAACCACTAAATTATGAAATTGCTAAATTGGGAATTGTACTTCAACCCAGAACAAAAAATGTGCTTTGACGGACACTAAATATCTTGCCCAGCAACAACAGTACAGCGGTAACGAGAGATTTAGAGGGATTTAAATTTGAGGCCTAGTATTTAGGCGCTGGGTGACAGGTATGGGTTTAGTGACAGAATTAGACTTGGAAATACACAGTAGCGGGTGTGTGTGAAGTTATTCTGAATGACCCAATGTGCACCTTCAATATTATATACCCTTTTAGGGATAGATTCCAAATAGCTCTGATATAGCAGGAACCACTAAATTATGAAATTGCTAAATTGGGAATTGTACTTCAACCCAGAACAAAAAATGTGCTTTGACGGACACTAAATATCTTGCCCAGCAACAACAGTACAGCGGTAACGAGAGATTTAGAGGGATTTAAATTTGAGGCCTAGTATTTAGGCGCTGGGTGACAGGTATGGGTTTAGTGACAGAATTAGACTTGGAAATACACAGTAGCGGGTGTGTGTGAAGTTATTCTGAATGACCCAATGTGCACCTTCAATATTATATACCCTTTTTGGGATAGATTTCAAATAGCTCTGATATAGCAGGAACCACTAAATTATGAAATTGCTAAATTGGGAATTGTATTTCAACCCAGAACAAGAAATGTGCTTGAACGGACACTAAATAACTCGCCCAGCTACAGCACTAGGGACAGATTTAGCTGGATATAAATTTGAGGCCTAGTATTTAGGCGCTGGGTGACCGGTATGGATTTAGTGACAGAATTAGACTGGGATATGGCCAAAAAATAAACAGACTATTGCTGGTTAAATGCACTTGGTGTGACAGCTTCACCCTGATGTAGGCTTTAGCCAAAAAACAACCACACCATTGAGGGTTAAATGCACTTGGTGACAGGCGCAGCTTGCCCCTGATTTTGTATATGGCCAAAAAATGAACAGACTATTGCTGGTTAAATGCACTTGGTGTGACAGCTTCACCCTGATGTAGGCTTTAGCCAAAAAACAACCACACCATTGAGGGTTAAATGCACTTGGTGACAGGCGCAGCTTGCCCCTGATTTTGTATATGGCCAAAAAATGAACAGACTATTGCTGGTTAAATGCACTTGGTGTCACAGCTTCACCCTGATGTAGGCTTTAGCCAAAAAACAACCACACCATTGAGGGTTAAATGCACTTGGTGACAGGCGCAGCTTGCCCCTGATTTTGTATATGGCCAAAAAATGAACAGACTATTGCTGGTTAAATGCACTTGGTGTGACAGCTTCACCCTGATGTAGGCTTTAGCCAAAAAACAACCACACCATTGAGGGTTAAATGCACTTGGTCGCAGCTTGTGCTGGCGCACCACAAGACACAAAATGGCCGCCGATCACCCCAGAAAAATGAGACTGACAAACGGTCTGTGCAGCCTAAAAACAGTGAGCAATTGAGGATCAGCAGCTCAATGATCCACAGCTGCAGATCGATCAGTTAATCAAGTCCTTTGGAGGAGTTAATCTGCCTAATCTCGCCCTACTGTCGCAGCCGCAACCTCTCCCTACGCTAATCAGAGCAGAGTGACGGGCGGCGCTATGTGACTCCAGCTTAAATAGAGGCTGGGTCACATGGTGCTCTGGCCAATCACAGCCATGCCAATAGTAGGCATGGCTGTGATGGCCTCTTGGGGCAAGTAGTATGACGCTTGTTGATTGGCTGCTTTGCAGCCTTTCAAAAAGCGCCAAGAAAGCGTCACAAAAGCGCCAAGAAAGCGACGAACACCGAACCCGAACCCGGACTTTTACGAAAATGTCCGGGTTCGGGTCCGTGTCACGGACACCCCAAAATTCGGTACGAACCCGAACTATACAGTTCGAGTTCGCTCATCCCTAAACGCCACACTTCGGTGAGAAAATGGTAAATACAAACTTTATTAAAGGTAAAATATTACAATACAGTACATAGATAATTATTTTAGACAGCAGCCATAACAAAATGGAGGACACAAAACCAAGGAGGAGGCTGAGGGGTCAGCACCTACAGGACACTGCGAACAGCATGAAAAAAGCAGACATCCACATTCACCTGTCTATAGGGTGCATGAAACTCCTTACAGCAAATGGACGACATTACATTCAAACCCGCCGATAAAGGTGGCAACGTTAATTTGGCCAAAACGCCAATATGAAAAAGAGGCATACAGGCAATTAAAGGATACATCATGCTATCAACGCCTTACCTATAATCCCAGTCTACAATACAAAAAAGAATTGGTAGCTCTTGTTAGTGGAGCCCAGGAGAGAGGCATTATTTCAAAGAAAGAAGCAGACAGCATTATACCCGAACACCCTCAGGTCGCATGCTTATATTTACTTCCCAAGATCCATAAAAACACCATCTGCCCCCCCGGGACGACCGATAGTTTCTGGGAGGGGTAATCTATGCGAACCTGCTTGTAAACTCATTGATTTTGTGTTGCAGCCATTGGTTGAACAATTACCATCTTTTATAAAGGACACTACAGACCTTCTAAGCCGACTTAATGACCTACACCTCAAACCAGATATGTGGATCGCATCCCGTGATGTCGAATCACTCTACACGAGTAATCGACATCAAGACGGATTGGAAGCTGCACGCTTCTTTCTGACGATGTCTGACATCGATGAGGAATATGGTGAGTTTATTGTGGACCTTCTACACTTTGTTCTCACCCATAACTTTTTCCTGTTTGAGGACACTTTCTACCTGCAGCTCCAGGGGACAGCGATGGGGGCGGCCTGTGCACTGTTCTTTGCCAACCTGTTCCTGGGGCTGTGGGAGAGGAAAGTCTTCTTGACAGAGACCTACATGTTGGCCGGGGGGGGGGGGGGGGGTCCAGATGTGGGCCCGCTACATAGATGGGGTATAAAGGGAGAGAGAGAGAGAGTTTGAGGGTCAGACAGATCTGTTGGAAGGGATTCCAATAGATCTAAAAAACTTGAGGCGCCTCGGGTTTGTAGGAGTGGAGTGGAAGAAATAAAGTGATAAATGCTAGAGGCTGCTCAGGGTTTGTCAGGTCGACCAGAGTGTCTGCCTGTAGAAGATATGGGAGTATACCGAACTGGGGGGACTGATGGGTGTTGGTAACACCTCAATCTCGCCTATTCTTGGAAAAGCCCTTTTCAGCGCCAATAGTGGTAGGTCAGTGTCAAGATATTTTTGGGTACAGTGGGTTTTACATAGACTTAAAAAATTGTAAAACGTGTAATACAATGTGTATAAATATGTATAAAATATATAAATGTACAGGCAAGGTAGGAACAATTTCGAAATGGATGAGCATAGGTACACTACATTGTGCCTCAAGTGCCTAACAGACCGTTTTCTGTAGTGTCATACACGACATAGTGTGGTATAGTAGGGCGAGTGAGTTGTAACAAATAAGTAAAATCTGTTTAAAAGGATACAAGTAAATACAATAAAAAATACTATAGTATCGTACGCTTATTTACTCACTTCACGAGTAGGGCGGTTTACCAGGATAAGCATAATACACCTGTAAACCAAACATTCCCCCAGCCTGGATCGCTTCTAGAATCTTAACAGATGAAGGTAGCCAATCACACGGGTGCTTCTGTTCACTTGTCTTTATTGCAATACATGTATAAATCCGACTCCCCGGATTTATACATGCATTGCAATAAAGACAAATGAACAGAAGCACCCGTGTGATTGGCTGCCTTCATCTTTTAAGATTCTAGAATGGATCCAGGCTGGGGGGATGTTTGGTTTACAGGTGTATTTTGCTTATCCTGGTAAACCGCCCCCCTCGTGAAGTGAGTGAATAAGCGTATATTTTAACGATTTACGAGTGACCTTCTGCTAACATGAGCACTATAAAAAGACCATAGTACCACCTACACACCATCCCCGGAAGAAACCAGCGTGTCTGCCGAAACGGTGTTGGGAGACAGCACACGACAGGTATTTACTATATTTATGTTTCTCCACATGTCACTTTTCCTTTTTCCGTAGTTCTGGCCGGGAGTTTTATGCACCTTATAGACAGGTGAATGTGGATGTCTGCTTTTTTCATGCTTTTCGCAGTATCCCGTATGTGCTGACCCCTCAGCCTCCTCCTTGGTTTTGTGTCCTCCATTTTGTTATGGCTGCTGTCTAAAATAATTATCTATGTACTGTATTGTAATATTTTACCTTTAATAAAGTTTGTAGTTACCATTTTCTCACCGAAGTGTGGCGTTGCTATTTGTTTGTGGCTCAGTTTAGATGTTTTTGCCCCTCTTCGTAGTATTAAAACTATTGATCCGGTTATCATATTGGTGGCAGTGAATTTATACAGATTAGGGCGGGTTCACATCAATTTAGTTATTTTCCGTTATCACCATGTTACAACGGAATATAATAACAGAATTCATAATGGTGATGTGAACCCAGCCATAGCTGGTGACCTGCAGTTTATCAGATGAGGGAGGACACAGAAGCCATTTGCATGTTCTTTGAAGTCTTCGCTCCAACGTCCTCTGGCCAAGTAACTAATACACCAGTTCTGCCTCTCTCTTAGCAGGCCAATCTGTAGCGCTGCATTTAGCAGATACCTCAGTTCTGGTGCTCGTTAAAACCATTCACAGAAAAATACAGAATGCTGTCTTTTCTACATCAGGAAACTCCTGTTAAGAGAGACTCAAAATCGCCAAGAAGGTCCATTGCAATTTCAGAGAGCATAGTCCAGATAAATAGTTTATATAAAATGTATATGGAATATTTTGACAGCCCGGAGTGGTAGGTCAGTTTTCTTTGTCCTTAAGCAAATAGTTCATGTACTCCTTCACAGTAATAATACTGTTATAATTTAACTGTCAATGACCTAAGACTCTTTCCCTAGGGGTGGGTCATATTTTGAGCTTTCCCCAGTTTTTTTACTGGTTTATTTTCCATCAGCTAATTCCAGATGTGCTCCACCTCACTCCCACCCACAGTCAACTTGACAGGTCCAGCAGGGAAATGTAGTGCTACACTGGATGCATGTCAGTTGGCTTTGTGCTCGCCATGCTGTTCATTTTTCACAGCACTGATGGGAGAGCAGGATTTGGATGACTCATGCATCTTGTTTCATACAGCTCTCTGGAATTCCTAAACTCTAAAAATCATACAAATTACACACACACACAGTCAGGGTCATAGCAGCAAATTTGTTTGCATTCATTAAGAGACTGACAATGATTATTATGACTAAAAGGTGAAGTACACACTACAGTTTGCAGCACTTGCCAAGTCTTGCTTGTCTGTAAAGTCTTCTACCAAAGCATATGTGACTAATGTTCCTGACACATGCAGCAATAATAAATGATACATCATTTTAATTGCTGTTTAATACATTTTACTCTTTAGGGATAATTCAACAGAACACTGACTATACTATTTTGATACAAGTAATTCCAACTTCTGACTCCGGTGGCATTGACAACAGGCCAGGGTCAGGTATCTTTGCTTTGGATCCCTTGCTAGGTGTCCCAAACCTCACTAGGCTCAAGCAATGTTATAAAGCTGATCTATGCCTTCTTGGCTGCAGTTCCATTACACTGGCGTTGACCACATATTAGGATACTTTCGTGCTGTCTTCACTTTGTTACTCTAGGAACAGCACTCATGTTATGTAAGGCCAGCATTTCATACAATGAGTTTCCCCTTTGTATGTATTTGCCTAATAGGGAACAGCACCACCAGGGGCGTAACTATAATGCATATGGCTCAATAGCAAAATAAGATGGGGCCCCACCACCTAGTGTAAGAGAAATAAAACAGTGGCATAAGTAGTAATAATTAAAGGGGTTGTCCAGGCTTTTTCTATTGATGACCTATCCTCAGGATAGGTCATCAATATCAGACCGGCGGGGATCTGACACCCGACGCCCCCGCTGATCAGCTGTATGAGGAGACGGCACGCGGAGTGCGTACTGCGTGCACTGTCTCCTCATACAGCTGATCAGCGGGGGTGCTTTTTGTAAAAATAAATGTACATACAGTAGACGTAGCACCTCTTTTTTATATCAGTTTGAGAAAGAAGAGTGCCACTGCTGTATGGCACAGTGCTATACAATTAAGGTACAGGGATATGTACATGTAAGATGTAATTGGGTTGTTCAACTTTTATTAAAGGGCTTTTAATATTGATGATCTATACTAAGAATAGGTCATGAATATCAGATCGGAGGGGGTCCGACACCTGGCACCCCCACGATCTGCTGTATGAAGAGAAAGCACGTGCCATGCGCGCATACCGTTTTCTGTCTCTCTTCCTGCCCACTGTCAATATAGCAGAGGTGAGCAGGAAGAGAGCTATGGAGCTACACACAAACAGATGATCAGTATGGACGCAGGGTGTCGGACCCCTGCCAAGCAGCTAGATCCCTCCACTACACGGTACTGACTTCCAGCGACGGAGGTACACGCGAACAGCTGATCAGTGGGGATGTGGGGAGTTGGAACCCCACCATTCAGCAAGTGATGGACTATCCTGACTATAGGCCATCATTTAGTAAAAGCTGGACAACCCCTTTGATCATGGGACAACCCCTCTAGGGTCTTAAAAGCTATGGACACCTTCAGGGCAATATTGTTTTTACGACTGACCTCATAAATACTCATTTAAGCTATATTCTTATAGGCTTGATAAGAGTTCAGCTAAAGTAAGTGTGTATGAGGTCAGGAGATCAGAGATAAGGCTTCACATGAGCTGTCAGCTGAGGGACTTCAGGAGGGACAGCCTGCAAATAGACAGATTTTTTACCGCAGGTATCACAAAAACTGCATAAGATTTTTAATTAAGGCCAATTGAAAAAAAGATTTTTAGCCTAAAATACAATCATAACAAAATTGCCCTGAAGGTGTCCATAGCCTTTGGCCTCTTTCACATGGGCGTCATGGGTGAGGGCTGGATAGGATGCGGGTGCGTTCAGGGAAAATTGTTGCGTTGTTCCGTTTTTTACGCAGGAGTGCAATGCGTTTTGCGCGCTCGTAATAAAAAAAATGCGTGTTTGGTACCAAGACCTGAACCCAGACTTCTTCACTGAAGATTTTATTATTTTCCATTATAACATGGTTAAAATGGTAAATAATAGCATTCATGAGGTGAGTAATGTTTTTATTATTTTTTAACCCTCAATTGACATTTGACTTTGCATTCTGTATTAAAGAATGCTATTATTTTCCATTATAACCATGTTATAATGGAAAATAATAAAGTGAATGGGGTCCCGGGTCCCTCATCCCTCATCTCCTTAGCAACCATCCGTAAAAATCGCATGGCATTTGCACTTGCTTGCGGATGCTATGTGCTTTTCACGCAGCCCCATTCATTTCTATGGGGCGTGCGTTGCGTGAAAAATGCTGAATATAGAACATGCTGCGATTTTCACGCAACGCAGAAGTGATGGCCTTGGGGGCCAGGACAGTGTAAAAAGGAGACTAACACTTTAACCAGTGAAACCAACCAATACAACAGTGGCCTATGTCACGTTACTCTATCCTATCTAACCCATATCAGAGTAATCTCATAAGCAGAAGACAACTTTGCAGTCCTAAGTGGTCTCAGGGCTCCCATTATCTGGCAGTGCAAGATTAATTCATGAACCCCCACTTTAGGGTATTTTCACACTTGCGGCAATCCGAACGCAAACAGATGCATTTGTGAGACGGATCCGGATGTGGATACGTCTCACAAATGCATTGCAATACCGGATCCGGCTTTGCGGTTGTCATCCGGAAAAACGGATCCAGTATTAATTTTTTTCTCATCTTTAAAGGTCTGCGCATGCGCAGACAGCAAAACCGGATCCGTTTGCCTGAACACTTGGGGCCGGCATTAATGCATTGCAATGGAAATTAATGCCGGATCCGGCATTCCGGCAAGTGTTCAGGACTTTTGGCCGGAGAGAAAACTGCACCATGCTGCAGTATTTTCTCTGGCCAAAAAACGTAAGAGGGACGGAACTGATGCATCCTGATGCCTACTGAACGGAATGCTCTCTATTCAGAATGTATTAGGATAAAACTGATCAGTTTTTTTCCGGTATTGATCCCCGAGAACGGAACTCAATACTGGAAAACTTTAACGCAAGTGTGAAAGTACCCTTAATTTGGCGAAAGAAGGATACAAAAAGATAAGGAATATCAGGACATCAAGATGTAAAGTCACGAGACAGGGACTGGAAGATCATTTCTTAGTAAGTATTCTACCACCGAATACTTGAGAGTAGTCTCTGAGTGTAAGTGGCAATCTGATGAGTGTAAGTGACACCAGCTGCATGTAGAACTACAATGAGGAAGATGCAATGGATACGACTTTAGGCAATTTATTGAATGTACTTTGAGAAGTTATGATAGAAGTCAAAGGAAAATCCTCACTCCAGCTCTGTGATGCTTGTATGACAAAGCATGATTGACATAATAAATTATAACAGTAGATAACTTTAAAAAAAACTAATATAACATTGACCAATAGATGGCAGCAAAGTACACTAAGTATAGTTGATAACAAATATAACACAATACAATCATGAATTTTATATGAGAGCCATTAGCGAGTACAGCACCGTAGGTGTTCCTGGTGCCAAGGAAAAACTTGAATGCAGTTTAGAGCCAGTCTTTCGAGGAAGTCAGGCAATGTTTTTACCCTGCTTCTATCCAGTCCATTTTCATGATAAAAAATAACTTTTTAGAAAAACAGTTAAATGGGAGGAGGTTGTTGAAACAGGATACTCAATAATAAGAGTACACCACAAAATAGCTGCATAATTATTAGCCCCTTAGTGACCACCAATACGCCCTTTCATGGCGGTCACAGTGCAGTGGAGAACAGGGGCTTGGCTCTCACATGAAAGACGCCCTCCTACTGTAACAGCACGGACCGGCAGGAGTGCCGACCCAGGCTTGTTAACTCTTTACATACTGCGGGCAGTGGTGCCTGCCACATGTAAGAGGTGACAGAGGGAGCAGACTTTTGCACTGCAATCAGCTTCATAAATCGCCTAATATAGGAGTGTTTCTGGTTAGTAAATAACCCCCTATGTTTGCATGGGGGACTTCTTTTTGTGAATAATTAATAATTTTTCCCCTTTTTTCTGTTTTATTATATACTATAAATAGTCATTTTGGGAAATTTGTTTAAGGTCCAATTTTAACGAATCAGTTGTCAGTTTCAATTCAGGTACCGATAAATTTTACCTGAATAGAGAATGCTCAGATTGCCCTGAAATGTCATGTATGAAACTCTTAGGCCCCTCTCACAGGGGCGAGATTTCTGCGCGGGTGCAATGCGTGAGGTGAACGCATTGCACTTGCACTGAATCCGGATCCATTCATTTCTATGGGGCTGTGCACATGAGTGGTGATTTTCACGCATCACTTGTGCGTTGCGTGAAAATCGCAGCATGCCCGATAGAAATGAATGGGGTTGCGTGAAAATCGTAAGCATCCGAAAGCAAGTGCGGTGCGATTTTCACGCACGGTTGCTAGGTGACAATCGGGATGGGGACCCGATTATTATTATTTTCCCTTATAACATGGTTATAAGGGAAAATAATAGCATTCTGAATACAGAATGCATAGTACAATAGCGCTGGAGGGGTTAAAAAAATGAAAAATATTTTAACTCACCTTAATCCACTTGTTTGCGCAGCCGGCATCTCTTCTGTCTTCTTTCTTCAGGACCTGGGTAAAGGACCTGTGGTGACATCACTACGCTCATCACATGATCCATCACCATGTGATGAGCGTAGTGACGTCATCAAAGGTCCTTTTCCTCACAGATGAAGACTGCGCGAACAAGTGGATTAAGGTGACTTAAAATATATATATATTTTTTTTTAACCCCTGCAGCCCTATTTTACTATGCATTCTGTATTCAGAATGCTATTATTTTCCCTTATAACCATGTTATAAGGGAAAATAATACAATCTCCACAACCTTGAACCCAAACCTGAACTTTTGTGAAGAAGTTCGGGTCTGGGTACCACAGTCAGTTTTTTATCACGCACGTGCAAAACACATTGCACCCGCGCGAAAAAAACTGAACGCAATCGCAGTCAAAACTGACTGCAATTGGGTACCTACTTGTGCGGGTTTGCCGCAATGCACCGGGACGCATCCTAATCCGGACACGCTCGTCTGCAAGGAGCCTTAGATCTCCTAGGACTGTATCCAACCCCTTTCAATCTCTTTAAAGGGGTTATCCAGGATTTATGTATTGATGAACTCAGGATAGGTCAGCAATATCAGATTGGCGGGGTTCAATTTCTGGGACGTTGGTCAGCTGTAGAAAGAGGCTATGGTGCCCCATGAGCACTAAAGCCTCTTCCTAGGCCATGTGACATCACGTTCATTGGTCACATGGCTTAGGGGCAGCACACCTCATTTAAGTGAATTTCACTAAGCTGCAATACCAAGCACAGTCACTATACATTGTATGGCACTGTGCTTGGTAAGCTGTGAGAAGGCCACAGCGCTAACGAGAGCACCGCAGACTCTTCAAACAGTTGATCGGCAGAGGTTCCAGGAGTCAGACCCCCACTGTTCTCATATTGATGACCTATCCTGAAGATAGGTCAACACTAAGTAACTCCCAGAGAACCCCTTTAACACCAAGACAGCATTAGTACTGTTAAAGTGACATATATTTTTAAAAAGATGCCTTCTTCTCTGCCTTCTGGCTGGTAAAATGGTGGCTGCCATTTTGAGTGTTTCATCTAAATTGAATCACAAAAGATTCAGATTTGTCTGGAATCCATATTTTTGAGAAATTCAAGATGAATTTGATATGTTTAGAACCAATTTGTTCATCTCTAGCTATAACAACATATGGGGTCATTTATCAAACTGGTGTAAAGTAGAACTGGCTTAGTTGCCCATAGCAACCACTCAGAATACACCTTTCATTTTCCAAAGGAGCTGCCCAAAATGAAAGGTGGAATATGATTGGTTGCTATAGGCAACTAAGCCAGTTCTACTTTACACCAGTTTGATAAATAACCCCAATAGTGTGTATTGCAATGGAATGTGGAGGCGATCTGAGCTCTTATGTATTGTTAGATAGTGTTATGTTGTTTACTATGCCATGTATACCATTGTTGTATATCATTTTTATATAAGCTTTCTTCTATACACCCCACAACTCTGAATGGAACAGTCTTGTAGAATGGAAACGGTGAGGGTCACATAGGTTAGCCATACTGCTGTGATGCATTGTGATGAGAGCTATAGAAATCAAAATGAGAGGCCCCTTAATATTAGAAATCCAGGAGCCAGTGTCACTAAATATTCTTTCCTATCCTAATACAATGTGAACGCTTTTACTCATTTGTCAAAAAAAAAAAAAGTGGTAACTTTAGAAAAAAAATGGATTTCCGATGAAAACAAGGTGTTACTTCATTTGTACATACAAGTGAAGGACAGAGGAAACCTGATAACAGGATATTCAGTTTACATCCTCTTCATTTAAGTGCTGTCCGGAGGATTTTAAAAGAAGAAGATACCCAGGGATTTGCAGTAAAACTGAAATGAACTGTAGCCATAAACGCACAAGAGGTTATTCAGTTTTGCAGATGGAAAACCACAAACCAGAAGAGCTGAATTAGATCGTGTTGAAATCTGGCATTGTCACATTCTGCTGATATCAACAAACTACTGCTCTGTTGTTGAGCAAAGACTGGATAATGAGAAGTGATGGCAAGTATGAGTGCTGCCTTTAACTATTTCACTGCACCCACCGCATGAGCATCTAGCAGGAAGTGCATTGGTATAAAATGTTAAAGTTAGAATATTGCCCCACCATAATATATAGTATTTCTTTTTTTTTTTTAACCTATAATAAATAGGGCCAAATATTCAGTATGCCTTTTGCCCACAAATGTAAGGGCTCCGTGCCCGTGCTGTGGACTGCAAATTGCAGTCCGTAATGCACGGGCACCGACTGTGGGGCAGCCGCATGCGGATCTCAGACCCATTCACATGAATTGAGTCCACGTTCCGTCCGTTCCGCAAAAAGATAGAACAAGTTCTATTTTTTTGTGGAACGGAAGCACGGAACGGAACCCCACGGAAGCACTCTGTAGTGTTTCTGTGGGGTTCCGTTCCACTCCGGATTTGCGTATCCATTCAAGTGAATGGGTCTGCATCCGTGATGCGGAATGCACACGGCCGGTGCCCCGTGTATTGCGGACCGCAATTTGCGGTCTGCAGCATGGGCACGGAGCACTTACGTTTGTGTGCAAGAGGCCTAATTCTGTGGAATAGGTTCCCAGTGCATAGACTGGAGGGAGCAGAAGACCCTACCACATGATGTATTATTATTAGGTTCACTGTGTAAACAGTATGCAGTAGGTTCCTAGGCTCCCTCTAGTGGTGGCTTCATATAGCCTGCCTGGTATTTTTATTTATTTATTTGCAGCTCTGTATCAGAAATATGAAGATGCCCGCAACCCTGAATTGCACCCTCTTACAAAGAAGTGAACTGAACTCTGTTGGAGTGTGCTCAGTGAGGTTAAGGGGACCATGCTGTGCTTTACGTTCTCACCTGGTGAGATGGATCAGCTATGCATCTTGTCTGGTAGAGCAAGTCTGATGCATCATGATACTGGTGGTACTGGTGCAGGGGGCAGAAGAATAAGTGCAGCGGAGTTGGGAAGTTGATGCCAAAGAGTGACGTAGCAGAGAAGAACTGGAGACATAGTAAAGTTGGTGGTATAACAGAACTGAGGATGTTGCAGCGGTTGGTGTAGCAGAGCTGGTGATGGTGCAGAGCGGATGGAGTAACTGTACTGTAGATTAAGAAGATTCAGTGTTGTAGCAGAGCTGATGATATTGCAGAGCCTATACAGTACAGAACTGTATATGTTGCAGAGATGGTGCTGGAGAAGAGTTGGTAATCTAGTTGATCACAGTGGTGTAGTAGATGTAGCAAAGATGATGGTGTAGCAGGGCTGATAATGTTGCTGAGCTGGTAGTATAGTTTTGTGATGATGCTGCAGAAACAGTGTTGTTTGAGATGTAGCAGAGCTGTTGATGTTACTGAGCTGATGATGAAAGATGTGTAGCAGAGCCAATGGTGTAGCAGAGCTGGATATGAAACTAGACTGATACAGCAGAGCTGGATATGCAACAGGACTTATACTACTGTGTAGAGGAATTGGCTGGAATGCAGGGACACCAGCGACAACCTGAATATTCAGGTGGCGTCTTAATGATCCTGCAGGATGGCATTATCACTACATGCTGGGTTGTGCAGAAGAAGAGCGAGAGCAAGACTGAGGGTGGGAGCCCGGCAGTGAATTGTGCTGGGTCTGGGACAGGTGAGTAGCATTATGTTTGCTGTGCTGTGTAGCAATGATGCTCTCCACCTTTTAGGCCTTGCTCACATTTCCTTGTCCGTTTGACATCCATTAAATACTCAGTCCATATTTCATCCGTGAAGATGTCTGTGATCCATGTTTGGGCCGGGTGTCAGTTTCTTGTCCTCTGGGTGTCATCCGTATTCCACAGACACTGCTCAGCTGAAAATTAATTTCAAAAGCATCTCCTATCAGTGGTCAGAAAAACTGACTAAACACGGACGTAACAAGGATGCCATGCATGTTGTGTCTGTGTTTTTTCATGGACCCATAGACTATAATGTGCAGGCATGTTTGGTCCTCATCACGGATCAAAGTACTGCATGTCTCCGTGATTTTTCCACTGACCCACAGTCAGTACAAAAAATACTGATATGTGAACAGACACATTAAAACCAATGGGTATGTGTGCTGATATTGGAAAATGTGGACAGCACGTCAGGTGAAAAACGGAAATGTGAATAAGGCTTTATGCAGCGACCTGCAGCTCAGTCTCATTCAAGTGTTTAGAGAATGTCAGGATCCCTTATATATGACAATATGGCGGGATCCTCATGAGATTATGAGCATCTCAGGTTAGATGGCTATTCGTTTTGGCGGGAATTTTTCCCGCCGAAAGTGGATGAGCAGGATTGCTAAAAATAGCTGTTGTATCCAGGATAGGGAAGGTGAACTGGATTGGCTGGTTATATGTCCTATCCTGGAATTGTTGCGGGGGTCAGGAAGAATAGGAACCCCAGTAACAGTAGGGCATTGGCTAATGGCCAGGAGTGTTTATGGCCAAAGGTGTATATAATTGCGGTGGCCGACGCCATTATGCTGTCTGCCGGATCTCAATCTGAGGAGCTGCTGCCCGCTCGCCCTCCCTCCCTTAAGTTTTGTTTGTCATGGCTACTTTATTGAAAGGAGGGGTAAAGTCGCTCGCCGTATAGTGGCGAGTGGATGAGTTGATTATGGTATTTAGGCCGATCTTATGGCTGGTCTAATCTGTGGTTTTAAAGTTATTTGGTTATTATCTATTGTATAAGCTATTCTTTAATAAAGTTGTCCGTGGCCTAATTTTATCCATGCACTGATGTGTCCACGTGTCTTATTATTAGTTTATAGTTATTAGTTTAAGTTATTTAATTGGGAGGTTGTGTGATCTATAATCCCATGCACCTAGCCCAACGAGGGGGTGCTGCTTATTGGAAAAGGGATGCTGAGACTCTATCCAACAGTTCTCATCACTGCCTATCAATAGTTGTATCTAAGACTCTGAGTCTTACTTGTTGTCACTTATATCTGGATTATGAGGAATTTCGTTAAAAAATCTGCAGACCCACAGGACAAGAAACTAGACTCTTACATTTTCAGTGCTCAAATGTTAAATAATTAGCCCTATTATAGGAGGAAGGAAATATAATAATTACACAAATTGCAGAGCATAAATTACAAACTATTTGTTATGGAATATTTGTTTGGCATGAAATGCAATATAAAACATTGAGAAAAGCAGACATTCCGGTGACAGATGCTCTTGGAAACGGCTCTACAATTAAATTCATACTCCTTTGCTCTAAACATCCGTAGATATAATGTATTCTATTATAACCTACAGTATGCATGATAATAGTTTTATCAAATATGTTAAAGGAATTTCTGGGGTAATAGATTTATTTTTAATTCGCCCACAAGCCACAAGGGATTAAAAATAAAAATAACCCATGCTCATACTCACAGATCCCCCACTGCTCCTGTTCTGATGTGGTTTCAGTCCCTGTTGCTCCTCACTTCCTGGCCCTGGCTGGTCCTGACCTGACAAATATGACCTGTGGTGCAGTTTTTTTTTTTTTTTTATCGGAAGCATTTCAATTTATGTTGTGGATTGGTCAAGTGTTTTCCTATTGAATTCAATGGGGAAGTCAAAAAAACAAACCCCAATTACCTGTGGATCCTCAGCAAAATTCACAAGTCCTAAATATAAAAACTCAAAGTTTCTACAGAAAAAACTATACTAATCTACTCTGGCAGATATACGAACTGCAGCCAATCACAGGCACATGGGATATGACATCATTGCAGGAGCCTATGTGAATAGATGCTGAGGAACTCGAGGAGCGTGAAGAGGAGCATTATGGGCAGACAGCTATACCGAGCGGATGGAGATACTTAAAGTGGTCATTCATCTAAAGCTGTTGTGCTGAGCACACAATAGCTATGAAGACATGTAGGAAGAGCAGGACTGCCATCAGAAATTTTGGGGCCCCTTACACAGCTCAAGGCCTGGGCCCCCCCTCCTACCCTTCAGAATTCGTCCTGACTCCACCTCCCCTCCACCCCCAAGGACCTACCCCCAATTTCATTATTTTTTTACAACTACAAAGACAGTAAAAAGTGATAATCAACGATTTCAGTAAGGAATTAATTTTTGACCAAATAATATGAAGCCTGCTACCACGACAAGGTAGACTCTTTTAAGTAGGACCCTACACTAACACTAACTGCACTACCTGTTCTAATCTGCCCTAGCAATCTTCCCCTGGCACATTTAAGAAAAAACACCTTAAAAGCACAAGGTTTACTGTTACAGTGTTATGGGGGGATCGGTGGATGACTTACTGTTATGGGGGGAATCTGTGGATGACCTACTGTTATGGGGGGAATCTGTGGAGGACTTACTGTTATGGGGGGAATCTGTGGATGACTTACTGTTATGGGGGAATCTGTGGATGACACACTGTTATGGGGGGAATCTGTGGATGACACACTGTTATGGGGGGAATCTGTGGATGACAAACTGTTATGGGGGGAATCTGTGGATGACACACTGTTATGGGGGGAATCTGTGGATGACACACTGTTATGGGGGAATCTGTGGATGACACTGTTATGAGGGATCTGTGGATGACACTGTTATGAGGGATCTGTGGATAACGAACACTGTTATGGAGATCTGTGGATGACACTGTTATGGGGGATCTGTGGATGACACACTGTTATGGGGGATCTGTGGATGACACACTGTTATGGGGGATCTGTGGATGACACACTGTTATGGGGTACTGTAGATGACACACTGTTATGGGGGATCTGTGGATGACACACTGTTATGAGGAATCTGTGGATGATGAACACTGTTATGGGGATCTGTGGATGACACTGTTATGGGGGATCTGTGGATGACACACTGTTATGGGGGGATCTGTGGATGACGAACACTGTTATGGGGGATCTGTGGATGACGAACACTGTTATGGGGGATCTGTGGATGACGAACACTGTTATGGGGGATCTGTGGATGACACACTGTTATGGGGGATCTGTGGATGACACACTGTTATGGGAGATCTGTGGATGACACACTGTTATGGGGGATCTGTGTATGACACACTGTTATGGGGGATCTGTGGATGACACACTGTTATGGGGGGATCTGTGGATGACACTTTTATGGGGGATCTGTGGATGACACTCAACCACTCTCAAACCCAACTGGTCAAACTTGTTAAATGGATCCCAAACACAATATGCACAATAACACACCCCACCCCCTCCAACACTTAATTAACCCCTTCATGGCCTAAACATTTTTTTTCAAAGCAGAACACAAAGCTAAATAGAGCTGGGTGGGCTGGCAAGGGAGGGGTTAATAACAATAAGTGATAGAGGATCCTGGCCCTGTGGGATAATCCAGAAAACAGCTTTGCATTTTACCCCCGAGCAAAGACCACACAACATAGAGCTGCCTAGCCAAGTAGACAACATAAGGATCAATATGAAAAGAAATAATTTGGAGCCTTTGAAATAGCTCAGCTCAGTATGCGGCACAGGCTACTGTCACACTGCCGTTTCTGGGTCCGCCTGTGAGATCTGTTTCAGGGATCTCACAAGCGGCCCCAAACAGATCAGTTTTGCCCCAATGCATTCAGAATGGATAAGGATCTGTTCAGAATGCATCCGTTTGGCTCCGTTCCGCCTCTATTCCGCTCTGGAGGCGGACACCAAAACGCTGCTTGCAGTCGGATCTTTAAAATATTTTAACCTGTGACTCATTCGATTCTCAGACTCCCTGTACTTGTGTCAGTGACTCAGACTCAGAGCTGCTAGTGCTTGCCTTGCCTCAGCTCTGATTGGTTGGTGGGCGGGGAGGGGAGGGACTGGCAGCAGCAGCTTCCACTCTAGGATCAGATTACGCTCCTCCCGAGCCCCTCCCCTCCCTGCTGCCAGCGGCTCTGCTATTGTGTGCTGGGTCAGACTGAGCTGTTTCACTCGGATCGGCTCAGTCAGAGGAATCGACTCCTCCGGTTCAGTGAACTGAATCGATTCAAATGAATGATTAGTTCATGAACCGGACATCACTAGCAAGGAATAATCAATTGCCCCCCTCTAGCGATGCAATAAAGTTCAACTCAAGTCACTGACAAATGGGAGGGGGGAAAAATAAAAAATAATTTTTTTTTTTTTTTTTAACTGGCTGGGCCCCCCCAGGGTCTGGGCCCCTTACTGGGGTATTGGCTGTACCCCCCTGATGGCGGCCCTGAGGAAGAGATAAAACTAGAAAGCTCAGCGGCTCACCCTTTCACCGTATGGATAAGGTGCTCACCTTCAGGTCCCACCCTCAGGACCAAAATAGACACATGAATACCAAACAGTAAAGAAGGGGCACACTCAAAAGGGACACACCTGAATTCAATGGTACACAGTTTAATAAACTGAAACATAACCCCTAAAATTTATAAAACATACATAATCGGCTCAGATGCATAGATAACCTCTATATTGTAGGGAATGAGTCTGTCCCAAGGTAATTCCTATACCAAGATGATCAGCAAGCTGCCGTATAAAGGAACACCTAAGGCAAGGTGACTGCTATACCATATGTGCCGGCAAGCTGCCGCGTTGATCAACAAACCAATGGTCCATAATTATCAATGGTGCTGGAAATATAGCACAGATGTCAATGTTCCGCAGCCGGATTCATGCAGGTGTATATCAACAAAACAATTAGTCCATATACAACAGTGGTGTAGTACTGGGAATATGGCACTGTTATCAATGTGCCGCAGCCGGATTCATGCAGGTTTACTGAATGAAGCTGTCAGGGACAATGCCACTGACTTTATGATTATCCTCAGTGGAGGTTCAACTCAGACATGTAGCACTGTTCAACAATCAGTAACACAGCACAAAGTCTCCTGATACGTTTATCATGCCTTCATATATGCTCCTCAAGAGCTGGCTCTTACCCCTCTTCGCTGCCTTGGTGCAGCGCTGATCCCAGGTGGCCGCACACCAGCGGCGTCCCACGTGGTGTGCTCGACCTCGGCGTGGCGTCCCACGTGACCTGGTTGCTTAGGGGACCGGATGGAAGCTCTGATGACATCACTAGTAGGCGACTGCTTCTTCAGACTTATTTCTTAGGAGGCGTGCTGGGCTTGGAAGATAGGCGGGCTGGGCACTGCAGGGGGGCGTTACTGGGCACTAGAGGAGAGTAATAACGCCCCTCTGGGCACTTTGGAGCTTAATTAGCATATCAGAAAATTTGCTTTTTCATCTAAATGAAAAGTTGAATAAAAGAAAGAAGACACATGCAGGAATGAAGGTACTTTATTGGACATTGCTATGTTAACAGTTTTATATGGTCAAAATAGGTGACAGATTCCTTTTAAGAGTCAGAGGGAGCGAACAAGTCCTACAAGCAGAGGCGGGTGAAGGCTGAAGTTTGCATGGAGGGACAGAGCATGCCCGGCAGCTGAACCCATCAGGAAGCTGACAGCTGGAGGCAGGTCTGGACCGCCAGGTAAGTGAAGCTTGACCCCGCTGGGGCAGTAATATTGTTAAAAGGCAGTCTTTGATTTAAAAAAATGGTAAAGATAAGGTGAAGATGATATCTGGGTTACAATAATTACCCATTGAGAAAGTCTATTAAAATATGTCTGAGTAAAAATGACATCACTGAAGGTGAGAATAATAATAACAATTAGGAAGTTTCTGACTACAGAATAATTGTAAATCATATTCGCCTGTGGAATAAAGAAGTGACTGTTCAGTATATGTTAGGGTGCTTGTTTAGGATATTACTCTTGGTAGTTTGTACTGCATGTGGTTTAAGCCATAAAAATTGTCTTGAATGTCCTCTGCACTCAACAATTGGCCTCTTTATAGAAAGGAAGAAGCACTTTCCAGAGGAAATGTTACTTCTCTTGGCTTCCTACAGTGAAGGATCTCATTAATTACCTTATGAATCCTTCAACTGTTGTTCAGTATTGGCTTTCGATACCAACGTCAGTCTCTTTAGAAAAGCAATGTTTGACGTTCATACTTCTTCACCACTGCTTTACGTTACATTGCTCTGGTTCTTTTAAGATTAGTAAGGGTTAATGGAGTGATAGTGATCAGTGAATTTGCTCCTGCTCAGTATATTGGCAAACCACCCTGGGTATGAGTGGATTTTGAGATGTTTCCCATGGCTTCATGATCGTCAATGTAATACCTACTTATAAAATCCTGCTTCTACTTTTCTAGATTTGCAGACCTTTTCCGTAACCATTGACCTCTAATAGGTTTTTAAAAAAAGCTAAACATCTTAAAAAATAAATAAATAAATGAGATTAACCACATTTCCAAGGACTGGAAAGCTTATTTGCCTTTTCTTATTCTTCTTGCAGAAGCCTTGAAGGGTTCTCTGGGAATATAGATTTTTTTAGCAAGCGCCCGCAGCCTACTTTTCTAAACAGAAGTTCCATACTTAACTGCTCCCTGCCACTCCAGTCCTCCCCGCTGCCTTGGCTGTGTCCATATTCTGGTCCCTGCAGTCTTGAAATCCGGTGCTGCATGGGCATGGCCATTGACTGGCTTCAGCGATGATATGTTGCAAGTGGCACGCCAACGCTGAAATCAGTTATTACCTGCAGTGGAGCATGTAACCATGCCCATGTTGTGCCGGATATCAACACTGCAGGGACCAGAGGCGGCATGGAGGACCGAAGGTAAGTATCAATCTTCTGTCTAGGAAGGCAGGCTCTGGGCACTTGCTAAAAATTAATTATTTCTGGACGACAACTTTCAGAGAAGTCCAATTGTCATCTTCTTTTGCTACAAACCCACATACAGTAGTCAGATTTTTTTTTTCCCTAAATGCAAAATGTAAGAATCTAGTAAACATACTGTATGCCTTTTTTTAGCACAATTTTTTTTTTTGCTGCCAGTTGATATTAGATTGTACTTATAGGTGCAAACACAAATAATTGGTAGATATATTGTTTATTTGGGACTTTTTGGTCTTTGTTTTCCTCTACCTACATATTACAGACATTCTCATTGCTTATTGTCCCCAATGGGGCTCACAATCTAAGTTCTCTATCAGTATTTCTTAGCAATTTGGGAGGAAACCCATGCAAACATACAAACTCCTTATCCTTGGTCAGATTCAAACCTAGGACCCCAGCACGGCAAGGCACCGGTGCTAACCACTGAACCACCATGCTGCCCTTTCCATATCTGCTAATGCTAGCGCTATGCTCATCAGTCTGATCAGATGTCTCCCCACTTCTGCTCCTCCTCCCCTCTCACAACACGGCCGCTAAAAGGGAAAACTGCAGCTGCATCTCCACATTGTCTTCTATCTAGTGTATGACTCCAGGTGGATTTTTCAAGGACTTTCTGAACATTTACAGATGTGGAAAGCGGGGAAAGGCGAACTAAATACTTTTGGAAGGTGAAGAAGATGCCCCTCTCTCTATGATTATAAAATTTCATATCTTCACACGTGCTACTGAAAATTGGGACAATAACTATGCCTTAAAGGGTGTAATGAGACACCACCAATCTACACGCTGGTGGTATCTATCCCTTCTAAAGCACATTCATGTTATGGTAAATGTGACAATGTAATACCCATTTATATATTTCCACACAATACTGTTTTTTGCTTCCTTTACGCAATTTATCATCTTTAAAAGTTCAGTTGTGTAATGTTTTTGTGGAGGGGATAAAATTACAGTTCCTATAATCTACTAGCAAATATCAGTAAATTCGTTTCCAGCTTAAATAAATGATGCTTTGGGAAATTAGTGGGTATTAAGTATGTGCTGCTGATTATGCTCTGGGGTGCTGCTCTTAAATCACTTTGGTGCTTAACCCCTTTTGTATTGTAATATAGAATTGAGATTCTGGCTACATGCTGTATAACTCACACATCAATTTTAATCAGGAAACTACAATTTATCAGAGTAAGGATACAGCTTATATCATCCACTGAGTGGAAAGAGGAAAGAAAACCATCTTAGGAAATATTTCCTATAATTTGCTCAAATTGCTTTTTAAATTGCTTCCTTATCATGATGCTGATATATCTACTGGGTAATAGGTGCACCGAACATAAGGGAGGTCATTGCCAATAAAGGGAAGTGTGCAATGAATAGCTGCCTATACTGTAGATCGCCTCTAAAGAAACATTTAAAGAAAAAAAAGAAACATTTTAAAGGCATTGTCTCATGAAGACCCTAACCTTTAATTGGAAGTCGTCCCTATGATCAGCTGTGTGTGACTTCTCTAAACCTCCTTTATCAGTGGTGGAACTTGCATCTGGCTGTACATTTCTCCTGGCTGTGGTTCCTGTGAAGAAAATGTGATATTACATGCCAGTCATCTAGGTAGTGCATGGGCACATGGGCAAGGGTTGCCTTCATTAAGTTTGCTCAAGCAGTTTTTTATCTATTGCCACTAAGCAAAAACATTTTCTTTTATTGAACTTGTTCCTAGTAAACATTTCGATCAAACGACTGTATATAGGCAGGGGCGTAGCTAAAGACTATGGGCCCCGGTTTAGCAAGAGTTTAGCTTGGGCCCACCTTCCCTCAGTGCTTTGTTGCCAGGGGCAGGGAAGTACATAGCCTTCATTCTGCTTGAGGCAAAAATTTATACGGCACCCCCCCATGCCAAATTCTTGACCTAACCCCTTTCCTCCAGCCAGAGGTGTAACTTGAACCGCATGCACTTTCTATAATACTGGTGTCTTCTTATGTGGCACAAGGGTCTTTGGGCTCCCTCAGGCCCCTGGGCCCGGTAGCGACTGCTACCTCTGCACTCATTGTAGCTACGCCCCTGTATATAGGCCTACTAGCAACGGGAACTTCCTTCACATTCTTTCCTACTCATTAGGCTGGTCTGCATGGTGAATGTATTAGAATGTATTGGCTCTTATGAGCCAAAGTTATTACTTCACGAAGTTCAGAAATTAATTTCTACTGCTAAAAACCTTTTACCGAAGTCGGTTTCGGTACTGAGTTGCAATGTACCGTAGTGAAAGTGCAATCTTTGGTCACGCGACTGGGGTTGCAGCCAGAACCTCCATATCTCTAATGGCAGGCAGCCTGTAAACTCTCTTGACATGTCTATTTTCAGCAAATAATTGTATTCCCCATGAGAGGCAGCCCGATGTTGTAGGTGGCTCCAAACTGACAGAAGACGGAGCAACATAACTAGGCATAGACAACAGAAGTAGGCAGGGGACAGCAATACTTTAGTGCAGCACAAAATACCTCCCCGGCAGAACCAAATACCAAAGTGTAGCATAAAATACCTCACTGGCAGAACCAAATACCAAAGTGTAGCATAAAATACCTCACCGGCAGAACCAAATACCCGTGGAAAAAAGTTTGAAACACGTACTAGGCGCCAAATCACTAGGTCATTAATCGTGATGAAGATACAGATTGATTCTTGTTTGTGTATAAGATATAAAAAAGACCTTCACCTAGGTCTGGAAAAAGAGCTCAGAGTTTAGAAAGAACACCTCAGCTCTATAGTGGTGATGTTAGAGATCATAAAATAATAATAATAAAATCAAATGCACTCACTTCACAGGGGGGGCAGTCACCAGGATAAGCTCAAGACACCTGGGACTATTTTCCCCCCTGGCCAGGATCGCATGTAGAGATATAAATAATTGAACGCCGCCTACACACGTGGCTTCTGGTCAATCATTTTAATAATATAAGGGAGACCCATCAGGCCTAACAGTCACACTATTAGAAAAGGACATGAAATCCTACCAATCTCTATGTCGCAGGGAGATGTATTGGATCTTTTGTCTCAACACTTTAACACCATTCGGTTTGAATGAATCACTTGAATATGTAAACTACTGAAAACAACATCTGAAATATAACAAATATCTGGTTTCATGTATTCCATATGTAGCACAACTCCCTATGGTGTATATAGTTCATGTATCTGCATTCTATATATAGATATACTGCATATATAGATATAGGCCCATCAATGTGTCTATACACATGATTATTAGCACTATTGCCATTTAACCCCCCCCCCCTTTTCCCCCCCTTCCCAAACTGATCATGCCTTCATTTAGATCCACCCTTTACTTATAATATTCTTTTACAGTAGGACCGTAAAATTCCTGAATCCAATGCTTCATTATTAGTATCTATTCACCCAATTATTTAATTAATCATTTAATTAAGATACATCCCCCTACCAAGTAGATATCCACATTACACAGCCATTCAGGAGGGGGTTGCGTTCCAGGGTGAAACGCATTGCATATGTATCCACCCACCGTACGGATGCCGGCCTCTCTTCCTCTCACTTCGTCCTGCAACCGGAAGAAGATGGCGGTGCGTTCCACAGTGGAACGCATTGCAACTATCGATGATGCCGGCGCACTAACTGTGGGGACAAACTGAGCCACCGAATTACAGTAGAGTTGGCCCTTCTCTCCCCTCTCTTTTTCCCCCAAAAAGACCCATATTTACACACTAATTTCTTAAATCGAGCTCCCTTGTCTACATCTAACAACCGGAAGGAAATGGCGGTGCGTTCCACAGTGGAACGCATCGCGATTAGAAATATCCAGTTTTCTTTTAAAACAACGTCTTTAGATTTAAAATAATAGAACTAGGGACCTCTATGTTATTGTAGTGAAACAAAATAAAAGATTACAGACCAGAGATAAACCAGATAACCCCAGAAAAAGATTTAATTTGATTCACACAAACAGGAAGTAGGAGGTTCTAGAGACCACAGCCGAAATACACGTGCAAACTATAAATACTCCACCGGAGTAACTCACCCTAATGACTCCAGACTGGTCTCAAAATCTGTTTAAGCACTCCTGAAGGTAGAGATCAACTTAATCTTTTTTGGATTTATTAATATAGAAATATATTTTTTTAGGTTATTTCTATGTAGATTTTATGTATATGTATTTTTTTTTATCTATATTCATATCCTTGGTGTACAGCATATGTTTGTTCATCATTATACACATGGATATTTATATATTATTTTTTATTAATGTCTTATTGGATTTTCTCTATTTATTCTATTGGTTTTATGTGCTCATATACTATGAATAAGCTTGATATATATCATATATTATATTTTATACATATATATTTTCATGATCCATTCCATGTGCCCAATGAAGAATTTGAGGCAAAACACTCTCCACACGAGTGTGGACGTATAGTTATGTGTGTATACATTCACACATACATATACACATTTTTATATATATATATTTATACAACAATTTTTTTTTTTGTCATCTGTTATTTTTCATTTCATTTTATATATATTTTTTTCTTTTTCTGTTGTAACCAAATTTATTTATTTCTCCTGAAGAAGAGGGCCTCAGACCCTCGAAACGCGTTGAGCCTTATATTATTAAAATGATTGACCAGAAGCCACGTGTGTAGGCGGCATTCAATTATTTATATCTCTACATGCGATCCTGGCCGGGGGGGAAAATAGTCCCAGGTGTCTTGAGCTTATCCTGGTGACTGCCCCCCCTGTGAAGTGAGTGCTTTTGATTTTATTATTATTTTATGATCTCTAACATCACCACTATAGAGCTGAGGTGTTCTTTCTAAACTCTTGAGCTCTTTTACCAGACCTAGGTGAAGGTCTTTTTTATATCTTTTACACAAACAAGAATCAATCTGTATCTTCATCACGATTAATGACCTAGTGATTTGGCGCCTAGTACGTGTTTCAAACTTTTTTCCACGGGTGTGAAGGGCTTCTCTTTCTTTTTCCTCTCCACACCGCCTATATCTCTTTAAAAGTGGGCAAGGGTAACCCTTGACCCTCCGAAACACTTGATCTGCCTATCTTGTTCCATAACTACAGACGAGCATAACTCCTATACATATATATATATATATATATATTGTTCTCTATAGAACTCATCTCCACCCCCTGGCGCCTCTGATAGCCTCTATTCTAGGTACCTATTTTGCGACTCCTGGTCCGCTCCTAAGACCAGAGAGTTCAAATCGTACCGTAATCCTCTTTTTGTATTTCTACATTTTGCTTTAAGAACCAAATACCACAGTGCAGCACAAAATACCTCCCCAGCAGAACCAAATACCAAAGTGTAGCATAAAATACTTCACCGGCAGAACCAAATACCAAAGTGTAGCATAAAATACCTCACTGGCAGAACCAAATACCACAGTGCAGCATAAAATACCTCCCCAGCAGAACCAAATACCAAAGTGTAGCATAAAATACCTCACTGGCAGAACCAAATACCATAGTGCAGCACAAAATACCTCCCCAGCAGAACCAAATACCAAAGTGTAGCATAAAATACCTCACTGGCAGAACCAAATACCACAGTGCAGCACAAAATACCTCCCCGGCAGAACCAAATACCAAAGTGTAGCATAAAATACCTCACTGGCAGAACCAAATACCACAGTGCAGCACAAAATACCTCCCCGGCAGAACCAAATACCAAAGTGTAGCATAAAATACCTCACTGGCAGAACCAAATACCACAGTGCAGCACAAAATACCTCCCCGGCAGAACCAAATACCAAAGTGTAGCATAAAATACCTCACTGGCAGAACCAAATACCACAGTGCAGCACAAAATACCTCCCCAGCAGAACCAAATACCAAAGTGTAGCATAAAATACCTTACTGGCAGAACCAAATACCACAGTGCAGCGCAAAATACTGCCACCTGCGCAACAGTATGAAACTGTATCATCATCCTTAGAACAGCAATACAGTTGAATTCAGGTGGGCACCTGCGGCCTTTGGTTAGGTACATAAATATCTGATGCTCCTACATTAATTCATGCTGAGAGTCATGAGGAATCCTTCATTGGCCCCCTGGGCAGCAGCACAGTAGGCCAGTCCCCCTCTGCGGATAAATAAATTAACAACTGGGCATTATCACCGATTTTTCAGTCGCTGTAGGATCACTCCCAGAAGGTTATCCAAAGTTGTCAATGTATTCATACATTTCTAGGAGAAATAACAGATGCATAACAGATAAGTAAAATGCACAGTGCAAAGGTCTTACAAAAAATGTCCCAGAATTGTTACAGTATGGGAAATATGAAATATTTTCTAAAATAGATATGGCCCTCTTTAATTCTAACCTGGCTCTGTTAATATACAGTATGCGCTACATCCTTTATTCATAACCCATAGTGGTGTGCCACATCTGCCATTCAACGTATCCGAACGGTACTCACTGAATTATGTAAAGCTTTGCCATGTTCCATTGAGGATTTTGTAGTGTAGACAGCAATAAAAGTGATGGAAACCCTGATAAACTGCCCCCTTTACCATGGAACCATGAATGCAGGTGTGAACATAGCCTTACAGATCCCATTTGCATTGTGATGTTGACAATAATGTACAGCATTTTACTGCTAGGGGGATATTCATATTTACGTACGCTACTATGATTGCAGTTCTGCTGTTCTTTCCGAGCAACACCCAAGTTCAGCAGATTAATCAAAATTCTATAATAGTGAGGTAAATTGTGTAAGATTATGATGCTGAATCACACTAAAAAATACCATAATATTTTATTATGAGAATCCACACTACTTTACATTAATTAATGCACTATGAAGTCTGTATGAGGCAGTCAGAAAAGCGTATATACAAAACAAGGAGTACAAAAAGAAATTTGTGTTTAGTATTCTACACATACAGTATATCTTAACTAGTGATAAGCGAAGTATTGAAAAATTAGATTCAGCTGCTTTGGAGAATTTTAAAAAAAATGTCACAGAGTGCTTTTCTTTGTAAGTATTGGGTGCAATGACAGGGAGAGACGCAATTGTCACTGCACCCCTCAGATGCTGCATTCATAGCTGATTGCAGGATCTAACAGTGATAATTCAGGGACAGTTCGCAAAAGTACCTTTTTTACATCTAAGGAGTCTATGGACGTAGATGGTCTGGAAGCTTAAACTCCACCCATCAAGTAGGCCATACCTTATAGGGGTTCTCTAGGAATTATTTAAAATGTACACACTGCCAACTCAAATTCGGCAGGCTGCAGTTCCAACCAGTAAGTGAGACTGAACTTGCAGGCAATGGGAGGGAATTTATCAAAACCAGTGTGAAGAAAACTGCCATAGCAACCAATCAGATTCCACCTTTCATCACCACAAGGAGCACTGAAAAATTAAAGGTGGAATCTGATTGGTTGCTATGGGCAACTAAACGTTTTCCTTTGCACCAATTTTGATAAATCTCCCCCAATAGTTACAAAGGCCAGAGAATAAAACTACCATGTTCTTATGCAAAATCTTTAACAAGCCTCCATTGGCTCCAGGGCCCAGGTGCAACAGCAACCTTCTATACCCCCCATGGTTACACTTATGTACAAAATAGTAACAAATGAGTACCAACAAGTGTATCAACAGGACAAAAAAAAAATGACATTTAGAGCATCCTTTAAATTAAAAATAGTTGACGCTGCATAACGGAAGGAAACATCTAGTAGCTTTGCATGTATTCTTGATAAGTTTTGCGATCACAATATTATATGGGCCTGCAATCTGTGCTGTGTTACACCACTGTTGTATGACCCATACTTTCATGGACAGGCTAGCCCACCAGAGTAGCAAAGAATCCTCTAATGGGCCTGGCTCTGAAACAATGATGGGCCCCAAAAGTCCAGCAGAAGACTACATTTGGGCTTGACTTTGGGGTCAATCACTTTTTACTGTGGCCGATTTATTTTTGGTTAATACTCAAATACTCAATGATGAGTTATGGTGCCATTAAAAGTGGACATGCACATGGTCTACAGATGAAGGGTGGGTCCTATACTTTTCTCTGGAGGTCCCAGGGAACTCTAATCTAACATCACATACCGCCTCCTCCCTAATTGATAACGGAAAAAATACTTAGCTTTGTACATTTTGCAATGATTTACAGCGCACTATAGACTTATTATTTCAGAAGTACATTTCTTCAGTTTACCGCCATAAAAATGCAGACAGACACAAATTGTTTAATATTCTGTGTGGTCATAGACAAACCCTCCAGAGTGTCTGGTCCTTTCAGAGTCTCAGTTTGGTAAATGGACTTCATAATGAAAAGATCTGTCTTAGGGATGATGTCATAGAATCTGTGAATGTACGGCAATGTATTGTGTCTGTAAAATGTAAGGTTAATCTTGACAACCCATATATCCATTTCCAAAGATAAATTGCTACATTATGTGTGTCCGCTCCAAATTGATCGTAATGAAAGCTCTATATTTTGACAACATTGACGTGAGCATTCATTGCAGTACACTTTTTTCAGCGTCAGTTACTCTATACTGTTCCTTATCATCTTCGTGGACCAATGCACACATTCTTTTTCTTTTGCAATGTATTTTAGCCTTTAACTCGTGACATCTATTTCCCGTCTTGCAATTTATTTTAAGCAGACTTCTGGGTTAAACCCTGATAAGTATTCATTTTTGCATACTAAAGGATAAATATTTTTCAAAACTTCCCTTGATTTATCTACAGTTCGTAAAGGAAATGATTATTTTTTCATAATATGCTTGCAATACAAGTACTGTACAATGTGGTTAAGATGTCCTCAACGTGCCACAGTTCCGAATGATGGTTTAGTACAGGCAAGCTCAACTTGCGGCCCTTTAGCGGTTGCAAAACTACAACTCCCAGCTTGCCTTATAGCTGTAGGCTGCCCAGGCATGCTGGGAGTTGTAGTTTGCCAACAGCTGGAGGGCTGCAGGTTAGGCATCCCTGGTTTAGTATATTAATATACTTGGGTGCCAATGGGTAAATGTAGATCGATGTGGAAAACAATATGTGGGCGGCACTGCCCAAATACAGGATGCAAAATTTTAGTAAGAGAGACTATATTCTTCACATAATAACACATTTTGGGCCAGAGTTTTTCAAGCAACTGGTACAGTGCCAAGCAACTGGCACAAGGCAAATGTGGTGCCTATTTTCCAAAAGGGCTCTAGGTCTTCCCCAGATAATTATAGACCAATAGCTTTAAAGGGAGCCTGTCACCACTAATACACATTTTAAACTGTTCCTGGTGCCCTCTAGCTCACATACACCATATTAGACATACTTTTGTGTTCCTTTTTAGCTCTTTATTGCCCCTGGAAAATATCTTTATATTGGTATGCAAATAAGCATAAATGAGCCCAAGGGGAAGTCTCTATTTTCAAGTGAGCCCATCCACTCCCATCTGAATTGGAGCTCCACTCCTCCCCTCTTGGCCTCCTCTCCGAATGTGATCGAGCAACTGTTGGAAAGCTCACACAGATGCACCTCACCACTGTGTTTGCACCTGCACAGTCTGGGCCCTTCTGAGGGAAAAGGCATGGACTTGAGGGACAGGGATGTAATACTACTACTTTACAAAGCTTTGGTGCGGCCTCATCTGGAATATGCAATTCAGTTTTGGGCACCAGTTTGTAGAAAGGATGCCTTGAGCAGGAAAAAGGCTGGAGAAGAAACAGTTCAGTCTCTGGAGGCGACAAAGATTCTTTACCATAAGAACTGTAAATCTGTGGAACAGTCTACCTCAAGTGTAGAAATCTGGTTCTTACTCCCCTTTCCTAAAATTCATATCCCCACCCACCCAAGGTTAAAGCTGGTGGACACACTTGATCAATGGTATGTTTTGTTGTAGGCTCCATCAGGTCCAATGGGCATCTTGGCAGATATTCGTGTAGGCTTATATCTAATATCTATCTATCTGTCTATCTATCTATCTCTGTCGGAAACATGTACTTTATTACATAACTAAAAGTTATCAGTTAAGGGTATGGCTGCACATTCAGGTTTCTTGATGCAGATTTGGAAGCCAAAGCCAGAACTGAATTCAAAACAGAGAAGTTACGCTCACCTAAAGAATTATTAGGAACACCTGTTCTATTTCTCTAATAATGCGATTATCTAGTTAACCAATCACATGGCAGTTGCTTCAATGCATGTAGGGTTGTGGTCCTGGGCAAGACAATTTCCTGAACTCCAAAGTGAATGTCAGAATGGGAAAGAAAGGTGGGCTACAACAGCAGAAGACCCCACCGGGTACCACTCATCTCCACTACAAATAGGAAACAATTTGCACGAGCTCACCAAAATTGGACTGTTGAACACTGTAAAAATGTTGCCTGGTCTGATGAGTCTCGATTTCTGTTGAAACATTCAAATGGTAGGGTCCGAATTTGGAGTAAACAGAATGAGAACATGTATCCATCATGCCTTGTTACCACTGTGCAGGCTGGTGGTGGTGGTGTAATGGTGTGGGGGATGTTTTCTGGGCACACTTTAGGCCCCTTAGTGCCAATTGGCCATCGTTTAAATGCCACGGGCTACCTGAGCATTGTTTCTGACCATGTCCATCCCTTCATGACCACCATGTACCCATCCTCTGATGGCTACTTCCAGCAGGATAATGCACCATGTCACAAAGCTCGAATCATTTCAAATTGGTTTCTTGAACATGACAATGAGTTCACTGTACTAAAATAGCCCACACAGTCACCAGATCTCAACCCAATAGAGCATCTTTGGGATGTGGTGGAACGGGAGCTTTGTGCCCTAGATGTGCATCCCTCAAATCTCCATCAACTGCAAGATGCTATCCTATCAATATGGGCCAACATTTCTAAAGAATGCTATCAGCACCTTGTTGAATCAATGCCACGTAGAATTAAGGCAGTTCTGAAGGCAAAAGGGGTCCAACACCGTATTAGTATGGTGTTCCTAATAATTCTTTAGGTGAGTGTATATCTGTCCTTTATAGTTTCTCTCCAAAACTGCATCAAGAAACCTATCCATGTGGCCGTACCCTAAGTTAGGTAATTTGGCATTGACTAACAATGGATAGTTGTACCAATGTGCTTTATATGTTTTACTTTGTACATTAATAAGTTACATTATTCCTGCACTTGTAGCCCTAATTGGTAAAAACTTATTTTGTGGTGATGGAATATGACTGAAATTTCTGCGACGATTGCAATCTGTGTATGCAATGGGTTCAACAGTTCGAGGTCAAAGTTTAGGGGATACATTTTAGAACTTAATACTTTATGCTAAAACTTTGGAGCCCCTTTAATGGTTCTCTAAAGTTTATCTGGGACGCAAATTAGAATTTACCATCTGTAAACATACTGTAGAAGGTTCACAAAATCACTGAAAAAAATGCATACAAATCATGCATTTCTTTTGAAATAAATATGAAGAAAAAATGGGGATCACCATTCAAAACATCTCTGAGTGACCAAACTGGGCACAAAAGGTTGCTGTTAACTGTCAAATGCAGACTGGATCATTGGAAATTGGTCACACTGCTTATCCAGTGAATTGCTCCTGTGGTTAAATGGGAACACATTTTCTGAGCATGGAGGGAAGATTGGCCTTCATGCTCTTTTATTTTGTGTTCCATTTTTAAATAGGCTGTCAATGGGGTCCACATTGTGAAGCATTATGAATGCACTCTTTTATGGCAAGCATTGTTCATCAAGAGCTCAATACAGATGTCAGTGCTAATCTCCATTTTCACGTGACATATTAAGTAACTGGAGATGCATTAATCTTTAGTTGTGTGAAATATAAAAAAAACACAAATATTCCTTTATAAAAGATTAAATTAACCTAGGGATGGGCAACAACCAGTGTCATACACCCTGGTTATGCTCAATCTCTCGATTTTATAACCAGCTGATAAATGTCACCATATAACATACAGGAGCATGAACGTTATTTGAAACACTTTTTATGTTTTAATGTGAACTGCGCAAAACAAATTAATCTCATGTCTTATAAGTAGATACTTGTACTAGTGCAGGTTCTACCTAAACCCATATATTATGGAAATTATTCCTATGTCATTTTCAATATACTGCTTTCATCATTAGTAATACAATGAAGTCTTATGATTACTAATTCAAATTCCCTCACGGCCTCTCAGAGTGAACAGAGGGTCCTCAATCTTGGTCAGCATGAGTGGACGAAAGGATAGGAGCCATAGCTTGTCTGTAAGAGCTGTTGCACACAGAAGAGCCATGTGCACAGAGCCTGTATGGTGGCACATGGAGTTTATTTGGCTTTGTAGAGCATGGTGCCTGCAAGTGGCAGAGCAACCCTTCCAGAAGAGAATGTCTATGTACAAGGTGGCCCACGAAAACACAACAGATGTTAAAAGTGGTCCCCGTTCAGGTCTGCGGATAGCTGATGCTGCGGATAGTATTTTAAATTTCCCCATAGATAAAAAAACACATGTGGACAAGTCTGGGGAACGTAGTGGCCATAACCCCTTGCTCACAGTTCGCTCCTCCATAAAACCCGTGTCAGTGAGCTCCATGAGGTGTGGCATGTTGCTCCATCTTGTTGGAAAAAGCAGGACATTTTTTCTTCTGCAGCATCACTGTTAGGGCTCGTTCACACGAACATGTGCGCCCCGTTGCCGCATTGCGAAGCGCATTTGCGGATCCGCAATACACGGGTCCCGTTCCGTGGCCATTCTGTATCATGGATGGGTCCGCAAATCTGGAGATGGGGAACGGAACCACGGAACGGAACACTACGGAAGCACTACGGAGTGCTTTCTGAGGTTCTGTTCCGTGCTTCCGCACCGCAAAAAGATAGAGCTTGCTCTATCTTTTTGCGGAACGGAGGGATCGCGGACCTATTCAAGTGAATGGGGCTGCGATCCCTATGCGGCTGCCACACGGCAGGTGCCCGTTCTTAGCGGACCACAATTTGTGGTCCACAGCATGGGCAGGGGCTTCACACGGTCGTGTGAACAAGCCCTCAGGCCTTATTCACATGACCGTTGTTGTGGTCTGCATCCGAGACGCATTTTTTGGCGGCTCTGATGCAGACCCATTCACTTCAATGGAGCCACAAAAGATGCGGACAGCACTCCGTGTGGGAGAGAGCAGCTTCCACTTCCGGACTGTTTGTTGACCACAGCATCTGAGGGGTTAAATGTATGCAATGAGCCTCATGGCTGATCACATACATCGGCCGCAGGTCTCTTCTGTTTGAAATAGCAGAAACCCAGCAGCTATGGTACCTGCCCGCTTTAAAGTGTCGACAGCGGAGGTCGCAAAGGTGTTAAGGCAGGATTTCCAGGACTGTATTATTTATGTCTGTAAAGAATAAATCAAGGCAACTGGACTTACTGTAGATTTCTTGAAAACGTTTCACTCGTTCTTCCAACGAGCTTTCTCAATTCTGAGTGTATTATTTATGGCATATCCTTAGAATGGCCCATTAATATTGGTTTGCTGGGGGTTGCTGGGGTTTGACTTCAGGCACACCTGACAAGCAGCAGATTTATGGGCTGCACCACATCCCCCTCGTTGCTTACCAGGTACAGATCCATACCATTGTAGTGGCTGCACTGGGTGCACTGGGTGCTAACTGCAGCTCAGTTCCATTCAAGCGAATGGGATTGAGCTGTCATACCAGGCACAATCACTACAGACCTGTTCCTGGTAAACAATAAAAGGAATTTGATGCTTGTTGGGGATGCTGCAGTCCTTTAGTCAGCTGATTGGTGGGGATCCAGGAAGCCTCCCCGCAAGGGATATGAATGGATCATAGTGAAGATATGCCATCAATATTATGGTTTTGAATACTCTATAAATGTGCAATTTATATTAAGGGATTCAATATCCTTATCCTAATCAATAAAACACATTCTGTATCAATTTTCAAATATTTGTAAATTGACAAAATTAATCCAGGAGCAAAACTGACAAAATTAAAGGAGTTACCCCATTATTGATGTAAGAAATGAAAATCCAATATCATAAAGTACATGACAGTCTCTTTTTCACAAACTCAGAACCAGCTTTATACCTCACATGAATTTACCCAGGCAGTTAAAGGGTGGAACTGAGCATGTGCTTCCATCTCACTGAGCAAGACAGTAAAATTAGAAAAATAACAAACAGCAGGTGGCGCCATAAATCTCAGTAAATCACTCAGTGGCTATACTACATTTATAATTACATGGAATTACAAAAGTATTCAGATACTGGTACTAGTTTGAAAGATGTCCAAAAAAAAATTCAGGGGACAACCCCCTTCTTTTTGTCATTAATATTATCATTACAAATATCAGTTTGCATAAATAAATGTAATTTATGTCTGCAGGATTTCAATAGTTTTATTATGTATCATACTATGGATTATTTTAGGGTTTGCTCTTCATGATTTCATTTACAGATGAAACTTCTTTTTTTTAACTCTGCAACTGGCTATGAAAGACCAGACTGGTTTAGACCAGTGAAAGACCAGACTGGTTTAGACTTCATTTTGTATGTATGTATAGGTTTTGGTGCTTAATTGAATAGTCTATAGCTTTCTGTGTATGATCTTGGGTCTCCCATATGAACTTTATGGTGGGTTCTGCTTTTGAAATATATATGTATGCTAAAAATCACTATGCCTACTACCATGAAGTCAAAATCAATTATTGCTTTGACATGGCTGGTTAACCTATATATAACGTTCCACACTTGTACTAAGTTGCCTGCTTTTAATTATCATGTTAGATATGAATCTATAGCATTCAGCAGTATATGATCCCTGCTTCTAATTATCATGTTTGAAAGTTTTTGCGCTTAGCCATTGAGTGCCTGGGGATCTTTTTGGTAACATAATCTTTTGTAAGACCTGACCTGTAACAATATATGTATAATTAAAGGATAATTCCAATGAACACATTTCTTTAATGCTCAGTTTTCAAGTTCCCTTGACAATGGATCCATCAGAATAGAAGATCTAAGAGGAGGAAGTGCATAATATTCTATTCTAGTTATCTAACTATATCCATGTTGGGTGGGGATACCCTTGCGGTATGTGAAAGGTATCCGGTCGTATAATCTCTTCTTGCTCTATGTAATTCTATATTTCATATATTTACCAATATAGAACTGATCCAGCAGTGACAGCGGCAGTGTTTGTAAAGAAAGCTAAAAATGTGGGTGCAGATGCTGCAGTTATTATACAGCCAAACTACTTATCCCAGCCCTAACCCATGTCTTTAACCAATCACCAACCACCAGTGTCTTCCTTTCTTCTTTTAAACATACCACTATCACACCCATAGTGAAGAACCCTTCATTGGACCCCATCCTCTTTATCCAGCTTTTCCTCCATCTCGCTACTTCTATTTGCTTCACAACTCCTAGAACAAAACATCAATCTCAAACTGTATTCCCACCTCTCGTCCCACACAATTTACAATCTAGCTTCCGACCCTATCTGTCCACTGAAACCGCTCTAACCAAGTCACCCCTGATCTGCTAGCTGCCAAAGCTAAACATCATTACTCTGTACTCCTCCTTTTTGACCTCTCCTCTGCCTTTGACATAGTTGACCACTCTTTCCTATTGCAAACTCTCTCACCCCTCGGCAATAGAGACCTGGCCCTCTTCTGGATCTCCTCGTACCTCACCAACCGAACATTCAGTGTCTCCTTTTCACACACCACCTCCTCAAAATACCCCTCTATTGGTGTCCCTCAAGGCTCTTTCCTGGGACCCCTACTTTTCTCCATTTCATATTTAGTCTGGGATAACACATGGAGTCCCATGGCTTTTAGTACCACCTCTATACTGATGACACTCAAATTTACTTCTCTGCCTTAGAAGTCACTTCTTTTTTTATTCAGAATTGCAGTGTCTTTCAGCTATATCTTCAATCTTCTCCTCTCGCTTCTTACAACTCAACATGGAGAAAATAGAATTTGTCATCTTTCTCCCATGTCACTCAGCCCACACCTATCCATAACAGTTAACAGCACCATGCTTTCTCCAGTCTCACAAGTTGTACTGCCTTGAGAAAACATTTGATTCTGACCTGCCCTTCAAGCCACACATCAAACCCTTACCACTTCCTGCCACCTACAACTGAATAACATCTGTATTAACTCCTTCCTCACCCCTGAGACAACCAAAATGCTAGTGCATGCCCTCTTCATCTCCCGTCTGGACTACTGCAACATACTCTTCTGTGGCCTCCCATCCACACTCCTGCACACCTCTAGTCTATCCTCGACTCTACTGCCTGGTTAATCTACCTCTCCCCTCTTTCTCCTCTGGCTCTTGCCTCTGCCAGTTCAAAATGTGTAGCATCCCAGACCTAGGGGTACTATAAATTGTTTATTGTTATGCAATGTATTTCACTGTGTGATTCCTGGCTATTTCTACCAGCAAGGAAGGTATGGCAAAGGTTGGCAGGAACAGGGTTAACAGGGTAGTTCCTCCCCTCTTGGTGGGAGTGGGATGGTCCTGCCTAGAGACAGAGTGGAGAGGCCCGACCTGCATTGCTCCTACTCCTGCTACAGATTTCTCCGGAGAGAACCGTTACTAAATTGCCTCAAGTAAAGCCTTGGGAAGATAAGTGGAGTGAACTGCTATATTCAACTTAGCTTCTACAGACACTGCTGTGAAGTGAGGGAATATAGCTAAGCCATCCTTCACCAAATAACCACTAGGTCAGTATCACCTAAGTGCCTCCATATCCTTCCTGGTGCCAGAGAAGAATTGCACTAGAGCCTGATGCTGCTGTATGTATTTCATGCTCTACGTTGTACTTAGTAAAAAGGACTTTGTTACATTCAACTTTGGCCTCATTCTTCAGTGCTACAAATTTCACTGCAATGAACCCCAGGGAGCGACAGCCTGAGGCCTCATGCACACAAACCTATTTTCTTTCCGTGTCCGTTCCGTTTTTTGTATGTGGACCGTATACAGAACCATTCATTTCAATGGGTCCGCAAAAAAAACGGAAGTTACTCCATGTGCATTCCTTTTCCGTATGTCCGTATTTTCATTCCGCAAAAAAATTTAACATGTCCTATTATTGTCCGCATTATGGGCAAGGATAGGACTGTTCTATTAAGGGCAAGCTGTTCCGTTTCGCAAAATATGGACGTCATCCGTATGTTTTGCGTACCTCAAAATACATACAGTCGTGTGCATGAGGCCTGAGGTAGGACACCATGACATTACAACAATACATTAGGGCCACTACCAATCCTCCCATCCTCTACACCGGCTCACACGGGGGATTGTTGCAAATGAAAACAACTACATTTAAGGCTGTGACGAAACCAACCTCGCCACGGTGTTTTGGAGGGGGCTGTTTGCCAGCCTCTTGCCTCAGGATTATGGCCCATACTAACTTTAAAGGAGAAGACAGACCGGCCACACAGCTTAAATCTGTCTTTGGAATTGTATTTTATGTTATTATGCGTTCGGTTAAATTGTATGTTATGTGAGGGTACCCAGATAGCTAATAGTATTGTATTCGTGTATTCTGAGTGCCATTCACCTAATGATATGCACTCAGACTTGAGCTATCTGGGGATATGTTAAATGTCTGTGTTTGCTGTGGGGGTGTGACATTGTGTGTTTGGGTGGTGATTCCTGTCCTGTTGTCTCCACATGTGTATTGGCGATTTCCCTTTATCCTGAGACATAATTGGATTGCTCCTCGGGTGTCGCCAGGGCAGAGAGGAGGAAACCATGATGCATTGTGGGGATGTGTTGCGTCTGTGTATCCTGAATTGCTGCATATCTGTCCTGTGTCACAGTCTCCCTTCTGGTCCCCTAAGGGCGTGGCCACCAGATGGGGACCTGCATAAATACGGGCGAGTAGCCCTCAATAAAGTGTTCCTGTTTTAACCCTCAAAGTGAAGTGTCGTCTCATTCTTGGGGGGGAGGATTCATGGTATGCTGTTCCAGTTTGACTGCTAGGAGCATAAACCTATTCGTATGGTTTCCTATTCCACTGTCTACAGCATTCATATGCTTGAAGAGGATTTATCTGCTTCTTCGGTTCGGTGATGGTGGTGTCTGCCAGAGTGCTTGGAGACCTCAGGAAACGCTAGGAGCATCCAGCAACAGAGGTACTCAGTCGGGGTGCCAGGTGATCTGTTACATTGCTGGCAAGCAGTGGGATGGCGTCCTAGTGTGAGGAGAAGCAGCTCGGAGACACCGTTCGTGGAGTATATTGAGGGCAACGCTATTATCCATACAGCGCCCCTGGCTACAGCAGGATGGAATCGGCTAGTCTTCGAACAGCATTCCACTACGAGGAGGATGATGACCCGGACTGGAGGGATGCAGTCCGGAAAGGCGTCTGGCACGAGACCCTGGAAGATGTACAGCGTCGGCGGGGCGAGTGTCTCCCCAGTGAGGAGCAGCAGTTGCGGATGTGAGTGGCCCTGCGAATGCCCCTTCTGGGAGAGAAGCCCCTGAATGAGTGGGTGACAGAACTGGAGAGCCTGGTATGGAAGGAGCTTTGGCTAGATGACGCCTACCAGGCACTCTGGTGGTATGTGATTCGGCACTCCCCCGGGATGGCTGAGCATGACAGACTCGAGGGTGAGGATTATGATGGCCCTGACCTGTTGTTTGAGGCCTTCGCAGAACCGGAGTTCGGAGATGCTGGAGGGTCCCGGTTCTGGGATATCTATGACCACAGGGAGGCTGTGCATGATTGGGCTACAGCGAGAGAGGTGAGACAAGACCTGGCATCTCTAGTGACAAAGGAGTGGGAGCTGGAGCAGGACTACCAATACTTCTTCAGCTCAATTCGGTCCCAATATACACTGCCAGAGAGCTGGGTGGCAGTCCCAGACCTACAACCCTACAGCTGGGAAGACCCGACTGAAGTATCCCCTGCTTTAGTACCAGCTACAGAGGTAGGGGTCCTCATAGACTGGTCCTGTGAGGAACCACAACAGGCAGGTGTAGACGGGACCGAGGGCTCTCCACCGGGGTGCTGGGCAGCTGGCCCAGACCCTCAGCAGCAGCCGGAGTTGCCAGGGGTGGACGCAGGTGGTCCTTACTCGCAAATGTTTAGGGACCTCACAGACTGGTCCTGGGAGGACCCACAGATGGCAGGTGGAGATGGGACCGAGGTCTCTCTACCAGCCCTACAAGGATGCTGGGCTGCCTGCCCAGATCTCCAGCGGCAGTGCATATCACAGGGAGAGGAGACAACCGGTCTCTCTGCCCAGCGGCAACCTGAGTTCCAGGGGGAGGAGATGCGGGGTCCCTCTGCCCTACAGCAACCAGAGTCCTGGGGAGGAGAGGCAACCGGCCTCACCTTCCACCAGCAGCCGGAGATACCGGGAAAAGGGGAACACAAGCCCCTCTGCATGGGCGCAGATGAGACCGCAGGCTCGGTGCCAGTCCTACAGGGATGCTGGACAGTCGGTCCAGATCCCCATCCATCTCCGCAGGGATACCAGGAGGAGGAGGTAAGTGGGCCCTCTCCTTCCCAGCTACTTCCCAACAGAGTTCTGGGGGCAGGGGATGAGCCTGCGCTACCCACTGATCCCTTCCCAGCGGAAGAGCTGGCATCAGGGCAGAGAGCCGCTAGCCTCTGCTCCACCGACCCCCTTGTTACAGGACTGGCTTGTACCCCCCTCACCCCAGCAGAAGAGCTGGCATCAGGGCAGAGCGCAGTCGGCCTCTGCCCTCCTCTATCCTCTTCTCCAGAGGCTGACTTTCCACAGGCTACCCCAGCGGAAGTGCTGGCATCTAGGCAGAGCGCAGTTGGCCTCTGCCCTCCCCTATCCTCTTCTCTAGAGCCGGACTTCCCACAGGCTACCCCAGCGGAAGAGCTGGCATCAGGGCAGAGCACAGTCGGCCTCTGCCCACCAAGTACCTACAGCTCCAAGCTAGAGAGCAACAAGGAAGCAAGGAGTCGCAGATGCCCACTCAACAGCTGGGGACATACAGAACAGAGCCAGGCCCCAAGATTCAACAGGTCCAGTATTGGGTTGTGGTTGGACTGCCAGACTAACTCAGGTACTGACCGTGAGGTCAGGTATCTGGTTAGTCTTCCCTGGGAGGGGGAGATGTGTGACGAAACCAACCTCGCCACAGTGTTTTGGAGGGGGCTGTTTGCCAGCCTCTTGCCTCAGGATTATGGCCCATACTAACTTTAAAGGAGAAGACAGACCGGCCGCACAGCTTAAATCTGTCTTTGGAATTGTATTTTATGTTATTATGCGTTCGGTTAAATTGTATGTTATGTGAGGGTACCCAGATAGCTAATAGTATTGTATTCGTGTATTCTGAGTGCCATTCACCTAATGATATGCACTCAGACTTGAGCTATCTGGGGATATGTTAAATGTCTGTGTTTGCTGTGGGGGTGTGACATTGTGTGTTTGGGTGGTGATTCCTGTCCTGTTGTCTCCACATGTGTATTGGCAATTTCCCTTTGTCCTGAGACATAATTGGATTGCTCCTCGGGTGTCGCCAGGGCAGAGAGGAGGAAACCATGATGCATTGTGGGGATGTGTTGTGTCTGTGTATCCTGAATTGCTGCTTATCTGTCCTGTGTCATAGTCTCCCTTCTGGTCCCCTAAGGGCGTGGCCACCAGATGGGGACCTGCATAAATACGGGCAAGTAGCCCTCAATAAAGTGTTCCTGTTTTAACCCTCAAAGTGAAGTGTCGTCTCATTCTTGGGGGGGGGGGGGGGGGGAGGATTCATGGTATGCTGTTCCAGTTTGACTGCTAGGAGCGTAAACCTATTCGTATGGTTTCCTATTCCACTGTCTACCGCATTTATATGCTTGAAGAGGATTTATCTGCTTCTTCTGTTCGGTGATGGTGGTGTCTGCCAGAGTGCTTGGAGACCTCAGGAAACGCTAGGAGCATCCAGCAACGGAGGTACTCAGTTGGGGTGCCAGGTGATCTGTTACAAAGGCCATCCACAATCTGTCCCCTACTGATTTCTGACCTACTATCTCAATACATCTCCACTCCTACTGATCTTCACATGAACTCCACTTTTGATCTCCTTTTATCTGTTCCTCGCTTGTGCATCTCCAATACTCTGGAACTTACTGCCCCAGCACATCTGACTATCTAAACCTTCAGAAGCAACCTGAAAACACACCTCCTCAGGCAGGGCCGTCTTTACCAAGGGGCAAAAGGGGCAGCTGCCCCGGGCCCAGTTGCTCCTGGGGGGCCCAAGGCAGCTGCCTCTTGAGCCCTGCTAGCTACTGCCCCGGGTGTCAAGCTGTCTGTGTACTTTAACGTTGTGATCTAGGACCTTAGATGACATCATCACCATGTGACCAGTAACCTAGCAATTACTGGTCACATGGCTATGAGGTTATCACAGGTCCTAGCAGGAGTGTTGCAGAAGTTAATTGTGGAGCTTTTTTGTGTGAAGATTACATCAGAAAAAGATGACAGGGGCTGTTATGTTAATATACTGTAAACTACTGTATAGTGGGGTGCTGTATACTGTGTGGGACTGTATACTGTGTGGTGGGCTGTATACTGTGTGGTGGACTGTATACTGTGTGGGGCTGTATACTGTGGGGGGCCTGTATACTGTGTGGTGGGCTGTATACTGTGTGGTGGGCTGTATACTGTGTGGGGGCCTGTATACTGTGTGGTGGGCTGTATACTGTGTGGGGGGGCTGTATACTGTGTGGGGGGGGCTGTATAATGTGTGGGGGCCTGTATACTGTGTGGGGGCCTTATACTGTGTGGTGGGCTGTATACTGTGTGAGGGGTCTGTATACTGTGTGGGGCCTTATACTGTGTGGTGGGCTGTATACTGTGTGGGGGGCTGTATACTGTGTGGGGGTCTGTATACTGTGTGCGGGCCTGTATACTGTGTGGTGGGCTGTATACTGTGTGGGGGGCTGTATACTGTGTGGGGGGGCTGTATACTGTGTGGGGGGCTGTATACTGTGGGGGCTGTATACTGTGTGGGGGTCTGTATACTGTGGGGGCCGTATACTGTGGGAGGCTGTATACTGTGTGGGGGGCTGTATACTGTGTGGGGGCCTGTATACTGTGTGGGGGCCTGTATATTGTGGAGTTCTATACTGCTGTACTGTATACTGTGGGGGTCTGTATACTGTGGGTGCGGTATAGTGTGGAGTGCTATACTGCTGTACTGTATAGTGTGGGGTGCTGTATTGTGTATAGTTTGGGGTGCTGTATACAGTGAGGTGTTGTATACTGTGAGGTGTTGTATACTGTGGGGTGCTGTATACTGTGGGCTGCTATACTGCTCTACTATATACTGTGGGGTACTGTATAGTGTGGGGTGCTATACTGCCTACTGTGTGGTGCTGTATACTATAGGGTGCTATACTGCATACTGTGTGGTGCTGTATACTATAGGGTGCTATACTGCATACTGTGGGGTGCTGGGGTGCACTGTAAAACTAAGGTGAGCCGAGCCCTGGTCTCCTTCCTGCAGAGCGGTGCCCACTTCCAGCCTGAGCCCAGCTGCCCAGAACACTGATCCTGAGCCGCTGGAGTCTTCAGAACTGGAAGTATTTACAGTAATTCACTGTACTCTACCAGATGTGTGGATTTTTTGTGTGTGTGTTGTGGTGGAGGTCGTGATTGCCTGCTAAGGTGTGGGAAGGCGGGATCCAGGGGGCCGAAGTAAATTTTTGCCCAGGGTCCAATCAATATTAAAGACGTCCCTGTCCTCAGGTAAGCCTACCACCTACAATAAGCATGCTGCCACCACCCAGCCAGATGAGCAGATTTTGCTCTCACATACTGTTTCCTTTCTTCTTCCTTGTAGATTGTCCTGCCACTGTCAATGTATTTGACTTTTATATATAGATATGGTTGAAGTACATTGCATTCATTGATTACTGATGTAATAATAGGCTTATAGACTTATTGAAAACATGATATTTTAATGCTGGTGATACATTGCTTTTCTTATTGTGTTAGCTTTCTCACTTAAGCTCACATGTCAACAGTCAGATATTTTAGATAAAATGGGCAATTAATTCTATTAAAGTCACTGGAAAACACATTCGCTCTTATTTATCACGCTTTCACTCTATTATTCTCCATTTAAAAAAGTCACAAAATTAGGTTTTTGCGACTTTTTTGCCTCACTTGAGCAAACATTTTGCAACTTTCTGAATTTTTACACCACATTTTTGTAATATGGGTGGAAAAGTTAGTATGGTTAGCTCTGTTAATGACTGTCACAAAAACAATTGCAGTCGTACTCCAGGAGAAGGGAAGTAGGAAAACTGGAGGAGCTTTTCTAGACAGAAGTTAAGGATAAGACAAATTTATCAAACAACAAGTGACATTTGATACATGTGGCATAAAGTACTCCGACACAGACAAGCAAAACTGACTTTCAATATTCCCCTCATGATAAATTCCCCCCATATAGTATTGTTAGTTTTTATAGCAGTGTAAAGCACTAGCAAGTGCTGCAATTTCTGAAATTCAGGTATTGTACTGACATCAGAGCCCGTATGAAACCATTCTGTTTGGTACCATCCAGCACTGAAACGATTCTTTTAGGGGAGAAATCTTTCCTAATATGGCATCTGATGGAGCTTAGTACATACAAGATACAACGGGAAGAGCACTCATAGACAGGACTGTAGAGACAGGCTCAATGGCCAGAAAGATGTTCACCTTTGTGTGTTGCGCTGAGGACCCAGCAACCTTACAGGTGTTGTTGGTAGTAGGGAGTGCAGCTTGTGATCACCAGGTACTGTATATGCAAGGCTGTGAAATACAGGCGATAGAGGTGAAAAGGGGGACTTCAGTACAACACAACCTCCAGACTCGAGTGGTGTGGAACTTTATTGGTGCAAGAGCTCTTCTGCAACAAAGTGGGGTGTCTAGGCCAATGGGATCTAGGAAGTAGATGCTGTAGGTCCCGCTGGCGCTATAAAACAGAGCGCATAAAGGGGATCACTCTCCTCAGGGTGGCTATTCTGCAGGAATCAATTTTTTAGGGCTATATTAGGGAAGGTCATGTTTTGATCCTTCTAATCGTATTAATAAAAGATATGTTTTTGAAGGATGTTTTTCTTTTCTGTAATTTCTTTGGCTATATTCCCCTTAACTATAAACTATTCCTGATAATAACGCCTCAGGTCCTATGATTAGCCTATATTGTCCCATACAATTTTATGGGTGACGTATTACAGCTCTATACAACTTGTGGGTTGTGTAGAGCTGTAATCCAGTCAAATTCATGAGGTTTAACTAAAGACCATCAGAATCTGCTGAATTCTCTTATTTTTTTGTGTGTACTTCTCTTGTGCCTGCCTTGGCTGAGGGTTAAACACTGGGATCTTGACTGACTCCCAATGCTGATGGCTGAAGTAAAGTATAGCTATGTTTAACCATTAGATTTTAGTTAATGGTAAAACACAGGTAGATGAAATAGAGCTATTTGGATCACAGTATTATCTTTGCACATTGTTGGCATTGCTGTAAATGTTCCTGCACCAAATTTATAATATAATGCATACCATTTTGTTCTACATTTGTGAGCAGTAGGCATATGTAGCTCAGAGAACCGTTTCATATTTACAATGACATAAAACGTATTGTTTGGTATGTCTTTCTCGTCATTTTTGGTGGCATTGCATCAGATGTGTGGTGTATATTCATACACATTCTCGCCTGCCCCCCTATCTGTCCACAAGTTCTGAGCAGTATTTCAGCATTTTTTTTAGTTTGTACAGTTGTGTTTAAAATAATAGCAGTGTGTTTAAAAAAGTGAATAAAGCTCAAAACCCTTCTAATAGCTTTTATTTCCATACACACAAATGCATTGGGAACACTGCACATTCTATTCCAAATCAATGAAGAAAAATATATCAAATGTGTGTTGTTCCTCTAAAAAATTAAGAAAAGTGAATATTAGACTGTTCAAAAAAAAATAGCAGTGTTTGTATTTTTCTTTACAAACTCAAACATTCACTATATAAACTGAAAAATGTTTGAAGAGTTTGCTTTCTTTGAATCACTTAACTAACATTTAGTTGTATAACCGCTGTTTCTGAGAACTGCTGTACATCTGTGTTGCATGGAGTCAACCAACTTCTGGCACCTGTGAACAGGTATTCCAGCCCAGGATGATTGGACTACATTCCACAGTTCTTCTCCATTTCTTGGTTTTGCCTCAGAAACAGCATTTTTGATGTCACCCCACAAGTTTTCTATTGGATTAAGATCCCCGGATACTGTGATCCAAATAGCTCTATTTCATCTACCTGTGTTTTACCATGATCTAAAATCTAATGGTTAAACATAGCTATACTTTACTTCAGCCATCAGCATTGGGAGTCAGTCAAGATCCCAGTGTTTAACCCTCAGCTACGGCAGGCACAAGAGAAGTACACACAAAAAAATAAGATTGGGCTGACGACTCCATAATGTCAATCTTGTTGGTTTGGAACCAAGATGTTGCACATTTACTGGTGTTTGGGGTCGTTGTCTTGTTGGAAAACCCATTTCAAGGGCATTTCCTCTTCTGCACAAGGCAGCATGACCTCTTCAAGTATTCTGATGTATTTAAACTGATCCAAAATGCCTCGTATGCGATAAATAGGTCCAACACCTTAGTATGAGAAACATCCCCATATCATGATGCTTCACAGTGTACTGTGGCTTGAATTCAGTGTTTGGGGTCATCTGACAAACTGTCTCCGGCCACTAGACCCAATAAGAACAATCTTACTTTCATCAGTCCACAAAATGTCTCTTTAGGCCAGTCAATGTGCTCTTTGGCAAATTGTGACCTCTTCAGCACGTCTTTTTTTTAGCAGTGGGACTTTGCGGGGGCTTCTTGCAGATAGCTTGGCTTCACATAGGCGTGTTCTAATTGTAACAGTACTCACAGGTAACTTTAGACCTTCTTTGATCTTCCTGGAGCTGATTGTTGGCTGAGTCCTTGACATTTTGGCCATTCTTCTATCCATTCAAATGGTAGTTTTTCGCTTTCTTCCACATCTTTCAGGTTTTGGTTGCCATTTTATAGCATTTGCGATCATTTTAACTGAGCAGCCTATCATTTTCTGCACTTCATTATATGTTTTCCCCTCTCCAATCAACTTTTTAATCAAGGTACGCTGTTCTTCTGAACAATGTCTGGAACTACCCATTTTCCTCAGAATTTCAGAGACAAATGCACTGTAACCAGCATGTACAACATTTGCTGCCTTCCTTTCTTAAGGGCAACAATTGACACCTATTTTTAAAAAAAATTTATGACCTCACTCATTGAACTCCACACTGCTATTATTTTGAACATGCCCCTTTCAATTAGTGATTCAATTACACAGAATCAGCAGCATGCATGTCATGACTGTTGGGTCTGTTGGATTTCTATTACTCTACTACACCTGCTAGTAAATTATTTGCCATGTAGAAATATAATTTCTACCAAAAACAGTGATTGATTTGGTTAGTGATGTCTGACTGCTATTATTTTTAACACAACTGTATATGTCTATGGAGCCAAACAGTTATGGCTGAGCCATCAAAACATTTACCATTTAATTGCTCAGGTGTTTAGATCATTGCAATAAATAAAATAAAATGAATTAAAAATATATCTATAAGTATAAAAATATACATACATGGACGTGTCATGAATCCATGGATATAAAGGGCAACACAAAGAGATGGCCATGACTTTTAAACAGGAAGATACAAACCATTTTGACCAGCAGCTTTAAGGCTGGGTTCAGACCTGAGCGTTTTACAGCGCGTTCCTACGCGCTGTAAAATGCTCAACAGGCAAGAACCAATGATTCCCTATAGGAATGGTTCTCACCTGAGCGTTTTACAGCGTTCTTTGGGGCGTCTTGTCGCGCGTTCCCGTACATAGACTTCAGCGGGAACGCGCGACAATGGGCGTTCGCTTGTCTCTGTATGCGCGATTGCCAACGAGCGTACAATCGCGCATACAGAGCGTACGTTCAGTACGCTCAGGTCTGAACCCAGCGTTACTCTCTTAACTTCAATGGAGGAAAATGTAAAATACCCAGGTTGTAAATTCTTTTAGACTTTGATCAGATCACATTAAGAGCTTACTTGGATCCTTCTGAAGTATGCCTCTGACAGAAGGCTGCAATGTATCCTACTGTATAGTTATATAGTGACATACATCTTCAATAGGTTCTCCTACCTAAAGTTTCACAGCAACCGTTGGCACTCCAGCTGCTGTGAAACTACAACTCCCAGCATGCAAACATGCTCAGCTGTTCTTCAAACTCTCACAGAAGTGATTGAAGCATTCTGGGAGTTGTAGTTTATGAACAGCTGGAGTGCCGGAGGTTGCTGATCCCTTGTATAGTCTATGATGGTTTTCCATACTGCAAAAAGTATAATGACATATACTGGCCCAATGTAAGCCAAAAGGACACTCTGTTCAATGAATGGAGTCCTATGGATACACTGGAAGCTGGGAGGAAACTCTGAGTTAATAGAATGAGATCTTTGGTTCAGAATCCTCACATCTTAGAGTGGTTACAAAGAGTGTCCGTTATTCTGGAGAACCTGTCCTGAATTATACGGACAACCAACTGAGTGATTAGTACAGTGTAATGTTTAATATGCCCTGTGGTGGCACTGCTGGGAAATTGAGCAATTACTGCCAGATTAAAGCTGAACACTAGTCCCAGCAAGGGGGGACACTTTGTGGTGAATTTATTGCCATAGGGTACTTCTAACAAGTAGGGATTATCCAAAGCGGGCAACTCCTATAATGCCAAATAAAATAACAAAATAGTTGCATTTTATGATGACCCCTTTTTGACACCACTAAATGTTCTCCAGCTAATGGCTAAAACTCTACCACAAGGATGGCCAACCTGCGGCTCTCCAGCTGTTGCGAAACTACAATTCCCAGCATGCCCAGACTGCCTACAGCTATCAGCCTACAGCAGGGCTACAGGGAATTGTAGTTTTACAACAGCTTGAGAGCCGCAGGTTGGCCATCCCTGCTCTACCACTACCCCCGCATGTACTCTGCACATGATACAGATAATAAGCTCTTTACTCAAGTCATTGTTGGCTCAAATATAAGAGAAAACAACTAAAATAGAAGAGATAGTTCTCAGCATTAGGGTCCATTCACACGTCCGCAAAAGGGTCCGCACCCGTTCCGCATTCATTCTTTATGGGCCCGGACGTGAAGAGGAAAGCATACTATGTGCTCTCCGCTTCCGCATTTGCGGAGCGTGGCCCCGAACTTCCGGTCCGCAAAATATAGAACATGTCCTATTCTTGTCCGCAGCTGCGGACAAGAATAGGCATTTCTATAGGGGTGCCGGGCGGGTGTGTTGCGGATCCGCAACACACCACGGACGTGTGAATGGACCCTTAATGGGATGGCATGGCAGAAGTCTGTGAGGTGAATCCAAAGCCAATAGCTGCAGAGCAGGAAGTGATATCACAGAAGGGGGCGTTTCTTTGTCAAATTCTCCCATACAGCTCAGTAATATGCAGCCATTTTGTTATTACCTGCGATAATAGTCTTAGAGTGTGCAGAGCACCTTGAAAAATTGAATTTGAGATAAAAGAGGGAAACATGAACATCCTTGGAATGCAGCAGGACTCTAGTTGCTGCTTTACACTAAACTGAAAGTTTGCATAGTATGTTTTTTTGCATCTGGTATACATAGATTAGAAACACAGTACTGTAATGTCGGTGATCTTCTGTAAGGACCATTAAAATGGTGAAGCTGTCACAATTAATCTCCTTTTTAGGCTTCATCTGAACCCTTCTCCATGATTGTTTCCTGTGTATTTTTTTAACTCTATCGTTGACTCATAAAATTAGCTTGCAGCTTGAAGTGGTTTTCCTAGCTCACTATACAGAAGAGTAAACCGAGACACATCTGCTTTTAATAGAAATTAATTAAGGCTTGTCAGCATACAATAGTTAATTTCAAAATAGAGAAAGCTGATTCTTCCTTTTTAGGAAACACCTTAATACTGTACAAAGATTTGATCAGTTATAACATATTTTGGCTGTTAACGTATAGTTCTGCTTGGTTTTGGAAGATATCGAAAAAAAAATCTGTATCTAGTAATTTCGCTATGACTTTCTGTACTGCTTTGCTAAGTTTATTTTTTATTTAACGTCTTCCAAAAGCAGCAATTTTCAGTAGTTTTTTTTTTGCATTTTTGTTTTTACTCCCTGCGTTCCCAGAGCCATAACTTTTTAATTTTTCCATTCACAAAGCCACTGAGGGCTTGTTTTTTACCAGACAACTTGTACCTTCTAGTGGCACCATTTCATATCACATATGATGTAGTGGGAAGCTGGACTAAATGGGGTAGGATTGAAAAAACAACAACATAATCTGCAACAGTTTTATGGGATTTGTTTTCATGGTGTTCCCTATGCGGTAAAACGGACCTGTTATCTTCATTCTCTGGGTCAGTATGAGTACAGTGATAGGACAGTTGTATTGTTTTTCTTGTAGTGTAATATTTAACCCGCTCGCTACTAGCGCCGTACGGTGCAGGAGCGATAGGCAACCATGCCACCTGTTCGCACGTGCAGCAGGTGTCATAGCCGGCAGGTCTCTGCTGTTTCAAACAGCAGAGACCTGCCGCTAATTTGACTGGCAATAATGCCGATCGCAGTAATTAAAGCTTTTAGATGCAGTGATCAAGTGAGATCACAGCATCTAAATACGCAAAATCTTGCGGCCAATGGGGATGTAGGTAGTTGATTTTTAATGCTGTGAGCATAGAGCATACCCCTACACCCACATATGTGCGTGGCAAATAATACAGGCATTCACAGTGTAGGAACACTTATACACAGTACAAATGTAGAAAACAACAGGCAAAAAGGCAGTAAAACGATGCCGACAACGTTACCAACCTCCACAGTACAAATGTTTTCTACATTTGTACTGTGTATGAGTGTCTCTACACTGTGAGATGCCTGCATTATTTGGCACGCACATATGTGGGTGTAGGGGTATGCTCTATATGCTAGGTCAGTACAACAGGCAGTGTAACTAAATGGATGGACAGGTACATCAACCTTTGCGGACTTCCTGCCTATTGCACCTTTTTTAATTTTACAGATATATTTCTGTCTGAGGGTCTGATAGTTACCTTGAGCTTTTGGGGTGGATTTTCGCCATGGTACTAGTCTGTACTGCATCTTGTATGTCATTTTATGAATTTATTGTATGTCTTTTCTATATTTAACAATAAAGTATGTATTTAGACTTTTTGTGTGGTTTTCTAATTCTGGCGAGGTGTACAGTGTAGCCACACAACATTATTTGTGGTATTTTTGGATTATTTCCATCTACGTCTACACTACGTGCAGAATTATTAGGCAAATGAGTATTTTGACCACATCATCCTCTTTATGCATGTTGTCTTTCTCCAAGCTGTATAGGCTCGAAAGCCTACTACCAATTAAGCATATTAGGTGATGTGCATCTCTGTAATGAGAAGGGGTGTGGTCTAATGACATCAACACCCTATATCAGGTGTGCATAATTATTAGGCAACTTCCTTTCCTTTGGCAAAATGGGTCAAAAGAAGGACTTGACTGGCTCAGAAAAGTCAAAAATAGTGAGATATCTTGCAGAGGGATGCAGCACTCTTAAAATTGCAAAGCTTCTGAAGCGTGATCATCGAACAATCAAGCGTTTCATTCAAAATAGTCAACAGGGTCGCAAGAAGCATGTGGAAAAACCAAGGCGCAAAATAACTGCCCATGAACTGAGAAAAGTCAAGCGTGCAGCTGCCAAGATGCCACTGGCCACCAGTTTGGCCATATTTCAGAGCTGCAAAATCACTGGAGTGCCCAAAAGCACAAGGTGTGCAATACTCAGAGACATGGCCAAGGTAAGAAAGGCTGAAAGACGACTACCACTGAAAAAGACACACAAGCTGAAACGTCAAGACTGGGCCAAGAAATATCTCAAGACTGATTTTTCAAAGGTTTTATGGACTGATGAAATGAGAGTGAGTCTTGATGGGCCAGATGGCTGGATTGGTAAAGGGCAGAGAGCTCCAGTCCGACTCAGACGCCAGCAAGGTGGAGGTGGAGTACTGGTTTGGGCTGGTATCATTAAAGATGAGCTTGTGGGGCCTTTTTGGGTTGAGGATGGAGTCAAGCTCAACTCCCAGTCCTACTGCCAGTTTCTGGAAGACACCTTCTTCAAGCAGTGGTACAGGAAGAAGTCTGCAAGGTAAGAAAAACATGATTTTCATGCAGGACAATGCTCCATCACACGCGTCCAAGTACTCCACAACGTGGCTGGCAAGAAAGGGTATAAAAGAAGAAAATCTAATGACATGGCCTCCTTGTTCACCTGATCTGAACCCCATTGAGAACCTGTGGTCCATCATCAAATGTGAGATTTACAAGGAGGGAAAACAGTACACCTCTCTGAACAGTGTCTGGGAGGCTGTGGTTGCTGCTGCACGCAATGTTGATGGTGAACAGATCAAAACACTGACAGAATCCATGGATGGCAGGCTTTTGAGTGTCCTTGCAAAGAAAGGTGGCTATATTGGTCACTGATTTGTTTTTGTTTTGTTTTTGAATGTCAGAAATGTATATTTGTGAATGTTGAGATGTTATATTGGTTTCACTGGTAAAAATAAATAATTGAAATGGGTATATATTTGTTTTTTGTTAAGTTGCCTAATAATTATGCACAGTAATAGTCACCTGCACACACAGATATCCCCCTAAAATAGCTAAAACTAAAAACAAACTAAAAACTACTTCCAAAAATATTCAGCTTTGATATTAATGAGTTTTTGGGGTTCATTGAGAACATGGTTGTTGTTCAATAATAAAATTAATCCTCAAAAATACAACTTGCCTAATAATTCTGCACTCCCTGTATAGTTTTTATTGATAAAAAAATTTGAGTGTGCATTACTTTTTCATCACTTTTTATTCAATTTTTGTTGGGAGGTGAAATGAGAAAAAAACTGCAAATCGGCATTTTGATTTTTTCCGTTACAGCGTTCACCAAATGGGATAAATACATTTATATTTTAATAGTATGGGTTTTGGGGAATTTGGTGGTGCAAATGATCTTTTTTTTTTTTTTTTGAATCAGATAATTTTTATTGAAATAAAAGCAAAAACAAATGTTTTCATTAAATACAATAACAAAACCCCCCCATAACACAAACATTGAATGAGATGAGCAGCAAGTATAACATATCATCCAGATACATTAAAATATGTGCAATACAAAGATTACAATAGTGAACTCAACAATGGAGACAATAGAGACATTGGCAGACCCGTGATACCAATTCCGTGGGCCAACGAGCAAAGATTGTAAGTATGGTTTCAATAGCGAAGATAAGGAGTACAACAGCTTGTTTATTTTTATTACAGGGATATTTTAATGTTTTTTAAAACTTGTTTTAAACTTTTTTTAAACTTGTTTTAAAACCCCTTGGTGACTTAAACATGAGATCGTTAGATCACTTCTCCCATATACTGCAATTAATTACCATTGCAGCCTATGGGAGATTCCCTATGTTTCTATGGAACCCACAGACAGAGCTCCATAGTAACATAGGTGTGGCAAGCCTCAGAGCCTTTAAAAGGGTCAAGGCTTCCACAAAGAATGAACGGTTCCCTCACTCCAAGATCCGTCAGCACTTCTGGAGAAAAGCCTCTCGTCGCTATAGTCGCAATGTACCATGGCACCTGAGGGGTTAAATGTCCATGATCAGCATTTACCTCAAATCACAGACATTAGCTCTGGGTGTCTTCTGTGTAAAACAACAGGCCCCCAGTGGCTATGGCACCCACTAAGCTTCTGGGCGGGCGCCAGGTTCAAAAACCTTACTTCCGCAATACATGTATGGTGCAGGTCCGTAGGGGTTAAGGCTACACTCACACGAACGTGGTGTTTTGCGGATCCGCAAAACACGGATACCGGCCCAGGTGCGTTTTGCAATTTGTAGAACGCACATACCGCCGCTATCATAGAAAATGCCTATTCTTGTCCACAATTGCGGGGACATTTTTGCTGGGCTTCGGCACAGAACTACAGATGCGGACAGCACACGGTGTGCTGTCCGCATCTTTCGCGGCCCCATAGAAATGAATGGGTCCGCACTCGTTCCGCAAAATTGCGGAACGGATGCGGACTCATTCATACAGTCGTGTGAATGTAGCCTTAAAAAGATATTTTAAGTTGCTGTCTTTTAATTACATATGCATCCTATGTTTGGAGTCAAAGTGTAGTACTTTACATTCAAAGAATAAAGAAAAGCAAAAAAATTAAAGATTACTAGAATGCTTCACATTTATGTACTGTGAAATTAGTTCTCACTAATATTAGATTAGATTGATTTAATTATATCATTTGATATATTTATTTCCAGTTAGTAACATACCGCCAATGTGTTTCACAGTGCTGTATAGAGATTATCATCAGTCCCTGTCCAAACGGGACTCACAATCTAATTTCCTTATCTCATACACATACACATTATTATGGCCAATGTCATAGGAAGCCAATTAAACAGTATGTCGTTGGCTTGTGGAAGGAGATCGGATTACTTGGAGGAATCCCATGCAAACACTGGAAAAACTTGCAGGCTCAATGTAGATGTCATTGGTGGGATTCAAATCCAGGACCCCAGTGCTGAAGAGCAAGGATTCCATGCAGTTTGGAAGAGATCTTAGAAAAAAAATACATAAAAGCAATTCTTCAAATCTTTCTTTGAGCCTTAAAGGAAATGTGTCACATAATGTATTTTATTCTGTTATTACTGTAAAACCAGATCCTTTTTTTTTTCAAATGTTTTTATTTTCTGATTACAGATTTTTTTATTTCTTGAACATGATTATGGGGGCTGCCATCTTTCCTGAGCTGTTCTTAACAACATTTAGAGATGTGTTACAGCAGCCACGTGGGCCATAGATACAATGATCTGCAGAGGACCTCATTGACTTCTATGGAAGGCATGCTCTGTCACCTGTGCAGAGGTCAGGAGGGAGCTGATAAGCTGTGATATCAACGATTGTGAATGGTGGATGCTGTGTTACATACAGTACATATAGGTGATATCTGCCATTGTAATCCTGCCTGTGATAAGCAGATAACTGCAGTAAAATGATCTGAACAGACAAGAAGTGGCGCCTAGAAATAGGCTTAGTGGCCAGTTCAGAAACTGCAGGATATAAAGGTTTTTGTTTAAATATAGATAGTGACATGGAAAAAAAAAATCAGATCACCCAAATTCTTTAGTAATATGTTTAACATAAAAACATTATTTAAACAATAGGCAATAGTCTGATGACACATTCCCATTAACACTATGTTCAGATGGCATATCTTGTCTCTCAATGGCACTAAACCGCGAACGGACTCTCGCCGAGGCTTCCAGCGGCGTCCGTTCTTTGCACAGTTTTATCTTTGCATATACAAAAGAAGGGAAGGGAGCTGATGTAGGTGGTGCCAGGCCTGTAACTATGTCCAGTAATATACTAAATTGGCTAATTGAAGATATTACACCTCCAAGCTAAGCTAAATAAAGTAAAAGCGAACAAGGGTCCCGGTACAGGTAGATTATACCCAATAGTTCATAAGATCCTCAGTTCTGTTAGTGATGTGCCCCGTTTATAATTTGAATTTTATAATACACGAGTATGTCACCGTAAATAATACCGGAAATGATAACCAGCATGGGGTTATCCAAGAACAGAAGATGTCAGACTAAAATGATTAGTTTTCATGAAGAGGTGACTAGAAGCCTGGACAAAGTAGCATCTGTAGATATAGTGTGGACTTGGACTATGCAAAGTCATTTGATACTGTCCCTTATAGGAGTGTAAAGGACATTTGTCAGCAGATTTGACTTATAAAGCTGGCTGACCTGTTACATATGCGCTGTCTCAGCTGAAGGCATGTCCATGTTCATATGTGCCCGCATTATTGAGAAATATTATGTTTTTCATACATGCAAATGAGCCTATAGGAGCAAAGGCGGCATTGTCATTACACCTAGAGGTTCTGCTCTCTCTGCTACTACCGCACCCTCTCCACTTTGACTGACAGGGCCATGTCTGATGATTTTATCACTGCCTGGTCCTGTCAATCAAAGTGGAGAGGGAGTGGCAGTGGCAGAGAGAGCAGAGCCTCTAGGTGTAAGAGCAACGCCCCCTTTGCTCCTAGAGGGTCATTTGCATGTATGAAACACATATTTTTTCTCAGAAATGCTGGCACATATGAACATGGGACCAACACAGATGTCTTCAGCTGCCAAGCAGATATCACCTATATGTACTGTATGTAACACAGCATCCACCATTCACAATCGTTGATATCACAGATTATCAGCTCCGTCCTGACCTCTGCACAGGTGACAGAGCATGCCTTCCATAGAAGCCAGCCAGTGTCATAGGTACAAATCTGCTGAAAGATGTCCTTTAAGAGGTAAAATAAGGTCTATAGGCTAAGAAAGTATAGTTTGTAGTTGGATTGAAAACTGGCTGAAGAACCGTTTCCAGAGAGTTGTCGACAATGATTACTGTTCTGAGTGGTCCCCGGTTGTAAGTGTCGTACCTTAACCCCTAAGGACTCAGCCCTATTTCACCTTAAGGACTTGGCCATTTTTTGCAAATCTGACCAGTGTCCCTTTAAGTGCTGATAACTTTAAAACACTGACTTATCCAGGCCATTCTGAGATAGTTTTTTCGTCACATATTGTACTTCATGACACTGGTAAAATGAAGTAATAAAAAAATACCTAATTTACCCAAAATTTAGAAAAATTAGCAAATTTCAAAGTTTCAGTTTCTCTACTTCTGTAATACATAGTAATACCCCCAAAAATTGTGATGACTTTACATTCCCCATATGTCTACTTCATGTTTGAATTATTTTGGGAATGATAGTTTATTTTTTGGGGATGTTACAAGGCTTAGAAGGATGTTACAAGGCTTAAAAGTTTAGAAGCAAAAACCCAATTTTTAGGGACCACTACAGGTCTGAAGTCACTTTGTGAGGCTTACATGATAGAAACCGCCCAAAAATGACCCCATTCTATAAACTACACCCCTCAAGGTATTCAAAACTGATTTTACAAACTTCTTTAACCCTTTAGGTGTTGCACAAGAGTTATTGGCAAATGGGAATGAAATTTGAGAATTCATTTTTTTTGCCTAATTTCCCATTTTAACACATTTTTTCCACTAACACTATTCCACTATTCAAAACTGATTTTACAAACTTTGTTAACCCTTTAGGTGTTGCACAAGATTTAATGGAAAATAGAGATACAATTTAAAAATTTCACTTTTTTGGCAGATTTTCCATTTAATTTTTTTTTTCCCAGTTACAAAGCAAGGGTTAACAGCCAAACAAAACTCATTATTTATGGCCCTGATTCTGTAGTTTACAGAAACACCCCATATGTGGTCGTAAACTGCTGTACTGGCACACGGCAGGGCGCAGAAGGAAAGGAATGCCATACGGTTTTTGGAAGGCAGATTTTGCTGGACTGTTTTTTTTGACACCATGTCCCATTTGAAGCCCCCCTGATGCACATAGGGTGGCAGTTTTGTTGGTACTAGTTTAGGGTACATATTATTTTTGGTTGCTCTATATTACCCTTTTTGTGCGGCAAGGTAACAAGAAATAGCTTTTTTGGCACTTTTTTTTGTTATTTACAACATTCATCTGACAGGTTAGATCATGTGGTAATTTTATAGAGCAGGTTGTCAGGGACGCGGCGATACCTAATATGTGTACAATTTTTTTTATTTATGTAAGTTTTACACAATGATTTCATTTTTAAAACAAAAAAAATGTTTTAGTGTCTCCATAGTCTAAGAGCCATTGTTTTTTCAGTTTTTGGGCGACTATCTTAAGTAGGGTCTCATTTTTTGCGGAATGAGATGACGGTTTGATTGGCACTATTTTGTGACGTAAGATGACAAAAAATTGCTTTTTTTACACCGTTTTTATTTTTATTTTTTTACGGTGGTCACCTGAGGGGTTAGGTCATGTGATATTTTTATAGAGCCGGTCGATACGGACGTGTCGATACCTAATATGTATACTTTTTATTTATTTATTTCAGTTTTACACAATTATTTCTTTTTTGAAACAAAAAAAAATATCATGTTTTTGTGTTTCCATAGTCTAAGAGCCATAGTTTTTTTAATTTTTTGAGCGATTATCTTGGGTAGGGTATGATTTTTGCGGGATGAGATGACGGTTTGATTGGTACTATTTTGGCGTACATGCGACTTTTTTGTTCACTTTTATTACCTTTTTTGAGAAGTAAGGTGGGCAAAATTTCAATTTTCTCATAGTTTTTATTTTTTTCGCATTCACCGTGCGGGGAAAGTAACATGACCGTTTTATAGATCAGGTCATTACGGACGCGGCAATACCTAATATGTGTAGTGTATTTTATTTTTTTTATTTTTATTCAGTGATAAATGTGTTTTTTTTTTATCTTAACTTTTTTCACTTTTTTTTTCATTTTTTTTACCCAGACCCACTTGGTTCTTGAAGATCCAGTGGGTCTGATGTCTGTATAATACAGTACAGTACACTATATAGGGTACTGTACTGTATTTTACTTACACTTTGTCTGATCAGATCTATGCCTTTAGCACAGATCTGTTCAGCACCATGGACAGCAGGATGCCTGAGAAGGCGTCCTGTTGCCATAGGAACCTTCCCCATCTGCTCAGTTGTAGCCACAACTGCGCAGACGGGGAAGGGTAAGGAGGGGGGCTGTCTGGGGGCTCTCTCCCTCTCCATTGGGGGGCTGCAAAGGCACAGCAGCCCCCCGATGGGAGAGGGAAGGTTCTCCCTGAGCTGTTAACCTTTTCCATACAGCGGTCCGTACGGACCGCGGTATGGAAAGGGTTAAACGCCTGACATCGCATCACAGATGTCAGCCGTTTATACCAGGGTGTCAGCAATGTGCTGACACCCTGGTATACCCACTGCACACCAACGATTATTTCAGGGGAGGCGGTCGGGGGATCGAGATCCCGCCTGCCGCACCGCCTGCAACACCCCCCCTGCACCACCCGCCCACATAAAATCATTCAGGGGTGCAAGGGGGGGGGGGTTAATAAAACTTTATTTGGGGCAGAATTGGCAGAAAGCGCAGCAAACCGCAGGTCTGCGGTTTGCTGCGATCGCCGATACGGGGGGGTCACATGACACCCCCCCCCGGCATTGTGACAGGATGCCGGCTGAATGATTTACAGCCGGCATCGCGTTCGGATTAACCCCCGCAGCGCCGCAATCTCATTTTAAACTCATGACGTACCGGTACATCATGGGTCCTTAAGGACTCGGGAAACATGCCGTACCGGTACGTCATCCATCCCTAAGGGGTTAAAGTTTAGTCCCCTATTATTTAACTTATTTAAGGCCCCTTTAGAAGGCCTAATAGATCTGCCTAATAGATTGTTGGTGCGGACACCTAAGTAATCATTTGCCACCGGAAAACTATGATTCTGTATCGGAATGAGTGGTTGCTCCTCCCCATAGTCTGGAGGAGACTGCTGCATGTAAATGCACTCCTTCACTGACAAGCAGGTGGTTGTCTGGAAGTAAGGCTTCCTTCTGACAATCGGCTGCTCAGTTGAGCAATGTAAAAGGGCTTTTATTAATGATACAGATGATGGGATTAATAGCACTGTTTCTTTTTTTGCAGATGACACCAAGCTATGTAGTACTGTACAGTCTATGGAAGATGTCCATAAACTACAAGCTGACTTGGACACTCTGAGTGATTGGGCAGCAACTTTGCAAATGAGGTTCAATGTGGATAAATGTAAAGTTATGCATCTTGGTAGTAATAATCTCCGTGCTTCATATGTCCTAGGTGATGTAACACTGGGGGAGTCACTTGTAGAGAAGGATTTGGGTGTCCTTGTACATCAGAGAGTAAATAACAGCATACAATGTCAATCAGCTGCTTCTAAGGCTACCAGGATATTGTCATGTAATAAGCAAGGCATGGATGCAATATTACCACTTTACAATGCGTTGGTGCGGCCTCATATGGAATATACAGTTCAGTTCTGGGCACTAGTCCATAGAAAGGATGCCCTGGAGCTTGAAAAAGTACAAAGGATATCAACTAAACTAATAAGAGCCTGGAGGGTCTTATTTATGAGGCTTAATTACTATAATTTCATTTATTTAGTCTTGAGAAGAGGTGTCTAAGGGGAGACATGATTAACCTATACAAATATATAAATGGGCTATACAAAAAAGCATGGTGAAAATCTCTGCCGTGCAAAATGCCCTCAAAAGACAAGGGGGCACTGCCTCGACTGTGGAAGAAAAAGTCTCCAGAGACGTCATGGCTTATTTACAGTAAGAACTTTGAATTTGTGGAATAGACTGCCTCAGGAAATTGTTGAATTTTTTCTATGTCAATAGATGAATTATTTAAATAACGTTAATGCATATAAAAATGGGCAGAATTTTGGCGTCTCACTCTCCTTCCCTTATTTCACATCCTTTCTTATTCCTTGGTTGAACTTGATGGATTTATACCTTTTTTATTTAGAGCTCAGCTTTTAACATATACTGTATAGTGTAGTTAAAGGATGATAGATGATCAAGAATTGGTTGGTATAAGAAACAACACACATTTTTATATTTTATATTGTAGCCTTTTTAGTGATTTTCATATTTTTGCTATTCACCACCATGGACACACCCTATGTCCATTGGCATACAGTATGTACTACAATGACACTGTAGTAAACAAATCATATTTTCTGGCACTGAAAACAAAGAAACAATCAAAAAAGTAATAATAACAGGTTTATTGCAAATAATACTTTTTGCATTACTATTATAATATAGTAAAATGACCTGTGAAAGCTAAAAAAATGCAATTTACCTGAGATAATATAAAAAAAGCAAAAGTGATTCATGAAAAAGTGTCCCCTCCCATAGTAGATACAAATGAAATACTGTACACTTGACAAATTTTAATCTAAATAACTATTTTAATGTTATTTTAGAGACAACCAAAAAGTATAAACTTGCTCACATGACCTTGTCGCAGCCAGTGTTTACAATACCAAAATGTTTAATAAATGAATATTGTCTATATCTTCACACATACATATACACTCAAGTATTCATAAATTACACACACAAACTCACTTTTATGGACAATATATTTAAATTAATAAAAATATTTTAAAACACAGGGATTTAGAGCAGAATTACAAAGTCCTTTTTGTTTGTTTAATTTACATGGTTTAAAAATAAATGCCCGTTCAGAAGGTATCCAAGCAGTCCGTGATAACTATACAATGTAGCTGGTGAGATCCAGCAAATATGACGTCACATCAATGATCTGGTCTAAAATACCTGCCCTGGCCACTCTTCGAATGTTTCTGTCCACTTGCTCACACTGTGGTCCCAGGTAACCTTTTTTACATAAACACTTGTTTGGCCTCACGCAGACGCCTCCATGTCGACACACAGGATCGCACTTTGCTGTAAGGAAGACAAGAAATTCAATGTTACATTCCAGTATGCTACAAGAATATACAACTATTCGAATCTTCCAGAAAAGAAAATGTTGCATTACATTGCATTAATGAAATCTCCGACTAAAAAAAAGAGGAGCTCAAAATGTGCCATAATTTTAGCTTTCATTACAACATAAAGAATGAATCATGCAGCTTTTACTGGGGGGCATGCAAGACAGTCATAGAAGAAGCTGGTACAGTATTTCAAGGAAATATTTGACATGACTTAAATTCATCAGTTAATTGTCACTTGAACTGCCAAGATCCCATGCCAACTGCTGCATTATATGTATACTTGTCATAGCGCAAAGCAATATTTAAGCACAGCTCTTTAAAAGGGTTGTCCGTCCTTGGAGCCAACAACGCCTAGGGTCCTAACTGGTAATGAGCATATTTTTGAAAAATTCTATTCTCTGCTTCGCAGATTTTCACGAAGAAGTTTGGTTCGTGGCAAATTACTTTTGTCATAATGCACATTTTTTTGGAAGTAGAGCGGGCAATGACAGAAGGAAGAAAACTGACTATCTAGTGCCACCTTAAGGTTGGAAGATGCTGATCTTTGCACCGATATATCTGGTGTATGCAGTCTTAAAAGAACTGCTTAGGTGGTACTAGAGAAGCTTAATCTTTTAAGCTAGCCACAGATGAGCTAAATGTTGGAAAAACTGACAGTTTCAGGTAATGGATTTGACTGTTGGCTATAAATGTGTTGACAAATTGGTTAAAAATTAGTTTGTATGTACAGCCAATTGATGGCAAAGTCGGGGGGCCCTGGTACCCATGAGATCATTATCTGATCACCTCAAAGTCAATGGGTTCACCTGAATTTTCTTTTATATGCATTGCGACCTTAACATCTGGTGGCAGGTTTTTATCTGATGTCAATTGGCATCTTTATGTTTTGATGTGCTGATTTATGATACGAGGCAGTGTGTATTGTACAATCCCTAATTGCATCAATTTTTTCAACATTTAGGGGCTTTCAAGTATAAATAAAACCACTGTATTTCAGAATGAAATCTGACGTCAACTCTTTTCTTAAACAGGACACAATTATGGAAAATCCATTGGGACACCAACAGTGAATTCAAATCATGGTACAGACACAGTAATATGGCTTGTATGTCATTTAAGACTGAAGCTGTCATTATATGGAGACACTGTGCCTTTCAGCATAGATCCACCACAATAAAATTACAAGGCCCTAAATTATATATTCTGAGGCGCCCAAGGAACATATAGAAGATTTACACTGGATTACTGGGTTATGTTACTAAATCCCACTAATCCTTCACTCTCCAGTTACTTCAATCTGGGTATAGTTATTGTTTTGTGGTAATGATGACAAATTAATGGAAAGCAAAAAAAAATTAAAAAAACATGGCATATGTAATAAAAAGATTACCCACCAATTCGACACAATTCTCCTTCCCATCCTTGATTACAACAGCATTTTCCTGTGGGTGTGCAATGGCCATTTTTACAGTGTCGGGAACACTCAGATGACAGGGGCTGAGGTGGTATCACTGTCCGCTTACATTCTTCAGGCATTGTTGGTCTGCATCAAATGACAAAGCGGGAGATATTATAAAAGAATACAAAATTAGCTTTAATAGGAATGTTAATATTTCATTTGTTCAGAATGCAATCAAACACATTAGCTCCTAAGACATGCAATAGCTATGTCAGATCTGTGTGTTGCCACCTAAAGCTGTCCATACACATTAGATTAAAGTGGTTGTGTAGTGTCCGGATATTGATGACCTATGACAACTTCGGGCACCCTAGCTGATCAACTGGTTCAAGAGGCCACTGTGCTTATGCGAATGCTGAGTCCTCTTCATTGTTTACCTGCAGCCTGTCTCATTTGCGGTATAATTACACCTTCCTCCTTCTTCTCCTGTTCAAGTTGAACATTTGTGATTACACTTCACCGCCACTACAAGCTAGACCGTCTGCAGGAACACACTAAAGAGGATGCTGCACTCGCACACAGCCTCATCAACCAGCTGGTCGGCTGGATAGATCATCAATATCCTGACATTGCATAATCCCTTTAATGTTAACCAAACCTGCCAATTTTGGTGGGAGCAACCATCCATCTAATGTGAATGGGGGCCACACAACTCTTTCCTGGCGGTAGATGTCAGAAGAATGATTGGCCTTTTGGATATCAATATGCCCAACCCTTTTTTTTCTCAGATAGCAGAAATGATTGGCTAGCTATTGAGGAGAACACAATTTATTGCTTATCTATGAGTTCATTATAATTTTTTCCAAAAAATACCGTAATTAGAATATTTCAGAGGTAATGCATATTCTCTTTTTACCGTCTTCTCCACTGAGGTGACCACTAAACACATATTTACTACATGTAAAAGTATTGAAAGTTATAACCTTAACTCTACTGTTAACATTCACGTAAAGCTGATCAGTAACATATTCCAATAACGTTGCATCTGTAGGCACGGTATGTTTGTGGTTTATAAGGTCAGTACACATCATGCCAATGCATTTTTTCCACCCAGAATTATAGCATACTTCTTCAGCTAACAGTCATAACCATTTGCTTGTTACTACACGCTAACTAGTAGAAAAAAAAATATCTTTTTCGTCCCAGGTGCAAGCAGTTAAAACGCATAATAAATCCAGTGACAGCAATGCACTGAAAAGAGCCAATAAATGGGCACTGTAAATGCCAGTACACAGTTGTATGCTGTATTCTTAGGGAACGGAGAGAGGCATAGCACACACAGGTGTAAATCAAGTTAAGCTGTTTCTATTATTGAAAAGAACTGTGCATGCTATTTTTGAATGGCAAATATATGCTTATTAGTATAACACAATAATCTCGTATAATAGTATGACCTTTGCTCCACTGTACATATTAAGGTAATTGGACACCATTTTACACTTTACATACACTACATAAATGTTAAGCAACTTTGTAAATACATTATTTACATAGTACTGATCTACGGTATGTATTATAGGCCAGAGTTATATTGAAAAGTCTGCAGGCTTCAGAACTGAAATATCCCAGAAAGTGAAATAAATAAAAAATCATTATCCTGTAGAATGTCTTTATAGAGCTGAGAAGTGTCCTCGTTACACCAGGCATCGTAGAGTAATCTGATGTAGGAAAACTGCACTGAAGAACTCAGGTAACATGTTAAAGGAGTTCTGCAGGATTGTATCAAGATTGTCTCTGGCAATCCATCCAAAAATGTGACTAAGACAGGTTGCCTCAATTTCTACAGCTGCCTAGAATGGATGAGGAGGGCTCTGCTATACGGCATCTGGCGCTGAAGTCACTGCACAGTGATGAGAAGTGCTGTCAGGCTGCTCAGCCAGACAGCGTATTTCATGTACTATGCTCCAGTACTAGCTATAGGAGAACAGGATTTCTGCTCTACAATAGATAGTAATGATGCGACTCTTTGCCATAGCTGAGCTGCCTGACAGGAATGAAGAGCAGGATAGCATCCCCCATCCCCAGTCAGGCTATTCAGCCAGTACTTCTCTTGTAGTGCAGAGTTCCTGCTCTACAAGAGGTAGTAATGGAGCAACATTACACAAGCTGCAGCAAACTTTACCTTGACTTCTGCAATGGCTTTTGGTAAGCGTTAATCTAAAGTCTGCAGTCAGAGTGTCCATCGCAAAACTAAAATAAATGCTGATGCATCTTTTCTTAGAACTATTAGAATACATTGTGGTGTTATCCTCTTATTCCTCGATATGTATCGATACCATTCCCCTTGTCAATAGGATGTGTCCTTAAAGGGAGCCTGTCAGCGACAAAAAACACTCCGAACCGCCAGCAGTACCTTTAAGTAGACAGCAGTGTGTTTCTAATGATGATTTTCTTCCTGCAGTCAGATGCGGTAAAAGCAGGAAAAAAAAAACCGTTCTTTTATCCCCTGAGAACTCTATTTTTGAGTCATGCTTGAAGTCAAGGGGGCAGCGGTCAAGGTGATTCAAGTCAAGGTGATCGCTCCCCTTTCCCGACTGACAGACGGCTGTTCGGCAAAGCAAGCTGAACTCTCTGCATAAGAGCTGTCAGTTAAAGGCGAAGAGGCAGGGAAGGGGAGCGGTTACCTAGACTTGAAGCACGGAGGCTGCTGCCCCCTTGACTTCAAGCGTGACTGGAAAATAGCGCGCTCAGGGGGATAAAAGAACGTTTTTTCCTGCTTTTACCGCATCATTAGAAACACACTGCTGTCTACTTGAAGGTACCGCTGGCGGTTTGGGGTGGTTTTTGCCAGGTTCCCTTTGAGCACTCTCTAATACCAGACTGTGTGGGGTACACTTTATTGACAAAGACAATGATAACAACAAGTTGTCAATTGATTAATACATCTCCTGGAGGAATAAATGAGGAATGGTAGGAAGAAGTGATCCAGAATTTTTATTTCATGTGGAATGCAAGCATTCTCTACAGTAGCCCTGTCAGTAGAGCTGACAGATCCTCTATAAATGGGTTGTGGAGATAATTAATTGAATGGGCTAAGCTGCAATACCAGACATCAGTGGCGTACATAGAGAAGTAAAGGCCCCATAGCAAGGATCAAACCAGGCTCCCCACACAGGATAGAAGGGTTTCTGCCTAAACCCTTTTCAATGACCCTTGGGCCATTCTTCCACTGCCTCATTTGCTAAAAGTTGTTCCTTTAGAGCATGGGTGTCAAACATGCGGCCCGCAATGAATATTTTTGCGGCCCGGCAAGTATTTCTGAACATGAGCGCGCTGCTATCGGCGCGCTCATGTTCTCTCAGCAGCACGGGGAGAAGGAAGCTGTCCTCCCTCCCCCTGTGCTGCTGCCGCTGCCGCTGCCACCAATGAGAAGAGAGGGGGGGGGGGAGGAGGGGCGGGCGCACTGCGCCACCAATGAGAATAGAGGGGGGAGGAGGGGCGGGCGCACTGTGCCACCAATGAGAATAGAGGAGGAGGGGGGGCGCACTGCGCCACCAATGATTGGACTATTTCCACACAGAGCGGCGCCCAGCACTCACCATTAGTCCTGGGTGCCGCTCCGTTCGCCCGCAGTGCCCCATTACTGTCTCCTCTCCTGCTCCACATGCTGCTTACTATCGGAGCGATGGGAGGAGACATCAGCTTCACTAGTGGGCGTTCCTTCTCCCTGCGCTGCGATTGGACAGCGCTACAGCCAGGAAGAAGGAACGCCCACTAGTGAAGCTGATGTCTCCTCCCATCGCTCCGATAGTAATCAGCAGCATGTGGAGCAGGAGAGGAGACAGTAATGGGGCACTGCGGGGGAACGAGCGGCGCCCAGGACTAATGGTGAGTGCTGAGACATCGCTGGGCGCCGCTCTGTGTGGCCTGATAGTGAAAGTAGTTTAACACAATACAGGAGGCGGGTGCCGGCAGCAGAATCGCATTGCCGGCACCCTGCCCCTGACAGGGAGCTGCGATCAGAGGCAGTTAACCCCTTAGGTGCCGCACCTGAGGGGTTAACTGCTGATCTGCCAGTACCCGCCTCCTGTATAAAGGGGTAATTTATCATTGGTGGTGCACTGTGCCCCCCCCCCTCAACCCCCCCATCCCATTAAAATCATTGGTGGCACAGTGCGCCAGCCCCTCTCAACCCCCCCAGTATTGAAATCATTGGTGGCAGTGGCCACAGGGACCTCTCCCCTCCCCCTCATTGGTGGTGCAGTGGCAGCTTCTGATCGGAGCCCCAGCTGTGTAAGCCTGGGGCTCCGATCAGTTACCATGGCAGCCAGGACGCTACAGAAGCCCTGGTTGCCATGGTAACATCCCTGATGCTGTGTGCACAAGGCACAGAGCAGCAGGGACAGTGTGAAGTCCTATTCACCCTGATAGAGCTGAATAGGACAAGGGATGAAAGATCCCAGGTTCTCGCCCCTAAGGCTACTTTCACACTTGCGTTCAGAGCGGATCCGTCTGAGACGGATCCGCTCATATAATGCAGACGGTGGATCCGTTCAGAACGGATCCGTCTGCATTATATTGTAAAAAAAATTCTAACTGTGAAAGTAGCCTCAGACGGATCCGTCCAGACTTTTACATTGAAAGTCAATGGGGGACGGATCCGTTTGAAGATTGAGCCATATTGTGTCATCTTCAAACGGATCCGTCCCCATTGACTTCCATTGTAAGTCTGGACGGATCCGCACGCCTCCGCACGGCCAGGCGTTTTTTTTTTTATGCGGCCCACATAAACTTAAATTTAGTTTTTTTGGCCCATGTTAGCCTTTGAGTTTGACATGCTTGCTTTAGAGGGTAGGGTCCTGACCAAGTTTTCACCTCCAGTAGAAGAGGAGATGATACCAACTAAGACTGGGCCTTCTCTTGCCCTGGGCCCCATAGCAGTTGCATGGTCTGCCGCTATGGTAGTTACACCCCTTCCAGATTTAGCCCATGTGGACAGGAGGGGTGCTGTCTCGGGGAAAAAGGCAGATCTTTTTTATGATCTCCTACAAGTTTTAATAACAAAGAAGCCTTGGATATAAATAATAGTGGCACCTATACACAATCATATAGTCTACTCCTGACCCAGATTTACATATTGGGGAAGGGGGGGGGGATTAGTTATCACTAGCACACAGTTCCTTGTTCCCGAGGAATAGGTAGCTCTCCATATGCTACTGAGGCCATACACTGTCAAGGGTGCGGTCCTTGGCACTGATTCTCAATGGAGAGTTAATAAGTTAAAGGATAGCATATATAGGATATTCTAGCTTTATGTAAATAAAGCTTAATTGTATGATGGAAATGTATGCAACCAATGAATAAGCAATTGTCTTATGTTTGTGTAGCTTAAACACAGGTAATTTATATGCCCTGTAACAGTATATCTGCTCATTTAACCTTTTTACCGTATTTGAAAAGGGGAATTAACTTTCCAAAGTTATTGGACTGCAATCACAAATCATCTAAATATCTAATATAAGTTATTTATATATCTAGACAGTGAGTTATGTTTAGTGTTGGGCAGTATTAGATTCCATCTCCCACAAATACATTACAATTCAACACATTTGTAAAAGGTATTAGCTTGTTTAATTACTAATCACACATCTCCATTCAATGTATAAAGCTGCACGTATATTTTATGTTTAACCAAATGTCTTCTAGAGAGAGCAAAGCGGTCTAAAGAAAACATTTCTAGAGCCTGAAACTAATTCAGCCAAAATAAACACTCTGTTATAGAAGGGGCATATTGAAGTTGAAGCTTACTTTATAAGCGTGCATGTTTTATAGCTATTTCAATATATATGTTGCATGCATTCACATATTTTAATAGGGCCTATAAATAATTGCACCTGTGATCCAGATCAGTTAGAAATTAAATATATAGCTATAGTTTTTTCCATAAACACGACTCCCCTAATGCCTTTACAATTACCAGATTTTGTGTACGTTGAGAAAAATTGTTTCACATCATAAAACTGCAAAGTAACCACCAATAATCCATCAAATAAAATGTTCTTATATCTAATATCAGCCACACCTCAATAGTATACATGTATGATCTTTAATATCAATGGCTGATATGTTTTATCATAACATACATGTCTAGAAAATATGTAGAACCTTACAGACCTTCAAAGACATTTATGATCAGATCAGGAGAGCCTGGTTCAAGTCCAGTAAATAGATACTACATATTGACATAGGTATCAGTACCAGTTTGTACATTTATATACATCAAATGTGGTGTAGACGGAGAGTCGGTCTAGAACCGAAAATCGAAATGTCCCCTAACTTACTTCCTTACTAATGCCTCATTCACACAGTCAGTGTTCAATCAGTGATTTCCATCGGTAATTGTGATCCAAAACCAGGTGTGGTTCTAAGAACAGAACAGGAGCAGATCTTTTCCTTAAATGTAATGTCTGTGGAGGCTGCAATCCTGGTTTTGGCTTACAATCACTGATGGAAATCACTGACCAAAACACTGATGTGTGAATGAGGCTTAATACTGTGGCATCTGTTGAAAGTACAGGTTCCCACCTCGCATGAAGAAGACTCCATAGTAGCAACAGAGGCTGTTATGGTGCAGTATAAGAGTTTATTCACTTTTGAACATCTCATTCCATTTCAAGGATATTAGTATGATCTTGATCCATCCTTCAACAGCATTTAGAATTGGCCAGGGCAGTGAAGATATTTGAAAAACTGACCTGTTGGCCAAATGTCATTCTAAGGCATGCCATTCATTAGGAATTTAAGATGGTCATTTTCTGAATTGTTCATGGTTGGTTTGTGGTTGACATCTTGGATGAAATCCCTGATCATTCTTTGTTTTGATCTATGGCCTGGTCTGGGCTTCTATTGATGTATTGGTTGGCATAAATGATCTTTCAACTACAGCCCCCATCAATGATGGAAAACTCCAATATGGCAGATCACATTTTTGTCATCTGTCATGTTTGTTCTTGTCGTAAAAAAGTGCTGTCTGTACAGTAGTTAGAAAACAGTCTAAATATGTATTTTTGTTAATCCAAAATCTCTAGTTCATGGTCAGCTAATGGCGGTGCTGCAACAAAACTAAAAACCCTGCAAATGCGATCGAGGGGTGCCGATGTGTGTAAAGGCTGGCTGAGACCTGGTGTAGCCTGCCTTGAGGGTTTTCCAGCAGCCTGCACTGACATAAAAATGCCATGCACAATGAACTACAACATGTCCCACAAAATACAAGCCCTCATACAGCTATATAGACAGAAAAATAAAAAAGTTATATCTCTTTGAAGGCGTCGATGAAAAAAGGAAGAAAGACGCTTGGACAGTAAGGCCCAAAACAGGCTGGTCACTAAGGGTTTTAGAAAAGTCAGTACATATATAAAGATATGCCACAAGCAAAGGCTATTCAACTGGATGAAATATTTGAAACACTCACGTCATATGTAATAAAGTAATTTTAATATACTTATGATGGACTATCATTTAGAGGCCTAGTAGCTGACTAACCCAATCCCCTCACACTGTGCCCAATTAAAAAAAGTTCCCTGCCGCAGCCCCATGAGACCATAGTACATGTGAATGCTGAGACCAGTGACTGACTGCAGCCATCACAGGATAAGGATACATTCACAATGTCCGCAAAACACTGATCTTCAAAAACAAAAAAAACTGATGATGTCCTTTTGGCGTCCACAAAACGGACAAGAATAGGACATGCTCTATAGTTTTTGCGGGGCTAGGGAACAGACATACGGATGTGGACAGCAAAAAATGGAACAGACACTGAAAAAAAAATATGTTCGTGCGAATGTAGCCTAAAGCCACTTCTGGGCCACTGGGGACCTGACGCAGCCAGGAACGGAGCTGCTTCCCGGGTACGGCCAGACTACAGACATGTGAGTTTTTTTTAAATTGGACACAGGCTCAAGGATTAGGTTGGTTGGCTTCTGGGCGGGACAACCCCTTTATTACCACAGATGGTTCAATTAATCAAATAAGGGAAAGTCACTTGTTAGCTATTCTGGCTCATTTTGTTCCTATGCTTTTGCATGTTGTGGCTGGTTGTGTTTTTGTTACAGTTTAGTGTGCATTTAGTGTAGCCGACAAAACCGACTTATTTTGAGTACGATGATTATTATTTTTATTACTCCCCTTGTTTCTTCTGAAGAACAAGCATTCTAATTTGCAGTTTTTGATTAAACTTGCCCTTGATATGTGTTCCTACAAAGTTATATGTGGCTTGAATGCCTTTGTATAGGCACAATGAACATTAACATGTACACTGCCACCTTGCCCAGAAAAGGGATTAAAAGCTCAGGAGTTTAGTGCAACTGCTAAACAGTTTGCACTACTATCAGGGTGGTCGCAAAAACAACACCTGCTGCCTAAGCACTTAGCAGCTGGGTCAACAGGCCCTGTAGGAGTTTATCAACTGAAGGGGCCACTTGTATTAAACTTTTCCTGTAGGACTTTAGAGAGCACATATGAAAGGAAGAAAACGAGATGAATAACATTTCATAAATGATCATTTTAGGAAAGTATCTGAATTTCTAAAGAAAGAATAGAAACATCTGGATGTAGTCTGAGAGTATTAAAAAATATAGAAAAAGGTAAAGGTTCTGGAATATTTTTGTCACCTGTTATAAAGCGGCAGATTTCTTATTTGAATTCTCCATTGATGGTTGGAGTTGGGGAGCTGTATATAAAGTATTTTCAAACAACTCAATCTTCATGCACTTCTGGAACATATACATAACCACTTAATAAAACCTTTACATTGTGAAAGGCTGAAATGTGTTTTCCAGTCAGCATGGGTGTTCTCATACTACACATCCCTCACTGACTATTTAGAAGACATTATGTAGAAAACCTCTGAAAAATTAAAAGCACAACAGATCCATTACACCTTTTAATGGCACTTTCCAACCTCCTGGGCATCTATGTGTTAGACAGGTGTTCTACTGAAAGCTGGATTGTAAAGATGACGGAACATTTCAGAAATGTTCACCAAATCCAAAAATCATTGGTGGCCAATCAACAGAATAAGTAGACTGACTGAGAATTATGAGGTGATAATCCTCATGTTTATATGAGGTTTACTGCCATGCTGTTGCTGAGTATACATTTTATCTACTGTATCTTCCTAATTGTACCTCTGTGTTACATCGGTGGTCTGGGTCCATCGCTGCTCTGCTACTGTACTTCTATTAGGAACATTACTAAGTGAATACTCCCATTTTACCTTTATTACCACCCTCCTACTCCCCTTGCTGTGCTGCTGCATGTTTGCTTCTCATTACTAATCAGCTTTGTGCTATAAAATTGTGGTGTTGACCACATTTTTTGCCACAGAAATGAGTTTCCTTGCTTGCTAAGTTCCTGCTAAGGTGTTTGTTTTCTGTTGTCTGCTGTGTATCAACCTGTGCCTGTTTACTGGATTCTGACCCTGTCCTGATCTGTGCCTGTTTACCATTGTGACCCTCTGCTGACAGTCCTGACCTCAGACATGCATAAGGGTCCATTCACACGACCGCAAATGGGTCCGCATCCGTTCCGCAATATCGGGAACAAGTAACATAGTAACATAGTAACATAGTACATAAGGCCGAAAAAAGACATTTGTCCATCCAGTTCGGCCTGTCATCCTGCAAGTTGATCCAGAGGAAGGCAAAAAACCCCTGTGAGGTAGAAGCCAATTTTCCTCACTTTAGGGGAATAAAAATTCCTTCCCGACTCCAATCAGGCAATCAGAATAAATCCCTGGATCAACAAAGTGCGGACCCATTCTTTATCTAAGGGGCCGGAAGAGATGCGGAGAGCACACACTCTCCGCATCCGCATTTCCGAAACGCGGCCCCAAACTTCCGGGCAGCGGCTCCGCAAAAAAATAGAACATGTCCTATTCTTGTCCTCAATTGCAGACAAGAATATGCAGTTCTATGGGGGGTGCCGGCCGGGTGTATTGCGGATCCGCAATACACCACGGACGTCTGAATGGACCCTAAGAAATTTGCATGAAGTTAGCCTGCCCTGCTTGCCACTGACTATGTGTTTTCCTGTTCCTCCAGTGCCTTGCACTGGTGTCTCTGGCCCCCATGAGGGGCTCTGACCACACTGAGAACATTCTAGGAGGTACCGGACTGATGGCTTCCAGCAGCGAAGTACAGATCCCTGTATAAGGGATAGAGGGTGAAAACCAGGGAGCCACCAGGATAAGCCTTTAGGTTTAGCTCAAAGTCAAACTGGTTGATTGACACAGTGGTTCCACAACCACTGCCAAAACACCCTGTAAGCTCACGCTTCATTCATATATTATGAGCCCTTTAAGGACAAGATTTGTTTATTTTTAATTTTATTATTATACCATTAGATGATACAGATTATACACAGAGATACACAAATCAGTTCTAAAATTTGGGAATTTCACCCAAATTTACCAAAAAGTTTGGGCTCAAAGGCACTCAAATTTGTTTGTGATTCATTATGAGAAGACAGCGAGGGAGAGGAGAGATAGAGAGATGAGAGAGAGAGTTTTCAAGGCTATTGTGGCATTTGCAATTCAGGTTGAATTTTTTCTGACCTGAATAAAATCAGACAACCAATTTGGCCCATTTGGCCCTGAATTGAATTTTAAGAAATTTGCTCATCTCTAATTGTTTCCTCCTCCCTCTCTGTGACGTCTTCCAATCGCAGAGGAGCACGTCACAGCTAGGGGGAAAAAAACAGCTCACCTTCTACATGGCTGTGATGTGCTCCAATGCGATTGGACGACATCACAGGCAGGGAGAAGGAGACGCACATTGAGAAATGCTGGTGTCTCCTCCTCCATGTACCAATGGTGGAAATTAACATATGAGGCACCCAAAATATCGGGGGGAGCACAGCATCTTCACGCAGTGGCATTTTTGAAGAAAAAAAAAGCATTTACATGTGGAGGTGCACCTATCCAGTAGGAATACCAGTTTACGATACTCAAACCAATGAAAGGCCCCCTTTAACTTCCTTATCATGAGCACAGTGTTGGATTGGGGTACCTAGGGCCCACCAGTAAAATTCATTCTAGAGGCTTAATGTGAAGCTACATGCAAACACTACTTGCTCACACAGTGGCAGGCAGCAGCAAGATGCCCAAGATGATTGATTATGGGGGTCCTTGGAGTGACTTCGAAAGAGGATACTGGCTGGTCTCCCTCTGTGCCTAGAAGTCTCGAAGTCCACCACCTGACACATCTATGATAATAAACTGGGTTGTCTCTTAAATAATCAACCCCATTTTTTATATGGACACATAGGTTGGTTGAGATTCTGTAAGCTGCATCTTTGTAGTGCAGTCAGTCTATTGTGCCATGTATCACTTGTGCAGGGGATGTGGAACAGGGGGCCCACTTTTGTTCAGGGGCCCACCTGTTCCCGTGTGGGCCAGTCTGAGCCTGCATGAGTTTATCCTTCCTTATGCTCTTATTAAGAGGGGCTTTATTACAAGAATAGCTGGTAGACTGGAAAGATGATGCTGGAATCCTAAGCAAATGCATTAGTTGTTCAGGATCTAGCTATTATAAAAGTATCCATGTTTAGAAAATACTTATGTTCATTTGAGACTGAGAAGTAATCAGGACATTATTATTTAACCCGTAGGATACCAGCACCGTAAATGTATGGCGCTGGAAAATGGGACAGAAATCCCTGCGCGGTACACCTGCAGGGGTCCGGCAGTCACTAATAGCTGGACCCCTGCTGTATGCTGTTTTCACTGATGCCGGTGCATTAACCCTTGCACTGCTGCGGTCTGCTCTGACAACAGCATGTGCTGTATCCTGCCGGGTGCGGGGTGGCCATCGGGTCCCCGCGCTGCTGTGACGGGGACCCGATGGCAGGGAAGCAGCCCAATGCCTTCCCTAGGCATCGTGGCTGCCTTCTGTGAGAGCCTGTGAGATCCAGTCCCCAGGCAGGAAGCTGTAAGGGTATTACACTGTGTAATACACTTACAGCCAATGCATTACAATATAGAAGTACAGAAGTATTGTAATGCATTGTAAAGGGGATCAGATCCCCAAAAGTTGAAGTCCCAGAGTGGGACAATACAATAAAGTGAAAAAAAAAGTTAAAAAATAAAGTTTTACAAAAAACTTAAAAGTTTCAAGTAAAAAAAAGCCTCCTTTCCCCAAAATAAAGTAAAAAACTAATTGTAAAAAATAGAGAAAAAAAAGAAAAGTAGACATATTAGGTATTGCCACGTACGTATCGACCCCATGAGGTGAATGCCATAAAAAATAAAAACAGTGTCAAAAAAGCCATTTTCTGGACACCTTGCCTCACAAAAAGTATAATACCAAGTGATCAACAAGTCTTATGCACCCCAAAATAGTACTAATCAAACCGTCATCTCATCCAGCAAAAAATGATTCCCTATCTAAGACAATCGCCCCCCCCAAAAAAAAATATAGGGCTCTCCGAAAATGGCAACACAAAAACAAGATTTCATTCTGTTCAGAAATGATTCAGTGTAAAACTTAATAAAAATAAAAATGATAGATATATTAGGTATCGCCGTGTCCGTAACAACCTTCTGTATAAAAATATCACATTATATGCCCCCTCAGGTGAATGCTGTAAACATATTTTTTAAAACTATGCCAAAACTTTTTTTCACCTTGCCTCACAAAAAGTTTAATACCAAGTGATCAAAAAGTCTTATGCACCACAAAATCAAACCTTCACCTCATCCCACAAAAAATGAGCCCCCAGATAAGCCAATCACTTAAAAAATAAAAACCAATGGCACCAATAAACCTATCCATCAAAATCTGTGCTGCAATAGCCATATGGCGCTCCTTCCGTTCTGAGTCCTGCCATATGCCCCCACAGCAGCTTACCACCACATATTCAGGAGAAAATGGGTAACAAATTATGGGGTGCTTTTTCTCCTGTAGCCCCTTGTGAAAATGAAAAAGTTTGGGTTGAAGCAACATTTTATTGGAAGAAACTAAACTTTTCATTTTTACAGCCAAGGGGATCAAAGCGTAAAATGCTTAGGGGGTCAAAATACTCAGTACCCCCCTTAATATATTCCTAAGGGGTGTAGTTTCCATAATGGGGTCACTTTTTGAGGGTTTCCACTGTAGGGGTACGTCAGGGTCTCTTCAAATATAAACTGGTGCCTAAAAACCATTCTAGCAAAATCTGCCTCCAAAATCCATATGGTGCTCCTTTCCTTCTGACCAATGCCACGTGCCCATAGAGCAGTTTACCGCCACATATGGGGTATTTCTGTAAACCGCAGAATCAGAGTAATATATATTGAGGTTTATTTTGCTGTTAACCCTTGCTGTGTTAACATAAAAAAATCTAACAAAAATGAAATTTTAAAATGTCATCTCCATTTTCCTTGAATTCTTGTGGAACACTTCAAGGGTTAACAAAGTTTGTAACATCAGTTTTGAATAATTTGAGGGGTGTAGTTTCTAAAATGGGGTCATTTATGGGTGGTTTCCATTACGTAAGCCCCTCAAAATCACTTTATAACTGAATTGGTATTTGGTTTTGGAAATTTTGCAGAAAATTTGAAAAATAGCTTCTAAACTTCTAACGTCCTAAAAAAAAAAATGACATTTACAAAATTATGCCAACATAAAGCAGACATATGGGGAATGTTGATTGATAACCATTTTATGAGGTATCACTATCTGTATTAAAAGTAGAGAAATTCAAATTTAAAAAATTGTGAATTTTTCAAAATTTTTGGTAAATTTTGGATTATTTTATAAATAAAGGTGAAATATATCGACTCAAATTTACCACTGTCATGAAGTACAATGTGCCACGAGAAAACGATCTCAGAATGATTTGGATAAGTAAAAGCGTTCCAAAGTTATTACCACATAAAGTGACACATGAAAAGTGGCCCGGTACTGAAAGGGTTAAGACAGCTCCGTTTTTGTTATTTCAATTTTGACTTTAAACATAAATACAATAATAGTGAATAATAGAAAAAAAAGATATCAGGTTTTCTTTTTACCTGGCATAATCATTATGTAAAACATGCTTCTCATGACAAGTGAAACAACACTCAGCATCTATTTCCCAAGTCGTGTATGAAAATCACATTACTGTGACAGACCGTGTATCACTTCCAATGTCTCCATCAACCCTATGGGGGTCAATGGTTTTAACATACTTGTAGTCTGCCTCCTACATATCCACTCTGATACTCAATACAAAGCATCCTTTTCACCCACACACAGAACTGCACTGTGAGGTCTGGCTTTTCAGGTATGACATTCTGGGACCACCCTACAAGTCAAGTCAAGGACAATTAAAGTGCTTTTTTGCAATCAGATCAAAACAGTTGACAGAGTTTGCTTAAAGCGACAGTAACTTTCTAAGAGGAGTATTAGCAGTTACATGCAAGCAACGACTTGAACAAGCTCGACATTTACATAATTTTGTCGTAAAGGGTCATCTCCATGTCATGGGGGCTTAGTATCCACTGTGTGGGGTAAATGTCATTTATTTTCAATCATTTCACAGGTTAACAAAACTGAGTGCGTCTGGCCCTGCTTTCTAAATGAATTTGAAGCCGTTTCTTTCTGTTTACGTTCTTTTGGAAAAGAATGCTGCGCTGTCCATCCATTTCTAAACGTTTACTCCGTCTGTAAACACAGCCATTTTGGGATCTGCTTGTCTTTTGGCCATTATAATTAGCGAGAGCTCAGCTTCACTTATATATACACACAAGGTGTTTAACTGTTCTATGTAAATTGCAACAGTGCCAGAATTAGATAAGGGGAATATGTATCCATTTTAAGAAATGTGAAATTGTGAACAGATTTAATTTAAATTTCCTAAATAAAGCATATTTACAACAATTTTTATAGACTTGTATTTTAAGCTGGCTAAATATGCAGTATTCTGATGCGATACAATGTGTGGGCTGACGAAAACTGCATAAAATGAGTTCTAATATCTCATTTTGTTTTTCAGATCCATTGATCCAATTTCTCTAGGTGTCAGTGAGACGTTCGATCAAATTTCTAGTAATAAAGCCTTTGAACAACACTGTTTTGCTTGCCTTTGAGCTATACCTCTAAAAACTAGGGAGCTGAAAAGTCAGATCATACAAGTCATGAAATAGCTGAAAAATGTTGTTGTAGGGTTTGTGTTCTTGTAAAATGGCATCATTGCCAATAGTAATTCTGACATAAGAAATTGTGTTGCCTTGGTAATAAATCCTCTTTTACAAAAATAATAATAAATAATACAATGTGGTGGAAAGCAGGAAAACAATTCCAAATAGGGTAGAATTATAAAAAAACACCATTCTGACAGAGTTTTATGGTTGTTTTTTTTACACCATTTCCTATGCAATAAAACTGACCATTTACTTTCGAGTCAGTATGATTTCAATGATACCACATATGTAAAGTTTATCCTGCGTTTAATACTGAAAAACATTAAAAGTTTTGGGAAAAAACTAACTTTTTTCTTTGCATTGCCATATTCTAATCCCTCTAACTTTTCGATTTTTATGTGTACAGAGCTGTGTGAGGGCTAATTTTTTTCTGGGGTGATCTTTACTCTTCATTCATACAATTTTGGGGTGGGTATAACTTTTTGATCAGCAGGCACCCGGAGGCTATGGCACCCACTTGCGATTTTTAAATGCCTGACGAAAATTTATGTGGGGTTGTCAGGGAGGGGCTAAAGGGGTTGTCCAGGATCTAGATATTGATGGCCTATCCTCAGGATAGGCCATCTATTTCAGATCAACAGGTGTCTGACACACTGCAGCACCGCCAATCAGCTCTGCCCATTCTGTAGTGGATGGAGCTGGTAACTGCAGCATCATCTCTGTCCACTACATAATGGATGGGGCTGTGCAGTTCCGGATTCTACTTCCGGTGCTAGATCTACCTAAAAGCAGCTGACTGGACCCCTGCCAATCAGATATTGCATTCAATGTCAAAATCCTGACACTACAAGGGGGCAATAAGAGACTCTGTTTTTTAAATGGAGCATTATTAATAGGGAAAGTATATACAGTAAACAAAATAATCTAAAGGACAACTAAACCTACTTAAACTAAATATACACAGTAGAGCTTCACCGATATAGATTTTTTAGAGCCGATACCGATAACCTGTGAACTTTGAGGTCGATAGCCGATAAACTTATACCGATATTCTGTGCATTTTCATTTTTGAAAAAAATTATAATAATTCTGTTACGCAGTTCACCACGCCGTTTACATTTTAATAGTTTACTTTTCTGACGTGGCAATATGTGATATGTTTATTTATTTATTGTTTATATATTTTATATGTAAAATTGGGAAAAGGGGTGATTTATACTTACTATTTTGTTTGTTTGTTTTTTTTTTACTTTTTATTTAACAACTATTTACCCCCCTAGGGGCTAGAACCTGGGATCTTTTAATCCCTTGTCCTATCACCCTAATAGAGCTTTATTAGGGTGAATAGGACTTCACACTCTCCCTGCTGCCCTGTGCATAGTACACACAGCAGCAGGGAGCTTACCATGGCAGCCAGGGCTTTAGTAGTGTCCTGGCTACCATGGTAACCGATCAGAGCCCTGGGTTTACACTGCTGGGGCTCCGATCAGAAGCTGCCACTGCCACCAATGAAGAGGAGGGGACCTTGTGGCCACTGCCACCAATGATTTTAATTCTAGGGTGGGGTTGGGGGAGTGCACTGCGCCACCAATTATTTTAATACTGGGGGTTGGGGGGGAGGGTGCACTGCGCCACCAATATTTTTAATACTGGGGAGGACGCACTGCGCCACCAATGATAATTAACATTTAATACAGAAGGCTGGTGTGTCAACGCACCTGAGGAGTTTACTGATCGCAGCTTCCTGTCATATAGGCTGGGCACTGCCTCCTGTATTTGTATAGACGTTAACTTTCATTGGTGGCGCAGTGTGTCCGCCCCTCCTCCTCCCGTCTCTCCTCATTGGCAGCGCGGCACAGGGGGAGGGAGAGAGTGACTCCTTCTCCCCTGTGCTGCTGAGGGAACATGGCGCACTGACAGCACTGCGCTCATGTTCTTTGAAAGCGCGCTGGACTCATTATCGGCAAGATTAGATGCCGATACCGATAACTTAGAAAATCATGAATATCGGCTGACAATATCGGTAACTCCGATAATCGGTTGATCTCTACTACACAGCTTAACAAATGTTAAGAAAATATGAAACATCTCAAGCGTCTTTAAGGGAATGGGAATGACCAGATATATTTTGGGAATGATAATGTTATCTTTATTTTAGTGAGTCACGAATCACCGAACTTGGTTTAAACAATTACACCATACTAATACATTTTATAGAACGGTAATTAATACTATTAAGTTACTGCTGGGACCCTTATTAATGTAAAAAATTAAAGGGTCCTGGATTTCCCTGCCACATCAATCATAATTTGGAGGCACTTCTCCACTGTAAAAGTAGTCCCCTATTTTATTCAGTGGGGTTCTTAAGATAATATTCTAAAAATCATCTTCTGCATATAATATTTGTTTTGCCAAACATTTTTATTTGTGCATGGAGCAAAATACGTGTAAAGGATCTTACTTCTGGACTCAAGGTAAAAAAAACCCCTTACCTTTTAGGGTCAACGATCTTGTAAAGTTTTCCGCTGTGTGTCTGAGTCATACTTTTACTGCTTGACAGTATGTAGACTTCACCTGTTAAAAATGCCAATATAACATGGAGGTTACACATATTATTTCCTGGCATTACCATAGTCATCAAAGCATAATATGCTCACTGTTTCCTGGTATTGCTTAAAGGGGTTATCACACAAAAAATATTCTTCATTTTTCAAACCAACAGCTGGATCTGAATACTTTTGTAACTGCATGTAATTAAAATATTCAACAGCTATTCAATAAAATTTGTTTTGCGCCACCTGCTGTTTGATCTTTTCCTTGTTTCTCTGTCCCCCTTGTTGAGGTGGACACACATGCTCAGTTCCATATTTTAACTGCCACAAGCTATATCTACAGTTTGAAGGAGGAGACGGCGTTTTGGTATGGTAGCGCATTTGTATATTAATTGCTTGGGCTGCCTTAGTATGTACATGTGAGTTGGGTTCATGCACTTGCACTTTATTTAGGTCTCAACATTATATCATGTAGTGTGTTCTATACCTTGACTTATTAATCGTCCAGCTATATGTTGTATTTTAACATTAGTCTATACCTCCTGCTAGGGCATTGTGAGCCTTGTTTATGCTTGTACCACCAACCATTTTAATACTGTGATTCTTTTGTTCTGTATCAATAAAGACTGATTTTATTGCTTTCTACTCGGATTTGTCTTTTTTGGTGTGACTACTGTTTGAAGCTGTAACAGTTACAAGGGCTGAGATTCAGTAGAACGGGCACCCCTCCTGAAAAATTACTCCCCCCCCCCCCCAGAAAGGACACATGCTCGCCCCATGAGCTGCCATCCTGAAATAAATTTAGTAGAGGAATTAGAGCAATGGATGGGGAGAGCTCTGTATCCATGTGAAGTACAGTTTTGGTTCTAGCTTTGATACAAAGAGATTATTAGGCACTATATGATGTCTACATTAAGTACAGTATTTAGTACTCTTTTACACTGCACAGGATACTGGGAGTACTTCACACATTAAAAGTCAATATCAACCCAAAATGGATATTTACAAGGGAATTTACCACAGATTCAGCTGTCACCGGACTGATTTGACTACTGACGAACTTACAAACTTAACAAATTAGATATATGGCTGCCTTAATGTAAATTTTACAATTTTTAACAACCCTACAAACATATTTACACATTCTATGTGTTGTACCTAGTTCATCTTCTCCAAAACCCAGAATGTGTCCTGTGAAGGGTCCTCTGCAGGAAGAGCCGGTGCCAAGACAGAATGGCTTCTCTTGCCACTGTTTAGTGATGGAGTTCTGCTGGAGCGTTACAAAGTTTCTGAAATTACACAGTCATTACTCGCTCATGCTTTCAAACAATCGTGAAAGAAAATTTGTTAATGGCAGATGAAATTTTAACAAAAAAACATTTTTTTCTTTAATGTAATTCATTTGACTTTCCTTCAGGATGCACAACATACTACTCACATTCGACTTTGACATTTTCTCAACATGGTTTATGAATTTTTTAAAAATATCAGTTTTACCATCCATTGCTAAAGAGTTAATGTGGTTGTGCCACTAATATGAATGTATACCGCCCAATGGATATCGCTGTTATCTCACGTTCCCCAAATAAAAACTGCCGTATTCTAAAGTTTTTAGCCTACCATTGCACCCTGTGGCAAATCAGTTTTGATAATCAGTTGTAGGTTACATCCTGCATTGCAGTCTTATAATGTAGGACACAAAAGCAAAAGTGTCATTGGTAAGAACTAGGGGCATGGTTAGTGTCACATGTCCTGCTGATGTCAGGACACATCTTATTGCCCTAAGATGGGACAGCAGACAAACCAAGAAGTTGTATTCAATTAAGGGGGATAAAAGAAAACAAAAAAACTTTACAGTGAAAAGTAGTTGCCCCTTTAAGCCAAGGCTGACAACCAGTATGGGTGCACACCCTGTTGTCACTTTTGTAAAAATGGCAACCTCAAATGAATAAAGGAAAACTAATTCCTCTGCAAGTAACATATACACAATAACCAAACTTTGGCTAGTAGTCACAGAACGAGAGAAAGAGAATATGCTTCTCTGGGTTTCAGGGAAATATATATGATTTGTCAGGTGGGTATTCTTTCTCATTATGAAGAGTGAGGAGTATTGCAGGCCAGGCAATGCTGCTGCTGGTTTCTGGGGAAGCTATATGCAAATTACCATCTTACTTTTGTCGGAAAGGTAATTTGCATATCTTTGGATTTCTGGGAAAGATATTCAAATTACCTTTCCTGACAAAACGGAAAAGAAAGCTGAGTGTATCACATGTCACTAGAAGTTAGAAATGCCAATTTGCATATACTTTTGTCAGAAACAAAGAGAAGTATTGCCTGGCCTACAATACACCTCACATATACTAAGCAGTCTCCGCAATAAAAATAGTACCCACACAGAGGCTCCCCAAGGCCTCTCAGGGAAAATATGGCAGAGAGTTATTTGTAGATGGTTTAGCTGTTCTCCTTGCAGATCAATTTAAAGGGTCAACCATGAATTTTGGATGGCTATGCTACACTGGTTGACACTAAGCATACTTTACTTTTTGCAGCTCCTCTCTGTTCTTACTGCTCCAGTGATACCATTCCGACACAACCTGTGATTTTTCTGGGGGGGTCACTGCTGGAAAGGAAAGAACAGAGACCTGCGGGGCACCTGGGAAGTGACAGAATGAGAGTGCCAGGGGATCGGCTAGGGGAGTAGTACTTCTTTTATTGTTTTATAGCATTCTAAGCATTTTTTATTTATTTAAATGACTTATCAACCCAATAAATTCCCCGTTCTTTCCATGTCATGTTCACTCAACAGCCTTATTCCATTAACCTACTCCCTGGTGGTCACAAAATAAAAAGCAAAAACCTCCATTGTTTAATTACTGAAATTTCTAGTAGAAAATTACTGTAACATACCCATAACGGTCTCCAAATACATAGCTTCCATACAGCCGCTCTGATTGACAGCCTCTGTAGATAAAGCCACCAACTGTTTGTCCATTGCTCAGTGGCTTGAATTCTAACAGTGGTGGATCATTTTCTGAAAAAGAAAAGGACCTGTTGTAGCATTAGGCCAAAACAGTACAAAAGTGTCTATGGTGAATCGTGGTGAATTAAAAAGATGTAATAGCCACTTTAAAATAGTGACATGAAGTAATATAGAAAGGTGAGCCCAATCCTGTACATTTAATGGTTCAATATACTGTACAGATTTTTTTCTCCATTTCTCTGTTCATTTTCTGTCCTGAAAGTGTTCCCAAATTGGAGCTGATCAATATAGTTGTGTGAATAAATTTAGCTTATACATCATTGAATACAACTGGATTCAGATCTCAGATCAGAGCATACCTGGGTATGGGTTAGCTGTCAATCAATGTAAAAAAGAACATTCATTCACTGACCGCAATAATTTATTAAAAATGTTAATGAATTGAAACAAGAAGTAAAGTTGTAAACTTTTTAATTTATATTTCCAGTAGCATGTACCTACCTAACATGCATTTCACTAGTATGGTGGTAGAAATAAACAGGATGCAACTGCTGAATCCTGTAGGGTAGTATTCTCACATTAGAGGGATTATGAGTATTGATAGTTACTGGTTCTTTCCCTCAATGACAAAAGTGTGCCTCTGCGGGGTTAAGGTGTCTATGATAAAATTTTTTTTTACCTTCTAGACTTTTGTAATACTGGGAAAAAAAAAAAATCAGTAATCACTAGGTCCTAGGTAAACTACTTCCTATATCTTAGTTTCTTAATATCAATTAACTGCAGTCACACCAAAAGGTAGACTATCATAGTCTGGGTATATGAGTATAAATATAGTATACTTACCTATAATTATGCTCTACATTTCTTCCCATTACCTTACTGAGAAAATTGTTTAGTCGTACATATCTGACTTATGTGGGATTTTGGACTTATTTATTATTCTGTTACATGTGTTATTGTAAGAAATCAAATAGGGTACCTGGCTAGCATCAATCTGTAAAGCCAAGTGAAGCCACAAAGGGTAATGAGGAAAAAGTCTACAGCAATCATTCACTTCATGCAATGTATATGTGCAAGACCTCAGAGACCCCTGAAAGAAGCCATGCATGGGCAAAGCTATATTTCCTGCTGTATACCATATACCTCCCCTTGTATTAAAGGGTGGTTAGTAACTCTATGAGAAACACTGGTTTGCCCTCACCCAGGTGTTGTAGCCCCTGGTGTCATATACATATGCCATTAAAAATGTCTCAATATATTAACTATTGTTTGAAGAGAGATAACATCACAATATAGCCTACCATAATCTTTTCCTTTAATGATCTGTAATATTCTTGAATTAGACCTGTTCTTGATACTGGAATCTGAGCATAGGATTGTTAAATTCATGCTGCTTTCCTTGGAATGACGATCAACAGCACATCTAAAACACGATAAAATGGGTCAAATATTTAGCATTTTACACTTTAAGGGGACTGCCCACCTTTTATTAAGTATCCTCAGGATAGGCCATCACTAGCTAATCTGCAGTGGTCCTACACCCTCTGCCAATCAGCTGTTCGGTGATAGCTCTGCCTCTGGAACCAGATAGCTCAGTCTACTTTGTAGTTGACCAAGCTCATCACAGCTGTGCTGCTGCTGAAAATCTGATCAGTGGAGGTGCAGGGTGTGGAAGCCCCACAGATCAGTTTGTGACGACATATCCTGAGGACAGGCCATCACTAAATAGAAGGTGGACAAGCCCTTTAAACTGAACTTACTGCCTAATCTTCAAACAGCAGTTCATAGAGCAGGATCTGTTCAGGATCTGAGAAGGTTTATACTTAGTTTTATGCAAATTATTCAGTACCACATGTAATTTATCACTGCTCCCTCTTGGGATATGGGTTCACTACACAACTACATTGAGTGATTGACATCTGTCTCTGTATGCATGGTGGTCTGAGACCTCATTGTAAAGTGTCAACCCCATTTTCTAGTTTTAGATGATTAAACACCACCTTCTCCTTTCCATTCCATTTAAGGGCACAGTGCATGTTTACTTCATGAACAGAAACCCTGAGATGCTCAGCTGCCATTCTTTGTTGACAATGTTTTTAATGTATGTAATAAGTGGAGCCATTCAGATGGTTGACCTGTGTTAGGACCCGGTTTCGACCTGCGTAATAATCACTCACTGAAGTTGAATGGTTCCCTCAGTTCTTAATATTAAGCCTCTGCCCATTCAAGCTTATATCCTCTATGTTTCCCCACTGGCTCATAAGTGCTTAGGACAATGTGTGGCTTACCTGCCTGGGTTATGGAGTCCATGTGCAAAGATTTCAGGGGGCTGGTTTGTACTATTAAAGTGAGGATTGCTTCTTGGTATGGAGTAGAGAGCACTGCATCCATCAATGTCGACATCTAATCTTAGTACTGATCCTGTGAAATCACTAAAAAAATCAGCATGATAAGATATGTGTCAATGATGGAAGCTTTATGTGGTTTTACAAAAAATGATCTGATAACATTTTGCAGAAAAACCCCCCCCAAAAAACGGACAAAGTGTCAGAGTTTAATGTTCTTATATAAAACTCACTGTGGAAAACCAAATGACGCTATATGCAATGTCCCACAGATATCAATGGTGAGAGCAATTCAAAATGCCATGAAATGCATTACAACTTATTACTCAACTGAAAAGGTATTGTTTCAGATATTTTTACCTCAAACCATCCATTTCTTCCATATCATCAATCGTTATCATTCCATCTCCTAGAAAAATATACAAGAAGCCATCTGGACCAAACAAGAGCTGTCCTCCCAAGTGTTTTCTGTGCAGTTCTGCCACTTCAAGAAACATCCTCTCGGTTCTCACATCCACTTGACTAGGATTCTTCCTGTTTCAAAACATTAGTTGAAACCACAAATTTAAGTAAATTTAAGTGTATTAAGTCTGTTTCAAAATACAGTTAATTTAAAAAACTCTTCAGATCATTTCACTTTTTACAAATTCATGTTTTCCTTCTCAATCTGCACTCAATCATCCTTGATGAGAAAATTTTGCCTGTACATAAGCATTTAGACCCTGTACTATAACATTTGAATTTTTCTGGGGACCTCCCATTTCTCTTGATCATCTTTAGGATGTTTCTACACCTTGACTGAAGTCCACCTGTGGTAAATTTAGTTTGATTGGACAGGATTTTAAAAAATCTGAGTAAAAACCAAGCGATAAGGAGGAAAGAACTGTGTGTAGAACCCAGCGACAGGATTGTGTGGAGGCAAAGATCTGGATCTTGGAACAAACAGGGCTATTTCTAGAGCTGGCTGCCCCACCAAACTAAGTAATCAGGGAAATAGGGCCTTGGTAAAAGAAGTGACCAAGAAGCCAGTGGTCAATCTGGCTGAGCTCCATAGATATTATGTGCGTATGTGACAAAATTCCAGAAGGTCAATGCATCAATGCAGTATTCTACTAATATGGGCTTTATGACAGAGTAGCCAGAAAGAAGCCTCTCCTCAGTAAAAGATACATGAAAGTTTGCAAAAAAGCACCTTAAGTACTCTCAGACTTAGAGAAACTAGATTCTCTAGTCTGATGAAACCAAGATGGAACTTTTTGGCCTAAATTCTAAGCATCGTGTTTTGTAGAAACCAGGTAGTGCCCAATTCTATCCCTAAAGAGGGATGTGGGGTGTCTTTCAGCAGCTACGAGGAGGATACTGGTCAGAGTTGAGGGAAAGCTGAATGGAGAAAAGTATAGAGACCTGATTCTGAGTGCTCTGGACCGCAGACTGGGCTTAAGGTTTACCTACCAACAAAACAATGACCTTGAGCACACAGCCAAGACAATACAAGAGTGGTTTAGGGACAACTCTGTGGATGTTCTTGAGTGGCCAAGCTATGGACCTAACTTGAACACAGAGAAGAATGGCAGAACATCCCAGTTATGCAAACCTTGTGGCATCATATCCAAGACGACTGGAGGTTGTAATCACTGCCAAAGGTGCTTCAACTAAGTAATGAGTAAAGGGTCTGAATACTTATGTCAATGCAAGACTTTAGTTAACTTTTCAATAAATTAGCAAAGATTTTAACATTTTGTTTTTACTTTCTCATTATGGGGAACTGAGTGCAGAATGATGAGGAAAAATTTGAACTTTTTTTTTATAGCACATAGCACAAGGCTGCAACATAATAAAATGTGAAAAAAGTGAAAGAGTCTGAAGACTTTCCAAATGCACTGTAGGTAGACTATCTATCTAGGTTTTAATATCTATGTCTCTATCTGTCTCTGTTGGTCTGTCTACCTATCTAACTCGAGACTCACCTAAAGTCTGCATAAATACCTATATTTTGTTTTGTGGTAACTATATTTGTAGAATAAAAACAGTAAAAAATGATTTACAATCAGTGGGTAATACTACAACTATTACATGTTAATACTCTTATGAATGAACTTGACACTATAAATATTAATAACATGAACAGCACCATGCTGCTTTTTAGATGCAGTACCTAGATACTGTGTACTCTACAACTCGAAGAATGTGGTCGTGAGGTCCGCTGGCCCAACGCTCTTGGTTGGTGGTGTATGACACATACAGCTTTCCATTTTTCTTATAATTGGGATGGAATGCAAGGCCTAGCAGTCCTCTTTCATCTCCTCCCTGCAGTCAAACGAGAAACACAAAGAATTGTGAAGTTAATTATGTGCTTTATTGTGTTTCAGTTGGAACCAAGAAAAAAAAAATCCTTTCTTTCGAACGGATAATCTGTGCCCAAACTTCTTTCTTTCTCCTCTGACTACCGCACAAAAAACGATTATAAAACATTTCACTTTGGGAGACTATTTAAGAGTTTGGAAAAGACAATTGTCCTGCATGGTTATCTATGCTCCAGGCTCTTACACTACTTTTGTGAAGTGATTTGTGTGTGTAATCTTTTGGTAGCCATGAAGACAAGTTTAAGTGCTGTAAAGAATTCTTAGCTGGGTTACTAGGTTGCTTGTAGTTTCTTGTAGGCAAATGAAGAAAAAAAGGTTAATAACATTTAATCCAACTATGCACAGCCTAAGAAGTAGAGAAGAAGAAAAAAAACACGGCCGCGTCTGCCAAGTCCCACTGTCTTGGCAATATGTTTTGAAAACATTCAAATTGCTAGTGTAATATGTAAACCTTTGTTTTACCCTGGAGGCAGCTGCATCACTTGTCACAACTCTGGTGGTCCTCACATCAGAGCTCCCTGTAGGTACTAACCCACTATCTCTGATTCCTGCATGGAATTCAGAGCTAAGAATGCGGTCACTGTGAGGAAAGACATTTTCCTTACATAGCTGCATGCAGAAAAGCCCTTAGAAATCATTTCAGTTCAGATTTTTTAAATTGCAGACTTCTGAGTTAGCAAAGTCTGACTCTCCTATACCATAAATTTCACTGGTGCACACAGTAGGCTGTAATGCAGAAAGATGCTGCGATGTTTACGTTAAACTAAACTAAATATCATAGAAAGCCTTTCATAAAAAGGAACTAATGATGTCAAATATGCTACTTTATATGAGTAAAGCATGGATTTCTGTTAATTGTTTTTATGGATGACGGTCAAGTCTGAATAAAATGATAATTGGATGATACCATTCTCCTTATGAATGATTTGAGGGGTACTATCTCTCCTTAGGGAGAAAGCGCCTCTCACCCAGTTAAGCCAGTGTTCTCTGTTCTGCACTGATGAGGAGCAATCACTCTGAAACAGCTTTCTGTAGATGAGGTGCTGGCTTATTTAATATCCGAGTCATGTCTCAAGGCTTATTTAAAGAGCTGAACACTGACTTATAGGATAGCTGCCTTACATCTGGTGGCATTGGAGGCAGAGCTTGTTAAAAGCTAGTTTGCATCCCTTTCTTCCTTATGAATGAGGCATGTCTAATTGGTAGTGACCGCGTCATGGTGTTTAGGGGCACTCCCTATTGACAAGGGGAATGGTAAAACCCAATTGTCAATTTATTCATGCATTTCCAGAAGGAATAACAATCACACAACTTTTCCAGAATTATTATTTTATGGTGAATGCAAGCAGTTATTAAAACACAAATGTTAGGGTAGCTGCCAGGCCTTTTTGAAACACATCCAATAATGTTTCCCAGACTGAGGTAGGCAAAAGGATAAAGAGATTAAAGGTGTACAACATGTAGAAACGTCTTTATGTATTCACCAAAACTGATGCAAATCACGAATCGCAGCATTTGTTTCTTTCTCAAACTGTATAGCACTTATTCCCCCCCCCCCACAACAACTAAAAAAACAACTTCACAGACATACAACAACAACTAAACAACATATAATACCAGAATTACCACCAGTCATGTAATGTTATATTGTTTGTTTAGTAGCGGACATATGTCACAAGATTAAAAGGGTAACTAACCATTTGAACAAGTTTATTTAAAATGTCCTAAGTGCCCTGAAATTATTTTTTCTAAAACAGTGCATTTAGAAAGTCTTCAGACCCTTCCAGTTTTTCCACATTTTGTTATGTTGCAGCTCTATGCTAAAATAAAATAAAAATCCCCCATCAATCTGCTCTCAATACCCAATAATGACAAAGTGAAAACAGAATGTTAGAAATCTTTGCAAATTTCTTGAAAAGGAAAACTACAATTTTGCATGGACATAAGTATTCAGACCCTTTGCTGTGACACTTAAAATTTAGTTCTGGGGGTCTCCCCTTTCTTTTGATCATCTTTGAGATGTTTCTACTTGATTTGAGTCTACCTTTTGTAAATTCAATTGATGATTTGGAAAAACAAACCCCTGCCTATAAAAGCTTTTGCATATCAAAGCAAAAACAAAGCTACGCGGAGGAAAAAACGGACTACAGAGCTCAGAGACAGGATTGTGTGGAAGGACAGATATGGAGAAGGGTAGAAAAATATTTCTGCTGCAATGAAAGTTCCCAAGAGCACAGTTGCCTCTGTAATTCTTAAATGGAAGAATGGAAGAAATTAGCTGGGGCTGGCAGCACCATTAAATTAACTATTAGAGGAAGAAGAGCCTTGGTAAGAGAAGTGACCAAGAACTCAATGGTCACTGTGGCTGAGCTCCAAAGATCCTGAGTGCAGTTATGAAAAACTTCCAGAAGGTCAAGCATCACTGTGGCACTCCACCAATCTGGGATTTATGGCACATGAAGCCTCAGACTGTGAGAAACAAGATTCTCTGGTCTGATGAAACCAAGACTGATTTTTTTGGCTGCAATTCTAAGAATAATATCTGGAGGAAATAGGGCAATGCTCATCACCTGACAAATACCATCCCTACAATGAAGCATGGTCGTGGCAGCATCATGCTATAGGGGTGTTTTTCAGAGGCTGGGACAGGGAGACTGTTTATAGTTGAGAGGGTTTAGGTAAAGCTGAATGGAGGAAAGTACAGAAATATTCTTAATGAAAACCTGATCCAGAGTGCCTTGGGGCTAAAGGTTTAACTTCCAACAAGGCAATGACCCTAAGCACACAGCCAAGACAACACAGGAGTGGCTTAGGGACCATTATGTGAATGTCCTTGAGTGGCCCAGCAAAAGGCCTGACTTGAACCCAATCAAACATCTCTGGAAATACCTGAAAATGCCTGTCAACCATATGTTTTTGCTTTCGCAGTATGGGGTACTGAGTGGAGAATGAAAGGGAAAATATAATAGTTTTTTATTTTAAGACATGGCCCTAACTTAAAGGGGTGGTCCGGGTTCAGAGTTGAACCCGGACATACGCCCATTTTCACCAAGGCAGCCCCCCTGACTTGAGCATTGGAGCAGTTCATGCTCCGATGCTCTTCTTTGCCCTGTGCTAAATCGCGCAGGGCAAAAGCATTTTCTGGAGTTCCGGTGGCGAACCGTGCTCTCCATAGGGCTGCCAGGGCTGGCTGTAAAACAGCTAGGGCAGTGCTAAAGCCCACCCATCAGAGCCGGTAACGTCACCGAACATACTGCTGGGTGGAAGCCTCCGACAGTGTGTTATTGTAATTAAAAGATCGCTTGCCCTGCGCGATCCAGCGCAGGACAAGGGAGAGCATCAGAGCATGAAATGCTCTGATGCTAACATCAGGGGGTCTGCCTAGGAAATTATGGGTATGTCCAGGTTCAGCTCTGAACCTGCACAACCCCTTTAACAAAATGTGAAAAAAGGGTCTGCAGACTTTTCCGAATGCACTGTATACTTAATGTTTTACTAAACAAATAAGCTCCTGAAGTTCTGGTTGTCTATCGTGTTTAGAATCAGGATGCTCATACATCGCTGACATGGCAGCAGTGTACAGGTGTACAGATTCCACTGTACTGCTGGAATAGGGGTTGCTGTTGTCTGATTTTTGCTATGAGCAATTGACCCAGTTTATTCATAGGTTCATTTATGATGTTACTTCTCTAAAAATCTCCATGCAAAAGAGACCTTGTATTACTATAAAAATTTCACAGTAGGACTCATATGGTAATTTTAGGGTCACATTCTAGTTTCCATATAAAGTTTACAGGACCTAAGTTTACAGTTTTTGTGCTCAACTACACTTGGGTCAAAATGGAACCCTATGCTGATCTAAGTCCAGTTGCCCGAATGTTATATATGTAATACAGACATTGTAGTTAAGCATTATTATGGCCAATTGAAATAGTCTTAACAATAACTGATTAAAATAAGTAGGTTTTACTTGACTTAAGTCCTTTCACACGGACGAATGATCACTGAACGATCATTCTTACGAGAGCTCATCCCCTACATCCGCTGTTCAAAATATGGTGTCTTTTATACAGACATTAAAATTGTCTGTATAAACATGCATGTGTCTAGGACAATAATGAAACTAGGTGAACAAACAATTTCATTAAAGGGGTTTTCTGAGTGTTTCATATGGCTGACATCCCTTCTGGTGGGGTCTGACACATGGGACCCCACTGAACAACTGTTTGAAGGGTCTGTGGCACTATGAAGAGCACCAAGGCCTCCTCGCAGCTTACCCTAGGCTGGTGACATCATGTTAATCAGTCACATGGCCTAGCAATACCAAACACATCTGCTATCAAATGGACATCGCTGTGCTTGGTTAGCTGCGAGGAGGCCGTATTGCTCACTGAAGCCCCGCAGCCTCTTCAAATGGCTGACTGTCGGGGATCCCAGATGTCAGACCCCCACCAAATATTGAAAACCCCTTGAACATTCGTTCATTTAGATTCATAATGATTGCTCGAAGCAAATGGAGCTTAACAACTGCTGATCGACTTACTAAAATGTTCATTTTCACTCATAGGGGTAAAAAAAGCTGCTTGTGTATTGCGAGCCTTACTGTTGTGGAATGCTGTTAAGTATATTTTATATGCAGATCATATACCGTGATCAACTCAATGTAAAGTAAAATACCGATATTACCAATTCAACCAGTTCTTCTCACGGTCTTGTTTGGTAAATCCTTCAATTCTATGAGAATTCTGACTGCTCCAAGCTGTTTTTAGCTGGGAAGTTTTAATAAATAGAAACAACTCAGTTACAGACTCTGGACACTGACTCATGTAATACGTCTCCCTAGTGACCCTGTGAGTGAAAACATTTCTGTTCTAGCTAAGCATGCCTTGAAAGCATTTCCAGAATGCATGACACTCAATCCCTTGTTAGTAGAGAGAAAAATTCCTCCTCACAAATATTAGTGCCACTCGTTCTTTGATAAGAATCTGGCACCAAGTCCCAGTGTAGATTAGAATGCCACGTTCCAGCTAATGAATGAAAGGGGAAACATCTGAAAAATCCTAGAGATTTGCACTAGGAGTGACACATTTTTTGCACATCTTCGTGAATGAATGAGATTGTTCTAATATGTTCCAAGAGATTATGGGTATAGTTTTCAGCTATTAGACACGAGCCAGAGAAATGTGCTGTGATCCTTACCAACAATTATTTGCAAAAAGACAAAGCCTGCAGTAGAGGTTCCAAGTTATGGTCTCACCCAACATGTGTGGTTGAGTAACTTTTTAAGGTCATAAGATTGTTTTTTTGTTAGTTTTTTCAAAAGTTTCCAACTTATTTACTTTGTGAAATTTTGAGTAGATTTTAAATCTAGTTACAGGAAAATGTGCATATTCTTCCAATAATTGAGTGCGTTTCTTCCAGGTTACACTGCTGCCATCCACAATCTAGAAACATACTAATAGGTGTTTGGTATTCTATGATGTTGGCCTTTGAACCTTGTGGTGATCTATGTTTGCTTCAGTAGTCATATTCTGTCTTATTACATGTGAATTTGACAGAAAAAAATTGTGATATGTTAAATGTTGTATTATGAAGGTAATGTCCGTTTGCTTCTAGAGTAGAATATTTCTGAAAACGGTGCCATACGGAGGCACAACACAGCACACTGTACACACTGTAGTAGGGAGATGTAAGAACTCCATATGTCTCTGTACATGGTCTGAGTATGCAGTTCTGCCACATACATGAGGCATCATTCTAATTTATATAATTTTTTCAGAATAGTGAGGAGACAGAATTTAAAAAATGAAATAAGAAAGCAATGGTTTAATGAGGTCTAGGTCATTCTACTAGTCCAATTTTTGACATAGTGGTGAGGTAGCACTCCCACTGTAGCAATGGATACTCTAGAAATATTAAATTCCCTGCTATTTTAACTGGAGGACCACTCTCATTGCTCTACTAAGCAGAAGACCAGGATAAACGTGACTTCATTTGTTTTTGTTTTAATTCAAACCTTTATTTGTATAAAGATTTGTTTCTGCAAACTGTGACTAATGAAACGGTCATGCAGCTAAAAGAATTATCCTCACATCATTATAATGAAACATAAATCCAGTAACCCCGACTTGTAACTTGCTAGTCTTTGGATTTGCTACTGACATTCTATATTTGCAACCATAAATCTAAATAAGAACTTACACTGACCTTCCTTAAGAACAAACATTAAACAATTTAGAAGACTAAGTACTCCCTTTCCTGAATGGCTTGTAGACCACCAAGAAACAGTCATAAATTTTAAGAAATATGAGGTTTCTATCACGTTTCTGCCCCTGCGGAGTTTAGCAACAGATTATTTTGACTCCAAGGTCGGGTTAAAAAAATGGACTGCATACTTCTGTAATACGGGATACTCTGCTTTTAAAACATCGATGACAACAATTAAGATGTGTCACTAGAAATATAAATATGAAAATAACTCATGTGACTATCTCTTTGATGCACGCAGATACCTAGTAAAGAACAAGACAATACCATTAGAAATGTTTTGAGTTGAATAAATTAAGGCTAAAATACTCTAAACATCACATGCACAAATACACACACTTACACACCTTTGCATACTATCAAAGTGGTTATTAGTGGCTGTCTAAAGAACATTCAGCCACGCTGAATGCACTTGGCATGCAAATCATCAAAATCCGCTGCTAGCAGCTCCCTTTGCAATTGCGACCAATAACGTCCCAGATGACCAACTTCACCCGCACCTACTGTGTCCTGCTTCCATACCATGTAGATTGCAAGCCCTCATAGGCAGGGCCCTCTCTCCTTCTGTACCAGTTTGTAACTTGTCTTGTTTATGATTAGTGCAGTTGTCTGTATTATGTATGCATACCCCTTTTCATACGTACAGCTCTATAGAATTAATGGCGCTTTAATAATAAATAATAATAATGATGTGCCTGATGGAGCATAAGTCTGGAGGCGCTGCATGTCATGACAGTACGTTTAGGTCATGCAGGCCTGAGCAACATGTGGCCTGTCGTTATTCTGTTAAAAAAAGTTTCTGGGACACTTAGGAAAAATGGTCGTACTACTGGTTAAATGCCACATCAATGGTATTCCAGAAGTAGGACTTAAGTAAAGCTCCCTTGTTAAGGCCTCTTCATGACGTTGCCAACAATCTCTGAATATCATCGCTGAAGAGAACAGACCTCCATTCCAGCCTCCATTGCCATCTTACTGTGCATCATGATAGTTTTTGGGACATCTTCTGATGGCTTGTGTAGCCACTGTTTTTCACCCTAGGCTTAAAATGTTATGTTCAACTTGCACTTGCAGTACACAATAGATCACTATGCGCCATTCTTTGAATGAGATGATCGGTTCGTGCAGAGGTTCCCTCTGTACACTTCTTGCTGTCATTACAGTTCTTGGTTGTTCTCCCAACCACTGGGATACACAACATTGACCTGTGCTGACATCTTGGCCTAGGAGAATAGCAGCCTGCTGGAGTGAAAAAACAAGGTCTCTCTCAGTTCATGGATTTTGTCCCTCTCAGTTTGTGAGAAGTGGACATAATTGGCATGTCAACGAACATGAGGCAATGCACAATCATCCCACAGGACTTGATATCATTTTTGAGGTTTCATGTGGCTAAAAAACTTTGCTTTCAATCTTTTATGCCTGTCCCACATGCCACAGATTGAAGCTAGGTGCTTAAAAAATGTGTCCTTCTCGCCATTTCAGTGTTGAGGAGTGTGTATAGCAAATATGACTTGATATTGTAATGAATAGTTAACAAAACTTTCAACCTCATATAGATCCTTATAGGATTTAGTGTCTGACATCATCGACCAATAATAACCACATAACTAATATCATATATACACACACTTAAAGGGATTGTCCATTTATATGTAAAAAAAAACAAGTCGTGTTCTAATGAAAAGTTATGCAGTTTTGTATATGGACGGAAACATTCCTGCTTACATTCATGCCAATCTAGTCTTGCTAAACACCTGCAGTGTTTTACAACATATTAGTATAGGCAACAACAGTAAGCCAGGACTCGCAGGGCAGGAGAGAAATTTACCTCACAGGGCAATTCCTACACTGTAGAACTAAGTTAGAATGGGGTATCAGTTAAGAATACAATCAACAAGCAGAGATCTTAACAATGGTGAAAACTGAAACAAAGTATATTGAAAAGTTGCATAGCTTTATGCAATATTCTAGTTTCACACCATGAGGATGACCAAGCCTTTGTCTGTTTTGAATTGTCAGAGATTCAAGTTACAGGCTACCTATAAGATTAACTTTTCTTCTTTAATCTTCTCACATGAGATAGAAAATTGAACGCAAAATTTTGAATGCATGCAATAAGGTCCAAGGCCCGAAGATAACACTGGTGTGCCAAACTACAGGAACAGGAAATGCCATGTAAAAACAGGTGGGAAATTATTATTTTTTCAAGATGATTTAAATAAAGATTTTTATATCAACAACAAAGACAGGGAGAGGGCAGTTACTGCAGTATACAATTCCATGGATGCTCGCAGATTACGTGAAGGGTAATAGTATTATACAATCCTGCATTTGATGAAAGTAGTAGAGAAAGGAGTTTAGTTTACTGAAGCCTATGTCTATAAGGATAGTGTCCGGGATTGTATTATGTTATTTGAGAGGCTTTGTTAATACCGTATATTCTAAATTTGCATCTAAAAATTGAGGAACAATTTCAGAAAAATGTCCCTCAACATAAATTTGTGAGGACTTTTAATATCCCACCATCTACAGTATATATCATCAAATGATTGAGAGAATCAGGAAAAATCCATGTGTGCAAGGGACAAGGCTGGCGGTCAATACTGGATGCTCGTGATCTACGGGACCTCTGGCGGCACTGGCATTTAATGGAAATCATTGCATAGGCTCAGGAACACTTTCAGAAATCACTGTCTGTGAACACAGTTCGCCGTACAATCGACAAATGTAAGTTAAAGATGCATCATGCAAAGAAGAAGCCATATGTCAACACAATCCACAAACTCCCTTGTCTTTTCTGGGCCAAAGCTCATGTAAATTGGACTAAGGCAAGATGGAAAACTGATGAAACAACATTTGAATTCAATAGGAATGTTGTCACAGCACGTCAGAGAATTTTCAAGATGCAAAGAGTGATTTATTTAGAAGTGGCTACACACGTGATGTTTCAGTCCATAAAGACCTTTTTCAAACTACTGCTGTGTAGAAGAAAGAAGGTTGCAGATAAAGTGCCCAGTAATGGTGGGTCAGACAGAGAAACGCACATCAAAATTCTCTGGACGTGCTGGATTTTTTTTTTACACCAAATCAACATTTTAAAATCCATGGACACCATGTTCTGTGGACTCAAGACGAAAGGGACCATCCAGCTTGTTATCAGCTCACAGTTCAAAAGCCTGCATCACTGATGGTATGGAGTTGCATTAGTGTCTATGGTGTGGGCAGCTTACACATCTGGAAAGGAACTATCAATGTTAAACAGCATATAGAGGTTTTAGAACAACATATGCCCTATCCAGACGTCTCTTTCATGGAAGGCCTTGCATATTTCAGCAAGACGATGCTTAACTACATACTGTATCCATCAAAACAGCATGAATTTGTGGAAGAAGAGTTAGGTGCCGAACTGGCCTGTCCGCAGTCCAGACCTCTCACCAAAAGAAAACATTTGACTCATCAGAAAAATCTGGCAAAGAAAACCCAGGACTGTTATGCAACTAAAATCCTACATCACAAAAGAATTGGACTACATTCTATTTCCAAAACTCCAGCAATTGGTTTCCTCACTTTCCAGCCAGTTGATAAAAGAAAAGGGGATGCTACACAATGGTAGACATACCCCTGTCTCAACTTTTTTTTTGATGCATTGCTGCTATCAAGCTCTAAATGAGTTAATTTCTTTTATGAAATAGTAAACTCTTTCACTTTTAATATATGATAGGTGTTCTATTGTAAATAACATATGGGTTTATGAGATTTTCAAACCATTGCATTCTGTTTTTATTTTCATATTCCATTCCTGGTTCCAATATGTTTTATTTTTGAACTAATAACAATAGAATAGAGGATGCTCACCAGTTGAACTGGAGCCCAGCCCACTGACCACCCCTCAGTGATATAAGTAAATGCAAAAAATTCAAAAAAAAATTTGCATATAACTGTACTAATTAATGTATATAATACAACACACTAAAAAACGATACATACATATAAATAAAAGAATCCAGAATTCATACACCCTATTATATGATCACAGTCCCTTTAAATGCTGAGCTCTCGCATATATAATGTTCATATAAAAAATTCATATATATGAAAAATTTAAAAACACGGTTTCCATGTCTTGTAGTTCTTCACTTTGGCGTGCAGTTAGTAGTGTCAGTTGATATTTGGCAATTGTATCTCTTATCAGTGTTAACTGAATTGCAAGGTTCTCTTAATTGGTAACTAACTTCCTAACAGTTTGCTCCAATATTCCCTTATAGTTGAGTGGCTTATTGTATTGTTTGCCAGTTAACTCGTATGTAATGCACATATATTATATTAGTAAAGCGCTTTCTTTAATCCGTAATAGTTTTCAGCATCCTGATACAATGAGCGCTCGTCTCCAACAGACAGACCTTGTTACATGCCGGCTTGAATATGCAGCATCTCCTCTCGCGTTTCCCCGCACGTGCGTACTGGGATCGTCAAGATGCCAAGAGCCGTCCGGGGCTCTGCTGTACCGCAACACTGGTAGATATCGATGCACACCTTCACCTTGGAAACCGCCACCAGACCCGTTTTGAAACCTACTGTTCTTTCCTCAGTGGTACAAAAATAATGAATAATGGGAATACTGGAGCAGACTATTAGGCCCCTTTACACGGGCAGCACAGATTTTGTCCGGATGCGTTGCGGGTGCATTGCAGGAAACCCGCGCGAGTGCGCACAGAATTTCAGTCAGTTTTGTCTGCAATTGATTTGTTCAGTTTTTTTCAGAGCGAGTGCAAAGCGTTTTAATGTGTTTTGCACACACGTGATAAAAAACTGAATCTGGTACCCAGACCCGAACCTCTTCACTGAAGTTCGGGTTTGGGTTCGGTGTTCTGTAGATTTTTATTATTTTCCCTTATAACATGGTTATAATGGAAAATGATAGCATTCTTTAATACAAAATGCTAAGTAAAATGTCCCTTGAGGGTTAAAAAATAATAAAATGACTCACCTCATCCACTTGATCGTGCAGCCGTTATTTTCTTTCTTCTTTCGTTTTTTTAATTATTTTTTTAACCCTCAAGGGACATTTTACTTAGCATTCTGTATTAAAGAATGCTATTTATTCCCCTAAAGTGAGGAAAATTGGCTTTTACCTCACAGGGTTTTTTTTTTTGCCTTCCTCTGGATCTACTTGGAGGATGACAGGCCGAACTGGATAGGCAAATGTATTTTTTCTGCCTTATGTACTATGTTACTATTTTCCATTAAAATCATTTTATAATGGAAAATAATAAAGTGAATGGTCCTCCACATCATCTCCTTAGCAACCACTTGCTTGCGGATGCTATGCGATTTTCACGCAACCCCATTCACCTCTATGGGGCCTGTGTTGCGTAAAAAACGCAGAATATAGAACATGCTGCGATTTTCACGTAAGGCACAAGTGATACGTGAAAAACATCGCTCATGTACACAGCCCTATTGAAATGAATGGGTCCGGATTCGGTGCAGGTGCAATGCGTTCATGTCACGCATTGCACCCGTACGGAATTCTCGCTCGTGTGAAAGGGGCCTTCGGATGTTTTATAAGTTTGTTACCAATTAAGAGAACCTTGTCATTCAGTTAACACTGAAGAGAGATACAATTGCCAAATATCAACTGACGCCTAACTGCACGCCAAAGTGAAGACCTACCAGACAAGGAAACGGTGTTTTTTTTTTTTTTATACATAGGAATTTTTATATGAACATTATATGTGCGAGAGCTCCGCATTTAAAGGGACCGTGATAATATAATATGGGGTATGAATTCAGTTTTTTTATTTTATTTATATTTATGTATTGTTTTTTGTGTGTTGTATTATAAAAATGAATTAGTAATGTTATATGCAAATTACTTTAAGCCAGCCATTTTTTTTATTATTATTTATGTTTTCTTTTTGCATTATTATTTCAGTTTTAAAAGGGTTTTCTGGGATTTTTTTTTTACCAATGACACATATTCTGGATAGGTAATCAGTATCTGATTGGTTGGGGTCCGACACCCTTGCCGATCATCTGTTTTGAGAAGGTAGCGGCGCGCCTGTCTCCTCACAGCTAATCAAGCACAGCGCTGTACACTGTATAGCAGCTGTGCCTGGTATCGCAGTGAATGGGGCTGAGCTTCTCCTAGGCCACAGAACGATGGATATGACGTCACTGGCCTGGGAAAAGCAGAGAGAAGGCCGTCTCGAACCGCTGATCGACGGGGGGTCCTGGGTGTTGGACCCCCCTAATTAGATATTGATGACCTATCCTGAGAATAGGTCATCAGTAAAACAAAATCTCTGAAAACCCCCTTTAACTATTTTGACCATTTTGAAATTCAAGCAAAAATAATGTGTGTTTCTACAGGTGATGGCAGAACTTTCTTTGGGGAGGGGTGTGGTAATGGACAAATCTTTTCATATGATTTCTGAACAATCTTTTCCCAAACAAAATAAATGTAAAAATTCTATCAGCCAATCCAAGCAGCGTAAAGCTGAAGGGAATAAAATAAAATGTGCTCATTTCCTCCTTTTAACAAGCATAAAATAAATGTATCATCTTCTAATCCACAGCTTTACATTACAAGCAAATTAAGAGCATTTGTTAACTTACTCTATAGGTCTATGGCTCTATGCTCACAGTTTTATTAAGAAAATTGCCCTAAAGAGTAGGCTGAACATGGACGGAGTTTGCATATCTTGGAACACTGGTTTTAACAGTTCCAGTCTAGAGCTTTGAAAAAAAAGCTATTAAAAGCTAGTCATATATATGATGTCATTCTCATAATGTCTTAAAAAAAGCCTGAAAGTACAAATAATATTTGTAATGTGCGACTTCATCCATGCAGCTTTCCATTTCTCAATCTTGGATAATATTTCATGGTGTTTCCTGTTTGTTAAATGAACACCTTATTGCTTGGAAAAGATTTCTTTAGAATGATGTCTGCAAGGTTGAGCCATTTTGTACATCAATGAAACAAGCCTCACATTTTTGATGGCATAATGAAAATTCCCATGGTGCTGAGCAGAATGAAACACAAAGGCACTTTTCAGTTGCTCCTGTAGATCCCCTGTTCATTCTCTTGGTGGCACGTGGATTACATAATCAACCTTTCCTTGATCCCTCCTCCTTATACAGACATCAACACACACAATCGCAAAAGTCACATGCCGGCTCCTGCAACTAATAAAAACCAGCTACAAAAATAGGGTAATCTTCAGAGAAGCATTACATAGTGCTGCAATAATTTTGTCAATTAAATCATGGCTGAGTCACACCTTTTTATTTCTGGTGGCCAACAAGTTTTATTACACACAGACTTCAAATCTAGGGAATAAGACAGCTCAGAAAAAAACTGAGATATTAGAGTAACTTGGAGAACTGCAATATTAAAGAGAAATGTAATAGCTGAAAAGAAATGGGCCTAGTAAAAGCATGGACAAAAAAGTATTTACTTATTGTACCCTTACTACTTTTACTATTAAAGGGGTTGTCCCATGAAAAAATTCTACAGTTTTCAAACCAGCACCTGGATCTGAATACTTTTGTAATTTCACGTAATTAAAAATGTAGCATAGCCACTGAGTTATTCAATAAAATGTATCTGTATAGCGCCACCTGCTGTTTGTTCCTTATTTCTTTGTCCTGCTCACTGACAAGGCCGCACATGCTCAGTTTCATCCTTCAACTGCCTCCTGAGCTGTGATAGGGAGAGCTGAGACACCCCCCCTTAGCTGCAGCAGGAAAGGCACGTCCCCTTGAACTGTCAGCTTGATATAAATCTAGCAGAGCAATGAATGGGGAGATCTCTGGATCCATGTGAAGTACAGGGCTGGTTCTAGCTTTGCCAGAAAGAGATTGTCATGATGTCTGATTTTCATGTTTTACATTAGTCATGGGATAACCTCTTTAACGTCTATGACTAGGTTTCCATAATTAAATACAAAAGAAAAACTAAGACCTTGAAAATGTCATAATGGAATGCAGTTGTCTTAGTTGTGAACACAGGGCTGAAATAAAGAGAGAGCAAAAAGGCAAGTACCCAAGATCCTCAACTACCTAGAGCTTCCACTTCCTAGTACACTGTAGTGTAGGGCTGCAGTAAACGAATATTTTAGTAATCAAGTATTCTATGGATTATTTTTTACGATTAATCGAGTAATCTAATAAGAAAAACCTTCTTAACTCCTTAACGACCCAGGACTTAATGGCCGGTACTTTGTGACCAGGGACGAGCATTCTCGTCCTGCGGTACTTCCTCTCCCCCATGTGTGCTGCTGTGATCAGCAGCACGGATCTGGCTGTTACTGACAGCCAGATCCGTGCTGCTTCCACCAGCATCGGTGATAACGCCGATACCGGTGGATTAACCCCTCATATGCCACGGTCAGTGCAGACCGCGGCATATGGGAGGTTTGCGCTCCCTCTCCTTAGCCATCGGGTCCCGCACTGCAATGGCGGGGACCAGATGGTTGCCATTGCAGCCCCGATGCCTTACACAGGTATCGGGGCCTGCCAGCTACGGAAGCCCAGGAGATCCAGCCTGAGGGCTGGGTCTCCTAGGCAACTGTCAGCATCTTACTATGTAAGACGCTGACAGTTCAATTCAGTACAATACAGAATGTATCGTACTGAATTGAAACAGGGATTAAACCCTGAAAAAGTGAAGTCCCACAGTGGGACAAATATAAAAAGTTTAAAAAAGTTTAAAAAAGTGAAAAAAGTGTTTTTTTTTATAATAAAAAACATTTTAAGTTTCAAGTTAAAAAAAGCGTCCTTTTCCCAAAATAAAGTAAAAAATATGGAAAAAAAGAAAAGTAGATATATTAAGTATTGCTGCATCCATAAAAATATCACATGACCTAACCCCTCAGATGAACTGCGCTAAAAAAAACTTTTTTGTCACCTTACATCACTAAAAGTGCAACACCAAGCGATCAAAAAGGTATATGCCCCGCCAAATAGTACCAATCTAACCGTCACCTCATCCCGCAAAAAATGAGCCCCTACCTAAGACAATCGCCCCAAAAATAAAAAAAAATATGGCTCAGAATATGGAGACACTAAAACATGATTTTCTTTTTGTTTCAAAAATGCTTTTATTCTGTTAAATGTAAAAATAAAAAATAAAAAAGTTGACATATTAGGTATCGCTGCGTCTGTAACAACCTGCTCTATAAAAAATACCACATGACCTAACCCCTCAGGTGAACACCGTAAAAAAAATATAAATAAAAACCGTTTAAAAAAAAGCAATTTATAATTGAAAATAATAAAATATACAAAACACTGATCTCAAACTTCAGTGAAGAAGTCCAGGTTTGGGTCTGGGTACCACTCGCGTGATAAAAAAACTGAACATCGGAACGCAATTGCAGTCGTACCTACTCACGCGATTTTCCCTGATCGCAGACGAAACGCATCTGGACCTAATCCGGACACACTCGTCTGCGAGGGGTCTTATGAGACAACATTGTTCGGGCCCATTTACACGTCCTTATAGCCGCTATGCTCGTGTTGCGAACCACAAACAGCAGTCCGCAATACACGGCCACTGGGTGTGCGAACTCTGCACTGTGGTGCAGACCCATTGACTTGAATGGGTTTTTGATCCGCAAGATACAGCAAAAGATGTGACATGTCCTATTGTTTGCTGTGTGGATGTACGGACCCGAAATCCCACGGAAGGGTTTCCATGGGCTTCTGATCTATGCCTCCACACTGCAAAAGATAGGACATGTCCTATCTTTTGCCATACCTTGTGGATTATGGACCTGTTCAAGTCAATGGGTCAGCACCACAGCACAGAGTTCACACGGCCAGTGCCCCTGTATTGCGGACATCTAAATGGAGCCTACTGTAAATGTAACGTTAACAGAATGATCACACACTATGTCCGGTAACTGTATAATTCATAGTGATCTGTGCTTAATCTGAGGACAGTCAGGTACGGTATTTTAATCACTCAAACATGGAAGTATTTTGTTTATTTAAATAAAATAAGTGATTCTAAGTCATATTCAATAGTGAATAGACAGAGGTGAGAGTAATAACCTCGCTATTAACACAAAGAGCCCAGACTCAGCCATCAGATTGCTGTTCTGGCTGTGTCTCCACATGCCACCAATGTGGCAGCACATTTAATCGGTAAGAAAATCAAGTGTTAATACCCATTGGACAGAATATATGGAGACATTAGGCTGCAGGTGTATTTATTTACCCTTTCACTAAAGAAACTGTGGAAAGCTTACAATTTCAATAAAACCGCCATCAGGGGTTTTCAATAACCCAGCTGCTTGCCATTAGTTGCAAGTGCCGTTCCAATCCAGGCTACATAACAGGCTGCAGTACGTATTATACTGCAGACACCTGCTGGCCGTGTCCGTGATGAGAGATACAGCCGATAATCAACAATTAACCCCTCAGATGCCATGGTGAATTGCGACCACGACATCTGAAGGATCATCTACCGGGAGTGGGCTGCTCTTGGTGACTGAATGCCCCTCCCACACAAAGAGATTGTCAGAGCCATTCAGTTGCTATGAAAGCCGGGAGCCTTTTGAAGGTTCCCAGTCCTGCCATAGCAAAGTTCCCATTAATCACATGCTCAAGTTCCTTAGGGTCATTTAACAGACTAAGGCCTCATGCACACAACAGTATTTTTTTGCGGTCCGCAAAAAAGGGTTCCGTTGTTCTGTGATCCGTGTCCGTTTTTGTTTCCGTGTGTCTTCCTTTATTTTTGGAGGATCTCCAGACATGAAGGAAAGAAAAAAAAAAAAATCTAAGTCAAGTTTGCCATGCAAATGATAGGAAAAAAACGGACACGGACGACAATCTTGTGTGCCTCCGTGTTTTTTCACGGACCCATTGACTTGAATAGGTCCGCGAAACGTTGTCCGTGAAAAAAATAGGACAGGTATTTTTTTCACGGACTGGAAACACGGATCACAAATGGTGCATTAGCCGAGTTTTCCACGACCCATTGAAAGTCAATATGTCCGCAGAAAATCACGAAAAACTGAACAACGGACACGGAATGAAACAACGGTCGTGTGCATGAGGCCTAAGTCAAACAAATAATATATTTTCTTTTTATTAAAAAAATTAGATCACCCCCCTCTATCCCAATTTTATTTATAAAAATAAATTAATTAATTAAATAAATAAATAAATAAAGATAATGGAGAGTGCTGCTTCCCAAAATTTTCCTTTTTTTGTCACTTCACACCTCCCCCCAAAAAAGATGTAATAAAAAGTGATAAAAAGGTTATACATAACTCAAAATGGTATAAAAAAAGTATTCGTTACATAGCTCTGTAGATAGAATTTCATGGGGTTACAATATAGCAATTCATTTTTCTAAGTTTTTTTTAAGTATTAATTAAAACATAACAAAAACTATATAAATTTGGTATCACTGTAATCATACTGACTCACAGACTAAGGCCTCTTTCACACGACCGTTTTTTTTTTCCGTTTTGCGGGCCGTTTTTTGCGGTCCGTATACGGTCCGTATACGGAACCATTCATTTCAATGGTTCCGCAAAAAAAACGGAATGTACTCCGTGTGCATTCCGTTTCCGTATTTCCGTTTTTCCGTTCCGTTTAAAGATAGAACATGTCCTATATTTGGCCGCAAATCACGTTCCGTGGCTCCATTAAAGTCTATGGGTCCGCAAAAAAACGGAATGCATACGGAAATGCATCCGTATGTCTTCCGTATCCGTTCCGTTTTTTGCGGAACCATCTATTGAAAATGTTATGCCCAGCCCAATTTTTAATATGAAATTACTGTATACTGTATTTGCCATACGGAAAAACGGAACGGAACAACGGAACGGAAACGGAACCACAACGGAAGCAAAAAACGGAACAACGGATCCGTGAAAAACGGACCGCAAAACACTGAAATGGACATACTGTCGTGTGAAAGAGGCCTAAAGCTAACATATCATTTTTACCATCCAATGAATGTCATAAATATAAAACCAGTAAAACAATAGCTTTTTTTCACAATTTCACCCCATTCATAATTTCTTTCCTTTTTCTCATTAAGGTGTTTTAAGGTCATTTTGTAAGGTGGTGAAGTGAAAACTAAAATAAAAAAATGAAAATTGTCCCGGTCCTTTCAATCGAGAATTGCGTAACAAAAGTGGAGCAAAATCGAGCAGCACGCTGAGCTGCTTTGTGCGGCAAGATGCCAGGTTGCAAAACAGAAACCCAACGGACTCCATTATGGTCAATTGGGTCAATCCTGCGTTGCTCGTGTCCATCATGTGACGGATCAGATGCTTCAGTTACTTTCTTGTTGTAAAGGAACAGAACAATGGAAATAAAAGTGTTGGAGGTGCATGTGGCCTATATCAATTTGCATCATTTTCTCAGGTTGTGCCCCGTCTTCTGTGGTAGATTTTTCTGCCCTTATGCTGTGGGTTTTCTGCATGGAAATCAGTGTGGAAATACCGCGCATAATCCGAAACGTGGGTAGCTTAAGGGGGTTGTCCAATTGTTCATTTTACTTTAAAGGCTCAGTGTGGCGTAATGAAACTACAGTGGTGAGCAGGTGTAATTACAACTACGCTGCCCCCTTCTGACAGCTCTGTAGTATTCACTTGAACAGGAGGGAGACGTCTCATTGAAGTGAATGGGACTGGTGAGAGGTAATTACACCTGATCACCACGGCAATGAAGAGAAGGCTGCGCTTATACAAGCTCTGCGTTATTTTCAAACAGCTGATCGGCCGGGGTGCCAGGAGTCGGACCTCCGCCGATCATCTGTGGATAGGTCATCAATATAAAAAAAAGTGGACAATCCCTTTAACTGCTGCTTATCAAACCATCTGTTAAATTCAACCCTGCTATGTCAGCATAAAGCACAAATTCATTAGAAGACTTATTTACACTATACAAGTAGAAGCAGGTAAGGATATATCGTATCATGCAGCCAGGTGACAGAAGAGCATACGAGGATGGGGATATGCTCACTTTCTTCATTGTGCCTGAATGTGGATCTACTGGTCTCGTCATGTAGGCCTGAAAATTCTGCTAATAGCACACTGTCTAATAAAATATAACACTGTATCCATTCTCAAGAAAAGGTTTTCAGATTAAGAAGCAGTGCACATGAATATATTTAAAACAAGCACCAATGTTATTACCACAAAAACAGTCAAGCAATAACAATGAGAGTGCCTTATAACATGAGATGTCAAACATGTCTTTGGATATTAAAAAAAAAGTTCTCTACCTCACAGATTGCATCCTGCAAGTGCTATATTTATATGACAGCTCTCGGTTAATGCTGCTCCACATGTACAAATTGCACTTGCAGATTATACACATTTGAGCCAACTGTAAACTCTGATCTTCTGTTTTTATAGCTAGCTAATGGGGAAAACCTTCACTTATCATGTCACTAAGGCCTCCGTCCGTATGCCCTCTGCATTTTTTGCAGACCCATTGGACTGCATTTTGTGGACCAGAATAGGACACGGTCTATCATTTGCAGAACATGGCATACAGACACGGACAGCACATACAGAGGCCATATCCATATGTCCGTTCTGCAAATTATAGTACCAGTCCTGTTCTGGGCCTGAAAAAACATGCGGATGGCACATGGACCGTGTCTGCATTTTGCGGATTAGCAGGCGTGTGTATGAGGCCTAATACTGGCCACATGATTCTTGTACAAATGTCCAAACTTCACTTTTGGTGGGTAACCTTACTTCAGACTATAACATGGACATATTTTAAAAAGTACTATAAGCAATTTAACGTAACATAGTAACTCGGTACAATATACAGCGACTGATAATATGTACTAAATTTTAAAAAGTACTGTCCCTCTGCTTTTATTATGTCTAAGCTAAGTTAGCATTAAATACTTTTGTATAACTATGTAATTCCATATCATTTATGTTTTTTCTCCTTTTTCTTCATCAGTGGCTACTTAAAGACTGTCAGCAAGCAGCCAACTGCTGTTGAGAGGTATCCATGTGGTGTAACAGGCAGCCACTATACTTGATATTACATTGCAACAGAACTTTATTGAATACGACTTATTTTACTATCTTCTACTTCTAGTATCCGGATCACAGAAGTATTCAGAACAGAGCACCAGGAGGCAAGGGCAGATACAGCCTGTAGAGGGCTCTAGTATAGGGACAGAATTGGGCCCCTTGCTCTCCAACTTAGGGTGCATTCACACAACCGTAAGTATTTTGCAGTCCACAAAAAATACAGATGATGTCCATGTTGCATCCGTTTTTTGCGGATCCATTGTAAAAATGCCTATCCTTATCCGCAAAATGGACAAGAATACAATATGTGCTATCTTTTTTGTGGAGCTACAGAACGGAAATGGACAGCACTTGGTGCATTTTTTGCGGACCCATTGAAATCAATAGTCCACATCCTATCTGCAAAAAAGGCAGATCGAATGCGGACTAAAAACATGGTTGTGTGAATGGGGCCTTAATGAGAGTGAAAGAACATTCCTTCTAAGATGCTTTTAAAATTCCACAGGGGTGTCAATTAGTAATTTCAGCAATGGGAATCATTAGGTAATATTGCATGCAGCCTAGTAGACTTTAGGAAGCACAATCACTGTCACGGCCTACAGGGCTTCTGTTGCACAGACTGCACATATGTCTGACCCTGCTAGGAGAGTATTGAAAGCAACTGTAAATTTATAGTCATTAATGTCATTATCAAGATGTTCACTGACATATGGGGTCCAGGGAATTTTCTCCCTTTGTTTTATATTGTCAATATGGCACCTGTCAAGGGGTGGGATATTTTAGGCAGCAACTGAATAGTCAGTTCTTGAACCAGTCTATGTGTTGCTTACCTGGGGAAGAGATGGTACAAAGATGTACTATGGGCAAAAGGCAAGCAGGTGGGTGTAGTGGGATGCTCTGGGCAATGTTCTTCTCAGAACCCCTGTGATCCCTCATGCAGATGTTACGTGTCTCCCAAACAGCACATGACCCAGCGATGTGCCTCTTGGAGGCACGTCACCGCCAGTAATTGGCTGAAGCAGCACGTGACCCCTGTCCACTCTGTAAGTTAAGAGGCAGGGAACCAAAGTGCAGCGAACCGAAGAGCAAGAACCATGCGGCAGGCACCAGATAAGCATTCTTCCCTCCACAGGCTCAGTGGATTAGGGTGCTGCCAAAATTGTTTCAAAGCTGGACAACCCCTTCAAGACTCCACACAACTGAGTGATTGTCTGGGGCAGTAATATGTACGTGTGCATGAACCCTTAAAGGGGTTATTCAACACCTATAATGCCCCTCCCCCCAAATATGCCCAGGAACCTCATACAGGTTATACTTACCCTGCTCCCCGACACCCGTGTGGCTCCTGATGCTCACATGGCCGCCGCTGCATCTCCACATTGCGCGGGGGGGGGGGGGGGGGGGAAGCCAATAGGGTGGTGGGGAGCGAGGCAAGTATAACCTGCATGAGGTGTCCTGGCATTTTTTGGGGGGGTATTATATGGGATCGATAACCCCTTTAATCTATTTATTTTGTAGTATGATGCCAACATGAAAAGTTGCATATATTTCATATCCACACCATGCTATTCATTCAAAATCATCCACTTTGTTTAAGATCATGCCGTTGCTGACTGACCAATTCATTTAGGACCAGCCATTTAGATGGAGTATTATGACGCTTTTTCTGGAAGCAACCACATTATTATTTTCACATAATTTATTTTAATGGAGTGTCTAAGGTTTAGTCTATGTTTCAGTATGCCTAAACACAGCCTGTGCCTGCTGAAGACTGTCAGCCATGTACAGCCACATCTTCTGCTAGTTATAAACAGTTAATGGAGGATGCTGCATACCACATTATAAAACAAATAACCAGTACAGATCTATTATAAGTTAACCAAATTACTAAACCTACCATTTTTGTAGCCTTGACAGACATGGTTGTTACATCTAGTATATGACTAGAATGTTGTTATACATGCAAGTGCACCCAGATACAGGAATTATAGTAATTTGAGTAATATTCTTTGTAAAATTTTAAATGGGATAAACTACTACCGGTATTTAAATGCAGTGGGCACTTGCCTGTCATAATCGCTCGCATGCGCTGTGTGCCAGAATTTTGGCCCATGCAAAATACTGCGCTTTGTTTCTGCCCGAGAGCAAATGGCTGTACTGCCCATGCCCTGAAATTCTGGCGTATGGCACAGGTGCAAGATTGGGGGTCTGATGAGAGCAGGATACAAATGCATGTTCTTGTTGATCATACACAGGAGGGAGGAGCATAATGAGAATTTTGGGGCCCCGAGGGGCTAGGCACACCCCTTAGTGACTGGAACGCCTGATCTGCATCCACATAGTAGCCACAGATCTGCAAAGCAAAGTGTGTATACAGCACCTACATACAGTTGTGATTAGCTTGTTAGGCAAAAACAAGCTGACAGGCTCTCTTTCAATAAAATATATCTGGAATAATTCACACCGTTATTTTAACTAATATTAATGCAATACACCCTGCTCTCCAGTGAAATTTTCACAGTTTTTCTCTTTTTAACTCACTTTGTCTTTTCTCTTTCTGTGGGGGGCACCAGCTCCACACATCAGACAGTCGAGCACCTGCATCTGCAAAGAGTGCATAAAAGTTAGCTTTTGCTAACCCTTTCCTCCCCTGCATAATAAATAGTCTTCATATAGAGCCCCAGGGTCTCCACTGATAAATAGCACTATGGTATGTAACCCCCCCTCAGTTTCCTTGTCCACTGTCTAGAAGGAGATGTGGTATATATACGTAGGGACAAATGAATGGAAGGTGTCTGGGCTGCTTGACCTGCTTCATTGTGAGATAATTATGCTGGCACTGAGAGGAGGGAGCAGGGAAGCTACTGAGTACGTTAGTCCACCTATGAATGTAGAAAAGGGTGGACAAGAATTTTGGCCAAAGGACAAACTGCAAAGGGCTCTACAAGAGAGGAAAATGTAATAAACATAAAAACATAGAGGAAGATTTATCAAGACCAGCATATGGTACGTTGGCACTGATATCCCCCATGCTGCTGGAGGATGAGCCTAACGTAAGGCCTCAACATAAATTAGACACATCCTCCAGTAGTCTGTGCGCCTAAACTGAGCACTACATTTTAGGAGGTCTTTAACAGAAATTAGTCTATTTTTGGCCTATTTCTGGCGCAGATTGCGGCACAAAGGTTATTCATGAACCCATAGTAGTTGCGTGCACTGTCTATATGTTAAAGGGGTTTTGCCATCTCAGACAATGGGCGCATATCGCTAGGATGAGAACGGAGCGGGGAAATGAACGGAGGGTGCACTTTGCATGCGCAGCCGCCCTCCATTCATTTCTATGGGGCCGCTGAAAATAGCCGAGCGCTGGCTCGGCTATTTGCGTCTGCCCTACAGAAATGGATGGGATCAGGGGCTGCCCGTGCGCGGTAAGCTCCCATTCACTTCTATGGGAGCAGCGGGGAGCAGCGCTTGGTGGTGGACGGACCCCGGTAAATCCGGGGTCCTCCAGCCACAGCTCTCCCCGCTCCATTCTCGTTGTAGGTGCGAGTCCCAGAGATGGGACCCGCACCTATCAGACAATGGGGGCATTTCCTAGTGATATGCCCCCATTGTCTAAGATGGGAGCACCCCTTTAAATATGTCCTTACATATAAGATTATATATCACAATTAAATATATTCTTGATATGAGATATTCTCTTTGTCTACACTATACGATGTGTCAATTTGTTACATTCATTTCCCCCCAAAAACTCAAATGGGAAATAGCACTGAGCACCATTTAGCTGTATAAATGTCAAAAAACCACTCCTTCATACAGCACAATTCAGCCCCTGTGTAAAGAGCTTGAGCTCTGATGAGCCCAATGGCCATATTGCTTCACCTTCCGGGGGCGAGTGACTTCTGCCCCTTTTAGGTCAAAGTTCAGAAGTGGAACAGACCAGGGAATGTGGCAAAACAGATGACTATACTTAAGTAATGATGTGTGGAAAGGCAGTTTTTGAGACTAGTACCTTGCACTTAATTAGGGAGAACCAGCAGAATGAATTGACACAGCTGTGTGGTACAGATATCAGGGAAGGCACATCTAGCAATAGAAATGCTTCAATTTCAAGGTATAAGAATCTAAGAATTGTAATTTGCCATCTTACTGCAGTCTTAAAAAAGTCCACCAGAGCCAATCTTTTATAGGCTTATTATAGCAGTCAGATACAACTTCACAATGATATGTAAGGGCAACATAAACACTCCCAAATCTCCTTCATTTTTGGTTTATAAAAACAGTTCCTGCTGAGTGTTATATAGTGCTGTTATAGAATCGGGTGTAATATTCATGGAAAAGCCATATAATTTGAAATGGAAAGAATCTGAGCAGAAAATACTTTAAACATGTAGGTTTTATAGCTTATAATGTGTATTATGTATGTGGATATCTGTGCGTATTCTTAGACTTTTGCACAACACATTCTACTAATGTTAGATGCTAATATGTGTTAACAACAAATCATTGTTAATTGTAACACTTATTACGTGTTTCTTGAACCTGTCTCCTCCAGCAACGGTATAAATTATTTGAGGCCCACAATAAAAATGTCATCATGGTCATTAATTGGTTAGGGATTTCAACAAATGGTTTGGGTTATAACAATGTTCTTTAACAATTTAGGCCTTCATTTTTCAATAGAATTAGTGAGAGTGGAGTGGGTGATGTAGTTTGGCCCAGGAAGATGTAAACTTCGATAAATGTTTAGGGTATATTCACATGTAGCAGATTTGTGCACAAATTTCTGTTTCTGATTCATGGACCAGTCTTACGGTCCTTTTACATGGATTGACAGTCCAGCCAATTATCAGGAATGAGCAAACGCTCAATCTCAAAAACTGGCCTATGTAAAGGGACGGGTGATCACCCGAAGAATGACCAAAGGCTCCTACATCGGGTGATCTCATCATTAACAGTAATCTGTTGCCCAGGAACAATGATTTTCTACAGGGACAAGCTAATGCTGTATCGACTGCACTGAAGAGGTGATTGCTGCATGTAAGCGCTGCCCTCATCTTTGCTGACGATCAGGCAATTATCGAGAACATCTGGTTCATCCCCAATAATTTCCTGACACATCGGTCTGGGTATAAGGACTCTTAGTGAAACTCCTGTAGGAAGAAGTTTCTCCAAATTTATTGAGGGGCACAAGCATCTTAATGAGTTTGACGCATGTTCTGACAGTCTGTGTGTCAGAAAATCAAATCTATCAAAGCTATGAACACAGATTTGAAGTATAATTTATGCCAGCTTCTGGTATAAATAATAGTGAATTTTTTTTGGTACAAGGGAGGCCTTTCCCCCTCCCGCTTAGCCTTGTGTGCTATATTTGCCACTTTTGAAAAATGTAAAACATTGCATACTATAAATAAGTTGCGTGCCATAAAAGTGGTGTGAGAATGATAGTTTAACTTACGAACCTGTGTCTTTTTTTAAGCCATGTAACAATATAAATTTGCCCCAGTGTGTTATTCATGTATGACCAGATTTCAGCTTCCAGGTTATTTTCACCTTGAGGAAACCCGATGAACTGTAATGCATAAGTCGCATCTAGGAAATTACAAATTTCTTGTTTCATCTGAACCATGTATAATATTTTGCCACTTTATGGATATGTTATATTATTTTAGTAATGTACACAATATCCTACTACGAGTAAATCCATCAGTGAAGATATGGGACTCCGACTACTGCAATTGCAAGTTTGCCAAGAAATCCACGCAACAGAAAGTAACGATCCACAGACATGAGCACGCATAAGGACATCATAGACGGGACTCTTCTGCTCAAGTATTCCCACTATATCATAAGGGAGAGCCAAGGAAAAAAAGTCTCCTCTGGAGGGACAGCTCTTTCATTCATTACACAGATGGCTCACTGATTTTAATAGGCAGCATATAAAGCATTTTTCCTGTCGCAATGATACATGCCATCTCCTTTCACCAATGGTAAGAACGGAACAGGAGACCTGCAAAGAGGACAAAGGTTGACCAAACTTACACACCTCCTTTAAAGAGGACCTGTTACATCTTCTGACATATGCTGGAGAGTCTTTTCTTAGAACTCTGGGGGTCATTTATCAAGGGACTTGCGACTATTGTAGTCAAAGGATAGTCACAAGTCCCCTTTTTGACTTGCGTTGTACAGTAACAGCATACAAAAAATAGAGCGGAAAAGGTGCTGCATTGCAGATTTAAAAAAAAAAGCATGTCATACAAAATGCAGTACATTTTAGAGGCAAGGACTGATCTGCTGGACTTTCAGTCACTTTTGAACTAAGGCCTCATGCACACGACCGTTGTGTGCATCCGTGGCACGTTTTTTTTGCGGACCTATTGACTTTAAATGGGCCCGTGGAAAAATCAGAAAATGCACCGTTTTGCAGCCGAGACCGTGATCCGTGTATCCTGTCCGTCCAAAAAATATGACCTGTCCTATTTTTTTGACGGACAATGGTTCATGGACCCATTCAAGTCAATGGGTCCGTGAAAGAACACGGATGCACACAAGATTGGCATCCGTGTCCGTGATCCGTGGCCGTAGGTTACTTTCATACAGACGGATCCGAAGATCCGTCTGCATAAAAGCTTTTTCAGAGCTGAGTTTTCACTTCGGGAAAACTCAGATCCGACAGTATATTCTAACACAGAGGCGTTCCCATAGTGATGGGGACGCTTCAGGTTAGAATATACTAAAAGAACTGTGTACATGACTGCCCCTGGCAGCCCCCCCCCTCCCCTGTAGTTAACTCATTGGTAGCCAGTGCCCCCCCCTCCCTCCCTCCCCTGTAGTTAACTCATTGGTAGCCAGTGGGCCCCCCTCCTCCCTCCCCTGTAGTTAACTCGTTGGTAGCCAGCCCCCCCCCTCCCTCCCCTGTAGTTAACTCGTTGGTAGCCAGCCCCCCCTCCCTCCCCTGTAGTTAACTCATTTGTAGCCAGTGGGCCCCCCCTCCCTCCCCTGTAGTTAACTCGTTGGTGGCCAGTGGGCCCCCCTCCCTCCCCTGTAGTTAACTCGTTGGTGGCCAGTGGGCCCTCTCCCCTCCCTCCTAATTAAAATCTCCCCCCCTATCAATGGTGGCATTGGAGAGTACCGATTGGAGTCCCAGTTTAATCGCTGGGGCTCCGATCGATAACCATGGCAACCGGGACGCTACTGCAGTCCCGGTTGCCATGGTTACTTAGCAATTTGTAGAAGCATCATACTTACCTGCGAGCTGCGATGTCTGTGTCCGGCCGGGAGCTCCTCCTACTGGTAAGTGACAGATCATTAGGCAATGCACCGCACAGACCTGTCACTTACCAGTAGGAGGAGCTCCCGGCCGGTCACGGTTGCCATGGTTACCGATCGGAGCCCCAGCGATTAAACTGGGACTCCGATCGGTACTCTCCGCTGCCACCAATGATAGGGGGGGAGATTTTAATTAGGAGGGGGAGGGAGGGGAGAGGGCCCACTGGCCACCAACGAGTTAACTACAGGGGAGGGAGGGGGGGCCCACTGGCCACCAATGAGTTAACTACAGGGGAGGGAGGGGGGGGCTGGCCACCAACGAGTTAACTACAGGGGAGGGAGGGGGGGCTGGCTACCAACGAGTTAACTACAGGGGAGGGAGGGGGGGGCTGGCTACCAACGAGTTAACTACAGGGGAGAGAGGGGGGGCCCACTGGCCACCAATGAGTTAACTACGGGGGAGGGAGGGGGGGGCTGGCTACCAACGAGTTAACTACAGGGGAGGGAGGGGGGGGCTGGCTACCAACGAGTTAACTACAGGGGAGAGAGGGGGGGCCCACTGGCCACCAATGAGTTAACTACAGGGGGGGAGGGGGGGGGGCCCGGCCGCACTGGCCACCAATGAGTTAAAAAAAGGCAGCAGGGGGCAGTCATGTACACAGTTTTTTAGTATATTCTAACCTGAAGCATCCCCATCACCATGGGAACGGCTCTGTGTTAAAATATACTGTCGGATCTGAGTTTCACGATGTAACTCATATCCGACAGTATATTCTAACATAGAGGCGTTCCCATGGTGATGGGGACGCTTCAAGTTAAAATATACCATCGGATTGGAGAAAACTCCGATGGTATAAAGGGACTCCTGACTTTACATTAAAAGTGAATGGGGACGGATCCGTTTGTAATTGCACCATATTGTGTCAACGTCAAACGGATCCGTCCCCATTGACTTGCATTGTAATTCAGGACGGATCCGTTTGGCTCCGCGTGGCCAGGCGGACACCAAAACGACTTTTTTTTCATGTCCGTGGATCCTCCAAAAATCAAGGAAGACCCACGGACGAAAAAACAGTCACGGATCACGGACCTACGGACCCCGTTTTTGCGGACCGTGAAAAAATACTGTCGTGTGCATGAGGCCTAATGGAGGTAGGGACTGATCTGTGTACTTTCTGAGTACAGCATACCAGAACATAAAACAGAAAATACAGACATAGAAATGATGTAAACTCTATAATTACTATGTTTTTCAATATGAAAAATATACAAAACAGCAGAAATAATGGTATAAAAATAGGCAGTATGAGCCGAAAAATTTCTACTTGATGCTTCGTGGCATTTAAAGGAAATCTGTCAGTAGAGTTAAGCCCAGCAAACTGCTGACAGAGCGATACAGGTTCTGTGGGATCTACTCTAAACCTATCTACTGTATTTTTTGCTTTAAGAGAAGCACTCCCCCCCCCCCACCAAAGTGGCGGCGGGGTGAGATGAGAGAAGTCAGTCTGTCTTATAAAGCAAATGTGACAAAATCATGGTGGCTGACACATTGCAGGAGCATTAATAAGTGGGCAGGCCACCTAGAAGTTAGAAATGTGGGGCAGGCAGCAGCAGTGAAACATTCTGTCGGGTTGGGTGCTAGCCACCAGCCTGCACATCCTTGCTCTGTAGCTGGGGTCCCTCCAAGAGGAGGTGGAGAGCCATTCTCCTCTGCCACTGCACTGCCGCCCTGCATGTCTCACTGATTGTTGGACTGCTGTTCCACTGCCTCCACTAATCAGCTTACACCGGCCCAGCCACACGTGCCGCTGATAAAAAGAAAGAGGGAGGGAGTGTTACTGGCCCTCCGCTGTGTAAGAATTGTTGTCCACTGGCCCGTCTCCACCTCAAGTTCCCGAGTGAGCGGACAGCAAACTTTATTTCTTCCCCCCCCCTTATTGTACTATGATATAGATTATACATTTAAACTAGACCCACAGGACCTGTATAGCACAGTTTGTAGTTTAGTGGGCTCAAATCTACTGATATTTCAGGAATACAGCTATATAGCGGTATACGAGTGAGGTAAAACCGTTATACAATCTATCATACAATGATTACACAATCATAATATATTTAGAAAAACGTCACTGAGTTACGGTATACGTGCAAGTAAATAAAAAAAATACATTTAAAGAGAAAGGACACAGTAAATAACGGCCGAGCAAATAATTCAGCTAAAAATAATGACTAACATGCCTTTTGAAATTGCATCCCTCGGAATGCAGATCTCTAATGTAAAAATCCACTAAACTTTTCTGTATGAGTAATTTAAACAGTTTGCTGAGTCTGGGAGGGATATTTACCCTCTCAGTACATTGAAAGCTAAATTAAGAAGCATTGCAGGAATGTAAAGATGAAAGATCTTTAGTTATGGGTGAATTAGATTAGTAATGAGGGCCTCTATCAGAAGCAGGCTTATACCACTTAGCAGTTGTGATGGTCTAAGTAATATTTTGAAGTATTTAATACAAGATCATGATTTCATGAACTAAACTACCGGTAACTAGTATCATCTAGATGTATGTAATCCACTCGGGTACAGCTTTTCTGATTTGCTAAAAAATGGGGTGAGGCTTATCGGAAAGGGGGGGGGGTGCGTTTCAGGAAAGTGGCCGTCAACTAAGGCTACTTTCACACTAGCGTTCGGGCGGATCCGTTCTGAACGGATCCGCTCATAATAATGCAGGCGGAGGCTCCGTTCAGAACGGATCCGTCTGCATTAAAATGGCAAAAAAAAAGCTAAGTGTGAAAATAGCCTCGGACGGATCCGTCCAGACTTTCAATGTAAAGTCAATGGGGGACGGATCCGCTTGAAGATTGAGCCACATTGTGGCATCTTCAAACGGATCCGTCCCCATTGACTTACATTGTAAGTCTGGACGGATCCGCACGCCTCCGCACGGCCAGGCGGACACCCGAACGCTGCAAGCAGCGTTCAGCTGTCCGCCTGTCCGTGCGGAGGCGAGCGGAGCGGAGGCTGAACGCCGCCAGACTGATGCAGTCTGAGCGGATCCGCCTCCATTCAGACTGCATCAGGGCTGGACGGCTGCGTTCGGGTCCGCTCGTGAGCCCCTTCAAACGGAGCTCACGAGCGGACCAGCGAACGCTAGTGTGAAAGGAGCCTATGATGTGCCATCTTCCACCAAAACTGCAGCAAAATCCTGGCGTAAAATTGTCTCAAAGTAAGCCAGCCAATAGTTGGTATAGAGTTAGACAAAAGTACCTGTGCCCAGCCTGAGCCACAGTGATAAGTCTGGTGCACGTCTAGACAACCTAAGTTTATGCCATTTGTAGGTGTAACGGTCACGTCCACACACACACAGGGGGAAGGATAGTGACCACTGCGCTCCACCCTCACCCCTGGCCCTGCCTACTTGCCTCACGAGTCCTGATGACAGGGGACAACTGGACGGCAGTCCATTACTTAGGATATGTGCAGGGAAGACAGACAAGACAAAATACGGAACATGAACGGACCGGGTCAGAACCAAGAGAGATACGCAGTACAAAGGGTTAAGCAAAGAATGGTCAGGAGAAGCCAGGGTCAAATACTAGGAGAGTAGAGAAGCACTAGAGGAGTTCGCAAAGAGTAGTCAGGTGGGAGTCGAGGTCACAATACCAGGAGGGATGCGCAGTACAGGAGGAGCAGGCAAAGGATCGTCAGGGAACAGGATCAGGTGAGTATTCAGTAGTCCAACAAATAGCCAGGAACCTAGAATTAACAGGCAACCTGTGGCCAGCAGGCTGCCTGTATTTATAGTGGGGTCTGAGGGTCATGTGACGTGGCCAGCGTCACATGACCAACAGACAGACAAGTCGAGCACCGAGTGATCAGCTCGGCGCTCAAGGCAGACCTAGGAGCAGGGAGCCTCCCAGCTAGCAAAGCCGCGCACACAGTTTCCCATATGTGTGGCAGTGGAGCTTAGAAACATAAAAGAAGCAATACTCATGTCCACATATCCCTAGTTGCCGCAATACAGATACTACATGGTTTCCCATTGCTTTCTACATCTAGCTCTCAACACACAGGAAATTCCTGTAAATGGTCTCTCAGTCAATCATGGCTGCAGCAGTAACAAGTCTCTGCCAGTGATAGGCTGATCCATTCTTTCCTAGCATTTCTGAGATGTAGATTTGAAACAGTAAGCAGCGGGAACTACAGGAGCATCAGAACAGCAGAAATGGTGCGGAATGCTTCTTTTTATTTTTAATATTTTCTGGACTATTTTTTTCATTTTTGAGCCCTGACTTGTCTAGTATTTAGAAACTACATACCGTAAAAACTGCATCAAAAGGCATATGTGAAAGCAACCCCAATAAAGACATCATAAAAACAGAACATAAACCTGTTTTCCCCATCATGACTAAGCTAAATTAAGGTATTAAAAAAGGACTGCAGAAAAAAAAAAAAGATTTACTGAGCTAAATGTGTCAGAATTCTGGCTCAATTTGTGGCACCCCCCCCCCCCCCAAAAAAAAAACCCCCAAAAAAAAAACAAAAAAAAAAATGCCATACACCACAGTTATTATGAATTTATTATCCAGTAAATCTGAAGCATCTCATTTTAGACTGTTTATTCTAAGTTTAAGCTGTCTAAAAATTATAGTAAATTGACCTGTATTAAGCTTTGGATCACAAGGGCCTAAGGCTCTGTATTCATTATGTTTGACCCTATTGTCAGACGTATGTGCTCAGGATGTATACATCTGACGGAGGCCTATTACAGATGCCATACAGTGGCATGCATCACTAATAGTCCGTCAGCAGTTTTGACCATGCTCAATGACTGACAGCACTAGGTAGCGGCTGGAGATTGCAGGACGCATATATCTTTTGTGGTGTTTTTTACTTCAGGGATAGTGTGGATATGAAGTTTTATTCTGGCAGATTTGGCTTGATTCATTGTGAAGTGCACTCTGCTCTCTTCATTGAGCTGCACAGCCCACACTCCTGTTTTGAGTGATAGCTGTAACAGTCTCTTGGTTGGATGCTACAGCTACCACTCAGAGTAGATGAGAGGCACTGTAAAGGAACTCAAAGCAAAGCACAAGAAAGTACAACTCTTCACAGTGAAACTCTGCCTCCAGTGTACTTGCCGAAGCAGAACCTGGCAGAATAAAAATTATATTCACACTTGTCCTGATAATAAAAGCTCCCAAAAGATATGTTTATCCTGATCTACCCAGTCTCTACCTAGTGCTGTCAGTAGTTTAGCATACTCCTTTTTAAAAAGTGGTATGCTGACACATACTGGCCAGACAGAGGACAAAAGGATGCTCCTGGTCTCCATTTGGTGAATGGGGAGACCTATGGAAACATTAAAGATGTTTTTTAGTTCTTATTTATTGATGGCCTATCCACAGGATAGGCTGGAGAAACTGCAGAACAACTGGCAGAGGGGCAGAGTATTGGCCTGAACACACAGCTCCATCCATTGTATAGTGGACGCAGCTGGCTACTGCAGCACTACTCCCATTCACTTCAATGGGAGCAGCAGTGCTCAATCCACTACAGTGCTTTGTAGTTCTGGCACCAACTTCTGGCACCAAGGCTAATACACCACAGTGGATTGGTGGGGTTGCATGGTGTTGAACTTCCACCAATTAGCTACAGATGGCTTATCGTGAGGAAAGGCCAACAAACTAAAAGGAGTGGAAAATCCCTTTAATGTATACACTGGGAGCTTTTCCAAACATATAACTATACAGTCGTCTGAGAGAACAGACACAGGGGGTCATTTACTCATCTGAAATACCTGAGACTTTTCCCCCGCTAATGCCAGGTCTAAAATTGTGGGCGTGATGTGGGCAGGGAGGGGGGAATGAGCCGGCAGGCCTGTTTTAGGTGTAGAAAAGGGTCTAAACAGCAAGGAAGCTGTCGTATATTTAGACTGGTGCTGGATGTCCCGAAGTTGTGGTGAGGCTTGTGCGATCCATCACCAGCGCAAAGGGCTGTGCCCCACAGTGTTCACTTAGCCTGATATCTTTGGTGGACTGTCCTTTCAGGTCCTGGGCTAGGCTAAATACGTGTTCCTATAGGGTGGTTTCATATAGAGTGTTTTGGGGAAAAACACCACATTTTTTGCAGCGTTATTACTGGTGTGGCAAAAATAGTGCAGCCAAATGTTGCATCCATGCAGAAAACGCTTCTAATAAACACATGAAATTCACTGAGTTTCTTACAAACCCCAAAAATTCCCTTTGTTAGACTATAGTGAGAATGCTGTTTTGCAGTAAAGTGATTTCAATAAAGGCTTCACTTACAAACTCTTGGCATGCGCCAAAAACAACAAATCATCCCAATAGGATCCCTATGCTTTTACAAAGGCAATTAGTACAGCCTTAAATTTATAGTGCTTAAATTGACAAGTCTTGCAAGGAAAGAAAACTATTTCAGTATGGGGTTATGTAGAAGAAAACCAGCATTGATTTCCTCTTTAAACATGTCACACTACCGTTTTAACCAAATAAATCACTAATTAAAACATTTAAATGAAGCAATTTCTGTTTACATGGCGTTGTTCTAGATACAGATGGGATTTCTACATTTTTTAAATTACTAAACGTTCAAAAAGGATTTGTACGCCTAACAAAATCAAAACAGGGATTATCTTGCACTGTGTGTGGGATATTGCCATAATCTATACAGTGCATGAGAATGTAGCTGGCACTCTGTAGAGCACTGCACACATTTCAGTAATAACAGGGTATGAGGCATACAATTTCAAGGAACACCCACACTGAAAATTATTCTTTCCAAATAGAGAATTGTTTGGGAACACGTTAGGTTAATTGGCTCCTTGGGATTCCTCTCAAGGAAACAGAGAACATTGAAATGTACACATGTGTATGTAAACCAATGGAGTATTATCTTTTTTCCCAGATTCTGAAATCTTAGATAATAGGAACAAAACCAAAAAAGAGTGAATTTCCTAAGGCTCAACGAACAGCATTCTTGGCTAGTAGGGAAGGTGAAAGGTGCTCCCCCACAAAAATGCTGGCCTTTCAGGCTCTCTGTGCCTCTACTCTTGTCATACTCATTAGGACTTCCACAAATAACACTTGAGAGGGATATCCAATTACAAGATGAACTCATGCATGAAGTGTGAACAAACCAATCTATCTGCCATATACTGCACTCTTTCCTTATATTACAGAACGTGGTATAGTATCTTTGAATGGAAGTGGTTTAGTGAGCTCCTGGAGATCAGGCACAAGTACAGTAAGAACTAGAGCAGGGCTGGCCAACCTGCGGCTCTCCAGCTGTTGTAAAACTACAACTCCCACGATTCCCTGCTGTAGGCTAATAGCTGTAGGCAGACTGGGCATGCTGGGAGTTGTAGTTTTGCAACAGCTGGAGAGCCGCAGGTTGGCCAGCCCTGAACTAGAGGTCCAAATAGAAAGCTAGAGGGCATGACAGATCATGTCATGCAATTATGCAACATAAAGAGGTACATCCACCTATGACCGCTAAAGAGGTGTAAATAATATTCTGTACTGCACTAGAAGATATGAAATGGCATCGGACTCCTTCCTTAAGCTTTAAAAGGATTGTCCAGGTTTAGGAAAAAATATTATTTTTTGCCATGAAATGGCACCACCCTTGTCTCTATAGAGTAGGATATAGTAGTTCAGCCACATTGAGGTAAAAGCTGATAAGCTAAATACCGGGCAATGTCCATGGACAAGCATGGAAATGTTTATGTAAAAGAACACCTATACGTCTTAATAGGGCATATGTATATGGGTTGTCTTCATGAGACAATCCTTTACCTTGCATATACCACATTATTTAAACCATCTCAATTACTGTAGGTGTTGTAGTTGGGTCAAGGTTATCTATTGCTGTTAGTGAATGTTTCAGTGTAATTTCAAATTTCCCCGAACACTGACACAGTTACCTGAAAAATTCACCTATCAGTGCATTTTGAACTATATAGTAAAACAGGACCACTGAAGGGAGAGATCATAGTGCCTAAAGAGGTTGTCTGATTTAATGATATTGATGACCTTCCTCAGGATAGATCATCAGTATCAAGTTGATGGGGGTCCGACTCGTGGCACACCAGCCGATCAGTTGTTTGAAGGGGCCATGGTGCTTGTGTGAGTTATGTGTCCTTGTAAATGTTTACCTGCACGCCGTCTAGTTTGTAGTGGTGGCACACTGTAATTACCAATGTTGATCCTATGCACAAGCGTTGCAGCCCTTTCAAACAGCTTGGTGACCTATTTGTAACAACAACAGCAAGATCCAAAAACAGCATGCATGTTTCCTACTACATGTCCATAAATAATCCATGCTGGCTTCTTTAAGAGATGTGAAATAATATTTAATTTTACATGATCTCATGAACAAAATTTATATTCACAGCACAGATGGGAGTTTCCGAAACAGTTCAAAGCTGCCCACGAGGAATGAAATGACTATAGTTGCAGCCAAATGAAAATATTCTGGCAAAGGATCATAAACAAGTCTACTAAGACCCATAAAGCTTAATGGCAAAGTCTGCTGACAGATTGACTACATCACCATTTAGGCATTACCTAGTAGACAACTGTCAAGGAGGGCCAGAAGAAATGCTGGATTTCACTAGATCAGGAGTGTCCAACTGGTAGCTCATAAATGATGTGTCACTCTTGAAGCCCCTTAGCATTCACATAGGTTTCAAAGCTTCTACTGAATGATCATGGAATCAACTAATAGATCAAGAACAACGGTGTCCTTCTTTTGAGGCCAGGGACACAAAAAAGGTCTGAGAGCCTCTGTTCTCATGAAGAATCCATGGCATTTGTTGACCTGGGTCTTTTGAATATTTATGTAGAACCATTAGCTTGCTGCCTGTACATTTTAGAAAAGGAAAAATATCCCAAATCACTTTTCAAAGTTTGTTCCATGTTTCTGTTAAAGGTGTATGACATTAAAATTCTCTTTAAGATCAGACTTTACTTGTAAATATGCATATAGCTGCCAGTGTTGACGTCAATGGTCAATTTTCTCAACCATATCTTATTTCTGTCACAGCAAAATAAAAAATTGTATGAAAAAGTTACAAAATTGATGCATATGCATATTACCACAGGGGTGGATCCCATCACCATCCATGTTCCAAACATAAGATTATAAGGGAATGCTCCTTATCCACCAAATATGTTGAAGAGATGTTTCAGGCACAAGCTGTTATCATGGCTTTGTATGCATTAACAAGTTTTAACTACGTCTCATGGAGACAACTCCTGTCCATATGTCCTACTAGGTCACAGGTTAGGGTACTTTCACACTTCACACGGCAGATGATTCCGGCAGGCAGTTCTGTCGCCTGAACTGCCTGCCGGATCCGTCAAAACGCATCTTGATCCGTATGACAAATGCATTGAAATGCCGGATCTGTCTCTCCGGTGTCATCCGGAAAAATGGGTCTGTCAAATTTTTTTTTCACATTTTTTGCGGTCTGAGCATGCGCAGACCGCAATGCCAGATCCGTTTTGCCAGAACACTCCGGGCCGGATCCGCATTGCATGTCAATGGGAAGAGTCAGAAAGACTGAACTGAAGACATCCTGAACAGATTGCTCTCCATTCAGAATGCATTAGGATAAAACTGATCAGTTCTTTTCCAGTATTGAGCCCCTAGGACGGAACTCAATGCCGGAAAATAATAACGCTAGTGTGAAAGTACCCTTATAGAGTAGGTCCCCACTCCTGCAGATTTGAGTCATACATGTAGCCACTCATATTAAAGGAATATTCTGGGCAAAACTGATACGCTGTGTGACTTCTAGTTCAGGGCTAAAAGTGGGCAGAGCATGACACATTGATACTCAAAACAGAGAAACTCTGTGTCATACATACACAATGGCCCAGAATTACTAATGTGTCTGTGTCAAAAGTCTGTCTAAAAAGTACTGCAAACTGTCCCAATATGTAGGGTTTTTATACTGTTTTCCAACCTTAACGGGTGGAAATGAGCAGAGACTCATGAAAAAGGGGGCACGGCCTAGATGCTTCATTTTGCACCAAAATTGCACCACAATTCTGGAATGAACATCTCAAAGTAAGACAACTAATAGTTGGTATGGAGCCAGAGAAAAGTGGGCCAGTTGTCAGTTTTGCCTGGAGTGTTTCTTTAATGAATGTAAAACTACAAAACTACTACGGGGTATAGGGACCCCGTTCTTGTGATCTGTGAGGGTCTCAGGGTAGGTGATAGGGCATAACTTAATATCATCAGAACTCCTTTAGGCTACGTCTACACAATGACATTTGTCGCGCAACATTTTGTTGCACTAATGTCGCACAACAATTTTTATAATGGCAGTCTATGGTGTCGCACTACAACATGCAACATGCTGCGACTGCGACGCAACAGTCGCAGAAAATCCATTTGAGATCCAGTCGCAGCATGTTGCATGTTGCAGTGCGACACCATAGACTGCCATTATAAAAATTGTCGTGCGACATTAGTGCAACAAAATGTTGCGCTACAAATGTTGCAGTGTAGTTGTGCCCTATCTGTCGTGCGACTTAACTCCGTTAAGGCATGATCATACCAGGGTCTGCTCATTTGTCAAGTGACTGCTGGCATGTTCACATCAGAAACGAGTGTTTGTCCTTGATTACTATAGTTAATAGTACTCATGCTAAGATGGTTTTACACTAGTACATAAAGTAATAATTGTTGAAGTAAGTGTGATCCAAGCATACGTGTTAAGGATAAGCCAAACATAGTGCAGGAGACCGCAATAAAAAGCAGTGATTTTGTCAGAACAAGGGTGTGTACATATATAAAGCCAACATGATCTGCTCTATATAATTACTGTATTACAAATAGGATTTTAACAGTGTGCTAATTAAAATGGCCAAGGTGTTATGTTATAAGACACTGTGCCCTCTCTGTGAACTTCTTCCAAGGAAATAACACTTTAGGCTACTTTCACACTAGCGTTTTTTGAGGATCTGCCATGGATCTGCAAAAACGCTTCCGTTACCATAATACAACCACATGCATCCGTCATGAACGGATCCGGTTGCATTATGTCTTCTATAGCCATGACGGATCCGTCTTGAACACCACTGAAAGTCAATAGGGGAGGGATCCGTTTTCTATTGTGCCAGATTGTGTCAGAGAAAACGGATCCATCCCCATTGATTTACATTGTGTGCTAGGATGGATCTGTTTGGCTCCGCTTTGTCAGGTGGACAGCAAAACGCTGCAGGCAGCGTTTTGGTGTCCACCTCCAGAGCGGAATGGAGACTGATCGGAGGCAAACTGATGCATTCTGAGAAGATCCTTTTCCATTCAGAATGCATTAGGGCAAAACTGATCCGTTTTGGACCGCTTGTGAGAGCCCTGAACGGATCTCAGAAACGGAAAGCCAAAACGCCAGTGTGAAAGTAGCCTAACATTCAACTAATCATGCAGTAACAATATACAGGGAGTGCAGAATTATTAGGCAAGTTGTATTTTTGAGGATTAATTTTATTATTGAACAACAACCATGTTCTCAATGAACCCAAAAAACTCATTAATATCAAAGCTGAATATTTTTGGAAGTAGTTTTTAGTTTGTTTTTAGTTTTAGCTATTTTAGGGGGATATCTGTGTGTGCAGGTGACTATTACTGTGCATAATTATTAGGCAACTTAACAAAAAACAAATATATACCCATTTCAATTATTTATTTTTACCAGTGAAACCAATATAACACCTCAACATTCACAAATATACATTTCTGACATTCAAAAACAAAACAAAAACAAATCAGTGACCAATATAGCCACCTTTCTTTGCAAGGACACTCAAAAGCCTGCCATCCATGGATTCTGTCAGTGTTTTGATCTGTTCACCATCAACATTGCGTGCAGCAGCAACCACAGCCTCCCAGACACTGTTCAGAGAGGTGTACTGTTTTCCCTCCTTGTAAATCTCACATTTGATGATGGACCACAGGTTCTCAATGGGGTTCAGATCAGGTGAACAAGGAGGCCATGTCATTAGATTTTCTTCTTTTATACCCTTTCTTGCCAGCCACGCTGTGGAGTACTTGGATGCGTGTGATGGAGCATTGTCCTGCATGAAAATCATGTTTTTCTTGAAGGATGCAGACTTCTTCCTGTACCACTGCTTGAAGAAGGTGTCTTCCAGAAACTGGCAGTAGGACTGGGAGTTGAGCTTGACTCCATCCTCAACCCGAAAAGGCCCCACAAGCTCATCTTTGATGATACCAGCCCAAACCAGTACTCCACCTCCACCTTGCTGGCGTCTGAGTCGGACTGGAGCTCTCTGCCCTTTACCAATCCAGCCACGGGCCCATCCATCTGGCCCATCAAGACTCACTCTCATTTCATCAGTCCATAAAACCTTAGAAAAATCAGTCTTGAGATATTTCTTGGCCCAGACTTGACGTTTCAGCTTGTGTGCCTTGTTCAGTAGTGGTCGTCTTTCAGCCTTTCTTACCTTGGCCATGTCTCTGAGTATTGCACACCTTGTGCTTTTGGGCACTCCAGTGATGTTGCAGCTCTGAAATATGGCCAAACTGGTGGCAAGTGGCATCTTGGCAGCTGCACGCTTGACTTTTCTCAGTTCATGGGCAGTTATTTTGCGCCTTGGTTTTTCCACACGCTTCTTGGGACCCTGTTGACTATTTTGAATGAAACGCTTGATTGTTCGATGATCACGCTTCAGAAGCTTTGCAATTTTAAGAGTGCTGCATCCCTCTGCAAGATATCTCACTATTTTTGACTTTTCTGAGCCTGTCAAGTCCTTATTTTGACCCATTTTGCCAAAGGAAAGGAAGTTGCCTAATAATTATGCACACCTGATATAGGGTGTTGATGTCATTAGACCACACCCCTTCTCATTACAGAGATGCACATCACCTAATATGCTTAATTGGTAGTAGGCTTTCGAGCCTATACAGCTTGGAGTAAGACAACATGCATAAAGAGGATGATGTGGTCAAAATACTCATTTGCCTAATAATTCTGCACTCCCTGTATTGTTCATTCTAACAAAAATAGTAACAGTAACTTCTGCATGGATTCAGATTTTGGTATTTCAGGTTTCACTTTTGTAAAATAAAAAAACAAAAAGATAAAACAAAGGCCATACACATTGCAATGGTGTAATACAAAAAGCTCTTTAAGGTTCTCTATGCTATGGATCTATCTATCTATCTATCTATCTATCTATCATGTATATCTATCTTCTATCTATCTGCAGATAAAGTACTGTTAAAACATATGTGTATAGATGTAGTCTCTAGTTTTTTTATTAGTTAGGCAACATGCCCACAACAACATCCGTTTTGCAGTCTGCAAATCGCGGACCTACAAGATACAGATGCGTTCCATGATGTATCCGCATTTTTTGCAGACCCAGTGACTTCATCAGGTCCGCAGTGGGCATTTTGCGAACAACTATAGGACATGTTCTATCTTTTTCTGGAACTGACCTATAGATGCAGAAAGCACGTCGACCATCCGTATACTTTCCGCATCTGTATGCCTGTGCTGCCACGCAGCTTTTACTGTCTAGCAGTTGTTATTACATGTTATGTTACTATATTATTTGGTATGATCCTACATCCCTGCTGTTTCTGGCTAGTTGGTTGTTCCCACCCTCCATTTCCTGCTGTAACTCCATTTTGTATAGTTGTTGTGAAGAGACTGCAGAGTGAGGGAGCTGTGTAACTTCATTAGAAATTTACCTATGAAAAAGCCTCTATGTTCATATCCTTGCTACCTTGAAGCATAAAGAAGCTTTGGAAAACACCTCTGGAGTCTTTATTCATGGAGTAAGCTATCTGTTAAAGTGATCATTCAACCTGCCGCATACATCCTTACAGACTGGGTCTACAAGAAGCTTGTCGCAGGTACAACCGATGCTGAGACAGAATAGTAAGTTTCTAGAAGAATCCATCACATGGCTATCTCTGCAGCCTCAGAAACGTGAGTAACCACGTGCCTGTGTGAAGAACTAACTCCCTAAGACAGGAAGCCATCTTCAGGCTGAAAGTTCAATGCCTGTGTGTTACTGCCGCAGTCACCAGAAGCATTACTCTGCATATAAAGCCAGCCACCTACTGAATGCTCCATAACTGTTACAGCCTGTACTGCCAGGGATTGCTGGTCTGTGCTGTGGACCCATTTCTCTAGTAAATACCAGCTTATACAAGTTTTGCCTTATTGGGGAGCCATAAGTACCTTTTGAACTGTGCAAGGACTGTGTACCATAGCTATATCAAGTCCCAAGGATTCATCATTGTCAAGCAGTTTGGGTTGTGAATCCAATACCTGAATCTACTGAAATACTGTATATTCCTGCCTGTATGAAGTGATAGTGACCTGTGCACTGAGCTGAGCTATCCAGTCTGGACCAGTTGCAGCACTAGCTGGCTCATTGTCACAAATATCCAGCTCCTCAGCTCAGCCTGCTTACTAACAGAAGTCACTACCTACAGAGCTGAGCTCTGGCAGATTTCTAACAAGACACCAAAACTACAGCACTTGTCATTATGTCTGACAGAGATCCCACAGAGTTACCTGTATTTAATCAATATAAAGCAAACTCCTTACTTCATTCTGCTCGTCCTGTTAGAGCCCCTCATCCATCCTTGAAGGCAAGGGAGGCTTATGAAGCAAGTAAGGAAGAAACCTCTAGTAACCTGACTGCATTATGGGAGAAGACTTTAAGTTGTATAACAGCCACTAATGAAACTAGCAACAATTCTGAGCAATTGAACACTGCTCTCTCAAGGGTTAAGAAGGCATTTGAGAATTATAAAAGACTTTCTGAGAAGTACTATTCCCTATTGTCTCATTCCAACACAGAGGAAGCTGCATTGGAATTAAAGGACTTTACTTCTACTGACCAGCATAGGCATAGCACATATCTTGAAGCAAAGGCACAGATAGAAGGTAGATTAGCACAGCTACATGAAACTACATCCTATAAATCTGCTTCTTCCAGACACTTAGGAAAATCATCTAGATCTGCCCGCTCCTATCATAGATCCTCTTCTAAGTCACTGCGGTCCTGCTCTGTAAGGTCAACACTGAGCGACCAAATAGTCAAAGCTCGCCAGAAGGTTGCAGCAGCCCAGGTTCAAGCCGCCTGTTCTGAAAGAGAAGCAGCCATCAAAGCGGAAGCTAAACACATTCTAGCAGAAACAGAGGCTCAGCTAGAAATCCTTCAGAAGAATAAAGAAAAAGAAGTAGCCTTAGCTGAATTATCTGTCTTGGAACAAGCCCTATTGGAAGAAGAAGGAGCAGCTTGTCCCAGCTTGGCTGCTTGTCAAGACCCTGTTGAAAGGACCCTACAGTTTGTCTTAACCCAGAACCAAGACAATACAGTCCCACCTACAGTTGGAGATTCTTCTCATAATCATCCAGCAAGTGGATCAGAAGGCAACGTGTTGCCAAATCAAGCTGGTCAACTACACACACCTACTAACAGAGACACTCCACAACTACCGCATGTCACAAAATCAAGTGAATCAACCTACGCAGCTCATGTGCCACCACAACCCTATGTGAATAGAGATTACAAAGGCACAGCAGAAGACTACAGAATGAACTCTATACCCCCTGTGAGACAGCTCTCTTCAGCTTCAAATGCTCAGAGACCTTCAGACGACAGACCCTTACCTAGTTTGAACCCATCTGCAACACCTTTCTCTCCACCTACCAGCCAACATCTGATACCAACCATGGTCCAAGTCGGCGCACCATCAGTATCCCCTGTGGCTATAAAAACCGAAAGCACTGATGCTGCAGAGTTCAGCAAGTATATGATTCGACGAGAGTTGATTACAATTGGACTGTCTAGATTTGATGACCGCCCAGAGAACTACAGAAGTTGGAGATCTACATTTAAGGTGGTAACCAAGAACTTGGACATTGAACCTCAAGCAGAACTCGACTTACTAATAAAGTGGTTGGGGCATCAATCTTCAGAACAAGTAAAGAGACTTAAATCTGTTTACATTTATAACTTTAAAGCAGGCCTTGATGCTGCCTGGGAACGTTTAGAACAAGACTATGGGAGCCCCGAAGTCATTGAATCTGCCTTATTCCAGAGACTAAACGACTTTCCTAAGATCTCTGTTAAGGACAATCATAAGCTTAGAGAGTTAGGTGACCTCCTTCATGAACTTGAAATTGCGAAGTTAGATCCTAGTTTACCAGGTCTTAGCTATTTAGACACTGCTCAGGGAGTAAATCCTATTGTAGCAAAGTTGCCTAGTCATCTTCAGGAAAGTGGACTAGTGTAGGATCAAAGTATAAGTATGAACATCATGTTTCCTTCCCTCCCTTTTTTTATTTTGCAGAGTTCGTGCGGAAGGTTGCAAGGTCCAAGAATGACCCAAGCTTCTTCTATCCAGATACAACCACCATTCCTTTAACTACTTCAAGGGGTATTGCCACCAACAGTAAATTTAAGAATTTAAAGCATCCTATTGCCGTGAGGAAGACCGCGATAGCATCCAACGTCTTGGCTACAGACATTAAGGCAAGCAATCTTAATCAACAGTGTCCTATTCATAATGCGCCACATTCTCTCTCCAAATGTCGTGCATTTAAGGATAAGCCTATTGAAGAACGCAAGTCATTTCTCAAAGAGCATAATATCTGTTTCAAGTGTTGTGCATCCTCCGATCATTTAGCTAGAGACTGTAAGATCGCCATCAGATGTTCCCTGTGTAACAGTGCCAAACATGTGGACGCTCTTCATTCAGACCTGTTCAAAAGGAAACCTTCACCCGGCAGCAACCCCAAGACTACATCAGATGATGGCGGGGAGAGAACTGAGCAATGTGCCAACCCCGTAACCACAAGGTGTACAGAGGTATGTGGAGAAGGGCTTCATAGCAAGTCTTGTAGCAAGATATGTCTTGTAAGGGTTTTTCCTGAAGGATGTCCACAAAATTCCATAAAAATGTATGCCATACTCGATGATCAGAGCAATCGCTCATTGGCCAGTACAGAATTCTTTGACCTATTCAACATTCATGGAGAGACCTGGTCCTATACCTTGCAGACATGTGCAGGAAAGATCAATACTTCTGGAAGAAGAGCCCATGGCTTCATAGTGGCATCAGAATATGAGGACATAGAGTTTCCTCTTCCAACTCTAATCGAATGTGATCAGCTACCGAACAATAGAGAAGAAATCCCCACACCAGAGGTTGCACGTCATCACCCTCATTTGAGCCACATTGCTGACTACATTCCACCTCTTACAAGGATGTTAAGATTTTGATTCTACTAGGGAGAGACATTCCTAGAGTTCATAAAATAAGAGAGTTATGTAACGGTCCAGATGATGCTCCTCAGGCCCAGAAACTTGATCTTGGATGGGTGATAATAGGAGAAGTCTGTTTAGATCAATCTCACAAGCTCTTAGATGTAGCTTCCTACAAAACTAATGTTGCCTATCGATCGATGAAATGTCCATTGCACTATTATGTGAAGGAAAGACTTGATTTTAAAAACAAAGTCCCATATCTAGCACTCCAAGGTATAAACTGCAAGCTCACTTCTCAGAAGGACCTTGGTGATTCAGTGTACCAGACTACTTGTGATGACAACAAGATTGCCCCTTCAGTCGAAGACAAGGAGTTTCATCAAGATTATGGATGAAGAGTTCTTCAAGGACAATTCCAACAGTTGGGTAGCTCCATTACCCTTCCGAGTACCAAGGCTTACTCTCCCTAACAATCGACAACAAGCTTTAACCAGATTTGCTGCACTTAAGAAAACTCTCTGTAACAAACCTGAGATGCAAGAGCACTTTCTAGCATTTATGCAGAAGATTTTAGATAACCTTCATGCTGAGCCAGCACCAGACCTTATGGAAGGTGAAGAATGCTGGTACCTTCCATCCTTTGGAGTCTACCATCCTCGTAAACCGGGGCAAATCAGAATAGTCTTTGACTCAAGCGCTCAGTTCCAGGGAACCTCTTTAAATAACGTTCTTCTAACTGGTCCAAATCTAACCAACAACCTTGTAGGAGTGTTGATGCGGTTCAGGAAGGAACCAATTGCCGTGACAGCTGACGTCCAACAGATGTTCCACTGTTTCATAGTCAAAGAGGACCACAGAAATTATCTCAGGTTCTTGTGGCACCGCAACAATGACATTAATGATCAGGTGATAGATTATCGCATGAGAGTCCATGTCTTTGGAAATAGTCCATCTCCTGCCGTGGCAACTTATGGACTGAGAAGAACAGCGCAGGAAGGTGAAAAGGAATTCGGATCTGACACCAGGCAATTTATTGAGAGAGATTTTTATGTAGACGATGGCCTGAAATCCTTTTCAACACCTGAAGAAGCCGTCAATCTGATAAAAAGAACTCAACAGCTCCTGTTGACTGCTAACTTAAGGCTTCATAAGATTGCATCTAATAGCAGTGAAGTAATGAGGTCTTTCAATCCAGAAGATCATGCTAAGGATTTGAAGGATTTGGACTTGGGAGTAGATGCCCTACCCACTCAAAGGAGTCTCGGTCTTCTCTGGAATATACTTCAGATACATTCACCTTTCAGGTCTCTGACGCCAAGAAGCCATTCACCAGACGAGGAGTCCTGTCAACTGTTAATAGCCTTTACGATCCCCTAGGCTTTGTGACTCCAGTTACCGTCCAAGGGAGATCCATACTTCGCCAGCTTACTGAGAGAGTGACAGATTGGGATGCCCCTCTGCCAGTAGACCTACTGCCTAAATGGGAGAAATGGAGAAACTCCATGAAAGTACTGGAAGAACTTAATATCCCGCGCTGCTATTCACCACTTCAATTTCAAGAAGTCTGAGGAAAGGAGATTCACATCTTTTGTGATGCATCTACTGAGGCTATAGCGGCTGTGGCTTATCTCAACATCATAGATCCCTCTGGGAGATCCTATGTTGGTTTTCTACTAGAAAGAGCCAAGTTAGCTCCAAAACCTGCTCACACTATTCCAAGATTAGAATTGTATGGCGCAACCCTGGCTGTCGAAGTCGCAGAATTCCTGCAAAATGAAATGGACGCTGAAATTGATCAGGTTAAGTACTACACTGACAGCAAAGTCGTACTTGGCTACATATGCAACAGTGTAAGGAGGTTCTATGTGTAAGTGGCTAACAGGGTAGAACAAATAAGGAAAATCAGTAGACCTGAACAATGGAACTATGTCCCGACTGGTTTGAATCCCGCAGATATTGCTACGAGGTCAGTGCCAGCAGTTGTCCTCACGCAAACCACTTCGTTTTCAGGACCCAAGTTTTTAACGGACCAGTCTTCTACAAACTCAAAAGAAGATTTTGATTTCCACCTGGTGGATCCAGATACTGATCGAGAAATCCGCCCTGAAGTAATAACATTAAGTTCCAACATCTGTTCAAGAAGAAACTTGGAAGTGAGACGTTTTGAACGTTTCTCTTCTTGGAAAAGATTGGTGAAGGACTATAACAAGATTGAGTCATATTGCACAGACTTTCTGCAAGTCTAATCAGACATCGTCTTGTCATGGATGGCACACCTGCAAGGAGTCACCCAATGCGTTAGAGTATGAGAAGGCAGAGTTATTCGTCATACGTCTTGTGCAAGAAGAAGTCTTTGCAGAAGAGATTAAGTGCTTGAGAGGCAATAGACCAGTCTCAAAGAGTAGCCCACTATTCAAACTGAACCCAATAATCGACAATGAGGGCATGCTACGAGTCGTGGACGACTAAATAAGTCAAACTTGCCAAGAAGAGAACAGAACCCCTTGATAGTACCAAAAAGCCACCATTTGGCAACCTTGATTATCCGGCATTACCACGAGAGAGTCAGACATCAAGGAAGACACTACACAGAAGGTGCAATCAGAGTTGCAGGGTTCTGGATAGTTGGAGTGAAAAGACAAATAGCCACGATCATTCACAACTGTGTCAAATGCCAAAAGTTAAGAGGTAAACAGCAGTATCAACAGATGGCTGACCTACCCGCAGACAGACTGAGTGAAGATACACCCTTTGCATATGTCGGAATCGATATATTTGGACCATGGACAGTAACGGCTAGAAGAACTCGTGGTGGTCAAGTCAACAGCAAAAGATGGGCTGTAATGTTCACCTGCTTAAGTGTAAGAGCCGTACATATCGAAGTAATCGAGTCAATGGACACTTCGAGTTTTATCAATGCTCTAAGGAGATTTCTTGCTCTAAGAGGTCCCGTGAAGATGTTGAGATCGGATTGTGGAACTAACTTCATTGGTGCTTGTAGAGAGTTACAGATAGACCGACAACAAGTTGGAAGTTATTTGAGTGATCAAGGCTGCGTGTGGAAATTCAACCCACCACACTCTTCACACATGGGCGGAGTCATGGGAACTGCATGATTGGGATGGCAAGGCGCATACTGGATTCAATGTTGCTTGATGTGAGTTCTTCACGCCTTACCCATGAAGTGCTCACCACATTTCTTGCTGAGGTTGCAGCAATAATCAACTCAAGACCGTTGACCGCTGTATCTACAGACCCAGAATTTCTTACTATCTTAACTCCAGCTACATTATTGAGCCGGAAGATTGGACAGATTCCAGCGCCAAAGGGTATCTTTGATGAAAAGGACATATATAAACGTCAGTGGAGATACGCTCAATACCTTGCAGATTGTTTCTGGGACAGATGGAGGAAGGAATACCTCACACTTCTTCAAGGACGTAAAAAGTGGCAAACCCAGAAGCCTAACTTAAAGGAAGGGGACCTGGTCCTGCTAAAAGACCAGCAAGCTCACCGGATCCAGTGGCCAGTTGGTACTTATTACAAAGGCCATTACCAGTGATGATGCAAGAGTCCGAAGTGTGAAAGTTAGGATCGTTAAGGATGGGGCATCAAAAACCTTCCTGAGACCAGTACATCGAGACAGTCCTAATTATGCCTGATTCCAAAAATTCTGATTCAGCGTTATGTGAAGGAGTCACTTAAGACCTTTAATATAGCTAGCTTATAGACTTGAGAAGGTTAAATAGCATGTTACTATATGCAATGCTAACAGTATGTTAAAAGAAAATAATGTAGTGTATAGTGGTATCTCACAATACCAGACGGGAAGTGTGCTGCCACGCAGCTTTTACTGTCTAGCAGTTGTTATTACATGTTATGTTACTATATTATTTGGCTATGATCCTTACACCCCTGCTGTTTCTAGGCTAGTTGGTTGTTCCCACCCTCCATTTCCTGCTGTAACTCCATTTTGTATAGTTGTTGTGAAGAGACTGTAGAGTGTGAGAGCTGTGTAACTTCATTAGAAATTTACCTATGAAAAAGCCTCTATGTTTATATCCTTGCTACCTTGAAGCATAAAGAAGCTTTGGAAAACACCTCTGGAGTCTTTATTCATTGAGTAAGCTATCTGTTAAAGTGATCATTCAACCTGCCGCATACATCCTTACAGACTGGGTCTACAAGAAGCTTGTCGCAGGTACAACCGATGCTGAGACAGAATAATGCCCATTCCGCAAAAAGATAGGCCATGTCCGCAAAATGTGGACCTTGGACCCATTGAAAACAATGAGTTCACAAATAAAATGCAGACGGGACACTGACCCCATCCCTATTTTGTGTATCCATGATTTGCAGACCGGTTGTGTGCATGGGGCCTTATGCTGATTAAATTCAGTATAAAGGCAGTCTTAACACCATGAATTTGACATAAACTTACTGGGAAGTCAGTCTATGGGGATTTCATTACAGCAATTAAATAATGATTATAAAATACAACAACAAAACCATTAATGAGAGTTAAAGAACTATTAAAATGGTCATAAATATGCTAAGGCAATTGGCCTTATGCAAGGGATGGATGGTCCTGGTGTTCCACTTTTAGTAAGGACTGTTACTATCTATGCTGTCATAACACATCATGTGGACATCATATTTGTAAACTAGACTAATACAAATAAAGGGTCATTTATATGATGTAAGCAAAGATCGGACAATTTCATTATTGTGAATGATCTGGGATGTAATGTGGTTTGCTGTTATTGTTGAGAAATTTTTAAACACTTGCTAAATAGCACCTTGCTGGAAAAGAAATAATTATTCCACTTGTACTCTTGAAACCACATAATGAAGAACATATGTACTCAATCTGTTTGGCAGAGAGACGTGCCACACAGCGTTGAGCTATGTGAAATAATCACATCCTTGAAATACTCACTAAGACAGAGTGACTTGAATAAGATAGTGAAGTGGAAATATTTTGGCAGACATTAAAGTCAATGGCTGTGAGAAAGCTAATACCACCTCGCTGAGTTCCAGAGTAACCAGATTCTCCCACAAGGTAGCAAGTGAGTTTAACCTTTTGGAATCACTGATTCTAAAGCAATACATTTCACTTCACAGCCCGAAATACTTCTAGAGTGAAATAATTCTAGAACTAGATTTTATAGAACTACTGATAATCCAGAAGAAGACACAAGGGTCTTATTGTTGGAGAAATCTCCATTCTGGCACTTGTAGCTAAAGCATAAATTCCAGGACCATTGCATCAGTGATGGGAAGCAACAGTTTACTGTCCAGTCATTCTGCTGTGAAGGCACCCTGGAAAGTCTATGGACCACTAGAATTCCAGAGGCTCAGAATTTCCAGTAATCCTCCAAAATGTTTGTCCTAAAGGTATTGTAATTTACCAGAATTACAATAATTGGGTCTATTTACAAAAACATGGAGCAGACTTAAGGCTTGTTCACCTTTTGTGCTCAGTTTGCATCAATTTGTGTCAGTTCCATCAGACATTAATTATTTTTGACTGGAGAAAAAGTACAGCAGGTATGACTTTTCCTCAGCCTAAGGGCTCGTGCACACGGCCGTTGCTCGGCCGTTCGGTGCATTGGAGACTGCAATTTGCAGTCCCCAATGCACGGGCAACATCCATGCAGATTCTGCAAACGGGTCCAGACCCATTCAATTTGAATCGGTCTGTGATCCGTCCACACCGCAAAAAGATAGAACACCGTAGACTGCTTCCGAGGGGTTCCGTGCCTCCACTCCACACCGCACCCTCGAGATTGCAGACCTATTCAAGTGATGTGGTGTGCATCCATGATGCGGTGAGCTGTTTAAGGGCCATGTTACGGGCACGGCAATGTTATTTGTTAAAAGAGAATCTGTCACCAGGGACCTCCCTATCCAACTATTTGCACAGACACATAGCTGTGGTTCACCTGATTAAAACGCTCTTTTTCTTTTGTTGATCAGAGGCTCTGTTCCCAAGTTTTATATGTAAATTAGGTCTTTGGTGCAAAGAGGGCATTACCGTTGCTCTTGTTACACACAAGCTTCACTCCTTTCTGTGGCCAGACCCTCTCTCGCTGCTTTAATTAACAGGACCAGACAATGGGAAAGCTACGATAGAGGGGATAAATCTGTAAAAATCTGTGGTGACCTCCATTGCAAACACTAAGTGTGCTCTAAGTGCACAAGAAAAAGTCCAAAATGATAACTCATAAAAGTGGAAATTTCCCTTACATGATAACATGATAGGTCATCAATATCAGATTAAAAGGATGATGAGATCTGCACACCCTATGAGGTTGGGTGCTCAAAGAGGACGTAGGTCGTCTCGTATAAAAAAAAAAATTGTGGAACATCAGAATTAATTGATGCTTTTTAATTAGTAAACGTATTACATCATATCATATATCTAGCGTATAGTACATCCAGATTGGAGCATATGGATTAAAGTCGTATCGTTTGTCCCAACGTTTCGGCCAATTAATTGACCTTTTTCAAGGGATCTGTGACTCCCAGTCTGCCTACAGCTCCCAGCCTAAAGCAGGGCATGATGGGATTTGTAGTTCTAAAACAGGTGGAGGGCCCAGCTGGGGTTTGCCCATCCCTGGTCTAGGCCATGTGATCAATGAACGTGATGTCACTTGACTAGGTAGAGGCCACGGCGAAGAGACCCATGCAAACACGGAGAGAACATAGAAACTCAATGCAGATGTTGTCCTTGGTCAGATTCTAGGACAGCAGCGCAGCAAGGTACCAGTACTAATCACTGCACACTAAACTGTTCAGATCTGTATATGTAACAAAAGATAGTATAGTTGGAATTGCTTAGATTTTTTATAGTGAAAAATTTCCATTTTTCATGATATAAAGTGGGAGGCTATCACTGTTTCATGAACTAGAAAGATAACAAAATTTCCATATACGATAACCCAGACCTGGTACTTCATATGCAGCATTTAATCACCCAGTTGTAGCCAACTTTTCTGCTTCTTTTCAAAGTCTAATGGGTTACAAGGCACGATTACAAGGTCTTTCAGAATCTACTCATTTACTGTGCTGTGGGTAGGTATTGTCTAGATTACTCCTATAATTCATATTTGTAACTATGACAGGATACTTATCTTTAAACAAAATATTAGACAAATTTACATTTTTTAACGATTTTATACCAAATACTGTATTACTTTAATTAACACTTTCAGAAAACAGTAACTGCCACTTTCAGGAATCACCAGGCCCTTATAATTCTAGCAAAAAAAAAAAAAAAAACTTGTCCATGAAACTTAATAAATTGTAACATTGTCTTTAGCAACAATAGTTCCTTGCAAATGCATCTTATAATTTGATTAATCATTCATCAAGCTACATTTATGGGATGTGTGGCCAGTAAAACAACAAAAGAGGTGACCGCTTACCGCCCCCCTGTGACATCTATTCAGATCCTTACTGGTCTCTCCAACGCAGCCAGTGATTGGCTGAGTAGTTATTTTCTGTGTTTAGAGAGGAACCAGCTTGGCCCTGGGAAGTGTTGGGACAGGAACAGCAAAGAGTAAGGTGAGAAGCACTTCAATGTTTTTTATGCCATTCTGATCCTTTAAAAATAAAAAAATTGGCATTCCGTATTTGGCGCAGGTGCAGTGAGGGAAGGACGCTAGGCGGCTGTTGGCTTCCTCACTGCGCCTGCGCCGAATACTGAACGGCGTGAGATTTACACTGTAGACACGGCCGGCGGGAGGAGAGCAGCACTGCCCTGGCCCTGTCAATCAATCGAAGAAGGGCGTGAAAAGAGGTGGGCAAACGGAGCCTCTAGGAGCAGGTGCAATGCCGCCCCCTGCTCCTAGAGGCTAATTAGCATATTATAAAAGTTAGTTTTTCTCAATAAAGGCTTTAGACAGGGAGATGGCACTAATATAGTTATGTTCAGCTGACATTAGCACATCACTAAGCTCAGCCAGCTTAATACCCATTTTCCAGGCGACAGAAACCCTTTAATGAGTGAAAATTCAGCTTACATTTCTAGTAGTTTTCCTTCAATTTCCACACACTAGTTAGCTTATCAATGATCTGCTCATTTCATGTCTTGCTACAACATCTATATTAGGACTTAGTTCCACTCAGATATGTGACTGGTCCAATCCGATTTGTTGATGTCTAAACCAATGCTGCTTCAGTTTATGGCAGGATAACCTCATGAATTTTCTGGTGCAGTTCACATTCATTTAGCATTTGAACAAGTTGACTAGGTCCTCACGCAGAGAAGCACCCCAATACCCTCACACTGCCACCAACATGACTGACCATTGTCGTGACTTGACCTGTGTTGTACAAAAAGATCATCTGCCTATCTGTCCATGACAAAAACAGCTTGAGGATCATCCCGATATTTTTCTTGTTTCTCTAAGAGCATTGGCTTCCATGTTTCTATGCAGACATATATCTCCTTTCTGCCCAGTCTCTTTCTTGTTGTGTTATGGAGACTGACTTTAGTTGAGGCTTGAGAGGTCTGCATTTCTTGTCTTCTTAAACAAGGTGTTACTGTTCCCTAGTAGACCTCTCCAATATTTTGCTTTTGGTAGATAATGGATTCCACAGTGGTATTACAGCATCCCAGAGCCAGAACAACTATTCTCATTGCTTGTATAAATCTCTCTGAGCAAGCAATACTGCTCTTACAAAAACATTGTGGTGACTCTTTAGGTCAATATACCGTTTGCAAACAACAGGTATGTAATTAAATTTAAGTTAATTACAATATGTAATGTGTTTAGATTAGTACAATTTGTATTATTATATTTAAACCCTTCCCGCTGCAACCATATTAGTTTTTTTTGTTTTTATTTTTTACTCTCTGCCCACCAAGAATCATGTTTTGTTGTTGTAATCACATAGCAAAATGAAGGCTTGTTTTTTGCAGAACAAGTTGTACTTTCTAACTGCACCATTTAATATTGCATGCAATGTAGTAAGAAGCTGGAATAAATTCTACATGGCGTGGAATCACAAAGAAAACACAATTTCACCATTCTTTCATGGGCTTAGCATCCACTGTAAGCTAAAATGTTCACTTTATTCTGAAGGTCAGTATAATTAACCCTTTAATGACCGGGCAATTTGACATTTTTTTAATTTTCATTTTTCACTCCCAGCCTTCCTAAAGCCATATTTTTATTTTATCTGAAGGGTTAAAAGTCCACAATCGGTATTACCACCAGTCATGGACATTAGCCCTGGGTGTCCCAGGGACCCAGTAGCTATGGTGCCCGCTGCAAGTACAGTGGTCGGGAACGGTTTAAAGTGATACCAAATTGATACAGTGTTCCTTAGGTTTTGATACTTTTAAAATATTAAAAACTGGAAAAAACAAAAAAGATTTTTGGGGATTGCCATATCCTGACACTCATTACTTTTTTTTTTTATAATTCTGTATACAGAGTTGTATGACTGCTCTTTTTTGCAGGGCAATCAGTAGTTTTTATTAATAACAGTTTGGAGTATGTATGAGTTTTTGATCACTTTTTATTCAATTTAAGAGGTGAAGCGACTCAAAAACAGCAATTTGGACTTTCTCTTATGCCATTCACTACATGGGATGAATCGATCCCAATGGTTCTTTTTGGTTTTTAGATTTTGAAAACTTTTTCATTTTAACTTTATTTTTTCCCCTGTAGGAAACTTGAACATGTGATTATTTACCACTGCAGTCTATGGTAAAATTGCTATGTTTCTGTTAAAGTAGTGGTTTTATTACAACAACAAGTTCGCCTTCCAGTGACTGTTGGGGGCATCAGTGTTTGTATCCCCGCTGATTGGGCAGTTTCCCTTTATCCTGTGGATAAGGCATAAGTTTTTGTAATGGGACAACCCCTTTAAGCCCTGCCAGCGGCATGGCTTAGTAGGGATTTATTTATGGCAGGCAAGCCTGGGAGCCTTCAGAAGATTCCCAACTGCCATAGCAACTGAACAACTCCTGCAATCTCGATGCAAGGGAGCATTTGGTCACCAAGAGCATCCAGCTCCTGGTAAAGGACAGCTCAGATGCTGTGATTGCGAGATGGTACTCTGAGCGGATGCCTCCTTTAAAGACCTGAAATCCACCATGCATGTACAGTGGATGTTCGGGAGGCGTTAATATTTGGTTGAAAGAGAATCAGGATAGCTGTGCTATTAAATGTGTCATGCAGATCGCTGTATTATGGTTCAGTGCAACCTCTGAGTTGTTCAAGTTGTTAAAAAAAACATAATATGGCACCTATATTGATGTTTATGGGGTTCTACTTTTCCCATATATGCCTCTCATTTCATAAAGAGGTGTATAAGTTTTTCTGACGGCCAGAGAAAAAATTGTAGCACCCTTAAAATACTGGGTGTATCTCTCTGCTGCCTCTTTCAAACAGCTCTTCATGCACTTGAGGCCCAAAGATAGAGAAATCATTGAGAAATAATTCAAACATACAATAATAGGTGAGAGATGGAAACTGTTAGGTACTCTGTGCATTACTACATGCACTGCAAAGAAATATGCAAACCTTAAAAAGGTTTTCCAGGCTCTTGATATTAGTTACCTATTCTCAGAAGAACTAATCCCTGCAGCCTCCAGTATTGGAACTAGCTTTTGAAAGCAGCAGGAAGCACAGCTCCGTTCAAAGTGTAGTGGCCATGCCTGGTTACTGCAGCCCATCTTCCATTGAGGAATATGGGAGCTAAGCTGCAGTAACCCGGCACGGCCACTACACTTTGAACAGAGTTGCCTCCTGCTGCTTTCAAGAGCTAGTTCCCGAGTTCTTGAGCTTCAAGGAACATCTGATGACGGGGGTTCGGGGTGTCAGACCCTTACCAGCTGGATATTAATTATCTATACTGAGAATCAATATAACGAGCTAGGAAAACCACATTAAGCTCAAACCAATATTAAAGCACTGAAATCATGTCTGACCTTAATTCCACTTTGAACCAGTTTATGTATGTCCAGGAAAGGCTCCTTTACTAAATCTCCTTCCGGGGTAAAAATCTTCACATAACCTTCCTTTTCAAGGATAAAGAGTCGGTGTGATCCATCTCCACTATGCATTGCTCCAACTGGCTGCCTCATGCCTCTCATAACCTCTTGAATGCAGTAGCAATTGTGCTTGTGCTTTCTGCAAGAAATAGACACTGTTATCATTGACATAGTCTCATATAGCAACACTTATAATGTATCCCCTCCAAGAAATATCATCCAGAATATGTACAAATTACTGTAGTCTTTCAGCTTTATCTGTATACTGCTTATGTATTCACTATATAATAAAAACTTTTGCAACTTTCTAATCTACTTTGGGTTATCATTTTTCACCATTTTAAAGATCTCTGTTTGCTCCCACTGAATGAAAACATTTGATTATTGAAATTGTTTAAAGTTATTTTATTCAGTTTTATAGACCCTGAATTATTAAAGTCAATTCTAATTTTCGAAGTGATTATTCAGCATCCCAAAAAATCCTTCATTAAACTTGAATAAAAAAAGACACACATTTTTATGGCTATGAGTGGATGAGTGGATTAACCGTAAATGCATAAGCGTCTTTTTTGCACATTTTTTATAATTAGGTTTAACCTATGAAAACGGCTGACCTGTTACATGTGCGCTTGGCAGCTGAAGGCAGCTATATGCAAATTAGTCTCTAGGAGCAACAGGGGCATTGCTGTTACACCTAGAGGCTCTGCTCTCTCTGCCTAGCCCTGTCAATCAAAGTGGAGAAGGCACACCAGTTGCAGAGAGAGCAGAGCCTCTAGGTGTAATAGCAATGCCCCTATTGTTCCTAGAGGCTCATTTGCATATAATAAAACATTATTTTTCTCAGCAATGCAGGCACATGGGACCAACACAGATGCCTTCAGCTGCCAAGCGCACATACAACAGGTCAGCTAGTTTCATAGTTTATAAATCTGCTGACAGATGCCCTTTAATAAAGCATGGCTTTTATCCATGAGTGCCAAAGGATCACTTTGAACTTGAAATTTCATTATGGCAGAGCTGACACTAGCAACTTCTCCACCTTCCTTCAGAGCACCGTGCACATGGCATCGATGAAGTGAGCATTGTCTCGTGAGCCACATCTACTTTCCTGGCTATCCCTAAAGGCAAGTACCGTATTTTTCGCCCTATAAGACGGGAGGAAGATAACAGTGCGTCTTATGGGGCGAATGCTGCGACCGTCGGGTGTATCGGCTGAGAGGGAGGAGGGGCTGGGGGCCGGCATCTGGTTCTGTAATGGCAGCGGGCCCGGTGCAGTCACTGTATTCTACTACACCGGGCTCTGCTAACTGTAGCATAAGCATATCTAACTTGTGGGTATTGTTAAAGTATTCAAATCATCTTAAATCCAGCGCTGTACTACTTACTACTAACTTCTTGGCATTCAGGAGGCGGGGCGGGCGCTCGCAGCGTAGCTCACTACGTCACACGCCTGCTCCGCCCACTTTATGAATGAAGCAGGCGGCGCAGGTGCGTGACGTAGTGAGCTACTCTGCGAGCGCCCGCCCGGCCTCCTGACTGCCAAGAAGTTAGTAGTAAGTAGTACATGCGCTGGATTTAAGATGATTTGAATACTTTAACAACACCCACAGGTCAGATATGATTATGCTACAGTGAGCGGGGCCCGGTGTAGTAGAATACAGTGACTGCACCGGGCCCCGCTGCCATTACAGAACCAGATGCCGGCCCCCATTCACTACACACGGACACTGTTATGGGGGATCTGTGGATGACACATTAGATAAGATGCTATAGATGTATCATCCACAGATGCCCCCATAACAGTGCAATCCACAGATGGCCCCACAATGATCCCCATAACAGTGCCATCCACATATGCCCCCATAACAGTACCATCCACATATGCCCCTATAACAGTGCCATCCACAGATACCCCCATAACAGTGCCATCCACAGATCCCTCATAATAGTGTCATCCACAGACCATTAGTTCAAAACCCACCAAAAGCACATCTTTTGGTTCAAAATATTTTTTTTCTTATTTTCCTCCTCAAAAGCCTAGTTGCGTCTTATGGGCCGGTGCGTCTTATAGGGCGAAAAATACTGTAAGTAAAGCCAAATAAGGAGTAGAGTTTGTCTCTGTTCACATTAGCATAATGCCATAACTTCCCTTTATATCGGAGCCATGGCAGCTAGGGTGGAGACCAGTTCTAGTTAGTCTAGCTTACTCCCTGCTTGGTGAAAGGTGTGCAGGGTATGTCTCTGCTGGACGTGCCCACGCCAGCCCGAGCACCCTAAGCTCTGCTGGCCATGGAGGCCACAGCTTGAAGCCTCAGGAGCCAGGAGGAAAATTCCCTGGTATAACAGAGTCAGACTACAAAGTGTAGTGCAGCATACAGAAGAAGCAGAGTATTAAGCAAGCCTGTCAGTACAGCAGAGAGAGAGAAAGCAAGCAGAGTTATTGAAGAAACCTGCCAGTTTAATGCTAAAGCCTGCTGGGCCCAAGACAAAGCTTGAAGACTGTTTCTGATGAACGTTTATTCAAGTAAAGCTGTTGTTCAACTACATACAAGGTCTGGACTCAATCTTTCTTTCAAATCCCTCAATTATCGTCCCTATTTATTGCATCGGAGCCAAAGCCTGGGGTCCAGCCGTACCCAGGTAGGAGCACCATGACACACATAAAGGGACATTTTAGGCCGCACTTTACCACTCGGCATTCCTACACCTTGTTGCACATGTAGCAAAGCAAAGCTGTGTTGTGTGCATGTAGCAGACCTATTTTTGTTGTGTGCACGTAGCAAAACTGGATTTGTTGTATGCATTTAGTAGACCTGTGTGTTTGTGTGCATGTTGCACACTGGGTTTGTTGATGCATTTAGCATACCTGTGTGTGTGCATTTAGCAGAATTTGTGTTTGCATGTAGCAGGAACATTATATATATTTTTTTTAATTTTTGTTGTGTAAACCTGGGGTGCGTCTTATAGTCGGATGCGTCTTATAGTCCAGAAAATACGGTAATTACAAAAGCAAATCTATTAACATACTAGTAGGAGAGCACTGTGGGTCGGAAATACTCTACTAACAACTGGAAAAGCATGACGAGCATCCAAAATATTAAAAAGGCATTTGTTCCCAGGCAATCACATAAACAGCAGATGAGCAAAACATCTGGAGGGCACAGCTGTGGACAATCAGGCCAGACTAAGTTAATTTACTGTCAAAACCACAAAAGCTGTCAGTTTTTCTAGGATAAAAGAAATGTTATCGATAAGAACCTGCTGATCTCTTCCACTTTGTCATACTCCTCCATTTGGTCCAAGTAGTTTGATGCTGGTCCTCTAACTTGTTTTCTTGGAAAGTCTGGAAAACACAGGCCACTGTCCCTCATTCCATGGTAGAAGCAGAATTCATCTGCAGTTGTTTGCAGTAAACCTGAAAGGAATGAAAGACAGATGTTTAACACAAGAGTGATTATTCCAACTACCATTAAAGAAGCAAAATTCTTCTCCAATAGTTTAGCGGCCCATTTTGTTGCCATTATGACACATGTAGCCCACCAAACGTTATTATGGTAAATGTTAACGCATTCCTGTATATTACACGTCGAAACATCAAAATTATATTCTGGGCATGAAATTACTTAAAGGGTTATCAAAGCACAATCAGAAAATAAAACCACTTAAAGGGGTTGTCTGGGTTCAGTGCTGAACCCGGACATTCCTCCATTTTAACCCAGTAGGACGGAAGTTTTGATCAGGCGCAAATCACTGGTACAGCAGGTCTTGTAGATAGATCTTCTTTATTTCATAAATGGATACATAGAACAACGCGTTTCGGGGCCCCAAATAACCTGATGAAGGGGACGTTTTGGGCCCCAAAACGCGTTGTTCTATGTATCCATTTATGAAATAAAGAAGATCTATCTACAAGACCTGCTGTACCAGTGATTTGCGCCTAATCAGAACTTCCGTCCTACAAGCATCCTTTGGGGGATTGGGCATCCGATCCCAAAGAAATTCCTTCTGCGGCTGCATTCCTGGATTTCAAAGGTCTATAGCCTTACATGTTTTAAATAGAGTTGTGCCTATTCTGAGCACAACTAAAAATGGTGAGCACCTTTATTCTTAAATTAATTTATTTGTGTTGAATGTACTATCCTATTGTGCGCCCCCATCCCTCTTATTTTTTTCTATTCCCCTTGTTACCGAGTGGAATTCAGATTCGCCCGTGGTTTTTCAAACTCCATTTTCACCCAGGCAGCCCCCCCTGACTTGAGCATCGGAGAAGTTCATGCTCTGATGCTGTCCTTTGCCCTGCACTAAATCGCGCAGGGAAAAGGCATTTTTTTTAGATCCGGTGATGTACAGGGCTCTCCATGGGGCTGCAAGAAAGCCCGGTGATGTCACCGGCACTGATGGGCGGCATTTAGTTTTACTGGCTAGGGCAGCGCTAAAGCCTTCCCATCAGAGCCGGTGACATCACCGAACAAACGGCAGTGTGGTATGATAAACAAAAGAGCCCAAGCCCTGCGCAATTTAGCGAAGGGCAAGGGAGCGCATCGGAGCATGAGATGCTCCGATGCTAGCCCCAGGCGGGCTGCCTGGGTGAAAATAAGGGTATGTCGGACAACCCCTTTAAACCTACCTCATAAATCTCCTTACCTCATCAATTTCATTCTGACAGTGGCCGGGTCCCCTTGCACTCCACTTCTTGTTTCTGTTTTGACACGACAGGAATTGGATTGGATTGCTGCTCAGCCAATCACTGGCTGAGATGGGTCTTTGCTGCAGCCAATAATTGGTTGAACAGCATTCATAGCCATTTCCTAAGCAAGAAGTGTAGCTCGGCGGGGACCCTCGCACCACTAAAACAGTGGTGGGAGATCAGTGAGGTGAGTATAATCGCTACTGTCCTCTTTATTTTATACCATTTACTTCCTGGGGGGAATTTATCAAGCTCTGCACTCCATAAAAGGTGTTGACCACTTTCTGGCTACTATTGACCAATGTGTTTGCAAGATGACTGTATGGCACTTACTAATATAGTCTTTGTTGAAATTCTGTGCCATTTTCTATATTTAATAAGGTATTCTCCCTTGTTTGCCAAGTCTTTTGTGCTGTCCACATAGAGGGACTGTCCATAAGATGACCTCTGATGGAGGGTCATGTGACCAGACACATCACTCAGCCTCCTCCAGTCAATCACACTGTACCTGCTCTAAACTCCCAACAAAACAAGTGCAGATGGCAGATGCAGTGGATATGAATGGAGGAGACATCACATGGAGGTGATCTGCCTGGTCACATGAACTCCATCAGCAGCTATTTTATGGACAAGGACCTCTGTGTGGACAGCACAAAAGACTTGGCAACTACGGGGCATATCTTATGAAATATAGAAAATGGCACAGAATTTCAACAAAGACTATATTAGTAAGTGCCATATAATCATCTTACCAACACATTGGTCAGCAGTAACCAGAAAGTGAACCTTTAAGGGTTTGGCTACACAGTGACATGTGTCACACCCGCAACTTTTCATGTAATGGCTGTTAATGCTGCTGCAATGCAACATACTGTGACTGGAACGCGTCAGTCGCAAAAAGTGCAGACATGCTGGATTTTGTTTGGTAGATCGTATGTCGTGTGTGACTCTCATTTATTGACTTTACTGGAAGTCCTGTGTGACATGCTACTCACCTGTGACTTTGCTATGATTTCACAGCCAAAACAGTTATAAACTAGCCACTCGACAGCGAGTTGCACATATTTTTGTGTTGCATGACTTTTCTGCAACTTAAAGTCACTGTGTAGCCATACCATAATTATGGCTTCAAACAGTAACATGTAGGGCTTTTTTTTATCACTGCAAACGTTGAAAAAAGTCACATACTCACTCCAGTAGGCATAAAACACCTGGAGCAGCAAAAGTGTTATGTTTAAAGATATGCCAAAATTAATAAACAATGTGAGACCTTTGGTGAATTTGGCACAAAGCACGCCAATGCAGACACAAGCAAAACTAACTTCATATATTACCCTCACGATGAATTCTCCCCTTTCTGATTGCACTAGAATATCCTTTTACTGACAGACACATTTCTAGGATTTTCTCGGGTCATTATTGGCACAAGTAATAATGTGATTAACTGAAAGGCTAAGGGTTAAGAAGTATATAACTCTTTGTACACAGGACTCCTATCTAATAGAATTGAGAAAATAGACTTGAATTTTTCATAATCATAACATGAAAAACAGAGTGTAATATGAGGTTAGGCTCCCATGTGCCAGAAACAATAGAACAGGAGAAATCCTCCAAAATGTGTCTGAAGTATATGTCTCCTCAAGCATTCATTCATTCTATTCTATTGTGGAGGTGAGTCTTCTCCTTTGCTTTCATAATGGAAACTACCAGGGAACAGAGCTGTCAGACCTCAGCCCCACTACTACTACGGCTATCACCTGCTGACAAATGACAAACTCTGTGGTTCAGAGGTTCTTGCAGAAGACAGAAAAGACTCTGTCTAGAAAAGTTAGAGTTTGTGGGTGGGCTTTGGAGAGCTGTGGAAACATCACACAATTCTGAAGCTCAAAAAGCTTTTTCTGTAAAAAGCAGTTTTTTGATGATTTTTATGGCATATACACTGGATTCTGTGATACTTCTGCTGTCATGTGGAGCAACCACTCATTCTGTCATCAGAGAATGATGCTGTAAGGTCAGGACAGAGCCAAGTGTCATCACCAAGAGAGTGATCAGGAAGAAGAGTCCAAGGGATGACACATGAGCAAAGTCTGGAGTAAGCCAGAAGTAAGGTCTAGGAATAGCAGTACAAGTGACAGGTAAAGTAACTAATGGGCAAACAGGAGCATACGTAGTCTTGAACAGCCATGAGTAACACAGCAAGTACTAGGCAGAAGTTTCAGTGGGAAAGGAAAGAGCACAGTGAGGTATAGCCAGGAGTCAAGACTAAAAGGAGTATTACAAGTACCAGGCAGAGTATCCAATGGACAAGACAGGAGTATAACCGGGGCAATAGAAATAGCAATCCAAATGCACAGAAACAAGAGCCAGATAACATATATCATTTTAAATAGGTCACCAGGCCAGATGCCATCCAGAGGCACCCATTGCCCGGGCCATCCAGGTGCTACTGCACAGGCAAAACAGGAGGCTGAGACATAATATGGAAGAGAGGACCAGAGGAGAAGAAGCATCTGGTTGTCTACCAATGGCCACGGTCAAGCGGCAGCTGCTCATTGTTGCACAACACTGGAACTAGGGTCAGTAACAGTGAAGAGAACAGGGAGAATATCCAGCACCAAACTGTAGCAAACTTAAAATCCAAACTTAATGGTATGTATAAAAACATGTGGTGTGCATCCTCTCTTTTCTCTGCATCCTTCTTCTGGGATCCTGCTCACTGTGGTCCAGACATTAAACAACTTGGAGTGCATCCAATTGCATTAGGGTGGTGAACATTGTCAGTAACAGTATACCCTGGACTTTCTGGAGTACCAAACAAGGACTTTCTGGAGTACCAAACAACCAAGTACAACCAGAAACTGCATGAAGTAACACATAACTGGTTCTGAAAGGATAGGGTACAAAGATACTGAACACCAAGCACTGGTGCACTAAAATACAAATGACCAGGGATTTAACCAAAATAATCTCCTTATAAGTTATAGAAGTGTATAAACGGATCACATTGAAGCCTTTCTGTATAGCGATTTCTGTCAATCTGACAAAGCATTTTATGTACACTGCTAATCAAATCAGTTTACAAGAAGTGAAATGTATCAGCAAAGATACGGAAGATTCTACAGAGTCCTTTAATTCTGGAAATCACTGGTTGTTTAGTATTACAAGCTTCACCAAGGAGCTCTTCCCAAATATATCTATCACATGCAAAAATGATGATCAAATTTGCTCTTGTAAAAGTGTCAAAAAAAGACGATAGATTAGGCTTCCACTAGATCTTGTAACAGCAGTGCTATATTATAGGTCAACAGGTATCCATTTTTGAACTTGTTACATCACAGAGAATGCAATAAGAAGCATCAGGTACAGTATATATGGGTTGGACTGGAAAATCAATCCTGTTGGACTCTAATTTTCCCTAAAATCACCTTTCAACTGAGAAACTGCTAAACACAATACATATAAGATTGTTGGTGGATTCTAGCTTGTTAAAATTTCAAGTTTGGGCTCAGGGTATACATACATAACCTACCCACACTCCACTGTCATTTATAAGAGCTCTATTGCCAATCTTGTTGAAGTGTCATAATCCTCTCAGATACATGACCAATTGGGAAGACCAATGGATAATGTCAATGACATAATAGAAGACTCACTGCCAGAATCCATCATAGGTTTTCTTTATATCATGTTATATTGCTATTTTACAATTCTGTCATGAAATTAGGAAAGGAACGATGAAAAATTAAGAATAATAAAAAATCTGTAATGGAAAATATAATGATATTGAAGACCTCCCAACTTTATGTATCTCTGTCATGGTTATCTCTTATTCTGGGCTTTTCAACTAATTATTAGCATCTGACTCTCCTTGATTGTGTAGTGTGTGACCACTTCCCTCTCTTCTTCTCATACAGAGCAGCATGGCTCTGTCCAGTGCTAAAGTTATGCTTTCATCTGGTTATCCTTCAGAGCAGCCTGGGTGGTCACAGAAAGCACTTGACATCTTGATGCACTTCAGCAGTTTTACATATACACAGTCTTTGTAGAAAAATAAATTTGTCATTCGTCACCACATATGTTGATCTGGGGAGTGAGGTTCCAGCAGCTCTGGCTCCTGTGTTTCTCCATCATTCTCTCAAGCCTTATTCCTCTGAATCACCTTAACCCCTTCAACAAAAATACTCCCGTGTGACATGGTTACTGCTGAGATTTGAGTTTTAAACAATAAGCAAGAGTACCTTTTTGGAGACATATATGCACCACGAACTGCCATCCAACTGTTTGAGAAGCACAAAGGGGCCGAATTATTAAGACAGGCGGTTTTCCTACTGCAGTCTTAAACTAAAGACCATCGGTGTGAAATGCACCAAAGTTATTAAGAGGCGCACGCCTATTAATAAATTGAAATAATCTTAGGGTGCCGAAAAGCCAGAGAACCGAGCTGGCATAGATTTTTCCTGCTTTTTGTGCAATCTTCAGGGATTAAATTTGTCAGGCTGTTGTTGGCCATGTCCCTCCTGCTAAACTCACTTAGTTTTCTTGCCACTCAAAAGTGTCGAAAGGAGTGAAATGTCACAAATTAAAGCACAAGTATGGCATGTGGCATGATTGTCAACTTTTTAACACCACAAGTTTAATTTCCCCTCAATATTCTAGGTCTTCACACCCTTAGACCCCTTTAAAGGCATATGGACTTCGCTGCAGGGGAACCACCAGGCTGCTACCTTTTAGAATAGTCTTAGTTTGGTTCACAGTTGACCCATGGACTCAAGAGACACCAGTGTGGAGCACTGAGGGAACAGGAAAAAAACGTGGTCAGGAACAGCTGAGGTCAGGGCAGGCAGAGTAAATTTAATCCAATATTCAGGCTGAAGGTTGAGGCAATCGCACAGGGTCAATATCATAGTCAGGTAGAGGTCGGATCAGCAAGAGTCAAAATCTAGTAGTCAGACCAAGGTTGAGCATGAGTAGCCAGATGGAATAAAGTGCACTTTTGCAAAGTCTGGCAGACTAGAAAAACTAGGCACCCTCCCATAGGGAAGGTGCCTAAAGTACCTCAAGGTAGCCAGCCATTGGCTGGGGAAAATTCAATTCTACTCAACTATCATTTGTCAGGTGAAACTTAACAATAAATTTATTTAGTGGACTGATGACAGTCATTGAAGTTGGCCAAGTCTGAAATTTTCTACTAAAAGTCGCATGAAAGATCTTTTGTTTTCAGAAAGATGGCTGGTCTTTCACCCAATGTCATTGAACAAGTATGGCCAATGCAAATGACTGTAATGGTGAATATGGATTATAATGTCTACTACGGTGTCACAGAAGATAATTTATTCATCCATCAACATACAGTACTTCTGTCTAATGCATATGGGCCACCTTAGGACTAATTAACTCAGGAATGAATTGGCTCTGATTTAAAATTAGAATTTAGACTATTCTCAAACAAAAGAATTAAAATTATACAGTACATAATTATAATGGAAGAAAGCTAACAGAAGGACAGCCGAAAAATAAATCATTTACGTAAACATCTGCTCAAAATTGGTTTCCTCTGTTCTTTCCTCTGATCTCAGAACATCATGAAGATCTGTACAGGACACAAGTACTGATACCAGAATTTCAGATTTCATATGGTGGATCACTGTTTTTCACTGATGTTATTCTCGTGCAATTATTAAAGTAAACTTATGAAAGTAGACTTGCTTTTGCAGGAACAACATCTAATAACGAACACAATATCGTGAATTATGCTAAAGATTTTTTCTAGTTCATTACAAAATTTTAAACAAAGCTATGTTCATTATTTTGTCTTTGATCTTCTTTGCACTAACACTTCAGACCAGCTTTAATCCCCTCAAAGTTGTACTACACAGCGAGGCTATGTTGCTTAAGGGTAGCAAGTCATCGATTATTGCATTAAATGGGTTGTCTAAGCCAAGTGATAATTTTCTCAGGTGCAGTAAATCTGAGAAAATAAATAACTAAGTCATAATTACTACTTTTTTCCCCTTGCTTATCTTTGTTCTCCTATCTATAGCCTCTACATACCACTTCACCTCTGCAGCCAATCAATGGTTTCAACAATCACATGCCATACACTGTTGAGGCCAGTGATTGGCTGCATGGTGAGAAGATGTGTACAGAACGTCGTCGCTGCAGCCAGGTAGTTGTTTTCAACACTGCAGGAGCAAAGTGCGACGCTGGAAGCAGCATGGGAGAAAACTTTGTTTCTTTTTTTTATCACATTTACCTCCCCTGGGAAAATATATTTATTTACATTGGACAACCCATTTAAGAATTGTAGGAGCGATTTACTTGAAGTCACAACTATAACGTAAAGTACTGAAAAGCACCTGTCCAGAGGCATAAAATAAAATAAAATAAAATAAAAACCTCTCATATATTCCCCATGTTGCTCCTCTTCCCTCTCCCAGATTTAGGGCTCTTTCACATCTGCGTTATTGTCTTCCGGCATAGAGTTCCGTCGTCGGGGCTCTATGCCGGAAGAATACTGATCAGGATTATCCTAATGCATTCTGAATGGACAGTCCGTCCTTCAGGATGCATCAGGATGTCTTCCGTTCCGTTCCGGAACGTTTTTTGGCCGCAGCAAATAGCGCAGCATGCTGCGCTTTTTGCTCCGGCCAAAAATCCGGAACACTTGCCGCAAGGCCGGATCCGGAATGAATGCCCATTGAAAGGCATTGATCCGGATCCGGCCTTAAGCTAAACGTCGTTTCGGCGCATTGCCGGATGCGACGTTTAGCTTTTTCTCAATGGTTACCATGGCTGCCGGGACGCTAAAGTCCTGGCAGCCACGGTAAAGTGTAGTGGGGAGCGGGGAGCAGCATACTTACCGTCCGTGCGGCTCCCGGTGCGCTCCAGAGTGACGTCAGGGCGCCCCAGGCGCATGGATGACGTGATCGCATGGATCACATGATCCATGCGCATGGGGCGCTCTGACGTCACTCTGGAGCGCCCCGGTAGCCGCGCGGACTGTAAGTATACCGCTCCCCCGCTCCCCACTACTACTATGGCAACCAGGACTTTAATAGCGTCCTGGGTGCCATAGTAACACTGAAAGCATTTTGAAGACGGATCCGTCTTCAAATGCTTTCAGTACACTTGCGTTTTTCCGGATCCGGCGTGTAATTCCGGCAAGTGGAGTACACGCCGGATCCGGACAACGCAAGTGTGAAAGAGGCCTTAGAATGGAGCATACAGGAAAGTGATGTCACAAGCTGTGCCCACCTGCTACCACAGTTACCCCCAAGTAACAATGTAGTTTTAGTTTGAAGTCACTTTGACATTGGTTAAACTGCCTTGATTGTAGCAGTGGCTAGAACCTGCTAACGGGATCCGACTGAAGAAATAATGATATATTGAAATAAAGGAAATACAGATGTATTGTTCAATAATAAGATAATACATTTTTTGTGTACCATTTCCTGTCATGTTGACAATAGTTACTATAGCAGAAGAGCTAACCAGGGAGATAACAGTTCTGTGGAACAAGTGACAGTCTCTGAGAGAGAAAAATGGAGAAATAATGGAAAGATTCAGACTCCAGGACTCACTTTTTTGAAGTGTCAAGTTCTCAGTCTTTATTTAGCAATTGTGCACAGACAATACAAGGCTCAATTCTCTCTGGTGTAGGCTGTTGACGCGTTTCGAAAGGTTCTTATTCGTAAAAAAATTGAACAAGAGAGTGCACAGCAGCTATTTGCAAGGGACAGTGCTGAATGTTTGTCAGAGAAGGTAATGCCTCCACTGTGGGCTACAGACATTCCTGCATCTTGGTCAGGGCGATATACCTAAAAAATCCTGGCATACCTAAGACACAGGCTGGCCGCCTGTTAAACATCTAGGCTGCAGTCCGTATGCAGAAATACTTATTGAAAAAGCTCAAATAGAATTGGACATTGTAGTGCCATATTTGTGAGCAGAAAGAAATTGAATAATTGTGAGAGAGTGAAAGACTGCACCCCTTGGCCGGATTTGAGAAGACTGTACAGGTTATGCAGAGAGGAACTCAGAGGGAACTTTACTTGTCATCAGGGGCGTTGTTAGGTTAAAACATTTGGGGCCTGGGCCCCTGATGTTTTGTCCCAGGCCCCGAATGTCTTGCCTGCTAGATACTAGTCCTCAGGACCGCAATACAATTGAATCTAATGCTTTGGAAGAGCTGAAGGACCTGTGATGACATCACAGGTCATGTGACCAATAAAAACATGCAGGGGGCATTATATATACTGGGGGCACTTCAGAGTGAGCATTATACCAGTAGGGGGCAGTATAAATACTTGGGGCACTGTAGGGGTATGATAAATCCAGGGGACATTATAGGCGTTCTTATTACTAGTGGCTCTATAGAAGAGACTTATAGATCCGCCTTATTTCTACTAAGAGCACTATGGGGGCCTTATTACTACTGAGGGGTCTGTAGAGACCTTTATTACCACTGGGGGAACAATAGGGGGGCCTTATTTCTACTGGGGGCTCTGTGAGTGTATTATTAATACTGGAGGGCTCTTCTACTAATGGAAGCACTCTTGGGGAGCGTTATCATGGTTGGGGGCCCTGTAGGGGCACTCTTGGAGAGCGTTATCACGGTTGGGGGCACTGTAGGGGGTGGTATTACTAATGAGGGCATTTTAGAAGGGAATTACAATTGGTGGGACTATGAGAAGCACTATTACTATGGGGGACACTCATTTTTCTTCAGGATAGTATTTGGGGGTATTGTGGAGCACAGCGAGCAGCAGGATAACACTGTGGGAACTCCAGTTTGGGAGATGATGATAGAAATGTGAGGAGGCTAAGATGTCTGTGTGTCACACACTGCAGAGATGAGCTGCAAAAGATGATAAGAGAGAAGATCTACATCAGAGGAGACGTCACCTGGAGGCATCGGATGTGACAGGTATGTGCTGCTGTATAGCAAGTACAGCAAAATGCGGTGTGCGGGGGAAGAGGATTGATTTAGAGAACTGGGCCATATTTATTGGGGCTTGGGCCCCGGATCTTTTGAGACCCTAGCAACGCCCCAGCTTGTCATACTGCATCCTATACACAACCTTGGGAATCTGCATATACTAACTGTAAAGACTATTCTTCATGCCAACTGCTTAGTACAGTGGACTTGTAGCACTAAAACCAGTCTCATTACAGCACTGCCATCAATGCCATCTGCATCACCATAGCGTGCATTACATGGCCCCTCTGCAGGATCCTTGCTTGCCCTTCCAAAACTCACATACACCAGGGGAACCCCACTACCACCAAGCAGAGGGCCACAGAGACAGAGTGTGCCCTGAGAGGAAGATGGGTTGTGCCCCTTCATTCAGTGTGAGGCCCAGGGAGCAACACAGCCTAAGCTGCCACAGAGAGCACTACTACTCCCATCCTCTCCCGGGCACGCTGCATATAGCAGTAATCTGAGGTTGATAAAGATATAACAGTCATAAACTTTTCAACTATCGCTTCACTTGTTTTATCAATGCCGATCCAGCCTACTGACAATAGCATGAAAAACAATGAATATCACTTTAATTGACATTGAGTTTCCCCGCTCTAGATTTAATATTTTCAATGCAATAGATTTAGTAGATCTGCCATGTCAACAGGGATGTGCATAATGGAACTAAGGGGCAGAGTTAAATGAACCCCTACTTTTTATCTTGTAAGTTTAATGAACCTCTACTTTATAAAATGTTGAAAAAAGGTGTGACACAACTGCAGTAGTGGGGTGGCATAAAAAAACTGGCGTAGCATTTCTAGACAAAAGTGCTAGGTTTAAAGATGCACCAACTGAATTCAAATATTACTCTCATGATAGATAACCCCCCATAGAATATTTTTTTCAATTCAAATGGTAGCATAACTATAAGATTTGCATTTGTGTGGCAACCTCTGTTCTTATGGACTGGCAATCTGTCTGCAACTAACCGAAGGCTCCTATATGGGTTGTGATTTAATATTATTAAACATTAAAGGGGTTGTCTCACTTCAGCAAATGGCATTTATCATGTACAGAAAGTTAATACAAGGCACTTACTAATGTATTGTGATTATCCATATTGCTTCTTTTGCTGGCTGGATTCAGTTTTCCATCACATTATACACTGCTCGTTTCCATGGTTTTGGCCACCCTCCAATCCAGCAGCGGTGGCCATACTTGCACACTATCGAAAAAAGCACCAACCGATGTGTGCTCCCGCGGTCCCGGCCACCAGAGAGGCCGGCACTTTTTCCTGTAGTGTGCAAGCACGGCCACCGGTAATGGATTGCAGGGTGGTCGTAACCCCTGGATATGAGCAGTGTATAATGTGATGGAAAAATGAATCAAGCCAGTAAAGGAAGCAATATGGAGACTCACAATACATTAGTAAGTGCCTTGTGTTAACTTTTTCTACATGATAAATGCCATTTGCTGAAGGGAGACAACTCCTTTAACCTTTATATTTATTTTATTATTATTTCTGATGTTTTGAACCCTCTTATGACTGTTTTTTGAAGTTCTCTACAATAGTTCAGCTTTGCCATGGATCATCATCCACTATCAATAACCACATCTTGATTCATGAGATGACATTGATTCTTGGACCATAATGAGACAAAGGAAGGAGGCTATTATAGTCATTTTAAAATGCATGTTCCCGAAAGATCTTTATATTTAAGGCTACTTTCACACTTTCGTCAGAGGATTCCGGCAGGCAGTTCCAAATGCATTGAAATACCGGATCCGTCTCTCCATGTCACCCGGAAAAACGATACGGTATTTATTTTTTTCACAGATTTAAAGGTTCTGCATATGTGTGGACCGGAAGAACGGATCCGTCAATGCGGCAATTTTAATCCGGCACTAATACATTTCAATGGAAATTAATGCCATATCCGGCATTCCGGCAAATGTTCAGGATTTTTGGCTGGAGAGAAAAATGCAGCATGCTGCAGTATTTTCTCCGGCCAGAAAACGTAAGAGGGACTGAACTGATGCATCCTGAACGGATTGCTCTCCATTCAGAATGCATTAGGATAAAACTGATCAGTTTTTTTTCCGGTATTGAGCCCCTAGAATGGAACTCAATACCGGAAAAGAAAAACGCTAGTGTGAAAGTTCCCTAACACATGTTTTCATTTAAAATGTTGCATTACATGAAAACCAGATCTAGTGCATAGCCCTATTATGATATGGGCGGGGTGGATTGGGAACTTAAAGTGGCCCTGGAAAAAATACTAAAAGTGGCCCCATATTGTAGTTGGGTTCACATTGATGGAAGGCATGGCCAGCAGTACCATATTGTGGGACATTATACCACTCCAACAGAGCCAAATACCAGAGTCCATGACAAAATACTGCCAGCAGCACAAAAAGACATCCCCAAAAACTTCCACTGCCGGCCCTCTGGGCATCGGCCCACTGAGAAATTTCCCTGTAAAGAATATGGCCCCTGGATATGGGGAAGAACATAATAGGTCAGGTAAATTTGGAGACATCTTGACACAGTAGCACTGATTTGCTAGTATTTCACTCTCCTACAAACTGAGGATTGCTTGAGTATATAGCAACTACAGTTCACAAACGTTTTCCTTCTCCAGCTTGGATAAAGTAATCCCATTACCTGGTATCTGTCCTCGGCATGTGTAATAGAATTCCTTACAATAGTCCTTGCATAAGGTAGGGACCACCAGTTGCTTTTCAAATGTCTCGGTGCTCTCTGGAGGATGGAAGAGATTCTGGGCATGTGGTGAACAGTAGGCACATCTGATTTCCTCAAGGATTTTTGCACATTCTGTGTTGTTAGGAACTGAAAATATCTGCAAGTCACAAACCAGAGAAAAATAAGCACATGACGTATGTTTCACTTGGACAAATATTTAAATCAGTGCTAACAGAACAATAAACTCAAATGCAGTGGAACATGCTGGTTGCACATTTTTTGCAAAAATGTATCTACAGGACAAGTATGTATCTATAGAATTTGAGGAATTTTAATTTATTTTATGGTCAACTGCTGCATTTTAGTGAGGTTCTGTGGAAACGAAATTCTAAAGACAAAATGCGTTAGAACAAAAAAATGTATATGCAGGTGGGTTAAATATGCATGCCTTCGAGTGTTTGATCCTATTCTTGAAATTCCTACATTGGAATTTTCTCAATAGGGGTTCATTATTGAGGTTATTTGGTTTCTTTTAGGTCAGGTATTGTTGTTAACTCATTTGTGACTTTATTTTGAAATGTAGAAAGCACCACAATGAAACTGAATCAGGTAATATCCAACCTTTACTTTGGAGACATCATGATGGTGCACACATATAACACACAACAAAACTCTTCTCGAGCCAATCCGACATTTGTTACATTGCCAATGTACAATTTAATAAGATTCTAAAGAATGTGGTCAACTGCGGTGTGGATTTCTTCCAAATGATCTGGTGTTGTCCATTGGTGAAGAGCATGGGATGGTTTCATTTAAGAGAATATGTAAAGGAAAATAACTTAGTAGCCTGAACTGTGCCATAAATAGTAAAATTCTAGTATCGAAAAGTGACTATAATTGGAAAAGATAAGTCCGTTCTTGGCAGAATGCAGCCCTTTCTATTGAACTGTCAAAGGAAATTATTAATGAATGTTGCGGGCTGAAAAAAAAAAATCCTTAAAATGTGAAATGTGGAATGGGGTTCCATAAATTGTCAAAATTCAACTATACTATACTTTTTTGTGTGTGTGTTTTGCTGTTCCAACACAGCAGGAGCCTAACATCTTGTTCTGTGTGAGGTCTGTGGTGGAATTACCTTTCTGGAAGATTGATAGAGCCATCATTCCAGGTTTGGTTTCAATAAACTAATACTCTCTGTGAAGTCAATTATAACGCCTTAGGGTCCTATTTAACACATGAATTGCTGGATAGGCATGTGAGACACACAATACTCCTTTAGGACATAGATCTGTCCTTCTTGCTTTCTTTTTTCTTTCTTTTTCTTGTCTTACCACATCAGTCTCAAAGATCAAGAACCTTCTATGATGTCAAAGAACATATCCAAGGCAATGAAACCCAGAGAGGCACATGTAAGTGCTCTATCAGACACAGGCCACATTGTCTTTCTGGATGTTATTTCTCATACTGTTCTTATAAGAGATGTGAATATATGTTGATATGTTTAAGCTGGTCATAAACATAATGACTATTGCCAATGATGGGATCACCTTATGATCGCTCACAATAATGGTCACATATATGATACTAAAAACGATCCTTAGGTCAGATCATCTACTGTTGCTCTTTCTGTATTTTTAATATACTAGTGGCTATTATCCAATATAATAGCATGTGGGACATGGCAAATCTAAGGTATCTGCCACAGGAACTACTCCAAAGCCAGAAATTGTGATAAAATAAAAAAATAAGCTATATTCACCTATTTGAGCCAATCACTCACCTCAGGGATTTCATGATGTATAATTGCTAAGGCCAGTGATTAGCTTTAGTGGTCACATGGCATACAGGAGCATGTCACAAGTTATCAAAACCTGGAGGGTTGGACTGAAGCGGTGCTGCTGGAGGCGGAGGGGATGAATTGGGTTATTTTACTATTTTATCAGAATTCCTGCCTTTGGGGAGGTTTTTGAGCATCTTGGCCCAACCCTTTAAGGCTTCCATATGAGAGCTCCAATTGGCCAAATCTTTAACTTTCAACCCAACACTTGATATTTACTATTTGCAAATCTGTACTAAAACTCATTAGCCATTATGGTAGGATTCTCTCTCTCTAGTGCAAAATAGGTAGTGAAACCAAATGTATGTTTTCAGTGCAGATGCACCTCAGAAATGTCCTAGTAAATAACTCTAATTGTCTCTGTTTGTTTACTGTCAACCTAATTGGACTGTGATCTGTTTGGATAAGGGATCTCCTCATTTAATCCTTGTCAGTGTACTTGTACATATTGTATTGTGTAGACTCTTACCATTAAAAACTTGTATTTTTAGCCTTTTATATAACTTTTTGTATAGTTTTATATATATATATATATATATATATATATATATATATATATTATGTGACAAGCATTGTAACAAAATCTCTTGATCTACTGAAAGTTAAGACCATACTCAACATCTGGAGAAAGTGACTGTGATACCTACACACTCTTTGAACTTTCTTCATGTCATATTTTATCAGTGTTAACCAATCATTATGTTTACTAGAAAAATGTTGGAACATACTCCATTGTATGCCTGGAATTTTTCGATACAAGACATTGTTTCCTCCCTAAAATATCCATGTCCTATGTACACATTGATCTGCGAACCTGAACTATATTACTATAGAGTTCAAATTCAATTTTAAGTGAGTAGGTAAAGAAGTAATAATACCCTGGTGGCTTTTACAAAAGAGTCTAGAAGACATTGTTTGTTTAGTCATGAGAGTGACAAAAAGCTTTTGCCTCTAAAGAACTAGAGCAAACAGATGATTGTAAAAGAGCACACTTTAGGAACCATATTCAAACAACTACTGACACCCTGTGAATCCGTAACAGGCCTAAGGGCGAAGGTGAGCCGGTAAACGGTTTGATTTGGCAATCTAGAAATTAAACAAGTTTACAGTCCAATCCTACTATCAATTCTTCCTAATCACACCTATAATTCTACCAAATCTACCAAAGCCTTGATACTCTATATTGCCATATTAGAGCTCCTGACTGTGAGTCAACACAACAAGTTATCCAGCTTGTAATTATTCAATGTGACTGAGGGCTTTACAGGATAATTGGGCCCAATCACCTTTTTGGGCTTAGTATCAATTATATACTTTATTGACTAGCCTACAATAAATCTTAAAGGCCCATTGATTATTGTGGACACCCACCCAGAATACAAAAGAATTCTAAGCTCCAATGCAGCAAAAAATAAAAAGAGAAAGGGATTAGGGCATGAATCTACACATGCTTAAAACCATCTGTTTGCAGTACATTTCAATCACGGCCTAACCTCAGTGGTCCTGGAACACTATAAACATGGAGCTTTACCCATGCCCAGAATCATAAATTGCTCCTGGTCACTGGAGAATAATGGACAAACTGACACTAAAACCTGCAGCAAGACAGTTCTCACTCATCTGGGATAAGAAAAGGGGCCTGGCCCAAATTCTCCCTGAAAAGGCAAGAACATTTGGACAGAGCGCTGGGGCTGAAGGAGAATGATGTTCTCCAGTTTCACCCATTAGTGAACCAACTAACAAACACAATGGTGTTGTTATTCTTTTGCCATAAGCAACAAGACTCTGTGTGTGGGCAGCAGTTTAGTGAGGAGGAGGAGAAGTCGACCCCTTTTTGTCCTATTGATTTTGTTCTATTTGCATGACTTGAGCAAATTAAATGATGCAATATGGCTTTTTGTTACAAAACAAAGTGAAAGATACCACCCAGACACATATGTTGATTCGTAGAAGCTGTTTACATGAGAATAGAATGAAATCTACCGTGAACTAAGCATAAAAATTCGATTCAGCAATGGCCATTTTTCTTTACTGTGCTTGGGCCAGAAAGGCTGAAACGCAAGTTTTCCAAGAGTCTCTCAGGCCTTGACAACAACATACTTGCCAGTGAAGAATTCTTAATTAAACTAAAACCAGGGTACGGAAAAAGGGACACCTGATGGTTTAACTTCACGTGCGCTGATTCTTAATGAAATGATTCGTTAACACCAATGCAGATAAATGCACAATTCAAAGGGCACATTTAACACATTTACCATTTGAGAGTCAGAGACTGCCTTAAACCGATTCAGAACCTGACCAAAACATCATTACTCATAACCAGTTAGGTCAATATATGCAACCTGATGGTCAATGGCACGTTCGCCATTCTAGGGTGATGGATGGATGAGCGTGCTAAGCTTACAACTTTAGTTACTTGAGACATTTTTCAGAATATTATTTTATTCATGTAATGTTTAACATTTATTTTTATGGTGCTGTAGATAGACCAAAGTTATTCTATGGGCAATAAACTCCAGAGCACAAGCACTTAGCTTTCCAACACAGCTCACTAAAGCCAATAATGGAGTGACATTAAGCTCTATGATATCACTAGCCAATAGACCTAAGGTCAGGTTTAGTCACCATGTGACTCTTCAAGTGTTGTTTAACGTACACCACAACAATGGTCTGCATAGAGGAGCAAGCTGCTAGGATTATTAGCACGCCAAATACATTACTGTCACAGCCAATTTGAAGAAAAGAAGCCTCGTTTGTTCCATAAGACTCAACAAGAACCCTTTAGAAGCTATAGACTACATTCACTTATAAGGAGAGCAAACCCATGGATAAAACACTGCGATCAAACTTATATTAGCCCTCAGATATCAATGATCACTCAGATGCCAGGCAGCCAAGATCTTCTAAACTTTGCAGGAGGTGTAGGAAGCTCTGAAACGTGTCAAGATCAACATCTACACCAGCAATCTATCTTCTTCAACAAAATTTGGCTGGAAGAGAGATCTTTTCTGTGTGGTCTGTAACATGAGGCTTGTTTGCGAGGATGTCTCTGTCCATGGTATGGGTAAGATGTAGCAGAGGTACAATGCCTGAGCATCTGAGGTAATCGCTATAGCAACAACAAACCGCAAAACAACCATCTCATTAGTACGCCAGGATCCAGTCCTGGTAAGACCACCACTCACGCCTTAGTTTCTATCTCAGTGACGGTATTTACTTTAAGTTGACATCGTGTATCAAGTTCTTTTTTGTGACTGTGAAGACCCAAGTCTTTCTCCACACGGATACATGTCCACCTACTTCACACTCCTATTTATGGCTAACTAGACAAACATATACAAGTAAACCTAAACATGGTCCTACGCGTTTTATAGAATTTATTATGACACGTGGAAATTCCCACCCACTCTGTGCATAAACAGAATTCTGCTTACCTAGATGTATAGAAATCCTGTTTACACACTAACACAACATTTCCTCTGTGTGTGTATGTATATATATAGTGTAGATTTAGCTTCAACATATGCAGTGTATATTTACCGGACCTAAATGCATACAGGCACGCATCCTTTCCCTCCAACTTATAAACACCATTAAAAGGTACACAGATGCTAACACAAACACTATAGACATGTGTATACAAACTCGCACATACCACCTCACCGTTAACCCCTTACATACAAAGACTCCATATGTTGACATTACATTGGTTTGATGGGCAGAGGGCGGGTCGAATGGCTGACTAGCTGATAAGACTAGGTCCCCTCGCCACCTTTAGTAAGTCATACTTGGCTGTGACTACTCTGATGTATCAAGGGCAGCAAGTATTACTTTAACATAGAACTCTACCGTCCATAGACGTGGACCACACCAGATGTGATGCTGGCTCACTTAGCATGTCACACCTGTTCTTAATTGGGCGTTACCCTCACAAGTATCCATCATATCCATGCCCCATTTCATATACTTGGAACCTACAGAAAGCACACCGGTCTCAGATTTGATGTTATATATTAGAGGGTCAACAACCTTCAGCACTCCAGCTGCTGTGAAACTACAACTCCCAGCATGCACACTTGCTTAGCTGCTCTTGTAACTCCCATAGAAGTAAATGGGGCCTTCAGGGAGTTGTAGTTGGAGAACTTCTAGAGTGCCGGAGGTTGCTGACCCCAGTTTTATGTTACATATTATCTTGAAATCTAAAAAGTAGCACCCACAAAGGTCGGATGTAGTCACACGAGGGTCTTTTTTTATATAAATGTGAAACCTTTTGAAGAACGGTGAGCAGGACAGCGGCCGATATAGTCAATTGCAATCTATTAAAAGTTTCAGGACTATAGATGAGCCCTGAGATTTCTAGAAATTTGTGATCATGTAGCATGGGATGGACTGCGCCTGCTCCCCTCACATGTGATGCTCTGGAGCCTCTTAGTGTCAAGAGCTGTTAGCACAGATGGTGGTTCTAAAAGCATAACCTACACGGAAGATCTCCTTGATCTTACAACCTGTGGCTCCCTAGTGTAGCTCTTGTGGAATGTGCTGCCTACTATTGAACTACAACTCCCAGCATAGCTCCAGCTGGCTGATACAGACTTTTATCATCTTCGGCAACTGATATTAACCAGGCAAATCGGACACTTGACACATCAGAAATACAAGCAAAAGCAGATCATTATCAGATGGCGGAGTTCAGAACATGAGGTTTGGTAGACAACCTATGGCTCACCCCTAGCGGAAACATGTTGACCATTGTGGAACTACAACTATCAGCATTTCAGATTGTTTAAGGTATATCTGACCAGGCTATAAACATTTCAGATCATCCATATATTGCAGGTGAAATGACTGTATTCTGTATTATGTGAAGTGACTGCATTATGTAAAATTACTGTATTCTGTAAAATAGATGTATAATGTGAAATTACTGCATTTTGTATTATGTGAAATGACTGTATTCTGTGAAATTACTGTATTATATGAAATGACTGTATTCTTTGAAATCACAGTATTCTGTATTATGTGAAATGACCGTATTCTGTGAAATCACTGTATTATATGAAATGACTGTATTCTGTGATGTGACTGTAATATGTGAAATCACAGTATTCTGTATCATGTGAAATGATTGTATTCTGTGAAATGACTGTATTATATGAAATGACTGTATTATATATAATGACTGTGTTCTGTGATGTGACTGTATTATGTGAAACCACAGTATTCTGCATTATGTGAAATGACTGTATTCTGTGATGTGGCTGTATTATATTAAATGACTGTATTCTGTATTATGTGATGTGACTGTATTATGTGAAATCACAGTATTCTGTGAAAACACTATTCTGTGGTGTGACTGTATTCTGTGATGTGACTGTATTATATGACTGTAATTTGTGATGTGACTGTATTCTGTGAAAGGACTGTATTCTGTAATGTGACTGTATTCTGTGATGTGACTGTATTCTCTGAAATGACTGTATTCTGTGATGTGACTGTATTATGTGATTGTATTATATGACTGTATTCTGTGATGTGACTGTATTATGTGAAATGACTGCATTTTGTGATGTGACTGTATTCTGTGATGTGACTGTATTATATGACTGTATTTTGTGATGTGACTGTATTCTGTGAAATGACTGTAGTTTGTGATGTGACTGTATTATATGATGTGACTGTATACTGTAATGTGACTGTATTCTGTGATGTGATTGTATTATATGACTGTATTCTGTAATGTGACTGTATTCTGTGATGTGACTGTATTTTGTGATGTGACTGTATTTTGTGATGTGACTGTATTATGTGAAATGACTGTATTCTGTGATGTGACTGTATTCTGTGATGTGACTGTATTCTGTGATGTGATTGTATTATATGACTGTATTCTGTGATGTGACTGTATTCTGTGAAATGACTATTTTGTGATGTGACTGTATTATATGATGTGACTGTCTCATGCATTCATATAATAACCAGCTGATAAACCACTGCAGCCCCAGCTCTGAACACGTGTGCCCCGTGCAGCTCCCTGCCATGGTGCCAGCCTGCACTTCACCCCCATGTCTATGCCCCCAGAGGGTGACTGCTTGCTGCTTACCTTGGGATCTATATGCATGCCCGCACTCTCAGGTTTGGGGCAGCAGGAGAGCCGGGGGTACAGTCCTCTACATCCAGCTCCCCCCAGCTCCAGGCTCTGTAACTTCCTATGCCTCTTTTTGACACGTTTGGGGGGGTTCCCATTCAGGCACCTTCTCCTCCTGACCCCAGAGTCACTCTTCTCCCCATATTTAGCTTCACACTCCAGAACGAGCAGCCCAGCAGCCCCCCAAACCAGCATCCACTGGAAGAGCAGCATCTTGTGGCCCGGCGCAGCAGGCCAGGTGTCCTGAGTGCAGGTAGGGCTCAGCGCCGCGGGTGTGCCCGGGAGTTTGGCACGGTGCAGGAATGCTCTGTCCTCTCCAGCTGCCCGGACTGTGCTGCTCTCACATCTCCTCGGGGCTCTCATGTTTCGCTCCTCTTTTTGCTTCTTTTTAAGTGGAGCACAAGGAGGTGCTGCCACCCCGCGCCCCCTGACGTCACTGCCCCCTGTACACACGCCAGGCACCGGAGCGGGGCTGGAATTTGTATACAAGTCTGTGAACTCCCTCAGATGCTGGCAGCTGCCCTGTGACGGAGGATGCTGCAGAGCGTGTGTCCTCAGAAGGCGGCAGTGCAGGCAGTCCTACAGGGGACCGTTCACACCTCGGCTTTTCTGTAGCTTTCAGGTGTATCTAGACGGATGCAATTTTGTGATTACCTCAGCTTTCCCCCCTGACGTACACCATTAATGGATGTGCGATGCATAGGTCTCAAGATGTTTGTGTAAAAACAATATACATTTTTTTGTGTGAAACCTTTTGTGAAAGATTTGAAGAAGTGAAGCATCAGGTGAAAAAAAAAAAAACATATACATTTAACGGATATGAAACATAGGGAAACGTTTAAAGAATTTAAAAAGGCCGGTCTTAATAAAGCCCTAGGCTCGCGGTGGTTCTGCCAAAGTTATGAAGAGGCGCCGGCCTGTACATAACTTCGGCGCATCCAGCGCCAGTTCTAAATGTAAGGCAGCTTTCTTGCTCTCTTACATTTAAACCGTTTTCTACGGCTAATACAGACGTAGACAATGATGAATGAGACGGGTCTGCCCACCCATTCCCGCAGACCCCCCCCCCCCACACACTTTTTTAGACCTGGCGAGAGCGGGGAAAAGTCGCAGATTGTGGCGCAAATAATCTGAGCCAGAAATACACCTAATATGCAGGCGAACGAAGGTGTGTACAGCCCCTTAATATCAGTCATTTTATGAAGTAGAGCAGGTAAGGCTACTTTCACACTTGCAACAGAGTGATCCGGCAAGCAAATGGACAGCATTTATAGACAGATACAGATCCGTCTTACAAATGCATTGCAAGAACGGATCCGTCTCTCCGGATGACGGATTCCGTTATATATTTGTTTCACAGTTTTACCGGTCTGCGGAAGGACGGATCTGGCATTGCAGTATTTTTAATGCCGGATCGGCACTAATACATTTCAATGTATTAGTGCCGGCATTCCAGCAACTGATCCGGATTTTTGGACGGAGATAATACCGCAGCATGCTCTGTCCAAAACGCCGTTCAGTGACTGAACTGAACACATCCTGATGCATCCTGAACGGATTTCTCTCCATTCAGAATGCATGGGGATACAACTGATCAGTTCTTTTCCAGTATTGAGCCCCTCTAACGTAACTCAGTGCCGGAAAAGAAAAACGCTAGTGTGAAAGTACCCTAACACCAGCAAATGTCAGGAACTTGGTTAGCTCAGTGTTAGGGCTCATGCACTTGACCGTTGTTGTTTTGTGGACCCGCAAAACACGGATACCGGCCGTGTGCATTCTGCATTTTGTGGAACGGAACGTCTGGCCCCTAATAGAACAGTCCTATCATTGTCCGTAATGTTCTATTTTTTCGCGGAAGGGACATACAGACACGGAATGCCCACGGAGTAATTTCCGTTTTTTTGCAGCCCCATTGAAGTGAATGGTTCTGCATATAGGCCGCAAAGAAACGGACACGGACAAAATATATGTTCGTGTGCATAAGCCCTTACTGCTAATGCCAAAATATTGGGGGTGGGGAAGTATCATGAGGGTTGGTTTTACACTAGCATTATGAGTTCAGGCAGAGAACAGTCTGACGGTGTCTCTGGATCTGACATTGCTGGATGTTACCGCAATGTACGCTGGCCCTATTGACTATAATGGGGTCCGGCAGAGAGCCAGCAGCTACCTGGCAAATATGCCGGGATTTGGCCAGACAAATACCACTGCGTGCTTTACATTGGACCTCATTATTGTTATGAGACTAGCGGGCATTGCGTTAATATCTGGCAATGCCGGATCCAGAGAGCTCTGGCTGGCTGTCCTCTGTCTGAACAGCCTGTTGGAACAAATAACGCTAGTGTGAAAGAATCCTAGGTCCGCTTTGCTTGAGTCTGCAGGGGAAATTTATCACACCCCATACTCCAAAATTCTGGCTTCAAAAAGTCACAGTCTAGGGCTTTGCAGGTTTTTGGGGGTCACTTGTGCACAAAAAAAATGAAATTCTTTGTATTTTTACATCACTCACTTCAAAGTGGTTATGGTTAGCTATTAGGGATGAGCGAAGCAAGCTTTGGTTCCACAATCCGAAGTCGCTTAGCTGAAAACGTTGTTTTAATGCTGTACAGAGATCCGTCTCTGCAAAGCATTAAAATGTATGGGTTCCAGGTAGGTGAAATGAGTTATCACTAAAGTCATGTGAATAACTTCAGCATTTGATTATTAAACTTGAAAAACATTTTAAGACAGGTATCCGAAGTCGGCTTTGGTATTGGCGGGTACCTCGGTACTGAAGCCGACTTCAGAACCAAGTAGGAAAATGGTTTTCAAGTTCAAAAATCTAATCCCGAAGTTATTCACCGAAGTCCCGCAAGACTTTGGTGATAACTCATTTTGCCTTGCCGGAGCCCATACATTTTAATGCTGTATGGATGTGGCAGGTGCAGCACTATGAAGTGCCTTTTGCGCTGTGGCATTAGAAGAAATTTTGATATCTCTGACTTTTTAGTCTAACCAGACTGTCTGTTACTCTGTAATTCCTCTAGCGACGTTCTATGGAAACAGTAGGCTTAAAGAGCACGCCAAATGCTTGAAATAACTTCTTTATTAACTTCAACTTTTCTTCATATATAACACTGCCGCCTCCGCAGCAGATAGTCTATGTACATAACACGTGTTGAAAAGATATCACAAAATGGCGGTATGCATAAGATGGTGGTTCAACTGTTCAATCTTGTCATTCAACATAAAATGGTGGATATATTTCTCTCTTGAGTATCTGTACTCTGACTTTAAGTTATTTAAGCACTTTATGATCTCTCTGAAAGGTATATCTGAGCTCTAACTAATAGTTCACTTGCTTTACTTGGTTTGCAGTTTGCTCTATACAATTACTTATGATCTGGTATGAGCAGTTCGCATTTGTATGCAATTTGTTTGGATTGTATGATTGTATGGCTCAGTAGTTCGTTTGTATGCAATTGTCAACTTAGTAGTTTGCAATTGGTGGAACTGTAAGTAAACGAACATATAACTGGTTCAGTATACAGTTCTAATCACTATAATAACAGTAGGAACATAATATAACTGTTTTAAATACCTATTTTGGCCTCTCTGCTTCCATAAAACACAGCTCTTAGTGGATTGAATGTCTGTTCAGCTTCTCTCTCTGGTAAGTAATAATTTCTAGCAGTTCCTGCTATGGAATTTCCCACACAGGCTGTGTGTGAGGCTGGCTGTGATTGGCCAAGACTCCTGCTGTGTGTGAGGCTGGCTGTGATTGGCCAAGACTCCTGCTGTGTGTGAGGCTGGCTGTGATGGGTCTAGACTCCTGCCCAGCAACAACAGTTTAACTATATGCTTTCTGTTGTTTCTGCTGTGTCATTGAGCTTACCTTACATCCATATAATGAATCTTAAAGGGAACCTGTCACCGGGATTTTGTGTATAGAGCTGAGGACATGGGTTGCTAGATGGCCGCTAGCACATCCGCAATACCCAGTCCCCATAGCTCTGTGTGCTTTTATTGTGTAAAAAACCTGATTTGATACATATGCAAATTAACCTGAGATGAGTCCTGTATGTGAGATGAGTCAGGGACAGGACTCATCTCAGGTTAATTTGCATATGTATCAAATCGGGTTTTTTACACAATAAAAGCACACAGAGCTATGGGGACTGGGCATTGCAGATGTGCTCGCGGCCATCTAGCAACCCATGTCCTCAGCTCTATACACAAAATCCCGGTGACAGGTTCCCTTTAAAGGTATACTATCTTTTCTGCTTCTGTGAACACAATGGGCCAGATTTATCATTACCCTGACAGCTCACTCCACTTTCACATATGGCTAAAGTCAGTTTTAGCCAAGTCAGATTTATGATCGGCCCTTTAAGACTGTAATAAATGTGGTTTGACGGTAGCAGTTTATCCGTCACTAAGCAGCTTTACAAAAGTTGCACATCTTTATGAAAAAGTCGCACGTTTTATAAAAAAGTCGCATGTTCTATTTAAAGTCTCATAAGATAAGCATGGTCCTCACTGAAGTGAAATTGCGACTTTTTTGCGACTTTTTAAATAGTCCCAATAGTAAATCTGTCTAGAGATTCATTTACATAAGAAAACACGCCCACTTTCAGAAAACTGGCGAGCATAGTGCAGAGCAGAAAAAAGTCTCAAATTTGTGCGCAGTTTTAGCGTTTGGGACTTTTTGGGGACTTTTTCACTCCATTATTCTGACCTGAGCTAATGATAAATCTGGCCCATTATATATAACAGTTATATGACATCCAAACACGAAGTCACTGTAAATCACTCTGCTTTTGTCTTTAACACACAAACATAGGAACTGTATTAGGTTATTGGCAGGTCTAGCTGTATAAACATATAAGCTATGTTAGCAACCTAGGACAGGTCTTAGCTGGCCAGCTACAATGGACACACATCTCCGTACAGCATTAAAACAAAGTTTTAGCGAAGCAACTTCGGATCTAGGATCCCTATTAGCTATTATTATGTTAATGAGCTTCGCTCCCGATGTATTACTGCAAAATTTTAAAGAAGTGAAAAAAAAAAAGAAGCTGACTCCGGTTTGGGAGTGGCATAACAAAAAATAAAATAAAAATTGTAGTAGCATTTCAAGACAAAAGTGTTAGGCCTCCTTCTCATGCGTCTGACTATCCGGTTCAGTTCCCCTCCAGCGTTAACCAGAAAACGCCGGAGGGGAACTGGACCAGAACTGATCCTAAAGTTTTATATGCGAATGTTCCAGGGGCCGATCGGGAACTTAAAGTGGCCCTGGAAAAAAAAAAAAATAAGTGGCCCCATGTTGTAGGCGGGACTAAATTGATAGACGATGGGGCAACATAAGTAGGCAGGGCCAACAGAAGTAATCAGGGACTGCAATACCAACACAAAGTACTGCCCCAGCAGAACCAAACACCATAGTGCAGCACAAAATACTGCCGCCCTCTCCACAGTATTTAAATGTTTCACCATCCTGAGGACGGTAATACAGCTGAGTTCAGGAGGGCAACTGTGGCCATCAGGAGAGCTTGGGTGGCCCCTGGACATCGGCCCACTAGGAAATTTCTCTGTAGAGTCTATGGCCAATCTGCCTCTGGAATGTTCTAATGTCAAATAGCTCTGGACAGAGAAACGCTGCAGGCTAAGTTTTAGTGTCTAGCTTCATCAGTACAGACGCCGGATCTGTGCACTGGAGCGCTGTTCACATATATCCGTTGTGTCCAGCTCCCCACATAAAACCACAGGCCGGGCACAGCTGATATATGTGAAGCAGGCTTTACGTTTAAAGATATGCCAAATGTAACAAGCAGCGTGCGACAAATTTGGTGCAAAGTACACCAGTGCAGACACTGGAGGTCATGTACTAATGTTCCATGCCAGTTCGTTGGTGTACAAAAGTCGCAAATACTGTCACAAAATGTGGGCGGGATGTGAGCAGTAGGAGATGCACCATGGTAGGGAGCTCAGTGGAACAATATGTGTTCCCGAAGACTGGTATATATACAGGTGAAACTTGAAAAATTAGAATATATTGCAAAGTTCATTTATTTCAGTAATGCAACTTAAAAGGTGAAACTAATATATGAGATAAACACTCAATGAAAAAAGTGGCCTAAATGGGTGGAATTGCTCCAAACCCAGACACTGTAGCGTGTCTATAACCAGGGGAGCAATTCCTCCACATGCGGTCCGCAGATAACGGCAATCCCCAGCAAAAAATGCGTACAATGGAGGATGCCGGGGCGGACCGCATGCATCACAAAGACATTGTACACAAAATGATACATTGTGCAGATGAAAAAATATATACATACACAAATCACTGCAAAAAATGCACCAAAATGATACACAACTGACAATACTAGCTAATTCCTCAGGCCGATGTTAAAAGCTGAGAACTTTGCCAATATCTTCATTAATATCTTTGCCATTAATATATGAGATAGACTCCTTACATGCAAAGTGAGATATTTCAAGCCTTTATTTGTTATAATTTAGATGATTATGGCTTACAGCTTATGAAACCCCAAAGTCACAATCTCAGGTCCCCTTTGCTCAGGGGGTATGGATTAATTAGCTGACTAGAGTGTGACAATTTGAGCCTAGAATATTGAACCTTTTCACAATATTCTAATTTTAAGTTGCATTAATGCAATTCCTTTTAATTTGCATTACTGAAATAAATGGACTTTTGCACAATAATCTATTTTTTCGAGTTTCACCTGTATAGTAATCTATTTTAGTTCCTTTCTGGAGTAGATTTCTGTTCTAGGGACACAGATGACGCAACAGATTTATTAAGAGGCTTCTGCCATCTTCCACCAGCAGGGAGTTTACCAAGTATGATGTGTGAAATGTCATCTTTAGTAAATGATCCACACTGACTTCAAATTTTTCCCTGATAATAAATTTCCCCCTGCATTGACGTGCCTTTGCACCAAAGATATCAGAAGCCAGAATTCTGGAGTGCAGGGTGTGATAAATTTCCCGCTAGATGACAGAGAAGGTTTACAACCAGGTCCTTCTTTAAGGATGGAGGACCTCACATTGACGTCGGTATGTGTCCCCATCCTTAAAGGGGTTCTCTCTGCATTGGTAGGCAGCAGCCAGGGGCGGATTGGCCATAGATACTACAGGGAAATTGTGCCCAGGGGGCCACTCAAGCCCTCTTGATGGCCGCAGGCCAGGTACATAATGATCTGATGCTCAATTGCCGCAGGTGCCCTTCTGAACTCAACTGTATTACTGTCCTCATGATAGTGATACAGTTGAATACTGTGACGAGGGTGGCAGTCTTTTGTGCTGTCCTGTGGTATTTGGTTCTGCTGGAGCGGTATTCTGCGCTGCACTACAGTATTGCAGGCCCTCCTTACTTCGGTTGTCCACGCACTTGTTTTGGCCTGTCTTCTGTCAGTTTGAACCCACCTACAACATGGGGCCACTTTTAGATTTTTTTCAGGGCCACTTTAAGTTCCCAATCCGCCCCTGGCAGCAGCTCCTCCTATGTGATCATCAAGCTCCTGTGTCTCCCAGTAGTACATTGTAATGAGATATTGCTAACCCCCTCCTCACCTGCATGGAAAATAGTCCCTCACACACATCCCCAGCAACTCCACTAATAAATAGCACTGTGGTATGTAATTCTCCCCCACCCCCCTACAAATTTCCTTCTCCACTGTCTAGAAAGAGAAACACCTGGAGGCATGGGTGTAGGGGGTGCAGAGGTAGCGGTCACTACCGGGCCCTGGAGCCTGAGGGCGCCTAAAGACCTTTGTGCCACATAAGAAGACACCAGTAATATAGAAGGTGCATGCTGGTCAAGTTACACCTCTGGCCGGGAAAAGGGGTTAGGTCAAGAATTTTGCATGATGGGGGGACGTTACATTTTTTGCATCAGGCAGCACGAAGGCTATGTGCTTCCCTGCCCCTTGCCACAAAGCACTGAGGGAAGGGGGGGCCAAGCTGAACTCTTGTACCAAGGCATGTGAGCCTTTAGCTACGTCCCTGGCTGGTGGTGCTACTGGAGAGATAAATGTACATAAAGAACTGACATTTGCATTGTAAATATGTTGCATTAACCCATTTTTTACTCTATTTCTCCTATGCTGAGCTACATTAACTTGATGTCACCGGTCCAGATCCTGCTGCCAGATTCTGATGACACATCTTCTCTTTCTTCCTTTCAGATAAAATTATGTGATGGAGACCTTATATGAATTAATTAGCAAATAGAACAATGTGTACATCCTATTTGACTTCAGAAGTTTTATCATTATTTAGCTTAAATGTGTGTTTATGAGCTGTTAGGAAAGTACAGCTAAGGACTACAGATTGAGGAGCTCTCTGATGGATTTCAGAGAGAAGCAGAAGAACAGTGTGCAGCTGCTGTGAAACTGAAAGCTGTAAAAGACAAACTGCTGAAAAATGTTTAATGAAAACAAATGTTAATAATTGATTTTTTTGTCCAAAATAAGTGTTTCTCCTCCCCATACACATCTGAATATGTTGTTTAGCATTTGGACTGACATTATCTTTATAAAAAGGGGATTCACTTTTTTAAAAAGACTTTTGAAATGTTATTAAGACAAATCAATAGTTTACATCGGTGGGGGTCTGAGTGCTGAGACTCTCACCAATCCCTAGAATGAGGGGAGAGAAGTGAGCGCATATTGCACTCTCTCATCACTTCTGAGGACAGAATCGAGACGGGCCCATATACTTTTATAGAGCTTGTCTTGTGCAAAGAGGATAGAGAGTTAGGCTCAAGCTTCTCTCCCTTCGTTCTAGGGATCGGTGGAGGCGTGAGGCCTGATATCTAATCTTTTGATGTGTCTCTATGACATATCACAAGTTTTTGGAAAAGTTTGTTAGTCTTTAAGAAAGGGATTATTAGATTATTAGAAATCTCTAGCACCAGTAGATATCTATCAATGCTGTGAAGAAGAAAAGATCTGTCTGAGTAATTTTGTTAATATTCTCTCCATTGATGTCAAGGTAAACTGGAATATGTGACTAATTGCAATCTTTGGCCAAACTGTGTCATAACAGCATTTTTCATTATGCTATATATAAGATTTCCTGGCACACCACTATCCAGATACAGTACAAAAAGTATTCATATCCCTTAAATCTTTCCACATTTTTCACATTACACCCACAAACTTAAGTGTATTTTATTGGGATCTTATGTGATAGACCAACACAAAGTAGCAAGTAGGTGTGAAGTGAAAAGAAAATCATACATGCTTTTATAAAATTTTTAATAAATACAAATTTGAAAAGTGTGGCATGCATTTATATTCAGCCCTCTGTACTCTGATACCCCTAAATAAAATCCAGTGTGACCAACTGCCTTTGGATATAGTAAATAGAGTTCACCTGTATGTACTGTATTCTCAGCTGCTCTGTAAAGGCCTAAGAGGTTTGATTGAAACAGCATCATGAAAACCAATGAACACACCAGACAGGTCAAGGATAAAGTTGTGGAGAAGAGTAAAGCAAGGTTAGGTTGAAAAAAAATATCCCAAGCTCTGAACATCTCATGAAGCACTGTTCAATCCATTATCCGAAAATGGAAGGAATATGGCATTACCACAAAGCTACCAAGACATGGCTGTCCACCTAAACTGACAGTCCCGGCAAGGAGAACACAAATTAGAGAAGCCCATGGTCACTCAGGTTGGAGAATCTGTCCATTATTAGTCGTGTATTCCACAAATCTGGCCTTTATGAAAGAGTGGCAAGAAGAAAGCCATTTTTGAAAGCAGGCCATAAGAAGTCCCATTTGCAGTTTGCCACAAGCCATGGAGTGGAGACAGCAAACATGTGGAAGAAGGTGCTCTGGTCAGATAGTTGAACTTGTTTAGCCAAAATGCCATGTGGCAGGAAACTAACACTGCACAACACCCTGAACACACCATTCCCACCGTGAAACATGGTGGTGGCAGCATAATGCTTTGGGGATGCTTTTCTTCAGCAGGGACAGGGATACCCCCAGGAGGAAGCAAGAGCAAAACGTATGTCAGGGAAGTGGAGGTGGCACACCAGCATCGCAGTCTGTTTTTATCTTGTTGCTTTAATCCTATATTGTTGTTTCCTGGTGTATTGTGGATCTGCTATTCCAATCATGCTGCACATGCCAGGGATTTATGTACTTATTTATATGGATGGACTTATGTCTGCCTTAATTTGTGTACGGAGGAGGGTGTGTTCCTATTTGTCTGTAGGCCCCAACCCTGTTATTTTCAATGACATGTACAGCTGTGATGAGGTTCTTATGAATAGGAAGACAACCTAGGCTATTTGGGTGTTTATTCCTGTATCACCCTCTTATGTATATGGACTGACTGGCGTTGCTGGTGACGACCTCCTGGTTGCCACATATGGGATCCAATTTTAAATTTATAGTGATAAAGTATTGTCATATATGTTTTAATGAGACCTTAATAAAGATATTTGGTATTAATATTGAGTGGAGGTGTGGCTTAGTGGTGTTGAGCATTTGAGTACGACCACACTTGGAGTACATGGTATTTGGTGTACAAATTAGTGGTGGAACCAATTCCACCATGAAACATGGTGGTGGCAGCATAATGCTTTGGGGATACTTTTCTTCAGCAGGGACAGGGACGCTGGTCAGAGTTGATAGGGAAGATGGATGGAGCTAAATACTGGGCAACCCTGGAGGAAAACCTGTTAGAGTCTGCAAAAGACTTGAGACTGGAACAGAGAACCTTCCAGCAGGACAACAACCCTAAACATACAGCCAGAGCTACAATGGAATAGTTTAGATCAAAGCATATTCATGTGTTAGAAAGGCCCAGTTAAATTTCTAACTTAAATTGAGAATCTGTGGCAAGATTTGAAAATTGCTGTTCCCAGACGCTCTCCATCCACTCTGACTGAGCTTGAACTATTTTGCAAAGAAGAATGGGCAACAATTTCAGCCTGTAGATGTGCAAAGCTGAGAGAGACATACCTCAAAAGACTTGTAGCTGTAATTGCAGAGAAAGGTGGTCCTGCATAGTATTGACTCAGCGGGTTTGAATAAAAATGCACGCCACACTTTTCAGATTTTTATTTAATAAACATTTTGAAAACCATGTATCACTTTCTTTTCACTCCACCCATACTTGCCAATTTGTTTTGGTCTATCACATAAAATCCCAATAAAATACATTTAAGTTTGTGAGTGTAACGTGATTTTTTTTTTTGAAAAGTTACAGGAGTATGAATACTTTTTCAAGGTATAGTATGTGGAAGAGTAAGCCATACATTGCAAAGTTCTGAAATATTTTATAACAGGGTAGGTCACACCTTATACTTACAATTCCTGGTTACAAGTAATGCTATTTAAAATGGGAACTTCATGTACATATTCATTATCTGACTAGCCTCACCCCCAATTAAACCAAGGCCACTATTATATTATCACCACACGCACTGTTTACCCTGACTCTTCACACTTGCTGTAGCACATTTTGTGTCCCTCAGTATGCTGACCTTTTCGCCGGGACTAACCCTGCCATCTTTGTGTATATTTCACTGGAATGTTTATATATTATTACTACTCAGTACCAGTGCAATATGCACTCATACGTAGACCAAAGCAGGATCCAAGTGCTTCTTTATTGCATTGTGTTTTGTTGCAAATGCATTTCTATTTATGGGGTTGTGTAAGAGGCATAGGAGGGTGATGGATAACACATACTGTCCTTGCTTAATGTTGCAAAGTCAAAAAGTTTTCAATTTGTTTCCCAATTTGTTATATACAGTGCTCCCTCATATCTAAGTATCTGTGCTGGTTAAATTTAGTTTAGTTAAAGACAACCAGTCACCACGAAATGAAGTGCAATCTGCATGTAGCATGTTATAGAGCAGAAGGAGCTGAGCAGATTAATATATAGTTTGCGGGAATAGATTCAGTAAAACTTCTAATTTGTACATTGAAATCTCAGCTTTTTCTGATCTGACTTGTACTTGGGTGACTGGTAGGATTCTCTCTATAAGTGTGTATAGAGAGATAGCTGTCAGTCAATGATAGCTGTGCATGAGGGAGGCCTTACGTTCACAAAGAGCAGAGATATAAATGCAGACGTTACACATTTTACTGACTCTTTTCCCACAAAACGATATATTAATTTGCTTAGCTCCGTCTGTTCTATAACATACTGCTTGCAGATTGCATTTAGTGTTGACAGGTTCTCTTTAAGTAGTGTGAGCTCTGTTTTTGCACCTGCATAAGGCCTCTTTACATGGGCCTACCAAGCAGGCAATTATTGCAAATGAACCGTTTGTTCCCAATAACTGCCTGATCATTAGAGGAGGTGAAAACTGCATTTTTAGCATTTGCTTCACTACAGGGATCCCTATACAGATTCATTGTTCCTGGGCACCAGATACCTGTTTATACAGAACGATCTGCTGCCAGGAGACAATGATTTTGGTGTTCACATCCGCAATGCTCTCACCCCATAAACAAGCTCTTTCATCGGATGATTGGCAGTACCTTTACATGGGGCAATTATTGGGAATGAGTGTTCCTTATTGGTCTGCATAAAGGGTCCTATAGACCTAGAGTTAAAAGATACTATTTTGTACCATACTGTTTGTCTGCACTACAGCTGGGGGGCTTTGGGGCTTACTGCATTATGCTACTCATTCTATGTATAAGGAGCATGCAGTAATCTCTTCTAGTGGCTTTTGCAGCAACCAAATAGGTATCTCTTTTCTCCTTCATAATGAACAAATTAATCAGCACAGAATTTAGGAGGTAAAAATGACATTGTGTTGAAAGGTGGAATTTATTTTAATGGCAGGGGTCCTACTGACGCTGATAGATCCCCATTAAGAATAAGTGTATTCATACTGGTATTCGCTATACAACCCCCAGCTGCTTATAGTGTTGGGGGGCTGACTCTCAATACTTTCTGTATTGTGTTCAACCATTAGGTGAACTGGGACTAAAACCTCACCATTTGCTGATGGGGAGCAGGGGGCTCACACTCTTTCTTTTATATTGTATATTACAGTACAAATAGGAAAGAGCCTGACTGCTGTTGATTTGGGTTGATAGAAGGAAATTAACCACTTCCAGACTGGACTATTTACACCCCGTCCTGACCAGGTGCATTTTCCGCTTTTCAGTACATGTGACATTAAAAACTATAGCTTTTTTTCCCATTTGGTTATGTAAATAAGTTTTGCCCCTTTTTTCAGTCATACGTGGGGCTTTATTTTTATGTAATTTTTTTTGTACTTTTTAGTTTTTAGTTTTTTATAATAAGAAAGATGTAAAAAAAAGGGGGAAAATAGTGTTTTTCACAGTTTTTAATGTTTTAGTTAAAAAAAAAAATTAAATTATGTCCACTTTCCAAAATGGTCATTTTGACATATGGAAGGTATGAGTTATGTTTGGTGGGGGTGGGGCTACAAGCTGTGGTAGATTTTATTTTTCATTATCTTTATTTCTTCTTTTTTACGTTGGCTTTATTTTATTTTTAGCAAGACCTTTGAGGGATATTTAACTTTACATTTTTTTTCTATTGCAAATTTTTTCTGTAACAGGTGCTCACATAGTAGCCCCAATTAGAGGGGGAATACAACCCTCAGAGAAGTTGTACATTACTGTACAACCTCACTGCAAAGCTGGATCCGATAAGACCCATCAGCTCGCACAGACTCATGGCCCTCGGCAGTCATATGACTGCTGAGACCAGTATAGTAAACGTTGATGCCGTTTTCTGATCTCTAAAAAAAACATCCCTGCCTTCTCTGAGAATCCCAGCTGTCACATCATCTCTGCATGGATGTCTTATAATTTTCTTGGAGAGATATATTCCGACTGCCTGGACATATACAGACGGTTGGCAAGTGGTTAAGAAACATAGAACAGTGTGGCAATTTTTTTTTATAACATATCTATCGCTCAAGAGTATGTTCATCATAGAAAACATATGTAAGTGCCAGGAAAGTTTGTAAATCGCTGACTTTAATTTAGTTTTATTTACTTTTCATACTAATTCTCTTTGTATTGCATGCAAAGCCAAACACAATATGCAGGCTTTCTATTACTCATCACACTAACTGGTCCATCACATCAGTACTGGTCTGCAATTGTTCTTTTCATACGTTATAATAATCTGTTAAATTTGGAGTACCGCACACCGTTATTGCTGGTGCCAGCAAGGGCCACCTACTACAGGAAGCCAGCTACAGATTATAATCCGCTGAAGAAGGCCTCGACAGGCCGAAATGTCGGGTCACCACATTGATTTGTACATGACTGTCTTATATACCCTGTAATTGCACTAGATCATGATGATCATATGATGATATACGATTAAAACATAACCTAACGGCAAAGAAAAATACTGTGTGCTGCAATTTTCTACTACATTATAATAATCTGACCTAATTTAACCTGAAGTTTGAGACAGCCTCCCCACATCTATTTAGGTGTTCATACTATGGTTTTCAGTTATTGTAGATGAGATCATTCAGTTTCTTGCTTAAGATGAATGGAATTCCATCTGATTGTATGAGGAAGCAGCATTCTTATCCTTCCAGCATTAAAATCACTATTGTACTATGGTATGGCTGCATGGCTTCAACTCCTGCTCCTTACAAGTACCTTATTATTGTACATGAAAGCCCTTTAACTGAGTAGTACATATGTCTAGCATGGCACTGTTACCAAAGGCTATGAAAGAGACATTAATAAAATCTGGAGTCAGCCCAGGTTATCTTTTCATATCAGTGTTTTTGCCTGTCATGTGTACATTTTTGTAAATTTTTTCCATGTTAAACACATTCCTTTGAGATAGCGCATTGATTGAATAGCATACAGAACATCTAGCCAGGAAAGTATATTCATCGAGTTTTAAGGTTTTCCCATTTTGTTCTATGGTAACTAATTGTTTTGCGTGCCACCCTTCCTCTTCCCAGTGGAAGGTATGAACATGCTGCGGGGACAACCTTCAATCTATAAATATCTTGTACACATCTACTGAAAAGTGAATTTGTCTCTAATTTTTGGTCCTGGATTTCTCTGATTCTGTGAATACACAATTATCGTACATAGTGAAGTGACAGATATTGGGTGTGAGAAAAATCTGTGTACTGAATATCCATAGACACCTAAAATCAGAACAAGAGTATGGTGACACTGGACAGAACTGAATATATAGAGTGCAATCCGTGATAATTCCAAAATTCCAAAATTGTACCCTGTGTATTGCAAAGGGTGAAATCGAAGTCGATAGCCGCAGCATAAATTAAAATGCTGCAGACTTAAAGGGAATGTGTCATCAGAAAATTACCTATTGTTTAAATCACTTTTTTTATATTAAAAATTTCCATGTCATTATCTATATTTTAAATAAAATTCTAAAAACCTGCAGTTGTCACACCGGTCACTATGCCTAAAATATTTTAAAACCTCCTGTCTTTTGAGAGCAGCTATATTGGTTATAGATACAATGAACAGAAGCTGACTATTGACTTCTATGGGAGAGTTTTCTAGGCATGCTTTTTGACCTGTGCAGAGGTCCGGAGGGAGCTAATAAGCTGTGATATCACTTATTGTGAATAGTGGACTCTGTGTTATCTATATAGAGGTGTTACTTGTCATTAGTGTGATCCGATCCAAAGTTTAGGAAAAATTCAATTTGCCACAAATCTGAATTCCCTCGCGCTTCGTGGTAACAAATCATATTTTTTTCTTAAAATAGCTGTTGCACGTCTTACAAAGTAAAAGTAAGAAGCCTGGGAGCGCAAGATCACCCAAAATGCTGTGCAGCCAGCCAATCAGTGAATAACCATCCCCTGTGATGTCACAGCCCTATAAAAAGCCTCATCCCGCACGGTCACCACAATTTCACTGTGAGCTGAGCTTAGGGACAGACATGAAAAGCACTTATGTGCTAGGGACAGCGTTACAGAAAGCCATAAATATTGGATGGGAGAGTGCAGGGACAGTGTAGGGAGATCATAGGGAGAGTTTTTATACACTGTAGGGAGAGCATAGGGAGACTGCAGGGACAGTGCCGCTTGAGTTTAATCGCCGTGTGCATCTTGTTTACCTGCTGCCACAACCCCAGTTACTCTTTTAACTTATACATAGAAGTACTATGCCTCAGTATTAAAGTGCAGTGTAAAATATTGCTGTTTGCATCTTGTAAAACCGCTGCCACATTCGCAGTTAATCTGTTCATTTATACATAGAATTACTGTGCCTCAGTATTAAAGTGCAGTGTAATATATCGCCATCTGCATCTTGTTCACCTGCTGACACAATTCCAGTTAATTTTAAAATGTATACATAGAATTACTGTGCCTCAGTATTAAAGTGCGGTGTAATATACGCCGCCTGCATCTTGTTGAACTCCTGAACATTCACAGTTATTCTATTACATTACCAGGGGTGTAGCTATAGGGGGTGCAGAGGTAGTAGTCGCTACCGGGCCCAGGAGCCTGAGGGGGCCCAAAGACCCTTGTACCACATAAGACAATGGCATTATAGAAAGTGCATACTGGTCAATTTACACCTCTGGCTGGAGGGAAGGGGTTAGGTTAAGAATTAGGCATGAGGGGGTGCCCTTTCAATGTTTGCCTCTGGCAGCAGGAAGCCTATGTGCTCTCTCCACTGCCATGACTCAGGGGGGTAGGAGTTGCACTAGCATTGTATGCAGCAACTTCAGTCTGGAGTCTATGATGAGCAGTTTTCTTCAGCCACCTTCTGAAAAAAGCACCCAGCAACAGAGCAAAGCAGGTGTTTAGTTACCCCTAAGAGAACTCCCTTCCCTTTATATTTGTGTCAGGCCAATCTTCCAATGTCAAGGTGGCTTTGGATGTGCTAGTGTAATGCAAGGCACCAACAAACAGACCAGTGATGAAAGCAAAAAGGTGTTTATTTACCAGAAACATAAACGTCCAGGACACTTGCTGGTAACAAGGAATAATAACAAAAAACCAGGCAAGGAGATTCCAGGAATAGTCCCAACCAGTGCTGAATGATGCTGTGCACTTGGCAGTCGAGTCACTCCAGATCTTGGGTCCGCTGTAAGGACAAAGTTCCTGGCAGTCTTCAGTCACTAGGAGTTGTGACCTATACCTGGTTGAGGGAAAACCCTGAGAGACCTCCTTTTAAATGCCTGCTGACCAATCCCAGGGTGCCAAGTGTCCACTACCATAGGTGAACAAATTGCCCTGCACCTGAGTACAAGGCCTAAGGCAATCACAAGTTGATTAACCCATGGCTGGCTCCCTAATCCACTTTGCTCTTGTGAGTCAGTATAATATGCGCCACTGGTCGACGAAGTGCATAAGAAGCGCGTACTCGCGACCGTGTATCCCTTTGCGAACCTGCCCTCGTGCGTACGCACGGACGCACGATTGACTCAGCGCGAGTATGCGAGCGCGTGGACCCAGATGCGGAAACGGAAGTCGCAGGAGACACCGGAGACAACCCTGGCCGCGGCGTCTTGTCACTCGCCTGGCCACTCTGTCCCCGGGACTCCGACGGTCCTCCCCTCCGATGTCCACGCGAACGCATCTCCGCACTGGCTCGCAAAGAGGTCAGCGCTGGTGCATCAGAGACACGCATAACCTGTCCCGCAACTCCACGAGGACCCCTCTTGGTTCCCCTGGAGTGCAAAGCAGGTGAGGATCTTACATTACCCTCCCCTCGAGGAGGCGGCTCTGAAGACTCCAAGCAAGCTTTCCCCGGATTATCCCGGTGAAAGGCTGCCACCAACTCATCCGCATGCACCTGGCGAGCAGGTATCCAACATCTCTCCTCTGGACCAAAACCCTTCCAGTCCACCAAGTATTGAAGAGACCTTTGGACAAAAGGAGAGTCCAAAATTCTGTTCACTTCGAACTCCGGTACCCCTTGGACCTCCAGCGGGGATGGGGTCTGAATGAAGGGAGCGGAGTCGGCTGCCGATTTGAGAAGTGAAACATGAAAGGTGTTCACTTCTCGGATCGACGGTGGAAGAGCAACCTTGTACGTAACTCGGTTGATCTTTTGTGTCACTGGGTATGGGCCAATGAATCGAGGACCCAACTTGGAAGATGGCTGACGCAGCGGAATGTTCCGGGTGGAGACCCACACCTGATCTCCCACCTTAAACTTTTGCTCTACGGTGCGATGACGATCAGCAAATTTCTTCTGTTGCGCCACCGCACTGCGGAGATTCCGCTGGGCCGACGACCAAATGGGACGCCTATCCTTGAACCACTGATCCACCACCGGTGAGTCAGTGGAGGGTCTGGCCAAAGAAGAGAGTCTTGGATCCCTGCCCCCCACGCACCTGAACGGAGACATCTTAGTGGAAGCATGCTCAGAGTTATTATAAGCCACCTCCGCAAAGGGTAGATACGCTGCCCATTCCTCCTGGCAGTCTGACACGAAGCACCGGAGATATTGCTCCAGGGTCTGGTTAGTCCTTTCCGTCTGACCGTTGGTCTCTGGGTGAAAACCAGAAGAAAAAGACAAATTAATACCCAATCGGGAGCAGAAAGAACGCCAGAAGCGGGAGATGAATTGCACTCCTCTGTCTGAAACAATGTCATCCGGCGCTCCGTGTAATCGAAAGACATGATTCAAGAACAGATCTGCCAATTCTCTGGCCGAGGGCAATCCAGGGAGTGGGATAAAATGGGCCATTTTACTAAAACGGTCCACCACTACCCAGATTACCGTACTTCCAGAGGACCTTGGCAAATCTGTGATGAAATCCATGGAAATGTGAGTCCATGGAGCCTGGGGAATAGGCAGTGGGCGCAAAGTCCCAGAAGGGGCAGACCGAGACGGTTTACATCTGGCGCAAACAGTACATGCCTGGATATAGGCCTTAACATCCACGGACATGTTGGACCACCACACGTGACGTTTAACAAGGGCAAGTGTTTTTTTAACACCCAAATGCCCGGTAGACTTTGAGTCATGAAGCTGTCGGATGACCTCCAATCGAAGGTTAATGGGTACGAACCATCGACTCTCGGGTTTGTCAGGTGGACTCTCTGCCTGTGAGGGCTCAAGAAGAGAGGACAAGTCCTCCATTACTTCTGCGGCCCCCAGGGCAGCAAGAAAACATTTAGTTGGGAGAATGGTTTCTGGCTCAGAGTCCAGGACAGAAGCAGCCTCAGGGAAGCAGCGGGACAGGGCATCTGCCTTCACGTTTTTGGAACCTGGTTTATAAGTGAGGCGGAAATTGAAGCGGGTGAAAAACAATGCCCACCTGGCTTGTCGGGAGTTGAGTCTTTTGGCACTCTCTAGATACTCCAAATTTTTGTGGTCAGTGTAAACCGTGATGGGATGTTCTGCACCCTCTAGCCAATGTCTCCACTCTTGAAAAGCCAATCTTACTCCCAGAAGCTCTCTATTGCCGATATCATAATTACACTCGGCTGGAGAGAGCTTCCGAGAGAAGAAGGCACAGGGATGTAAACTCTCGGGGTCCCCAGAATACTGTGAGAGAACTGCCCCTACACCGACCTCTGAGGCATCGACCTCGAGAACAAAAGGTCTGGAGGTGTCTGGATGAGTAAGAATTGGTGCCGTGCAAAAGGCCTGTTTCAGCGTCTCAAAGGCTCTGACTGCCTCTCTCGTCCACTTAGAAGGATTAGCTCCCTTCTTAGTGAGGTTGGTGAGAGGTACTACTATCGCAGAAAAATTCTTAATAAACTTGCGGTAGAAGTTGGCAAAGCCTAAGAAACGCTGCAACCCCTTAAGATCCTTAGGTTGAGGCCAATCCAAGACAGCAGAAAGTTTGGATGGGTCCATAGCCAATCCCTTTTCTGAGATAATGTACCCCAGGAAAGGCAACTCCTTCACCTCAAACAGACACTTCTCAAGTTTGGCATAGAGGCGGTTCTCCCTCAGCTTCTGGAAAACCTGACACACGTGTCTCCGATGAGAGACCAGATCCGAGGAGTAGATTAGTATGTCATCTAGATAGACAACAACACATCTATCCAAGAAATCTCTGAGAACATTGTTGATGAACTCCTGGAAGACCGCGGGAGCATTACAGAGACCGAAAGGCATCACGAGATACTCGTAATGCCCGTCTCTGGTATTAAATGCGGTCTTCCATTCATCACCCTCTCTAATGCGAACTAAATTATAAGCACCCCTTAAATCGAGTTTGGTGAAGACTCGGGCCCCTGCCACCTGAGAAAACAGATCATCAATCAGAGGCAGTGGATACCGATTCTTCACCGTAATCCGATTAAGGGCACGATAATCGATGCAAGGTCTCAAGCCTCCATCCTTCTTCTCCACAAAGAAGAATCCAGCTCCAGCAGGGGAAGTGGATGGACGAATGAAATTCTTCTCAAGGTTCTCTTTAATATACTCCCGCTGAGCCTGAACCTCAGGCCCAGTGAGATTATAAAGATGCCCTCGTGGTGGCATGGTGCCTGGCAACAGGTCTATAGGACAATCATATGACCTGTGGGGAGGTAATACATCAGCCCCCTGAGGACTGAACACATCTCGGAAATTATGATACTGCTGTGGTAAAGTACTTAATACTTCCATGGAGGCTAGTGACAGGTCGGGACGAATGCACTTAGTAAGGCATTCCGTACTCCACTGACAGATAAGACCCGAGCGCCAGTCCACTACTGGATTATGGAGCCTTAACCAAGGGAGACCCAAAATCACGGGAGTGGATGGCATGTCAAGGACAAAAAGGCTTAAGGTCTCCCGATGATCAGCTCCCACCGTTACCTGTATTCCCGGAGTCATCCACACTGCACGACCATCTTGAAGAGGGGAACCATCAATCGCGGTCACTGACATGGTGGTTTTCGGCTGGATCAACGGGATGCCAAGTCGACAAACCAAGGTTGAGTCCACAAAATTCCCAGCGGCCCCAGAATCGATTAGTGCTGACAACTCATGGACCTTGTCTTGCCACCGTAAGGATATGGATACCATCACCCGGCTTGGAGGAGGGATAATAGCACCTAGGGGGTTCTCCTCTATGCCCCCTAGGTTCATTCGTTTCCCGCCGGCAGGAGGGGACAGGTTTTAACGAGGTGTCCCGACTTCCCGCAAAATAGGCACAGGCCTTTCTGTTGGCGACGAGCTCGTTCTGCCTGTGTGAGATGGGAGGATCCAACCTCCATTGGCTCTTCGGCCGATTTTAGAGGCCCTGGACGTGGTCGAGAGGATGAAAACCGAGACGACCGTTCCACTCGCCTCTCACGGATTTGCCTGTCGGCATCAATTGCCTGAGAGATAGCCATTTCCAATGAGAAGGGGGTAGGCAAGGCCAAAAGAAGATCCCGGACCGCATCCGAAAGTCCCAAACGGAAGCGATGGCGTAGGGCTGCGTCGCCCTAGGTGGTGAAAGCTGCCCATCGCCTGAATTCCGCAGCGTATTCTTCAGCTGGGCGGCGGCCTTGTTGAATATGCTCAAGATTGGTCTCTGCGGTGCGAGTACGATCCGGGTCATCGTAAATCACAGCCATAGCCTCGAAGAAGGCATCCACTGACGAAAAAGCTGTATGGTCTTGAGGCAAGTTAAATGCCCAACGTTGGGGGTCTCCACGTAGCAGTGACATTACAATCCCGATTCTCTGCCTGAGAGTGCCAGAAGCCATCGGTCGTAACTGGAAATAAAGGAGACAGGAGTCCCTGAAGTTTAAGAACTCCTGTCGCTCTCCTGTGAAGGGGTCAGGCAGAGGGATCTTAGGTTCTGTTTGATGCCTTGCGATAGTGACGAGTAGTGCTGAGGCTTCCTGGATAAGCTGCTGAACCTCCTCCATCACAGTTGTCAGTTGCTCTTGGATTTGCGCTGCAGCGGCTGCTGGTATATTTGGGCGTCGTTGGAACAGCAGGTTAACGGCTCCCGTTAATTCATTCAGCTGCTGCTGGATCTTGTCCATGGCAACTGTTAGTTGGGCCCACTGTTCTGTAATGCAAGGCACCAACAAACAGACCAGTGATGAAAGCAAAAAGGTGTTTATTCACCAGAAACATAAACGTCCAGGACACTTGCTGGTAACAAGGAATAATAACAAAAAACCAGGCAAGGAGATTCCAGGAATAGTCCCAACCAGTGCTGAATGATGCTGTGCACTTGGCAGTCGAGTCACTCCAGATCTTGGGTCCGCTGTAAGGACAAAGTTCCTGGCAGTCTTCAGTCACTAGGAGTTGTGACCTATACCTGGTTGAGGGAAAATAACAGTGGGCACTGATCACCCTGAGAGACCTCCTTTTAAATGCCTGCTGACCAATCCCAGGGTGCCAAGTGTCCACTACCATAGGTGAACAAATTGCCCTGCACCTGAGTACAAGGCCTAAGGCAATCACAAGTTGATTAACCCATGGCTGGCTCCCTAATCCACTTTGCTCTTGTGAGTCAGTATAATATGCGCTACTGGTCGACGAAGTGCATAAGAAGCGCGTACTCGCGACCGTGTATCCCTTTGCGAACCTGCCCTCGTGCGTACGCATGATTGACTCAGCGCGAGTATGCGAGCGCGTGGACCCAGATGCGGAAACGGAAGTCGCAGGAGACACCGGAGACAACCCTGGCCGCGGCGTCTTGTCACTCGCCTGGCCACTCTGTCCCCGGGACTCCGACGGTCCTCCCCTCCGATGTCCACGCGAACGCATCTCCGCACTGGCTCGCAAAGAGGTCAGCGCTGGTGCATCAGAGACACGCATAACCTGTCCCGCAACTCCACGAGGACCCCTCTTGGTTCCCCTGGAGTGCAAAGCAGGTGAGGATCTTACAGCTAGTCTATATTTCCTTGCAGTGTGTTTGGAGGGTACCTGCCTCATTTTAGATTAAGCACTCTCCACCCATCTGCCCAGGGCTTTTGAGAAGAGTATAAATATAGCTGGTTCCTACACCACCCTGAACATTGTAGGCTTAGGTTAGACCCAGGAGAGGCAGTTTTGTCAGTGTTAGGTACACATCTGCAGAAGACACCTTGACGTTGGTAGATGAGCCTTACACAAGTTTGATCAAAAATGTGCGCAAAGAGCTTCCATTTTTCATGTTTAGTAGGTATAGTAATCCAGAATAATCCCTAGTTCTATTGTTTGCATGTAAAACAGTGTGCTGCCATATGTTGTTTTCTGTTTGTATGTGGCTTTATGGATGTGCACCTATGACTTTGGATGTGCTCCAAATCAGGTTGCATTGGACATTTGGGGCACTGTTGTACCAGAGGACTATTATTATGTTAGAACTTGGGCCCACCACAGTACCTTCTGATATTCTGGTATGCTTGTTCAACACTGCATCAATACAGTAATTTCAAACATGTACATAGGGTGATTTTTTTGATTACCTATTTCTCATAGTATTTTGCCATTGATCATACATTGAGGATTTAGCCCTCTAGCTAAATTCTTTGCTGATCATAATGGTTAAAGAATTACCTGAAAGTGGTTGTCCCTAAGTAGTAGATTATAATTTTTTTTATAATGTATGAGTATAGCTCTGTATTAAAAACATAGATGGCAGAAAAAGATCGCCTGACCCTTCTGGCCTGCCTTATACACTACCTGTCCAAATGCCACCTGGATTTAACTAAGCAAATAGGTATGAGCCCCCTATTGGATAATTACTGCATGGGCGATTATCTTTCAGCTGGCAACAAGTTATTTAACCCCAACTGGTGCAATGAGTTGCTTCTCATTTCTTAAACAACCATGTTGAAAGACACATCTCGTGGTCATGGAAAAGATGTTAGTCTGTTTAAGAAGGGTCAAATCATTGGCATGCATCAAGCAGAGAAAACATCTATGGAGATTGCAGAAACTACTAAAATTGGGTTAAGAACTGTCCAACGTATTATTAAAAACTGGAAGGATAGTGGGGACCCATCGTATAACGACAAAGAAATGTGGCGGGAAAAAAATCCTCAATGATTGTGTTCGGCAATTTGGTGAAATAAAATCGAAGAAAAACAACAGTAGAACTCAGGGCTATGTTTAATAGTGAAAGTAAGAGCATTTCCACACAGACAATGCGAAGGGAATTTAAGGGATTGGGACTGAACAGCTGTGTAGCAGTAAGAAAACCACTAATCAGTGCGGCAAACCAGAAAAAAATGCTTTAATTTGCTAGGGAGCATAAAGATTGGACTCTGGAGCAATGGAAGAAGGTCATGTGGTCTGATGAGTCCAGATTTACCCTGTTCCAGAGTGATGGGCGCATCAGGGTAAGAAGAGAGGCAGATGAAGTGATGTACCCATCATGCCTAGTGTCTACAGTACAAGCCTGTGGGGGCAGTGCTATGATCTGGGGTTGCTGCCGTTGGTCAGGTCTAGGTTCAGCAACAGTATGTGCTCCAAGAATATGGTCAGCTCACTACCTGAACATACTGAATGACCAGGTTATTCCATCAATGGATTTTTTCTTCCCTGATGGCAAGGGCATATTCCAAGATGATAATGCCAGGATTCATCGGGCTCAAATTGTGAAAGAGTGTTTCAGGGAGCATGAGACATCATTTTCACACATGGATCCAGACCTTAACCCCATTGAGAATCTTTGGGATGTGCTGGAGAAGGCTTTGCACAGCGGTCAGACTCTACCATCATCAATGCAAGATCTCGGTGAAAAATTAATGCAACACTGGATAGAAATAAATCTTGTGACATTGCAGAAGCTTATGCGTGCTGTAATCAAAGCTAAAGGTGGTGAAATATTAGAGTGTGTGTGACCTTTTTTTTTTGGGTGGTGCCTTTTTTTTTGGACAGGCAGTGTATTATTTATTTTTTATTTTTTCTCTAAGGATAGATGTATGTTTATCCCAGACATCTTTAAATTCATTTACTGCGGATTTCCTAACAAAATCTGCTGGAAATTAATACCAAGCATCTACTACTCTTTCAGTAAAATAATATTTTCTAACATTGATTCTGATTTTTCCCCTAACTAATTTCAGATCGCGCTCCTTTTTTAAAAACTTTAAATTGGGTATCCCACACATTTAAAACTTTTTTTATTCAATTATCTACTGTATTTTTCGCCCTATAAGACGCACCGGCCCATAAGACGCACCTAGGTTTTTGGGGAGGAAAATAAGAAAACAAATATTTTTAACCAAAAGGTGTGCTGTGTGTTTGGTGGGTTTGGAACTAATGGTGGTCTGTGGATGGCACTATTACTGGGGATCTGTGGATGACTGACACTGTTATGGGGGGATCTGTGGATGACAGACACTGTTATGGGGGGGATCTGTGGATGACGGACACTGTTATGGGGGGATCTGTGGATGACGGACACTGTTATGGGGGGATCTGTGGATGACGGACACTGTTATGGGGGGATTTGTGGCTTGCACTGTTACAGGGGGATCTGTGGCTGGCACTGTTACAGGGGGGGATCTGTGGCTGGCACTGTTACAGGGGGGGATCTGTGGATGGCACTGTTATGGGCTGGGGGGATCTGTGGGTGGCACTGTTAGAGGGGGGATCTGTGGGTGGCACTGTTATATATGTGCCATCCACAGACCCCCCAGCCCATAACAGTGCCATCCACAGACCCCCCCAGCCCATAACAGTGCCATCCACAGACCCCCCAGCCCATAACTGTGCCATCCACAGATCGCCCCCCCCCCCCCGCCGCCGCCAGTATACAAATATAAGATGTCATATTCAATTAATAGTTATTAAACATGCCCCCTCACTCCTATTACTACCTTACATCCTAATCGCTTCTGTAGAATGCAGGCAGGCCGGGCGGCCGGCGCGTCTCTCACTGACGCCACTTGCCTGCGCCGCCTGCTTCATTCATAAAGTAGGCGGCGCAGGCACGTGACAAGAGTTACGCTGCTGCCCGCCCGGCCTGCCTGAATTCTACAGAAGCGATTAGGATGTAAGGTAGTAATAGGAGTGAGGGGGCATGTTTAATAACTATTAATTGTATATGACATCTTATATTAATATACCAGGAGGGGCGGGGCTATACTACACTGACTGCACCGCCCCGCCGCTATTGCCAGCCCCCAGATCCTCCTCCCAGTCCCTCCCCGAGTCCCCACTCGCTCCTACATCGCAGCTTGCGATGTAAAACTGCAAGCATTCGCCCCATAAGACGCAGGGGCATTTCTCCCCCATTTTGGGGGAAGAAAAAGTGCGTCTTATGGGGCGAAAAATACGGTAATTATCTTTTGGCTGGGCAGCACATGAGAAAAGCCGGTGCATGCATCTCCTGGGATGCACTACAATTTAGCTCTTGTTAACCCCTTTTTCCCTTTTGTGGAAAAGACTCCCCCACAAATAGCCCCAGAGAAACCTATAGTATGTAATGCTTCTCACAATTTCCTTCTCCACTGTCTAGAGAGATATATAGCCATATATTGTATAAATTTAGAACTACGAGTCTATGAATGAAAGATGTATGCTTCACCTGCTTTATTGTGTGATAACTATGCTAGCGCTGAAGGGCGGGCCACAATGAAACTACTGAGCATGTTTGTCCACCTCTGAATGCAAGAGAAGGTGGACCACAAGGATAAACAGCAGGGGGCGATACCAGAAAGCAAGAGCTGATCAATGTTTTATTGCATGTACATTGCAAAATACTTAATTTGCAATGTCCTATTCTATACATAGTAATATTTCTCATGGTATAACCCCTTTAACATATTTAAAGGTTTCGATAATGTCCATCCTTTCCGACAAATACTATGTTTAGTAGCCATTCACTGCTCATGATCTCATAGAGCCTAAAAAGTGCTCACAACAATGTAAATGAGTCACTAATTTTATTATACCATTCACAGTGTATCTAAATATATGCTTACCGTAGCTAGCAGCTTAGATTCAAGAAATTTCACATTGCTATCAACTTATTTGTTAACCTTGCTCTTAATGTAAACGGAAACAGTTAAGCCTGGGATAATAGGAGGAAGGGGTAACATTGGTTTTAATAATGGTTCACAGTTGCTTTTAGTTAAGGTTCAGTGACTCTGCCTCCAATGCAGCTTCCTACTTCATCCTAATTCCTTTCTTATTTTCATCATTCACAATACAGCACTACTTCTATGGTGAACGCTAAGGAGGCAGAATTATGACTGTAAGTGACCCATGAGTGTTTGCCACTGAACCATAATTAGGTATTTCCTTGTGCGTTACAATATCATGACTGAAAAGAATAATGTTATGCGAAAATATTCTTCAAATAGGGAATTTCCTCTTCTGTAATGAGGCAAAATTAAAGTAAATTGTTAATTCAGCTAATTGTGGTCAGTTACTTATTAGGGAAGCAAAGCAATTAATGTTTGTGTGTAGAGCGGAGTAAAATATTCCTCATCTGTAGTTAGAAATGACAGGTCTACTTAATCCCATTCAGGAAATATTTTTGTTTCTTTGCTATGGAGAAATTTTAGGTTTAATATTTTTTGCAGATTACAACTTTTTTTTGTTATAAATTCTAGTTTAAGCAGTAAGTCTGCGGCACTGTGAGGGATTACACCACACTTCTCAAAAGGATTGAAGACAATTCCAGGACATTGATTTATATTTACATATTGTTTTTAGTATTACAGTTGTTTGTTAAAGGGGTTGTGTCACTTACTAATGCATTGTTATTATCTATATTGCTTCCTTTGCTGGCTGGATTAATTTTTCCATCATATAATGCATTACATTATACACTGCTTGTTTCCATGGTTACGACCACCCTGCAATCCATCAGCGGTGGCCATGCTTGCACACTACTGGAAAAAGGGCTGGCCTCTGTGGTAGCTGGAATGGTGGAAGTTCACATAGGCTGGTCCTTTTTCCTATATTGTGCAAGCACAGCCACCGCTTCTGGATTGCAGGGTGGTCGTAACCATGGAAATGAGTAGTGTATAATGTGATGGAAAAATGAATCCAGCCAGCAATGGAAGCAATATGGACAATCACAATACATTAGTAAGTGCCTTGTAATAACTTTTTCTACATGATAAATGCCATTTGATGAAGTGAAACAACCCCTTTAATGTTACTTTAGGCTACTTGAAAACATTGAGGATTATGTGCTGAAAAGTGTACGAGATTAGACTATTCTCATGGTCTTTTCTTCCATGCGGAAATTTACCTGCCGTGTGGATTTTGAAGTCCGCAGCATGTCAATTGTTTGGGTGATTTTTGGTGCGGAAGGTTGAGATCTGTGGCTAAATCGCATCAACTCCGCATCAAAAAACGCAATTAACACACAGACATTTTGATACGATTTTGTGTAGAAACACAGTAATCCGCACGGAAATGCGTGTGTAATTTCTGCACGTTTACCAGCACCCATGTACAGGTAGCCTTATTGGAAAACACCCTTCAAGCTTTGTAAGTCATGGTCCGCTTTACTTTTGTTTGGATATTGAAAATTCCATTCCTTCAGGGGGTCCTTTATAGTCAAGTAATAAATAATGTTTCTATATCTTCTAGTGTAGAAGGGTGTAAAAGGAAAAGCCACGGCCACACATTATCTTTGTTTCCCATTTATTTTTTTCTCTTAAATTCTGTTTATATAGAATTATTATTTTTTTAAACATGAGGGGATAAGTAACAAATGTGCTTACAGCGTCCTTTGTGCTCAAAAAATTACATGACAAACAGATTTTGTGGGTTGGTACAATTATGATTTCTGACAGCCATTACTTTTTTAAATTTTCCATCTACAGAGCTGTATGGGGGCTAATTTTTTGTGGGGTGAGCTGTAGTTTTTATTGGTAAATTTGGGTTATTTAGGGGTACATATGACTTTTTAGTAAAGAATAATTTTTTCGGGGGGTCCAATATTGTTACTTTTTTCACATTTTCACATGTTCTTTTTAGTCCCCTTAGGGGACATAAATATACAATAATCTGATTGCTTTTACCATAGACATGTTGGACTTTTGCAGGCTGTCAGACCGTCCCTAAGGTATGATGTTTCAGGCAGCCCAGGCTGTCATAGCAACTGGTTGTAGCCGGCAATTTCACCCCTCCCTCTGTCTAACCCCACAGATGCCAGCAGGCAGCTCCTTGTTCTTCTTCTCTGGGCACCTGGATGGGATGGGACATAGAGTGTGTAGGAGCACACTATGTCCTGATGCGGTGCGATGTCAGGTCACAGTGTAGTGCGTGGCTAGACACGAGTGTCTATGTATGTGGCAGATTTTGTTGCTAAAATTTCTATGACTGAAAATCAGATCCATTCATAGGAATGGGGCTTGCAGGAATCTATTTGCTTGCCACCAATGCAGGCCCATTTATATGAATGGAAATAAGTTGCAGAAATTTCTGAAATAAAATTTGCTGCATGCGAAGGCAACCAATGTGTTTTTTTAAAAGGGAATCTGTGACTTTATTAAAAAGAACATCTATAAGATGATGATATTGCTCTTAGCTATTGCATGGCCATTTGTATGGTAATTATGGCACATCCCCTGCCTGTTTGCCATTGGCATGAGCCACCTGTGGTTCACTTCCCATGCCTGCAGGCTCTCTGAATCTTAACAAGCCTTCTTTTTCACCTCCTTCTTCACCTGCTTGGCTTTTTAGCTTAGCAGTATGAAAGGATACTCCCATCTTGTAAAGTGATGGCATATTACTAGGATATGCTATCACTTTATTAAGGATGGGATTACCATCTCTGGAAGCCCCACTTGTTTTTACCCTGCACATTGACAATCCCACCACCAGCAGTGTAGGAATGGGACTGACTGCAGTTAATGGGACTGGCCGCAGTTCCCTGCACAGCCAGGTGACCAGGAGTACAGGGAAAAGTTAGTACGATGCTGTGTCGCCTTGTGATTCACACAACAGTATTTTCCACTTGTGTGTGTGGTCCTGACTGGACACGTTAAAGTGATTTGTGCAATTCAGATGTCCATTTTTCCTCGTGGATGATAGGTCCATGCATTAAATATTGCATTATGCACCATTCTTATCCCAATTCCAACTAAGATTCATTTGTTTAAATGAATGGATCCAAAGAAAAGAACAGATGCACCCAGTGCCATTTGGACATCCAGATACGTCTATGTTTTGCGGATGGAAGTCAGAATGGCCTTCTGAATCAGGCCTTAGGATCAGGAGGGTTCTAGAATCTCAGATTTGCCATCACTTTATAGGACTGCAAGTCTATCACAGGCTCACTAGGAATCAATACTTGTATTGTTCACAGTCTATAAGAATTGATGACAACTGATAAATGTTTGCAGTTCTCTACCATGAACAAAACATAATATTCCAGACAATTCCATACTAATCTGTATGCGGCATTACCGACTTTCCCCTGATGGCACAATTCAGAGGAGAAAAGGATCCAGCAGTTGGATTTCAACTGCCTTATCCTTTTGATCTCTCGGAGATAAGCTTCTGCTAAAGTAGTCTGACTGTATGGCCAGCCTAAGAGTGTCCACCAAAAGACTTAACACAAATGTATTAAACATTGCTCATGTTGCCGCTTCAACACACAATTTTTAATATGGCAGTGGTTCTGGCGACTGTTCAAGACAATGGTCTCCAGGTCAATGTTTCATGAGTCTCAGACCACAATAGTCCATGCCCACAAAGTGTGAGTAGTACAACTTTCTTCAATGAGTCCGCATGCTGTCCATGTGCAGTCAGTTGGACACAAAATTACAGTTGTGTGAATAGGGTCTTATGTCCATACAAATTCCATGTAATTGATGATGCAGTGAAACCAGGCACTCATCTGTTTGCTTTTTTCTTCGTTATTCAGTTGATCAATATTATTCTTCCCAGTGACTGTCCTGGTGGCTAAAACATGGATTGCTACATACAGGTCAAAATGGAATAACTGATCCCAATGAAACTAGACATGATGAAAAATTGTAAAAACTGATTTTTACCTCATTTTAGCAATCTGTTAAAATACATATATATTTAGGACTTGTGTACAAACTGCAGTTTTAGCTTTAACAATATTTTTTATGTTTTTTTATTTAAATGGAAACAGCTATTGGATCCAACAAGAAAACAAGTTTTCTTTATGATATATTCCTACTAGCTTTGGCCAAAGAAACAGAATCTAAACCAAAATACACTGAGTGGCTGGCTGTAAAATGTGAACACAGTATGAAAGCAGGTGACCCAATGATGTGAAATAAAAGGGTTTGTAGAACGTATGGGTTTGGGGACCTTCATTTCCTAGCAGCTACATTGACTCTCATACACTATTTAGTTTGCATTATCCGATAGCAGGTACTGTCACCAGTAAACCATGTAAGGTTATTTTCGCATCTGTGTTTCTAAATCTGGCAGACTGCTCCAGCAAAGGAACAGCCTTCCGGAATTCACCTTGTCCGGCTAAGTCAGATGCACCTGGCCCTGCACAGTGGATCACCATTGACCACAATGGGATCCAGTTGCTCTCCAGGCATAAATTCCAGTTTTGGCTGGACATAACGTGCACCTCTGTACAGTATTACAGAAATACATGGTTGTTATGATGTTACTGTAGTTTACGAATTAAAAATTTGATGGAGGAAAATTGTTACATGGGGAAACTAGTTTTGGTGTGCCTACTGTAGTGTAAGGGTGTGCACTGCTGAAGGGGGCACCTGTGTCCTGGTGAATGCACCCCTGATCCTACACTTGGTTCCAGGCCTATAGGTAGCTGCATTGCCTAGGTTATTAATTGGGAAGTGTTATTCAGGTAACTCCCTGGAGGTGTGCACTCTATTATTTTGGGCACAACATGGTACACCATAAAGAGGTCAGTGTAATGCTATGGGTATGCTTCAGTTGATTGTGGCAGCTCTAATGTGCCTTTCTATTAAATAAGCCAGTATATTACAAAGGTTTGTCACTTTTCAATTTTGAGGCCAACTTTATAGTTGATAAAATCCCAGTAATTTTTATTTTTTTTAATGATGAGCTTTGTTCATGTTATTTAAATTCTTTGTATGAATTGATTTGAACTTATAGTCTAATATTGTTGAATCTAATTTGACATGGATAATTTGTAAAACGTCATGCATATAGACTCTTTGAATCCTGCTTCTATGTCCACAGAAACGTGTCATGACAATAGAGGGAAAAGAGAATTAGCTGAGGTGCCGCAGAATCTTTTTTCTTTCTTCTCATGAGCACGGTGGCCTTGGTGTGTGAACGCTTCTAGCTTACAGATGTTTAGCACAATGCAGGGTTAAGTTATGTGAACAAGGTCATGCAGAACACCTGGCTGAAATATCTTGCTATTTCCTAGGACAAAGAGCTGACACATAGGCGAAAAACAGTGATCCCACTGTGCAGTAAGCTAGCAAAGTTAACTAGTTAACTGCCATGCAGAGGGAATAGAAAATTGGGATTTTTAATCACCATTTATTTACGAGATATCCAATTATGTGTACAGTCTCTAATTATTAGAAGTATGGGATTCCATCACTGCATCCATATCAGCTATCCGGCATTTGACGATGTTACATTATACAGTGCATGGGAATAAAATCCCCCAATGTGCAAGGTGCAGGTATAACATAAAAGCTTCATGAATATGATGAAATGTAATTGTTTTGCTCTTTATAAAAGGGTCAGTGAAGCAAGAATGCTTAACACTTAGCAATTAATGGCTTTAATTGTCCATCTGATGACGATCAGATGCAAATGTAAAGCTATCCCTGGATATTAGAGAAAAATCTGAACAGACAATTTAAACCAAAATTATCATTTTTCAGGTGAACTTTTACAACGAATGTTAGTTTTAGCTGACCAATGACTGATTCACCTGCTAAAAAGAAGAAGGCTGCGCTTGAAATTTTCATTCCATACTTGGATGAAAGATCTATTGTTCAAGGAGAGATTAGTCATGGGTATTCGTTCTTTCTTTAAAAACACAATCCCAGAAAGATTGTTCATCCTTAGTCCAGTGTCACAAAACCTATATGTCCACTTTGAATTGCTGTAATGGCCAAGATAGACTAAAAGGGGTATGGCTGCATCTGCAAAATGATTGATCATGAAACAATTGTTTGTTCACTGGTAGTGTTAGGTGAGCATGCTCAGCCGAACACCAATTTTACTCGAATATCGCGATGCTCGGCACATCGCGGTGTTCGGCCGAATACCACGTGGGCTCGAGCGCGATGCTCAAGTCTCCTCCCCGCACGTTTGTTGGCTGCTATGCAGCCAATAAAAGTGCAGGTAAGTACTGCAATTCACTGTAATGCTTGTTAGAGACCCAAAAGTCCTTTTAAGGACTATAATTGTATCTGGCAGCAATATATATTTTTAGCGCAACCTGTATTCCCATGCACCCCTTCCACCACTAAAAAGGGTATATCGTTCACTCTCTCTTTTCTTGTCCTCCTCCTCCATCATATCAACATGCTTATTAGGCTGCCCTCGCTCCTAATGTTTTAGAGGGTCAGCTCAGCAGCGGGCCCTCACTTATAATGTTTTAGAGGGTCACCAGCAGGCCCTCACCCATAATGTTTTTGAGGGTGACAAGCAGGCCCTCAACCATAATGTTTTAGAGGGTCAAATCAGCAGCAGACCCTCACCCCTAAATTTTTAGATGGTCAGCTCGGCAGCAGGCCCTCTCCCACAAAATTTTAAAGATGGCCAGCTCGGTAGCAGGCCCTCACCCACAAAATCTTTTAGATGGTCAGCTCAGCAGCAGGCCCTCGCCCACCAATATTTTTAGATGGTCAGCTCGGCAGCAGGCCCTCGCCCATTATGTTTTAAATAGTCAGCTCGGTAGCAGGCCCTCGCCCACAACATTTTTTAGATGGTCATCTCAGCAGCAGGCTCTCTCCCACAATATTTTTTAGATGGTCAGCTTGGCAGCAGACCCTCACCCCTAATGTTTTAGATAGTCAGCTCAGCAGCAAACCCTCACACCTAATGTTTTAGATGGTCAGATCAGCAGCAGACCCTCACCCCTAATGTTTTAGAGGGTCACCAGCAGGCCCTTGCTCCTAATGTTTTTGAGGGTCACCAGCCGGCCATAAATCATAATTTTTCAAGGGCGTGTATGATGCTATCCTTTATGGGTTATAAAGGGTGTATTGGAGTGCTGGTTCCTTGTAATTTTTGGCAGCCCTTTCCCTTAGTGTATAGGCTTTATGAGTGTAGGAGTCCCACTACCTGAACAATTGTACCACAATGTGAATGAAGCCCTCCTTTATATGATATATAGATTGTATCGGAGTGCCTCTTCCTCGTAATTTTTGGCAGCACTTGCACTTTATATACAAGTAAATATACAGGAAAGAATGTTTCCTAACAATTTTTCCTCTAAAATCGATTTTATCTTCGGTTTGGTGCGTATTATTCTCAGACTGTAAAAGTGGCGTACTACTCGGACAACATCGTTCCCAGCAGTGACCTGGGCATCCAAAATGCATCCAGACATCCTCCAGATGCTGTTCCCGAACCATTTCAGTGGTGTTTCCATCAATTTCTGACCTTTTACTATAAACCAGACACCCTCCCCTCTTCAGAGCAGGGGGTGCCTGGTTAAATGCTCGGGTTCTGCCATTGACTTTCATTGTGCTCGGGTGCTGTGTAGAGCACCCGAGTATCCTGAGGTGTTTTACTCGAGCACCTGAGCACTTTGGTGCTCGACCAACACTATTCATTGGTTGTTTAACCATCCTACTTCTATCTTATGTGTCTGACCACCTTAAGTTACTAATCAATTAATCTGATCTGTCAGTACTGGACGACTACAAGTATGGTATGCATGCTCTTTTTATCAATGGACATTTGTTATCAACCTGCAAGAGCAGTTAGTAGCCAAGAAAGAGTAGTGTTTTCAGTGGTAAGAGAGAAGAAAGCCACTGCAAGACATTGGTTTATCTCCTACTGTGATGGCTAACCACCGCCACTCCAGCTGTGGCAAAACTATGACTCCCAAGACGTACACTTGCTTGGCAGTTCTCAGAACTCCATAGAAATGGAGCATGCTGGTAGTCGTCGTTTCACCACAGCTGGAATGCCAGAGATAAGCCATCACTGCTTGGGTGAAGAAGACAATTGTTCTTTGAAATTCCAGGCACCGATCCTTTATTCTTCAAACATCATCTGTCGTGGACTCTCCATACAAATTATATTGTGGTCCAGTCCTGCTGAAAATGCCACGTTTGGCCTAACATATATGGAGCCTTTGTCCTTTCAATTGTTGGTTGATGATCTAATAATTGTTGTTAAAATACCTTCATGTTATCTTTATGACAGTTTAAATATTCATGTGGTTATTTAAAATGCAGAAGTACAAATCTAAAGAAAACAATAAGCGCATTCCTTAATTCAGGCTTAGGTAAATAACCTTTATTATTAGGAGGGTTTTCCCCCTGAAAAATATTATACAGTTTTCAAACCAGCACCTGGATCTGAACATTTATGCAATTGCATTCGATTAAAAATTTAGCATAGCCACTGAGTTATTCAATAAAATGTATCTGTTTAGCGCCACCTGCTGTTTTTTTCTTATTTCTTTGTCCTGCTCACTGACAAGGCCACACATGCTCAGTTTCATCCTTCAGCTGCCTCCTGAGCTGTGATAGGGAGAGAGCTGCAGCAGAAAAGACAATCCCCTTGAGCAATGAATCTGGAGATCTCGGGATCCATGTGAGTTACAGGGCTGGTTCTAGCTTTGTTAGAAAGAGATTGTCATGTACTATATGATGTCAGATTATTATTTTTTTTTTACATTAGTCATGACATAACCCCTATAACTGTTATAAATCCATAGTACAGTTTGAATAATGAATTAAAGGATAATTTCTAGTGCTTTACTTAAAGCGGTTGTCCCACCATAAAAACCTTTCAACTACCCACTATTGTGTTTAATGTAAGTCTACCTACTGTTATGCATGTCTTTTTATAACAGGCTAGGATTGAACAGTTGAAATGGTGCTCCAAGTATGTTCTTCTTTTCTTTTAGTCCACTGTCCTGTGCTTTCTTCATGTCTTCTAGTCATTAATGATTGACATAGTTCAGGAGAGAGGAAAAAACAACATCATTTTGCCAATATGTAGAATATACATAAATTCTGCTGAGATATTATGGAACAGACGTTGGAAAAACACATTCATGGTCATTCTAGTCTTTAAGAAACCATTTATCATAGAGCAGCGATAACGTACAGCATTAACATGCACAATCAAAGTTCATTGTGTGACTGAAACCAAATCTTCACATCACCTGGGGGTTTCATAAGTGCATATGTAACTGAAACTTTGAGGGAAGGGTAAATTAAAACAAGTGTGGAGCAGCAGATGGATTAGAAAATGTGCAGAACTGGGAGACCAGGGTGACGACAGTTACAAAGATAAACTCTCTCTTTTCATGAGCCTGAAATGTAAATATTCAGACCACTGGGGATCCTTGTAAAACACACCCATCACACGAGGAAGGCTACAGGCTATAGCGAGATAATTTGCTACTGTACTATGCAATGTAAAAAAATATATACGACTACCTGCAGATACATTAAATATAGTAAAGGTCCTTTAATTAGTTTAGCCCCTTCATGACCAGATCATTTTTTATTTTAACACATGCACCTTTGAAAGCCATAACTTTTGTTTCCTTATGTAAATAAATGTTATGCTTTTTTTGATGGTATATGGGGCTCTATTTTTATGTCATTTTTATTTTATTTTTTATACAAGGAAAAATACTCTGTTTTTGAGATTTCTTTAATTTCTTTTGTTAAAAACGCAAAGTGCAACTAAAATATTCTTTAAAATGATGTCCCCTTTCAGTCATTTTGATACAGTCCTGATCAAAAGTTTAAGACCACTTGGCAAAAAATCATATTTTACATTGTTGGATCTTGACAAGGTTCCAAGTAGAGCTTCAACATGCAACAAGAAGAAATGAGAGTGAGACAAAACATTTTTTGAGCATTCAATTAATTGAAAATAACGATTAAACTGAAACAGGCTGTTTTTCAGATGATCCAAATTTTAGGACCACATGCCTTTAAAAGTCCAAATCTGTGCAAAGATGTGGATTCATTGTCATTTTCTGTCAGGTAGTCACACGTTGTGATGACAAAGGCAAAAAAACTCTCCCTTTTTGAACGTGGTCAGTTTGTTGAACTGCATAAGCAGGGTCTCTCACAGCGCGCCATCGCTGCTAAGGTGGGACGCAGTAAGACAATCATTTGGAATTTCTTAAATGATCCTAAGGGTTATGGAACAAAAAAGTCAAGTGGAAGACCCAAAGAAATTTCATCAGCACTGAGCCGGAGGATCCAATTGGCTGTCCGTCAAGACACTGGACGATCCTCGACCCAAATTAAGGCCCTTACTGGTGCTGACTGCAGCCCTATAACCATCAGATGGCATCTGAGACTGAAGGGCTTCAAAAACAAAAAACATCTTCAAAGACCTCGTCTCCTTGAACGCCACAGAACTGCTCGTTTGGACTTTGCAAGAGAGCACCAAACATGGGACATTCAAAGGTGGAAGAAAGTTTTATTCTCTGATGAGAAAAAATGTAACCTTGATGGTCCTGATGGTTTCCAACATTACTGCCATGACAAGCAGATCCTACCTGAGATGTTTTCTACGCGCCACAGTGGAGGGGGTGCCATAATGGTCTGAGGTGCTTTTTCCTTCAGTGGAACAATGGAGCTTAAGGAAGTTCAGGGGCGTCAAACGGCCGCTGGCTATGTCCAGATGTTGCAGAGAGCATTCCTCATGACTGAAAGCCCTCGTCTGTGTGGTAATGACTGGGTTTTTCAACAGGACAACGCAACAGTACACAATGCCCGCAGGACAAGGGACTTCTTCCAGGAGAATAACATCACTCTTTTGGCCCATACAGCGTGTTCCCCTGATCTAAATCCAATTGAGAACCTTTGGGGATGGATGGCAAGGGAAGTTTACAAAAATGGACAACAGTTCCAGACAGTAGATGGCCTTCCTGCTGCCGTCTTCACCACTTGGAGAAATGTTCCCATTCACCTTATGGAAACGCTTGCATCAAGCATGCCAAAACAAATTTTTGAAGTGATAAATAATAACGGCGGAGCTACTCATTACTGAGTTCATGTTTGGAAGTTGGATTTCTGTTTTGGGGGGTGTTTAGTTTTTTTGGGAGGTGTAGTCCTAAACTTTTGATCAGCTGAAAAACAGCCTATTCGTTGTTTTCATTAAATTGAATGCTCAAAAAAATGTTATGTCTCACTCCCATTTCTTCTTGTTGCATGTTGAAGCTCTACTTGGAACCAAGTGGTCTTAAACTTTTGATCAGGACTGTATATAGGGAGTATGGGTTATGGTCGCTGGTAGAGATGAGCAAAGTCGACTGCTTCTCCGAATTTCACAAATAAATTTTGCTTAGTGATTAATTACTTTGTCACTAAGCGCTTTACTTTGCAAGTAGTGGGTGCAATGACGGGGAATGGCGTTAGTGCCGCCCCTGTCATTGAACCCCTCAGATGCCTTGTTCACTGAGATGAAAAATTAGAGCTTTCAGGGGTTAATTAGTTAAAAAAAATAACAATAGTACTCACCTTATACATTTGAGAGTGAAGAAGATGTCGTGACCATCTTCATTGAAGATCCTGCACAAAATCTCGCACGGTGCGTGGTGACGTCATCATGCTGACTGGCGTGGTGACGACATATGTTGGCGAACACAAGATTTTCTGCGGGATCTTCAATCAAGATGGCCACATCAGCCTTTTTGCGCCCAAATGGATGTGGGTATGAATTTTTTTTTACCGCCATTTCAGTGAAAATGGATTTGTTACCACGAATCATGAGGAAATTCAGCTTCGCAGCAAATCGAATTATCCATGAAATTTTGGTTGAAGTCCACTTTGTATACTTCTATTCACTCAACACTAGTCACTGGGGGTGAGGCTAGAAGCTGTGGTGTGTAGTGGTGTTTTTTCTTTTTTCATTTAGATATATTTTTTTCTTTTTTTACATTTTTTGACATATTAGCCCCAGTTACAGAGGGAATACAACATCGAAAGAGCTTGTACAGCCTCACTGCAGAACAAACCTCGTACTGCTAAGACCCAGCAGCTTGCGCAGCCTTCCTTCCCCCAGGTATCACATGATCTCTTGGACCTGAACAGGAAGCAGCATTGCTGCTTCATTATCTGTATACAATGCACTCATTGCACTGTTTATGCAATGATGGGAATGGCAGGCATAGTAAGTAACCGTTCCTACCTTTTCTGCAGTCTCTGCAAGGATGTTTATCCACAGTTGAGTCACATTTTTCTGACCACCAGCTAATATTCAGAGTAAGCGACGTGTGCAGCACGGACAGCAGGTAGACAGGCTGGGAGTGACAGCCTGGCCCCTGCTGTAACTGCCAGTATTTAAGAAAACTCGGATGCTAGCAGTTTAACACTTTAGATGGAGCACTCAATGGGGACCACCTCCTCTAGGCAGTTTACAGAGGGAGAGGGCTCCTTCTCTCACCCCATCATCTTCCTGCAATGCAATTGAGCTGTGCTGATGGTTGCTATGGCAGCCTGAGGCTTTAAAAAGACCTCAGGGCCTGCCAGTTACAGAAATCTATGAGGCACAACCCCAGGCGGGGTCTCACAGGTGAACTGTCAATGTAAAACAGACAGTTACAATGCATTACAATGCAGGATTTATCATAATGCATTGTAAAAGTGAACCTCAAAAATCGAAGCCCTATTGGACTAAAAAAGTAAAGACAAAATACCCTTTGTGAAAATTATAAATCTGGGTCTTAAGCCAAATGTTTCTACTGTATATTCTTTGACAATATAATAAAGTCTCTGTATAGGATATTAGCCCCTCTAGCGCTGCAAATCTAAGGACAATGTGAGCGAAAGATTCCACAAAATATAGTGATAAAAAAGGATTGCGCTGCAGGAGAGAGTTCTTTTTCAATTTCAGTCAATTCTTATTCTTTTTATATTCGAAAAAAATGTTTCGCAGGTGCGATGGACGTAAGTCTGGAGCCGTCGGTTAAGCGGATATTAATCAACACCACGGTCGAGAGGGGTGGAATACCACTTAACTTCTACCTCCAAAGGTAATGTTCCAATCATGAACCGCACGGATGGAGGTCTCAATGGTATCCTCTGTAAAGGAGCTCTGTAGATGTAGTCGACCCAAGCCTCAAATAGAAATAATTTAATATACTCACAAAAGTACAGATATAAAAGCATGTTAAAAACAGTCAGTAGGGGCAGTACTTTTGTGAGTTTATTAAATGATTTATATTTGACACATTGGTACATACTTCACCATCTTTGTGACCTCCTTTCTTTGAGACCTTTGAAAGTGGAAATCTGGTGTTATCCCTGACCAGCGGCATTGCACCCTTTGGATCGCGGTTTTGTTCTGAATATCTATTGAACTGACGGCTCCAGGCTTGGGTCGACTACATCTACAGAGTTCCTTTACAGAGGATACCGTCGAGACCTCCATCCATGCAGTTCATGATTGGAATCTTACCTTTGGAGGTAGAAGTTAAGTGGTATTCCACCCCTCTCGACCGTGGTGTTGATTAATACCCGCTTAACCGACGGCTCCAGACTTATGTCCATTGCACCTGCAAAACTTTCCTTTAGAGGATACCGACCAGACTTCTATCCACGCGTGCCCCCAGTGGAGTCTTGTGAGTATAATCTATTCACAAGGTGCGATAACCATTGAGAGCATACTACACCATAGTGCGGTTTTTCACTTCATTTCAGGTTTCCATGCCATTGCTGAGATTGATGTGTGCATGTGGTCCTATTATCTGAAGATATTTTTCGAATATAAAAAGAATAAGAATTTACTGAAATTGAAAAAAAACTCTCTCCTGCAGCGCAATCCTTTTTTATCTGTATATTCTTTGAGATGCTTGTTGATTCAAAGCACTCACTGCACGCTTCAATACATTTCTTTGGGGGTGTAGTTTTCAAAATGGGGTCTATTTTGGGGGTTTTCCACTGTAGGGGTACCTCAATATGGCACCCGAAAATAATTCCACAAAAAGCCACATAAAGCTCCTTCCCTTCTGAGTCCTGCTGTGTGATCATACAGAATACAGCTTGTGGAACACCTAAAGGGTTAACTACGTTTCTAAAATCAGTTTTTAATCATTTAAGGGGTGTAGTTTCTAAAATGTGGTCATTTATGTGTTTTTATTATGTATGCCCAAAGCCACTTAAGAACTGAATTGATACTTAAAAATAGTATTGAAAATTTGAAAAATTGCTTCTAAAATTCTAAGCCATTTAACATCCTAAAAAATTAAATGACAAAATGATGCCAGCATACAGTAGACATTTAGTGAATGGTAATTAATAACTATTTTATGAGGTATCACTATCAGTCTTGAAAACAGAGGAATTGAAATTTTGAAAATAGCTAATTTTTCTGTAAACTTAGTATTTTTTTTAACAAACGTAAAACATATTGAAAAAAAAACATATGTGTGTATGAGAAATTGGGGTCTTTTCTATTAATCATTCTCATTCTGTAATTGCTCCCCCTCTATAATCCTGCCAGTGAAAATTAAATCTAACCACAAAGACAGTGCCTCTGTTGTCATTTGCTGTCCATATTCATTCTGCGTTTATCTTTTTGTAAGGATGCATTCACACAAGCGTATTTATTCACGTCTGTGTTGCATCAGTTGTTTTTTGCGGATCCATTGTAGCAATGCCTGTTCTTGTCCTCAAAATAGGAATAGGAAATGTTCTATCTTTTTTGTGGGACTAAAGAACAGACATACGGATGCGGACAGCACATAGAGTGTTGTCTGCATTTTTTGCGGCCCAATGAAATGACTGGGTCAGCATCCACTCCGCAAAGAATGCAAAACAGATGCCGACAAAAAAATACGGTCGTGTGAATGGAGCCTAAAAAACAGTTCCTCTTTAACCCCTCAATCAGTATAAGCAGGAACAGCAGATACTGGGTTAATTAAGAAAGAAGCTAGGAATCAGTTCACCAGGAGGGTCAATATACAGTAATAGGATATTGCACACAGGGGCGGACACAGACAGCAGAGGACCCCTGTGCAAAGAATGTGCCTGGGCCCCCTCCCCTCCAAGCCAAGTTCTCAACATAGCCAATTCCGTCCTAACATTACTTATAGCAATACAAAACATACAGGTTAAGGCTACTTTCACACCTGCAGCACTACTGCTCCGGCCACCTGATCCGGCAAAGAATGCAAGGAATTGGCCGGACACCAGGAAGAAGCGCCCACTTAACCTGCGGAACCTCTACAAAAAAATTGCATGGCCATGCGATAAGAAAATCTTCAGCTCTAACTACCGCTCTCTTATACAGCAACATACGCTACTACTAAGGCACTAGTCCTGTCTATCCAGCCCCGTGAGTGTGACGTCATCCAGCTGAGACGTGCGTGACGGGACGCCGAAGCGATCGACATCGCACGCACCTCGTGGAAGGACTGGCTGGCTGACACAGCAGCGGGACGCAGTGCCGGGACTCAGGTAGGAACCTGTAACACTATCTGGAATAGTGGCGATTTAAACTTACCGGTCTAGGCGGTTACATCCATAGCTGTAAGAGGAGAACCGTCGGAGATATTCACTGTGTTATAACACTGGAACTCTGCATGTACTATTAAGCTAGCTATTAAGTTAGCACTTGGAGTGATCTATCACAGACATTTTTGGGACATCTCCAGTTGAACTGTGAACTGTTACCAACAACAGTAATCCATTCAAAACCTTTGTGAATCAAATATTGAACTGTGGATGGTGGCACAACCAATACTAACAGTGCCCGTATTATGTGCCTATAAGCAATATTCATGTGCAGGATGTGCCATTAAGTGATTCACCCCACCAACAGGGTATTTTTTCATTGGTACCAATTTGTTATTTTATGCTATTTGATTGTATTTTAGTACATGTTATGTATTTTATTTATTGGACATAGCAGGTCCTACTCTAATAAATATATCTTGTATCCTATGGTCCAAGTGTTGTGAGTGCTCACTCCCCTTCTTTTCTAATAGTGTGAACATAATGTTCCCCAAAAATAATTGTGCTAAGCTGATACAGTGCCAGGGTGCCCACCAATGTAACAGTGCTCATCAAAATCCCACCCATAGAAATAATTATCTACCAGACAACACGTAGTAGTAATAGTGTCCCTACAGTAATAATGTCCCCACTGTTTCCAAGAAGTTATTATGCTCCTATAGTGCTCATACTAGTATTCAAGTTCCTCATAGTCACTCAACTGTAATAAAGCCCACCATAATGCCCCCGGTAGTAATAATTCTCTTTATAACTCTATGTGTAACAGTAGAAAAATGCCCCCTTATAATGTGCACCAGTACATAAAAGTGCCCTGTTGTGTGGCAGTATAAAAAATACCTCCTCTTAGTGCCCCCTGTAGAGCTAATGTCTCCATAGTACCTCATAATGTGTGCCCAACTCTCTTAGTGCCCCCAGTTGAGCCAAAGTCCCCATAGTGCCCTATATTTTGCGCCAGTATAAAATACTCCTATATCGTGCATCAAAAGTGCACCTCCCCTTGTCCCTATGGTGACTGACAATGTGCCAGTATAAAATGCCCCCATAATGTGTGCCAGTATAATGTCCCTATATAATGACCCCAATAGTGCACCTTTTCCCCCATTCTCCATAGTGGCCCCCATGTGTGCCAGTATATGAGATAGGGTCCGCATAGTGCCCCTCCCCCTCCATAGTGCCCCCCATGTCTGCCAGTATATAATATAGGGCCCCCCATAGTGTTCTTTCCCCTATATAGTGCCCCCATGTGTGCCAGTATATAAGATAGAGCCCCCATAGTGCTCCTCCCCCTCCATAGTTCCCCCCATGTATGACAGTATATAAGATAGGGCTCCCCATAGTGCTCCTCCCCCTCCATAGTCCCCCCCATGTGTGGCAGTATATAAAATAGGGCCCCAATAGTCCTCCCCCCTCCATGGTGCCCCCCATGTGTGCGAGTACATAAGATAGGGCCCCAGTAGATGCCCCCATGAGTGCCAGATAGGGCCTAGCAAAATGTAAATAAAAATAAATAAACACATATACTTATTACTTACGTCCTTGCTGCTTTCAGCGATGCAATGCAGGCCTCTTCTGGCCTGTGTCCCGCGTTGTACGGCTCAGACAGCGCGATTATGTTATTGCGCCACCTGCGCTGGCCTCTGATAGGCTATAGGCACTAGGCCTGCAACCTATGAGAGGACTGGGGAAGGGAGACACCTCTGCCCCGCCACAGCATCCATCTGTATCGCGGTCCTAAGGACAGCGATACAGATGAATAGAGATGAGCGCTTCCACAATGGAAGTGCTCATCTCCCCCTGCCGCCGGACCCGGTAAGAAAGGGCCCTCTCCTGCTCTGGGCCTCTGTGCAACCAAACCGGCTGCACATGTGGTATGTCCGCCCCTGATTGCACAGTATATAGCCAGGATACAATGAAATCACAATCAAGTTAGTTAGGAATCAGCAGTTTTAAGTCCATTGCCTTGCTCAAGGATTTGACACAGTGTCAGAAATATGATTGGCTTAGCTTTAAGTCATACTGACACGTTGACCAGCTAGCAACCCTCCCAGCACAGCCCTGCATACCGATTTGGCTGGGTAAACTTCTAAGACATCATTTGCATTAAAAGGCATCTGTCAGCAGCTGTCTTTGTAATTGCTGCCTCCTCTACACTTTGACAGGGCCAGCCAGATGTGATGATATTTTCACTGCCTAGCCCTGTCGATTAAAGTGGAGAGGGCTTAGCAGTTCCAGAGAGAGCAGAGCCTCTAGATGTAACAGCAACACCCTTGTTGCTCCTAGAGGCTCATTTGCATATGTTAAAACATAATTTTTTTCAGCACCTATGAACACAGTACCAAATAAGATGCCTTTAGCTGCCAAGTGCACATGCAACCGATCGGCCAGTTTCATACTGTAGGTACAAATCTGCTGACAGATGCCCTTTATGGGGTTGCTTTGAGCAGGCTCATGAGCTGAACCCACTCCATACACAGTGAGTGCTGGCAGTACAATTCAGAAGACAGCCTCTAGCAATGACTGAGATCAGAGATGACTCAGTTCTCAACCATTTTACCCCTCAGATGCCACTGTCAATAGCAACCATGATATTTGTGAGATTAGTCCAAGGAATGGGTTGGAAAGCCCACTGCAAGATCATGAGGCTCTGATCAGTTGCTATAGCAGCCTGGGGCCTTGTGAAGGCTCCCAGGCCTGCCATAGTAAGATGCCTGAGGCACAGCCTAACAGTTAGCCTGTCAAGATCTCATAGATTACAATAGCATTCTATCAAGTCTATGGTAACAGAGGTATCAGAAGATTGCATGTTCAAGTTCATTAGGGGGCTTAAAATTACAGTAAATAAATATTTAACAAAAATATTACAAATGTAAATTACCCCTTTTCCAATTTGACATTTAAAAATAAACAATACAAAATAAACATAATTGGAATTCCTAAAATATAAAAATATTTATTGTGCATAGTGAATGCTGTAGCATAAAAAAAAATTAAAAATTGTAATTTTGCATGTTTAGGGTTATTGTCCTGCTGGAAGGTGAACCTCTGCCCCAGTCTCAAGTCTTTTGCAGCCTCTAACAGGTTTTCCTCCAGGATTGCCCTGTATTTAGCTCCATCCACTTTCCCATCAAGTCTGACCAGCTGAAGAAAAGCATCCCTACAGCATGATCAGTAACCACCATGTTTCACGGTGGGCATGGTGCGTTCAGAGTGATGTGCACTGTTAGTATTCCACCACACATAGTGTTTTGCATTTAGGCCGAAAAGTTCAACTTTAGTCTCATCTGACTAGAGCACCTTCTTCCACATATTTTCTGTGCCCCCTACATGGCCTGTGGCAAACTGCAAATGGTACTTCTTATGGTTTGCTTTCATAAATGGCTTTCTTCATGCCACTCATCCATAAAGGTCAGATTTGTGGAGTACATGACTAAACGTTGACCTGTGGACTGATTCTCCCACCTGAGCTATGGATCTCTGAAGCTTCTCCACAGAAACTATGGGCCTCTTGGCTGCTTCTCCAATCAGTGCTCTTCTTGCCTGGGCTGTCAGTTTAGGTGGACTGCCATATCTTGGTAGGTTTGCAGTTGTACCTTACTGCTTCTATTTTTAGATGATAAATTGAACAGTGCTCTGTGAGATGTTTAGAGCTTGGGATATTGTCACGGAAGGTGTACAGAAAACTAGAAGACACAAAATGAAGATCCGACTGACTGGATCCAAAACTAAGGAACAAAAGGGAGAGCCCTGCAACAGACCTGGCTCTCTCCCTAACAGCTCAGCCTAAAATCTCAATGGTAGATGATCGCATATCCTTGTACCTCGACTGTATAACACCTGAACACCCTATAATAGTGAGGGGACACGACCACCGGCTCCCTACACTTGATACGGAGGGAGTCAGGGTCACCTGGGATCCAGCAAACAGGAAAACACAAATGAATGAACAAAACTTATCTGTAGAAGACTCAGTAGTAGCATCAGCATGCACACACTCCAGGAAGGAATATAAACCGCAAAGTGATTCAGTATGGGAAGGATTTAAAGGGATGCAGTCAGTGCAACTACATGACAGCTGAGAGAGGCTAACGAGATGAGAAAATGAAAGCAAAACAAAAGGAACCTCAAGGAGGAGGTTCTGAAGGACGTCTCTCAGAGCTTCTCAGATGTCTGGTGGTGACAGATATATTTTTATAATCTAAGCCTGCTTTACTCTTCTGCACAACTTTATCCCTGACCTGTCTGGTGTGTGCCCTGGTTTTCATGATGCTGTTTGTTCACTAATGTTCACTAACAAACCTCTGAAGTCTACAAGAAAATTAAGACAAGCATATTCATAGTCGCAGGTGTACATCCATAAAGCTAGCATGTATAAAGCAAATAAAAAAGTATGGCAGCACAACATCTCACATGCAAACAATAAAACTGGGAAATAGGGATTATTCTAATTTAAAGTAGTGTTATACCTACTATAACTGAAAAAAAATAGAAGCTCTTTGCACACATTTTTGATCAAACGTGTGTCGGGCCCATCTACCAGGCGTCAAGGTGGCTTCTGAAGATGGGTCCCTAACACTAACACAACTGCCTCTCCTGGGCTTGACTAAGCCTATAATATTCAGGGCAGTGTTGGAACCAGCTACATATACACTCTGCTCAGAAGCCCCAGGCAGATGGGCAGGGAGTGTTCAATCTAAAAGAGGCAGCTACCCACAATATATACTACAAGAAAACCTCTGAAGCCTTTACAGAACAGCTGTAGTTTATACTACACACAGGTGGACTCTATTTACTAATTAGGTGACTTCTGAAGGCAACTGGTCACACTGGATTTTATTTGGGGGTATCAGAGTACAGGGTGCTGAATACAAACGCATGCCACATACTGTACTTGCTACTTTGTGTTTGTCTACCACATAAAATCCCAATAAAATACATTTAAGTTTATGGGTATAACGTGAAAAATGTGGAAAAGTTGAAGGGTTATGAATACTTTTCCATCGCACTGTAAATTTGGTATGCCATAATTGTACTGACCATAGAATTAGGTTGTCATGTTATATTTAGTGCACAGTTAAAGTGTAAACACAAACCCCTAGAACAAATAGTGAGTTTGCACTTTTTTACCATTCCACCCCACAAAAAAAAAAATCATAAATTTTTTAATAGAAGCTATGATACATTAAATCATGCCATTATAAAATAAGTCCCGCAAAAAATAAATCCTCAGGTGGCCATTTGAATGGAAAGTTTAAAATGTTAGGGTTCTTGGAAGGCAAATATAAAAAAAAGAAAGTGCAAATAAATTGTTCCAGTCTTTTTCCAAGGGTTTTCCAAGATTCAAATACTGAAGGCACAACATAGACTCATAAGAATAGATGCTGCAGAATTGTTATTACATGGGACATGCAAGTAAATACTAAAAAAGACATGTCAGGAGAAGTGACGGGTCCTCTTTACACCCCAATACTATAATTCTATCTATTTAATTGAGATTGGTATATTATGCATTCAATTTTCTGGAATTGCCTGAAATATCAATTTGGGATAATACTGACTCTGGAGATAAGTCAATATGGGTGCACCAGTAAAACCACAAACAAAATATCTCTACACCCTTAAAAACCACATTCTCAAATTCCATGGCATCTATACTCCCTTGCTTTACTAACCACAGTTCCTTGGACCTGTATTATTTAAACCACATTCACACTATAGTCCATCAAAAGCCCACTTTAAAGCATCACATATCAGGGTTCTATGAAACAATCATTAAACCACCCATGATGATAACAATATCTTATTGCCTGGTTAGTACATTTTTCAGACAGAATCCAAAGCAGTTGGCGATTTGTTTTTGCATGTCAGTGCAGAATTGTTTAGTGTCCCAGGCAAAACTGAACCTTGTAAATCTTTAAACATTTTCCATTTTCATTATCCAACCATTTGTTAAGATATTAATTTCATTGTTTTAGGATATTTAAAGCCTATTTACAGGGATAATGGCATTAGATAGCTAATTTTATAAAAAAAAGAAAAAGGGGGGGGGGGGTTGCTTGCCAGGAAAAAAATTTGCAGAAGACCCAACAGAAGATAATAGGGTAAACTTGGAGGTCGCACAAAAGTATTATGAGGGAACAGGGCTCAGCAGAAGGTTTTTTTATGGGTCAAAGGTCCTTTTATGAAAGCGGGAAACTAGGTTAATAATTGGCAGCAATAGTGGAAAATAAGCCGGATTTGACCTATATTGCGGCAATTAAAACAAGCGAAGGCAAGATATGTCTGCATCAAGATATGATAAAAGTGGAATTCATATGTATATATTTTTAAACAGGTTATATTCAGCAGAGAGGGTGATGGACCTGGTACATTCATCTCCCGGTACTAGACCATAAACAAATGGAGATGTTAAGCTCCCCTATAACATTAGAAGAACTGAAAAAAGCCCCGGGGGATAGAGTGTGTAATATATTTCTAAGGCACGGATGGGTTCACCTTTGAGATACAGTATATACAAGGTATGAAGGTGTCCTTCTCCTGCTCTTGCTGCAGACCTTAATGGAATCTATTTAGGATGGTCATCTTCTGTGTTCAATAGAGGAGGCAATAATAAGGTTAATAGCAGAGAAAGAGAAGGATTTCATAGACATTGGATCTATAGATAGATCCATATCTCTATTGAACACAAACTATAAAATACTAGCAAAGGTCTTAGCAGCAAGGTTGAGGAGGGTTATCCATAATGTGACTCAGACAGATCAGAATGGATTTATTCCAGGCAGTAAAATTGTGAACAATTTGAGACGGCTGTTCGTGAGTATTCAATAGGGGGAGGGGGTAGGACTGCTCCATCCTGTCATTGGATGTGTTTAAAGCGTTCCTCAGGGTGGAGTGTTCCTTGTTTTTTTCTGCATTCACCCTTTTAAAAATTCTAAAAGATAATAAATGGTTTATACCCCTAAATTGTGCAAATTAAAACTACAGCTCAGTATAAAAATAAAGTTACAGCGCTCAGAATATGACAACGCTAAAATGTATTTTCTTACATGTCTTTGAAAACAAATTAGAAGGCTAGCTTTTGTCTAGCTGGCTTAATTAGTAAAACGTTTTAAAACAGTTAAGACTGCTGGACTACAGAGAGATAGAAATAAACAAAATTCTGCTGGTCTTAAAGAGGTTGTCTGGGATAATTAACCCTTTCATGATCGGGCTTAAAAAAAAACGCCTGAATGTCCAGGCAACTTTTTGTGATTTTGTGCATGTGGTGGTTTAGTGACCCAACCTTTTTTACTTGTTTGACTACCAAAATATTTTTTTTAGCAATTTTCTTTTTTTTACTTGAGACTTTTTTTTTATTAATTAGAATGTTTTGTTTTTTTTAGAGTTTTTTTTCTTTCATTAAGGCTTAATTTGGAGGAAAACCACAAATTCTTCTTTAAAAGTATTTTTTTTTATAGCAGGTCATGTGCCATACACCTGCACATCAGTGTGCATGTCACTCATAGTGTGATGTGTGCGTATACAGCATGTCACTGCTGCAGCCAATCACTGCACTCAGTGTTATACTGCTGAGAACAGTGATTGGCAACAGGGGTCACATGGCATTGGTAGGAGCCAAATAGAAGGCCAAATAGAAGGCTTGTCCTAGATTTTTCATTATCTCAATTGCTTTAACCCCTTCCCGCAAAATCACATACATGTACGTTGGGGAATGTGGTGCCTTACCGCATTCCCACGTGCATATACATGATGTTATCAAAGCACGGGCCCGGCTGTTACTGATAGCCGGGCCACTGCTGCATCCACCAGCATAGCTGTATGCGGTGATGCTGACAGATTAACCCTTTCAGATGCCGCGGTCAGAGCTAACTATGGCACTTGCAGGGTTTACAAAGGGAGGGGGCTCCCTCTGACTCCATCGGTCACCTGCGCTGCGCTGGCATGGGGCCGATGGTTACCATGGCAGCCCTGATGACAGGAATCGGAGCTTGTCAGCTACAGAAGCCCAGGAGAGCGTTTTCAACATATTGTCTCTAGCTTCCCTACCTCTAACAAATCCCACTTGGTCAGTATGTATGAGCCATGGGAGCAGAGGAGCCAGTCTCTCAGCGAGCAGCTTGGAATACAGTTTAATATCTATATTAAGTAGGGATATGGGCCTGTAGTTTGATGTGAGAGTGTGGTCTTTTCCGGGCTTTGGGATTACACTGATGTGGGCTTCCAGTGATTGGGTGACAAAATGTGAGTTTGCATCAATACTATTGAAAACCTTAGTCAGGACAGGGGAAATGATGTCCTTAAAATGCTTAAAAAAGGCCAGTGTGAAGCCATCGGGCCTGGGCTTTTTCCGGATGGAGAGTCCTGGATGGCACGTATTATCTCTGAAACTGTAAAATCTGCTTCTAGCAGATCTCTGCCGGTATCAACTATGGTGGGGAGAGCCGTATCAGAAATGTACAGGGTGGGCCATTTATATGGATACACCTTAATAAAATGGGAATGGTTGGTGATATTAACTTCCTGTTTGTGGCACATTAGCATATGTGAGGGGGGAAACTTTTCAAGATGGGTGGTGACCATGGTGGCCATTTTGAAGTCGGCCATTTTGAATCCAACTTTTGTTTTTTCAATAGGAAGAGGGTCATGTGACACATCAAACTTATTGGAAATTTCACAAGAAAAACAATGGTGTGCTTGGTTTTAACGTAACTTTATTCTTTCATTAGTTTTTTACAAGTTTCTGACCACTTATAAAATGTGTTCAATGTGCTGCCCATTGTGTTGGATTGTCAATGCAACCCTCTTCTCCCACTCTTCACACACTGATAGCAACACCGCAGGAGAAATGCTAGCACAGGCTTCCAGTATCCGTAGTTTCAGGTGCTGCACATCTCGTATCTTCACAGCATATGCTGTGTCCGGAGCTGGGCCAAGAGAAGCCTCCGGTACTCTCTATGGGGTCCCCGACGCCTGGATCTTAATTCCTGCGGGTGCAGGTAACGCGCTGCTGTCCTTCTCGTAGCCAGCCTGGTGTGGTGTGCATCAAGATGGCGCCGGGAGCCAGGAATCGCACGATGCCCTGCGCGGGTGAGGAGTCGGGCTGGCTAAGGGACAGGGGTGCGATATTTTTCCTTTTGGATTTTTAGGTATCTCAGCGGTTCCAGGGTAGGAGCTAGAGCAGCATGCGTCCTCACTCCTCCATAGCCAGGCCACGCTTCAAAAATGCTTTTATTGTGTTAAATGACATACTTGGTATCGCCGCGTCCATAACAACCTGCTGCATAAAAATACCACATGACCTAACCCCTCAGGTGAACACCGTAAAAAAGATTTTTAAAAAACGGTGTCAAAAAAGCTATTTTTTGCCACCTTACATCACAAAAAGTGTAATAGCAAGCGATCAAAAAGTCATATGCACCCTAAAATTGTACTAATCAAACCGTCATCTCATACCGAAAAAAAATTAGCCCCTACATAAGACAGTCGTCCCAAAAATGCTTTATTATGTAAAACTGAAACAAACAACCAAAAAAAATCGAATCTGTCATTGTAAGTTATAAAAAATAAAAACAGTGCCAAAACAGCTATTTTTTGTTACCTTGCCTCACAAAAAGTATAATATAGAGCAACGAAAAATTATATATACCCTAAAATAGTGCCAACAAAACTGTCACCTTATCCGGTAATTTCCAAAATGGGGTCTTTTTTTTTTGTTTTTACTCTAGGGGTGCATCAATGTGACATGGCAACTTAAAATTGAAACTTGGCTTCAGAGCACTTTTTGTAACATTCCTATCGACTTTTTTTATAAGGTATTAGATTCTTCCATATAACTTGCTGTTTATAGTGACCTTTCTGTATAATTAATTGCGGAATACCTTATATACCACCCCCTCCGTTTCACTCTCTTCCCCTTTCATCCTACCCTTTTTTTTTTTGTTCTAAGTACGTTATGAGTCAGTTGTTACATTTCTATGCATGTACATGTAATGCAATTGTCAACTATTTCATTTTCATCAGTATGTTAATATAATACTTAATAAAAAAGTTTTGAATATCTTGAGGGGTGTCGTTTCGAAAAATGGGGTGATTTATGGGTGGTTTCTAATATGTAAGCCAAAGAAAGTGACTTTATAACAGAACTGGTCCTGAAAAAATTGAGATTTGCTTCTAAACTTCTAAGCCTTCTAACGTCCAAAAAAATAAAATGTCATTTTCAAAATGATCCAAACATGAATTAGGGAATGTAATGTAATAACTATTTTTGGAGGTATTACTATCATAAAAGTAGATAAATTGAAATTTGGAAGTTTTTAAATTTTTGGCAAATTGTGATATTTTTATAAGTAAAAATGAAATATTTTGACTCAATTTTGCCTCTGTCATTAAGTACAATATGTGACGAGAAAACAGTCTCAGAATGGCCGGGGTAAGTAAAAGCATTTTAAATTTATTACCACATAAAATGACAAAGGTGAAAGTGGCTTTGTCCTGAAGGGGTTAAAGGCTAAAATTATATATATATTTTTAAACATTACTGGAACCTGGAACCCAAGATTGTGGCAATACCTAAAGAGTGATAGCGAATCACTATGAATGACAAAGCTATATGAATTATCTTACATTTCACAATCCTTTCAGATACATGATCATATTAAACACTTTGTGCTCTCGGACATAATGGTTCATCCAAGGTGCACAAGTGGTTTTATGGAGCAGGCGTAGTGATGGCCTTGCGGTTCGCCCGGCACGCCATATTCTTTTCCATTACGCCGAACTTTGACCTATGACACATCCATTAGGTGGGAAAATAGTGATAGAGGTTTTCCATATACCTGCGTCCACAAAATACTAATTGCGGGTTTTGATATACCTGCTTCAACTAACAACTGATTAAGGCCTGCCATGTATCATCTTCCACAAAATAGTGATAGAGGTTTTCCATATACCTGCGTCCACAAAATTACTGCTTGAGGGTGGTATACCAGCTTCAACTAACAAATTATTGAGGCCTTCCATATATCAGCTTCCACAAAATAGTGATAGAGGTTTTCCATATACCTGCGTCCACAAAATACTAATTGCGGGTTTTGATATACCTGCTTCAACTAACAACTGATTAAGGCCTGCCATGTATCATCTTCCACAAAATAGTGATAGAGGTTTTCCATATACCTGCGTCCACAAAATTACTGCTTGAGGGTGGTATACCAGCTTCAACTAACAACTGATTGAGGCCTGCCATGTATCAGCTTCCACAAATACTGCTCTTTTTCTAGGGACTTTGGCACAAGGTCATTTTGAAAATGACAGGCAGAGGAAGGAGGAAGAGGCAAGCCGTTGCACATGGGTGGTAGGGGTTGGGCAGGTGCACCAGGCCGGAGCCTAAGTTGGAAGTTAGAGAAGGTGCGTGCGATTATGTCAAAGGACGCACCAGAGTTGGTTAAGTGGCTCACTCAGCCTTCCGCTTCTGCTCCCTCCTCATCCTCTGTATCTGCACCCGCCTCACTTTCTGCTATGTGCACCCCCAAAGACACCACTACCACCACCATCATAGCCCCTCCACTCGAGTCAGAGGAATTATTTTCCAATCCATTCCCAGACCTTACTGATGCGCAGCCATTCTTGGCATCGGATGAGGAAGCAACGGCCACCACTCAGCGGTCTGACGACAGTACCCAGATCAGCCCAAGGAGGGTGGTCCCGCTGTTGCTGCCTACTCCAAGATCTCCAATGTCAGTGGTGGTGAAGGTGACAATGATGATGTGTCGATGGACGTCACGTGGGTGCCCACAAGAGAGGAAGAGGAGGGGAGTTCAGAGGAAGAGACAGAGCAGCAGATAGGGAGGAGAAGGAGGAGAAGCAGGCAGAACTTGCAGTGCACAGGAGGCAAAGAGCAAACTGCAAATGTATCTAGAGCGAGTCATCCACCATGCACGGTCACATCTTGCACTCCCAGGACGCCAGCACATGGCTCCGGAGTGTGGGCTTTTTTTAATGTGTCAGCTGCTGACAATAGTGTTGCCATCTGCAGCCTGTGCTGTCAACACATACATCGCAGTAAGCACAACACTCACCTAGGGACGACAGCCTTAACAAGGCACCTTGCCTCCCATCACCAAGCCCAGTGGGAGCAACGCTGTCAGAGCCCACAAATCCACACTCCCGGCGCTCCACGTCCTGCCTCTTCTTCTGCTTCGCCTCTCTTCTCCCATTTGTCCTCCACTCCACCTTCCACCATACCGTCGTCGTGTTCATCTGGCACAAGGCAGGCTTCCATGGCCCAAATGTTCGAGCGTAAAAAAAAGTGATGACGCCGGATATTATTCTTATATTTCTCTCAGAAGGGCATCCCTATGGCCAGAATATGGCAAGTTAATATATCTCTGGCACACAGTGTCGGTGCCAAGATACATCTGACCACAGACACGTGGTCTAGCAAATACGGGCAGGGAAGGTACATAACTTTTACTGCCCACTAGGTGAACCTTCTGACGGCCATCAAGCATGTAACCCATGGCACCCATGTGGATTTGGTGTTACCGCCACGGATTGCATGCAGGCCGGCCTCTTCTTCTCCTCCTCCATCCTCCTTCTCCCCCTCGGCTGACTCCTCCTTTTCCACTGTTACCGCCTCTTCCGCTGCACCCCCCCCAAACTACCCAGAACCTATTCGACGTGCTAGGTGAGACATTGCCATGCTGTGCTGTAGCTGTTGTGCCTGGTAGCCAAGAGCCACACCGGTCCTGCCACCCCTTTCAGCTTTGTGGTCACAGGCCGATCAGTGGCTAACCCTGCTCAATTTGACAGTTGGTAAAGTGGTGTGCAAGAACGGTGCCAATCTGCTGAGTGCACTGAAATGGTGCAAAATGACACACGTGCCTTTCATGGCACACATCCTGAACTTAGTCGTGCAGCGATTCGTTGCCAAATACCCCGTGGTCCAGGGCGTCTTGCGGCAGGCCAGGAAAATCTCTGCACATTTTAGAAGATCTTACACGGCCATGGCTCGCCCTGCTGACGTTCAGCGGCAACACCACTGGCCCGTCAGACGTCTGATTTGTGACTGCCCAAACCTCTGGAACTCCACCTTGATAGGCTGCTTCAGCAGAAACGTGCCATTAACAACTACCTCTACGAACTCTGTGGCAGAATAAGTACTGGGGAGCTTGGCTGCTCATGCACGACGCATGCAGACTTCTGCGGCCATTTGATGAGATCACCAAACTGGTTAGTCGCAGCCAGGGTGCCATCAGTGACATCGTACCTTATGCCTTCTTTCTGGAGCGTGCATTGAGTTGTGTTATTGATCAAGCCGTCTAGGAGCAGGAGCTGGAAGATGAGGGAGTCGCAATGCTGAATGAATTCCCAGGGGAGGCTACTCCATCAGCAGGAGTCTGAAGAGGAGTCAGAGGAGGATAGTGGCTGGGGGGAGGAGGAGGAGGAGCAAGAAGAGAAGGCTTTAAACTTTTCGGGGATCTCTGGTGTTGTCCGTGGCTGGGTGTAGGAGACTGAGGACAACATTCTCCTGGGCGATAAGCAGGAGCCAGGGCGCTCCACCGCTTCCAATTTAGGGCAAAAGGGGGCCTTCATGCTCCAGTGTTTGAAGAGGGACCCCCGTATAAAAGCATAAAGGTCAAAGACCTGTACTGGGTGGCAACATACTTAGACCCCCCGGTACAAAAACAAAATGGCGGACATGTTACCAAAATCACAGAGGGCTGTCAGAATGCAGGATTTCCAGGCCTTGCTTGGAGAGATGCTGCATTCTGCTGTTGCGGGCACTGGCAGAGGAATTTCAACCCACAGCAAAACAGGTGTGGGTGCCAATCCTACTGCGCCTGCAAAAAGAGGACGGTTTGAAGATGTGTTGGTTACTTCGGATATGAGATCATTCTTGCAGCCAACCCATTGACAGCCGCCCTCTGGATCCAGCCTCAGGGAACGCCTAGATCGACACGTGTCGGACTACATCGGGTTAACGGCCGATGTGGACGCTCTGAGAAGCAAGGAACCCCTTGACTACCTGTGGCCAGAGCTGGCACAATTTGCTATAGAACTCTTGGCTTTCCCTTTGTGGAGTGTCCTGTCCGAAAAGATGTTTAGCATAGCAGCGGGGATTGTGACCGATAAGCACACTCACCTAGCTCACGACAGTGTGGACTACCTCACATTTTTAAAAGCAAATGAGGCATGGATCTCGGCGGAATTCAACACCTGTGATGACCACGTATAATTGAATTTCCTCATGCCAGCCCACACCCAGAACAAAGAATGGACCTTGCCTTATGTAAATACAGCGGCATAAAAGGCCGTTTATGTCAGGTGAATGGCTAAATTTTGGGGCCTGTACTGGCCAACAGTTACATATTTATCCTGTGACCGCCTAATGTACCTCCAGCCACAGAATACAAAGTTCTTTGCTGTCAGGTAACTGCCCATTGGTTAATTTTTGGGGCCTGTATTTGCCGACAGTTACATATTTATCCTGTGACCGCCTAATGTACCTCCAGCCACAGAATCCAAAGTTCTTTGCTGTCAGGTGAATGCCTATTGCCTAATTTTTGGGGCATTTACTGGCCGACAGTTACATATTTATCCTGTGACCGCCTAATGTACCTCCAGCCACAGAATCCAAAGTTCTTTGCTGTCAGGTGAATGCCTATTGCCTAATTTTTGGGGCCTGTACTGGCCGACAGTTACATATTTATTCTCTGACCGCCTAATGTACCTCCAGCCACAGAATACAAAGTTCTTTGCTGTCAGGTGAATGCCTATTGCCTAATTTTTGGGGCCTGTACTGGCTGAAAGTTACATTTTTTATCTCTAGCCACATAATTACACCCCTGTCTCACTCTTCTCATTATGGTGGTGTATGAACCACATTCACCATAAGGACCTTCTTATGTCACAGAGTCATGTGACTGTGCCCCCCACCCCGTACTGTACCCCTCATCTCGTACTGTGCCCCCTTATACCCTGCATTGTGCCATCTTACCACACCCTGTGCAGTGCCCCTAGTCATTACTTGTACTGTGCCCTCTTATACCCTTTTTATATGGTCACTGTATGGAGGTGTTATCCGGTCACTGTACAGAGGTGTTATCCGGTCAATATATGGCGGTGGTACCCAATAACTGGATGGCCATAACTGTATCCCTTTCCCTGCCCACGCCATCCTTTTTTAGACATGGCATGAGCGGGAAAAATATGCAGATTGCTTTGCTAAGGACCTTTGCGCCACAATCTGGGTCAGAAAAAAGCCTAGCATAGACATATTTTTTATATAATAAATTATAACCTAATTGTATTATTTTCGGGGGTAGGGCTAATATCTTTATATTATTTTAATTCTAGTGTATTACACTGTACGGATTCTAGTGTATTACACTGTGCCCTGTATTTCCCAGTAGAAAATTATCCTTGGGAAACACAGTCCTCCTCCCTGACCACCAGGACCAGGCAGCGCTCTGTCAGTACATGGCAGCCTCCCCTCTCCGCCACGCTGCTCCGCTGTGTACTGGTGCTTATTCTGACTCTAGGGCTGGGTTCACATCCTATTTTTGCCATCCATTTAATGCATACTAAAAATGTATGCATTAACAGATGCCTCAGACTGAGGCCGTACAGTGGCGTCCATTCACCATACAGTTCCATGGTAGAAAAAAAAATTACGTTAACGTATGCATTTTTTTAAATGGAATCTGCAGGACACAAAAACATGGAGTGCTGCACATTTGTCAAACCGATAGGAAGTAAAATTTTCTAGACTCCAGCAGGGCACATTTTTGAGAGTTTCCCTTTAAGACGCATAAAAATGGCCCCTGATTAAAATACATATTTTTTGTGGGAATTTTTGCCAATGATCCCCCTCTGGTATATCACTGTCCATGTTGTGGGACTATTTGTTTACTTCTAGTAAATGTTTGCTGGCTGCAAATATGACCTGAAGGTTTTCAGGTTCGTCTGCAATTAAAGTGAATGGAGCCCGCCCCGAACGCACGGTTCGATCACTACTCACAAGCTGAGCCTGCTCCATGCTTGCCTGCTGTGACTAGGATTGGAGACAACTCTGTTCTATTTACTGTACTTCCTCATAAGCTGTGGTCACTGGTGTCTGCAGCATCTGAAAGTTGGTCAGAGGAAGGGGGTTCCCTTTGCATACTCTTTGGGGAACTAAGAAAACAAAAGTGAACTAAGGTTTTAAAAATATTTAAAAAAATGTAAAAATCAAATCACTTCCCTTTACAAATTTTACCTATGAAAATGAATAAACTATAAAAAAGAAACATATTCGGTATTGCTGCATCTGAAAATGCCCCAACTATTAAAATGTAATATTATAGTAAAATATAGTATTTGTTTCCAAAGAAAATAGTCATGGCACGCACCAGCATAAAATCTTCTTCCTTTACTTCTCCGTATAAAAACAAACAGGGTAGTCAGACGAGGGGCGCCCAGGTAACAGCTGTTTCGCACTGATCAGCACTTCCTCAAAGCCTGCATATTAACTGTGTGCACTGGTCTAATATAGCCATATGCGCACTACACATCATTAAGGGCTCGTTCACACAAACGTTTTTTGCGTTCCGTATACTATCCGTATACATAACTATTCATTTCAATGTTTCCGCCCAAAAAACGGAATGTACTTCGTATGCATTCTGTTTCCGTATTTCTGTTTTTCCTTTCCGTTCAAAGATAGAACATGTCCTATTATTGCCCGCAAATCACGTTCTGCGGCTCTATTCAAGTGAATGGGTTCCCCAAAAAAATGGAATGTACTCCGTATGTCTTCCGTATCCATTCCGTTTTTGCAGAACCATCTATTGAAAATTGTATGCCCAGCCCAATTTTTTCTATGTACATACTGTATACTGTATATGCCATATGGAAAAACAGAACGGAAAAACGGAACGGAACCGGAATCACTACTGAAACAAAAAATTGATCCGTTAAAAATGGCCTGCAAAACACTGAAAAAGCCATACGGTCGTGTGAATGAGGCCTAATTCATACTAAACAGCATGCAAATTTACAAATGCAATTATTTCTTAAAGGAACATGCTCAAACATTTTTGTTATTGAAACCTATTGGACCCCCTGGCTCTGGTTTGTATTATTAACCTAGTCTATTTTTACAATAGTACTTTATGGCGATCTCAATTTACCAGGGCTTTTACTTTTAAAACACTTCCAAATCACAACACATTGGGATTGCCCGCATAATTCTCTTTTACATGTTCAATTCAATTCAATCACATGGCTCTACGTCCTGTTGTAATAGAACAATAGTGTTCCTGGAATCTCTCACATAAGCTACAAATGGTTTTCCTTATATAAAATCTATTGCCGGGGCAAAAAAAGATAAAAAAATCACATCATTATTATTATTTATTATTAAAGCGCCATTTATTCCATAGCGCTGTACATATGAAAAGAGGTATACATACATAATACAGACAATTGCATTAATAATAAACAAGACGAGTTACAAGCTGGTACAGAAGGAGAGAGGAGATGTTTCTCAGACCCTGCCCGTGAGGACTTACAATCTACATGGTATGGAAGAAGGACACAGTAGGTGCGGGTGAAGTTGGTCATGGCGGTGATAAGAGGAGAGGAGAGAAGGAGGTCTTGTGAGGATCGGAGAGTGCATGTGGGAATGTATCGGGAAAGTAGCTCAGAGATGTAGGGAGGGGACAGGTTGTGGACGGCCTTGTATGTATTTGTTAGTATTTTGAACTGAATTCGCTGGGCAATGGGGAGCCAGTGAAGGGATTGGCAGAGGGGAGAGGCAGAGGAGTAGCAGTGTGGGAAGTGGATTAGTCGGGCAGCAGAGTTGAGGATAGATTGGAGAGGTGCAAGAGTGCTAGATGGAAGGCCACAGAGGAGAATGTTGCAGTAGTCTAGGCAGGAGATTATGAGGGCATGTACAAGCATTTTCGCAGATTCAAAGTTAAGGAAAGCGCGGATGAGGGAGATGTTTTTGAGTTGGAGGCGGCAGGTGGTGGAAAGGGCTTGGATGTGCGGTCGGAAGGAGAGGGCAGAATCCAAGGTCACTCCAAGGCAGCGGACTTGGTTCACCAGGGAGAGAGTGCAGCCATTGATCGTGATAGATAGGTCTGTTGGGGGGGGTTGAGCAAAATGGGGAAAAGATGATGAACTCTGTTTTATCCATGTTAAGTTTTAGAAAACAAGAGGAGAAGAAGGAGGATATGAAAGATAGGCATTGTGGGATTCTGGATAGTAAGGTGGTGATGTCTGGACCAGAGAGGTAGATCTGTGTGTCATCAGCATAAGAGTGATACTGAAAGCCATGGGACTCTATGAGATGTCCCAGGCCAAAAGTGTAGATAGAGAAGAACAGGGGTCCTAGGACAGAGCCTTGCGGGACACCAACAGAGAGGGAATGAGACGAGGAGGTGGTGCGAGAGTGGGAGACGCTAAATGTCCGGTCTGTGAGGTATGATGTGATCCAGGAGAGGGCCAGGTCAGTGATGCCAAGAGATGAGAGAGTTTGCAACAGAAGGGAGTGGTCGACAGTGTCAAAGGCAGAGGACATGTCAAGGAGAAGGAGGACAGAGTAATGTTTTTTGGTTTGGGCTGTTAGTAGGTCATTGGTGACTTTGGTAATGGTAGTCTCAGTTGAGTGGTGGGGTCAGAAGCCAGATTGTAGGCGGTCAAAGAGGGAGCAGGAGGAGAGGTGAGAGGGCAGTTCAGAATGGACATGTTGTTCAATTAGCTTTGAGGCATACGGAAAAAGTGATATGGGGCGATAACTGGACAAAGAAGATGGGTCAAGTGAAGGCTTTTTGAGGATAGGTGTAATGGTAGCATGTTTAAAAGCAGAGGGGAAGACACCAGAGGTTAGTGATAGGTTGAAGAGATGAGTTAGGGCTGGGATAAACACTGTGGTGAGGTTAGGGGTGAGATGGGATGGGATTGGGTCAAGTGCACAGGTGGTGACATCTGATCTGGAGAGTAGAGTGGAGAGTTTTTCTTCTGTAATAGTGAAGAAGCGGGTTTTGGGAGAAGAGGACCGAGCAGTTGTGTAGAGGGTCTGTGGGAATTGTGTACTGAAGCTTTCTCTGATGTTGACTATCTTTTGTTTGAAGTATTTGGCAAAGTCCTCAGCTGAGAAGAGTGGAGAGGGTGGGGGCACTGGGTGACAGAGAAGGGAGTGTAAAGTGTTAAAAAGTTGTTTAGGGTTGTGGGCCAGGGAAGATATGAGAGATGAGAAGCAGGCCTGTTTTGCATCAGCGAATGAGGATTTGAATATGAGGAGGGATTGCTTGTATGCTGTGAATTGATATACACCACATAGTTTGTTCAACAATTAATGAAATCCTTTACCACCCAGTTCACACCTTCTATAGAGAGGTTACTGGAACCACAATTGTATTGACAGTAATTGCATTGGTAAATTTGCACTGCACATCAATTAATGATCAATTAGACCAGTACACAATCGGGTCATTATGTAGGCTTTGAGGAAGCACTGATCACCCCGAAACAGATGTTCCCTGGGCACCCCTCGTCTGACTACCCTGTTTGTTTTTATATGGAGAAATAAAGAAAGAAGAGTTTATACTGGTGAGTGCCATGACTATTTTCTCTACTGTATTTATTTTTGTTATTAGGACTTTGTTCTGTCAGAGCACAACCGCAGCAACCATATAACACAGACTTCATGAGCAACACAATTCCTTTTGTTTGATTTATCCGCCCTCAGCAGTGCTGATCACTATCTTCTTTGTTTTTACTGACTGTAAAATTATTTATCCTGTATGGTTGAATTGGCTTAATGGCTGTTTTTGGGCACCTCACCCCATAAAATAATAGTGAAAAAAGTACCCCAAAATCATACCAATAAAAACTAAGCCCTCACCTAGCTCTGTAGACTCTACAGACATTTTTAATGCACAGAGAAATTTTTTTTCATTTTTTTTCATTTTTTTCCATGCAAAGTATTGTGAATTTCAAATATAAGAATTAGCGGCTCACCTGAGGAACTCCTATGGGCTCGGTGCACTCCTCTGGAATCACCCGAATCAAAAAGATAAAAATAAATCTATTGTATGAAGGGCACTCAAATATCTGAGAGCTCTGGACTATAGTATATACCATAAAAATAATATTTATTGTACATCACTAAAAACATAAAAAACATAATAGACTTTCGGCGCATCAACCAGTTGATTGTAGGTTGCTGATGAGAATATAACACAGAATGATATAAATCCACTGTAGGAACTTCATATAGAGGAGACTAAAACAAATTAAATTAAAAATTAAACTGCAACTTTTCCCACAGAAAAACATGCTTTCACACAGTTATGAAAATAGAAAAAAAAATATTAAAAGGTTTATCCCATAAAGAATTGTGGGGCATATATAGTAAGATTTTGCACCAGGATCCTGTGCCTGCTCTAAATCATCAGAGTTTAATACAAAGTAGTGAGAGAGTGTTACTGTATTTGCACTTCCACAGCAGAGAAGTTGTTGCAGATTTTGTGCTGAGGTGGACAAACTCTGCGTTGTTTCAGAGAAAATACAATTTAAAAATGTGTTGGAATCATAAGGCCGACCACAGGAAGCATGAAGCTCCTGAGTCCTGACAGATTCCCTTCAAGCAATCAAACATGTATGATACAGGCAATAGAATGAATGCTATGGTCACATTATATTCAGGGGAAATGTCGCACCAAAATGAGAAGGGGATCCAAGCAGAGGTGCACCCACTAACAGACAGCACCCAGTCTGATAGAGATAAATAGATAAAAAATGGAAGTGGGGCACTCACTTAGAAGTATAGGGGTCTAATTTTTATTGAGGTGATTAAGATAGTGACAATGGATATCACTATAACACAGTAAAATAGCGTATAATGTATTACATCAGATATCAAAATAATCATAAAAGTGGAGCAGGATAAAATTAAGGCACTATCGACAATAAACAGTACATGTAGCTAAGTACAATAATAAAACCGTTAAAAATACTGAAAATGGTAAGATATATGGTTAAATATGGATCCCAATAAATACAATTATAAGTTCATGTATCAACCGTAGGGACATTCACTAACTGAATCCTGAGGGATAATTCCGTATGGGGCAATTCGTTCCGGTAACCAGTCTTTCAAAGGTGATCTCAAAGAAATATGACAAAGTCCCCAGCGTATGCAGCTAATGAGATATTACTGTAGATCAGTTTAGCTGCTACTACGCACAGCGGCGTCCCGCTGTAATTGCGATCGCTTATGAGTGGAATATAAGTCCTTACCCGAGGCTCCTGGATAGCGGTTCCTCGACACGGTGCGTTGATGTACTGCTCCGGTCTCAAGGATAGATGTCCTGTTTTGAAATTCGCGCCGATGGAAATGTTTGTTGCACGAGGTGTATGTGACCTGCGTGGTGTAGCACCGATAGTTGCGGTGATAACTTTGGCGCACAGGCAATAGTTTTCAGGTTTCTCGGGCTAGTGGACCCACTCGTCCTGGAGAGGGGGGGATACCAAACGCGTTTCGGGGATTTACAAGACAGACCCCTTCTTCAGTGGTTCGAAGAAGGGGTCTGTCTTGTAAATCCCCGAAACGCGTTTGGTATCCCCCCCTCTCCAGGACGAGTGGGTCCACTAGCCCGAGAAACCTGAAAACTATTGCCTGTGCGCCAAAGTTATCACCGCAACTATCGGTGCTACACCACGCAGGTCACATACACCTCGTGCAACAAACATTTCCATCGGCGCGAATTTCAAAACAGGACATCTATCCTTGAGACCGGAGCAGTACATCAACGCACCGTGTCGAGGAACCGCTATCCAGGAGCCTCGGGTAAGGACTTATATTCCACTCATAAGCGATCGCAATTACAGCGGGACGCCGCTGTGCGTAGTAGCAGCTAAACTGATCTACAGTAATATCTCATTAGCTGCATACGCTGGGGACTTTGTCATATTTCTTTGAGATCACCTTTGAAAGACTGGTTACCGGAACGAATTGCCCCATACGGAATTATCCCTCAGGATTCAGTTAGTGAATGTCCCTACGGTTGATACATGAACTTATAATTGTATTTATTGGGATCCATATTTAACCATATATCTTACCATTTTCAGTATTTTTAACGGTTTTATTATTGTACTTAGCTACATGTACTGTTTATTGTCGATAGTGCCTTAATTTTATCCTGCTCCACTTTTATGATTATTTTGATATCTGATGTAATACATTATACGCTATTTTACTGTGTTATAGTGATATCCATTGTCACTATCTTAATCACCTCAATAAAAATTAGACCCCTATACTTCTAAGTGAGTGCCCCACTTCCATTTTTTATCTATGGTCACATTATGTTCAGGGCTGTTTTGTTTTGAATTCATTGTTACATTAATTAATAGCGACACTAAAATTATTCATTGAACAATACCCAAAACATTACTTAGAGCTTAGTTAATTTGGCTCTATGGTCCATTGATACAAGATGTACACAATCTTACTAACTATTAGCAGAAGACTGGAAATGCTAATCATTACTAATTTATTCCACAGTGGAAAGCTTTTGTGGGCAATTAACTTTCCTGACAGTAATCTGGAATAGTTTCTGCAATAGCTGATTTTGAATATGTTCACTGGTAAAATGCTAAAAAAAAAATTCTCAACAGCAAAAAAAAATAAAAATGCTTTACTATTATGCTGTATATATATATATATATATATATATATATATATATATATATATATCTAAAATCCACAAAAATCAGTCAATTACCCACTGTGCCCATGATCACCAGATGAACATCTGGAATGTTCACATGAACAAAAGACCACAGCATCACAGGCTCTAAATGTAGCTCCAAACCGTTTATTCAGTCATGTCCACCATACAAAAATGCGACGTTTCAGCAATACAAATGCCTTTTTCAAGCATAAGATCAAAGTGCACATTAGACACATATATACCTCCACCTAACACACCATTGCTTAAATCACAGATGTCCTTTATCTATAATTAAGCACAGTCCAGTCATTCCTCCCTTGTTCTACACAATAGTCTTATAAACATGATGAATCTGGCTGAGTGCACGAAACTTACCTTTATTGAAGTGTGCATCAGGGTTCATCTATGATGCTCCTATGAACATTGTAAAATGTTCCTCTGGGTTTTGGCACTCATGCTTCTAGAAAAGCTAATTGACCTGCTTGTGTACCATTCAAGAACTATTTCTGCAATATGTCGTTACACTGTTTTAGGGTCCATTCACACGTCCGTTGTTTCTTTCCTGATCTGTTCCGTTTTTTGCGGAACAGATCTGGACCAGATCTGGACCCATTCATTTTCATTGGGTCCTGAAAAAAATCGGATAGCACAATGTCAGATTTTTTTTCAGGACCCATTGAAAATGAATGGGTCCAGATCTGGTCCAGATCTGTTCAGCAAAAAGCGGAACAGATCAGGAAAGAAACAACGGACGTGTGAATGGACCCTTACACAGGTTTTTTGTTTGGTCCTCGAGTAGAGAAAATGTTAGAGTCTCTGATCTATGGCAATGGAGTAAAGTTCACAGACACTAAGAAGAGCACCTGTTAGATCCTTTTGGGGGCAAAAAGAAAATCTTCAAGTTGAAACCCAGACAGACATTTTCTGATCTCTTGACACTAGGCATATGGATGTGGAGATAAAAAAAAATCTCCTTTGTATGGTACAAGACCCAATCAGAGGGTCTCCCCAAGAATAACAAAAATCTATGCACTAGAATTCAGAAAATTCCTTCCAGATATCTTTGTCCTTGACAAAAACAAGAATCCATGTCATCTTCATCTCCTCTAAGTATTTTGTAAAATGAGTTATTAGAACAAGTAGCAACTTTAGAGAAAAGTTCCTGGTGAAGATGAAATTCAAAATGAAGACTATTCAATCAGTCAGGGTATTTTTGATGAAGGACGAACGCAATACATCTCATGGATATCTGCCTGTCGAACCCCATGTTACCCAGGCACAGGCAATTTGTTAGAATCACAGTATATACGAACTTGTACGTGCCCATCAGCGTTTTATTTGCTCCCAGAGTTTTTATAAGGATCATAGGAGGTCTCACAGAGTCCCTAAGGATGAAAGGTGTGTCTGAAATCCCATACTTTGATGACTGGTGAGTAAAGGTGTCCTCCAAACAGCTTCTGATGGCTCTGGACACAAACATGCAGCTGTTACAAGATCATGGATTGTAGATCATTTAGAAGGCGTCAAAACTAGTCCCAACTCAGGAGCTGTAATACATGGTTTCATCATAAACTATTATCCGCTAACAATAAATTTGTCATCAGAGAGGAGAGACACAATAATGAAGTGGGCAAGTCACCTTTTTCCTCACTCCAAAGTGTCCTTTTGCTATGACATGAAAGTGTTGGATCTCCTATCTTTATTATAGGTATTACTATGGGACATATCTTATAGACGATATACACACTCCTTAGAACAGATGTCAGAAGAGCCTAAAGATGGGGATTTTTGGATGTATCCATCAACTGGCAAAGAGCTAAAGTGGTGGCTAAAACCCCAGCATCCACTACATGGCAAATTTCTGATTTCCCATCCTCAGAAAAGTCCTCACTACACATGACTCCACCTGTGACTCGGGTATACATGTAGACAGATTGTGGGTCCAGAAAATGTGGCATAAGAAGAAGGGATTGTCATCTAACCTGAAAGATCTCAGTTTTGTCAGAGTGGCCTTAGCTCACTTCCAACCACCAAATGTTTATTCAATCAAGGTAATTTACAAAAAATAAACAGGCTGCAAGGAGCTTTATCCAGGGGAGGGGAGGAGGGGAGACTCAATTCTACAATTTTCTCTTGGATAGTGAAAACGTGTATATATATATATATATATATATATTAAGGGATCGCTCTCTCCCAGGGGTCAGCAATGACATACTTCGCATCAAACAGGAGGATTAAAGTTCATAATGTGCTTTATTGTGGGCACTTCAACATAAACAGGTGAACCCTCCCCAGTAATATCATAACTGGGGAAGGTAAGACTCCAGCACTAGCATAGTAAAATAGTAACATAGTATATAAGGCCAAAAAAAGACATTTGTCCATTCAGTTCGGCCTGTTATCCTGCAAGTTGATCCAGAGGAAGGCAAAAAAAAAAACTGTGAGGTAGAAGCCAATTTTCTACAATTAAGGGGGAAAAAAATTCCTTCCCGACTCCAATTAGGCAATCAGAATAACTCCCTGGATCAACGACCCATCTGTAGTAGCTATAGTCTGTAATATTATTACACTCCAGAAATACATCCAGACCCCTCTGTTCTTTTAGTGAACTCCCCATCACCACGTTCTCAGACAGAGAGTTCCATAGTCTCACTGCTCTTACCGTAAAGAATCCTCTTCTATGTTTGCGTACAAACCTTCTTTCCTCCAGATGCAGAGGATGTTCCCTTGTCACAGGAATAGTCCTGGGGATAAATAGATGATGGGAGAGATCTCTGTACTGACCCCTGAGATATTTAAACATAGTAATTAGATCTCCCCTCAGTCGTCTTTTTTCTAGAGTGAATAACCCTAATGTTGATAATCTTTCAGGGTACTGTAGTCCACCCATTCCAGTTATTACTTTAGTTGCCCTCCTCTTAACCCTCTCTAGCTCTGCTATGTCTGCCTTGTTCACAGGAGCCCAGAACTGTACACAGTACTCCATGTGTGGTTTGACTAGTGATTTGTAAAGTGGTAGGACTATGTTCTCATCACGGGCATCTATGCCCCTTTTGATGCAACCCATTATTTTATTGGCCTTGGCAGCAGCTGCCTGACACTGGTTTTTACAGCTTAGTTTGCTGTTCACTAAAAGTCCTAGGTCCTTTTCCGTGTCAGTGTTACCCAGTGTTTTATCATTTAGTATGTATGGGTGACTTGCATTATTCCTTCCCATGTGCATGACCTGCCCAATCTATCCAGATCCATCTGTAGCAGTATACTGTCCTCTTCCATGTCAATTACTTTACACAGTTTAGTGTCATCTGCAAAAAATTATATTTTACTGTGCAAGCCTTCTACAAGACCATTAATAAATATATTGAAGAGAATAGGGCCCAATACTGACCCCTGAGGTACTCCACTAGTGACAGTGATCCAATCTGAGTGTGTACCGTTAATAACCACCCTCTGTTTACTATCACTGAGCCATTTACTTACCCACATACAGACATTTTCTCCTAGTCCAAGCATTCTCATTTTATATACTAACCTTTTATGCGGTACAGTGTCAAATGCTTTGGAGAAGTCCAGATATACGACATCCATTGATACGCCGCTGTCAAGTCTAGAACTTACCTCCTCATAGAAACTGATTAAATTAGTTTGACATGACCAATCCCTCATAAAGCCATGCTGATATGGCGTTATTTGCTTATTTTCATTGAGGTACTCCAAGATAGCATCTCTTAGAAAACCTTCAAACAGTTTACCCACGACAGATGTTAAACTTACCGGCCTATAGTTTCCGGGCTCTGTTTTTAACCCTTTTTGAATATTGGCACCACATTTGCTATGTGCCAATCCTGTGGAACACTCCATGTCAGTATAGAGTCCTTAAATATCAGAAATAAGGGTCTGGCTATGACATTACTTAATATGCTTATATACTTAGGATACAGGGGTGTATGCCATCTAGGATACAGGGGTGTATGCCATCTGGTCCTGGCGATTTGTCTATATTAATCTTTTTAAGATGCCGCTGTACTTCTTCCTGGGTCAGACAGGGCACTTTTAATGGGGAATTTACTTTTATATTCTGCATTTCATCTGACAGTTTATTTTCTTCAGTGTATATAGTGGAGAAAAAATATTTAATAACTTTGCTTTCTCCTCATTGCTCTGTGCAACTCCTCTCTCATTACTCTGTAGAGGGGCGATACCTTCAGATTTATACTTTTTACCATTTATATAATTGAAAAACATTTTAGAGTTAGTTTTGCTCTCTTTCGGTCTCTAGTTTGGCTGCTTTTATTAGTTTTTTACATATTCTATTTTTTTTCCTTATAGTTTTTGAGTGCTTCCTCGCTACCCTCCTGTTTTAGTGATTTAAATGCTTTATTTTTGTCATTTATTGCTTTCTTTACAGTTCTATTTATCCACATGTTTTTTTTTTCTTGTTTCTTAACCTTTAAATTCCCATACGTTATGTACCTCTCACAATTAGAATTTAGGATGCTTTTAAAAATATCAAATTTTGTGGCTGTATTTTTTTATTTTTGAGGACTTTCAGTTTGTTAGGCATATGGCCTCTCTTAGTTGGCTAAATTTAGATTTTTTGAAGTTTGGTATTTTTGTTCCTCCCTGAAGAAACACTGTTTTGAATGATAATTGAAAGGTTATTACTTTATGGTCACTATTTCCCAGGTGTCCCCTGACCTGCACATCTGTTGTTCTGTCAGGTCTATTGGTTACTACTAAGTTCAGTATGGCCATCCCTCTAGTCGGGTCCTGAACCAGTTGGGAAAGGTAATTGTCTTTGGTTATTGCCATGAACCTGTTTCCTTTATGAGATATACAAGTTTCAGTTTCCCAGTCTATAATAACGACCTCATTATGATTTTCCGCCTCGTCTATCTCACTTAGTAGCAGATTTTCTGTGGACTCTGGTACATTAGGTGGTTTACAATAAACTCCTATTAGTAATTTATTATTGTTTTTGCCTCCATGTATTTCTACCCACAGTGACTCCACATGTTCATGTCCCTCACTTGTATCTTCCCGGAGTATGCGCTTTATACAGGACTTTACATAATGGCAGACCCCTCCCCCTCTCCGATTTTGGCGATCGTTTCTAAACAGACTGTAACCCTGTACATTAACTGCCCAGTCATAGCTATCATCAAGCCATGTCTCAGTTATTCCCACTATGTCATAGTCCTCCTCACTCATCACTTATTCCAGTTCCCCAGTTATATTACAATGTGATTAGTAGAACTACAAGTAACAGCACACTGCTAGTCAATCGCACAAAGATATAAGCAAATACTAAATGAAAAATAAGCTGCTTGTTGGCCATACTTACTGCAAGGGCAGTTAGAAGCTCTTTGCGCATATAATTGTTAAAAAATATGTCGGGCCCATCTACCGAATGATAAGAGGCATGTGTAGGATATAGCTGGGTGATACTTTTCCCAGATTGTAGGCTGTAAGCCCAGGAGAGGCATGTTAGAGTAGGCCCCATCTGATGAGAAGCCACCTTGTCGTTCGGTAGATGGGCCTGACATATTTTTGATCAATTATATGCGCAAAGAGCTTCTAACTGCCCTTGCAGTAAGTATGGCCAACAAGCAGCTTATTTTTCATTTAGTATTTGCTTATATCTTTGTGCGATTGACTAGCAGTGTGCTGTTACTTGTAGTTCTACTAATCACATTGTGTTTCAGCCAAGGTAGCGTGCACCTGCGTTCTCAAATTTACTTACTATGGAGGTGCTGGTTCGTTTGTTTTTCTTCCCCAGTTTTATTAGTATACATACATTTAAGAGGCTTATGTACATTTTGTACCCTACACTTTTTCTTCTGAGCTGTTCTAGTCCATCCTTCAATTTCTCCCCCAGTCCCATTACCCTCCCCCCAGTCCCTAGCTTAAACACTCCCCCAACGTTCTAGCCATCTTCTCCCCCAACACATCTCCTTCCTCTTTGAGGTGCAATCCATCCCTACAATAGAGCCTGTAGCCAACAGAGAAGTCGGACCAGTTCTCCAGGAACCCAAACCCCTCCTTCCTATACCAGTTTTTGAGCCACTTGTTAACCTCCCGCTGCCTTTTGTTGTGTGGTTCGTGGTACCGGTGAGTATTTTGGAAAACACTATCTTTGAGGTCCTTCCCCTAAGCTTTTGACCTAAATCCCTAAAATCATTTTTAAGGACGCTCCAACTACCTCTAACTTTGTCATTGGTTCCGATATGGACCATGACCGCTGGATCTTTTCCAGCCCCTCCCAGTAATTTGTCAACCCAATCCAGGATGTGTCGAACTCGAGCGCCAGGAAGACAACACACAGTCCGACGATCCTGGTCTTTGTGACAGATTGCCCTATCTGTAGCTCTAATAATTGAGTCCCCCACTACCAGCACCTGTCTGGCCTGCCCTGCTCTCCTGGTCCCCTGCTTACTGGAGCTGACATTCCCCTGACTGGAAGAGGAAGTGTCTGGCTGCAGCATGACAGAAAAAAAATAAACACCTGCTCGTCTAGGCACTGATACATTTGTGTTTTCCCTAACTCCCCTCTAAGCGTAGTTCACACACAGGATAAGATCCGGCTTTTCTCAGCCCGAAGGTCCAGCAGCCTCCTGGCTGTGACCTACACCAGTACCTTGGGGGGATATAGTCCAGAAGTCCTCCCGACTCTGACCATGCAAACCTCTTTCCGCAGGTGTCGATGGGTCCCCCAAAACTCAGGCTTTCACACAGCCCCTTGGCCCCTCAGCCCTCCTGGCTGAGACCACACAGAACCTCTGCAGGCTTACGTTCCCAAGTCCTGATGAGAGAGGTCTGATACACAGTTGGTTCCCTGTACAATGTAGTCCCCACTCTTCTCTGTTGCAGCAGCAGATGTAGGAGTACCACCGTTCTCTTTGAGAAACCCAGAGGAAGTTTCATCCCGTGTCCCTTTAAGTGCTTTGTCTGTGTCTTCTGCAGTATTCTGTGCTTCTTTTTCTGCCTCTTCTACCTGGCACTTTAACTGTTTCATATGAACATTACTTTTCTCTGCCTGGTCTTAATACTGTTCAGCATTGCGCCTTTCATCTTCCAGTTGCATTAGCACATCCTTCAGCTTTTTCTCCGAGCGACGGACTTGTTTATTTGCAACCTGTCTTTTGTTTCAGTATCAAGCTGTTCCTCCAGTTGTGCGATCTTTGCTTCCAAGGCTGTGATGGATGCCTTGAATTTGGATTTAATAGAGTCTTCCAATTCTTGCAATTTTGCTTTTAACTTCTTGTTTTGTCGATCCAATTGCTTACGGGCATTCAAGTTCTTCTGATCATTACTACATTCTGCATTCAGATCAGCATTCATCTGGTCAATCTGGAGAGTAGCCTTTCTCAGTCTGTCATTGGCCAATTCAGTATTACCCTGTTCCTCCTTCAGTTTTTCCTCCAGTTGTGCAATGCGAGATTCTAAATATCTTTTCTTCTAAAGCCAGCACCTCTACCACTGCTATTTGCAATTTCATCTTCCAGTTGGGCTGGCCTTTTGGCACGCTCTGCCACAGCAAGCTCCAGGGCCGTCTTTAACGTGGGGCAAGAGGGGCAGCTGCCCCGAGCCCAGTTGGTCCTGGGGGACCCAAGGCAGCTGCCTCTTGAGCGCTGGCCACTGGTGATGTGGGGGGCGGCGGCAGGGCACAGGGAGATGAGCGCTTCCATTGTGGAAGCACTCATCTCCATAGTCATCTGTATCGCCGTCCTCAGGACAGCGATACAGATGGAAGTGCTTCGGCGAGGCAGGGGAGGGAGAGGCGTCTCCCTTCCCTGTTCCTCTAATAGGCTCACAGGCCGGTGCAGGCGGCAGGATGACTTCATCGCGCAGCCTGAGCAGTACAGCTACTGGCACATGATTGGGGGGCATCTATGGGAGCACCTGTTACTGGGAACATGATTGGGGGAATCTATGGGGGCACCTGTTACTGGCACATGATTGGGGGGCATCTATGGGGGCACCCGTCACTGGGACATAATTGGGGGTATCTATGGGGGCACTTGTTACTGGCACATCTATGGGGGCACTTGTTACTTGCACATGATTGGGGGCATCTATGGGGGCACCTGTTACTGGCACATGATCGGGGGGCATCTATGGGGGCACTTGTTACTGGCACATGATTGGGGGGCATCTATGGGGGGACCTGTTACTGGCACATGATTGGGGGGCATCTATGGAGGCACTTTTTACTGGAACATGATTGGGGGCATCTATGGGGGCACTTGTTACTGGAACATGATTGGGGGGCATTTATGGGGGTACTTGTTACTGGCACACAATTGAGGGCAACTATGGGGGCACTTGTTACTGGCACATGATTGGGGGGCATCTATGGAGGCACTTGTTACTGGCACATTATTGGGGTGCATCTGTGGGGACACATCTTACTGGCACATTATTGGGGGCACTGTGGGGGCATCTATGGGGGCACTTCTTACTGGCACATTATTGGTGGCACTTCTTACTGGCACATTATTGGGTGGCACTATGGGGGCACTTACTGGCACATTATTGGGGGCATCGAATGAGGCCACAAAGAAGCGGTATTTCATATGGGTAATGGGGAGAGGAACACTATGGGGGCTTCTACAGAGGCCACAAAGAAGGTTTTTTTTATATGGGGGGCTTTGTATAGGAGTATTTTATACTGGGGCACATTATGGTGGGTACTATGGGGAAGGGGAGAGAGGAGTACTATGGGCTCATCTATGGGGGTACTAAGAGGGGTATTTTATACTTGAAAATTATGGGGGACACTGAGGGCATCTACTGGGGCACTATATATGGGGCATTTTAAACTGGTACATTATGGGGGGCACTAGGAAGAAGGGGAGAGGGGCATTATGGGGCATTTACTGGGGGCACTATATAGGAGTATTTTATACTGGCACATTACAGGGGCCCTATGGGGGCATTAGCTCAACTGGGGGTGTGCTGCTACGCAGTTAAAATCTATATAGTTTAATTCATATGATATTCTATATTTGTTTATATGCTCCCATCCAGTGGCCGTTTTTGGTAATGCACTTGTTTTTCTTGTTCTTGATATCTGTGATTAATTTCCTTTCCTTGCTCCACCCCTTCTTCTGTGTACTTCACTTCCTGTATTTTCATACTGCTCCAGCCATATGTACAGGTACACATGCATTCTCATGTACGCTTATGAAAGCATCATCTTTTGACCGCACAATACTGGAATCCATCTGTTCTGCTGTACTGTTATCTGGCTTACAGAATAAAGCAACTTACATGGATAAATTCGGTGTTGGTGAGTTCAAGCTATTTGATAAGGATTGTCCGCAGTGATTATATCTACTTACACAGGCCAGGCATAGAGGTCTCACTAGGAATAAATCGCTATTACAATAATTGGAGTCAGAATAGGGGCATTAAAAGGGGGTATTTTTTGTACTGCACACTATAAGGAGAATTATTACTACTGGGGGCATTATGATGGGCTTTATTACTACTGGGGGTCTATGGGGAACATGATTACTAGTATGGGCACTATGGGAGCATTATTACTTCTGGGGCACAGTGGGGACATGTTGGGGGCACTGTAGAAGCACTATTACTACCATGTGTGCTCTAGCAGATAATTATTCCTATTGGTGGGACTTTTGGAAGCACTATTAGTGTCAGGGGCACTATTTTCTGGGCGCAGTTACTTTAGGGCACTGTGTGCCAATAATTATTTAAGGGCACTATCTGCATGGTACTACTATTACCAGGGGGTTTATCTGTTTCAGCAGTATAGTATTGGGGAGCACAGCGGCACAGTATTGGGGGTGGTAGGATGATTTGTCCAGAAGAAGGGAGGATGATGGAAAAGTAGTAAACTAAGATTTTGTTTGTCAAACTGCAGACGAGAAATGGCAGAAAAATGGTGGTCTGGTCTAAAGGTCAGAAAGGAGAAGATGAGGAAAGAGAACATCTACATCAAAGAGACATCACTGGATGTAAGAGGTATGTGGCACTGTATTACCCTGTATGTAGGGGTGGATGGAGGGGTTAGTAGTACAGAACTACCTGCACATTGTAAAGAAAAAAATAAAAATCTGAAAAATACTATATATTTGTGCCAGAAGTTGTGGTTTTTACATTTTTTTAATAATGATCAAGCCATTTAATTTGATACTTTTGTGCTGATTCTTTTTTTTCTCTATATTAAGGGACGCTATAGTCACCAGAACCACAACAGCTAAACGTAGCAGTTCTGGTGTCTATAGCATGTCTCGGCAAGCATTTTAATGTAAACACTGCCTTTTCAGAAAAAAAGGCAGTATTTACATTACTGCCAAGGAACACTCATCATTATTAAAGTTTACTACTCTACGAGGTGTGTGTTTTTATTTTTTTGTGTGTTGTGGTGGAGGGCCTGATTGCATGCTAGGGTGTAGGAAGGCAGGATCCAGAGGGCCCAAGTAAATTCTTGCCCAGGGTCCAATCAATATTAAAGACGGCCCTGCTCTCCTCCTGCATATGGATCCTCTACGCCTCCAGACTTTTAAGTTTCTTTTCATTTTCTTTAGACTGACTTAAAATATCATCCCTGGATGCTCTAGTGTCTTCCAACTCTTTCTGGGAATCCTTCCTTTGCGCCTGCAATTTACGCTGTTGTTTGATGGCTTCTTCTCAATTTTTGTTTGCAGAGTCAATTTGTCTTTTAGATCCATCTTGAGCTTCTTTCTGGCTGCTACAGCCAATGAATGTTGCTTCCTTTCATCTTCAAGCTCTGCTTCCATTTCTTTTACTTGTCTGACAAGTTGTTTCTTCTTGTCCTCCCTCTGCTCATCATGTCCTTGCAGATCTCTCTCAAATTGTGCCCTCAGAGCTCGCAGATTAACTTCTAAGCGCAACTTGGCATCCTCTGTGGCTTATAATTCATCTTCATCAACCCTGCACCCGAGCTCACTAACCATAGAAAACTGTGAAGACTGCTTATCCGCACCTGGTACATGTGGTACACCCTTCAGCACTAACAAAATAACTAAATAATGTTGTCATAAAAGGCAGAAAGATGCTCAAATCCCCATATGCTGTTGCGCATATATAATAGGGGGAGCAAATCCTGCAATGTTCGCTGTGTGTCGGACTTTATGCCCCTGTAATAGCCCATACGGCCCCTGTAATTGCCCATACGGCACAGGCAGGTTACCGTTAGGTCCCGTGCCACTTTGAGAGACCTTGACGGGGTGCGTTGGCTCCGGTATGTTCTTGATATAAGAATATATTGGCGAAAGTCTCATTTTAATATCAGTGTGAGGGTTTAGCCATATATTGTCAATTGCATTTTCCATTGTAGTGCACAATTTTTCTTTGTAAATGTTTACACCCTGCAGCACTGCCACACTTTACTGCACATTTATCACAGTAGGTTCCCTCAGCTATGTGCTCTAAAACTTAATCAGCATCTTTAAATCACATACAATTTTACCAGCAGGGTGAGGTTTTTCCCCGATCACAAGCTGCATAGGAAAGGGGATGTAATAATAATCATCATATATTTCAGATGACCCTACATTTTCATCATGCCTTTCAGTTAAGTTGACATGTTCACTCTGAACCATTGTTTTTAATGGTCGTTTCACCGAAACGATTGTGTATACTGTGCAACTCCCTTACACCTTCATTTAAAGGGATAGGTGCAGATTCTGCAGGAGTTATGTTACTTACTGCAGAAAGGTCTCCATTTCCCCACAGCTCCCAGAACAAGGGGAAATCACCTCCCAACCTTACATCATGCACGAGCTTGTTAGAACCATCATGTTCATAAGTCCCAGTTATCACTGGAGTCTCACCCTCAATGAGAGCCACAAAATCATACTTGCTATTCCCATGTATGTCCGGCACACTTAGCATTTTGTTCAACTCATAGTCACCAGCTACCAAGCTGGCATGTACCAAGCTCACCTGGTTCCCTGCGTCCAACAATGCTTGTGCTTGGACTAGACTGTTATTTACCACAATGTCACACATTTTTGTCGCAGTATCTAGTCCCGGTGTCTTAACACCTACCGGCTCAGCAGGTAGCGACTGCTTCTGAGGTCGTAGAGCCCTGGTCAGTAACATGCCCAACCTCCAGAGCCTTGCTCACTATCACATTGTCTCCTACACCAGTAATAAGAGGAATGGTCTTACCACTTGACCAGTGTCAGACTGGGGTGCCTAGGGCCCACCGTACAGATACATTCAAATAATCCCTGCTCACACAGCAGCAAGACGCTACAAGGTGATTGATTATGGGGGTCTCCACAGCAAATTTGAGAAGGTAAGTCCCTGGGAAAAGAAGGTACTAGCTGGCCACCTGATCGCATCAATAGTAATAAACTGTGAAGTTTATTAAATTATCTACCCATATATTATATGAAAATAGGCTGGTTGTGGTGCTATACACTGCCTATCTATATCTACAGTATATCTATATCTAGTGCAGTAACTATAGTGTGTCATGTCTCATGTGCCATTTGTTCAGGGGGTGGGAGACTAGGGGTCCACTTTGCTCAGGGGCCCACCAGGGGATTCACCAGTACCCTTGTGGGCCAGTCCGAGCCTGCACTTGACGTCATGGGTTTTGCACTCCCGGGAGATGTGGGTGCTGGTGCTGCAGGGACAACTCCCCCAAAGTAATCATCCTTCTCCTGGATCTTGGGAACCTCCTGCCCTTGGTTCCTGGTGCCATGATGACATAAAGGCTCCTCAATGCAGTGGTTGCCATGGGAATCGCCTTGACCTTGAATCCAGTCTTCTCTCTCAGGATGATGAGTCACACACTTTTCCTCTGATTCTCCAGCCGCACAATTGGAATCTCTATCTCTGCTCCATAGCTGCCAAAAAAATGGAAATTCTCTACCCAGCACAAATTCTACCTCCAGGATCTTACATTTCAAGAGCTCCCACTTTACAGAGCCATAGTCCGTTACAAAAGGTCAGAGCCACCATGGTATCTGTCTCTGGCCCCCTATCCAAGAAGTCCAGTATGGCAGGCATAACCCGGGACACTTGTTGGCGAGCATCTAGAATGACTCCCAGCGGGATTTCCCAAATCACCAAATTGCAGGATCTTTCATATGTTTTGTCATATCTCCTGATCAACCAATCATCCATTGCACAGTCCTCCAGCTGGCAACATTCCCACCAATACTTTGCTTCACCTGATGGACTGCCATTCGCTTGTAGGGGTTCATCCACAGCAGTCTCTCTTTGCCATGCATTGGCCTGCCTCAGCTGCTTGTTGAGATCCTCAATCCACTCTTATAGCAACAGACAGTCCTGTAGCAACACATTTTCTGCAACTTGGGCTTCTGGCCCTTTAAATTTTAGCAAGTTTTCCTTGCAACACAGCAGAAGTGTCCAGATTAGCAAGAACAGCAGCTTCACCGGGCAAACAGGCTTCCGGCCCTTTAATTCCAACACAGTAACAAAGCAGCAGCTTTATCAAGACATTGAGTTTCCAGCCCTTTAAATGTCCAACTCAATTTCATGCAAGATGGCAACAGTATCTGGATTAGCGGCATTCAGCAGCACCTGCTCCTTTTGTCATGCCGTTTCCCCTAGCAACAACGTTGTGCCCTTTTAGCATAGATACTGCCAGCATCCTCCACCATATGAAAGGGATCGCTCTCTCTCAGGGATCGACAATGACAGACTTCACCTCAAACAGGAGGTTTAAAGTCCATACTGTACTTTACTGTGGGCACTTCAACATAAACAGGTGAACAATCCCCAGTTATATCATCACTGGGGAAGGTGAGACTCCAGCACCAGCATGCCAGAACAAAACAAAATAAACACCTGCCCGTCTAGGCACTCACTAATACATTTGTGTTTTCCCTAACTCACCTTTAGGGTCCATTCACACGTCCTGTTTTTTTTCATCCTGAAAAACGGTCCGTTTTTTGCGGATCCGTTGTTCCTGAAAATGTTTCCGTATGTCATCCGTATGTCATCCGTTTTTTGCGGATCCGCAAAAAACGGGAACATGTATACATTTCAATAATCAAATAAAGTTGTTTGGATTTCTTTGAAAAAAAATTGAAAAAAAATAAATAAATAAAATTGTTATGTGTTTCCTGGAACGGAATCCGCAAAAAACGGATGACATACGGAATGACATCCGATTGTCATCCGTTTTTTGCGGATCCATTGACTTTGTATTGTACCAGGATCCGATTTTTCAGGACAAGAATAGGACATGTTTTATATTTAAACGGACATGCGGAACGGAACAACGGAAACGGACAGCACACATTGTGCTGTCCGATTTTTTCCAGGACCCATTGAAAATGAATGGGTCCAGATCTGGTCCTGATCTGTTCCTGAAAAAACTGAACAGATCAGGAAAGAAAAAACGGACGTGTGAATGGACCCTTAGGCCTCTTTCATACAACCGTATGGCTTTTTCAGTGTTTTGCGGTCCGTTTTTCACGGATCCGTTGTTCCATTTTTTTTTCCGGTGTGTTTCCATTTCTGTTCCGTTTTTCCATACGACATATACAGTATACAGTAATTACATAGAAAAAATTGGGCTGGGCATAACATTTTCAATAGTTGGTTCCGCAAAAACGGAACGTATACGGAAGACATACGGATGCATTTCTGTATGTGTTCTTTTTTTTTTGCGGACCCATTGACTTGAATGGAGCCACAGAACGTGATTTGCGGGCAATAATAGGACATGTTCTATCTTTCAACGGAACGGAAAAACGGAAATACGGTAACAGAATGCGTACGGAGTACATTCCGTTTTTTTTGCGGAACCATTAAAAAAATGAATGGTTCCGTATACGGACCGTATACGGAACGCAAGAAACGGCCCGTAAATGGGAAAAAAAACGGTTGTGTGAAAGAGGCCTTAAGAGTAGTTCACACACAGGGTAAGATCCGGCTTTTTTCAGCCCTAAGGTCCCGCAGCCTCCTGATTGTGACCACACCAATTAGGGCTCGTTTATCCCCCAGTGATTAAACCCAGCTAGCCTCACCTGGTCAGGTGAATACCTGTGGTGGAATAGGGGTGTGAACTGAAATATCCACCCCCTCCGCACCTCTATCATGTATGAGGCCTGTCACTGCCTCACTATATATATATATATATATATATATATATACAGATATATATTTATATACTAGTGAATCTCAATAAATTAGAATATCATAACAAAGTTAAAGGTAACCTGTCACCTGGAAAACTCATATTAAACCGACCACAGTACCTTACAGGATCCCCCAGTGTGTTTTTCTTTCCTCTTTTTGTTTCTTCATACTTGTTAAAAAACGCTGTTTTAGGCCTCATGCACACGACCGTTGTGTGCATCCGTGGCCGTTGTGCCGTTTTCCGTTTTTTTTCACGGACCCATTGACTTTCAATGGGTCCGTGGAAAAATCGGAAAATGCACCGTTTGGCAGCCGCATCCGTGAGCCGTGTTTCCTGGCCGTGAAAAAAATATGACCTGTCCTATTTTTTTCAAGGCCAACGGTTCACGGACCCATTCAAGTCAATGGGTCCGTGAAAGAACACGGATGCACACAAGATTGGCATCCGTGTCCGTGATCCGTGGCGGTAGGTTAGTTTCATACAGACGGATCCGAAGATCCGTCTGCATAAAAGCTTTTTCAGAGCTGAGTTTTCACTTCGTGAAAACTCAGATCCGACAGTATATTCTAACACAGAGGCGTTCCCATGGTGATGGGACGCTTCTAGTTAGAATACACTACAAACTGTGTACAAGACTGCCCCCTGCTGCCTGGCAGCACCCGATCTCTTACAGGGGGATATGATAGTACAATTAACCCCATCATATCCCCCTGTAAGAGATCAGGGCTGCCAGGCAGCAGGGGGCAGACCCCCCCCCCTCCCCAGTTTGAATATCATTGTGCGGCCCCCCCCTCCCCTGTTGTTAACTGTTGGTGGCACAGTGTGCGCACCCCCCTCCCTCCCTCCCTCTATTGTTTTAATACATTGGGGCCAGTGTGCGCGCGCCCCCCAACCCCCCCTCCCTCCCTCTATTGTTTTAATACATTGGGGCCAGTGTGCGCGCGCCCCCCCAACCCCCCCTCCCTCCCTCTATTGTTTTAATACATTGGGGCCAGTGTGCGCACCCCCCCCAACCCCCCCCCCCCTCCCTCCCTCTATTGTAATCATCATCGGTGGCAGCGGAGTAGAAGATTTTCATACTTACCTGGCTGCTGGCTGCTGCGATGTCTGCGTCCGGCCGGGAGCTCCTCCTACTGGTAAGTGACAGGTCTGTGCGGCGCATTGCTGTCACTTACCAGTAGGAGGAGCTCCCGGCCTGACGCAGACATCGCAGCAGCCAGCAGCCAGGTAAGTATGAAAATCTTCTACTCCGCTGCCACCGATGATGATTACAATGGGGGGAGGGAGGGGGGTGGGGGGGTGCGCACACTGGCCCCAATGTATTAAAACAATAGAGGGAGGGAGGGGGGGTTGGGGGGGCGCGCGCACACTGGCCCCAATGTATTAAAACAATAGAGGGAGGGAGGGGGGTTGGGGGGGCGCGCGCACACTGGCCCCAATGTATTAAAACAAGAGAGGGAGGGAGGGGGGGTTGGGGGGCGCGCGCACACTGGCCCCAATGTATTAAAACAATAGAGGGAGGGAGGGAGGGGGGTGCGCACACTGGCCACCAACGAGTTAACAACAGGGGAGGGGGGGCCCACTGGCCACCAATGAGTTAAAAACAGGGGGGGGGGGGTCTGCCCCCTGCTGCCTGGCAGCACCTGCCAGGCAGCAGGGGGCAGTCATGTACACAGTTTTTTTGTATATTCTAACCTGAAGCGTCTCCATCACCATGGGAACGCCTCTGTGTTAGAATATACTGTCGGAAATGAGTTTCACGATGTAGCTCATATCCGACAGTATATTCTAACATAGAGGCGTTCCCATGGTGATGGGGACGCTACAAGTTAAAATATACCATCGGATTGGAGAAAACTCCAATCCGATGGTATAACAGAACTCCAGACTTTACATTGAAAGTCAATGGGGACGGATCCGTTTGAAATGGCACCATATTGTGTCAACATCAAACGGATCCGTCCCCATTGACTTGCATTGTAATTCAGGACGGATCCGTTTGGCTCCGCAAGGCCAGGCGGACACCAAAATGACTTTTTTTTCATGTCCGTGGATCCTCCAAAAATCAAGGAAGACCCACGGACGGAAAAATGGTCACGGATCACGGACCAACGGAACCCCGTTTTGCGGACCGTGAAAAAAAACGTCCGTGTGCATGAGGCCTAAATGACTGTTGGCGCTGTCTTCGTGTCAGAGTTGAAGTGAAGGGGGCAGCAGACTCCTTGCTTCAAGTAAAGCTAAGCCCGCCCATTACCCCTCCTCTCTACAATTAGATGGATGTGATGCCGGGATTGCGCTCTTCTAGCACATGTGCGGTACGCTGCATGTTACAGCGTGACGGCCGGGCGCGTGATTGAACTGGCCGGCGCATCTGCAGTCAGCAAAAGGCAGGCGGGTGAGTGATCGCGCTGTAACAGGCAGCATACTGCGCATGCGCTAGAAGAGCGCAATCCCGGCATCACGGCAGCATGTCCATCTAATTGTAGAGGAGGGGTAAGGTGGGCTTAGCTTTACTTGAAGCAAGGAGTCCGCTGCCCCCTTGACTTCAAGCCTGACTTGGAGACAGCGCCAACTGTCATTAAAACAGCGTTTTTAACAAGTATGAAGAAACACAAAGAGGAAAGAAAAACATGATTAGCAACACACTGGGGGATTCTGTAAGGTACCGTGGTCGGTTTAATATGCGTTTTCCAGTAATTCAATTAAAAAATGGAAACTCATATTATATAGACTCACTACACAGATTGATCCATTTAAAGCGTTTATTTCTTTTAATGTTGATAATTATGGTTTACAGCTAAATAAAACCCAAAAGTTAGTATCTCAGAAAATTATAATATTATATAAGACCAATTCAAAAAATTATTTTTAATACAGAAATGTTGGCCTACTGAAAAGTATACTTTGTTTCACCTGATGGACTCCCATTCGCTTGTAGGGGTCCATCCCAGCGGGATTTCCCCAATCACCAAATTGCAGGATCTTTCATATGTTTTGTCATATCTCCTGATCAACCAATCATCCATTGCACAGTCCTCCAGCTGGCAACATTCCCACCAATACTTTGCTTCACCTGATGGACTGCCATTCGCTTGTAGGGGTTCATCCACAGCAGTCTCTCTTTGCCATGCATTGGCCTGCATCAGCTGCTCGTTGAGATCCTCAATCCACCCCATAGCAACAGACAGTCCTGTAGCAACACAGTTTCTGCAACTTGGGCTTTTGGCCCGTTAAATTTTAGCAAGTTTTCCTTGCAACACAGCAGAAGTGTCCAGATTAGCAAGAACAGCAGCTTCGCCGGACAAACAGGCTTCCGACCCTTTAATTCCAACACAGTAACAAAGCAGCAGCTTTATCAAGACATTGGGCTTCCAGCCCAAGCCACTCATGACACAGAGACAACATCAGAAGCGTCCTACCTGGGCTAAGGAGAAAAAGAACTGGACTGTTAGTCAGTGGTCTAAAGTCCTGTTTTCACATGAAAGTAAATTTTGCATTTCATTAGGAAATCAAGGTCCCAGAGTCTGGAGGAAGAGTGGAGAGGCACTCAATCCAAGTTGCTTGAATACCTGGTTTATTTGGTTGGGGCTCCTTTTGCATGAATTACTGCATTAATGCGGCGTGCCATGTTGATGAACAGCCTGTAGTTATGGCTACAGTTATCCCTATTTCTTGTGCACCTTTTTCTACCACACTTTTCTTTCCACTCAACTATCCATTTATATGCTTGGCTGCATCACTCTGAACAGCCACCTGCTTTAGCAATAGCTTCAATGATTTCACTGCTTGGCACAACCAGCATGACCAGAAAGTGTAAATTGGATGTTTTTTATTTCATAAATCAGCAATTAAAACAATGCGTTTCGAAGATTCACAAGTCTTTTTTATCAGGTTATGAATGCCATCAACACAAAACCATTGCAGGGGTTTTGTGTTGATTAGCTGATTAGAGTGTGACACCATGGGGTAGAGTTATCAAAAGTGGTGTAAAGGAAAAGTGACTCAGTTGCCCATAGTAACCGATCGGATTCCACCTTTTTTTTTATTTTTTTAGAGCTTCTTTGGTAATAGAAAGGGGCAATCTGATTAGTAGTTAAGAACAACTCAACCAGTTTTCCTTCACACTTTTGATAAATCTCCCCCCATGAGTCTACAACAGGCATCCTCACACTGCGGCCCTCCAGCTGTTGTAAAACTACAACTCCCACAATGCCCTGCTGTAGGCTGATACCTGTAGGCTGTTCGGGCATGCTGGGAGTTGTAGTTTTGCAACAGCTGGAGGGCCGCAGTTTGAGGATGCCTGGTCTACAATATTGAACTTTTTCACAATATTCTTATTTTATTAGATAATCTATAAGTCATAATTATCAACATAAAAAAATTACCGCTTGAAGTATTGTCTGTAATGAATCAATAAAATATATTCACTTTTTGAATTGAACTACTGAAATAAAAGATTTTTTCAATGTTATTCTAATTTATTTAGATGCACTAGTATATCTCCATCGCCTCCATTAGTGTTGAGAGTCCTCAGGAATAGTCTGGAGAGGCAGAGAGAAATAAAAGCCTTTCTCCCATGATAGCCTTGCTTGGCCTGGTTCCCATTTCTGTGATCACTTTAGAAAAACAGTTGCTGGAGTCTACCAGGCATTCCAGACCTTCTCTTCCAGAAGGAGTTTCTTTTTCTTCATCCACACTAGTATCTCAAGGTGTGGAAGCTGGCAAAAACAACCTGTTATACCTAGGATTTCCACTGAGGTTTTTAACACTATGCTAATTTTTTGTTGAATGTATTAAAAGAAAAAAAAAAATCCTTATGGCTCAATTCATCACCATCAAGGCACAGTGGCAAAGCAAGGTTTCTAACCACTATCTTGTCAGGGTTTTCTATGAGAGCCTTAAAGAAATTCCGCACAGCATTTCATTGTCTGTACCTGCTTGAGTTTGTCTATAATGTTAGCTGCCCTAACTATACATCTGTTTAAAACATTAGATAATTAAATGACTCTTTTAAGTTCATCATTTTCACCATCTTAATAGTTGTCAGTATTAGTGAACTACAGGATTTGTCATACAAGGAACCCTATTTTAGAGATGTAGGGTCCATAAGATAAGGACAGAAGGAATGGCACTCCCTTGATGTCAGAAGGACTGTCTTAACATATATCAAAAGGACACATACCTTCAGAAACTCTGAGGCCTGGTTTCTTCAGCGTCAAGGACCCAATAAGAGACAGTGAGAAAGTAATGCCACTAGCATGGTGGATAAAGGGATTTATTGAGAAGTGCTGCCAGTTTCATCAGTCACTCTACTCACTGAACTGCCATGTCCTGGGTTGAACTGGGGCACATACCACTGAAACAAATTTGCAATGCAAACGCATGGTCAATGTCTTCATCCTTCACTGCATAGGCCTCTATTTACCATCAAATATTTGAATGTAGTCTTCAATCCCACCCACTTGATCACTGCTTTGTAGGTCCCATTTGTGACTCTGCTACCGTAAGATATCCAGGAAAACAAAAATGTATTTACCAGAAATTTTCATTTCCTGTAGTCTGTAGCAACAACACTTTCCCTCCCTTTAATAAATTCAATATTGCTTTATAAAAATACACTGGCTCCTTTTTCCTGCTCAGCTTTATAGGGGCCATGGTGATTGGATAATTGATTAATTGATCTTTGCTGCTTATTAAACTGTATCTGTGTAGTTGTACCTGGAAGGCTTTAAACCATTAACCCATTCATGACTGTGCTGCCTATGGACTACAGGAAATGAAAATTTCATGTAAATACATTTCTATTAAATATATTAGTGCATTCGGAAAGTCTGATCCTTTTAAACCCTTTCATAGAACAGGGGGCACAGAGCACATAACACTATATAATGGGGCACTGAACTCGTAACAATGTATAAGGGGGCACAGAGTGCATAGGTGCACATAGCATATGGTACAGTATGGGAGACCAGAGCATTTGGCAGAACATGAGGGCACAGAGCATGTAGCAGTATATTGAGAGGCACAGCGTCTGTGCCACAGTATGGGGCAGAGAGTGTGTGTGACTATCTTAGAGGGCACTACCAGTAGGGGCACTCTGTCTGTGGTACATTATTTTCAGGGGGCGTACTATGTGGCACAGTGTATGCTGCTATTATATCAAAGGAACAGCGTGTGGCACTAAGAGGGGTTTGTGTTAGTGAATAGTGGATGCTGAAGACGTCAGAGCAGCAAGCTCGGCAGCGATGAGTTGGGGCCTGGAGAAGTCAACTGTGATGCTATTAAAATGAAGGAAAAGAAAGAGAAGAACTCTGGAGGAGATGTCACCTATAAGTCACTAAATGTAAATGCCACTTACTGTGTCTGACTAGTGCTGTAGTCCCTCATATGGTCTACAGTGTGATCGTGGGTGGTAGAATTCTCTTTTGTGAAAAAACTCACAGCATATCTTTACACCTAGTGTTCAGGAGTCAGGACATACTGGGAGTTGTAGTTTCCCACTGCACTGTGCTTAGTTCTCATGCTGTATTTATGTAGTGTGCTCAGCTGTAGGGCTGTATTTACGTCATGGGTCTAGTTCCAGTGCTGTACTTATGCAATGAGCTTGGTTCTGGGCCTGTATTTATGTAATTTGCCTGGTTCTGTTAGCGTATTTATGAAATGAGCTTGGTTCTGGTGCTGTATGTTTGGAATGAGCTTGGTTCTAGTGCTGTGTTTTATGTAATGGGCTTGGTTCTGGTATTGTATATATGTAATGAGCTTGGTTCTGGTATTGTATATATGTTATGAGCTTGGTTCTGGTATTGTATATATGTTATGAGCTTGGTTCTGGTATTGTATATATGTTATGAGCTTGGTTCTGGTATTGTATATATGTAATGAGCTTGGTTCTGGTATTGTATATATGTAATGAGCTTGGTTCTGGTATTGTATATATGTAATGAGCTTGGTTCTGCTGCTGTATTTTTGCAATGAGTTTTGTCCCGGTGCTGTATTTATGTAATGAGTTTTGTCCTGGTGCTGTATTTATGTTATGTGTTTGGTTCTGGTATTGTATATATGTTATGAGCTTGGTTCTGGTATTGTATATATGTTATGAGCTTGGTTCTGGTATTGTATATATGTTATGAGCTTGGTTCTGGTATTGTATATATGTTATGAGCTTGGTTTTGGTATTGTATATATGTTATGAGCTTGGTTCTGGTATTGTATATATGTTATGAGCTTGGTTCTGGTACTGTATTTATATTGTAAGCAGTGTTCTATTGCTGTATTTATGTTTGGTTCTGCTGCTGTATATATATGTAATGACCTTGGTTCTGGTGCTGTAGTTAGGTAATGAGTTTGGTCCCAGTGCTGTATTTATTATGAGCTTGGTTCTGTTGCTGTATTTATTATGAGCTTGGTTCTGTTGCTGTATTTATGTTATGAGCTTAGTTCTGTTGCTGTATTTATTATGAGCTTGGTTCTGTTGCTGTATTTATGTTATGAGCTTAGTTCTGTTGCTGTATTTATGTAATGAGTTTGGTCCCGTGCTGTATTTATGCAAAGAGTTTTGTGCTGGTGCTGTTTTTATGTCATATGCATGGTTATAAGCTTGGTTTTAGTGCTGTATTTATGTAATGAGATTTCTCCTGGTGCTGTATTCATGTTATGAGCTTGGTTCTGGTGGTGTATTTATGTATTGAGCTTGTTATGGCACTGTTACTACTATATCTTAAATAGCACACTGCACATGCTCAATGTCCTCTCCATTTACTGCTGTGAGACTTCAGAAAATAGCTGGGCCGGAGCTCATTGATTTTCCCAAGTCATGTAGCGGTGAATGGAAGGCTGGCAGCACATTCTTGAGATAAGAGTGGGTACCCCAGAGGTGGGAACCATACCGGCACCTGTCAGACCTTTAAGGCATAGCCTAATGATAAGTCATAAATGTCCGAGATGAGCGTATTAGCTGTACATTCTTTTCTACATAAAATTAAGTTACATTTTAAATTTGATACTACTTACTTAGTGTATTTAATTCCCTATCATAGTTGCGGAGTTTGTATGTGTTGGAGGGGATTTAACCCTAAAAAAGCCAGCCCTGTCCAAACACATTTAAAGGGACACTGTCTGGCCTTCTGAGCACATTTAGATCTTTATATGCCCTCCTAGGTTTTGTAATACTGTAAGTTTCCAATTCATATAAGTATTATCCCTGTGCGCATTGTAAAACGTGAAAAATAATCTTTATAATCACCTGTCAATCAACTGTCCTTTGTGCCCAACGGTGTTCTTTGCACCGCATTTGTGCACAGCCACGCCCCAACTGCCGGATCCTTAGAGACACCCATCTCATTAGAATTCACTTTGCTGGGCGGTATTTTCCTGTTCCCGACATTCGGAGATCCCACGCATGCCCAAAACGAAGTTACGGTCATCGGCCTCAATAGCATCATCTTCGCATGCGCCCGACACCCTCACTCACCAGGATCACATTGCGCCTGCGTCCCCTATGTTTCTATGAGGCCGCTTCAGCCTCTCCATCCTGCGCCTGCGTAACTGTGCATGTCGTAACTTCGTATTGGGCATGCGCGGGATCTATGAATGTCGGGGACAGGAAAATACCGCCCAGCGAAGTGAATTCTAATGAGATGGGCATCTCTGAGGATCCGGCAGTTGGGGCATGGCTGGGCACAAATGCGGCGCAAAGAACGCCCCTTGGGCACAAAGGACAGTTGATTGACAGGTGACTATAAAGATAATTTTTCACGTTTTACAATGCACACAGGGATAATACTTATATGCATTGGAAACTTATTACAAGACCTAGGAGGGCATATAAAGATCTAAATATGCTCAGAAGGCCTGTCAGTGTCCCTTTAAGGTGGAAAACTACCTTATTTTTTAAGATTTTGAAACCGCAACATAATAAAATACAAAACATTTAACAGACAATATATGGCATATGGAAACCAGTCAGTCATGTCCCTTTTTCTTAGAATAATTCCAACATTTTCATACAAACATTTGCAAAAAAAATAAAAATTTAACTTAGTGATCTGGAAAGTAGATCACTAAGAACTGAACAATGAAGACGCTGCTCGCTCACTGCCTCCCTCATACATAGCTAAAACGTTCCATAAATACTGTATATAAATGTGTGTGTATATATACACTACGTGCAGAATTATTAGGCAAATGAGTATTTTGACCACATCATCCTCTTTATGAATGTTGTCTTACTCCAAGCTGTATAGGCTCGAAAGCCTACTACCAATTAAGCATATTAGGTGATGTGCATCTCTGTAATGAGAAGGGGTGTGGTCTAATGACATCAACACCCTATATCAGGTGTGCATAATTATTAGGCAACTAATATTTATGGCACTTCATAATTATTGTTAGATCTTTTTCATTCATACAGAAAATATGAATGAAAAAGATCTAACAATAATTATGAAGTGCCATATGTTTTCGCATATGTGGATTCCCATATATTGAGAAAGAGGAAGAGAAGGTTTTATAGAAATATCTCTTAGAAGGGCAGACTATATAAAAATACAAAGTATAAGGCCGCATGAATAACGCAGGTTTTACCAAGGGTGCGGTTACGGACTACCAGCGGATCTGTCATTTAGTACATCTCTATATATATATATTTATTGGTAGCATGAATTTTGTATGTCTTTTTAACCTTGTAACTATTGGTATAAATTATAATGAAATGTAGAAGTCACAGAATATAATGTTATAACGCTGCTAATTTAGATGGATGTGTAAGCAAATAGCCACTGGGAATCCAAACCAGGATTTGGGGAGGAAAAAAAAAAAGCTGCACAGCAGGTTTGCAAAATCCAATTAGGAAGAGACTTTATAAGGAAGGCTACAAGGGGGAGTCATTACCACTGAGGAAGGGGTATTAACACCCCGAAACGCGTTTGGTGCAAAAAGACCCCCTGACGGACATCAGTTTTACTTGCGGTGATACCTCCAGTGCCCACTTATATCCCAGGACGCGCATCTACATAGGACTTGGACATAGAAGCACGAGATACCAAACACACGTGCAAACAAAGTCCAAGCGCGGAGTGCCGGCTCTTACATCTACGGAGCGGCAGTCACAAGGGATCGTGAGGAACAAGAAAAGCACGAGTGAGGACCGGACACAGACATCCAGTGTACTGGAACACCAGCAAGATAAAGCAACTAGAGAAAAGCAACTTAACTTGAATCAAACAGTGAGTACAGCGGGACGCCGCATACACATCACTGTAACTAAATCACCAACTGATATCCTCTATAAGCAAGAGGTTTTAACATTAAGATCGCATATCTCAAAGAGATTGCACTGCTGCACTTTTCCACAGACTTTGTGAACATTTTAGGACACCTACAACCCAACCATCTGGCGGTATTGCACTGCTTTTAAAGTCAAAATTCCGGATTTTCCATTGTATGATTTATGTGTCATTTTAAGTGTTGTATGCATTTTTTATATAATATATCGGCATACAGAGTGTTATAGTTAGATATTGTATCCATATTTTATTATACTGCTACTATAGTTAGATATTGTATCCATTTTATTATACTGCTATTTTAAACATTACCTCAATAAACGATGTGGTTTCACAGCTAGTGAGAGTGCCCAGTATTTTCTATATATATATATATATATATATACACTGTCCTGTCTGGTTGATATTAGTACACTGTGAGCACTGACGCAGTATGTACAATCTGTAAGCCCGGTGCACCACTGGGAGATGCAGGATAGCCAGGAGTGATCTCCTGCATCTTGCAGCAGCTATAGTTAGTTATCAAGCGTGCTGGGTGTGCTGAGCATACAGATCGCACATATACTGTCTAGTGTTGGGCGCCAATATTCGAATAGCGAATATTAATCACGAATATCAGCACCTCAAGAATTCGCGAATATTTAGAATATAGTGATATAAATGCGTAATTTTGAATATTCAAGTTTTTTTTTTTCCATCAGTAACCTCCCTTCTTGCTTCTGGGCCAATGAGAAGGCTGCAATGTCTTTGTCTGAGCTTAGCAACATCCCTAGCAACCAATAGGAAAGTTGCCTACCCCTTACTATATAAGAACTTCCCCAGCAGCCATTTTCTACAGGCTTTTAAAGTTCTGAGAGAGACAGCAATGTCCTTGCTGTGCTCTGTGCTTTCCACACTACATTAGATGGATAGTTAGATAGCTTATATATATAATACAGATAGTTAGTGGGAGATAGTCAATGTAGGTTATATCCAGATATAGTGTAGCTGTTGCAGTGCAGGGTGTTAGGCAGTGTGATAGGTTCTGCTGTCCATACATATATGCTACAGACATAGTGCTGTGATGTCACAACAATACATAGTGCACCAATCAGTAATATGTAGTCAGACTTGCTAAAATGTAAAGTTTCACGTATTGCGCCAAAAATGTGCATCATTAATTGCCGATTAGCGTCATTGCAAATATATTGGAGCACTCTATCTGCATATAAAGCTATTGTAATGTTCTGCCGTGCCAACCATTTTCTCCAGACTCAGGAAACTTCTAGCAGCTTGAAAAATGTAGCAAAAATGACCCACACCTGTATTGCGCATGCTTTGCGCGAATATTACATGACGATTTTCGCAATCAAGAAAATAATAGCGAGTTCTCGAATTCGCGAATATATGAGGAATATTCTAAAAAATATTTGCAAAATATCGTGAATTCGAATATTGCCCCTGCCGCTTATCTGTCAGCACTCAGTGCTGACAGTGTACAGGCCATCATAGAACATGTCGAAAACCACAGCTCTTTGCTACTGGGACTGAACAGTAGCTCATTGGGATTAAACAGTTGCTCATCTGCTCATTCTACCTGATCTTAAAATACTCTTTCTTTTAGTGGTAACTCTTGTCTACATAGCAAAAAGTAAAATTGTTTTCACAGCATTTTTCAGTTACCGTACAAGAAATGTCATACAAACAGCCACATAAGCAACTAAAGCGGATCAGTATCAACAGTTTTAACGGTATTAACAGCTGCGTATGTTTAGTAAATCTACTCAGAATGTATATCTTGCTTGTGAATAACACCTACTCTATCTTCACATATTTTCCAGGATGTTGTCAATATGGATTTCACAACTGCTTACAGTTTAGGCTAGTTTCACACTAGCGGCAGGGGACTCCGGCAGGCTGTTCCGGCGGGTGAAGAGCCTGTTGGATCCGTCCTGCCGCTAGTTCACTGCCGCTTCAATCCCGGACGTCAATGGGACGGAGCTGCAGTCCGGGGGCACACGTGAACTAGCGGCAGGACGGATCCGACAGGCTGTTCACCCGATGGAACAGCCTGCCGGAGTCCCTGCCGCAAATGTGAAAGTACCCTAACACTGCATTTTGCTTTTTTAGTATTCTATAAACCGCTATATTTTATGGTAAGTTGATTTGTAGCAACTATAAGGCCATTTTGGTACTACTGCAATTTAGCACTAGACATATTCACAACGGTAGACACAGAGCCCCCTATTCTGTGCTATTTATAATATAGCACTAGACATATTCAAAACGGTAGACACAGAGCACCCTATTCTGTGCTATTTAAAATAAATTGCATAAATCCCATGATCCATTACTGTATACTTAACAATTTACTCTCTTTTGCAGCTGAGATTTGAAGTGCAGATGGTGCATATGACTACACCCCAAAAAGCCTTCAAAAAGTTTCACATTAACGATACGGGTTATGGTTTTGCATGCAAGTGCAGTCAGTTTTGCTTGCGATTGTGTACAGTGATTCAGTTTTTTTTCCAGTTTTGATGCATGAAAAAAAAAGAAAAAGAAAAATAACAATCTAAATCTCCTAGCAACCATCAGGGAAAAGCACTGATGCAGTGCGTTTTTCAGGGAAAATGCAGTGCGATTTTCACAAAAGCCCCATTCCCTTCTATAGAACCAGGGCTGCGTGAAAAATGCAGAATATGGAACATGCTGCGATTTACACCTAATGCAGAGACGAATAACAATGCTTATGTACACAGACCCATAGAAATTAATGGGTCAGGATTCAGTGCGGGTGCAATGCGTTCAATTCACACATTGCACCAATATGCAAAAACTTTTTTGGACCTGAGTAGGATAGGGAACTTCAACCGGTTGCGGTCTTGCCACATAGGGCTTGCACTGCAAGTAGGCAGGTAAAGTGAGTGGGGTTCCAGTTAGGACTCACTGTCCGGTGGCAACATTGTTTTAGCATGTTTTGGCACTTACCCTTTAACTTTTGTGTTCCTTCCCATCCTGGTGTGTTCGGGGTTAAGTTGTGTGCAAGGTGGAGCTGGGTGTGGCCTCAAGTCATGACTCTTCTTATACTGGTGTTGTGAGTCTGAGGTCAATTGTTTGAGAAGGAGCTTTGCTCCTCTCTGGATGTTTCACCTGTTCATGAGGGCCTCCTTGTAGAACATCAAGGTCTTTCGCGATGTCTCTCTATGTTCTCCTCCTTATCCTCTACCTTACCTGTTGTTATGTTTTGTGGTGGTGTATGTTCTGGGGTTGTTGTGCATCTAGTTGCTGTTCCATGTCTAGTCAGTTTTTGGTTTATTCTGTCCGGCATGGGAACATAAAGTCAGTAAGCAACTTGTTATTCCACCCAGTCGTTGTGGCAGGTAAGTGCTGCTGCTCCAGTGTGTGTTGTGGACGCTGGGTCTTAGCTGACAATCTGGGTTTTACTCACTGGCTTTCCCTTCCCTTTGTTGCTAGGCCTGTGTGAGACTCCGGGTCATCCGTGTCATGGATAAACCGGTTGTCTTATTCCTGTCTCCTATTTCAGGGATCGTTGGGGTCAGAAGGGCACAGGTTCCAGAGTATGAGCCCCCCTACAATCGAGGCTGGACCATACAGTTAGGAGGTCAGGGTCAGGGATTGGATTAGGGTGGCGTTAGGTGGTCTCCTGCTCCCTTATCCCGGTATCCTGGCCTGGTGGCATTCCATTCTCCCCTGACATTGTACGGTGGGGGGTTTACTCCACTCCCAACAGTGACAGCTGCTTTGAGAAAAGCAAGGTATTTAGACTGCTGTGAGGGACTCTGCTAAGACACCCTGTATTCCACAGTGGACATTGCAGCCATTATTGCAAGAGTATTATTGCCTACTAGTGATGGACGAACATTGAGCGGGAGGATTTGCGAATGCGATCAAATGTTTGCGAACCACAAGTTCGTGGCGGGCCCCATTCACTTTAATGGCAGGCGAACCTGAAAAACCTTCAGGTCATATTTGCAGCCACCAAATACTTACTAGAAGTGCACAAATAGTCCCACAATATGAACAGTGACATACTAGAGGGGGATCAATGACAAAAATTCCTACAAAAAATATGTATTTTAATCATAGGCCATTGTTATGCATCTTAAAGGGAAATTCTCATAAAGAAATAAAAGAAATTGTGATTATGTGGCTGGAGATACATTAGGCTGTCACCATATAACAATTTTACTGTTGGCCAGTGGAGTACAGGCCCCAAACATTAGGCATTCACCGAACAGAAAAGATCAAGTGATTATGTGGCTGGAGGTATATTAGTTGGTAATTGGATATCAATTTTACTGCAGGCCAGAGGAGTAAAGGCCCCAAACATTAGGCATTCACCGGACAGAAGAGATCAAGTTATTTTGTGGCTGGACATATATTAGACGGTCATTTGATGACAATTTTACTGCAGGCCAGTGGAATACAGGACCCAAAAATTATGCATTCATCGTACAGAAAAGATCAAGTAATTATGTGGCTGGAGATATATTAGACGGTCATCGGATAGCAATTTTACTGTAGGCCAGTAAAAATACATGTCAAATACATATGTTTAAAAGAACTAAAAAAAGAAAATTGGATTAAAAAGATGGACAACGAAATCCCCCCTCTTGAATAAACCCCTAATGATAATAGGTGAAATTCGATAACACGTGGTCGTCACAGGTGTTGAATTCCTCTGAGGCCCCAACAATTAGGCATTCACCATACAGAAAAGATCAAGTGATTATGTGGCGGTCATTGGATACCAATTTTACTGCAGGCCAGTGGAGTACAGGCCCCAAACATTAGGCATTCACCGGACAGAAAAGGCCTTTTATGCTGCTGTATTTACACAAAACGGGACCATTCTTTGTTTTGAGTGGTGGAGGATATGTGTGGGATGGCATGAGGAAATTCAATTAAACGTGGTCGTTACAGGTGTTGCATTCCTTCGAGATCCATGCCTCATTCATTTTTAGAAATATGATGTAATCCACATTGTTGTGAGCTAGGAGAGTGCCTTTATTGGTCCCGATCCCCCCTGCTGCGCTGAACGTTCTTTTGGACAGGAGACTTTACGAGGGGCAAGCCAAGAGTTCTATGGCAAATTGTGCCAGCTCTGGCCACAGGTCAAGTCTGCACGCCCAGTAGTCCAGGGGTTCCTCGCTTCTCAGAGCGTCCACATCGGCCGTTAACCTGATGTAGTCGGACACCTGTCGGTCTAGGCATTCCTTGAGGGTGGCTGTCGATAGGTTGGCTGCAAGAATGATCTGATATCCGAAGTGACCAACAGATATTCAAACCGCCCTCTTCTTGCATGCGCGGTAGGATTGGTACCCGCACAGTTTCTCTGTGGGTGGAAATACCTGCCAGCGTCCGCAACAGCAGAATGCAGCATCTCTAGCAGCATTTCCAGGCCTTGCTGCATTCTGACAGCCCTCTGTGATGCTGGTATAATGTTCGCCATTTTGTGTTTGTACCGGGGATCTAAGTACGTTGCCACCCAGTACAGGTCCTTGACCTTTATGCTTTTTATATGGGGGTCCCTCTTCAAATACTGGAGCATGAAGGCCCCCATTTGCACTAAATTGGAAGCAGTGGAATGCCCTGGCTCCTGCTCATCGCCCAGAAGAATGTCATTCTTGGTCTCCTACCCCCATCCACTGACAATACCAGGGATCCCCAAAAAGTTTAAAGCCTGCTCTTCTTGCTCCTCCTCCTTTCCCCAGGCACCATTGTCTGCTGACTTTCATTCAGACTCCTGCTGACTTGTCTCATATGGGACAAGTCAGCCTGGGAATTCATTCAGCATTGCGACTTCCTCATCTTCCAGCTCCTGCTCCTCGATGGCTTGATCAATGACATGATGTAATAAACGCTCCAGAAAGAAGGCGTTAGGTACGATGTCACTGATGGCACACTTGCTGCGACTGACCAGTTTAGTGATCTCATCAAATGGCTGCAGAAGTCTGCATGCATCACGCATTAGCAGCCACTGGAGCAGTGAAAAGAAACCAAGCCCCCTAGGACCTGTCCTGCTGCAGAGTTCGTACAGGTAGTCGTTAATGGCACGTTGCTGCTGGAGCAGCCTATCAAGCATATACAAGGTGGAGTTCCAGCACATCGGGCTGTCACAAATCAGACGTCTGAAGGGCAGGTGGTGTCGCCGCTGAATGTCAGCAAGGCGAGCCATGGCTGTGTAAGATCTTCTAAAATGGCCAGAGATTTTCCTGGCCTGCCGCAAGACGTCCTGGACACCAGGGTATTTGGCAACGAATCTCTGTACGACTAAGTTCAGGACGTGTGCCATTTTGCCCTGCACCATTGTCGCACACCACTTTACCAACTGTCAAATTGAGCGGGGTTAGCCACTGATCGACCTTTGACCACAAAGCTTAAAGCAGTGCAGAACCGGTGTGGCTCTTGGCTTCCAGGCACAACAGCCGCAGCACAGCATGGCAACGTCTCACCTGGCATGTCGAATAGGTTCTGGGGAGCTTGGGGGTGCAGCGGAAGAGGCAGTAGCAGTGGAAAAGGAGGAGTCAGCCGAGGAGGAGACGGAGAATGGAGTAGGAGGAGGAGAAGAAGAGGCAGGCTTGCATGCAATCCGTGGTGGTAACACCAAATCTACACGGGTGCCACGGGTTGCATGCTTGACAGCCGTCAGAAGGTTCACCCAGTGGGCAGTAAAAGTGATGTACCTTCCCTGCCCGTGTTTGCTAGACCACGTGTTTGTGATCAGGTCTATCTTGGCACCGACACTGTGTGCTAGAGATACATTTACTTGCTGCTGAAAGTGGCCATATAGCTCTGGGATGCCCTTCTGGGAGAAATATTTCCTTCCATGGACCTTCCATTGCGATGTGCCAATAGCCACAAATTTTCTAGAGGCTTCCGAGTCCACCAGTTTATATGGCAGTAGTTGGCGGGCTAGCAGTTCCGACAAGCCAGTGGTCAGCCATTTGGCAAGAGGGTAATCCGGCGTCATTAACTTTTTTACGTTCGAACATTTGGGCCACGGAAGCCTGCCTTTTGCCAAATGAACACGACGACGGCACGGTGGAAGGTGGAGTGGAGGACAAATGGGAGGAGAGAGGAGAAGGAGGAGAGGCAGGACGTGGAGCGCCAGGAGTGTGGCTTTGTGGGTTCTGACGGTGTTGCTTCCACTGAGCTCGGTGATGGGAGGCCAGGTGCCTTCTTAAGGCAGTCGTCCCTAGGTGAGTGTTGGGCTTACCACGACATATGTGTTGACAGCACAGGCTGCAGATGGCAAACCTATTGTCAGCAGCTGACATGTTAGAAAAAGTCCACACTGCTGAGCCATGTGCCGGCGTCCTGGGAGCACCAGATGTGACTGTGCTTGGTGGAAGGCTCGCTCCAGATACATTTGTAGTCTGCTTTTTGCCTCCTGTGCACTGCGAGTTCTGCCTGCTTCTCCTCCTTCTCCTCCCTATGCTGCTCTGCCTCTCCCTCTGAACTCCCCTCCTCTTTCTCTCTTGTGTGAACCTACGTGACATCCATTGACACATCATCATCATCACCTTCACCACCACTGACATTAGAGATCTTGGAGTAGGCAGCAACAACGGGGACCTCCCTCCTGGGGCTGATCTGGGTACTGTCGTCAGACCGCTGGGTGGTGGCCGTTGCTACCTCCTCTTCCTGATCCGATGCCAAGAATGGCTGCGCATCGGTAAAGTCTGGGAATGGATGGGAAAATAATTCCTCTGACTCGAGTGGAGGGGCTATGGTGGTGGTGGTGTCTTTCGGGGTGCACACAGCAGAGAGTGAGGAGGGTGCAGATACAGAGGATGCAGAAGCGGAAGGCTGAGTAAGACACTTAACCATCTCTGGTGCATCCTTTGACGCACCTTTTCCAACTTCCCATTTAGGCTCCGGCCTGGTGCACCTGCCCGACCCCTATCACCCCTGCGGAATGGCCTGCCTCTGCCTGTCATTTTCAAAATAACCCTGTGACAAAGTCCCCATAGAAGAGCAGTATTTGTGGAAGCAGGTATATTGCAGGCCTCAATCAAAATTTGGTGGAAGCTGGTATATCAATCCCCTCTATCAGTATTTTGTGGAAACAGGTATATAGAACCCCTTAATCAGTATTTGCTGGAAGCTGGTAAATCAAACCACTTAATCAATATTTGGTAAAAGCTGATGTATCGCAGGACTCAATTAATATTTTGTGAAAGCCGGTGTATCACACCCCTCAATCAGTATTTTGTGGAAGCAGGTATATTAAATTCCTTAATCAGTATTTTGTGGAAGCAGGTATATCGCACCCCTTAATCAGTTTTTTTTGGAATAACCAGTTGCAATAAGTTATTCCAATAGTGTTTGTCCCTCTATCTAGCTGCGGTATCTCAGCAGAACCACACACAACTGCTGCACAATACAAATGCACTATGATATACTTTATATGTTAGAAGGTATATTATAGGTATATCACACCCGTCAATCATTTTATTTTTTTTGGGGGGCAACAGGTATATCACACCAGTTGCAATTAGTTATTCCAATAGCGTTTGTCCCTCTATCTAGCTGCGGTATCTCAGCAGAACCACACACAACTTCTGCACAATACAAATGCACTATAATATACTTTCTATGTTAGAAGGTATATTATAGGTATATCACACCCCTCAGTATGTCACACCTATCGATAGCACACCTATACCAGTCCTTAAAAGGACTTCTGTGGCCCTGTTAGCTAGCGTTTGGTGTCCCTAACAGTCTGTCCCTGCTCCAAAATGCAACCTCTCCCTACACTGGCAAAAAACTGAATGTAAAATGGCTGCCAGATCTGGTTTATTTATAGGGTAGGGGGTGTTTCCATGTGCTGAAACGTCTTAATTGGCTGTCCTGTCCTACCTGATGAATGTGTCATGGGTCAAAGTTCGGCGCTATGCAAAATAAATATAGCACGTGCGAATATCGCCATATGTTCGCATGTACAGTGAATTGCGAGTGAGCAAAGTTCGCTGCAAAACTACTGCTGGGCGAATCTCAAGGCCATCTCTATTGCCTGCCATAGATTCTACTAAAAGAGCGGAAAGAGGACCATTGCCTAAATACATATAGTACATCTCAATCTGGGAGAGAACTTCACTGTTGAAACTGTGTTTGCTATAGTTGGATGCACTACAACTCCCATTTTGCACTACAGTAAAGAGAGGTGTTTATTCTTCTACATTTAGCCTATTTTTCTGACTCCTACACCATATGCTGGACATTACATTCAGCATTGACTGTCCATGTACTACCAGCCGAGTCCACTGTAAGACCAATAGATTCAAATAACAAATGCAAATGAATGCAAGCTATAGATCACCCAGTCATTTTCTGTACAGATGGGTAGGTTGTAGAATATTGAAGGCAAAATAGATTGTAGAACATCAATGGCAAAACAATAAGAGTCCTTCATTGTCAGTGGTGACTCTAGGAACAATATATAGGGGGGGCACAAAGATACCACAGGCAAAAATGGGGGGGCAAAAAACTTCTCCAGGAGAAGTATATAGTGGGCTCAGCATGCATGTTGGTACTTGCATCCCTGGATCCGATGGAAGCTGTTATGGCACCGGACGGGGTTAAAAGCAGAGTGTGCCTGGCGTGCATGCTGTACCTGCGCTCCCTGGACTTTGTGTGGCTGTCATGGCCCATAACAGGTAGGAACTAGTGTTAGGGACCACTCATGGAGGCGACCTTGACGTGGTGAGTGGCTTATTACGCTTTGGCCAAAATGTACACCAACGCCTTATTCAACATCCAGCATAAAGGCAGGGCAGAGTGCTGGTTGCAGAGTGCGATTGCATTTGTGTTTTTGCGTTTATATATAAATAAGATTACAAAATACAAGAGAATTGCGGTATGCAGCGATACCTTTATAGTAAAGCAATTTACTTACAAAAGAAGCTATTCAGTCGTCTGCTGCGCCGTCCTCTGCTTGCTTTCGCGGATTCTTTCCCCTTCTTTCTGTCTCCCGTCAGTGCGCAGGCGCACTGTTATGGTGGATCTGTGAAAGACACACTGTTATGGGGGCATCTGTGGATGACACATTATGCCTCTCATTAGCCCTCATTATGCCTCTCATATCAGCCCTTATGCCTCATTAGCCCCCATTATTCCTCTTATTAGCCCCCATTATGCCTGTTATGACCCTCATATCAGCCCTTATGCCTCATTAGCCCCCATATCAGCCCTTATGCCTCAATAGCCGCCATTATAAGCCCTTATGCCTCATTAGCCCCCATTATAAGCCATTATGACTCATTAGCCCCCATTATAAGCCCTTATGCCTCATTAGCCCCCATTATAAGCCCTTATGCCTCATTAGCCCCCATTATTCCTCTTATTAGCCCCCATTATGCCTCATTAGCCCCCATTATAAGCCATTATGCCTCATTAGCCCACATTATGCCTCTTATTAGCTCCCGTATGCCTAATTAGCCCCATTATGCCTAATTAGCCCCCATATGCCTCCAATTAGCCCCATGTCCATCTAATTAGCCCCCATATGCCTGCAATTAACCCCCATAGCCCCCATATGCCTCCAATTAGCCCCATGTGCCTCTAATTACCCCCATGTGCCTCCAATTAGCCCCCATGTGCCTCCAATTAGCCCCCATATGCCTCCTATTAGCCCCCATATGCCTCCTATTAACCCCCATATGCCTCCTGTTAACCCCCATATGCCTCCTATTAGCCCCCATATGCCTCCAAATACCCCCATATGCCTCCAATTAGCCCCCATATGCCTCCAATTAGCCCCCATAATGCCCCCAGCCGCCACATGTTTTATAAAATAAAAAAACACTTACCTCTCCTGCTCCTGGACGGACGCCGCCTGCAATTTTCTCCCTCCTCAGTCGACTGTGCTCTAAACTGGCGCACACAGCGTGAGGTCACAGAGTGACCTCACGCTGTGCGCAGCCCTGCACAGCCGACAGCCGAGAAGCAGGAAGTGGTGAGTACAGAGCGTTCACCACTTCCTGGTCCTTCGGTACTAATGAGCGCTTCCATAACCACAATCTCGTATTCATCTAATCTGACAACAGTCCTTCATGTTTGATTGAGTTATTTCAACTTATCTACTTTTAGATGTATAGAAATATGTGAAGGTGCATTTATTTATTATATTTTTTTACTATTTAAATATTTTTATACTCATTTATATATTTTATCTTATGTTATTGTGAATAATGAGAGTAAGGAAGCGAATAACATTAAATCCCTTATCCAAAAGATTAAGGGTAAAAATTTCAGCAGCTTTTCTGAAAAAAACACATCGGCCCAAAAAAAACGCATGGAAATCGTACCATTACCGCATATGCGTTTTTTTTAAAAACAGTAAGATTTTGATGTATTATACCTATGGAAGAAATATAGGAGCCATATTTCTGATTGATTCCATTTTACTACTAATTATATTCAATTTTATTATTAAGTATACTATATTGTAACAATCCAGGCCAGATTTTGATACTATGGTACCTGGATTGTGATCCAGGATTGATTTTTGACACCTGGAACCAATTAGGAAAGAGGGTATAAAAAAGGTGGTTCAGGGGGAACCAGGTTAACACTGAGGAAGAAGTCAGCACCCCTTGGGACTTCGAAACGCGTCTGGGAGGAATCTGGACCCCACATTACCACCATTTTTGGCGTACGCAAGGATATCTACAGTTACACCTCCTCATCAATAACCTCTTAAGTGATCAATTCGTCCTACATATGAGTTTAAGCTCAAAAACTCCTTAGAGTGATACACTCCAATTTTCAACATAGTCGTAAGTAAGGAGAAATCGAATATTTGGGACGCTGAGGAAACGGCGATTAAACAAGCCATATTGAGAAGTGGAGGTAAGGGAATAAAATAGCTTGAAAATAGGTGGGACGCCACCTAGAGCTAACAACTCCCGAACTTTAATCTGATAAACTTAATGAACTGTGATATATGAATTACTGTGACTTTCCTAAATATTCGGAACAATCCAAATTTTCGAAATAAGCAGTCCATAACTAAATCGAAAAAGCTTGCGATTGCACCATAATAATGAAAATCGATGATTATATTATATCGAATTAATGGTGACTTTCCATTCATTCTCATCGAAAAGTTCTCATAAAACTATTGAGTAATAACATACCCAATGTTATAGTGTTGAGAACTTAATTTTCTGTATTCATTCAATCAGAATATGAGAAAGTACCCATTTGCTGTCTGATGTGTATATATACACCTTAAGTGATTTTTATTGTACTGTCAAGTGTGACGTTTTATCTTTATGTTATTTAATTTATGTACAATTTACGTATCTTGTATGACATTTTAACTATTTTAACAAGATAAATTGCATCAATAAAGTAATTTGTTTTGAGCAACTTTCCAGATATTGAGTGCCATCTATTTAGCTCATTAGTATTCACCTGGGGGAACCAGCGGGGGGGGGGGGGGGGGGGGGGGGGGGCAAGAAGTAACAACATAGGGGGGCGATTGCCCCCCCTCGCCCCCCTCTAGCGACGCCACTATCCATTGTATGACCTTGAAAAATACCATACAACATCCCAGCTGAATAGAGATGAATGAAGTTTAGAAAAAATTCGATTCAGCACTTCGCCAAAGTTAGCCAAAAAATTTGATTTGTTACGAATTAATTTATCACAAATCTCTATAAATCAGGTATACCCAGGCCACTGTGCCTTAGGGTATGGCCACACGAAGCAGCTGTGCTGCAAACGGTTTGCGGCAATGTTGTGGTGAAGAACCACATGGCCAATTAGCCCGCAGCTGCCTTTCATTTAATAATGAAGACCGCACTGTATAGTCTTCCTTCATTGTTAATAGCCGTGCGGTACCTTTAATGCACCTTTAAAAAGGGTGTGTTGCTCCTTCTGGCTATTTGACAGTAAACACAGAATATTAATCAGCTCTGGTATACCCACTTTTCCAACCCCAGCGCTCACCTGCCCTACAGGTGGGAACCCTTCTTCTTCCATCTGTTTTTCCACCTTTCCCATGTCATCTAATATCGATGAGAATATGTCATCGGGAACATCCAGCTCCTCCTCTCTCTGCATCTTGCTGACTTTTCTAGGACATCGAGACTTTGAAGGAAGATTTGGAATAAGTAAAGCCAGCAAAGACCCGGTCTTAATAAAGCCCCATAGCTAGAGGGGGTACAGCTAAAGTTATGAAGAGGCGCAGGCCTCTCCTTAACTTTGGCGCATCCAGCGCCAGTTCTAAATGTAAGACCACTTCCGAGCTGTCTTATGTTGAGACCATTTTCTATGCCTAAAACAGAAAATTAGGAAAGAAACTTCTCTCCGCTCATGGCAGGTCAAAAATTGTGGGCGTTGCGTGGGCGGGGCGAAGTTGGAGATAGCGGCGCAACTAACCATTGCTCTGTCATCTACATCTGAAGTACTCCTAATTTAGGCGTATTTCAGTATAGTAAATTACCCCCTATATTTTTACAATGACAATTCTCTTGGTCACATATCAATAATATAACCAACCTAGCCTCTAGGACATATAGACATATCTATAGTATTTGTTGTATATTATACATATATTATATGACATCCCACATCTATATAGATTAACTATGAATTCTGCTCAAACTATATTTATTTTTTAATTACATACTTATTTTTTGTATACTTGCTTAGGTGGGGATCAAGGTATGGGAAAGACAGAAAAATTCGCCAAATTTCTGTTAGATGCTGGAAAGATAAATAAAAGTAACAAATTTCAATGCCATGGCTATTGTAACAAGTATTTGATGGAACTTACCACAAAGCACCAATCTCTTGGGATGTCAGAGTGCCAACCAGTTCTAAGTTGAAATTGCAATGCGATTAATAAAACTTGAATTAATCGCATTGCGAATTCAACTTAGAGCTGCTGGGTTCCTAATGGTTGTATTGCTAGAATATAACGAAGATTGAGAATATAGTGCTATATTCGTTATATTCGTCAATTCTAGCTATACAACCATTAGGAACTTAGCTCTAAGTTGAATTCGCAATGCGATTAATATAACCTGCATTATTCGCATTGCGATTACAACTTAGATCTGAGTTCCTAATGGTTGTATTGCTAGAATTGACAACGAATATAGCACTATATTATCAATCTTCGTTATATTCTATCAATATAACCATTAGGAACCCAGCTCTAAGTTGTAATCGCAATGCGATTAATATAACCTGTATTAATCGCATTGCGATTACAACTTTGTGACACTGCAGCTTCAGAATTAATCTAAGATGGATGCTGTCCTTGCTTTTTGATAGGCGGTGGGAGGGTCTGGGAGGGAGGGTCTGCTGATTGGCTGGAATGTGTCTGCTGACTGTGAGGTACAGGGTCAAAGTTTTCTCAATGATGACGTATAGGAGGCGGACCGAACATCGCATATGTTCACCGCCGCGGCGAACATGCAATATTTGCCATGAACTGTTCGCCGGCAAATAGTTTGGGACATCTCTAATAGGGATTAGTGTCTAACTTAGACTCTGATGTATAATAGGTCTAATAGACACTGCTTATGGATTTTAGCAATACCTATATATGCATACTGAAATGCCAATCCTCTGCTCTGACCAGGTTCCCATCAGATGATGGTACTAATAGCAACCACTGGATACCGGGATTGATCCTGTGGTGTGTAACATACGTGTACTACAGAGAAATAAGCTAATTGCCTATGCTGGGTGTATAATACCAGTGTCACAGCGATATATTCATATGGTTGCTGTCACTCTTAGCCGGGTGAGGGTGTATAGCAATTTTAAACCCTCTTATAAACCTGGCTTGAGCGTGTGAAAGAAGCGCTAAGGGAAGGAATGAAGAGTGCAGCACCTGATTCAAGCTCTCACTGGCTATTGTGATGACTCTCAGAATTATTCTCCCTGCACTTGCTAATAGATAGAGAGAAAGTGTGGGCAGCACCACTATCTGTAAGGTATATGCGGAGTGCCAGCGGCTGGGTAGGCGATCCACCTCCAAACGTATAAAAAATAAGAAATTCCGCAGCACATCCAGGTTGTAAGAAAGTAAAAAAAGACTTTATTCACCAAGCATGCGACGTTTCAATCCTCTCAATGGGATTTTCCTCAGGCAGTGACTGCCTGAGGAAAATCCCATTGAGAGGATTGAAACGTTGCATGCTTGGTGAATAAAGTCTTTTTTTACTTTCTTACAACCTGGATGTGCTGCGGAATTTCTTATTTTTTTTACACTTGCTAATAGTTACACCAGCAGTACTGTCAGAATATGATTTCAACAACTTGAAAAATTCCAGCTTCAATTGCCAAAGTAGAAAAAGGTATCTTTATTTCAGCGATGTTGTAAACCGTTTCGGACCGTTTCGGACCAGTTTAGTGGGGGTCCTTCTTCATGACGGTGGTCATGAAGAAGGACCCCCACTAAACTGGTCTGAAATGCGTAACAATTTGTCCTGTTATTTTTACAAAGTTGCTGAAATAAAGATACCTTTTTCTATTTTGGCAATTGAAGCTGAACTTTTTTAAGTTGTTGAATTCTTCATGCAAAGGAACACAGGTGAGAGCTGCAGATACACCTGTTTTTGTCAGAATATGATGCCCTAGAATGCTTAACGTGTTTCTATGTCCCTTTTAAACAGGACACTTCATTAGGAGCATAGGCGCTAAAGTAGATTATCTGACTGTCATTGATGAGGAGCCGTCGGTGGACGCTGCACGTGTCAGTAGCAGCATGATGGCCGTACGCGCGCCGCCGACTCCCGCTGGTCCAGTAAGAGAGAGCTGTGATTGGGAGGGTAGGCGTTGTCCCCGGCATCCAATCAGGTAGGGGGGCATGTCAGAAGAATACCGACACGGCCCGGATCGCATGCTGCTCTTGGTATGATGCACCCAAACTCCAATTTACATTAACATGGGGGATCATTAGGCTGCTAAAATGACCCTGCCAGGGGTAAATGACAACATAAAGAGTAGCAGGTATACTGTGGAGGCCTCATATAGTAGTATATATATATATATATATATACACAGCACCTACAAGAGACATACATAAGTGTCATTACAGGGTATATATAATGACAATGAAGCAGCTAAAAGCAAATGATAGTATACTGTGACATTGTGACTAGAGATGTCCTGAACTATTCGCCGGCGAACAGTTCCCGGCGAACATCGCTTGTTCGCCGCGGCGGGCGAACATATGCGATGTTCGGTCCGCCCCCTATACGTCATCATTGAGCAAACTTTGACCCTGTACCTCACAGTCAGCAGACACATTCCAGCCAATCAGCATACCCTCCCTCCCAGACCCTCCCACCTCCTATCAAAAAGCAAGGACAGCATCCATCTTAGATTCATTCTGAAGCTGCAGTGTTAGTTAGAGCAGGGAGAGTGCTGCTGCTGCTGAATTAATAGGGAGATTGTTAGCTAGGCCAGTGTTCTGTGTCCATTCCAGTCCTCAAAGACTCATCTGCTGTAAGGACAGCGTCTTGACAGCACCCCAAAAAGCCCTTTTTAGGGCTGGTACATCAGTCTGCTTTTTTAAATTTATTTATATATATATATGTATGTATGTATATATATATATATATATATATATATATATATATTGCATTTGCCTGCCCATGTGTGAGAGGCCACAGGCCCACAGACTGTACTGTGTGCACACCACTCATATCGGGTGGCACAGTACCTTGCAAATAAAAAAGTCATTAAATTTTTTCTCTGTAATATAATTGCAGTTGCCTGCCAGTGTGTGTCAGGCCCACTGACTGTACTGTGCCCACTGCCAGTGCCCACCACTCATATCGGGTGGCACAGTACCTTGCAGATAAAAAAGTCATAGAATTTTTTCTTTGTAATATAATTGCAGTTGCCTGCCAGTGAGTGTCAGGCCCACAGACTGTACTGTGCCCAATGCCCACCACTTATATCGGGTGGCACAGTACCTTGCATATATAAAAGTCATTTAATTTTTACCCTTTAATATAATTGCAGTTGCCTGCCAGTGTGTGTCAGGCCCACAGACTGTACTGTGCCCACTGCCAGTGCCCACCACTCATATCGGGTGGCACAGTACCTTGCAGATAAAAAAGTCATAACATTTTTTCTCTGTAATATAATAGCAGTTGCCTGCCAGTGTGTGTCAGGCCCACTGACTGTACTGTGCCCACTGCCAGTGCCCACCACTCATATTGGGTGGCACAGTACCTTGCAGATAAAAAAGTAATTTCATTTTTTCTCTGTAATATAATTGCAGTTGCCTGCCAGTGTGTGTCAGGCCCACTGGCTGTACTGTGCCCACTGCCAGTGCCCACCACTCATATAGGGTGGCACAGTACATTGCACGGCGCACGCGCAGTGCCCCAAATTGGAAGTAAGAGGACCGACCAACCAGCTTTTTCCATCTCCCGGTTCCTAAAATCTATTCCATACACCGGCCCCTGATAGGGGACGTAACAGGGATTAAACTGATAGGAATAGTACCACTTAACACACCACTCATATAGGGTGGCACAGTACATTGCACGGCGCACGTGCAGTGCTCCAAATTGGAAGTAAGAGGACCGACCAACCATCTTTTTCCATCTCCCGGTTCCTAAAATCTATTCCATACACTGGCCCCTTATAGGGGACAAAACAGAGATTAAACTGGTAAGAACTGATTTTTTTAATAAAAAAAAAAGAGGACATCCTCTGCGGAGCTGGGTATCTTTTGGCCGCGTTACTGAACGCTCATGCACAATGGCTGTAGGCTCATGCGTCCTTTTGCGGAGGTGACAAACCTGGTCAGTCAAACCCAAGGCAACATCATCGACCTCATCCCATATGCGTTTTTTCTGGAGCGTGCCCTGCGAAGAGTGCTGGATCAGGCCGTAGATCAGCATGAAGAGGAAGAGTTGTGGTCACCATCACCACCAGAAGCAGCCTTGTCGTCGTCGATTGCTGGACCTGCGGCAACGCAGAGAGAGGAGTCTGAAGAAGAGGAGTCAGAGGAGGAAGGTGGCTTTGAGAAGGTGGAAGACCAACCACAGCAGGCGTCCCAGGGAGCTTGTTGTCACTTTTCGGGGACCCTTGGTGTTGTACGTGGCTGGGTTGAGGAAGAGACCTTCAATGACGTCAGTGAGGACAAGGAACGGCACATGGCTAGCTTGGTATCCAACCTTGTGCAAATGGGGAGTTTGCGGTTGTGCAAATGGACTGTTTGCGGTGAGTTAAACGGGGAGTTTGGTCTGTCAGAGTTTGGTCTGTCACTGTGAAGCGGGCGTAACCCTTACACTACCTGTTCGATACAACATCATACCTGATCGTATACACACACTGGATGCTTTAAAGCACGTTATTCCAAACAATTTAGGAATGTTAGGTGATTTATGCCCTTTATGGATTAAAACCCGACTCTGCGTCAACTACGTAATTTTCCATGGGAGTTTTGCCATGGCTCCCCCTCCGGCATGCCACAGTCCAGGTGTTAGTCCCCTTGAAACAACTTTTCCATCACTATTCTGGCCAGAAAGAGTCCCTGTGGGTTTTAAAATTCGCCTGCCTATTGAAGTCTATGGCGGTTCGCCCGGTTTCGCCCGTTCGTGAACATTTGCGGAAATTCACGTTCGCCGTTCGCGAACGGAAAATGTTATGTTCACAACATCTCTAATTGTGACAAATAGGTTCACTGACAGATGTGACAACTAGAAAGGGATGGAATAGGTACATACATACAGTGCACTAAGGACATTGTTGCACTTACCATATCCTTATTATTGCACTTCAGACAGTATTAGCAACTTCCCTAATGTAAGGGAGTCATATAGAAGGCCGACCGTGGGAAGACACTAACATGGTTCTCTGAAGCAGAAAAAACTGCTGCGTTCGTTTAGACCTTTTGGAGTTTCCGTATCCCTCCGGAAAATCCATACAAGTTATTTTCTCAATAAGCTGTTATCCAGATCTCCTCCACGCTGCATCTGTCTGACATGTTCAATGCCTTGGAACCTCATGATCTTAGTGTTCCCTGAGTGCAAATCATTGATGTGTCTGGAAATGGGAGTGTCTTTACTATTACGCACATCATTCAGATGCTGCCCTATTCTGCGCCTAAATTCGCGGATCGTTTTCCCTATGTACTGTAACCCACAGGCACACGTGATAAGATACACCACAGCTGTGGTCCTACAATTAATAAATGTTTTGATCTCAAAGGTCTGCCGGGTTACACAGCTGGAAAAAGTTCTACCCAGCTGTATCGAACCGCACGAGACGCATCTGCTGCATCTGAAGGTGCCTTGTGGTTTGGGGGGCAGCCAGATATTCAGTTGTGGGGGAGGGAGGAAGCTATGGACCAACCGGTCCTTAATATTCCTACCCCTCCGATATGTGATCGAGGGGAATTCCCCCACCAATTGTGCAAGGTCGGGATCCGTGCTTAGAATACACCAGTACCGATTAATGATTTCCTTAACCTCATTGTGGCCCACATCAAAAGTACCGATGATTCTAGTTCCGTTCTCCTCCGTACTCTACTCTTTGGGGACCAATAAGGTGTTACGGTCAGGGCAACATGCATGGTGGCACGCAATCCTGAGGATAGTGTCAGGGTAACCCCAGGCCTTAAATCTGCATCTGAGACTATCGGCCGTATGTTTAAAGTCAATTGATTCTGAACAATTCCTCCTAGCTTTAAGGTATTGTCCCTTAGGTATACCTCTGCGCAAAGTGTGCAGATGACAGCTACCCCATTGTAATAGCTTATTGGTAGCAGTCGGTTTGCGATACATCTTTGTCATCAGATGTCCATCATTATGCTTAGTAATGAGCAGGTCAAAGAATGTAATCTGACAAGAGTCCACTGTAGAGGTGAATATCAGCCCGACATTATTAATATTCAGTTGTCTGACAAAAGTCTCGAATTGCGACACCTCCCCTTTTCCATAGTATCAAAATATCGTCAATGTTATGCAGCCATAGCTGGATACATGACGACCATTCATCCAGATGTTCACCAAAAATGCATTCTTTTTCCCACCAGCCCAGGTATCAATTTGCGAATGTAGGGGCACATAGGCTCCCCATGGCGACACCCCTGAGCTGGTAGAAGATTTTACCGTTAAAGATGAACGTGTTGTAGGATGAATTCTAGAAGTGTCAAAACAAACTCAATATGACTCTTACAGTGGACTTATCTTTCTTGAAGGAAGTAATCTATAGCTTGAACCCCTAGGTTGTGGGGTATAGAGCTATACAGTGCTTCTACGTCAAGACTTGCTAGTAGTACATCATCCTCAAGGACAATGCCATTCACCCTCTGAAGGACATCCATCGTGTCGCGTACATAGGATGGTAAAGCCATCACAAATGGGCGTAAGATGGTATCCACATATACGCTGATGTTTTGTGTGAGGCTGCCTATGCCCGACATGATGGGTCTTCCCCTCAGAGGGTCATGTCCTTTGTGGATCTTCAGTAGGCTGCAAAAATAGGCCAAGATCGGGTGGCGTGAAAGTAGTAGTCAAATTCTGCATGATCAATCAGATGTAGAGATTTTTCTTCCTGCAAGATGTTGATGAGGCTATCTTTAAACCTAGCCGTGGGTTTCTCCTGTAGAATATGATAAAATTCCTTGTCCCCATATAAATTCTCACACATGGTGATGTATTGGGGCTTATCAAGAACTACTATGTTACCACCCTTGTCTAAGGGCTTTATAACAATAGAGTCGTCCTTCTCCAAGGACATAAGCCCATGTAATTCTTTTGCCGAGATGTTGTGATGAGAAGGTACGCTATTTTCAAGATGGCGAAGTTCACTCGTGACTACTTTAAGGAAGATATCTAGTGGTGAATATTTATTCACAGTGGAATACCTAGTTGATGCCAATCTTAGGTTAGTGAAGGGGCCTTCATCTGGATTTCTTTGCCCTTCTGTCTACAGATAAGCTAATAAGCGAACATCTGGCATGTCTTCTGGGGAGATACCCAGTTCAGTACATTGGCATCTATCATGGGTTTGAAAAACGCCTACCCTCCCAATTACAGCGCTCTCTTACTGAACCAGCTGGAGTCGGCGGCGTGCGTACGGCCATCCTAGCGCCGCTAATGCTGCTACTGGCACGTGCAGCGTCCACTGCCGGCTCCTCTTCAATGACTTTCAGATAATCTACTTTAGCGCCTATGCTTCTGATTTAAAAGGGACATAGAAACACATTGAGAATTCTAGGGCATCATATTCTGACAGTACTGCTGGTGTAACTATTAGCAAGTGCAGGGAGAATAATTCTGAGAGTCATCACAGTAGCCAGTGAGAGCTTGAATCAGGTGCTGCACTCTTCATTCCTTCCCTTAGCGCTTCTTTCACACGCTCAAGCCAGGTTTATTAGAGGGTTTTAAATTGCTATATGCCCTCACCCGGTTAAGAGTGACAGCAGCCATACGAATATATCGCTGTGACCCTGGGATTATACACCCAGCATAGGCGATTAGCGTATGTCTCTGTAGTACATGTATGTTACACACCACAGGATCAATCCCGGTGTCCAGTGGTTGCTATTAGTACCATCATCTGATGGGAACCTGGTCAGAGCAGAGGATTGGCATTTCAGTATGCATATATAGATATTGCTAAAATCCATAAGCAGTGTCTATTAGACCTATTATACATCAGAGTCTAAGTTAGACACTAATCCCTATCTGCCTTGTCCTTTTGGTGAATTCAGTAAGGCAACATTAGCCAAGTGATTTTATTATTACAGTTTTCAATAAAGATTTATTTTGTTATTTTAAACCGTCCATATAGGCAGTGACACGTTCATATTTAGGTACGGTCCAACTACTTAGCTCTCAGTTAACCCAGTTATCAATAAGATTTGATTTAAAAAAGCATTAAATACAACATGTTAGTTTCAGCTTCTTTCAGCATCTGCTTTCCATTTTAAGCCAAAGGGGTATCACACTGTAAAACAAACATTTACTCACAAAATCCAGCACTGATAAGAGATATCTTCTAACTGTCACTATTCTAGGACTATTCCTGAAAACCCAAAGGTTGAGCAACAAGATTATTTTTTTGTTTGACCACACACATGCTTGACCAGTGTGAATGACATCCAAGTGAGCAGCACTGGCACCATGCCCATTCTCTTTTCTGCCTTCCTGTTTCTCCTATTAATATTCATCATTATGATTATGTGAGATGGCTACAAGCAGAAGAAGTATAACACTAGTTCAGGACAACGAATAAGGAGCACACTTTTAAAATAAAAATTGTTTAGCAGTTTAGATAGCATGTATGGGTAGATGGTACAGTGGTGCTTAAAAGTTTGTGAACCTTCAGAATTTTCTATATTTCTGCACATATTTGACTTCAAAACCACATCTGATTCCTAAAAGTAGATAAAGATATCCAAATCAAACAAACGAGTCAAAAATATTAGACTTGGTCGTTTATTTATTTATTGACGAAAATGGTCCAATATTACATGTGATATTGTATGTGAAATTTTGCTTCCAGTATCTGTTGTGACCCCCTTGTGCAGCAGTAACTGCTATGAAATGTTTGTGGTAATTGTTGATTAGTTCTGCACATCAGCTTAGAGGAATTTTAGCCTATTCCACTGTACAAAACAGCTTCAATCCATTTCTATTGGATTAAAGTCAGGACTTTGACTTTATTTTTCTTTAACCATTCTTTAGTAGAACGACTTGTGTGTTTAGTGTCATTGTCTTGCTGCATAACACACATTTTCTTGAGATTCAGCTCATAGACAGATATCCTGACATTATCCTAGAATTTGCTGGTAGAATTCAGAATTTGTTATTCCATCAATGATGGCACACCGCCTTGGGCCAGATGCAGCAAAACAGGCCCATACCATGATACTAACACCACTGTGAATGAAATTTTTATGCTGAAATGCAGTATTTTTCTTTCTCCAACCATAACACCTCTCATTTAAGCCAAAAAGTTTCATTTTGCTCTCCTCCTTCCACAAAACATTGTTCCAACATCCTTCAAGCTGGTGGAGATGATCTTTAGCAAGCTGCAGATGGGCAACGTACTTTTTGGAAAGAAGCGGCTTTCTCCTTATGTAACACCCCAGAGTGGTGTTACAACTTCTGCACCTTGCTACTATCTTTTATGGTCTAACCTGTTTGCCACCCATATATATTTATTTCCAGGTCCCTCCACACTGTGCATTTCTAATTTTGTGCAACTGTTTAGGTCACCCCCAGCTAGGGGAAGGGTGTGCAGGGGCACGTCTCTGTTGGACATGCCCACGCCAGCCAGAGCACCTTAAGCTCTGCTGGCCACGGAGGCTAAAGCTTGAAGCCTCAGGAACCAGAAGATTATTCCTTGGCTGAAGTTAAGTCCAACTAAAGAGATAAGTGCAGCATACAGAAGAAGCTGAGTTATACAGCCAGCCTGTCAGTACAGCAGAGTAAGAGAAAGATATAACAGAGTTGAATTTGCCTGCCAGTTTAATGCTAAAGTCTGCTGGAACCAAGACAAAGCCTGAAACTGTTTGGAGAAACGTTTATTCAAGTAAAGCTACCATTGAACTTCATCTCAAGGTCTGGACTCAAGTTTTTTCTTCAAATCCCTCAATTATTCCCCCTATTTATTGCTTCGGAGCTAAAGCCCAGGGTCCAGCCGTATCCAGGAAGGAGCACCATGACACACATAAAGAGACATTTTAGGCCGCAACATACCACTCGGCATTTCCTACACCTGGGACTCGACATAGAGGGCTCTGGGGGGAGGCGCCGTTGCACTTACAATCCTGCCATGCACACAATTGTTCTTCACCTGATGGTGGACAAACCAACATTAATATTAAACCATTAGCTAATGTGTTAAAGACATTTATTTGCTTAGACGTTACCTTGGGTTTCTATATGACTAGAGATGAGCGAAGTTTTAGAAAATTCAATTCGGCTGCTTCTCCGAATTTTAAACAAAATTTGATTTGTGATGAATTACTTTGAAGATCTGGAGTGGCGGCCAGCCTGTCGCGAGCAAAGATAAGTATGATAAAGTAAGTATGATTTTTTTTTACACTATTTTTCTACAATGAAGCACGAGGAAATTCGGCTTTGCAGCGAATCAAATTTATTGCTCATTTCTATTTATGACCTCATGCACTATTACATGCCTTGCGCTTGGCATGATCTTTGTTGGTCAACTTCTCCTTGTTTTTTTTACATTTTTCAGCCTGACTTGAGCATCAACAGCTCTTCTTCTAAGGTCCTTAGAAATTTCCTTTCTTCATGCCGTGATACACTTCAACAAACAAGTGTCATGAAGATCAGACTTTGTTAGATCCCAGTTCTTTCAACAAAACAGGTTGCCCACTCACACCTGATTGTCCCCTCATTGATTGTCACTCTTAAATTATCTGCTAATCCTAAAGGTTCACATATGTTTGCCACTCACAGACAAGTGATATTGGATAGTTTTCCTCAAATAAATTACCAATTTGTTGGATTTAGATTAGAGGTGAGTAAAGTTTAGAAAAATTTTATTCAGTTGATTCACCCAAAGTTCACCAAGAAATTCCATTTGTTTTGAATTAATTTGTCACAAATCGCTGTAAATCATGTATACCCAAGCCAATCTGCCTAATCATATTGTTCCCACTTGGTGGCCCAATCTCAGTGTGAAGGCTTAACACTAATTTGGATATCTTTATCTACTTTAGGACTTATGTGAAAACCTCATGTAGTTTTAAGTCAAATGTATGCAGAAATATAGAAAATTCTGAAGGGTTCACAACCCTTCAGGCTTCACAATTCAGGATACAGGCTTTACAGTTCAGGCTTCAGACCTTTCAGTAATGATGTTACTTTTGGGATCCTTATCTAGATATTCTTAGCAAACTCTGACATTTGGTCTGTAATTTTTGTGCACTTTGAATGACACATACAATTTTTGGAATGCTAGAAAAACAATTGAAAACAAGTGCACAATGGGTTGCATTGTTGTGATAAATGGCAGAGATTGCAAAATACACACAGTTGGACTCAGGGGCATATCTAAAGGGTCATGGGCCCTGGTGCAAGAGTACAGCTTGCCCCCCCCCAGCCTTTGTGCTGCCTGAGGCAAAATTTGAAATGCCACCCCGATGCCAAATTCTTGACCTTGTCCCTTTCCTCCAGCCAGAGGTGTAACTTGACCAGCATGCACTTTCTATAATACCAGTGTCTTCGTATGTGGCACAAGGGTCTTTGGGCCCCCTCAGGCTCCTGGGCCTGGTAGCGAATGCAACCTCTGCACCACCTATAGTAGCTATAGGGGCTATAGCCCCTGGTTGGACTCTCTCTTTTTGTTGTTGAGGTGGGGCCACAACAGACATGAAAACATGCAAGGATCACACTGGAGTGTATTTCCTACTACAGTACTAGGCCATCACATAATACAGTCCGAATCTCAGAATCTGGCAGAGATTGGAAGGCTGGAATTACACCTTCAGGCAAAAAGGGACTTCAGTGCTGGCCCAAAGTGATCAAGAAATATATATTCTTTTATATATCCAAAATGTATAGTTTCAGGGGTAGATTCCCCTTCTTGTATGCTGCAGTATTTTCTCTGGCCAAAAGTCCGGAACTGACACTTGCTGGAATGCCAGATCCGGCATTAATTTCCATTGAAATGTATTAATGCCGGATCTTGTACACATGTGCAGCCCTTTAAAAATGTGAAAAAAATAAATACCGGATAAGTTTTTCCAGATGACACCGGAGAGACGGATACGGTATTTCAATGCATTTGTCAGACGGATCCGCATCCGGATCTGGAAACAAATGCTACCCGTTTGCATATGGATTTCCGCATCCGGCAGGCAGTTCCGGCGACGGAACTGCCTGCCGGAATCCCCTAACACAAGTGTGAAAGTACCCTTACTTTAAATACACAACTTCAACACAACTTAATGTTCAAAAACTGTCCCTAGTCTGCACCTCCTAGTGAGAGGAGCATACATTCATTCACAGTAAACCTTATGAAAAGTAAGTGAGGACATGAATAAAAACTTAATAAATGAGTGGATGATAGATAAATAAAATCAAACAAGATTAATAGTAATTATATATATTATGTGGCCTCCAGTGAGGGTTACTATGCAACTGGGATGCCGCTGGGAGGGGAGAAGGTATGAGGTACACGAGTATAGCATGCATATAGATTAGACTATAAGGCCCCTTGCAGACGAGCGTGTCCGGATTAGGTCCGATGCGTTGTGGATGTGTTCAGTAAAACTGTGCGATTTCGCAAGCAAGTTCGTTCAGTTTTGTTTGCGATCGCGTTCAGATGTTTTTATCGCGCGAGTGCAATGCAATTCACTGTGTTTTGCACTCACGTGATAAAACTTAATGTTTACAAACAACATCTCTTAGCAACCATCCGTGAAAAACAAATCGCATCCGCACTTGCTTGCAGACGCGATGTGATTTTCACGTAGCCCCATTCACTTCTATGGGGCCAGCGATGCGTGAATATTGCAAAATATAGAACATGTTGTGATTTTCACGCAACGCACAAGTGATGCGTAAAAACCAACGCTCATGTACACAGACCCACTGAAATGAATGGGTCTGGATTCCGTGCGGGAGCAATGCATTGGCATCACACTTTTCACCCACTCGGAATACTCGCTCGTGTGAAAGGGGCCTAAGTGTTCGGCTCTTCAGTGTGATTAGACTGAAGACCAATATAGTATTGCTGTCCACGTTAGGGTAGGCATCTTTTAACACTCATAAGTCTGAGATGTCATAATACAGGACTCAGCTAGCGGTGTAAGTGCATGTGAATGTAAGCGCACGGGCTGGGCAGCTTTGTTGTCATGGAGATCAGGGACACTGAAACCTCCAATTTTCCACTGACAATGGGATCGCTCTGGATGTGTTTATAGTAAGAAGGAATAGCGGAACACAAATGGAGCTTGTATGAGATAAGCGGAAATGACGGTCAACTAATGATACATAAATATTAAAAGGATTTTTACTGATGGCCTTTATGCAGTCCACAATAAAACAACTGCTAATATAATAACGGGGCAGAGTTGGGCCAAATTTGCAGAATATTAAATAATATAAATAAAGTAAGATGATGTGTATACCAAAGTTCTTGTATCCCATGCAAACTATTCCTCTCCTCCTCAAACACTCAGATATCACCACTCTAGAATCTGCATTTTCCTATGGGCGGGAAAGAAGCCCAGGATATCGCTGGCTAAAGTTACAATTAGCCAAGATCTTGGGAGACCTAGCGTTGCCGGATTTGAAGTGTTACAACTTGACCAGCTTTTTGAGACACTGCATTGATTGGATCTTTGACACTAAATTATACTCCAATCCCACCCTGGAAGCGAAGTTAGTACACCCTTGGAAACTAGAGGAATTACTACACACCAAATATGCGGCAATACCCTCTTCAATAGGACCCGTTTATTAGTGAAGGATACTGTTGCTGCTTGGAAAGGGTCTCGTAAAATCTTCGACCTAACCTTTAATGCTCTCAAAGTATATGGGGCCACCCAAAATTCCCGGAAGGCTTAGAATCTAAACATTTTGTGTGATGGCGGGCAGTGGGCATTACATATGTAAAGGATATCTGATATATCCAAGAGACGTTACTATTCATTTACTGAATTTAGGGAGATACATCAGCTTGGGAATTAACACTTGCTAGAGCGTACCTCCAACTTATGGGGTTCCTCAGAAATAGAGTTCAGAAGCTTACTAAGTAATACATTTCCAATAACTTTGACCTCCTAGTAGGAAAAAAAAACATTGTCGGAATTATATCAGGGACTTGCTCGGAATCTGTAACATTTTGAAGGCTGATCCAGTCCCAAAATAAACGCCACCTGGGACTATTGACTCCCCTAGCCCCTGAACTTATCCTATTTCATGTTTATCCTGAGATAAGAAAGATCCCCCCGATACTCTACATTTCACTCCTAGCGGCAAAAAGATGCCTCTTTAGAGACTGGCTACAGCCCCGTGTCCCATCAGCAAGAGATGTTTTTCGCCACATTAAACTATGCTTCAATATGGAGAGAGTAGAGGCAGAACAACACAAGGGAAAATATGTTAAAATGTTTTTCAAGAGGTGGGAGGTCTTTGTCAATGTGTTGTTCTCAGACGGTGAATTAAAGGAGCTGATGAAGCCCTTCGTAACTTCTGAATGGGACCTATGGGGGAAAATCACAAACACTCTGGGAAGACTGCAGGTGGATTAGATAATTGATAGAAATGCAATCATGTCAAACTGAGAGAGCACTGAAAGGGGGGAGGGGGGTGCGGTTTAAACGTTGTTATGTTTGGTTGTTTGCGCTAGGCTGAATACTCAGCCTTAATGAGGGCTATACTTGAATCCTGACTGTATTCACAGATGCCGGATGATCAGTTTCGGGACTCTCTCTACATATACAATCTGGACTGAGAAGATGCCAAAGATGCACGGTCTTGTGTAAATGACCTATTGTACTTGTTTTTGCATATGTTGTATTAAAAATGTAAAAAACCCTAATAAAGACTATATTTCAAAAATATATATAAATAGAGTAATCTAATAAAGAGGAGTGAATATGCTATGCTGTAACTATATGAATCAATGTGTAGGTAAAAATATATTATTTCCCATATAAATGGGAATCAATATATTAACATAATCTGTGTGAAAAACATTAGTTTATTCTTAAATGTGTAAGACAAGTGATTTTGATTATTTTTGCAACATATTTAATTTGTTGGTTTTGTGCTTTTTTTATTGCAAAACTGGCACTGAAGTTGTCTTTATTAGAGTAAGTTGCTATAGACAACCTTATATTGGTACACTGTCAGTGGGGAGTGTTGACAGTGTACATGCAATCTGTATGCCCGTGCTCTGACTAAGGATCCATTCACATGTCCGTAGTTCTGGGTCCGCATTCGTTCCGCAATTTTGCGGATCGGGTGTGGACCCATTCATTTCAATGGGGCCGCAAAAGATGCAGACAGCACACCGTGTGCTGTCTGCATCCGTAGTTCTGTTCTGCGGCCCTGCAAAAAAGATAGAGTATGTCCTATTCTTGCATTATAAAATCAGTGGCTCACCAATCTGGGAAACGATGGATAGGTGCACACCCCTCGACTCACCCCATATTAGTAAATATATTTGATATTTGATATGGAGGCACTCTGCTATCTAATGTTGTATGGACTGAATAGTCAATTAGATATAAAACTATACATTTATTATACACAAATAAAATTTCGATAGAAGCATATAACATCTGTAAACATGTAATATCAAAAATGGTTGATCAACCTCTTAAAAATGATAAATAAATATGTAAAGCAAAATAGTGAAAGAAAAAAACAAAGGTAAAAATATAGAAAAACATAGACAAATAATAGAGGCAGGTTTGATGTAAATATAAGAATATAATATATAGTCTCTTATATTATCCAATGTAGTCCTCCGTGTGAGCCAGAGATGTATTAGGATGATACTAGTTGTATCAGGCTCATTAGCGCATGTATGCAGCTAGTGTCTATTCATAATAACGAGGCTGGTGTTCTTTCAATCGTGTCTCAGTCTCTATATTCTAAGATAGTCTCTTGAGTATATTATTATTTCCAAATATCCAGCAGAAAGTGTATCATCATATTTAGGCTGAATAGCCGTTACATTACCCATCCTTGTAGTATGTTAACTCAGGTCCAGGTTATAAGAGATAGTAGCTGAAGCATGTGGTTTCTTCCGCTGCGCTCACCGACTCATAGCGTGACGTCCCACGCGTTCAGGAGCTGCTGCGCTGCTCGTCCTCTGCTCGGTTTTGATATAGATACCAAATGTGCTGGTGCCTCTTTTCCGTGTTTCGTCAAACTGGAGGAATTTTTTATCCTTCAACTCTTCCAAATCCAAGCAGAGAATATCATCCAGGCAAAATCATAGTCAGGAAAGTACTGGTGGAGTTCATGCAATATGGTAAACCATCCAAGATCAGCGAAAGGTCTGACTCTATACAGAGGTCAGGCACAAGTCAGGTCAGGCAGTGGAGCCTCAGAGTACGGTAAATAGGCAGAGATTGGTACACAGGAAGTCAACAAGATACAGCACACCTAGTAGGCATTTAGCAAGCTTAGGAACCCAATTGCTTAGGTGCTATCCCATAGAGGAAGGTGCCTGAAGTACCCAAGTTGGCAGCCCATGACTGGTGAAGATTAGGGTTCATGAACGCATTGGCCGTTTAGGAACATAAACCCTATGGGCAGCAGTGGGGAGGCCTTGCCAGCAAGCAGCCCACAGCCTGCATGTAGTAAGGGCAGACCTGGCAGTAAGTAAAATTAGTATAAGGTTTCTAATATGGTAACTGCCATATCTTGCCTTAAACCACACATTTCAGAATTCATCCAACCATCTTTGATGGTACAAAAGTATATAATGGTTAATTGCTTCCAAGCAAACAACTTGTTGTACCATGTTAAACTTACATCTAGGCAGAGGTGCATAAGAATAGTTAATGCACTGTGGAGGTCTGAACGTGCTGGAATTTCATGGGTTTACATATTTCTCAGGATCATGTTACTGAAGAAATCTGCCAGAAGATGAACTGTGGCAGAACTTCGAATGGCAATGTGGTTAAATTCATCATCATCCTGCAGTATACCCAGACCACACTTTCCTAGTTATCCTGATTTTCAAATAAGATTATTATGAAAGTACAGCCATGTGCTATATTCCAAACCACATCAGTGTATATGGTGGTTCGGTGGCACACATATGCGTGATGAGTGAGTGAGCATTTAGTTTAAAGCAGTGACATAACGGTCGTCTTTTCAAGTTTGGGTGCACAAGTTTAGCTGTAGAGTGAATTAATGATGATCCTGATGATCTGCCAATTGGATAAAAACCTCTTAAATACTTGTGAATTCACCCAGTTCCAAGCTGAAACTGAATGGTTCATTTCAGCTACATAATGTGATGTATTTGACTTAAAAACCACAGAAATATCACACATTCAAATGCTGAAATAAATATTCTTCAGCAATAAACTTGAAGTGACTTATAAATACATAATATTTTTCAATATGTTTCAATTTTAATGATTAATATCAATTAATTATATTTCTTTTATTATCTCAAACACCAGCTGTTTGATTTTTTCACTCTGATATATGATAATCCAATGATTGGTAAATTAAAAAGGTTGTCTGGCTTATAAAGCTTGTACTCAATATACCCTGGAAGGGAATTCCTAATTAACAGAGCAGCAGCCAACGTATCTAATAGGCATGGTGGAGACTGGATACAATGAGCATACTGTACCTCTAACATTACATGGACAGGCCATTGACTTCAGTCAGAACTTTGTCATTTTTTTATATCTTCTCTGGTGGTGCTGCAAGGGAATGGAAAATGTCTTGCCATGTCCTCCCATATATTACAGAGCCTTTGGCGCTCTTTGATCTACTTCTTGTCAAATGTTCCTTCTAATAAATAGGGATTGTCAATATCATACAACCCATTCAAGTGTAAACAAGGCAATTCAAATGTGTAATTAGGCTTTAACCCCCCCAGACCAAGCCAATTTTGGCAATTAAGATAAAAAATGTTCTTCCTTGCCTTTTGAAAGCCATAATTTTCGTATTTGTCCGTTGACATAGGCATACACATATGAGTGAGGGCTTGTTCCTTGCTGAACAAGTTTTACTTTTTATTGGCACTATTTAATGGTGCATATAATATATTACAAAGCTGTAAAAATATTTGTGGGGTGATAAATAGAGTTGAGCGAACACCTGGATGTTCGGGTTCGAGAAGTTCGGCCGAACATCCCGGAAATGTTCGGGTTCGGGATCCGAACCCGATCCGAACTTCGTCCCGAACCCGAACCACATTAAAGTCAATGGGGACCCGAACTTTTCGGCACTAAAAAGGCTGTAAAACAGCCCAGGAAAGAGCTAGAGGGCTGCAAAAGGCAGCAACATGTAGGTAAATCCCCTGCAAACAAATGTGGATAGGGAAATGAATTAAAATAAAAATTAAATAAATAAAAATTTACCAAAATCAATTGGAGAGAGGTTCCATAGCAGAGAATCTGGCTTCCCGTCACCCACCACTGGAACAGTCCATTCTCAGATATTTAGGCCCCGGCACCCAGGCAGAGGAGAGAGGTCCCGTAACAGAGAATCTGTCTTCATGTCAGCAGAGAATTAGTCTGCATGTCATAGCAGAGAATGAGGCTTCACGTCAGCCACCACTGCAACAGTCCATTGGCATATATTTAGGCCCAGCACCCAGGCAGAGGAGGGAGGTCCCGTAACAGAGAATCTGTCTTCATGTCAGCAGAGAATTAGTCTGCATGTCATAGCAGAGAATGAGGCTTCACGTCAGCCACCACTGCAACAGTCCATTGGCATATATTTAGGCCCAGCACACACACAGGCAGAGGAGAGAGGTCCCGTAACAGAGAATCTGTCTTCATGTCAGCAGAGAATTAGTCTGCATGTCATAGCAGAGAATGAGGCTTCACGTCAGCCACCACTGCAACAGTCCATTGGCATATATTTAGGCCCAGCACACAGGCAGAGGAGAGAGGTCCCGTAACAGACAATCTGGCTTCATGTCAGCAGAGAATTAGTCTGCATGTCATAGCAGAGAATCAGGCTTCATGTCAGCCACCACTGCAACAGTCCATTGGCATATATTTAGGCCCAGCACACACACAGGCAGAGGAGAGAGGTCCCGTAACAGAGGATCTGGCTTCATGTCAGCAGAGAATCAGTCTGCATGTCATAGCAGAGAATCAGGCTTCACGTCAGCCACCACTGCAACAGTCCATTGTCATAAATTTAGGCCCAGCACCCAGGCAGAGGAGAGAGGTCCCGTAACAGAGAATCTGGCTTCATGTCAGCAGAGAATCAGTCTTCATATCATAGCAGAGAATCAGGCTTCACGTCACCCACCACTGTAAGAGTCAATTTTCATAAATTTAGGCCCAGAACCCAGGCAGAGGAGAAAGGTCCCGTAACAGACAATCTGGCTTCATGTCAGCAGAGAATCAGTCTTCATATCATAGCAGAGAATCAGGCTTCACGTCACCCACCACTGTAAGAGTCAATTTTCATAAATTTAGGCCCAGAACCCAGGCAGAGGAGAAAGGTCCCGTAACAGACAATCTGGCTTCATGTCAGCAGAGAATCAGTCTTCATATCATAGCAGAGAATCAGGCTTCACGTCACCCACCACTGTAAGAGTCAATTTTCATAAATTTAGGCCCAGAACCCAGGCAGAGGAGAAAGGTCCCGTAACAGACAATCTGGCTTCATGTCAGCAGAGAATCAGTCTTCATATCATAGCAGAGAATCAGGCTTCACGTCACCCACCACTGTAAGAGTCAATTTTCATAAATTTAGGCCCAGAACCCAGGCAGAGGAGAAAGGTCCCGTAACAGACAATCTGGCTTCATTTCAGCAGAGAATCAGTCTTCATATCATAGCAGAGAATCAGGCTTCACGTCACCCACCACTGTAAGAGTCAATTTTCATAAATTTAGGCCCAGAACCCAGGCAGAGGAGAAAGGTCCCGTAACAGACAATCTGGCTTCATGTCAGCAGAGAATCAGTCTTCATATCATAGCAGAGAATCAGGCTTCACGTCACCCACCACTGCAACAGTCCATTGGCATATATTTAGGCCTAGCACACAGGCAGAGCAGAGAGGTCCCGTAACAGACAATCTGGCTTCATGACAGCAGAGAATCAGTCTGCATGTCATAGCAGAGAATCAGGCTTCACATCAGCCACCACTGCAACAGTCCATTGTCATAAATTTAGGCCCAGCACCCAGGCAGAGGAGAGAGGTCCCGTAACAGACAATCTGGCTTCATGTCAGCAGAGAATTAGTCTGCATGTCATAGCAGAGAATCAGGCTTCATGTCAGCCACCACTGCAACAGTCCATTGGCATATATTTAGGCCTAGCACACAGGCAGAGGAGAGGTTCATTCAACTTTGGGTAGCATCGCAATATAATGGTAAAATGAAAATAAAAATAGGATTGAATGAGGAAGTGCCCTGGAGTCCAATAATATATGGTTATGGGGAGGTAGTTAATGTCTAATCTGGACAAGGGACGGACAGGTCCTGTGGGATCCATGCCTGGTTCATTTTTATGAACGTCAGCTTGTCCACATTGGCTGTAGACAGGCGGCTGCGTTTGTCTGTAATGACGCCCCCTGCCGTGCTGAATACACGTTCAGACAAAACGCTGGCTGCCGGGCAGGCCAGCACCTCCAAGGCATAAAAGGCTAGCTCTGGCCACGTGGACAATTTAGAGACCCAGAAGTTGAATGGGGCCGAACCATCAGTCAGTACGTGGAGGGGTGTGCACACGTACTGTTCCACCATGTTAGTGAAATGTTGCCTCCTGCTAACACGTTGCGTATCAGGTGGTGGTGCAGTTAGCTGTGGCGTGTTGACAAAAGTTTTCCACATCTCTGCCATGCTAACCCTGCCCTCAGAGGAGCTGGCCGTGACACAGCTGCCTTGGCGACCTCTTGCTCCTCCTCTGCCTTGGCCTTGGGCTTCCACTTGTTCCCCTGTGACATTTGGGAATGCTCTCAGTAGCGCGTCTACCAACGTGCGCTTGTACTCGCGCATCTTCCTATCACGCTCCAGTGCAGGAAGTAAGGTGGGCACATTGTCTTTGTAGCGTGGATCCAGCAGGGTGGCAACCCAGTAGTCCGCACAGGTTAAAATGTGGGCAACTCTGCTGTCGTTGCGCAGGCACTGCAGCATGTAGTCGCTCATGTGTGCCAGGCTGCCCAGGGATAAGGACAAGCTGTCCTCTGTGGGAGGCGTATCGTCATCGTCCTGCCTTTCCCCCCAGCCACGCACCAGTGATGGACCCGAGCTGCGTTGGGTGCCACCCCGCTGTGACCATGCTTCATCCTCATCCTCCTCCACCTCCTCCTCATCCTCGTCCTCCTCGTCCTCCAGTAGTGGGCCCTGGCTGGCCACATTTGTACCTGGCCTCTGCTGTTGCCAAAAACCTCCCTCTGAGTCACTTCGAAGAGACTGGCCTGAAAGTGCTAAAAATGACCCCTCTTCCTCCTCCTCCTCCTCCTCCTCCTGGGCCACCTCCTCTTCCATCATCGCCCTAAGTGTTTTCTCAAGGAGACATAGAAGTGGTATTGTAACGCTGATAACGGTGTCATCGCCACTGGCCATGTTGGTGGAGTACTCGAAACAGCGCAACAGGGCACACAGGTCTCGCATGGAGGCCCAGTCATTGGTGGTGAAGTGGTGCTGTTCTGTAGTGCGACTGACCCGTGCGTGCTGCAGCTGAAACTCCACTATGGCCTGCTGCTGCTCGCACAGTCTGTCCAGCATGTGCAAGGTGGAGTTCCACCTGGTGGGCACGTCGCATATGAGGCGGTGAGCGGGAAGGCCGAAGTTACGCTGTAGCGCAGACAGGCGAGCAGCAGCAGGATGTGAACGCCGGAAGCGCGAACAGACGGCCCGCACTTTATGCAGCAGCTCTGACATGTCGGGGTAGTTGTGAATGAACTTCTGCACCACCAAATTCAGCACATGCGCCAAGCAAGGGATGTGCGTCAAATTGGCTAGTCCCAGAGCTGCAACGAGATTTCGCCCATTATCACACACCACCAGGCCGGGCTTGAGGCTCACCGGCAGCAACCACTCGTCGGTCTGTTGTTCTATACCCCGCCACAACTCCTGTGCGGTGTGGGGCCTGTCCCCCAAACATATGAGTTTCAGAATGGCCTGCTGACGTTTACCCCGGGCTGTGCTGAAGTTGGTGGTGAAGGTGTGTGGCTGACTGGATGAGCAGGTAGAAGAAGAGGAGGAGGAAGCCGAGAAGGAGGAGGTGGCAACAGGAGGCAAAGAATGTTGCCCTGCGATCCTTGGCGGCGGAAGGACGTGCGCCAAACAGCTCTCCGCCTGGGGCCCAGCTGCCACTACATTTACCCAGTGTGCAGTTAGGGAGATATAGCGTCCCTGGCCGTGCTTACTGGTCCACGTATCTGTGGTTAGGTGGACCTTGCCACAGATGGCGTTGCGCAGTGCACACTTGATTTTATCGGATACTTGGTTGTGCAGGGAAGGCACGGCTCTCTTGGAGAAGTAGTGCCGGCTGGGAACAACATACTGTGGGACAGCAAGCGACATGAGCTGTTTGAAGCTGTCTGTGTCCACCAGCCTAAATGACAGCATTTCATAGGCCAGTAGTTTAGAAATGCTGGCATTCAGGGCCAGGGATCGAGGGTGGCTAGGTGGGAATTTACGCTTTCTATCAAATGTTTGTGAGATGGAGAGCTGAACGCTGGCGTGTGACATGGTTGAGACGCTTGGTGACGGAGGTGGTGGTGGTGGTGTTGGTGGTACATCCCCTGTTTGCTGGGCGGCAGGTGCCAACGTTCCTCCAGAGGCAGAGGAAGAGGCCGAGGCGGCAGCAGCAGAATAGGCCGAGGCGGCAGCAGCAGAAGAGGTAGCAGGGGGAGCCTGAGTGACTTCCTTGGTTTTAAGGTGTTTACTCCACTGCAGTTCATGCTTTGCATGCAGGTGCCTGGTCATGCAGGTTGTGCTCAGGTTCAGAACGTTAATGCCTCGCTTCAGGCTCTGATGGCACAGCGTGCAAACCACTCGGGTCTTGTCGTCAGCACATTGTTTGAAGAAGTGCCATGCCAGGGAACTCCTTGAAGCTGCCTTTGGGGTGCTCGGTCCCAGATGGCGGCGGTCAGTAGCAGGCGGAGTCTCTTGGCGGCGGGTGTTCTGCTTTTGCCCACTGCTCCCTCTTTTGCTACGCTGTTGGCTCGGTCTCACCACTGCCTCTTCCTCCGAACTGTGAAAGTCAGTGGCACGACCTTCATTCCATGTGGGGTCTAGGACCTCATCGTCCCCTGCATCGTCTTCCACCCAGTCTTGATCCCTGACCTCCTGTTCAGTCTGCACACTGCAGAAAGACGCAGCAGTTGGCACCTGTGTTTCGTCATCATCAGAGACATGCTGAGGTGGTATTCCCATGTCCTCATCATCAGGAAACATAAGTGGTTGTGCGTCAGTGCATTCTATGTCTTTCACCGCTGGGGAAGGGCTAGGTGGATGCCCTTGGGAAACCCTGCCAGCGGAGTCTTCAAACAGCATAAGAGACTGCTGCATAACTTGAGGCTGAGACAGTTTCCCTGGTATGCATGGGGGTGATGTGACAGACTGATGGGGTTGGTTTTCAGGCGCCATCTGTGCGCTTTCTGCAGAAGACTGGGTGGGAGATAATGTGAACGTGCTGGATCCACTGTCGGCCACCCAATTGACTAATGCCTGTACCTGCTCAGGCCTTACCATCCTTAGAACGGCATTGGGCCCCACCATATATCGCTGTAAATTCTGGCGGCTACTGGGACCTGAGGTAGTTGGTACACTAGGACGTGTGGATGTGGCAGAACGGCCACGTCCTCTCCCAGCACCAGAGGGTCCACTAACACCACCACGACCATGTCCACGTCCGCGTCCCTTACTAGATGTTTTTCTCATTGTTATGGTTCACCACAACAACAAATATATTATTTGGCCCAATGTATTGTATTCAAATTCAGCGGGATATAAATTTGAGGCCTAGTATTTAGGCGCTGGGTGACCGGTATGGATTTAGTGACAGAATTAGACTTGGAAATGCACAGAAGCGTGTGTGTGAAGTTATTCTGAATGACCCTATGTGCACCTTCAATATGATCTACCCTTTTAGGGATAGATTTCAAATAGCTCTGATATAGCAGAAACGACTAAATTATGAAATTGCTAAATTGGGAATTGTATTTCAACCCAGAACAAAAAATGTGCTTTGACGGACACTAAATAACTTTCCCAGCCACAACAGGACAGCGGTAACGAGAGATTTAGCGGGATATAAATTTGAGGCCTAGTATTTAGGCGCTGGGTGACAGGTATGGGTTTAGTGACAGAATTAGATTTGGAAATGCACAGTAGCGGGTGTGTGAAGTTATTCTGAATGACCCTATGTGCACCTTGAATATTATATACCCTTTTAGGGATAGATTTCAAATAGCTCTGATATAGCAGAAACCACTAAATTATGAAATTGCTAAATTGGGAATTGTATTTCAACCCAGAACAAGAAATGTGCTTGAACGGACACTAAATAACTCGCCCAGCTACAGCACTAAGGACAGATTTAGCGGGATATAAATTTGAGGCCTAGTATTTAGGCGCTGGGTGACAGGTATGGGTTTAGTGCCAGAATTAGACTTGGAAATACACAGTAGCGGGTGTGTGTGAAGTTATTCTGAATGACCCAATGTGCACCTTGAATATTATATACCCTTTTAGGGATAGATTTCAAATAGCTCTGATATAGCAGAAACCACTAAATTATGAAATTGCTAAATTGGGAATTGTATTTCAACCCAGAACAAGAAATGTGCTTGAACGGACACTAAATAACTCGCCCAGCTACAGCACTAAGGACAGATTTAGCGGGATATAAATTTGAGGCCTAGTATTTAGGCGCTGGGTGACAGGTATGGGTTTAGTGCCAGAATTAGACTTGGAAATACACAGTAGCGGGTGTGTGTGAAGTTATTCTGAATGACCCAATGTGCACCTTGAATATTATATACCCTTTTAGGGATAGATTTCAAATAGCTCTGATATAGCAGAAACCACTAAATTATGAAATTGCTAAATTGGGAATTGTATTTCAACCCAGAACAAGAAATGTGCTTGAACGGACACTAAATAACTCGCCCAGCTACAGCACTAGGGACAGATTTAGCTGGATATAAATTTGAGGCCTAGTATTTAGGCGCTGGGTGACCGGTATGGATTTAGTGACAGAATTAGACTGGGATATGGCCAAAAAATAAACAGACTATTGCTGGTTAAATGCACTTGGTGTGACAGCTTCACCCTGATGTAGGCTTTAGCCAAAAAACAACCACACCATTGAGGGTTAAATGCACTTGGTGACAGGCGCAGCTTGCCCCTGATTTAGTATATGGCCAAAAAATGAACAGACTATTGCTGGTTAAATGCACTTGGTGTGACAGCTTCACCCTGATGTAGGCTTTAGCCAAAAAACAACCACACCATTGAGGGTTAAATGCACTTGGTGACAGGCGCAGCTTGCCCCTGATTTTGTATATGGCCAAAAAATGAACAGACTATTGCTGGTTAAATGCACTTGGTGTGACAGCTTCACCCTGATGTAGGCTTTAGCCAAAAAACAACCACACCATTGAGGGTTAAATGCACTTGGTGACAGGCGCAGCTTGCCCCTGATTTTGTATATGGCCAAAAAATGAACAGACTATTGCTGGTTAAATGCACTTGGTGTGACAGCTTCACCCTGATGTAGGCTTTAGCCAAAAAACAACCACACCATTGAGGGTTAAATGCACTTGGTCGCAGCTTGTGCTGGCGCACCACAAGACACAAAATGGCCGCCGATCACCCCAGAAAAATGTGACTGACAAACGGTCTGTGCAGCCTAAAAACAGTGAGCAATTGAGGATCAGCAGCTCAATGATCCACAGCTGCAGATCGATCAGTTAATCAAGTCCTTTGGAGGAGTTAATCTGCCTAATCTCGCCCTACTGTCGCAGCCGCAACCTCTCCCTACGCTAATCAGAGCAGAGTGACGGGCGGCGCTATGTGACTCCAGCTTAAATAGAGGCTGGGTCACATGGTGCTCTGGCCAATCACAGCCATGCCAATAGTAGGCATGGCTGTGATGGCCTCTTGGGGCAAGTAGTATGACGCTTGTTGATTGGCTGCTTTGCAGCCTTTCAAAAAGCGCCAAGAAAGCGTCACAAAAGCGCGAAGAAAGCGACGAACACCGAACCCGAACCCGGACTTTTACGAAAATGTCCGGGTTCGGGTCCGTGTCACGGACACCCCAAAATTCGGTACGAACCCGAACTATACAGTTCGAGTTCGCTCATCCCTAGTGATAAATAAAAAAAATCAATTTTTTTGTTTAGTTTTTATTGTTTTAATTCACTATGTTATAATATTGACACAGAGACCTTATTAATAGTACTCCATCTCCCTATACATCACCAAACTGCCTTGTCCTGCTGGTGACCATTTTTGCACATGTGGGCATTGAAGCCAGTGATTGGCTGAAATGGTTGTGTGACCAAGAACGAAAAGTCATCATTTATGGTTCATCGGGAGCCAGAAATGGTGGGGATGGGAGTTAATTGAAACAGTAGAATTTCCAATGGGTGGTGCTTTCTTTGTACTTATTTTCCCACCTGCCTTGAACTTTTCAGTTATGTTGGAAAACTTCTTTAGTTTAAAAATCCCTCGGGATCAATAAAGTGCATCTGTCACGGACGGTGTACAGGAAACAAGACAAAGCAACATGCATATATGACTGAGTGGATCCAAAGCTAAGGAACCAAAAGGGAGACCCCTGCACAAGACCTGAGACGGATAGTCTGCTCAGCCTATGCAAAGATCTGAAAGGTGGAGGTTTGCATATCCACGTACCTCGACTATATACCCCTGAACACCCTACAATAGTGAGGGGACACGACCACCGGCTCCCTACTCCAGACACGGAGGGAGTCAGGGTCACCTGGGATCCAGCAAACAGAAAATAACAGATAAATGTTTAGCACTTAACTTTGTAGCAGACAGGAAAACAAGATCAGCATGCACACAGACTCCAAGAGGAAGTATAAGCCGCCCAGCAATGCACCATGGGGAGGGATTTAAAGGGAAACAATCAGTCTAACTCCATGACAGCTGAGAGAGGCTAAAGAGATGAGGAACTGAACAGTACAACAAAGAGAACTCAAGGAGGAGGTTCTGAAAGGCCTCTGTCAGAGCTTCTCAGCTGTCTGGTTGTGACAGTACCCCTCCCTCTACGAGTGGACTCCGGACACTCAGAGCCCACCTTCTCAGGATGGGACCTATGGAAAGCCCTGATGAGACGAGAGGCCTTAATGTCCGTCACTGGGACCCACATCCTCTCCTCAGGACCATAACCCTCCCAATGAACAAGGTACTGAAGAGAACCGCGAACAAGAAGAGAATCCACAATCCTAGAGACCTGAAATTCAAGATTCCCATCAACCATAATCGGAGGAGGAGGCAAAGGCGAGGGTACAATGGGCTGAACATAAGGTTTCAATAAGGACTTATGAAAAACATTATGGATCTTCCAAGTCTGAGGAAGATCAAGACGGTAGGCAACAGGATTGATGACAGACAGGATTTTGTAAGGCCCAATAAACCTAGGACCCAACTTCCAGGAGGGAACCTTCAATTTGATATTCTTGGTAGACAACCACACCAGATCACCAACATTCAGGTCTGGACCAAGCACACGTCTCTTATCTGCCACACGCTTATATCTCTCACTCATGCTTTTTAGATTATCCTGAATCTTTTGCCAAATAGATGACAAAGAAGAGGAGAACCTGTCCTCATCAGGTAAACCAGAAGACCCCTCTCCCGAGAATGTCCCAAACTGCGGATGAAACCCATATGCACCAAAAAATGGTGACTTATCAGAGGACTCCTGACGACGGTTATTTAAAGCAAACTCAGCAAGGGACAAAAAAGAACACCAATCCTCTTGATTCTCCGCCACAAAACAGCGCAGATATGTCTCCAGATTCTGATTGACGCGCTCTGTCTGGCCATTCGACTGCGGGTGGAAAGCAGAAGAGAATGACAACCGAACCCCCAAGCGAGAACAGAAAGCCTTCCAGAATCTGGAAACAAACTGCGTGCCCCTATCAGAGACTATGTCTGAAGGAATACCGTGCAATTTGACAATGTGATCAATAAATGCCTGCGCCAGCGTCTTAGCATTGGGCAAACCAGGAAAAGGGATGAAATGCACCATTTTGCTAAAACGGTCCACCACCACCAGAATCACAGTCTTCCCCGAGGAACGAGGCAGGTCCGTGATAAAGTCCATGGACAGATGTGTCCAAGGACGGGAAGGAATGGGTAAGGGAAGGAGAGGACCTGATGGCCGTGAATGAGGGACTTTAGCACGAGCGCAAGTCTCGCAGGCTGCCACAAAACCCTCAACCGACTTACGAAGCGCAGGCCACCAGAATCTCTGAGCGATGAGATCCAGTGTGGCTCTTGCCCCCGGGTGCCCAGCAAGGACCGTATCGTGGTGTTCCTTAAAAATCTTGTGTCTTAAAGTGAGAGGCACAATCAACCTCCCAGGAGGACAAAGATCAGGAGCCTCTGACTGGGCTGCCTGCACCTCTGCCTCCAATTCAGAAAAAAGAGCAGAGACCACCACACCATCAGCCAAAATGGGACCCGGGTCTTCAAAATTCCCGCCTCCCGGAAAACAACGTGACAGGGCATCTGCCTTCACATTCTTAACTCCAGGGCGGAACGTGACCACAAAATTAAACCTAGAAAAGAACAAAGACCATCTGGCCTGTCTCGGGTTCAGATGCTTGGCTGACTCCAAGTAGGCCAGATTTTTATGGTCAGTAAATACGGTAATAGGGTGTCTGGCTCCCTCTAGCCAATGGCGCCATTCCTCAAAAGCCAACTTGATGGCCAACAATTCCCTATCTCCCACATCGTAATTTCTCTCTGCGGAGGAGAGTTTTTTCGAGAAAAAGGCACACGGTCGCCATTTGGCAGGAGAGGAACCCTGAGACAAGACCGCCCCCACACCCACCTCAGAAGCATCAACCTCAACTATGAAGGGTAAAGAAATATCAGGTTGCACCAAGATGGGAGCGGAAGCAAAACTCTCCTTGATATTAGAAAAAGCCTTACGCGCCTCTACTGACCAAGAAGAAAAATCTACCCCCTTTCTGGTCATATCAGTGAGTGGTTTAACAATAGAGGAATAATTCAAAATAAACTTCCTGTAATAATTGGCAAAGCCCAAAAAACGCATCAGCGCCTTCTGATTCTCAGGAAGCTCCCACTCAAGCACAGCGCGGACCTTCTCGGGGTCCATGCGAAAACCAGAAGCGGAGAGAAGAAACCCCAGAAATTGAATTTCTGGAACCGCAAACACACATTTTTCCAGTTTCGCATATAATTTATTCTCCCGCAGGATGAGCAAGACCTGACGTAAATGTTCCTTATGAGTTTTGAAATCAGGAGAAAAAATCAAAATGTCATCCAAATACACTAATACAAATTTTCCCATCAAATGATAAAAAATGCTGTTCACGAAATGCTGAAAAACGGCTGGGGCATTCATCAAACCAAAAGGCATAACCAAATTCTCAAAATGGCCCTCAGGAGTATTGAAGGCCGTCTTCCATTCGTCTCCTTCTCTGACCCTGACCAGGTTGTATGCCCCTCTTAGATCTAATTTGGAAAAGACTTTAGCCCCAACAACCTGGTTAAACAGGTCCGGGATCAGAGGAAGCGGATAAGGGTCACGAATAGTGATACTGTTCAGCTCCCTGAAATCCAGACAAGGTCTTAAAGAACCATCTTTTTTCTTAACAAAGAAAAAAACAGCGGCAACAGGTGACTTCGAGGGTCGTATGTGTCCTTTTCTCAGACTCTCAGAGATATAAGCACGCATAGCGATCCTCTCAGGTTGGGAAAGATTGTATAAACGAGATTTAGGCAGCTTGGCGCCTGGGATGAGATTAATAGGGCAATCGTACTCCCTGTGCGGGGGCAAATCCTGAACTCCACTCTCAGAGAAGACATCCGAAAATTCAGAGAGAAAAGATGGTACAGTCTTAGTAGCAACCTCAGAAACAGATGTCGTGAGGCAATTCTCTCTGCAAAAGTCACTCCAACCATTTATTTGCCTCGCTTGCCAATCAATGGTGGGGTTATGTTTAGTGAGCCAGGGTAGCCCCAACACTAGAGGGGTAGGTAATCCGCTAAGGACGAAACATGACACATCCTCAACATGAGCATCACTCACAATTAAACGGATATTGTGAACTATGCCCTTTAATGATTTCTGAGAAAGTGGAGTGGAATCGATAGCAAAAACAGGAATATCCTTTCCCAAAGTGCGCACCTGGAAACCATGAGTTATCGCAAATTGATTATCAATGAGATTGACCGCTGCTCCACTATCCACAAAAATCTCACAAAAAATGTTCTTGCTCTCTAGCGCCACCCTAGCAGGCAGGACAAAACGGGAACTACAAGCAAACGGAAAACCTTCAATTTCCGCCTCAACCCTGCCAATAGTAACAGACGGAACATTTTTAAAAGATTTTTTCCTGTTTGTTTCTTTATTACTCCCAGAAAACTGCCTGAATCTCCTAGAGGGACAAATATTTGCCAAATGATTTATACCTCCACAACAAAAACAAACCCTCCCATGCGAGCTGAATCTTCTATTGTCAGAAGCAATCAACCCCAGCTGCATGGGCTCCTGCTCAGAAGGGGCTGACAGCGACTGAGACCCCTGCGCACAGAATGGGACCGCTGCACTGTCCTGGGACTGAGTATGACAGGAAGGGGACATCTCTCCTCTCTCTCTAAGACGCCTGTCAATACGAACGGCCTGAGACATAGCAGAGTCCAAAGAAATAGGCCTCTCATGAAAGGCAAATGCATCTTTCAATCCCTCTGAAAGACCATGGCAAAATTGACTTCGGAGTGCAGCATCATTCCAACCAGTATCAACTGCCCATCTCCGAAATTCTGAGCAGTATATTTCTGCGGATTGTTTACCCTGGCATAATAGACGTAGTCTAGACTCAGCCAGAGCAATACGATCCGGATCATCATATATCTGACCCAGGGCTAAAAAGAATTCATCCACTGAACGGAGAGGCCGTGCCCCCTCCGGCAGCGAAAAGGCCCAGGACTGAGCGTTACCTCTGAGCAGCGATATAATGATCCCCACCCTCCGTTCCTCATCACCAGAGGAATGGGGAAGAAGGCGAAAATGGAGTTTGCAAGCCTCTCTAAAACGCACAAAATTCTCACTACCCCCGGAGAACGTATCCGGGAGCGAGATCTTAGGCTCAGAACAAACTCCATGAACTGCAAGCTGAACCGGTCACTTGAAGCTGAGAAAAAGTCCTTACGGAGATCAGCTACCTCCAATGAAAGACCCTGGAAGCGTTCAGCCAAAAGTGAAACCGGATCCATGCTTGAGACGGTTTTGGCGGCTTATAATGTCACGGACGGTGTACAGGAAACAAGACAAAGCAACATGCATATATGACTGAGTGGATCCAAAGCTAAGGAACCAAAAGGGAGACCCCTGCACAAGACCTGAGACTATCCCTGGCTGCTCAGCCTATGCAAAGATCCGAAAGGTGGAGGTTTGCATATCCACGTACCTCGACTATATACCCCTGAACACCCTACAATAGTGAGGGGACACGACCACCGGCTCCCTACTCAGACACGGAGGGAGTCAGGGTCACCTGGGATCCAGCAAACAGAAAATAACAGATAAATGTTCAGCACTTAACTTTGTAGCAGACAGGAAAACAAGATCAGCATGCACACACACTCCAAGAGGAAGTATAAGCCGCCCAGCAATGCACCATGGGGAGGGATTTAAAGGGAAGCAATCAGTCTAACTCCATGACAGCTGAGAGAGGCTAAAGAGATGAGGAACTGAACAGTACAACAAAGAGAACTCAAGGAGGAGGTTCTGAAAGGCCTCTGTCAGAGCTTCTCAGCTGTCTGGTTGTGACAGCATTGTATCATATCATAATTGCAAGCATTTTTTATGTGAAGGTTCTCATTTATCCAGGTCATTGTATATAAGTAGTAAAATGTCAGAGCAATTGGATTTTTTCTTGAAGATGTTTCACTAGTCATCCGACTGGCTTTCTCGATTACAGAAATATCCCACATTAAATACTGGTGACTCATGCTTCAGTCATGGATGTAAGGTGTTGATTGCATTTGCATGACTAAAGCTATTAGGTGTGGTTATACTGCCTCGGGAGAGGGGGCTCTAACACCTGTCCAAATTGAAAAAAAAATTATACAAAAATAGAGCCATTTATTTTAGGGTTTAGATGTAAAGCAATTTGGTTTATTTCTCTTGAAAAGAATCATGGAGATGAGTTACTGATCAGACAGGAAGTTAATCGATTGAAGAAGAGCAGGTTTTGTCTGCACGAGGAAACCGTCTCAGTATATTCACACATTACAATGTTATCATCAACTGAACTCTTGATCCACGGAGAAAGTCAAGATGTTATTAGAGATAAGCCCAATATGTAAGGATACTAGGATACTTATAAGGTCCTGAAGAAATTTGAAGATTTGATAGTCTGCTGTAATAGAATATTGTTGATGGATTTTGCTTTCAGTTTTTTTCCTGTTTTCTCAGGTAAATATGAATATTTCAGTTCAAAGCTTAAGACACACATAATTGAGAGCTTAAAATGTAAAAATATTCTTACAGTTGCAGCGAGCCTGGGAGAGAAGAGCGTAGAACGGAAGAGGTAGTTTTAGGGTGGTAGTAGTATTCATAGAGACAATTCTCCTCTCTGGCTTTCAGATTTAAGATACGGCCCCCCAAACCATCTCAAAGTGTGGAAGGATGTATTAGCAATGTTCCCTCTCACAGTGGCAAAAGTCTCTCTATAAAAAGTGCATAATACCTTGCTGTCTGACTCCAATACATGGCCTTGTAGATTCTGGATCTTCTGATTTCTCTTTCTCTGAATCATCGGTCATAAAGTAGCTTTTCTTGGCTGTAGATGTCTTAGAGATAAAGGCCCCCTGAGCTTGAGCCTAGCTCTGAGGAGAATGCACATGTAGGTCCTCAATGTAGCACAGCTAGACTTTCACTCACTACTACCCAAATGGCAGACCCAGGCCCATCTTCCGGCAATCTAAGAGGATAAGCCAATATATTAACCCTTACTAGTCCATTAAGTACATTTGAACATTTCACTTTACAACAAGTTACTCTTTGCAGTGACCCTGTTCTGGGGTACTGCACAGTATCAACATAAAAAGCAGTTGTGGTTATGTAGGAATTAAACTCTCTAACAAATGAGATACACATTTCTGATATGTTGTATATACAAATTCCTTGGAGACAATTTACAATTTTTAATAGCTGAATAAAGAGATTGTAGGTGGTCCTGTAATCGAAACACAGAAAAAGTACAGAGACAGCAATCATTCTGTATCTTCATTCATCTTGACCAAACAGTCTTTTGTTCTAAAGGGATTAATTTCAGTAATTTGAGGTAATGAGGAAATTGACCTTATTTTAAGGCTTGTTTGAGCCTGAAAACAATGTCAAGACATCAGAATGTGAATATTTTTACTGTATGAAATATGCCTGTGGTACTTGATATAGAATATTATATTATTTCTTGATAGTTTTCTATTTTTCAAGTTAGTGCTTTGTGTGAAAACACAGTTGTAATGAAAGAAAGGAAAAATGACAGCATTTTATCTCATTCTGTTTTGACTGTGTGGTCTTTGAACTTGTGTTTCTGCTTTTACATCATATCATTTAGCCCACATTCCTTACTATACTTATAGACGCTGTGTGACTCTCTGGGAGTTTGTCAGTAGGCTTTTATGTCTACGATCTTAATCTTAATCTTGCATCAATCAATAAAATGGTTTCACTCAACTGTGGCAAGCCTGGAAAGCAATGCATATTTAGTCTGGTTCCTGCTGTAACTGTAACCTTTGCCACACTGCCACACACATTGTAGTTACAGTAATGCAATGCAGCACAGAACACGGATGGAGCAACTTGTTCTATTCTTTAGGCCCAATGACAGGGCCTGCAATATAACAGTGCCAGATATTTTATTTGTCTTGGGGATTTAACTTAAGTAGAATTCCTAGGAATCAAATGTATTGAGAAAACACAATCTGCAGCCTTGTAGAATGAGAAAAACAAAATGCTGAATTTTACTGATTTGTAACTGTATTAGTTTATGTTATGTTTTATTGGACAAGTTTATCAGGTTGAATGTTATAAGAGAGGTTAGAATTTGCTGTTAAATGGGTTGTCTGATCGAAAAGTAAAATTAAGTAAAGTTGGGGGTATGTAAAAATGAGTCAATCAGCTTTTAAAGGGGTTGTCCACCTACAGGGGCTTTTCAGCTTGATTCCCCACCATGCGTGACCTGGACCTTTTGGTCCACCACTGACATGCTCTTGTCCTGTTTGTCAGTATCTGGTTTCACAGAGATCACGTGTGCTGCTGCAGCCAATGGCTAGCCCGTGGTGAAGTGGCCCCCATGCATCACCGCTGGGAAATGCATCACCGCTGCAGTCAATCTTTGGCTGCAGTGGCACATGTGACCCCTGTCAAATCAGATCCTGACAAGCATGACCAGAGCATGGAAGAAGCAGCGGGGGCCAGAACCTTGTGGTGGGGAGTAGGTATATATAGGTAAGTATACTTCCCTCCACAGGTCCGCCAACATGGAGGAGGGAGTCTGGAAGAAAGGCCCTCGATAGTGGCCAATACCTAAAAACTCACAAATGTAAAAACAATTCCTGTCAATAACTGAATTTGACAACTGGGCAGTAACTACTGCATGGACTAATCTGTCTGTGTTAAAACCACTTGAGTATAGAATGGATTGAGGGCTATTCCCAAGCACACATGGATCAGGAAGTAGAAACTAGAACAAGTAAGCAAGGACCTAGTAAATGTCAGAATGAGAGTGGTGAGTGAATGGTGAGGTACAGTCAGGTCCATAAATATTGGGACATTGACACAACACTAATTTTTGGCTCTATACACCACCACAATAAATTTGAAATTAAACAAACAAGATGTGCTTTAACTGCAGACTGTCAGCTGTAATTTGAGGGTATTTACATCCAAACCAGGTGAGCGGTGTAGGAATTACAACAGTTTGCATATGTGCCTCCCACTTGTTAAAGGACCAAAAGTAATGGGACAGAATAATAATCATAAATCAAACTTTTACTTTTTAATACTTGGTTGCAAATCCTTTGCAGTCAATTACAGCCTGAAGTCTGGAACGCATAGACATCACCAGACGCTGGGCTTCTTCCCTGGTGATACTCTGCCAGGCCTCTACTGCAACTGTCTTCAGTTCCTGCTTGTTCTTGAGGCATTTTACCTTCAGTTTTGTCTTCAGCAAGTGAAATGCATGCTCAATCGGATTCAGGTCAGGTGATTGACTTGGCCATTGCATAACATTCCACTTCTTTCCCTTAAAAAACTCTTTGGTTGATTTTGCAGTATGCTTTGGGTCATTGTCCATGTGCATTGGGAAGCGCTGTCCAATGAGTTCTGAAGCATTTTGCTGAATATGAGCAGATAATATTGCCCGAAACACTTCAGAATTCATCCTGCTGCTTTTGTCAGAAGTCACATCATCAATAAGAGAACCAGTTCCATTGGCAGCCATACATGCCCATGCCATGATACTACCACCACCATGCTTAACTGATGAAGTGGTATACTTAGGATCATGAGCAGTTCCTTTCCTTCTCCATACTCTTCTCATCACTCTGGTACAAGTTGACCTTGGTCTCATCTGTCCATAGGATGTTGTTCCAGAACTGTGATGGCTTTTTTAGATGTTGTTTGGTAAACTCTAATCTGGCCTTCCTGTTTTTGACGATCACCAATGGTTTACATCTTGTGGTGAACCCTCTGTATTCACTCTGGTGAAGTCTTCTCTTGATTGTTGACTTTGACACACATACACCTACCTCCTGGAGAGTGTTCTTAATTTGGCCAACTGTAGTGAAGGGTGTTTTCTTTACCAGGGAAAGAAATCTTCGGTCATCCACCACAGTTGTTTTCCATGGTTTTCCGGGGTCTTTTGGTGTTGCTTAGCTCACCGATGCATTCCTTCTTTTTAAGAACAGTTGTTTTGGCCACGCCTAATGTTTTTGCTATTTGGGTTTGTTTAGTTTTTTTCAGCCTAATGATGGCTTGCTTTACTGATAGTGACAGCTCTTTGGATCTCATCTTGACAGTTGACAGCAACAGATTCCAAGTGCAAATAGCACACTTGAAATGAACTCTGGACCTTGTATCTGCTCATTGTAATTGGGATAATGAGGAAATAACACACACCTGGCCATGGGACAGCTGAGAAGCCAATTGTCCCATTACTTTTGATCCCTTAGCAAGTGGGAGGCCCATATGCAAACTGTTGTAATTCCTACACCTTTCACCTGATTTGGATGTAAATACCCTTAAATTACATCTGACAGTCTGCAGTTAAAGCACATCTTGTGTGTTTCATTTCAAATTCGTTGTGGTGGTGTATAGAGCCAAAAATTTTTGAATTGTGTCGTTATCCCAATATTTATGGACCTGACTGTAAGTGTAGCTTTGTTTTTTTAAACCCTCACTGAACACTATCCTAATAACTCACCCCTCCCAGAGAACCCCTTCAAGGTTTTATTTATGGAACTACTGCTGGTATATAAAGTTTAACTTGTTCCTGTCTTTCTAATGCATATATATATATATATATATAGTATTTAAATATGGTGCCCTCTCACAATTGCAGCGGGCACCATAGTCACCCACTCGCAAGCACAGCGGGCGCCATAGCCGCCGGGTGCCTGCTGTTTTAAACAGCAGGCACCTGGGTCTAATGTATGTGATTGATGATAAACTGTGACCATGACAAATGTGACCATGGCATCTGTGAGGATAAAAGCCTGGGAGTGCGTGCTCCCAACTGTGCACCGGCTTTCCCTACCGAGGATTGGAGGAGTTGAATGATGTGTGCATCAGCCTCGGTCCTCCTGAATCATTCGAGACTGCCATATATATTCTCATAGACTCCAATTGCATTGTAGTCTATGAGAGAAGCAATCTAATGCTTGCTTGTTCTGGTTCCCTCGGGGAACTATTAAAAAGTGTAAAAAAAATAACATTTGTTTAAAAATATATAAAAAAATTTAAGTACAATTTAATCACCCCCCCTTTCCCTAAAATGAATGTAAAAATGCATAAAAAAATAAAAAATAAACATCATGGGCATAACTGCATTCGAAAACACCGATACGGCACATAAAAATATTTATCCCATATGGCAAATGGCGAAATGGAAATAAAGTCAAAATAGCCCATTTGCAGTTTTTTGTTTGCTTCTAGTGATGATCGAGCATGCTCTGCCGAACATCTGTTCGGCTCGAGCATCTTGATGCTCGGCACATGGCGGTATCCGGCCGAGTACCGCATGTGCTCGAGCACAATGCTCGAGTCTCCTTCCGGCACGTTTCTTGGCTGCTACACAGCCAAAAAAAGTGCAGGGAGGTACTGGCACGCACCTAATGCCGTAAGCCATGTTGGCTTCTGGCATTACAGTGATTGGCTGGATGGAACGCGTCATCGGGTGCTATAAAGCACCCGATGACACGTGTTTGGCTCAGTCTTAGTCAAGAAGTGCTGAGCATAGGAAGGGAAAGGCAGTGTAGGGAGTGTTATTGAAAGCGTTTTATTACAAAAAAATTTCAGAGAGCCAAAAGTCCTTTTAAGGACTATTGTGTTTGACAGCAGCAATATATATTTTTAGAGCATCCAGCACTAAAAAGCATCTAATAGGCCGCTGCGGACAGTTACATTTTTCGTGCCACATCTCCTGTGTAAAGTGTGCACATCCCTATAATATCAGTGACATCAAGTTCACTTTTTCCGTAGATGGTGTCTGCTGTGGACAGTTAAATTATCCATGCCAAATCTTCTGTGTAAAGTGTGCGCATCGAAAAAATATCTGACATCCAGTGTACTTTTTCCGTAGATGGTGTCCACTGCGGACAGTAAAATTATCTGCGCAACATCTCCTGTGTAAAGTGTGCGCATCCCAAAAATATCAGTGATATCCAGTGTACTTTTTCCGTAGTCGGTGTTTGCGGCAGAGTTAAATTATCCGCAGCACATCTCCTGTGTAATGTGTGCGCATCCCTAAAATATCAGTGACATCCAGTGTACTTTTTCCGTAGTCGGTGTCCGCTGCGGATAGGTAGATCATCTGCGCAACATCTCCTGTGTAAAGTGTGCACATCCAAAAAATATCAGTGACATCCAGTGTACTTTTTCAATACACGGTGTCCGCTGCAGACAGTGACATAAGCTGCGCCACATCTCCAGTTTAAAGTGTGCGCATCTAAAAAATATCTGACATCCAGTGTACATTTTCCGTAGACGGTGTCTGCTGCGTACAATTAAATTATCCGCGCCACATTTCCAGTGTAAAGTGTGCGCATCCCTAAAATATCTGTGACATCCAGTGTACTTTTTCTTTAGACAGTGTCCACTGCGGATAGCTAAATCATCCGCGCCACATCTCCTGTGTAAAGTGTGCACATCCCTATAATATCAGTGACATCAAGTTCACTTTTTCAGTAGACGGTGTCTGCTGTGGACAGTTAAATTATCCGTGCCAAGTCGTCTGTGTAAAGTGTGCGCATCCCAAAAATATCAGTGACATCCAGTGTACTTTTTCCATAGACGGTGTCCGCTGCGGACAGTTAAATTATCTGCGCCACATCTCCTGTGTAAAGTGTGCACATCCCTAAAATATCAGTGGCATCCAGTGTACTTTTTCTGTAGATGGTGTCGGCTGCGGACAGTTAAATTATCAGTGCCCCATCTCCTGTGTAAAGTGTGCGCATCCCAAAAAATACCTGTGACATCCAGTGTACTTTTTCCGTAGACGGTGTCCGCTGCGTACAGTTAAATTATCCGTGACACATCTCCTGTGTAAACTGTGCGCATCCCTAAAATATCAGTGACATCCAGTGTACTCTTTCCGTAGACGGTGTTCGCTGCGGATACAGTAGGTAAATCATCTGCGCCACATCTCCTGTGTAAAGTGTGCGCATCCAAAAAATATCAGTGACATCCAGTGTACTTTTTCAATACACGGTGTCCGCTGCAGACGGTGACATTAGCTGCGCCACATCTCCAGTGTAAAGTGTGCGCCTAAATTTTTTATCTGTGACATACAGTGTACTTTTTACGTAGACACTTTGGACAGTGACATTACCGTTGGTACCTCTCCTGTATCACGTTTCCTTATCCCAAATACCTGTGACATTCCCTGTAGTTTTTTATTAGCCGCTGGTGACAGCATTGACATTATCTGTGGGATATCTCCTGTGTGACATTTCCACATCGCGAATACCTTTTTAAATTTTTTTGCGCATACACTTCCAAATCCTACGCTACTGTACGTGTGACATACTTTCAAGCATATATCACATTTAAAATGAAGAAGGAGAGCAGTAAGGGACAGGGAAGTGGCTGTGATGCTGATGGTGCACGCAGAGGCCGTGGACCTGGGTGCATTGAAACTGTGCCTGCTGCGAAAGCACAAGAAAAACAGTCATCCACGATACCTAGCTTCATGTTTCAGTTTTCAGGGTGGTGCTGGACACAACTCTTGAGGTCAGACCAGTGCGACCAGGTGGTCAGTTGGATTGCAGCAGATAATGCTTCCAGTCAGTTAAGCACTGCCCTGTCTTCCACCAAGTCCAATCTTGATACTCCTTCCTCCCACCATGGAGAGTCGGGCCAAACAAATAAATCCCACACTCGGATATTCCGAGGACCTCTTTTCTTCACCATTCCTTGATTTGGCCTTCTCGCCAAGCACGCTTGAAGAAGGACAGATCTTGTGCCCTGATTCCCAAACTCTTGAGCATCGACAGTCACAAGAAGATGACGGTGGGGAATGGCAATTACTGTTTCATGAGGTGGATGATGATTAGACACAGTTGCCAATAACTCAACAGCAATTACTGTCTCAAGAGGTTGGGGAAGAGGATGAGACACAGTTGTCAATCACTGAGGTTGTGGTTAGGTCAACAAGTCAGGAGGATGAGCAGAGTGAGGATGTGGAAGAGGAGATGGTGGACAATAAAAAAGGTGGAAAGCTGAGTGAAGACAGCAGTACAGAGGGGAGGCATCTAAACCACTGCAACAGGCTGGAAGAGGCAGTGGGTTGGCAAAAGGGAGAAGGCGGGCAACACCAAACAGGCCCGCAACTGTTCCACAGAGCACCCCCATTGCGGAAACCTCCATTGCCAACGGGTAGGTGTTCCGCAGTCTGGCGCTTTTTGGAGAAAAGTGCAGACGACAAAAGAATTGTAATTTGCAACCTGTGCCATACAAAAATGAGCAGGGGCGTGAACACTAGCAACCTAACCACCACCAACATGATTCGCCACATGGCATCAAAGCACCGTAATAGGTGGGCCGAACGCCTGGGTCCACAATCTGTGTCTGTGGGTCACACCACTGCCTCCTCTTCCCCTGTGTTACGTGCTGGCCAATCCCCTGTCCAAGACGCAGACCCAGATGCCTCCTTTCCTGGACCTTCGCAAGCACCATCAGCGACCACATCCACTTCCGTGTCCCAGTGCAGCATCCAAATGTCCTTACCCCAGGCATTTGAGCACAAGCAAAAATACCCAGCCATCCACCCACAGGCCATAGCACTAAATGCGCAGCTTTCAAAATTACTGGCCCTGGAAATGTTGCCATTTAGGCTTGTGACACTGAGGCCTTCCGTAGTCTGATGTCGGCAGCCATCCCACATTACGCAGTCCCCAGCCGCCACTATTGTTCAAGGTGTGCCGTGCCTGCCTTACACCAACATGTGTCCTGTAACATCACACATGCCCTGACCAACGCAGTTATTGGGAAGGTGCACCTAACCATGGACACATGGACAAGTGCATTCGGCCAGGGATGCTACATTTCCCTGACGGCACACTGGGTGAATGTTGGGGAGGCCGGGAGCGAGTCGTACCCTGGGATGGCACAGGTGCTACTGATGCCAAGGATTGCAGGCCCTATGTCGATCAGGGTTTCCACCAGCACCTATATTAGTGGCTCCAAACTCCACTTCTCCTCCACCGCCTCCTCCTCCACTTCCACCTCTGAATTATCCGCGTGCAGACAGTGACATTAGCTGCGCCACATCTCCAGTGTAAAGTGTGCGCCTAAATTTTTTATCTGTGACATACAGTGTACTTTTTACGTAGACACTTTGGACAGTGACATTACCGTTGGTACCTCTCCTGTATCACGTTTCCTTATCCAAAATACCTGTGACATTCCCTGTAGTTTTTTATTAGCCGCTGGTGACAGCATTGACATTATCTGTGGGATATCTCCTGTGTGACGTTTCCACATCGCGAATACCTTTTTAAATTTTTTTGCGCATACACTTCCAAATCCTACGCTACTGTACGTGTGACATACTTTCAAGCATATATCACATTTAAAATGAAGAAGGAGAGCAGTAAGGGACAGGGAAGTGGCTGTGATGCTGATGGTGCACGCAGAGGCCGTGGACCTGGGTGCATTGAAACTGTGCCTGCTGCGAAAGCACAAGAAAAACAGTCATCCACGATACCTAGCTTCATGTTCCAGTTTTCAGGGTGGTGCTGGACACAACTCTTGAGGTCAGACCAGTGCGACCAGGTGGTCAGTTGGATTGCAGCAGATAATGCTTCCAGTCAGTTAAGCACTGCCCTGTCTTCCACCAAGTCCAGTCTTGATACTCCTTCCTCCCACCATGGAGAGTCGGGCCAAACAAATAAATCCCACACTCGGATATTCCGAGGACCTCTTTTCTTCACCATTCCTTGATTTGGCCTTCTCGCCAAGCACGCTTGAAGAAGGACAGATCTTGTGCCCTGATTCCCAAACTCTTGAGCATCGACAGTCACAAGAAGATGACGGTGGGGAATGGCAATTACTGTTTCATGAGGTGGATGATGATTAGACACAGTTGCCAATAACTCAACAGCAATTACTGTCTCAAGAGGTTGGGGAAGAGGATGAGACACAGTTGTCAATCACTGAGGTTGTGGTTAGGTCAACAAGTCAGGAGGATGAGCAGAGTGAGGATGTGGAAGAGGAGATGGTGGACAATAAAAAAGGTGGAAAGCTGAGTGAAGACAGCAGTACAGAGGGGAGGCATCTAAACCACTGCAACAGGCTGGAAGAGGCAGTGGGTTGGCAAAAGGGAGAAGGCGGGCAACACCAAACAGGCCCGCAACTGTTCCACAGAGCACCCCCATTGCGGAAACCTCCATTGCCAACGGGTAGGTGTTCCGCAGTCTGGCGCTTTTTGGAGAAAAGTGCAGACGACAAAAGAATTGTAATTTGCAACCTGTGCCATACAAAAATGAGCAGGGGCGTGAACACTAGCAACCTAACCACCACCAACATGATCCGCCACATGGCATCAAAGCACCGTAATAGGTGGGCCGAACGCCTGGGTCCACAATCTGTGTCTGTGGGTCACACCACTGCCTCCTCTTCCCCTGTGTTACGTGCTGGCCAATCCCCTGTCCAAGACGCAGACCCAGATGCCTCCTTTCCTGGACCTTCGCAAGCACCATCAGCGACCACATCCACTTCCGTGTCCCAGTGCAGCATCCAAATGTCCTTACCCCAGGCATTTGAGCACAAGCAAAAATACCCAGCCATCCACCCACAGGCCATAGCACTAAATGCACAGCTTTCAAAATTACTGGCCCTGGAAATGTTGCCATTTAGGCTTGTGGACACTGAGGCCTTCCGTAGTCTGATGTCGGCAGCCATCCCACATTACGCAGTCCCCAGCCGCCACTATTGTTCAAGGTGTGCCGTGCCTGCCTTACACCAACATGTGTCCTGTAACATCACACATGCCCTGACCAACGCAGTTATTGGGAAGGTGCACCTAACCATGGACACATGGACAAGTGCATTCGGCCAGGGATGCTACATTTCCCTGACGGCACACTGGGTGAATGTTGGGGAGGCCGGGAGCGAGTCGTACCCTGGGATGGCACAGGTGCTACTGATGCCAAGGATTGCAGGCCCTATGTCGATCAGGGTTTCCACCAGCACCTATATTAGTGGCTCCAAACTCCACTTCTCCTCCACCGCCTCCTCCTCCACTTCCACCTCTGAATTATCCGCGTGCAGCTCCATCAGTCATCAGTCGGTAGCTGGAAGCAGTGTAGCACTGCAATGTGGAAGCGGCAACAGGCCGTGCTGAAGCTTATATGCTTAGGGGACAAACAGCACACCGCCTCAGAGCTATGGCAGGGTATAAGAGACCAGACTGAGCTGTGGCTCTCGCCACTGATAATGGCCGGTGGTGGTGGTGGCTTTGGAGCTCAGCAAGCTCACACACATCCCATACCTAGCCCACGTCTTAAACATAGTGGTTTAGTGGTTCCTCAATTTGGCTGAGCTACTGGTGAAGGTGCGCCGCTTGTGTGCACATTTCCACAAGTCATTGACAGCTTCTGCCGGTCTGTCAACGCTGCAGCAGCGCTTGAAATTGCCAGCTCACCGGCTGTTGTGCAATGTGAGCATGCGCTGGAACCCGACGTTTCACATGTTGGCCAGACTTTGTGAGCAGCGGAGGGCAGTAGTGGAATACCAGCTGCAACATGGTCATTGCCTTTCAAGTCAGCTTCCGCTATTCACAAGCGAGGAGTGGGCATGGATATCTGACCTCTGTGAGGTTTTAAGAAACTTTGAGGAATCAACACAGATGGTGAGCGGCGATAACGCTATTATTTGCATAACCATCCCATTTCTGGGTCTACTCAAACGCTCGCTGCTCACAATTAAGGACAACCCTTTGCATGTGAAAGAGATGGAAATGGGGGAAGACATTACACAGGGTGATAGCCAGACCACCCTCAGTTTGTCTTCTCAGCGCGAATTGGACGATGAAGAGGAGGAGGAGCAGGAGACGGTTGCCTCCTCTTCAGAGGGTAGTACCTATCGAAGTTTAATTTTATCTGTTCAGCGTGGGTGGGCAGACGAGGAAGAAGAGGGTGAGGAGATTGAGAGTGATCTTCCTGATGACGACAGCAAAGTCTTGCCTGTTGGTACTCTGGCACACATGGCTCACTTCATGTTAGGCTGCCTTTCTAGCGACCCGCGTGTTATACGCATTTTAGACAACACGGATCACTAGTTGTTCACCCTTCTCAACCCCCGCTTCAAAGAGAACTTATTATCTCTCATTGCTCTAGTGGAGAGGACGAGCAAAACGGTGCAATACCAGAAGATCCTTGTTTAAAAATTTCCATCTGACAACGCTGGCGGCAGAGTCCATAGTTCCTTGGCCAACCGAGGAGGGGAGACAAGGGGAACACATGGCAGTTCCAACAAAGGCAGGGCAACACTCTCCAAAGCCTGGGACAGTTTCATGACACCCTGCCAGCACCCCCACCCTGATGCGTGGCCTAGTGTTCCAAGGAGGGAAACATTTTGGAAGATGGTGGAGTACATAGCAGATCGTGTCAGCGTCCTCAATGATCCCTCAGTGCCTTACAACTACTGTGTGTCCAAGCTGGACACGTGGCACGAACTGGCGCTCTACGCCTTGGAGGTGCTGGCCTGCCCTGCCGCCAGCATTTTGTCTGAGCGGGTATTTAGTGCTGCTGGTGGCATTATAACAGATAAGCCTATCCGCCTGTCAACTGAAAATGCTGACAGGTTGACTCTTATAAAAATGAACAAGGCCTGGATTGCCCCTGACTTCTCTACTCCACCAGAGGAAGATAAAGGCACTTCAAATGTGGATTTTATAGTGTATTGAATACACTGTATTCCCATGCACCCCTTCCACCACAAACAAGGGTATATAGTTGAATTTTCCTTTTCTCATCCTCCTCCTCTTCCATCATATTAACATGCTTATTCGTCGCATATAATGCCCTCGCAAATATGCCCTTCGCATATAATGTTTTACAGGGTCAGCCCACCAGCAGGCCCTTGCATATAATGTTTTACAGGGTGAGCTCAGCTGCAGGCCCTCGCATATCATTTTTTAGAGTGGCAGCTCACCAGCATGCCCTCACATACAATGTTTTACAGGGTCAGCTCAGCTGCAGGCCCTCGCATATAATTTTTTAGAGGGTCAGCTCACAATCAGGCGATCACCTACAATGTTTTACAGGGTCAGCTCACCAGCAGGCCCTCGCATATAATTTTTTAGAGGGTCATCTCACCAGCAGGCCCTCACCTACAATGGTTTACAGGATCAGCTCAGCTGCAGGCCCTCGCATATAATTTTTTAGAGGGTCAGCTCAACAGCAGGCCCTCATCTACAATGTTTTACAGAGTCAGCTCACCAGCAGGCCCTTGCATAAATTTTTTTAGAGGGTCAGCTTACAAGCACGTCCTCACCTAAAATGTTTTACAGGGTCAGCTCACCTGCATATAATGTTTTATAGGGTCAGCTAATCAGCAGGCCCGCACCTAAAATATTTTACAGGGTCAGCTCACCAGCAGGCCCTCGCATGTAATATTTTACAGGGTCAGCTCACCTACAGGCCCACACATATAATGTTTTAGAGGGTCATCTCACCTGCAGGCCCTCGCATATAATTTTTTAGAAGGTCAGTTCACCAGCAGGCCCTCACCTACAATATTTTAGAGGGTCAGCTCACCAGCAGGCCCTCGCCTATAATCTTTTACAGAGTGAGCTCACCTGCAGGCCCTCACCTAATTATACCTAATAGGTAATTTGCGCGCATGCTGCCTTGCTTGGAAGTGATAACCGTAGCTGTTTTTCAGGCTCCCTCTCCGGAATCAAACCCTGATTCCCCATTACCCATGGTCACCATGGTTTGCTCTGAAAATAACATTGAAAGTTGATAGGGCAGACATCCGAATGGATTGTTCCCATCACGGGGCCGTGCGATCAGGCCCAGGTTATTTAGAGTCACCAAAGCGGCAGCAGGCTCTTGCTCCAAATTTTTTTGAGGGTCACAAGCAGGCCATCAATCATAATTTTTCAAGGCTGTGTATAAAGCCCTCCTTTATGTGTAACAATGGATGTATTGTAGTGCCGGTCCTTTTGGCAGCCCTTTAACTTAGTGCAAAGGCTTTATAAGTGTAGGAGTCCCACTACCTGAACAATTGTATAAATATTGTGAATGCACTTTATATACAAGTAAATATACAGGAAAGAATGTTTCCTAACAATTTTTTTTCTCTAAAATCGATTTTATCTTCGTTTTTGTGTGTATTATTGTCAGTCTGTAAAAGTGGAGTACTACTTGGAAAACATCGTTCCCAGCAGAGACCTGGGCATCCAAGATGCATCCAGACATCCTCTCCATGCTGTTCCCGAACCATTTTGGTGCTGTTTCCATCAATTTCTGACCTTTTCCTATGAACCAGGCACCCTCCCCTTTTCAGAGCAGGGGGTGCCTGGTTTAATGCTCGGGTTCTCCCATTGACTTCCATTTTACTCGAGTGCTCGCTAGAGCACCTGGGCATCCCGATGTGTTCGGCCTGAGCCCCCGAGCACCTGAGCACTATGGTGCTCAATCAACACTATTTGCTTTATCTCAAATAAAAAAATTAATAAAAAGTGATCAAAAGGTCATACACACTCCAAAATATCAATGAAAAGTAAAAGTTATGGGGGGTCAGAATATGGCAATGCAAATTAATTTTGCAGTGTTAAAGGCAAGAAAAACCACAGTCGTGGCCAAAAGTTTTGAGAATGACACAAATATTAGTTTTCACAAAGTTTGCTGCTAAACTGCTTTTAGATCTTTGTTTCAGTTGTTCTGTGATGTAGTGAAATATAATTACACGCGCTTCATACGTTTCAAAGGCTTTTATCGACAATTACATGATTTATGCAAAGAGTCAGTATTTGCAGTGTTGGCCCTTATTTTTCAGGACCTCTGCAATTCGACTGGGCATGCTCTCAATCAACTTCTGGACCAATTCCTGACTGATAGCAACCCATTCTTTCATAATCACATCTTGGAGTTTGTCAGAATTAGTGGGTTTTTGTTTGTCCACCCGCCTCTTGAGGAATGACCACAAGTTCTCAATGGGATTAAGATCTGGGGTTTCCAGGCCATGGACCCAAAATTTAAACGTTTTGGTCCTCGAGCCACTTAGTTATCACTTTTGCCTTATAGCACGGTGCTCCATCGTGCTGGAAAATGCATTGTTCTTCACCAAACTGTTGTTGGATTGTTGGAAGAAGTTGCTGTTGGAGGGTGTTTTGGTACCATTCTTTATTCATGGCTGTGGTTTTGTGAGTGAGCCCACTCCCTTGGATGAGAAGCAACCCCACACATGAATGGTCTCAGGATGCTTTACTGTTGACATGACACAGGACTGATGGTAGCGCTCACCTTTTCTTCTCCGGACAAGCCTTTTTCCTGATGCCCCAAACAATCGGAAAGAGGCTTCAACGGAGAATATGACTTTGCCCCAGTCCTCAGCAGTCCATTCACCATATTTTCTGCAGAAGATCAATCTGTTCCTGATTTTTGGGGGATTAAGTTAATTTTCATGGCAAAGAAGGACTATGCAATTCATCTGATCACTCTTCATAACATTCTGGAGTATATGCAAATTGCTATTATAAAAACTTAAGCAGCAACTTTTCCAATTTCCAATATTTATGTAATTCTCCAAACTTTTGGCCACGACTGTATACAAATGTGGTATCATTGTAATCATACTGATCCAGAGAATGAAAGTAACTGGTCAGTTTTACCGCATAGAAAACGCTGTAAAAACAAAACACATATACAGTAACTGCGGCGGAATTGTGTTTTTCATTTTTTTTCTTTCCCTTTTTTCCCTTTGCTGTTAAACCTAGCTTTATATTAATTCCAGCAAAACAGTAATTTTCCAGAATTTTTTTTATAAGCTGGTTGTCTTGGTAACTTTACTTTGCAGAGTTGGTCTTTTCTTGGCAGTTAAACAATTTTCTTATCCAAACTTTTCAATAATCTTATAGTATATATATAGATTTTTTTTTTAAATCTTTTATTATCTGTTATACAAAAAACATATACAATATCGGACCGTCCAAGAGGTCCATATTACAATAATTAACCATATGTAAACATTTTACCCCAAATAACCACCCCACCCACCCAGTTGAGGAGAGAGAGAGAAAAAAAAAACATCAAACGCCCTGGCCCTGGTTCAACCAATTCTTCCATATTTTATCCATTTTTTCATCTCTATCCCTATATCTCTCAGACGCCTGATCCAGTTTAATCAAATTAAGCACTGCTTCCTGCCACTGTCCCACTGTAGGGGGATCTTTGTTTATCCATTTCCAAAGTATGAGCAGTCTAGCCTGAAATAGTACTTTACACAACACTAATTGTATCTCTTTTTTTTTATTTAAGATGTGCAGTGGCCCCCAAAATACAAACTGCAGGGTCTTCCAAAACTTGAATACCCAAAAATACTGATGTAGTCTCTAAAACATCTTTCCAGTACCTAAACAATTTAGGGCATCTCCAAAAACAATGTATAAGATCCGCCTTCTCACCCCTGCATTTTGGACACTTATCTGAGGCTCTGACCCCCATTTTCTTTAACGCCCAAGGAGATCGATGTAACCTGTGGACAATAAAAAACTCCGAAATTTTGTGTGAGGCCCTTTCCGACACCTTAGTATAACTTCTAAGGGCATCGTTCCATTTTTTTCTGTAAGAAATAAAAGCTCTTTTTTCCACTTTCCTCTGGCTAATATTATAATCCGTTCTTTCTTTGCTCCCTTTAGAATTCTGTATCTTTTTGCCGTAATACCTCTTTTTTCCCCTCCATTGGTAAATTTATATATTCTAATTGATTGTTCTTTTCTATATTTACTTGAATTAGCTAGTGTCCTAACGGCATTTTTAAGCTGGAGATATTTATAACTATCTTTTTAATGGATCCCAAACTCCATTGCCAGGGTGGCAAAGTCCTTAAATTTATCTTCCTCAAATATCATACAACTTCATCTTCCCTATCATACAACTTGTCGCGAAAAAAACAAGCCCTCATATGGCTATGTGAATGGAAAAATAAAAAAAGTTATGGCTTTGGGAAGGCTGGGAGTAAAATACAAAAATTAAAAAACAGAAAATCACCGACCATGAAGGGATTACATGAACTCTAAATGTTAGTCCTTATTCTAGCTTACTCAATGCATTGGATAATCCTATGATGAAATCTTAATGTTGTTAATGAGCCATGTCATTTATTCCAATAGCAGTTATGTGACAGAAGAACAACCATGGTACATATATATAGTTGGAACAAATTTTAGTATGCTATAGGCAAATGAATGGAACAAAGCTTAATACCAGATAGGGACATATCCTTTTTGTCGAATCTGTTTTTATATTCTGATTATAGATTTTTTTTTCTATTTCCTGAATATATTTATTGGGGCAATCTTGCCCAAGCTGTTCTTAAAAGCATTTAAAAATATGCTTTACGGCAGCCACATGGGCCATAGACACAATGGACAGGATCTGACCCTATTGACTTCTATGGGAGAGGACCTGTGTAGAGGGAGTAGATGAGCTGTTATATCATTGTAATCCTGCCTGTAATAAAGATGTAAAAGAAACACAGCACTCCTGTGCAAGACAATGTGAAAGATAGATGCTCACCTTCAGCTTTTCCACAGTCTGATATTGTCCACTCCCTCTCATCTCTCCAAATCCTGGTGTGTCTTTTCTGAAGCATTAATGTCTCCTTCCCTGCTGGATTTATTGAGTATTTGTTTATATTGACTATTTCACCCCTGTATCTGGTCCTCCTTGATTAGGCCAAATGTAGCCCCCCCTCTTGGTCACACCTGATTAAACACTGAGTGGTATAAATCTAAGGTCCTAGGTCTTTTCAGACCTTGGTCTTTCCAAATGCAACATCTCTTAAGTGCAACTCTTAAGTGCACATACTGAATTATACCAGAATAGGACCAGAAGGCGACCACAGGTAACTACAGACATAGCCAATGCTAACAATGTTTACATTTTTCCTCTTACTCTTCCTACTTTTCTACTACCTCCTGAAATACCCCACATCCATTCACCCAGCAAGGAACTATTCATCTCTTCCTACATCTTACCTTCTCATCTGACCGCTTGCACAAACCTGTTTGCCAACATAAAACACTTCCTTCCCAAACACACACATACACCTCATGCCCTCTCTTATTCTCATTTATTAACACTTTCTCTGCTTCTCCTTACTGCTGGTGATATCCATCCAAATCCAGGACCCCCTCAGCAAATCCCCACTATCACCTCCATGTCCCACTACAAATCTCCTTCTACAAATTTCTGCAACCCCTTAAACCTAATAACCATTCATCTTACCCCTGCTCCTTTGGTTCCTCTTGCAGGAGCATTATGGAATGCACACACTCTGTCTGTAACAAACTGTCGTACATTCATGATCTTTTCATCTCTCAAAACCTTTCCTTTCTGGGTCTCACAGAAACATGGCTGACACCCTTAGACACCTCCTCCCCTGCTGCACGCTCTTATAGTGGATTTCAATTCACTCACACCCCCCGCCCCGGCTGCAAACATGGTGGAGGATTTGGTCTTCTCCTATCAGACGCCTGCTCCTACAGCCCAACTCCACTGCCACCCTCCATTACGCTCACCTCATTTTAAGTACACTCTGTTTGCATCTACTCTCCCTCCAACCTTCAAGTAGCCGTCATTTACCGCCCTCCAGGCCCAGCCACCATCTTTCTTGACCACTTTAACACCTGGCTACTACACTTTCTATCATCATGGGTGACTTCAACATCCCTATTGACACATGCCACTCAGCCGCCTCTAAACTCCTGTCACTCTCTTCCTTCTTTGGCCTATCACAGTGGTCTTCAGCTCCCACCCACAGAGATGGTCACACTCTGGATCTGATCTTTACCCGCCTCTGCTCCCTATCTAACCTTTATAATTCGCCTCTCCCCCTATCCGACCACAACCTACTCACCTTCTTTTCACTGGTCTCTTCTGCAGCTCCCCCCGGTCCACACACTAGCAGCCCCCCCCCGCAAACATCTCGACTTTCGCTTGCTTTCTGACTCTCTTCTCCCACTCTCTACCATCTGTTCCCTCCAAGACCCAGAAGCTGCTATCACCCTACATAAAAGCACAATAAGTACAGCTCTGGACACTGTTGTCCCCCTCACACACAACAGAACCCCAAAAATCAACAGACAACCCTGGCACACCAACCTGACCAAAAAAATCAGACAAGCTTCCAGGGCTGCTGAGCGGCGATGGAAGAAATCCCATTCTAAAGATCATTTCACCGCATACAAGCAATCCCTCCTCATATTCAAATCCTCACTCGCTGATGCAAAACAGGCCTACTTCTCATCTCTCATATCTTTATTGTAGATTTTTTATGCATGCCTGCAATAAATCTTGTTGGCGCACAACTCAGGGGTCACTATTGCATTTTTAACCCCTTAGTGACATCATTAATTTTAGCCTTAAGGATCAATAATATTTCCCCTTTGTATTCTAGCAGTCCATAACTTTTTAATTTTTTCTTCTATATTTATTTTTCATTTGATTTAGGGGGATTAGTTGTAGATTTTTTAGGAACCATTTTGAGGCATATATAGTGTAGTGCATAACTTTTATTATTTTATTTTTAGATAAAAAGATATTTAAGATAAAAACCCAGCAATTTTTACATTATTTAGTGGAATTTTTTTTACGGTGTTCACTGTGTGGTAACAATAATATAATTTTATTATGTGGGTAGTACAGTGATGATAATATCATGTCTCTATATATTTTTTTAAAAAAATTCTCTCCTCCTGTCAGCTCTGTAACTGCTCCCTCATTGTCCTCCAGACCGAAGGGGAGGGGGGCGGTTGCTTTAGCTGCTCATATCTCTGGTTTAGTACCAGCTAGATATGTGCTGTGTACTGTTTGAAAGATGACATTCCACGCTTTCAGACAATACAAGAATGAAAGCAATCTGTTTAGTACAAGAGAAGTTATAACTGATAGAAGTCGGGATGCAGTGAATGCAGCTGAAAGTGAAAGTAAAAACAGGTTTTACCCTCCATTTTTCACAACTCGATTTCTAACAGTAATTTCTCCTCTGTTCCTTGGACTTTAGCTGTCATTATGGTCTTGTATTAAGGTCTGGCATGTCAGCTTTCAAACAAGATCAGTTGCATGCTTTTAGCTGCTACTATTGAGGACATAGCAGCATCTAAAGCAGCCCTCCCCCTCCACTTTCTGCCAGAGCCTGGGGCAGAACAGTTAGAAAGTTAAATAGTTAAGGGGCAAGGATCCATAACATAATTAAAAATAACCTACCAACTAAGCCCAGGCAACTTATTTCTGCCTGTTGGTTCCTGACACACTGGGACACTGCCTCAGTATGACTGGGAGCTGTTGGGAGTTAGTCACACTGCCTGTCCAGCAGCCTGCTGTGTTACTGATGCCACCACCACTATATTACTGTCGCACTGCCACTGCGGCTGCTCTTGTGGGTCCCATCTTATCTGCACTCAGGATATTGCTGCCTGAGCCTCATTTCCTGTACCTGCTGCCAGTACTGATGAAAGGAGGGAGGAGCAGCCGAGCCAGCCTGACTTCCTGTGTACCCACAGGAGAACTAGTAAGGGAACAAGCGAGGAGGAGCCAGCCCGGCCAATCAAGTTAGAACTTAGAAGATGCGAGGCACTCATCTCACTGCCGTGCTCAGCAGTATTGTGCTGGTGCCGGCAGTGTCATATATGTATGTTGTCATCTGTGAATAAAGTAAGCCCAGCTGACCTTTCCTCATAGTAATGAAGTCAGTCTCCCGAGGTTCGGGGCAGTGGTATTTTGATTTGGGGCCCTGGCCCCGGATGGAAAGCCCTAGCAACGCCCCTGCTGGATGGCGGTCATTTTATTTCTCCCAATGATTGCTCCCCAGACAAAACAAGCCATTATAACTAATGAAAGGTATGTGAGAATATATTTATAATACAGTAATACTAAAGTATTTTCATTTTCTTAATTCCCAGAGCACCCCTTTAATGAGTTTCACTCCAGATTTATCATTGAGGCATTTTTAAAAAGTCACAAAAAAGTTGCAATCTCACTCCAGTAGGAGGGTTGAGTAGGATAAATGAAGGAGCTTTTCTAGACAAGAGTGTTAGGTTTAAGGATGACAAATTTATCAAATATGAGACATTTAATAAATGTGGCATAAAGTACTCCAATATTTCCCTCATGATAAATTCTCCCCAGTATCTTCTACCCAAACTAAATTCTAAAAGAATATTGAAAAATAGGTTTCTGAATTGCTGAATCATTTTGTATGTTTTTATATCATACTTTTATCAGATTTTTAAAAGTAATCTAAAATTATAAAAAAAATGCCTTAAAGGGGTTGTTCAACAAGCAGAAGTCTTCATCCACGATATAGCGGCCATGCCTTTCAAGTGAATAAGAGGTAAGCTGGAGTAGCCTGGTATTCCCATTAGGCCTCATGCACACGGGCGTTGTTTTGGTCCGCATCCGAGCCGCCGTTTTGACGGCTTGGGTGCACACTCTGTGTGCTGTCCGCATCCGTTGCTCCGTTCCATGGTCCGCAAAAAAAATATAACCTGTCCTAATCTTGTCTGTGCTTTGCGGACAAGAATAGGCAGTTATGTTAAAGGCTGTCCGTGCAGTTTCGCAAATTGTGGAACGCAAACGGACGTTATCCGTGTTTTGCGGATCCGCGATTTGCAGACCGCAAAACACACAACGGTCATATGCATGTAGCCTTACACAGTAACACTGACAGGCAATAATGCTGTGGTACACCAAAGCTGTATAGTAGCATTATATTATCAAGTCTCCTAGTAGGAAAAAGTTTAGTAAAAAATATTAAAATAGACCCCATTTTTCATTTAAAAAAAAATTCATTTTTTTTAAAATAGCCCACCTCCACATTTTTCGTCATTGCTGCAATCATGACTTGTATGGCAAAAAAAACAACAACATATTTTTTATACCCCATGGCAGATATTGTAAAAAGATCCTTAAAAATAATGCCATTCTACTTTAAATGATAAAATATCGTTAATAATTATGAGTAAATTATATGTACATCAAAATAATGGCAATAAAAACTGCAGCTATTCCTGCAAATAACAAGCCCCTCTAGGCCTAGGTACAGTAGATGGGAAAAATAGAAAAGGTGATAGATCTCAGGATGAGGTGATGCAAAAACTATTCTTTTTTCTATTAAATATGGTTTTATTACTCAAAAGTATTAAAATACAAAAATCTATACATACCTGGTATCTCCAGTGGATTAAAGTACACTTAGCAGGTGGGATACTGGTTGGAGGACCCCTGTTTTGCAGAAGGTACATGTCCCTTCTGACATAAATGTCTATGTTTGGAATAACTATCACAAGCAATAAACGTCTAAGGGCTTGTTCACAGGACCGTATGGCTTTTTCAGTGTTTTGTGGGCCGTGGATCAGTTTTTCTTAATTTTTTTTGTTTCAGTAGTGTTTCCGGTTCCATTCCGTTTTTCCGTTCTGTTTTTCCGTATGGCATATACAGTATACAGTAATTACATAGAAAAAATTGGGCTGGGCATAAAATTTTCAATAGATGGTTCCGCAAAAACGGAACGGATACGGAAGACATACGGAGTACATTCCGTATGTGTTCAGTTTTTTTGGCGGACCAATTGACTTGAATCAATCCACAGAACGTGATTTGCGGGCAATAATAGGACATGTTCTATCTTTGAACGCAATGGAAATACAGAAACGAAATGCATACGAGTACATTCCGTTTTTTTTGCGGAACCATTGAAAAAAATGGTTCTTTATACCGACCGTATACGGAACTAAAAAAAGTCCTGTATACGGAACGCAAAAACTCCTAAGACTTTAATGGGCTGGCTTTTATGTTTAATTAAAATGTATTGTTTTGTTTTAAATGATGGGTAATTGAATTTTAAAACTTTGTTTTCCTGTCCCTGCTACATTATATGCCAAATACTGAGCTTCTAATTTTTTTTTCTACTCTAGTGAAGCTTTCTTAACCTATCACCTCCAAGTCTATTGGGAGCACAATGGGTCAATCATCCTGAGTAAAGTTCTACATTCCTTTTTCTCTCCAGGGAACGTGGAAGTACACAAAGCACTGGATCACTTGCAGAGCCTACCGAAGAAGCTAACATGATATTGCACTTACATTACTTTATGTTTCTTCTTATCTGCTTCATTTCAGCTAAAAACAATATGAAACAGATTATTGCTTTTATTCTGCATGTATATTTGAACTGATATCTGCTGATTTGAGAAAACATTTGAAAAGAGATGATATCGAACTACTGAAAAAAACTCCACTAGGCAAGATTTTGTTCTGCAGCTAGATAGACAATTGCAGTTCACATTTGTATGCAATAAGATACATAGAATAGTATAGAATTATGTAAAGTTTGAAGCATTTTATTTATTGAATGCATAGATTTTTTTTTGACAAGTTGGATAGAAGACATTTCTATGGATAGACAGCAGGGATGGACTGACCCAGATACATTAATCTTTAAGTAAAGCCTAAAAAAAAATAAGCAACATATTAAATAAGAAACAATGGGGGCAAATTTACCAATCCTATAGAATATTTGAATAGTGTAAAACGAAGTCTAAAGATGTACTTGATTTATCATTGGGCTTACAATGTACCCTTTCTGCTAACCCACCCCCTTCCCACTGATCCATACCCCTTTATATACACATTGAGAAAGAGCCTTTAAATTGGTAAATCACTCCTATAGTGCACAAATGCATTGCAATGCAACCTGGCTCAAGTATATTATAACTATGATGGATGGTTAGACCCGCTAGACTCAAATGCATTAGTAAGGCTCAGTTCACACCAGTGTAAATGTTCTCTATTGGAATTTCCATCGGCATTCCAGCATTTTTGACTCTGAGAGTATCACAATTCTATTTCTGCCATCAGTTTACTGAAGGAACCCTGATAGCCCTCATTAAAGTCCCATCAAGACAACTTAATTAAGGCAAAAGTCCCATTGAGACAACTTATCCCCTATCCACAGGGTCCGACCCCTGAGGCCCGGCCGATCATGAGAATGAGTATGTGTGACTGCTGCTCCATACAACTTGAGTACAAGCGCTCAGCTATCTTTGGCAGCTTCATAGAGCTAAATTGAGCAGTAGTACACTTGCTTGCCCCATTTTTGTTATCAGTGAGGATCCTTCTTGTGGAAACCCCGCTAATCAGATACTTATCCCCTGAGGGGATACATTGTCCTAAAGGGGTTGTGCAGCAATATATATTGATGACCTATTCTCAGGATAAGTCATCAATATCTTATCTGCGGGGGTCCAACATCTGGCACCCCCGAGGATCTTGGAAGCAAGTGTAATTACAAATACTCACTTGACTGGAGCAAATACTTGTAAATACACTATGCCAGACGACACGTAGTGTAATGAAGAGGAAGCAATGCTTTTATGGAGCGCTGCCTCCTCTAAAAACAGTTGATCAGCTGGGGTGCTCAGTGTTGGACCCCCGCAAATCAGATATTGATGACCTATCCTGAGGATAAGTCGTGAATATATATTGCTTTACAACCCTTTTAAGACAACGTATCCCCTTAGGGAATAAGTGAGTGATTGTCAGAAGTCTCAATGTTAAGATCCTCATCGATTTAAAGACATGGGAACTAATAGCCTTCATTGATATCCATTTGAAAATGGATGCAGCATAGTGAACTTGATTTTTTTCTCTTCCATTTTCAAAAATATTACTTGAAAAGGAAAACTGTAACTATTCTGGCAGATCACTGACACAATAAAATTGTTACTTTCTAAACATTAGCAAGGAATAAGTTGTACACAATGAATAAAAAAACTACATTTCTTGTTATTGGTGTCCATTAGAAATGGGCAAATAATTTTGCTTGATTCAGCAGTATCTGAATCATTCTGCCTGTCCACAGAATTAATGGCACAATCAACCAGTGCTTTAAAAATGTATGTCAAATATGGCGGACTGATATTTTCAATCCACTGAAATCCTCCGCAAAATGTAAACGTTAATAATTTTCTCATCTCTTATTAAGTTAACCTGTTCCTGACCACCCATAGACTTTAAACATCCTGACGGTCGAGACTTATCTGAATGAAACGACCAGCTGCTGAGCGGGAGCCCACTGTCAGGAATGGTCCCTGCCTTCTAGCACTGTGTATACAGATCAGAAAGCAGTATGCCACTTCCTGTTCCAGCCCTGGTGGTCATGTGACCGCCAGGGCCAAGAGACCGAAGGGACTACAGGGTCTTACTCCTGAGACCTTGATCATCTCTGCAGTGAGGCTATACAGCATAGTAAACTGCTGCACATCCTTTCTGGGGCTGTATTCCCCCTGGAACTCGGTGTCAAGAATCAAACCAGGAAACTCCTGTATCCCAGGCAGTAGCCTTGCTCACTGAGCTACTGGCTACTCAGGACAGCTCCACTCCTGAACCTTGTGAATAGTTTCCTAGTCTTGGAAAACTGTTTTGCTCTTATGCCTAATCAGCCCCACTTTGGAACTTCCTATTTCAGCCAGACCTCGCCACTCGCTCCTTGCCAGATTATTATGTTTCCTGCCTCTATCTAGCTCCTGCTCCTGAGTGTCCTCCTGAACTGCTTTGGTTACTTGTGTACTGAACTCGGATTGCTACCTGACCACGCTTATGCCTTATTCTAAACTGCCGTGCTTACTTGTGTACCGACCCAGGCTGTTATTCGACTTGCTTGCTTTAGCTACTCCAGTGCTCCAGATTGTCTCAGCCATTGAACTCCTTACCCACTTTCCAGGCCAAGATGATTCATCATATCAGGTGAACAATTGTGACATTACTCTTACAGAATAATCAGGCCAAAATATGGAGTCCGCTATGACAACCTTGAGGAAACACGTTTTGGAACTACAGGCATTTGGTGCCACCTATCAAGAAAAATTTTCACACCTACAAAGCTTAGTACAAAATCAACAAAGAAAAATTATTGAATTGCAAAGACAACTAGTTAATATGTGTGGCTCAGGGATGCATGTGTGCCATTACTATCAAAGTTCAATGGTGATCTACGCCATTATCGGGGGTTCCTTAATCAATGCTGCAAATATTTTCAAATGAGACCAACTCCATTTATCAGTGAAAAGAAAAAAGTATTGTTCATCATCCATCTTTTGACAGATGAAGCTCTTGCATGAGCTTCTCCAGGTGTGGAAACAAATAGCGATCTTTTACATGAATTGAATAACTTTGTCACTGCTATGAGTCAAGATTCCACCTTGCGTCCCTGCATTGACTATAGAAGACTTAATAATGCCACTGTAAAAAACAAACAAAACAAAAACATATCCTCTCCCTTTAAATCCAGAACTACTTGAATGGCTTCGTACTGCAAAAATATTTACTAAATCTCAGAGGAGCATATAAGGCTACTTTCACACTAGCGTTCGGCTGTCCACTCGTGAGCTCCGTTTGAAGGGGCTCACAAGACTGCATCAGTCTGGCGGCGTTCAGCCTCCACTCTGCTCAGCAGGCGGACACCCGAACGCTGCTTGCAGCGTTCGGGTGTCCGCCTGGCCGTGCGGAGGCGTGCGGATCCGTCCAGACTTACAATGTAAGTCAATGGGGACGGATCCGTTTGAAGATGCCACAATATGGCTCAATCTTCAAGCGGATCCGTCCCCCATTGACTTTCAATGTAAAAGTCTGGACGGATCCGCTCAGGCTAATTTCACACTTAGCTTTTTTTTTGCCAATTTAATGCAGACGGATCCGTTCTGAACGGAGCCTCCGTCTGCATTAATATGATCGGATCCGTTCAGAACGGATCCGTTCAGAACGGATCCGATCGAACGCTAGTGTGAAAGTAGCCTAATCTTGTCCGAATTCATCCAGTAGATGAATGGAAGGGACATTTTGAGTATCTTGTCATGCCTTTTGGACATGCCACTTTCCAACGCTTTATCAATGATGTTTTCATGGATTTGCTGGATCAATTTGTAATTTTGTTCTTGGATGACATCTTAATCTTTTCAGAAAACTTGGAACAACATCGCAAACACGTCTGCAATGTTTTGCAAAGGCTTCGAGAACACTGTTTATACATTAAGCTTGAAAAATGTGAATTTGAGCAGACAACCATTCAATTTGTTGGATACATCATTTACACTTTGCTTGAACATCAGAGGCTTAGGATGCTTTCACTAAATTGAAGACTCTCTTCACATCTGCACCCATATTAATTTACCTAAATCCAGAGCTACCATATACTGTTGAGGTGGATACATCTGATTCTGCAGTAGGGGCTGTCCTGTCACAGAGGTCTATAGATAAGATCTTGAATCCTTGTGCGAAAATTGGGAATAAAGAACTACTAGCAATTAAAGAGGTTGTCCGGTCCCAACATCATTTTTTTTTATGTGCTCCTAACACCCCTCACCATACATACATAAGCCCCCAATATCTGTTTTTCATGTCCGAGCTTTCCTTCCCCCCTGGAAGACATCACATTATCCTGGCAGATCTGTTTACTTTCTCCCCTTCTTGTTTTGTTGAATACATAACTTTATTGATACACAAGCCTGGCTGCACCGCACAGTGATGAGTCACAGGATGGCCACGCCCCCCACACTGCTCTGTCTGCAGCAGCAACTCCATCTACAACTCCTGTGTCCATCTTTCTGCACACAGACATGATTCTACTTCTCACCCAGTGTCTAAATCCCATTACTGACAGTCCACAGGCTCTTCCCTCATCTGTATCTAATCCTATCCTGTGTGATACAGCCTGCTGAGCTGTGTATCTAATCCCATCACTGACCGTCTACAGGCTCTTCCCTCACCATCTCCAGAGGATGAAAAACTGTTTGAATCAGCAAGCGTATCCAATCACATCTGTATCTAATCCTATCCTGTGTGATACAGCCTGCTGAGCGGTGTATCTAATCCCATCACTGACAATCCACATGCTCTTCCCTCACTATTTCCAGAGTGTGATAAACAGCTGGAATCAGCAAGCGTATCCAATCACATCTGTATCTAATCCTATGCTGTATGTGTGCCTGATATACATCCTGTTGTGTGCGATACTGCCTGCTGAAGTGTGTATCTAATCCCATCTTCTATGATACAGCGTACCAAAATGTGTATCTAATCCCATTTTCTATGATACTGCCTGCTGAGCTGTGTATCTAATCCCATTTTGTATGACACAGCCTGCTAAGCTGTGTATCTAATCCCATTTTGGATGACAGCCTGCTGAGTGGTGTATCTAAGCCTATCTTGTATGATCCTACCCGCTGAGCTGTTTATCTAAACCCTTATGCACAGGACCGTATCCATTTTGTGATCCACAATTTTTGCAGTCCCATTGAGTTCTATGGATGTTCTGTCTTTACTGGAACTGACATACGGATGTAAAAAACACACCGATGACGTCCATGTCCTTTCCACATCCGTATGTCAGTTCTGCGAAAGATAGAACATGTCCTATTCTGGTTCACATAATGCAGATCTAAAACCTATAGAACTCAATGGGACTGCAAAAAAAAAAAGTGAATCGCACATGGACAGTAACCTTATTTAGTGGTTTACGGTTCTGTGCACAATCCCTATCACTTATACTCAGCGCCCATAACAATGACATCCACAGTGCCCTGATAACAGTGACATCCACAATGCCCCCATAACAGTGACATCCACAGTGCCCATATAACAGTGACATCCAGTGCCCCTAGTGCCATCCAATGCCCCCTTGTGCCATCAATTACCCCATGTGCCATCCATTGCCCCCATTGTGCCATTTATTACCCCCTTGGGCCATCCAGTGCCTCCTGTTTGCCATCCAGTACCCGCTTGTGCCATCTATTGACCCCCTTGTGTCATCCAGTTCCCCTACTGTGCTAACCATTGCCCCCTTGTGCCATCCAGTGCCCCACTTATGCTATTAATTGACCACCTTGTGCCATCCAGTTCCCCTATTGTGCCAACCATTGCCCCCTTGTGCCATCTATTGCCCCATGTGCCATCTATTGCCCCATTGTGTCAACCATTTCTCCCTTGTGCCATCCAGTGCCCCCCTTGTGCCATCCATTGCCACCCTTGTGCCATTAATTGACCCCCTTGTGCTATCCAGTTCCCCTATTGTGCCAACCATTGCCCCCTTGTGCCATCCATTGCCCCCATGTGCCATCCATTGCCCCATTATGTGAACCATTTCCCCCTTGTGCCATCCAGTGCCCCCCTTGTGCCATCCAGTGTCCCACTTGTACCATCAATTGACCCCCTTGTGCCATCCAGTGCACCCTGTGCAGTGGCGACTCTAGGAACAATATATAGGGGGGACACATAAGATACCACAGTCAAAAATGGAGGGGCACTAATAATTTTCACCACTTGATCATACTATTGAAAAAATAAAAAATAAATATATATAAATAAGATTACAAAATACGAGAGTATTGCGGTATGCAGGGATACCTTTTTATTGTACTAACCTAATAAAAAAATTTCAGTATGAGATGACGGTTTGATTGGTACTATTTTAGGGGTGCATATTACTTTTTGATCGCTTGGTATTACACTTTTTGCGATGTAAGGTGACAAAAAATGGCTTTTTTGGCACCGTTATAATTTTTTTTATGGTGTTCACCTGAGGGGTTAAGTCATGTGATATTTTTATAGAGCAGGTTTTTACGGATGCGGCGATACCTAATATGTATACATTTTATTTTTTATTTTAATTTAACACAATAAAAGCATTTTGGTAAAAAAAAAAAAACATGTTGTAGTGTCTCAATAGTCTGAGGGCCATAGAGGTTTTTTTCTTTGGGCGATTGTCTCATGTAGGGGCTCATTTTTTGCAGGATGAGGTGACGGTTTGATTGGTACCATTTTGGCGTACATATGACTTTTTTGATCACTTTTATTACCTTTTTTGGTAAGTGAGGTGGCAAAATTTCAGTTACATCATAGTTTTTTCTTTTTCTTTTTTATGCCGTTCACCGTGCGGGGAAAGTAACATGACCCTTTCAGAGATCAGGTCGTTACGGATGCAAAGATATCAAACGTGTAGTGTATTTTATTTTTTTAATTTTTAATCAGTGATAAATGTGTGGCTATAAGAAGAAATTCATTTGTTTTATTTTTACTTTTTTTTCACTTTTTTTTTTTTTTATTACCTAGACCCACTTGGTTCTTGAAGATCCAGTGGGTCTGATGCCTATATAATACACTACAGTACACTATATAGTATACTGTAGGGTATTGTGACTGTACACTTAGCCTAATCAGGCTTCCAGTTGCTATTGTAACTATTGGACGCTGCCACTTATGAGGGAGGGATCTCCTCAGCTCCCTCTGTGATCCTGTCAAGTATCGGGTGGCTGCAAGAGGCACAGCAGCGCCCGATGAGAGAGGCAGGGAGCTCCCTCCTTGTTAACCCCTTCCATATAGCGGTCCCTATGGACCGCGGAATGGAAGGGGTTAAACGACTAACATCGGTGCCAGCTGTATGCTGACACTCTGCGAAACCCCTCGGCCATCCTGAAAATGGGGGAAGGCGGGGGATCGTGTGCCCACCCAGCCATCCATAAAATTAGGAGAGGGCACATTGAGGGCTGCAGGGGGGGGGGGGAATTATATATACATTTTAGAAGGTTCTGATTACCGCAATCACAGACTGCGGGGATCAGAACCTGTCAGCCGTTTTAGGATCGTTTGATTGGCTAGTCTGTAAAGACTAGCCAATCAGAGTGATCGCTGGCCCGGGACCGCCTGGGAATCAGCGGGGGGCATAGAATAATCTAGAGGGGCAATTGCCCCCTGTAGCAACGCTGTGATATGCACAGCATAGCGATCAGCCTCTGTGGCTGATCGGTATGCTGTCACTCCTGCACAGCACGATGTAAGCACATAGAAGCCTGTACGAAACAGAGAGTGGCCGGCGGTCCTGCACATGCGCACTAGCATTCAGCCTAGGGCGCTGTGAAGACTGTCGGTCGGAGCTTTCTCCAGTAGGAGGGTGTGACGTCACTCGTGACGATCCGTCTCCTGCTGGAGAAAGGAAGAGAACATAGGAATATAAGAAGAAGGACTTCGGCCGGAAGCACAGAAAAGTCATCTGGAGGGACCACGTGACCGAGAGGCAGATCTCAAGAACGGCTGCACTCTGGAAGGTAAGTATGTGACCAATAGTCTTTCCTCCACAGGTTAGCATGTAATAGCAATAAAAAGGGTAAGCTTGGAGAACCCCTTCAACCCCTTAGGGACTTAGGACGTACCGGTATGCCACGTTTGCCGAGTCCTTAAGGACTCAGGACGTACCGGTACGTCCTAACTTTAAAACGCGATTGCGGCGTGGCGGGGGTTAGTCGGAACAGGATGTCCGTTGAAATCATTCAGCGGGCATCCTGTCACAACGCCGGGGGGGGGGTCATGTGACCCCCGCATCGGCGATTGCAGCAAACCGCAGGTCAATTCGGTGACCTGATGAACCAAAAAAGGACGGTGATCGGTGGCGCTCCTCTCTCCCCTCCTCTTCCTGCTGCTGCACCTGCACCGTCCAGCACCAGCTCCTGCGATCCCCCCGTCGGCACCCATCACCCTCCTGCACCCATCACCCTCCAGGTAGGTTAGGGTCAGTGAGGGAGAGGCACCATTAGGCAAGAAGGGTAAAGTTAGTTAGGGGGGGAAAAAACCCACTTTATCTTATTTATTGTTTCTGGTGGTTGGGGTCCACAGCCCTTAGCTGTGAGACCCTAGACCCACCCCTGCCACTTTCCCCCCCAACTCCTAGCCCCCCCACCAACAGCCCCCCCCCCCACTTTTTTTTGAGTTCGCTGACTGGCCGGCACTCTTAGCGTCCGGCCACTGTTAGCACATCGCCCGCTCCACCGCTGATCAGCGTTGTACCGCTGATCAACAAGTTTGAACTTTTTTTTTTCTAACACTTGTCCATCTTTTTTTTTTTACTTTTTAGTACGTGAACACCCGTACCCCCACACACACGCACATACAATAAAGTTTTACACACACGCACGCACATACACACGCACACACACATACCCATGGCCCGCCGGATGTTCTCGTGGAGGAGGCATACGCCCATCTTGCCTCCAACTCCGAGAGCCCCAGTGAGGATGAGGATGACCGCACGTTCCTCTTGTCATTCACATCCCCCTTATCATCATCTGATGACGATGAGCCCCCAAGGCGGTGGAGACGCTGCTAGACGGAGCCAGGGGCCCCACATGCTAGGGACCCTGTGGCCCACCCTAGTACGAGCTGGGGCTCTTACTGGTTTCCCGGCCCACCAAAAAAGCCCACCAGAGCCCCCTACTGGTGAACTTAGCTGGTGTCCCCCAGTGGATTTTGAGCCCGAGATTCCGGATTTTGTTGGCAAACCAGGAATCCAGATTCCCACAGTGGGCTTCACTGAAATGGACTTTTTTAGTTTTTTTTTCAGTGACCCATTTGTGAATCTGATGGTGGAGCAGACGAACCTGTACGCCCAACAGTTCGTTGCTCAGCACCCGGGCTCCTTTTTGGTAGCTGGACGCCGGTCAGTGCAGCCGAGATGAGGACATTTTGGGGCCTCGTGCTGCACATGGGTCTAGTGCAAAAACCCAGTGTCAGGCAATACTGGAGTGGGGACATCCTCTACCAGACCCCACTCTACAGTATGGCCCCGGTTTGAGGCCATCCGGAAATGTCTGCATTATTTAGATAATGCAGCATGTCCCCCCCGAGGTGATCCTGCCCATGACCGTCTGTATAAGATACGGCCGGTCATCGATCACTTCGGGGCCAAATTTGCGCAGGCTTACGTACCTGGAAGGGAGGTCGCGGTTGATAAGTCTCTCGTTGCGTTCAAGGGGAGACTCAGTTTCTGCCAATACATTCCCACTAAGCGGGCGAGGTATGGCGTGAAAATGTACAAAATTTTTAGGAGTACCTCAGGGTACACTTAAAAAATTTTGTGTGTACGAGGGGCAAGAATCCCGTATTGAACCCCCCAGAATGTCCCCCCACTCTGTTAGTGGGAAACTCGTGTGGGACCTTATGCACCCACTGCTAGATAAGGGTTACCACCTATAAGTGGATAACTTTTATACTAGTATCCCCTTGCTCAGGTCCCTTGCCAGCCAGATCCACGTCAGCTTGTGGGACCGTGCGGAAAAATCAACGCGGCCTCCCTACCTACCACCTCCAGGTACCTATCCCCAGGGGTGAGACCCATGCCCTTAGCAGTGGAAACCTGTTGCTGGTCAGGTATAAGGACAAGAGGGATGTCCTTATACTGTCCACAATCCACGGTAACAGCATCACCTCTGTCCCTGTGCGAGGTACCACGGAAACGGTACTCAAGCCTGATTGTATCGTCGACTACAATCTTTATATGGGAGGAGTTGATCTCTCTAATCAAGTCCACAAGCCATATAATGCCATGCGCAAAACCCGGGCATGGTACAAAAAAGTTGCGGTCTACTTGGTACAGGTTGCCTTGTACAACGCTTTTGTACTATCCCGAAGCGCTGGCAGCACAGGGACATTCCTCGAATTCTATGAGGCAGTCCTCAAGGACCTGATATTTTCAGACCGGGAAAGAGCAGGCCGGAGTACCTGGCCAACATTTTCCACGTGTGGCCCCCCATACTGGAAAGAAGGGACGAACCCCAAAAAAGTGCAGAGTGTGTCACAAGAGGGGGATACGGAAGTACACCACCACTCAATGTGACACGTGCCCCGATCATCCGGGCCTCTGCGTTATCGATTGCTTCAGGGAGTAACACACTTCCATGGAGTACTACATTTTTATAATCCCCAACAGTCCCCTAGAGAACATAAAAAACGATGGCTCTCAGACTTTGGAGACACAGAAACAATTTTTCCCCACAAAAATATTAGTTTTAGTGCAGGCATCCTCAAACTGCGGCCCTCCAGATGTTGTAAAACTATAACTCCCAGCATGCCCAGACAACCTACAGCTATCAGCAGGGCATGGTGGGAATTGTAGTTTTACAACATCTGGAGGGCCACCGTTTGAGTAAGCCTGCTTAGTGTCTCTGAGAGCCATACATATTGGGCATCGCCGCATCCATGAAAATCTTCTCTATAAAAATAACATTTAACCCAACCCACCCGGATGAACAGCATTAAAAAAAAAAAACGTGTAAAAAAAAAAAAAGCTATTTTTTGTCACCTAACATCACAAAAAGTTAAATTGTAAAATGTAGACATATTAGGTATCGCCGCATCCGTAAGAATCTGCCCTATAGAAATAACATTTGACCAAACCCCTCGGATGAACAGCGGCAACATTTCCATTTGAATCCTTTTTTTCCGGTAATAAATCAAGGGTTAACAGCCAAACAAAACTAAATATTTATTGCCCTGATTCTGTAGTTTGCAGAAACACCACATATGTGGTCGTAAATGGCTATATAGCCACACGGCAGGGCATAGAACGAAGGGAACGCCATATGGTTTCTGGAAGGCAGATTTTGATGGACTGGTTTATTTACACCATGTCCCATTAGAAGCCCCCCCCGATGTAGCCTAGACTAGAAACTCCCAAAAAGTGACCCCATCTAAGAAACTACACCCCTCAAGGTATTCAAAAGTTACTTTACAAACGTTGTTAACCCTTTAGGTGTTCCACAAAACTTAATAGCAAATGTAGAAACAATTTTAGAATTTAAATTTTTTGCTACCTTGCCTCAAAAAAGTGTAATATAGAGCAACCAAAAATCATATTTACCCTAAAATAGTCCCAAAACAACAACCACCTTATCCAGTAGTTTCCTAGATGGTAATTATTTTTGAATTTCTCTTAGGGGTGAAACGGGGGGCTTGAAAGGGTACATGGTGTAAATAAACCAGTCCAGCAAAATCTGCCTTCCAAAAACCATATGGCGTCCCCCTTCTTCTATGTCCTGCCGTTTAGCCAAATAGTAGTTTACGACCACATATGGGGTGTTTTTTCAAACTACAGAATCGGGACAACCCATATGTTTGGCTGTTAACCCATTTTTTACAGTAATAAAGTAAAGGTTAAAATGGAAAATTAAAAAAAAAATAGAAATTCCAAAATTGTTTCTCCATCTGCCATTAACTCTTGTGGAACACCTAAAGGGTTAACAAAGTTTGTGAACCCAGTTTTGAATACCTTGAGGGGTGTACTTTCTTAGATGGAGTTCCTTTTTTGGAATTTCTATTCTAGGGGTGCAATGGGGGGCTTGAAATGGGACATGGTATAAACAAAGCCAGTCCTGCAAAATCTGCCTTCCAAAACCCATATGGCGTTCCCCTCCTTCTATGTCCTCCCGTTTGGCCAAACAGTAGTTGAGGACCACAAATGGGGTGTTTTTGAAAACTACAGAATCAGGGCAACCCATATTGAGTTTTGTTTGGCAGTTAACCCTTACTTTTTCACAGGAAAAAATGGGTTAAAATGGAAAAGTTTCCAAAAAATAGAAATTCCAAAATTGTTTCTCCATCTGCCATTAACTCTTGTGGAACACCTAAAGGGTTAACAAAATTTGTAAACCCAGTTTTGAATACCTTGAGGGGTGTACTTTCTTAGATGGAGTCACTTTTTTGGAATTTCTATTCTAGGGGTGCAACGGGGGGCTTGAAATGGGACATGGTATAAACAAAACCAGTCCTGCAAAATCTGCCTTGCAAAAACCATATGGCGTTCCCCTCCTTCTATGTCCTCCCGTTTGGCCAAACAGTAGTTTAGGACCACATATGGGGTGTTTCTGCAAACTACAGAATCAGGGCAAACCATATTGAGTTTTGTTTGGCAGTTAACCCTTGCTTTGTTCCTGGAAAAATGGATTATATTGGAAAATGTTCCCCAAAATCTAAATTCTTAAATGTTATGTCCATTTGCCATGAAGTCTTTTGGAAGACCTAAAGGGTTAACAAAGTTTGTAAAATCAGTTTTGAATACCTTGAGGGGTGTAGTTTCTAAAATGGGGTCCGTTTTGGGTGGTTTCTGTGACGAACTGCGACCGTCGCGGCCACAATACGTCACGAAACCGTCACAGCGCCCCTAGTGGTCAATCCGCAAACAGGCCTCTCAGCCACTTTCAGCACACTGACAGTCTAACTTGAGTGCGTACAGTCGATAGGCTGAAAGCGCAGGGAGTGGACCGCCGATTGACCGCAAGTAAGCGTGTGACGAACTGCGACCGGAACCACACACAGGGTAGTTTAACTGCCACCACCTTGCAATTTATGGGAGCAAGGAACCCACTATCTAGATAACAGAACCGAGTAGCTTTCTCTTCGGAGAGGCTAGGGTAAGTTTTTGCAGTGTTTGAAAACAGGCATATGGCTAGAGAAATGACTTGGAGGTCATTTATTATATATATATATACAATACAAATTTTCACGATGCACAGTAATTATAATACAATAATCAAGGAAAGTATAGTCCAATAAACAAAAGGGAGAAAAGAAAGAAAATACTTAGTTTCCACAGAAAAGATGTCCGTTGGTGAAATAGTCCGTTGCAGGGATAAAGTCCAAGAAGCCTTTGTCCAGTGTAATATGCCTACAGCCCACGGGTTCTCTGGCTGAGGCCCTCTTCAGGTGTTGTTAAAAGTGGAGAACTCCTTTGGCAGATTCTAGGTCTTTGTTATAAAGGGTCCCAGAATCAAGGCTGGGAATTGAGAGTCCGCCTGCTGGGCAGGCTGTATTCCTGAGGTGAATGTCAGTTCTGAAATATGGCATGTGCCATATTGCGGGATGTCTCCGCTGTACACAAGTAACAAGCACATATTCACATTCCCCACAAAATATGGAGTTCAGGGATACCAAATATTACTATTATAACTGGTTCTATGATGGGGTAACACCATAACTTTACCTGGGCACATCTTAGAGTTATGTTTTCACTCAGTGAATTCTGAGTGACACGATGATGTAATTTTTACGTCCGTAAGATGCATGGTCTCTCTTAAAAAGGTAAAAGTCATATCTCAGAATCATGTTGCAATCTGGAAACCTTGGTGCCGGCCTGTCTGCAGCAAGCTATCTTACAAACCCCTTATGGCAGCAACACCAAATGGCTCCCCCCAGGTGTAGTCTTCACACCTAGCTGTGATATCTCTGCAGAAAGGGAAGTTCTTTTGTCAACCTGAGGAAGCCAGCTGTAATTGTGTTATCTGCTGGGCATCTATTGACTGACTTGAACAAAAGGGCTATTTTGTTCTCTGGGTACACAGAAGAAGACGCTATGAGTAATCAAATTGTAGGTTCTGGGGCCTAGGGAAATAGGTTTAATAGACCTACTGATCAATAAGGGAGACTAATATTGATAATATTGGGAGGACAGTTCAATATTCTCGCGGATCATCCATGACAGTTTCTATTACGTAAGCCTCACAAAGTGACATCAGACCTGGATTGGTCTATAAAAGTGGGATTTGTTAAATTTCTGAAAAATTTCAAAATTTGCTTCTAAACTTCTAAGCTATGTAACATCCCCAAAAAATAAAATGGCATTCCCAAAATGATACAAACATGAAGTAGACATATGGGGAATGTAAAGTCATCACAATTTTTGGGGGTATTACTATGTATTACAGAAGTAGAGAAACTGAAAGAAATTTAAAAATTCTTCAAAATTTTTTGCTAAATTTGGCATTTTTTTATGCATAAAAATTAACTTTTTTGACCCAATTTTAGCAGTGTCATGAAGTACAATATGTGACGAAAAACGATCTCAGAACGGCCTGGGTAAGTCAAAGCGTTTTAAAGTTATCAGCACTTAAAGTGACACTGGTCAGATTTGCAAAAAATGGCCAAGTCCTTTAGGTGAAATAGGGCTGAGTCCTTAATGGGTTAATAGTGTATTTTCTGAGTGGAGGCATCTTTTGGAGGGAGCTACTAATCGTATAACTGTGCTTATTGATCATAAGTAGAGATAAGCAAAATTCTCAAAAGTTTGATTTGGCTGATTTGCCAAATTTAACAAAAAGGATTGCTTCGTGATGAATAACTTTGTCACGAAGTGCATTTTTTTGTAAGTAGCAGGTGTAATGACAGAGAGCTGCCATAGCGCCGCCCCGTCATTGCACCCCTGAGTTCATACATGATCGCAGCATCTGAGTGTAAAATTAACACTAAACATTTTTTATAAAATCTCCCCTATTTTAAGGGGTATTTTATTGCAGCCCAGTTACTAATGTGTTATGAATCAGAGAACAGTGCACTGCTGGGGAAGTTGGTAACTAGTCACGCTCACAATAATATTTTCACTTTGTTGGAATCTGGGCTATTGAAGATCTATGACCAAGGCTACAGAGAGACTATAAAACTACTCCTGAAAGTGTGGGTCACAACTAGGACATGGTTGAAGGTTAAGGGTTCACTTATATTTACGCCTCTTTGGCATAATTTCTATTTACAAGGGCTGGATGAAATTGCAGCTGACACATTTTGGCAGAATAATAACATTTTATATATTTCACAGGTAGTTAAAGATAGAGAAATTAAACCTTTTATAGAAATGACACACACTATAAAAAATCTTTCATGGTTTAGGTATTTTCAATTGCGATCTGTATTATCTAGTTTGGATGATAAGCGGCTGTTGGATATAGATGATTTACCGTTTTTGAATGATTGGGTAGGGGGTACACCTTCTAGAATAAAAATTTCCAATATATATAAGTTATTACTAAAGACACGGTTTAGTGATATACACTCACCAGGACAAAAAGCGTGGGAGGTGGATTGTCCGAATTTACAAATAGAAGGCTGGGAGAATATTTTTGGGAATTTATCTTTATTATCCCAGAACTTCAACCATGTTCTAATACAATTCTATATTTGTCACAGATTATATATTACTCCCTTGTGGATGAATAAATGTGGGTTAAGAGATTCGTCCAACTGTCCCAAATGTGACACTGTAGGAGCGGACTTTTTCCATATGATATGGACTTGTCCAGAACTTATAAATTATTGGAATAGTATCAATAACTGTATTATGTATAAACTAAAAATTCAAATTCCTTTTGAACCACAAGTATTTGTTCTTAATGATCTTTCCAAACTAAAAAATCACAAGTATCAAAAGATTTTCCTGAGCAGAATACTGATGTTGGCTAGAGTTCTGATCAGTCGGACCTGGTTTGCCCGTTCCGCTCCAGACATAAATACATGGTTAAACTTAACTGATAAGGTAAAGAACTATGAGAAAATTCTATATAAACGGAGGGAAACTGAGTACCAGTGGAGTAGGATATGGGACGGTTGGAGGATTTGATTAGCTGAGGTCAGGTTGTTTCATATTTGGGGGTCCTACTTTGACGCACCACATATTGGGGGGGAGGGAGGGGAGGGTTTTCTAACTGCTATGAAAAGACGAGTTGAATATATTTATGTTTATATATAATTAGCTGGGTCACTAAGAATTGAGAGATTGTAAAAATCTTATTTATTGTAAATGTTTTGTATTTTGCCCAATAAATTTTTTGAAACAAAAAAAAAACAACATTTTTTATAAATCAAACTTACCGCCTCTATTTTGTCACAATAGGCCGGCTGCCGCCATCTTGCTTGATGATGTAATCTCGCGCCGCACAGGATTTCGGCCGAGATCTTCACTTCTATGCGGAAAGAGCTGCGTGAAATACGCAGAATATAGAACATGCTGCGATTTTCACACAATGCACAAGTGAAGCGTGAAAAACAACGCTCATGTACACAGACCCTTTGTAATGAATGAGTCAGGATTCAGTGCTATGTGTTCACGTCACGCATTGCATCCGTGCGGGAAAACTCACTCGTATGAAAGAGGCTTTAGTCATCCTCCAAAAAAATATCTTTCCTCCTTTATTTGTGCTCAAAATAAAACTGCACACTCTTCTCCTGTAGGTTTGCTACAGCCACTTCCTGTTCATTCTCACCCTTGGGGCTCAGTCTAAATTGATTTTGGATCTACCTCCTTATGCCAAAACAGCTATTTTTAGTTCCTAAAAAAACATATCAAGTGATCAAAAAGTCGTATGTACAGTACCTCAAAAAGTTACCAATGAAAAACATCACCTCATCCCACAAAAAATGAGGCCTCACACAAGACCATCATTAGATAAGTTAAAAAAAAATATGGCTCTAAGAAAATGGCAACACAAAAACAGGATTTTTCCCCCAAAAAATGCTCTTATTTTGTAAAACTTAAAAAGAAAATGATTTAACCCATCAGGTGAATACCGTAAAAAAATTCTAAAATAGCTTTTTTGTCACCTTGCCTCCCAAAAAACATAATATCAAGTCATTAATCATCATCATCCTATGTGCCCCAAAATGGTACCAATAAAAAGTACACTCAGTCCTGCAAATGGCAAGCCATCAGACATCTATGTTGACACAAAAATAAAAATGTTATAAATGTTAGTATATGGTGATGCAAGATATAACAGATTTGTAATGAGCAATTTTATTATGCAAAACTAGTAAAACATGAATTTTTTTAAATAAATTTGGTATCGTATCAACCTGCAGAAAAAAGTTATCATATCATATTTACCACATGGTGAACCTCATAAAAATAAAAATGTTTTGCTCAACCAATATACCCTAAAATGGTGTCAATAAAAACTACAGCTTGTCCCGCTAAAAAATAAACCCTAACACAGCTCAGTCAACCAAAAATAAAAAAAGTTATGGCTCTTTAAAACCATTTCAGCAAATTCCATGTTAGAAAATCCGGATGTCGCTCCTTCCTTTCTGAACTCTGGTGTATCCCCAAACAGCAGGTTATGACCTCAAATGGAGTATTTATATATTCTGGAAATATATATATATAAATGAAATTGTGTGGTAATATTATCTTTTTATCCCTTGTGCAAAAGAAAGTTTGGGCATAAGGGCTCATGCACATGGCCGTTGCCCGACTGTGGCCTTTATTGCGGTCCGCATACAGCGGGTCAGCAATACACGTGCACCGGCCGTGTGCACCCCGCATCACGGATGCGGACCCATTCACTTGAATGGGTCCGCAATTGGGAGATGCGGTGCGGAGGCACGGATCGGAAGCCCACAGAAGCACTACAGAGTTTTTTTGTGGGTTTTCTGTCCGTGCCTCCGCACCGCAATAAAGTAGTGCATGCACTACTTTTTTGCGGTGGTGGACTGTTGGATGCGGATCGCAGACCCTATTCAAGTGAATTAGTCCGCAATCCGCATGCGTCTGCCCCACGGTCGGTGCCCGTGCATTGCGGACCACAATTTGCAGTACGCAACACAGACCCGGCCAGCACACAGTCGTGTGCATGAGCCCTAAAGCACAATTTTCTTGTAAAAAATAAATAAAAAATTTCACTTTCACAGTCAAGTTTTATAAATTATATGAAACGCCTGTTGTGTCATAGTGCTCACTACACCCCTTAAAAATTCTCTAGGTGAAGTAGTTTCCACAATGTGGTCACTTTCTGGGGGTTTCCACTATAGTGGTACTTTAGGGTTTTTTCAAATGCAACGTGGCACCCAACAACCATTCCCTGCCCTTAACCGCCTCCGGACCGCCTAACGCAGGATCGCGGTCCGGAGGCGGCTCTCACAGGCAGAGGCACGCGTCTACGCGTCATCTCGCGAGACGCGTGACTTCCTGTGAACGCGCGCACACAGGCGCGCACGTTCACAGGATCGGCCGGTAAGAGACAGGATCTACAGCCTGCCAGCGGCGATCGTTCGCTGGCAGGCTGTAGATGCAATTTTTTTTAACCCCTAACAGGTATATTAGACGCTGTTTTGATAACAGCGTCTAATATACCTGCTACCTGGTCCTCTGGTGGTCCCTTTTGTTTGGATCGACCACCAGAGGACACAGGTAGCTCTGTAAAGTAGCACCAAACACCACTACACTACACCCCCCCCTGTCACTTATTAACCCCTTATGAACCCCTGATCACCCCATATAGACTCCCTGATCATCCCCCTGTCATTGATCACCTCCCTGTAAGGCTCCATTCAGATGTCCGTATGTGTTTTACGGATCCACGCATCCATGGATCGGATCTGCAAAACACATACGGACGTCTGAATGGAGCCTTATAGGGGGGTGATCAATGACAGGGGGGTGAGCACCCCATATACACTCCCTGATCACCCCCTGTCATTGATCACCCCCCCTGTAAGGCTCCATTCGGACACCGGTATGTGTTTTACGGATCCACGCATCCATGGATCGGATCTGCAAAACACATACGGACGTCTGAATGGAGCCTTACAGGGGGGTGATCAGGGAGTCTATATGGGATGATCACCCCCCTGTAAGGCTCCATTCAGACGTCCGTATGTGTTTTTACGGATCCACGCATCTATGGATTGGATCCGCAAAACACATACGGACGTCTGAATGGAGCCTTACAGGGGGGTGATCACCCCATATAGACTCCCTGACCACTTCCCTGTCATTGATCACCCCCCTGTCATTGATCACCCCCCTGTAAGGCTCTATTCAGACGTCCGTATGTGTTTTGCGGATCCGTGGATCCGCAAAACACGACACCGTGGATCCGCAAAACACATACGGACGTCTGAATGGAGCCTTACAGGGGGGTGATCAATGACAGGGGGGTGATCACCCCATATAGACTCCCTGATCACCCCCCTGTCATTGATCACCCCCCTGTAAGGCTCCATTCAGACATTTTTTTGGCACAAGTTAGCGGAAATTGATTTTTTATTTTTGTATTTTTTTCTTACAAAGGCTCATATTCCACTAACTTGTGTCAAAAAATAAAATCTCACATGAACTCACCATACCCCTCACGGAATCCAAATGCGTAAAAATTTTAGACATTTATATTCCGGACTTCTTCTCATGCTTTAGGGCCCCTAAAATGCCAGGGTAGTATAAATACCCCACATGTGACCCCATTTCAGAAAGAAGACACCCCAAGGTATTCGCTGAGGGGCATATTAAGTCCATGAAAGATTGAAATTTTTTCTATGAACTCGCCATGCCTCTAATTGAATACCTTGGGGTGTCTTCTTTCCAAAATGGGGTCACATGTGGCATTTGCCCTGGCATTTTAGGGGCCCGAAAGCGTGAGAAGAAGTCTGGGATCCAAATGTCTAAAAATGCCCCCCTAAAAGGAATTTGGGCCCCTTTGCGCATCTAGGCTGCAAAAAAGTGTCACACATGTGGTATCGCCGTACTCGGGAGAAGTTGGGCAATGTGTTTTGGGGTGTCATTTTACATATACCCATGCTGGGTGAGATAAATATCTTGGTCAAATGCCAACTTTGTATAAAAAAATGGGAAAAGTTGTCTTTTGCCGAGATATTTCTCTCACCCAACATGGGTATATGTAAAAAGACACCCCAAAACACATTCCCCAACTTCTCCTGAGTACGGCGATACCACATGTGTGACACTTTTTTGCAGCCTAGGTGGGCAAATAGGCCCACATTCCAAAGAGCACCTTTCGGATTTCACAGGCCAATTTTTTTAGATTTTGATTGCAAACTACTTCACACTCATTTGGGCCCCTAAAATGCCAGGGCAGTATAACTACCCCACAAGTGACCCCATTTTAGAAAGAAGACACCCCAGGGTATTTCATGATGGGCATGGTGAGTTCATGGAAGTTTTTATTTTTTGTCACAAGTTAGTGGAATATGAGACTTTGTAAGGAAAAAAATAAATAAAAATTCATCATTTTCCGCTAACTTGTGACAAAAAATAAAAAGTTCTATGAACTCACTATGCCCATCAGCGAATACCTTAGGGTGTCTACTTTCCGAAATGGGGTCATTTGTGGGGTTTTTCTACTGTCTGGGAATTGTAGAACCTTAGGAAACATGACAGGTGCTCAGAAATTGAGAGCTGCTTCAAAAAGCGGAAATTCTAATTTTTGTACCATAGTTTGTAAATGCTATAGCTTTTACCCAAACCATTTTTTTTTTACCCAAACATTTTTTTAATCAAAGACATGTAAAACAATAAGTTTAGGGAAAAATGTATATATAGATGTCATTTTTTTAAAAAAAATTTACAACTGAAAGTGAAAAATGAATTTTTTTTGCAAAAATTTTGTTAAATTTCGATTAATAACAAAAAAAGTAAAAATGTCAGCAGCAATGAAATACCACCAAATGAAAGCTTTATTAGTGAGAAGAAAAGGAGGTAAAATTCATTTGGGTGGTAAGTTGCATAAACGAGCAATAAACGGTGAAAGTAGTGTAGTGCAGAAATGTAAAAAGTGGCCTGGTCATTAAGGGTGTATCAGCTAGGGGGGTTGAAGTGGTTAAAAAGCATATGATGCTCCTTGCCTTTTGAGCACTGCTATGTGCCTATACAGCAGTTTATGACCACAAATGGGGTGTAAACTGCAGATACAAAGTAATACATACTGAGGTTTGTTTTGCTTTAATTCTTGTGGAATACCTAAAGGGTTAACAACGTAGCTAAAATCAGTTTTGGATAGTTTGAGGGGTTTCTAAAATAGGGTAATTTATGGGTGGTTTCTATTATGTAAGCTCCTCAAAGTGAATTCAGAACTGAATTGGTCCTTAAACCTGATTTCTTCTAAAATTCTAAACCTTCTAACATCCTAAAAATATAAAATAACATTAACAAAATGATGCCAATATAAAGTAGACATATGTTGATTGTTTATAACTATTTTATGAGGTATCACCACCTGTCTTAAAAGCAGAGTTTCATATTTAGAAAATAGTGAATTTTTGGTAATTTTCTTTTTTTTTATAAATAAAAGTTAAACTTATTGACTCATATTTACCATTAACATGACATACAATGTGTCACAAAATAAACAATGGCTTGGATAAGTAAAAGCATTCCAAAGTTATTACCACTAGTGTTGAGCGCGAATATTCGAATTGCGAATTTTTTTCTCGAATATCGCAATTTCGAGATTTCGCGAATATTTAGAATATCGTTCTATATATTCGCGAATTCGAATATTCGTTTTTTTTTTTTTTTTTTATTATTATATTTTTTTCTTTCCCACTTCTCTAAAGTTGTTCTTACCTGTCCTTTGGATTTCTGGCTTCCTGGCTGCTCCAGTCAGTGGCGTTTTCAACTTACTGCTATATTCCATATTAGCTAAATTACAATCTAATCTATATGTGTATTTTACGAAATTTCGCAAATTGCGATGCGAATAATATAACACGAAATAATCGCATGAAGATTTCAATTTAGCACTGCTATATTCCATATTCTAGCCTAATATGGACTATAGCAGGGCTAAGTTAGCACTGCTATATTCCATACTAGGCTAGAATATGGAATATAGCAGTGCTAAGTTGAAATCTTCATGCGATTATTTCGTGTTATATTACTCGCATCGCAATTTCGACTTTTGCAAATGTTCTTAATATTGCTCTAACTTCGTCTTTTAGAATATTACGAATATTCTAAAAGACGAAGTTAGAGCAATATTACGAAATTTGGTAAAATACACATATAGATTGTAATTTAGCTAATATAGTGCTATAATCCCTTTTTTTGCCTCTAAATTTTTTTTGCCTCTTCTGAACTTAAGTTTTGTAAAATATGTACACTGTTAAAAAATATTACTATAGCAGTATATTAGCTTAAATACAATCTATGTGTATTTTACGAAATTTCGTAATATTGCTCTAACTTCGTCTTTTAGAATATTCGTAATATTCTAAAAGACGAAGTTAGAGCAATATTAAGAACATTTGCAAAAGCCGAAATTGCGATGCGAGTAATATAATACGAAATAATCGCATGAAGATTTCAACTTAGCACTGCTATATTCCATATTCTAGCCTAGTATGGAATATAGCAGTGCTAACTTAGCACAGCTATATTCCATACTAGGCTAGAATATGGAATATAGCAGTGCTAAGTTGAAATCTTCATGCGATTATTTCGTATTATATAACTCGCATCGCAATTTCGGCTTTTGCAAATGTTCTTAATATTGCTCTAACTTCGTCTTTTAGAATATTACGAATATTCTAAAAGACGAAGTTAGAGCAATATTACGAAATTTCGTAAAATACACATAGATTGTATTTAAGCTAATATACTGCTATAGTAATATTTTTTAATAGTGTACATATTTTACAAAACTTAAGTTCAGAAGAGGCAAAAAAAATTTAGAGGCAAAAAAAGGGATTATAGCACTATATTAGCTAAATTACAATCTATATGTGTATTTTACCAAATTTCGTAATATTGCTCTAACTTCGTCTTTTAGAATATTCGTAATATTCTAAGAGACGAAGTTAGAGCAAATCACGAAATTTCGTAAAATACACATATTAGCCTAGCCATAGTCAATTAGCATAGGAACGTTGCCTTATACTATCAAGATAAATAATCGCAATACGCGAAAAAAAAAAAATCGTATATTATTCGCGATAATTGGAATAATTACGAATATTCGATTTCGACGAATATAACACGAATATTCATTCGAATATTCGCGAAATATCGCGAAATCGAATATGGCACCTCCCGCTCATCACTAATTACCACATAAAAACGTCTGATGCAAAATTAGGCTTGGTCAAGAAGAGGGGTAAATGGCCTGGTCTAGAAGTGGTTAAAACACATGTCATGCTGGGATCATATATTATGTATGATTTTTTTTAATGCATTACTTGTCACACAACCTATCCTGTGTGTGTGGATGTCGATGTAGAGTTTTCACAGTTGGTGAAAAAAATAATTTTAAAATGACACTTTAAAGAGGACCTTTCACTTGTATAAACGATGTGAACTGAGTATGCTGCCATATAGAGCGGCGCCCGGGGATCTCGCTGCACTTACTATTATCCCCGGGCGCCGCTCCGTTCTCCCGTTATAGGTTTTTTTCTCCTAGGCTGTGCGCTGCGATTGGCCAGCGCTGCAGCCTAGGAGAAGGAGACGCCCACAGGACAAGGGAAGACCCGCCTACTATAACTTAAGAAGCAAAGGTACCGGAGCCTATAACGGGAGAAAAGAGCTGCGCCCGGGGATAATAGTAAGTGCAGTGAGATCCCCGGGCGCCGCTCTATATGGCAACATACTCAGTTCACATCGTTTATACAAGTGAAAGGTCCTCTTTAAGAAAAAAAATATGAAAGTAGAACTACTTAGTAATAGTCAATATGGGTCACTCAAAACCAGTTAAGGTTTTTCCTTAAAAGGGTTAAAGAAAACCCCTATTTATATTGCTGTGATTCTGGTTTCACAATAAGTAGAATTTTTTGTGCTTTTTAACCCCTTCTCCCTGTATGCATTTTAGGGGTTAGTGACCAAGCAATTGTTTTTTTTTTTATTGTCGCATTCTAACATTCCAAGAGCTATAACTTTTATATTTTTATGGTCATGGTCATATTTTAAGGATATGGTCAGTTTGATACCAAATATAGAGTTGAGCGGACACCTGGATGTTCGGGTTCGAGAAGTTCGGCCGAACTTCCCGGAAATGTTCGGGTTCGGGATCCGAACCCGATCCGAACTTTGTCCCGTACCCGAACCACATTGAAGTCAATGGGGACCCAAACTTTTCGGCACTAAAAAGGCTGTAAAACAGCCCAGGAAAGGGCTAGAGGGCTGCAAAAGGCAGCAACATGTAGGTAAATCCCCTGCAAACAAATGTGGATAGGGAAATGAATTAAAATAAAAATAAAATAAATAAAAATTAACCAATATCAATTGGAGAGAGGTCCCATAGCAGAGAATCTGGCTTCACGTCACCCACCACTGGAACAGTCCATTCTCAGATATTTAGGCCCCGGCACCCAGGCAGAGGAGAGAGGTCCCGTAACAGAGAATCTGGCTTCATGTCAGCAGAGAATCAGTCTGCATGTCATAGCAGAGAATCAGGCTTCATGTCAGCCACCACTGCAACAGTCCATTGTCATATATTTAGGCCCAGCACCCAGGCAGAGGAGAGAGGTCCCGTAACAGAGAATCTGGCTTTATGTCAGCAGAGAATCAGTCTGCATGTCATAGCAGAGAATCAGGCTTCACGTCAGCCACCACTGCAACAGTCCATTGTCAGATATTTAGGCCCAGCACCCAGGCAGAGGAGAGAGGTCCAGTAACAGAGAATCTGGCTTTATGTCAGCAGAGAATCAGTCTGCATGTCATAGCAGAGAATCAGGCTTCACGTCACCCAACATTGCAACAGTCCATTGGCATATATTTAGGCCCAGGCACCCAGGCAGAGGAGAGAGGTCCCGTAACAGAGAATCTGTCTTCATGTCAGCAGAGAATTAGTCTGCATGTCATAGCAGAGAATCAGGCTTCACGTCAGCCACCACTGCAACAGTCCATTGTCATATATTTAGGCCCAGCACCCAGGCAGAGGAGAGAGGTCCCGTAACAGAGAATCTGGCTTCATGTCAGCAGAGAATCAGTCTGCATGTCATAGCAGAGAATCAGGCTTCACGCCACCCAACATTGCAACAGTCCATTGGCATATATTAAGGCCCAGGCACCCAGGCAGAGGAGAGAGGTCCCGTAACAGAGAATCTGTCTTCATGTCAGCAGAGAATTAGTCTGCATGTCATAGCAGAGAATCAGGCTTCACGTCAGCCACCACTGCAACAGTCCATTGGCATATATTTAGGCCCAGGCACCCAGGCAGAGGAGAGAGGTCCCGTAACAGAGAATCAGTCTTCATGTCAGCAGAGAATCAGTCTGCATGTCATAGCAGAGAATCAGTCTGCATGTCATAGCAGAGAATCAGGCTTCACGTCACCCAACATTGGAACAGTCCATTGGCATATATTTAGGCCCAGGCACCCAGGCAGAGGAGAGAGGTCCCGTAACAGAGAATCTGTCTTCATGTCAGCAGAGAATCAGTCTGCATGTCATAGCAGAGAATCAGGCTTCACGTCAGCCACCACTGCAACAGTCCATTGTCATATATTTAGGCCCAGCACCCAGGCAGAGGAGAGAGGTCCCGTAACAGAGAATCTGGCTTCATGTCAGCAGAGAATCAGTCTGCATGTCATAGCAGAGAATCAGGCTTCACGTCAGCCACCACTGCAACAGTCCATTGTCATATATTTAGGCCCAGCACCCAGGCAGAGGAGAGAGGTCCCGTAACAGAGAATCTGGCTTCATGTCAGCAGAGAATCAGTCTGCATGTCATAGCAGAGAATCAGGCTTCACGTCAGCCACCACTGCAACAGTCCATTGTCATATATTTAGGCCCAGCACCCAGGCAGAGGAGAGAGGTCCCGTAACAGAGAATCTGTCTTCATGTCAGCAGAGAATCAGTCTGCATGTCATAGCAGAGAATCAGGCTTCACGTCACCCAACATTGGAACAGTCCATTGGCATATATTTAGGCCCAGGCACCCAGGCAGAGGAGAGAGGTCCCGTAACAGAGAATCTGTCTTCATGTCAGCAGAGAATCAGTCTGCATGTCATAGCAGAGAATCAGGCTTCACGTCAGCCACCACTGCAACAGTCCATTGGCATATATTTAGGCCCAGCACCCAGGCAGAGGAGAGAGGTCCCGTAACAGAGAATCTGTCTTCATGTCAGCAGAGAATCAGTCTGCATGTCATAGCAGAGAATCAGGCTTCACGTCAGCCACCACTGCAACAGTCCATTGTCATATATTTAGGCCCAGCACCCAGGCAGAGGAGAGAGGTCCCGTAACAGAGAATCTGGCTTCATGTCAGCAGAGAATCAGTCTGCATGTCATAGCAGAGAATCAGGCTTCACGTCAGCCACCACTGTAACAGTCCATTGTCATATATTTAGGCCCAGGCACCCAGCCAGAGGAGAGAGGTCCCGTAACAGAGAATCTGGCTTCATGTCAGCAGAGAATCAGTCTGCATGTCATAGCAGAGAATCAGGCTTCACGTCAGCCACCACTGCAACAGTCCATTGTCATATATTTAGGCCCCGGCACCCAGACATTTAACTTTGGATAGCCTCGCAATATAATGGTAAAATGAAAATAAAAATAGGATTGAATGAGGAAGTGCCCTGGAGTACAATAATATATGGTTAAGGGGAGGTAGTTAATGTCTAATCTGCACAAGGGATGGACAGGTCCTGTGGGATCCATGCCTGGTTCATTTTTATGAACGTCAGCTTGTCCACATTGGCTGTAGACAGACGGCTGCGTTTGTCTGTAATGACGCCCCCTGCCGTGCTGAATACACGTTCAGACAAAACGCTGGCCGCCGGGCAGGCCAGCACCTCCAAGGCATAAAAGGCTAGCTCTGGCCACGTGGACAATTTAGAGACCCAGAAGTTGAATGGGGCCGAGCCATCAGTCAGTACGTGGAGGGGTGTGCACACGTACTGTTCCACCATGTTAGTGAAATGTTGCCTCCTGCTAACACGTTGCGTATCAGGTGGTGGTGCAGGTAGCTGTGGCGTGTTGACAAAACTTTTCCACATCTCTGCCATGCTAACCCTGCCCTCAGAGGAGCTGGCCGTGACACAGCTGCCTTGGCGACCTCTTGCTCCTCCTCTGCCTTGGCCTTGGGCTTCCACTTGTTCCCCTGTGACATTTGGGAATGCTCTCAGTAGCGCGTCTACCAACGTGCGCTTGTACTCGCGCATCTTCCTATCACGCTCCAGTGCAGGAAGTAAGGTGGGCACATTGTCTTTGTACCGTGGATCCAGAAGGGTGGCAACCCAGTAGTCCGCACACGTTAAAATGTGGGCAACTCTGCTGTCGTTGCGCAGGCACTGCAGCATGTAGTCGCTCATGTGTGCCAGGCTGCCCAGGGGTAAGGACAAGCTGAGAGAATTCCGTAGACGTATCCTTGAGCATATCAATGATATAAAAAAGCGGAAAGAAACCCCTGTGGCTAACCATATCTGGGAGTACCACAACGGTGATCCAAAATCACTCAAGTTCGCGGCCTTGGAGATCGTCAGACCATCCCCTAGGAGAGGAGACTGGGACCGTAAGATCCTACAGAAGGAAGCCAAATGGATTCATCGGTTGCGGTCCCAGTCCCCTAGGGGCTTGAATGAAAAACTTGTATTTACATGTTTTCTATAGATTGATAAGTTTTAAGTCTAGATAGATGCTATTGGAAATATTCAGCATACTCCTATGCACTTGATCCTAATATAATGGATAGAAATATTATCGACACGTAAAGTGTCACATTTTTGTATATCTTAGGGGTGACATTTATCTATTACCCATATTATATCTTATCTAATATCTGGCTTTGTACCATGAACATAGCATTAACTGACAATACGCCGTTATTCATTAATATGTGGTAGTTCACCAAAAAGATGTCCTGTTAAAACTAAGCGACCGGTGCATGATAAGTGCATTGTAGTGATTGGTGTTTAAGTGCATTCAGTGATGGATCCATATCGCGATGATGTTAGGGTCTTCGGCCCTCCCTCCACACCCTGTGAGTAGGGATGAGCGAACTCGAACTGTATAGTTCGGGTTCGTACCGAATTTTGGGGTGTCCGTGACACGGACCCGAACCCGGACATTTTCGTAAAAGTCCGGGTTCGGGTTCGGTGTTCGTCGCTTTCTTCGCGCTTTTGTGACGCTTTCTTGGCGCTTTTTGAAAGGCTGCAAAGCAGCCAATCAACAAGCGTCATACTACTTGCCCCAAGAGGCCATCACAGCCATGCCTACTATTGGCATGGCTGTGATTGGCCAGAGCACCATGTGACCCAGCCTCTATTTAAGCTGGAGTCACATAGCGCCGCCCGTCACTCTGCTCTGATTAGCGTAGGGAGAGGTTGCGGCTGCGACAGTAGGGCGAGATTAGGCAGATTAACTCCTCCAAAGGACTTGATTAACTGATCGATCTGCAGCTGTGGATCATTGAGCTGCTGATCCTCAATTGCTCACTGTTTTTAGGCTGCACAGACCGTTTGTCAGTCTCATTTTTCTGGGGTGATCGGCGGCCATTTTGTGTCTTGTGGTGCGCCAGCACAAGCTGCGACCAAGTGCATTTAACCCTCAATGGTGTGGTTGTTTTTTGGCTAAAGCCTACATCAGGGTGAAGCTGTCACACCAAGTGCATTTAACCAGCAATAGTCTGTTCATTTTTTGGCCATATACAAAATCAGGGGCAAGCTGCGCCTGTCACCAAGTGCATTTAACCCTCAATGGTGTGGTTGTTTTTTGGCTAAAGCCTACATCAGGGTGAAGCTGTCACACCAAGTGCATTTAACCAGCAATAGTCTGTTCATTTTTTGGCCATATACAAAATCAGGGGCAAGCTGCGCCTGTCACCAAGTGCATTTAACCCTCAATGGTGTGGTTGTTTTTTGGCTAAAGCCTACATCAGGGTGAAGCTGTCACACCAAGTGCATTTAACCAGCAATAGTCTGTTCATTTTTTGGCCATATACAAAATCAGGGGCAAGCTGCGCCTGTCACCAAGTGCATTTAACCCTCAATGGTGTGGTTGTTTTTTGGCTAAAGCCTACATCAGGGTGAAGCTGTCACACCAAGTGCATTTAACCAGCAATAGTCTGTTCATTTTTTGGCCATATCCCAGTCTAATTCTGTCACTAAATCCATACCGGTCACCCAGCGCCTAAATACTAGGCCTCAAATTTATATCCAGCTAAATCTGTCCCTAGTGCTGTAGCTGGGCGAGTTATTTAGTGTCCGTTCAAGCACATTTCTTGTTCTGGGTTGAAATACAATTCTCAATTTAGCAATTTCATAATTTAGTGGTTCCTGCTATATCAGAGCTCTTTGAAATCTATCCCAAAAAGGGTATATAATATTGAAGGTGCACATAGGGTCATTCAGAGTAACTTCACACACACCCGCTACTGTGTATTTCCAAGTCTAATTCTGTCACTAAATCCATACCGGTGACCCAGCGCCTAAATACTAGGCCTCAAATTTAATTCCCTCTAAATCTCTCGTTACCCACCGCTGTACTGTTGTTGCTGGGCAAGATATTTAGTGTCCGTCAAAGCACATTTTTTGTTCTGGGTTGAAGTACAATTCCCAATTTAGCAATTTCATAATTTAGTGGTTTCTGCTATATCAGAGCTATTTGAAATCTATCCCAAAAAGGGTATATAATATTGAAGGTGCACATAGGGTCATTCAGAATAACTTCACACACACCCGCTACTGTGTATTTCCAAGTCTAATTCTGTCACTAAACCCATACCTGTCACCCAGCGCCTAAATACTAGGCCTCAAATTTAAATCCCTCTAAATCTCTCGTTACCGTTGTCCTGTTGTAGCTGGGAAAGTTATTTAGTGCCCGTCAAAGCACATTTTTTGTTCTGGGTTGAAGTACAATTCCCAATTTAGCAATTTCATAATTTAGTGGTTCCTGCTATATCAGAGCTATTTGAAATCTATCCCAAAAAGGGTATATAATATTGAAGGTGCACATAGGGTCATTCAGAATAACTTCACACACACCCGCTACTGTGTATTTCCAAGTCTAATTCTGTCACTAAATCCATACCGGTGACCCAGCGCCTAAATACTAGGCCTCAAATTTAATTCCCTCTAAATCTCTCGTTACCCACCGGTGTACTGTTGTTGCTGGGCAAGATATTTAGTGTCCGTCAAAGCACATTTTTTGTTCTGGGTTGAAGTACAATTCCCAATTTAGCAATTTCATAATTTAGTGGTTTCTGCTATATCAGAGCTATTTGAAATCTATCCCTAAAAGGGTATATAATATTGAAGGTGCACATAGGGTCATTCAGAATAACTTCACACACACCCGCTACTGTGTATTTCCAAGTCTAATTCTGTCACTAAACCCATACCTGTCACCCAGCGCCTAAATACTAGGCCTCAAATTTAAATCCCTCTAAATCTCTCGTTACCGTTGTCCTGTTGTAGCTGGGAAAGTTATTTAGTGCCCGTCAAAGCACATTTTTTGTTCTGGGTTGAAGTACAATTCCCAATTTAGCAATTTCATAATTTAGTGGTTCCTGCTATATCAGAGCTATTTGAAATCTATCCCAAAAAGGGTATATAATATTGAAGGTGCACATAGGGTCATTCAGAATAACTTCACACACACGCTTCTGTGCATTTCCAAGTCTAATTCTGTCACTAAATCCATACCGGTGACCCAGCGCCTAAATACTAGGCCTCAAATTTAATTCCCTCTAAATCTCTCGTTACCCACCGCTGTACTGTTGTTGCTGGGCAAGATATTTAGTGTCCGTCAAAGCACATTTTTTGTTCTGGGTTGAAGTACAATTCCCAATTTAGCAATTTCATAATTTAGTGGTTTCTGCTATATCAGAGCTATTTGAAATCTATCCCTAAAAGGGTATATAATATTGAAGGTGCACATTGGGTCATTCAGAATAACTTCACACACACACGCTTCTGTGCATTTCCAAGTCTAATTCTGTCACTAAATCCATACCGGTCACCCAGCGCCTAAATACTAGGCCTCAAACGCAGCCGCCTGTCTACAGCCAATGTGGACAAGCTGACGTTCATAAAAATGAACCAGGCATGGATCCCACAGGATCTGTCCGTCCCTTGTCCAGATTAGACATTAACTACCTCCCCTTAACCATATATTATTGGACTCCAGGGCACTTCCTCATTCAATCCTATTTTTATTTTCATTTTACCATTATATTGCGAGGCTACCCAAAGTTGAATGAACCTCTCCTCTGTCTGGGTGCCGGGGCCTAAATATATGCCAATGGACTGTTCCAATGTTGGGTGATGTGAAGCCTGATTCTCTGCTATGACATGCAGACTGATTCTCTGCTGACATGAAGCCAGATCCTCTGTTACGGGACCTCTCTCCTCTGCCTGTGTGCTGGGCCTAAATTTATGAAAATGGACTCTTACAGTGGTGGGTGACGTGAAGCCTGATTCTCTGCTATGATATGAAGACTGATTCTCTGCTGACATGAAGCCAGATTGTCTGTTACGGGACCTCTCTCCTCTGCCTGGGTGCTGGGCCTAAATATATGCCAATGGACTGTTGCAGTGGTGGCTGACGTGAAGCCTCATTCTCTGCTATGACATGCAGACTGATTCTCTGCTGACATGAAGCCAGATTGTCTGTTACGGGACCTCTCTCCTCTGCCTGGGTGCTGGGTAGTGTTGAGCGCGAATATTCGAAAAGCAAATTTTTTTCGCGAATATCGCAACTTCGCGATTTCGCGAATATTTCGAATATAGTGCTATATATTCGTAAAAACGAATATTCGTTTTTTGTTTTTTCCCCCCCCCACAAAATTACAGTACACATATAATTGATTGTTTCCCAAAGGTCCAACAGCTCAGATCTTACTCACATTGCCTAGAAAGTGATTGAGGCGCGAATCTTCGTAAGGCGATTTTATTAGCGCACATGCGAATATCGGCACGTCCCAGAACAGAGGCAAAGGGCTTTGCATTCATACATTAGTGAATTGAGTTGCGAATCTTCGTAAGGCGATTTTATTAGCGCACATGCGAATATCGGCACGTCCCAGAACAGAGGCAAAGGGCTTTGCATTCATACATTAGTGAATTGAGTTGCGAATCTTCGTAAGGCGATTTTATTAGCGCACATGCGAATATCTACACTTGTCCCAGAACAGAGGCAAAGGGCTTTGCATTCATACATTAGTGATTGAATTGAGCTGCGAATCTTCGTAAGGCGATTTTATTAACGCAAATGCAAATATCTACACTTGTCCCCAGAACAGAGAGGCAAAGGCCTGTGCATTCATATAGTATAGCACCATATTCGCGAATACGTAGAACTTCGTAAAATTCGATTTACGAATATTCGTATTTTTTATTTTACTTTCCACCTTACAGATTACATTGATCTGTACTCTGTCAACTACTGTCATCACCCCCCACTGTATCTCGATTGATTCCCAAAAGTCTCACATTCCCTAGAAAGTGATTGAGTTGCGAATCTTCGTAAGGCGATTTTATTAGCGCACATGCGAATATCTACACTTGTCCCAGAACAGAGGCAAAGGGCTTTGCATTCATACATTAGTGATTGAATTGAGCTGCGAATCTTCGTAAGGCGATTTTATTAACGCAAATGCAAATATCTACACTTGTCCCCAGAACAGAGAGGCAAAGGCCTGTGCATTCATATAGTATAGCACCATATTCGCGAATACGTAGAACTTCGTAAAATTTGATTAACGAAAATTCGTATTTTTTATTTTACTTTCCACCTTACAGATTACATTGATCTGTACTCTGTCAACTACTGTCATCACCCCCCACTGTATCTCGATTGATTCCCAAAAGTCTCACATTCCCTAGAAAGTGATTGAGGTGCGAATCTTCGTAAGGCGATTTTATTAGCGCACATGCGAATATCTACACTTGTCCCAGAACAGAGGCAAAGGGCATTGCATTCATACATTAGTGATTGAATTGAGTTGCGAATCTTCGTAAGGCGATTTCATTAGCGCACATGTGAATTTTGCATAGCATATGTATTATGCGATGCGAAAATTCGAATTATCGCATATGCGAAATAATAACGAATTTGAATAATCGCGAATATTTTACGAATATTCTTTCGAATATTCACAAAATTTCGCGAATTCGAATATGGGACATGCCGCTCAACACTAGTGCTGGGCCTAAATTTATGACAATGGACTGTTGCAGTGGTGGGTGACGTGAAGCCTGATTCTCTGCTATGACATGCAGACTGATTCTCTGCTGACATGAAGCCAGATTGTCTGTTACGGGACCTCTCTCCTCTGCCTGGGTGCTGGGCCTAAATATATGCCAATGGACTGTTGCAGTGGTGGCTGACGTGAAGCCTCATTCTCTGCTATGACATGCAGACTAATTCTCTGCTGACATGAAGACAGATTCTCTGTTACGGGACCTCTCTCCTCTGCCTGGGTGCCGGGGCCTAAATATCTGAGAATGGACTGTTCCAGTGGTGGGTGACGGGAAGCCAGATTCTCTGCTATGGAACCTCTCTCCAATTGATTTTGGTTAATTTTTATTTATTTAATTTTTATTTTTATTCATTTCCCTATCCACATTTGTTTGCAGGGGATTTACCTACATGTTGCTGCCTTTTGCAGCCCTCTAGCTCTTTCCTGGGCTGTTTTACAGCCTTTTTAGTGCCGAAAAGTTCGGGTCCCCATTGACTTCAATGGGGTTCGGGTTCGGGACGAAGTTCGGATCGGGTTCGGATCCCGAACCCGAACATTTCCGGGATGTTCGGCCGAACTTCTCGAACCCGAACATCCAGGTGTTCGCTCAACTCTACCTGTGAGTAATGGGGTTATTTGAACAATTACCTGGCAGAGACATATTCTGATATACCTATGACCATCATTTATAGATATGAGGCCTGCTATTAATTATCCCTAGTCGCGGCCCACTTTGTTTAAATACTTTGGAGGCTGTTTTTATCTATGAACAGCACTGCGTTTTTGTGCTCTTTCGGGGTCTGCTGACCTAGTGGGGGAAGACATTATTTATCTCCATGTCTCCACCATTGGGCGGCGGTGGCTCCTGATTGGCGGTTGGTGGAGCGCACGGTCATTCTCTGATGGCGTGCGCTCCATCCGCTTACTTCCGGTGACGCACTTCCGGCGACGTCCCCATTGGTTGGAGGTGGAACGCACGGCCATTTTACCTCTTGGCGTGCGTTCCACTTGTATCCTGGACGGCTCGATCGTTCTACATGGTAGTGGCTGCACATATTTGATAAAAAATTGTGCGGCCTAATACAGCTTGGCACCAATTTGGCTATGTCCGGTCTTTTAGGAGAATATTGATCAGGATTCTCTGTAAATTACATTGGCTCCTCCTTATGGGAGGACCACATGACCAACACCAGCATCCCTGATTGGTCCCTTTAGTTGGGACAAGCCCCATATGGCTATTTAAGTTTGGTGGGAACTCCACAAAAATTGGAGCTACATCACATCTTGCCCCCTGGAGGCCTTTACAATATGTTCATCTAGAACCGCTGACTTGGAGATTGACCAGCTAAGTATACTCTTGACTAGGTTTGAAGTCTGTCTATCTTAACATAACTGTGTGCGGAGTCCTGTTTTAGTCAGTGATTTGTTTTTGGTTTTTGGCCTCCAGATTTAAGATCCGTTTACATTGATATCTGTCTGATATCTGTTGAACACTTTATGTGTTCGATTGTTTTTGTCCCCTGATGAACCCCTTCAATGAGAGGAAGGGGGGAAACGCGTCGGGACACGTGATTATATAAGCAATATCTTTTTCTTATATACTATTACCTGGATATCCATATGGGATAGTATATAAAGGGCATTACAAGGATAGACAGCATAGGCACGTGGACGGAGTGTGCCTACCATCAAGACACATCTCCGGGCTGAGGAGGAGTTATAAAGGGATATTGTAGGGATAGAGATTGTCATGGCACGGGTTGCCCTGATGCGTTCCCCCCCTTCTTTCTTCTCATACTAATTTGCTTGTCTTATCCTGCTCGTGCGTGTGTTTATTGTACTGTATTTGTTTTGTGTTTTGTGGTACTAGTTGTTCCTCTTCCAGGAATTTTAAATGACCATAATAAATGTTAAATTTTAGGTAGTCGTACCTCAGTGATATTAATTGAATAATTCTACGATTACCGGCTTTATTTACAATTAGAGCTTTACTAGTAAGGACAAGCTGTCCTCTGTGGGAGGCGTATCGTCATCGTCCTGCCTTTCCCCCCAGCCACGCACCAGTGATGGGCCCGAGCTGCGTTGGGTGCCACCCCGCTGTGACCATGCTTCATCCTCATACTCCTCCACCTCCTCCTCATCCTCGTCCTCCTCGTCCTCCAGTAGTGGGCCCTGGCTGGCCACATTTGTACCTGGCCTCTGCTGTTGCAAAAAACCTCCCTCTGAGTCACTTCGAAGAGACTGGCCTGAAAGTGCTAAAAATGACCCCTCTTCCTCCTCCTCCTCCTCCTCCTCCTGGGCCACCTCCTCTTCCATCATCGCCCTAAGTGTTTTCTCAAGGAGACATAGAAGTGGTATTGTAATGCTGATAACGGCGTCATCGCCACTGGCCATGTTGGTGGAGTACTCGAAACAGCGCAACAGGGCACACAGGCCTCGCATGGAGGCCCAGTCATTGGTGGTGAAGTGGTGCTGTTCCGCAGTGCGACTGACCCGTGCGTGCTGCAGCTGAAACTCCACTATGGCCTGCTGCTGCTCGCACAGTCTGTCCAGCATGTGCAAGTTGGAGTTCCACCTGGTGGGCACGTCGCATATGAGGCGGTGAGCGGGAAGGCCGAAGTTACGCTGTAGCGCAGACAGGCGAGCAGCGGCAGGATGTGAACGCCGGAAGCGCGAACAGACGGCCCGCACTTTATGCAGCAGCTCTGACATGTCGGGGTAGTTGTGAATGAACTTCTGCACCACCAAATTCAGCACATGCGCCAGGCAAGGGATGTGTGTCAAACCGGCTAGTCCCAGAGCTGCAACGAGATTTCGCCCATTATCGCACACCACCAGGCCGGGCTTGAGGCTCACCGGCAGCAACCAATCGTCGGTCTGTTGTTCTATACCACGCCACAACTCCTGTGCGGTGTGGGGCCTGTCCCCCAAACATATGAGTTTCAGAATGGCCTGCTGACGTTTACCTCGGGCTGTGCTGAAGTTGGTGGTGAAGGTGTGTGGCTGACTGGATGAGCAGGTGGAAGAAGAGGAGGAGGAAGCCGAGAAGGAGGAGGTGGCAATAGGAGGCAAAGAATGTTGCCCTGCGATCCTTGGCGGCGGAAGGACGTGCGCCAAACAGCTCTCCGCCTGGGGCCCAGCTGCCACTACATTTACCCAGTGTGCAGTTAGGGAGATATAGCGTCCCTGGCCGTGCTTACTGGTCCACGTATCTGTGGTTAGGTGGACCTTGCCACAGATGGCGTTGCGCAGTGCACACTTGATTTTATCGGATACTTGGTTGTGCAGGGAAGGCACGGCTCTCTTGGAGAAGTAGTGGCGGCTGGGAACAACATACTGTGGGACAGCAAGCGACATGAGCTGTTTGAAGCTGTCTGTGTCCACCAGCCTAAATGACAGCATTTCATAGGCCAGTAGTTTAGAAATGCTGGCATTCAGGGCCAGGGATCGAGGGTGGCTAGGTGGGAATTTACGCTTTCTCTCAAATGTTTGTGAGATGGAGAGCTAAACGCTGGCGTGTGACATGGTTGAGATGCTTGGTGACGGAGGTGGTGGTGGTGTTGGTGGTACATCCCCTGTTTGCTGGATGGCAGGTGCCAACGTTCCTCCAGAGGCGGAGGAAGAGGCCGAGGCGGCAGCAGAAGAAGAGGCCGAAGCGGCAGCAGCAGAAGAGGCCGAGGTGGCAGCAGCAGAAGAGGTAGCAGGGGGAGCCTGAGTGACTTCCTTGTTTTTAAGGTGTTTACTCCACTGCAGTTCATGCTTTGCATGCAGGTGCCTGGTCATGCAGGTTGTGCAAAGGTTCAGAACGTCTCGCTTCAGGCTCTGATGGCACAGCGTGCAAACCACTCGGGTCTTGTCGTCAGCACATTGTTTGAAGAAGTGCCATGCCAGGGAACTCCTTGAAGCTACCTTTGGGGTGCTCGGTCCCAGATGGCGGCGGTCAGTAGCAGGCGGAGTCTCTTGGCGGCGGGTGTTCTGCTTTTGCCCACTGCTCCCTCTTTTGCTACGCTGTTGGCTCTGTCTCACCACTGCCTCTTCCTCCGAACTGTGAAAGTCAGTGGCACGACCTTCATTCCATGTGGGGTCTAGGACCTCATCGTCCCCTGCATCGTCTTCCACCCAGTCTTGATCCCTGACCTCCTGTTCAGTCTGCACACTGCAGAAAGACGCAGCAGTTGGCACCTGTGTTTCCTCATCATCAGATACTTGCTGAGGTGGTATTCCCATGTCCTCATCATCAGGAAACATAAGTGGTTGTGCGTCAGTGCATTCTATGTCTTCCACCGCTGGGGAAGGGCTAGGTGGATGCCCTTGGGAAACCCTGCCAGCAGAGTCTTCAAACAGGATAAGAGACTGCTGCATAACTTGAGGCTCAGACAGTTTCCCTGATATGCATGGGGGTGATGTGACAGACTGATGGGGTTGGTTTTCAGGCGCCATCTGTGCGCTTTCTACAGAAGACTGGGTGGGAGATAATGTGAACGTGCTGGATCCACTGTCGGCCACCCAATTGACTAATGCCTGTACCTGCTCAGGCCTTACCATCCTTAGAACGGCATTGGGCCCCACCATATATCGCTGTAAATTCTGGCGGCTACTGGGACCTGAGGTAGTTGGTACACTAGGACGTGTGGATGTGGCAGAACGGCCACGTCCTCTCCCAGCACCAGAGGGTCCACTAACACCACCACGACCATGTCCACGTCCGCGTCCCTTACTAGATGTTTTCCTCATTGTTATCATTCACCACAACAACAAAAATATTATTTGGCCCAATGTATTGTATTCAAATTCAGCTGAATATAAATTTGAGGCCTAGTATTTAGGCGCTGGGTGACAGGTATGGGTTTACTGACAGAATTAGACTTGGAAATGCACAGTAGCGTGTGTGTGAAGTTATTCATAATGACCCTATGTGCACCTTGAATATTATATACCCTTTTAGGGATAGATTTCAAATAGCTCTGATACAGCAGAAACCACTAAGTTAGGAAATTGCTAAATTGGGAATTGTATTTCAACCCAGAACAAAAAATGTGCTTTGACGGACACTAAATAACTTGCCCAGCCAGAACAGTACAGCAGTAACGACAGATTTAGCGGGATATAAATTTGAGGCCTAGTATTTAGGCGCTGGGTGACAGGTATAAATTTACTGACAGAATTAGACTTGGAAATGCACAGTAGCGTGTGTGTGAAGTTATTCTGAATGACCCTATGTGCACCTTGAATATTATATACCCTTTTAGAGATAGATTTCAAATAGCTCTGATACAGCAGAAACCACTAAATTAGGAAATTGCTAAATTGGGAATTGTATTTCAACCCAGAACAAAAAATGTGCTTTGACGGACACTAAATAACTTGCCCAGCCAGAACAGTACAGCAGTAACGACAGATTTAGCGGGATATAAATTTGAGGCCTAGTATTTAGGCGCTGGGTGACAGGTATAGATTTACTGACAGAATTAGACTTGGAAATGCACAGTAGCGTGTGTGTGAAGTTATTCTGAATGACCCTATGTGCACCTTGAATCTGATATACCCTTTTAGGGATGTATTTAAAGTAGGCCTGATACAGCAGAAACCACTAAATTAGGAAATTGCTAAATTGGGAATTGTATTTCAACCCAGAACAAAAAATGTGCTTTGACGGACACTAAATAACTTGCCCAGCCAGAACAGTACAGCAGTAACGACAGATTTAGCGGGATATAAATTTGAGTCCTAGTATTTAGGCGCTGGGTGACAGGTATAGATTTACCGACAGAATTAGACTTGGAAATGCACAGTAGCGTGTGTGTGAAGTTATTCTGAATGACCCTATGTGCACCTTGAATCTGATATACCCTTTTAGGGATGTATTTAAAGTAGGCCTGATACAGCAGAAACCACTAAATTAGGAAATTGCTAAATTGGGAATTGTATTTCAACCCAGAACAAAAAATGTGCTTTGACGGACACTAAATAACTTGCCCAGCCAGAACAGTACAGCAGTAACGACAGATTTAGCGGGATATAAATTTGAGGCCTAGTATTTAGGCGCTGGGTGACAGGTATAGATTTACTGACAGAATTAGACTTAGAAATGCACAGTAGCGTGTGTGTGAAGTTATTCTGAATGACCCCATGTGCACCTTGAATATTATATACCCTTTTAGGGATAGATTTCAAATAGCTCTGATACAGCAGAAACCACTAAATTAGGAAATTGCTAAATTGGGAATTGTATTTCAACCCAGAACAAAAAATGTGCTTTGACGGACACTAAATAACTTGCCCAGCCAGAACAGTACAGCAGTAACGACAGATTTAGCGGGATATAAATTTGAGGCCTAGTATTTAGGCGCTGGGTGACAGGTATAGATTTACTGACAGAATTAGACTTGGAAATGCACAGTAGCGTGTGTGTGAAGTTATTCTGAATGACCCCATGTGCACCTTGAATATTATATACCCTTTTAGGGATAGATTTCAAATAGCTCTGATACAGCAGAAACCACTAAATTAGGAAATTGCTAAATTGGGAATTGTATTTCAACCCAGAACAAAAAATGTGCTTTGACGGACACTAAATAACTTGCCCAGCCAGAACTGTACAGCAGTAACGACAGATTTAGCGGGATATAAATTTGAGGCCTAGTATTTAGGCGCTGGGTGACAGGTATAGATTTACTGACGGAATTAGACTTGGAAATGCACAGTAGCGTGTGTGTGAAGTTATTCTGAATGACCCTATGTGCACCTTGAATCTGATATACCCTATTAGGGATGTATTTAAAGTAGGCCTGATACAGCAGAAACCACTAAATTAGGAAATTGCTAAATTGGGAATTGTATTTCAACCCAGAACAAAAAATGTGCTTTGACGGACACTAAATAACTTGCCCAGCCAGAACAGTACAGCAGTAACGACAGATTTAGCGGGATATAAATTTGAGGCCTAGTATTTAGGCGCTGGGTGACAGGTATAGATTTACTGACGGAATTAGACTTGGAAATGCACAGTAGCGTGTGTGTGAAGTTATTCTGAATGACCCTATGTGCACCTTGAATCTGATATACCCTATTAGGGATGTATTTAAAGTAGGCCTGATACAGCAGAAACCAGTAAATTAGGAAATTGCTAAATTGGGAATTGTATTTCAACCCAGAACAAAAAATGTGCTTTGACGAACACTAAATAACTTGCCCAGCCAGAACAGTACAGTAGTAACGACAGATTTAGCGGGATATAAATTTGAGGCCTAGTATTTAGGCGCTGGGTGACAGGTATAGATTTACTGACAGAATTAGACTTGGAAATGCATAGTAGCGTGTGTGTGAAGTTATTCTGAATGACCCTATGTGCACCTTGAATCTGATATACCCTATTAGGGATGTATTTAAAGTAGGCCTGATACAGCAGAAACCACTAAATTAGGAAATTGCTAAATTGGGAATTGTATTTCAACCCAGAACAAAAAATGTGCTTTGACGGACACTAAATAACTTGCCCAGCCACAACAGTACAGCAGTAACGACAGATTTAGCTGGATATAAATTTGAGGCCTAGTATTTAGGCGCTGGGTGACAGGTATAGATTTACTGACAGAATTAGACTTGGAAATGCACAGTAGCGTGTGTGTGAAGTTATTTAGAATGACCCTTGATTCTGATATACCCTTTTAGGGATGTATTTAAAGTAGGCCTGATACAGCAGAAACCACTAAATTAGGAAATTGCTAAATTGGGAATTGTATTTCAACCCAGAAGAAAAACTGTGCTTTGACGGACACTAAATAACTTGCCCAGCCACAACAGTACAGCAGTAACGACAGATTTAGCTGGATATAAACTTGAGGCCTACTATTTAGGCGCTGGGTGACAGGTATAGATTTACTGACAGAATTAGACTTGGAAATGCACAGTACCGTGTGTGTGAAGTTATTCTGAATGACCCTATGTGCACCTTGAATCTGATATACCCTTTTAGGGATGTATTTAAAGTAGGCCTGATACAGCAGAAACCACTAAATTAGGAAATTGCTAAATTGGGAATTGTATTTCAACCCAGAACAAAAACTGTGCTTTGACGGACACTAAATAACTTGCCCAGCCACAACAGTACAGCAGTAATGACAGATTTAGCTGGATATAAACTTGAGGCCTAGTATTTAGGCGCTGGGTGACAGGTATACGTTTACTGACAGAATTAGACTGGGATATGGCCAAAAAATAACCACACTATTGCTGGTTAAATGCACTTGGTGTGACAGCTTGACCAACCACACTACTGAGGGTTAAATGCACTTGATGACAGGCGCAGCTTGCCCCTGATGTAGTATATGGCCAAAAAATAAACAGACTATTGCTGGTTAAATGCACTTGGTGTGACAGCTTGACCAACCACACTACTGAGGGTTAAATGCACTTGGTGACAGACGCAGCTTGCCCCTGATGTAGTATATGGCCAAAAAATAAACAGACTATTGCTGGTTAAATGCACTTGGTGTGACAGCTTGACCAACCACACTACTGAGGGTTAAATGCACTTGGTGACAGGCACAGCTTGCCCCTGATGTAGTATATGGCCAAAAAATAAACAGACTATAGCTGGTTAAATGCACTTGGTATGACAGCTTCACCCTGATGTAGGCTTTAGCCAAAAAACAACCACACCATTGAGGGTTAAATGCACTTGGTGACAGGCTCAGCTTGCCCCTGATGTAGTATATGGCCAAAAAATTAACAGACTATTGCTGGTTAAATGCACTTGGTGAGACAGCTTCACCCTGATGTAGGCTTTAGCCAAAAAACAACCACACCATTGAGGGTTAAATGCACTTGGTGACAGGCGCAGCTTGCCCCTGATGTAGTATATGGCCAAAAAATAAACAGACTATTGCTGGTTAAATGCACTTGGTGTGACAGCTTCACCCTGATGTAGGCTTTAGCCAAAAAACAACCACACCATTGAGGGTTAAATGCACTTGGTCGCAGCTTGTGCTGGCGCACCACAAGACACAAAATGGCCGCCGATCACCCCAGAAAAAAGTGACTGACAAACGGTCTGGGCAGCCTAAAAACAGTGAGCAATTGAGTATCAGCAGCTCAATGATCCACAGCTGCAGATCGATCACTGGATGGAGTCTTTTGGAGGAGTTAATCAGCCTAATCTCGCCCTACTGTCGCAGCTGCAACCTCTCCCTACGCTAATCAGAGCAGAGTGACGGGCGGCGCTATGTGACTCCAGCTTAAATAGAGGCTGGATCACATGGTGCTCTGGCCAATCACAGCCATGCCAATAGTAGGCATGGCTGTGACGGCCTCTTGGGGCAAGTAGTATGACGCTTGTTGATTGGCTGCTTTGCAGCCTTTTAAAAAGTGCCAAGAAAGCGACGAACACCGAACCCGAACCCGGACTTTTACGAAAATGTCCGGGTTCGGGTCCGTGTCACGGACACCCCAAAATTCGGTACGAACCCGAACTATACAGTTCGGGTTCGCTCATCCCTAGACACGACCACCGGCTCCCTACACTTAATACGGAGGGAGTCAGGGTCACCTAGGATCAAGCGAACAGGAAAACACAAATCAATGAACAGACTTATCTGTAGAAGCATCAGTTGTAGCATCCAACATGTACACACTCCAGGAAGTTGTATAAACCGCAAGGTAAGGCAGTATGGGGAGGAGATATATAGGGAGGCAATCACTGCCAATAGATGACAGCTGGGAGAGGGAGGAGAGATGTCAAAATGAAAGCAAAACAAAAGAAGATCATGCAGAAGGTACTGGAGAACGTCTAACAGAACTTCTCAAAGATCTGGTGGTGACAGTACCCCTCCCTCTACGAGTGGACTCCGGACACTCAGAGCCCACCTTCTCAGGATGGGACCTATGGAATGCCCTGAGAAGACGAGTGGCCTTAATGTCCGCCACTGGAACCCACATCCTCTCCTCAGGACCATAACCCTCCCAAGGAACGAGGTACTGAAGAGGACCGCGGACAATACGAGAGTCCACAATCCTAGAGACCTGAAATTCAAGATTACCATCAACCACAATCGGAGGAGGAGGCAAAGAGGAGTGTACAGTGGGTTGGACATAAGGTTTTAATAGGGACTTGTGAAAAACATTATGGATCTTCCAAGTCTGAGGAAGATCAAGACGGTAGGCAACGGGATTGATGACGGACAAGATTTTGTAAGGCCCAATAAACTTAGGACCCAACTTCCAGGAAGGAACCTTCAATTTGATATTCTTAGTAGACAACCATACCAGATCACCAACATTCAGGTCCGGACCAGGCACACGTCTCTTATCAGCCACACGCTTATATCTCTCACTCATGCTCTTTAGATTATCCTGAATCTTTTGCCAAATAGATGACAAAGACGAGGAGAATCTCTCCTCATCAGGTAAACCAGAAGCCCCCTCTCCAGAGAATGTCCCAAACTGCGGATGAAACCCATACGCACCAAAAAATTGTGACTTATCAGAGGACTCCTGACGACGGTTATTTAAAGCAAACTCAGCAAGGGAGAGAAAAGAATACCAATCCTCCTGATTCTCCGCCACAAAACAAAGCAGATATGTCTCCAGATTCTGATTGACGCGCTCTGTCTGGCCATTCGACTGGGGGTGGAGAGCAGAAGAGAATGACAACCGAACCCCCAAGTGAGAACAGAAGGCCTTCCAGAATCTGGAAACAAACTGCGTGCCCCTATCAGAGACTATGTCTGAAGGGATACCATGCAGTTTGACAATGTGATCAATAAATGCCTGCGCCAGCGTTTTAGCATTGGGCAAACCAGGAAAAGTAACAAAATGCGCCATTTTGCTAAAACAGTCCACCACCACTAGAATCACAGTCTTCCCCGAGGAACGAGGCAGGTCTGTAATGAAATCCATGGACAGATGTGTCCAAGGACGGGAAGGAATGGGTAACGGAAGGAGAGGACCCGATGGCCGTGAATGAGGGACTTTGGCACGAGCGCAGGTCTCGCAGGCTGCCACAAAACCCTCAACCGACTTACGAAGAGCCGGCCACCAGAATCTCCGAGCAATGAGATCCGCTGTGGCTCTTGCCCCCGGGTGCCCAGCAAGGACAGTATCGTGGTGCTCCTTAAAAACCTTGTGTCGGAAAGTGAGAGGCACAAACAACCTCCCAGGAGGACAAAGATCAGGAGCCTCTGCCTGGGCTGCCTGAACCTCTGCCTCCAATTCAGGATAAAGAGCAGACACAACCACCCCTTCAGCCAAAATGTAACCCGGGTCTTCAAAGTTCCCCCCTCCCGGAAAACAACGTGACAGAGCATCCGCCTTCACATTCTTAACCCCAGGGCGGAACGTGACAACAAAATTAAACCTTGAAAAGAACAAAGACCATCTGGCCTGTCTCGGGTTCAGACGCTTGGCTGACTAGTAGGCCAGATTCTTATGGTCGGTAAACACGGTAATAGGGTGTCTGGCTCCCTCTAGCCAATGGCGCCATTCCTCAAAAGCTAACTTGATGGCCAACAACTCCCTATCTCCCACATCGTAATTTCTCTCTGCGGAGGAGAGTTTCTTCGAGAAAAAGGCACACGGTCGCCATTTGGCAGGAGAGGGACCCTGAGACAAGACCGCACCCACACCCACCTCAGAAGCGTCCACCTCAACTATGAAGGGCAGAGAGATATCAGGTTGTACCAAGATGGGAGCGGAAGCAAAACTCTCCTTGATACTAGAAAAGGCCTTACGCGCCTCTACCGACCAGGCGAAAAAATCTACCCCCTTTCTAGTCATATCAGTGAGTGGTTTAACAAGAGAGGAATAATTCAAAATAAACTTCCTGTAATAATTGGCAAAACCCCAAAAACGCATCAGCGCCTTCTGATTCTCAGGAAGCTCCCACTCAAGCACAGCGCGGACCTTCTCGGGGTCCATGTGAAAACCAGAAGCAGAGAGAAGAAACCCCAGAAATTGGATTTCTGGAACCGCAAACACACATTTTTCCAGTTTAGCGTACAATTTATTCTCCCGCAGGATGAGCAAGACCTGACGTAGGTGGTCCTTATGAGTTTTGAAATCAGGAGAAAAAATCAAAATGTCGTCTAGATACACTAGTACAAATTTCCCCATTAAATGATAAAAAATGCTGTTCACAAAATGCTGAAAGACGGCTGGAGCATTCATCAAACCAAAAGGCATAACCAAATTCTCAAAATGGCCCTCAGGGGTATTGAAGGCCGTCTTCCATTCGTCTCCTTCTCTGACCCTGACCAGGTTGTATGCCCCTCTTAGATCCAACTTGGAAAAAACTTTAGCCCCAACAACCTGGTTAAACAGGTCCGGGATCAGAGGAAGCGGATAAGGGTCACGAATTGTGATACTGTTCAGCTCCCTGAAATCCAGACATGGTCTTAAAGAACCATCTTTTTTCTTAACAAAGAAAAAAACAGCGGCAACAGGTGACTTCGAGGGTCGTATGTGTCCCTTTCTCAGGCTCTCAGAGATATAAGCACGCATAGCGACCCTTTCAGGTTGGGAGAGATTGTATAAACGAGATTTAGGCAGCTTGGCGCCTGGGATGAGATTAATAGGGCAATCGTACTCCCTGTGAGGGGGCAACTCCTGAACACCACTCTCAGAAAACACATCCGAAAATTCAGAGAGAAAAGATGGTACAGTCTTAGTAGAAACCTCTGAAACAGATGTCGTGAGGCAATTCTCTCTGCAAAAATCACTCCAACCATTTATTTGCCTCGCTTGCCAATCGATGGTGGGGTTATGTTTAGTGAGCCAGGGTAGCCCCAACACTAGAGGAGTAGGCAACCCGCTTAGGACGAAACATGACACATCCTCAACATGAGTATCACTCACAATCAAACGGATATTGTGAACTATGCCCTTTAACGATTTCTGAGAAAGTGGAGCGGAATCAATAGCAAAAACAGGTATATCCTTTCCCAAAGTGCCTACCTGGAAACCATGTGTTATAGCAAATTGATTATCAATGAGATTGACAGCTGCTCCACTATCTACAAAAATCTCACAAAAAATGTTCTTGCTCTCTAGCGCCACCCTGGCAGATAGGACAAAACGGGAACTACAAGCAAACGGAAAACCTTCAATTTCCGCATCAACCTTGCCAATACTAACAGATGGAACGTTTTTAGAGGATTTTTTTCTTTTTGTTTCTTTATTACTCTCAAAAAACTGCCTGAATCTCCTAGAGGGACAAACATTTGCCAAATGATTTATACCTCCACAACAGAAACAAACCCTCCTCTGAGAGCTGAGTCTTCTATTGTCAGAGGCAAGCAAACCCAGCTGCATGGGCTCCTGCTCAGAGGGGATTGAGAGAGACTGAGACCCCTGCACACTGAATGAGACCGCCGCACTGTCCTTGGACTGAGTTTGACAGGAAGGAGTGATCTCTCCTCTCTCTCTAAGACGCCTGTCAATACGAACGGCCCGAGACATGGCAGAGTCCAAGGAGGTAGGTCTCTCATGAAAGGCAAATGCATCTTTCAATCCCTCTGAAAGACCATGGCAAAATTGACTTCGGAGTGCAGCATCATTCCAACCAGTATCAGCTGCCCATCTCCGAAATTCTGAACAGTATATCTCTGCGGACTGTTTACCCTGGCATAAAAGACGTAGTCTAGACTCAGCCAGAGCAATACGATCCGGATCATCATATATCTGACCCAGGGCTAAAAAAAATTAATCCACTGAACGGAGGGGCCGTGCCCCCACCGGCAGCGAAGAGGCCCAAGACTGAGCGTTATCCCTGAGCAGCGAGATGATGATCCCCACCCTCCATCACCAGAGGAATGGGGAAGTAGGAGAAAATGGAGTTTGCAAGCCTCTCTAAAACGAACAAAATTCTCACTACCCCCGGAGAACATATCCGGAAGCGAGATTTTAGGCTCAGAACAAATTCCATGAACGCAAGCAGAAACGGTCACCTCAAACTGAGAGACAGTTTTCCGGAGATCTGCTACCTCCAGTGAAAGACCCTGCATGTGGTCAATCAAGGTTGAAACCGGATTCATGCTTAAGACGGTTTTGGCGGTTTATAATGTCACGGATGGTGTAACAGAAACAAGAAGTTACAAATAAGGATCCGACTGGCTTGATCCAAAACTAAGGAACAAAAGGATGACCCCTTTTTAAGCCCTGAAACTCTCCCTGTCTTCTCAGCCAATGCAAAGATCTCTATGATAGAAAATTGCATGCCCTCGTGCCTCGACTGTATGACACCTGAACACCCTATAATAGTGAGGGGACATGACCACCGGCTCCCTACACTTAATACGGAGGGAGTCAGGGTCACCTAGGATCAAGCGAACAGGAAAACACAAATCAATGAACAGACTTATCTGTAGAAGCATCAGTTGTAGCATCCAACATGTACACACTCCAGGAAGTTGTATAAACCGCAAGGTAAGGCAGTATGGGGAGGAGATATATAGGGAGGCAATCACTGCCAATAGATGACAGCTGGGAGAGGGAGGAGAGATGTCAAAACGAAAGCAAAACAAAAGAAGATCATGCAGATGGTACTGGAGAACGTATAACAGAACTTCTCAAAGATCTGGTGGTGACAAGGACCTGCTGAGATCATTTCAGTAATCGTCTTGTTAACTCAAGTGAGAATGTTGACGAGCACAAGACTGGAGATCATTATGTCAGGCTGATTGGATTAAAATGGCACACCTGACCTGTTAAAAGGAGGGTGATGCTTGAAATCATTGTTCTTCCATTGTTAACTATGGTGACCTGCAAAGAAACGCGTGCAGCCATCATTGCGTTGCATAAAAATGGCTTCACAGGCAAGGATATTGTGGCTACTGGGGTGGACAAACAAAAACCCACCAATTCTGACAAACTCCAAGAAGTGATTATGAAAGAATGGGTTGCTATCAGTCAGGAATTGGCCCAGAAGTTGATTGAGAGCATGCCCAGTTGAATTGCAGCGGTCCTGAAAAAGAAGGGCCAAAACTGCAAATACTGACTCTTTGCATAAATGTCATGTAATTGTCGATAAAAGCCTTTGAAACGTATGAAGTGCGTGTAATTATATTTCACTACATCACAGAAACAACTGAAACAAAGATCTAAAAGCAGTTTAGCAGCAAACTTTGTGAAAACTAATATTTGTGTCATTCTCAAAACTTTTGGCCACGACTGTACAGAAGTATTGGAATTAGAGTTGAGCGAACACCTGGATGTTCGGGTTCGAGAAGTTCGGCCGAACATCCCGGAAATGTTCGGGTTCGGGATCCGAACCCGATCCGAACTTCGTCCCGAACCCGAACCCCATTGAAGTCAATGGGGACCCGAACTTTTCGGCACTAAAAAGGCTGTAAAACAGCCCAGGAAAGAGCTAGAGGGCTGCAAAAGGCAGCAACATGTAGGTAAATCCCCTGCAAACAAATGTGGATAGGGAAATGAATTAAAATAAAAATTAAATAAATAAAAATTAACCAAAATCAATTGGAGAGAGGTTCCATAGCAGAGAATCTGGCTTCCCGTCACCCACCACTGGAACAGTCCATTCTCAGATATTTAGGCCCCGGCACCCAGGCAGAGGAGAGAGGTCCCGTAACAGAGAATCTGTCTTCATGTCAGCAGAGAATTAGTCTGCATGTCATAGCAGAGAATGAGGCTTCACGTCAGCCACCACTGCAACAGTCCATTGGCATATATTTAGGCCCAGCACCCAGGCAGAGGAGGGAGGTCCCGTAACAGAGAATCTGTCTTCATGTCAGCAGAGAATCAGTCTGCATGTCATAGCAGAGAATGAGGCTTCACGTCAGCCACCACTGCAACAGTCCATTGGCATATATTTAGGCCCAGCACACACACAGGCAGAGGAGAGAGGTCCCGTAACAGAGGATCTGGCTTCATGTCACCAGAGAATCAGTCTGCATGTCATAGCAGAGAATCAGGCTTCACGTCAGCCACCACTGCAACAGTCCATTGGCATATATTTAGGCCCAGCACCCAGGCAGAGCAGAGAGGTCCCGTAACAGACAATCTGTCTTCATGTCAGCAGAGAATTAGTCTGCATGTCATAGCAGAGAATGAGGCTTCACGTCAGCCACCACTGCAACAGTCCATTGGCATATATTTAGGCCCAGCACCCAGGCAGAGGAGGGAGGTCCCGTAACAGAGAATCTGTCTTCATGTCAGCAGAGAATTAGTCTGCATGTCATAGCAGAGAATGAGGCTTCACGTCAGCCACCACTGCAACAGTCCATTGGCATATATTTAGGCCCAGCACACACACAGGCAGAGGAGAGAGGTCCCGTAACAGACAATCTGGCTTCATGTCAGCAGAGAATTAGTCTGCATGTCATAGCAGAGAATGAGGCTTCACGTCAGCCACCACTGCAACAGTCCATTGGCATATATTTAGGCCCAGCACACACACAGGCAGAGGAGAGAGGTCCCGTAACAGAGAATCTGTCTTCATGTCAGCAGAGAATCAGTCTGCATGTCATAGCAGAGAATGAGGCTTCACGTCACCCACCACTGCAACAGTCCATTGGCATATATTTAGGCCTAGCACACAGGCAGAGCAGAGAGGTCCCGTAACAGACAATCTGGCTTCATGACAGCAGAGAATCAGTCTGCATGTCATAGCAGAGAATGAGGCTTCACGTCACCCACCACTGCAACAGTCCATTGGCATATATTTAGGCCTAGCACACAGGCAGAGCAGAGAGGTCCCGTAACAGACGATCTGGCTTCATGTCAGCAGAGAATCAGTCTGCATGTCATAGCAGAGAATGAGGCTTCACGTCAGCCACCACTGCAACAGTCCATTGGCATATATTTAGGCCTAGCACACAGGCAGAGGAGAGAGGTCCCGTAACAGACAATCTGGCTTCATGTCAGCAGAGAATCAGTCTGCATGTCATAGCAGAGAATGAGGCTTCACGTCAGCCACCACTGCAACAGTCCATTGGCATATATTTAGGCCCAGCACCCAGGCAGAGGAGGGAGGTCCCGTAACAGACAATCTGGCTTCATGTCAGCAGAGAATCAGTCTGCATGTCATAGCAGAGAATGAGGCTTCACGTCACCCACCACTGCAACAGTCCATTGGCATATATTTAGGCCCAGCACCCAGGCAGAGGAGGGAGGTCCCGTAACAGAGAATCTGTCTTCATGTCAGCAGAGAATTAGTCTGCATGTCATAGCAGAGAATGAGGCTTCACGTCAGCCACCACTGCAACAGTCCATTGGCATATATTTAGGCCCAGCACCCAGGCAGAGGAGGGAGGTCCCGTAACAGAGAATCTGTCTTCATGTCAGCAGAGAATTAGTCTGCATGTCATAGCAGAGAATGAGGCTTCACGTCAGCCACCACTGCAACAGTCCATTGGCATATATTTAGGCCCAGCACCCAGGCAGAGGAGGGAGGTCCCGTAACAGAGAATCTGTCTTCATGTCAGCAGAGAATTAGTCTGCATGTCATAGCAGAGAATGAGGCTTCACGTCAGCCACCACTGCAACAGTCCATTGGCATATATTTAGGCCCAGCACCCAGGCAGAGGAGGGAGGTCCCGTAACAGAGAATCTGTCTTCATCTCAGCAGAGAATTAGTCTGCATGTCATAGCAGAGAATGAGGCTTCACGTCAGCCACCACTGCAACAGTCCATTGGCATATATTTAGGCCCAGCACACACACAGGCAGAGGAGAGAGGTCCCGTAACAGACAATCTGGCTTCATGTCAGCAGAGAATTAGTCTGCATGTCATAGCAGAGAATGAGGCTTCACGTCAGCCACCACTGCAACAGTCCATTGGCATATATTTAGGCCCAGCACACACACAGGCAGAGGAGAGAGGTCCCGTAACAGAGAATCTGTCTTCATGTCAGCAGAGAATTAGTCTGCATGTCAAAGCAGAGAATGAGGCTTCACGTCAGCCACCACTGCAACAGTCCATTGGCATATATTTAGGCCCAGCACACACACAGGCAGAGGAGAGAGGTCCCGTAACAGACAATCTGGCTTCATGTCAGCAGAGAATTAGTCTGCATGTCATAGCAGAGAATGAGGCTTCACGTCAGCCACCACTGCAACAGTCCATTGGCATATATTTAGGCCCAGCACACACACAGGCAGAGGAGAGAGGTCCCGTAACAGAGAATCTGTCTTCATGTCAGCAGAGAATTAGTCTGCATGTCATAGCAGAGAATCAGGCTTCACGTCACCCACCACTGCAACAGTCCATTGGCATATATTTAGGCCCAGCACCCAGGCAGAGGAGGGAGGTCCCGTAACAGAGAATCTGTCTTCATGTCAGCAGAGAATTAGTCTGCATGTCATAGCAGAGAATGAGGCTTCACGTCACCCACCACTGCAACAGTCCATTGGCATATATTTAGGCCTAGCACACAGGCAGAGGAGAGGTTCATTCAACTTTGGGTAGCCTCGCAATATAATGGTAAAATGAAAATAAAAATAGGATTGAATGAGGAAGTGCCCTGGAGTCCAATAATATATGGTTATGGGGAGGTAGTTAATGTCTAATCTGGACAAGGGACGGACAGGTCCTGTGGGATCCATGCCTGGTTCATTTTTATGAACGTCAGCTTGTCCACATTGGCTGTAGACAGGCGGCTGCGTTTGTCTGTAATGACGCCCCCTGCCGTGCTGAATACACGTTCAGACAAAACGCTGGCTGCCGGGCAGGCCAGCACCTCCAAGGCATAAAAGGCTAGCTCTGGCCACGTGGACAATTTAGAGACCCAGAAGTTGAATGGGGCCGAACCATCAGTCAGTACGTGGAGGGGTGTGTACACGTACTGTTCCACCATGTTAGTGAAATGTTGCCTCCTGCTAACACGTTGCGTATCAGGTGGTGGTGCAGTTAGCTGTGGCGTGTTGACAAAAGTTTTCCACATCTCTGCCATGCTAACCCTGCCCTCAGAGGAGCTGGCCGTGACACAGCTGCCTTGGCGACCTCTTGCTCCTCCTCTGCCTTGGCCTTGGGCTTCCACTTGTTCCCCTGTGACATTTGGGAATGCTCTCAGTAGCGCGTCTACCAACGTGCGCTTGTACTCGCGCATCTTCCTATCACGCTCCAGTGCAGGAAGTAAGGTGGGCACATTGTCTTTGTAGCGTGGATCCAGCAGGGTGGCAACCCAGTAGTCCGCACAGGTTAAAATGTGGGCAACTCTGCTGTCGTTGCGCAGGCACTGCAGCATGTAGTCGCTCATGTGTGCCAGGCTGCCCAGGGGTAAGGACAAGCTGTCCTCTGTGGGAGGCGTATCGTCATCGTCCTGCCTTTCCCCCCAGCCACGCACCAGTGATGGACCCGAGCTGCGTTGGGTGCCACCCCGCTGTGACCATGCTTCATCCTCATCCTCCTCCACCTCCTCCTCATCCTCGTCCTCCTCGTCCTCCAGTAGTGGGCCCTGGCTGGCCACATTTGTACCTGGCCTCTGCTGTTGCCAAAAACCTCCCTCTGAGTCACTTCGAAGAGACTGGCCTGAAAGTGCTAAAAATGACCCCTCTTCCTCCTCCTCCTCCTCCTCCTCCTGGGCCACCTCCTCTTCCATCATCGCCCTAAGTGTTTTCTCAAGGAGACATAGAAGTGGTATTGTAACGCTGATAACGGTGTCATCGCCACTGGCCATGTTGGTGGAGTACTCGAAACAGCGCAACAGGGCACACAGGTCTCGCATGGAGGCCCAGTCATTGGTGGTGAAGTGGTGCTGTTCTGTAGTGCGACTGACCCGTGCGTGCTGCAGCTGAAACTCCACTATGGCCTGCTGCTGCTCGCACAGTCTGTCCAGCATGTGCAAGGTGGAGTTCCACCTGGTGGGCACGTCGCATATGAGGCGGTGAGCGGGAAGGCCGAAGTTACGCTGTAGCGCAGACAGGCGAGCAGCAGCAGGATGTGAACGCCGGAAGCGCGAACAGACGGCCCGCACTTTATGCAGCAGCTCTGACATGTCGGGGTAGTTGTGAATGAACTTCTGCACCACCAAATTCAGCACATGCGCCAAGCAAGGGATGTGCGTCAAATTGGCTAGTCCCAGAGCTGCAACGAGATTTCGCCCATTATCACACACCACCAGGCCGGGCTTGAGGCTCACCGGCAGCAACCACTCGTCGGTCTGTTGTTCTATACCCCGCCACAACTCCTGTGCGGTGTGGGGCCTGTCCCCCAAACATATGAGTTTCAGAATGGCCTGCTGACGTTTACCCCGGGCTGTGCTGAAGTTGGTGGTGAAGGTGTGTGGCTGACTGGATGAGCAGGTGGAAGAAGAGGAGGAGGAAGCCGAGAAGGAGGAGGTGGCAACAGGAGGCAAAGAATGTTGCCCTGCGATCCTTGGCGGCGGAAGGACGTGCGCCAAACAGCTCTCCGCCTGGGGCCCAGCTACCACTACATTTACCCAGTGTGCAGTTAGGGAGATATAGCGTCCCTGGCCGTGCTTACTGGTCCACGTATCTGTGGTTAGGTGGACCTTGCCACAGATGGCGTTGCGCAGTGCACACTTGATTTTATCGGATACTTGGTTGTGCAGGGAAGGCACGGCTCTCTTGGAGAAGTAGTGCCGGCTGGGAACAACATACTGTGGGACAGCAAGCGACATGAGCTGTTTGAAGCTGTCTGTGTCCACCAGCCTAAATGACAGCATTTCATAGGCCAGTAGTTTAGAAATGCTGGCATTCAGGGCCAGGGATCGAGGGTGGCTAGGTGGGAATTTACGCTTTCTATCAAATGTTTGTGAGATGGAGAGCTGAACGCTGGCGTGTGACATGGTTGAGACGCTTGGTGACGGAGGTGGTGGTGGTGGTGTTGGTGGTACATCCCCTGTTTGCTGGGCGGCAGGTGCCAACGTTCCTCCAGAGGCGGAGGAAGAGGCCGAGGCGGCAGCAGCAGAATAGGCCGAGGCGGCAGCAGCAGAAGAGGTAGCAGGGGGAGCCTGAGTGACTTCCTTGGTTTTAAGGTGTTTACTCCACTGCAGTTCATGCTTTGCATGCAGGTGCCTGGTCATGCAGGTTGTGCTCAGGTTCAGAACGTTAATGCCTCGCTTCAGGCTCTGATGGCACAGCGTGCAAACCACTCGGGTCTTGTCGTCAGCACATTGTTTGAAGAAGTGCCATGCCAGGGAACTCCTTGAAGCTGCCTTTGGGGTGCTCGGTCCCAGATGGCGGCGGTCAGTAGCAGGCGGAGTCTCTTGGCGGCGGGTGTTCTGCTTTTGCCCACTGCTCCCTCTTTTGCTACGCTGTTGGCTCGGTCTCACCACTGCCTCTTCCTCCGAACTGTGAAAGTCAGTGGCACGACCTTCATTCCATGTGGGGTCTAGGACCTCATCGTCCCCTGCATCGTCTTCCACCCAGTCTTGATCCCTGACCTCCTGTTCAGTCTGCACACTGCAGAAAGACGCAGCAGTTGGCACCTGTGTTTCGTCATCATCAGAGACATGCTGAGGTGGTATTCCCATGTCCTCATCATCAGGAAACATAAGTGGTTGTGCGTCAGTGCATTCTATGTCTTTCACCGCTGGGGAAGGGCTAGGTGGATGCCCTTGGGAAACCCTGCCAGCGGAGTCTTCAAACAGCATAAGAGACTGCTGCATAACTTGAGGCTGAGACAGTTTCCCTGGTATGCATGGGGGTGATGTGACAGACTGATGGGGTTGGTTTTCAGGCGCCATCTGTGCGCTTTCTGCAGAAGACTGGGTGGGAGATAATGTGAACGTGCTGGATCCACTGTCGGCCACCCAATTGACTAATGCCTGTACCTGCTCAGGCCTTACCATCCTTAGAACGGCATTGGGCCCCACCATATATCGCTGTAAATTCTGGCGGCTACTGGGACCTGAGGTAGTTGGTACACTAGGACGTGTGGATGTGGCAGAACGGCCACGTCCTCTCCCAGCACCAGAGGGTCCACTAACACCACCACGACCATGTCCACGTCCGCGTCCCTTACTAGATGTTTTTCTCATTGTTATGGTTCACCACAACAACAAATATATTATTTGGCCCAATGTATTGTATTCAAATTCAGCGGGATATAAATTTGAGGCCTAGTATTTAGGCGCTGGGTGACCGGTATGGATTTAGTGACAGAATTAGACTTGGAAATGCACAGAAGCGTGTGTGTGAAGTTATTCTGAATGACCCTATGTGCACCTTCAATATGATCTACCCTTTTAGGGATAGATTTCAAATAGCTCTGATATAGCAGAAACGACTAAATTATGAAATTGCTAAATTGGGAATTGTATTTCAACCCAGAACAAAAAATGTGCTTTGACGGACACTAAATAACTTTCCCAGCCACAACAGGACAGCGGTAACGAGAGATTTAGCGGGATATAAATTTGAGGCCTAGTATTTAGGCGCTGGGTGACAGGTATGGGTTTAGTGCCAGAATTAGACTTGGAAATACACAGTAGCGGGTGTGTGTGAAGTTATTCTGAATGACCCAATGTGCACCTTGAATATTATATACCCTTTTAGGGATAGATTTCAAATAGCTCTGATATAGCAGAAACCACTAAATTATGAAATTGCTAAATTGGGAATTGTATTTCAACCCAGAACAAGAAATGTGCTTGAACGGACACTAAATAACTCGCCCAGCTACAGCACTAAGGACAGATTTAGCGGGATATAAATTTGAGGCCTAGTATTTAGGCGCTGGGTGACAGGTATGGGTTTAGTGCCAGAATTAGACTTGGAAATACACAGTAGCGGGTGTGTGTGAAGTTATTCTGAATGACCCAATGTGCACCTTGAATATTATATACCCTTTTAGGGATAGATTTCAAATAGCTCTGATATAGCAGAAACCACTAAATTATGAAATTGCTAAATTGGGAATTGTATTTCAACCCAGAACAAGAAATGTGCTTGAACGGACACTAAATAACTCGCCCAGCTACAGCACTAAGGACAGATTTAGCGGGATATAAATTTGAGGCCTAGTATTTAGGCGCTGGGTGACAGGTATGGGTTTAGTGCCAGAATTAGACTTGGAAATACACAGTAGCGGGTGTGTGTGAAGTTATTCTGAATGACCCAATGTGCACCTTGAATATTATATACCCTTTTAGGGATAGATTTCAAATAGCTCTGATATAGCAGAAACCACTAAATTATGAAATTGCTAAATTGGGAATTGTATTTCAACCCAGAACAAGAAATGTGCTTGAACGGACACTAAATAACTCGCCCAGCTACAGCACTAAGGACAGATTTAGCGGGATATAAATTTGAGGCCTAGTATTTAGGCGCTGGGTGACAGGTATGGGTTTAGTGCCAGAATTAGACTTGGAAATACACAGTAGCGGGTGTGTGTGAAGTTATTCTGAATGACCCAATGTGCACCTTGAATATTATATACCCTTTTAGGGATAGATTTCAAATAGCTCTGATATAGCAGAAACCACTAAATTATGAAATTGCTAAATTGGGAATTGTATTTCAACCCAGAACAAGAAATGTGCTTGAACGGACACTAAATAACTCGCCCAGCTACAGCACTAAGGACAGATTTAGCGGGATATAAATTTGAGGCCTAGTATTTAGGCGCTGGGTGACAGGTATGGGTTTAGTGCCAGAATTAGACTTGGAAATACACAGTAGCGGGTGTGTGTGAAGTTATTCTGAATGACCCAATGTGCACCTTGAATATTATATACCCTTTTAGGGATAGATTTCAAATAGCTCTGATATAGCAGAAACCACTAAATTATGAAATTGCTAAATTGGGAATTGTATTTCAACCCAGAACAAGAAATGTGCTTGAACGGACACTAAATAACTCGCCCAGCTACAGCACTAGGGACAGATTTAGCGGGATATAAATTTGAGGCCTAGTATTTAGGCGCTGGGTGACAGGTATGGGTTTAGTGCCAGAATTAGACTTGGAAATACACAGTAGCGGGTGTGTGTGAAGTTATTCTGAATGACCCAATGTGCACCTTGAATATTATATACCCTTTTAGGGATAGATTTCAAATAGCTCTGATATAGCAGAAACCACTAAATTATGAAATTGCTAAATTGGGAATTGTATTTCAACCCAGAACAAGAAATGTGCTTGAACGGACACTAAATAACTCGCCCAGCTACAGCACTAAGGACAGATTTAGCGGGATATAAATTTGAGGCCTAGTATTTAGGCGCTGGGTGACAGGTATGGGTTTAGTGCCAGAATTAGACTTGGAAATACACAGTAGCGGGTGTGTGTGAAGTTATTCTGAATGACCCAATGTGCACCTTGAATATTATATACCCTTTTAGGGATAGATTTCAAATAGCTCTGATATAGCAGAAACCACTAAATTATGAAATTGCTAAATTGGGAATTGTATTTCAACCCAGAACAAGAAATGTGCTTGAACGGACACTAAATAACTCGCCCAGCTACAGCACTAAGGACAGATTTAGCGGGATATAAATTTGAGGCCTAGTATTTAGGCGCTGGGTGACAGGTATGGGTTTAGTGCCAGAATTAGACTTGGAAATACACAGTAGCGGGTGTGTGTGAAGTTATTCTGAATGACCCAATGTGCACCTTGAATATTATATACCCTTTTAGGGATAGATTTCAAATAGCTCTGATATAGCAGAAACCACTAAATTATGAAATTGCTAAATTGGGAATTGTATTTCAACCCAGAACAAGAAATGTGCTTGAACGGACACTAAATAACTCGCCCAGCTACAGCACTAGGGACAGATTTAGCGGGATATAAATTTGAGGCCTAGTATTTAGGCGCTGGGTGACAGGTATGGGTTTAGTGCCAGAATTAGACTTGGAAATACACAGTAGCGGGTGTGTGTGAAGTTATTCTGAATGACCCAATGTGCACCTTGAATATTATATACCCTTTTAGGGATAGATTTCAAATAGCTCTGATATAGCAGAAACCACTAAATTATGAAATTGCTAAATTGGGAATTGTATTTCAACCCAGAACAAGAAATGTGCTTGAACGGACACTAAATAACTCGCCCAGCTACAGCACTAAGGACAGATTTAGCGGGATATAAATTTGAGGCCTAGTATTTAGGCGCTGGGTGACAGGTATGGGTTTAGTGCCAGAATTAGACTTGGAAATACACAGTAGCGGGTGTGTGTGAAGTTATTCTGAATGACCCAATGTGCACCTTGAATATTATATACCCTTTTAGGGATAGATTTCAAATAGCTCTGATATAGCAGAAACCACTAAATTATGAAATTGCTAAATTGGGAATTGTATTTCAACCCAGAACAAGAAATGTGCTTGAACGGACACTAAATAACTCGCCCAGCTACAGCACTAAGGACAGATTTAGCGGGATATAAATTTGAGGCCTAGTATTTAGGCGCTGGGTGACAGGTATGGGTTTAGTGCCAGAATTAGACTTGGAAATACACAGTAGCGGGTGTGTGTGAAGTTATTCTGAATGACCCAATGTGCACCTTGAATATTATATACCCTTTTAGGGATAGATTTCAAATAGCTCTGATATAGCAGAAACCACTAAATTATGAAATTGCTAAATTGGGAATTGTATTTCAACCCAGAACAAGAAATGTGCTTGAACGGACACTAAATAACTCGCCCAGCTACAGCACTAAGGACAGATTTAGCGGGATATAAATTTGAGGCCTAGTATTTAGGCGCTGGGTAACAGGTATGGGTTTAGTGCCAGAATTAGACTTGGAAATACACAGTAGCGGGTGTGTGTGAAGTTATTCTGAATGACCCAATGTGCACCTTGAATATTATATACCCTTTTAGGGATAGATTTCAAATAGCTCTGATATAGCAGAAACCACTAAATTATGAAATTGCTAAATTGGGAATTGTATTTCAACCCAGAACAAGAAATGTGCTTGAACGGACACTAAATAACTCGCCCAGCTACAGCACTAGGGACAGATTTAGCGGGATATAAATTTGAGGCCTAGTATTTAGGCGCTGGGTGACAGGTATGGGTTTAGTGCCAGAATTAGACTTGGAAATACACAGTAGCGGGTGTGTGTGAAGTTATTCTGAATGACCCAATGTGCACCTTGAATATTATATACCCTTTTAGGGATAGATTTCAAATAGCTCTGATATAGCAGAAACCACTAAATTATGAAATTGCTAAATTGGGAATTGTATTTCAACCCAGAACAAGAAATGTGCTTGAACGGACACTAAATAACTCGCCCAGCTACAGCACTAAGGACAGATTTAGCGGGATATAAATTTGAGGCCTAGTATTTAGGCGCTGGGTGACCGGTATGGATTTAGTGACAGAATTAGACTGGGATATGGCCAAAAAATAAACAGACTATTGCTGGTTAAATGCACTTGGTGTGACAGCTTCACCCTGATGTAGGCTTTAGCCAAAAAACAACCACACCATTGAGGGTTAAATGCACTTGGTGACAGGCGCAGCTTGCCCCTGATTTAGTATATGGCCAAAAAATGAACAGACTATTGCTGGTTAAATGCACTTGGTGTGACAGCTTCACCCTGATGTAGGCTTTAGCCAAAAAACAACCACACCATTGAGGGTTAAATGCACTTGGTGACAGGCGCAGCTTGCCCCTGATTTTGTATATGGCCAAAAAATGAACAGACTATTGCTGGTTAAATGCACTTGGTGTGACAGCTTCACCCTGATGTAGGCTTTAGCCAAAAAACAACCACACCATTGAGGGTTAAATGCACTTGGTCGCAGCTTGTGCTGGCGCACCACAAGACACAAAATGGCCGCCGATCACCCCAGAAAAATGTGACTGACAAACGGTCTGGGCAGCCTAAAAACAGTGAGCAATTGAGGATCAGCAGCTCAATGATCCACAGCTGCAGATCGATCAGTTAATCAAGTCCTTTGGAGGAGTTAATCTGCCTAATCTCGCCCTACTGTCGCAGCCGCAACCTCTCCCTACGCTAATCAGAGCAGAGTGACGGGCGGCGCTATGTGACTCCAGCTTAAATAGAGGCTGGGTCACATGGTGCTCTGGCCAATCACAGCCATGCCAATAGTAGGCATGGCTGTGATGGCCTCTTGGGGCAAGTAGTATGACGCTTGTTGATTGGCTGCTTTGCAGCCTTTCAAAAAGCGCCAAGAAAGCGTCACAAAAGCGCGAAGAAAGCGACGAACACCAAACCCGAACCCGGACTTTTACGAAAATGTCCGGGTTCGGGTCCGTGTCACGGACACCCCAAAATTCGGTACGAACCCGAACTATACAGTTCGAGTTCGCTCATCCCTAATTGGAATGCATTGCAAACGGGATCAGACCCCAAAAAGTTGAAGTTCCAGAGTGGGACAAAAAATTAAGTGAACAAAGAAGTTAAAAAAATTCAGTTTTACAAAAAATAAAAAGTTTCAATAAAAAAATTGTCCTTTTCCCAAAATAAAAAAAAATGGTAAAAAAATAGGGAAAAAAGAAAAGTAAACATATTAGTTATCACCGCGTCTGTATCGACCGGCTCTAGAAAAAAATCGCATGACTTAACACCTCAGGTGAACACCGCCCCTAAAAATAATAAAAACTGTGCTAAAAAAATATTTTTTTGTCACCTTACATCACTAAAAGTGCAACACCAAGTGATCAAAAAGACGTATGCCCCCCAAAATAGTACCAATCTGTCACCTCATCCCGCAAACAATGAGCCCCTACCTATGCAATCGCCCCAAAAATAAAAAAAATATGGCTCTCAGACTATGGAGACACTAAAACATGATTTCTTTTGTTTAAAAAATGCTTTTATTGTGTTAAATGTAAAAAATATTAAAAGTAGACATATTAGGTATCGCCGCATCCGTAACAACCTGCTGTATAAAAATACCACATGACCTAACCCTTCAGGTCAATACTGTAAAAAATAAAAACGATTTCTAAAAATATATTTTTTGTCACCTTTAGGCCCCTTTCACACGGGCGTTGCGGGAAAATGTGCGGGTGCGTTGCTGGAACACCCACGATTTTTCTGCGCGAGTGCAAAACATTGTAATGCGTTTTGCACTCGCGTGAGAAAAATCGCGCATGTTTGGTACCAAAACCCGAACTTCTTCACAGAAGTTCAGGCTTGAGATCGGTGTTCTGTAGATTGTATTATTTTCCCTTATAACATGGTTATAAGGGAAAATAATAGCATTTTGAATACAGAATGCATAGTACAATAGCACTGGAGGGGTTAAAATATATATTTAACTCACCTTAATCCACTTGTTCGCACAGCCCGGCATTTCTTCTGTCTTTAACTGTGAGCAATAGGACCTTTGATGATGTCACTGCATTCATCACATGATCCATCACCATGGTGACGAACCATGTGATGAACACAGTGACGTCATCAAAGGTCCTATTGCTCACAGTTAAAGACAGAAGAGATGCCGGGCTGCGCAAATAAGTGGACTAAGGTGAGTTAAAGGGAACCTGTCATGTGGATATTTGATTATAATCTAGCTAATTATATACAATCATTAACTACTAAAATGTGCCTTAGATGTATTCACTTACTGGTGTGACAGATGGTTACCTCATAATATACACACAAAGATGCCGCATGCTAATGAGCTGATTTGAGTCCGGCGTGATGTCATTGAGTCCAGCGTATATTTAATTAACAGCTATAGCCACTCCCCTGCCCACCTGCTGCTGATTCCTATGGAAATCATGCAGCAGTCTCTTCTACTTTTTGATGACTCTGTTAGCAGGGTTTCCCAGGGACATCCACCTAGCCCTGCCCCAGAAGTGGAAGAGATTGCCCAATCTCTGCCCACCGATGCCCAACCACTTATCTTACAAGATGAGTACATGAGAGGACCATCGCAGCACGTCTCGGATGATGACGAAACACAGGTGCCAACTGCTGGGGCTTTCGAAAGTGTGCAGACCGACAAGGAAGGCAGGGGTGAAGACTGTGTGGAAGATGATGTGGAGGACGATGAGGACGATGAGGTCCTCAACCCCACATGGAATCAAGGTCATGCGAGTGACCTATGTAGTTCGGAGGAAAAGGCGGTGGTCGCACAGAGCCACCAGCACAGCAGAAGAGGGAGCAGGGTGCAAAAGCGGAGCGTCCGTCCTCTAGACCACCGCAGCAAGGGACCGAGCACACCAACGCCAGCTCCAAGGAGTTCCCTGGAGTGGCAGTTCTTCACACAATGTGCTGACGACAAGACACGAGTGGTTTGCACGCTGTGCAATCAGAGCCTGAAGCGAGTCATAAACACTTTCAACCTGAGCACAACCTGCATGACCAGGCATTTAGGTGCAAAGCACGAGCTGCAGTGGAGTATACACCTCAAAAACCAAGAAAGGTCTCTGACTCCTCCTGCTTCCTCTTCTGCTGCAGTCGCGGCCTCTTCATCCACCTCTGGAGTGACAGTGCCACCTGGCATCCCGCAAACAGAGGATCTGCCAGCAACACCAACACCTGGGTCACCAAGCATCTCCACAATGTCCCATGGAAGCGTTCAGCTCTCCATATCCCAAACGCTGGAGAGGAAGTACCCCCCTACCCAGCCGTGATCGCTAGCTCTGAATGCCAGCATTTCTAAATTACTGGCATTTGAAATGCTGTCATTCCGTCTGGTGGAGACGGATAGTTTTAAAGGCCTTATGGCGGTGGCTGTCCCACAGTACGTCGTGCCCAGCGCCACTACTTTTCAAGGCGAGCTATCCCTTTCCTGCACAACCAAGTAGGGGACAAAATCAGGTATGCACTGCGCAACGCCATCTGTGGCAAGGTGCACCTGACTACGGATACGTGGACCAGTAAACACGGTCAGGGCAGTTATATCTCCATAACAGCACACTGGGTAAATGCAGTGGCGGCTGGGCCTGAGGCGGATAGCAGTTTGGCGCATGTCCTTCCACCACCAAGGATTGCAGGGCGCTTCAGTTTGCCTCCTGTTGCTTCCTCCTCCTACTCTGCTTCCTCATCCTCTACCAGCTCCTCATCCGGTCAGCGTAACACCTTCACCACCAACTTCAGCACAGCCAGGGGTAAACGACAGCAGGCAGTTTTAAAACGTATCTGTTTGGGGGACAAACCACACACCGTGCAGGAGCTGTGGACGGGCCTTGAACAACAGACCGATGAGTGGTTTGTGCCAGTCAGCCTCAAGCCCGGCCTGGTGGTGTGCGATAATGGGCAAAATCTTGTAGCAGCTCTGGGACTAGCCGGTTTGACGCACATCCCTTGCCTGGCGCATGTGCTGAATTTGGTGGTGCAGAGATTCCTTAAAAATTACCCCATGTCAGAGCTGCTGCATAAAGTGCGGGCCGTCTGTGCGCGCTTTAGGCGTTCTCACCCTGCTGCTGCTCGCCTGTCAGCGCTGCAGCGTAACTTCGGCCTTCCCGCTCACCGCCTCATATGTGATGTGCCCACAAGGTGGAACTCCACCTTGCAAATGCTGGCCAGACTGTGCGAGCAGCAGCAGGCGATAGTGGAGTTTCAGCTGCAGCACGGGTGAGTCGCTTGGCGGAACAGCACCACTTCACCACCAATGACTGGGCCTCCATGCGAGACCTGTGTTCCTTGTTGCGCTGTTTCGAGTATTCCACCAACATGGCCAGTGCCGATAACGCCGTTCTCAGCATTACTATCCCACTTTTATGCCTCTTTGAAAAAACGCCCCGCGATGATGGAAGAGGAGGTGGCACAGGAGGAGGAAGAGGGATCATTTTGTAGGGTTTCTGGCCAGTCATTCCCAAGTGGCTCCGAGGGTGGGTTCCTGCACCCACAAACTCAAGGTACACAATTGTCCAGCCAGGTCACAGTTCTGGAGGATGAGGAGGTGGAGGATGAGGAGGAGGAGATGGAGGAGGAGGAACCATGATCACAGCAGGGTGGCACTCAGACCAGCTCATGGCAATCACTGGTGCGTGGATGGGGGAATACAGAGGACACAGACGATACACCTCCCACAGAGGACAGCTTTTCGTTGCCTCTGGGCAGCCTGGCACACATGAGCGATTGTTTATATTGTTATACTGCAGCGCAATTGCTCATATTTGTATTTTGGATATTTCACACTCTTTTAGAGTGTACCTTAATTTTACTAAATTAAATTAAAACCAAAAACCTGTGTTGGCTATCTCGTCCTCCTCCACCGCCGCTTCCACCTCCTCCGCTACGTCCACCGCCTCCTCAAACTCCTACTCTATATGGAACTCCACCTCATAAATTCATTATTTTTATTTGTACGTGTTTTATTTTATATCATTTCACTACTTTGTCATTAACATTATCTGGTGAAAGTAACCAATTTTTGGGTGTATAGTACCACTGCTATACCTAGTAGGCCGGTTAAAAAAAATAAAAAAATTGTCATTAACACTTTCTGGTAAAATTCACCAATTTTTGGGTGTATAGTACCACTTCTATACCCAATATGCCGGTTAACAAAAAAAATATATTTGTCAGTTACATTTGCAGTTGAAATTCAAAATTTTTTGGGTGTGAAGTACCACTGCTATACCTAGTAGACAGGTCAAACAATAAAAAAATTGGTCTCTTACATTTTATGGTGAAATTCACAAATTTTGGGGTGTGATGTGCCACTGCTATACCTAGTAGGCCGGTTAAAAAAATAAATAAATTATCATTAACATTTTCTGGAGAAATTCACCAATTTTTGGGTGTATAGTGCCACTGCTATACCTAGTAGGCCGGTTAAAAAAAAGAAAAATTGTCATTAACATTTTCTGGTGAAATTCACCAATTTTTGGGTGTATAGTACCACTGCTATACCTAGTAGGCCGGTTAACAAAAAAAACAATAATTGGTCAGTTACATTTTCTGTTGAAATGTAGCAATATTTGGGTGTGAAGTACCACTGTATACCTAGTAGACGGGTTAAACAATAAAAAAATTGTTCTCTTACATTTTATGGTGAAATTCACTAATTTTGGGGTGTGATGTACCACTGCTATACCTAGTAGGCCGGTTAACAAAAAATTATAATTTGTCAGTTACATTTTCTGGGGAAATGTAATAATTTTTTGGTGTGAAGTACCACTGCTATACCTAGTAGACCGGTAAAAAAAAAAAATAACATTTGTCAGTTACATTTTAGGGTCAAATTCACTAATTTGTGGGTGTAATATACCCCTCCTCTTCCTAGTTGACAGCTTAATAAATTTCAATAATTTTTATTTTACATTTTCGGGTGACAATAAACAATTGTTTTCTGTCATAGACCCCTGCTCTACCAAGTAGACAGGTTAATTAATTTCTGTAATTTTTCTGTTACATTCTTAGGTTGACATTATACAATTTTAGACGTGAATAAACCCCTGCTCTGCATAGGTGACAGGGAATAAAATATCCGAAATGCTTCTTTAATTGATGCGCGCCACCTCCTTTGATTCAATGCTTAAGCTTAAACTAGTTGTACCACATTTAAGCTTCAATACTTTGTCCCACATTTCTGCTATACTCTTTTGGCCAACATTTGCGCCTCAATAGCTTTTCCCACAATTCCGCTTGACTCTTTTGGCCCACATTTGGGCTTCTGTAATTTGTCCCACATTTGCGCCTCAATAATTTTTCCCACATTTCTTCTTGATCCCAAATTTTTAAAATAAATTTATCTCCCTTAAATTTGGTCTCTTTTTCTCACGCTCCCTCTCCGGCCTGGAACACTGATTACCCGCCACCCGTGATCACCATGGTAGGCACATAAAAAAACATTGAACGTTGATAGAGCAGATATCAAATTGGATCGTGGACATCACGTGGACGTGCGACATGGTGAGTGGGGCAGTAAGTATGCACACGTCTACACGAACTAACTGACAGGGGTCAGCCCCTGCAACTTCTGGGTCTCCAAATTGGGCACATGGCCTGAGCTTGCCCTTTACGCCTTGGAGGTGCTGGCCTGCCCTGCAGCTGGTGTATTGTCTGAACGCGTGTTTAGCATGACTGGAGGGTTATATTTCCCAATGTTTTGGGGTGTACCCTAATTTAAAAAAATAAAAATAAATTTAAAACCAAATAGCAGTGTAGGCTACCTCCTCCACGGCCACTTCCACATACACCGCCACATCCATCGCCTCCTCAACCTCCTTCTCCATATGGACCTGGTCCTCCTAGATCAACATTATTATTTTTATTTTTGCATATTTTATGTTATTTTAAGTCATTTCCCTATGCAGATTTGTTTGCAGAGCACTTGCCATGCTCTTAACCACATTTTGACGCCATTTGCAGCCCTCTAGCCCTTTCCATTACATTTTTACAGCCATTTTAGTGCTCAAAAGTACGGGTCCCCATTAACTTCAATGGGGTTCGGGTTCGGTGTCAAGTTCGGGTCCCATTTTTGTGTCCTTTGTGTGTGTTTTATATGTGTGAATGTATATGTGTGTAGTCAGTAGGTGTATATACATGTGTGCAATACCTGTCAAAATTGACCGTGACTTTACTGTGTATATTGTGTTCCATAGGCTGTGCACAAGAGAAATAGTTAATTTTACCTCCCCTGGCCAGGAGTGGCCCTCTTGGCTAGAAGTTGTAGTGTAAAGAGTTTGCAGCTTACAGCTGGAGAGTCACTAGCTAGTTTTTGTAGCTGGTGTGTGAGAGAGAAACATTAGACAGGATGACACTAGCCCTACAAGTTAGGAGATACCAAAAGATTAACTGGAAGCTTGTGTCAACCTCTGAGAGAAGAAAGACTTGAATTGTGAGGAAAGTTGAGGGCCATTACAAAAGAACAGTGCATGGGCAAAACGCCAGTAAAAAGTAAAATATGTTTATGGGTATAGGCTTCACTGCACATGGTTTGGGTTATATAGCTCCTGACACTCTCCACACTACTGGGACGAATTGGCCATCCATTGAAGCACTATACCCTGCAATTGGGCATTGCAGAGATATGGAGAGAGAAATTGCTTCCCTTGGCCGAAATGGGATATTGCTTGGATCAATTAGAAAGAGACTCATAGGGGCACTTATTGTATGGCTTATATCCCTCCCCATATACAGGCTTGTGAAATCTATGTATGTAACTTCCACATCCTGGGAGGAGCAGAGGATGGCAGAGGTACGATAGTGGTTCTGGCTGCAACAGCTATTCACATAAATCACAGTGGCAGTCCTCACACCGATGCTCCCTTGTGAAAGGAGGACGCACACTTTCTTCTTTAGGAACACACTCTGATGTTGGGACTCCTGCTTGATAGTAGTTGTGGTGCCCTAGGTGTTATGCGTTTGATATGAGTGCAAGGCAGGACATGTAGGTGCAGTGGCTGGCAAATAGTTCTAAACAATTCACTATACAAACCTTCCCTAATAGCAATGTATGGATATGATAAATGATTGGGGTTGTACTCCTCTTTATCTTTCCACAGTCTCTTTCTGCAGAATCTTTGGCTGGAAAAAAGGATCTTGTAAACTAGTCTATATATGCCATATTTAGGGGTACAGGATTTAGATATGACTGGCCAGGAATGTGTGAAAGTGTGGAAGGGTGTAATCAGCAATGTCCCTTTCACTGCAATAAAGTATTTTTCAGCCTTAAACAGCAAATGCTTAACCGACTGACTCCAATGCTCGGACTTGCAGATTCTGGACCTTAGAGTTCTTGCCCTCTCTGGAGTACTTTAAAGAAGAAAATACTTTCTTGATGCAAGTATCTCAAAGATAGTGGTTCTCTGGGACTCAGGCTGTTTTATGAGGAGTGAGTACATTTAGCTCCTCTCTCTTCTTCAGCTAACACTAGAATACACTAGGGGTGGGCCTAGGTCCATCTTCTACCCTCCTATAAGGGTAAAGTCAGGACTGTTAACCATGACTGATCCATACAAGACTATACAGGTACTATACAACAATCAAAACATTGCATAGAACCAAATAACTGGACGTATCAATAAGCAATTTTTCAAGTACAATATTCTGGGGTACTGCATCACCTAGAAAAACCTACGGTAACTTATTTTTGCAAGTACCAATGCCTGTTATCTGCCCAAACAGCCTAAGAAAAGTACAGTGGACTTGCTACCCCAAAACCAGCTTCTTCATTGCCTTGCATCTCCTACTTACACTAGCACATCATTGTCTTTCTTGCTGGTGTCTCAAGGGTGCGCTGCCTTGTACCCCAAGACCTGCTGGTACCATGGGCACTCCACATAACATGGAGTGCCCCAAAACAAAGGTGTGTCCTGAGGGGAAGAATGGTTCCACCCCTCCCATCATTGCACGGCCTAAGGAAGTTCCAGGGTGAGGACTGCTATGGTCATTACTGCTAATACTACTCCTATCATTGCCACTACAACGACACCCGCCCTTCGGCTCTTCCTTCCTGTGCCAGTTTGAATGATGCCTTATATTGCACCATTGTGTGTCTTTTCTTAGAAAACTTCCAAAGCAAAGGTCAAGCAGCTCTGTTTGATACCAAGGGCAAAACTATTTGTTAACTATATTTTTCTTCACAGACCTGTAAAAACACCAGTCACCCCATCAAATTTACCTCATCTAGATATATTGCATTTCACATAATTAACTGCAGTCCTATTTCTGGATGAAAATAAAATATTAGATCTCTGCTTGTCAGATAAAATCTTGTCTTAATCAATACTGTTTAATTTGGAAGAAAGTACAATATTTCCTCTTCTTAGATAATAACAGGAAGTATTGCAAAGTAGTTCTTTTCAAACTTTCTGAAACAGATTATGTTCTTAAAAATTTTTCTCTTTGCTTTGCATGTTTAGCACCACATCCTATTAAATCTGTGTTTGAAGTCTGCAGGATTTGCTAAAAATGTGATAATACCTAAGTAGATAAGAGATTATACTCTCTATGTATATACTCCAAAGATTTCTTCTAGCTGGGATGCCGTGTATTAATTGGCCACCTACAAAGAAGGCTGTTTAACATTTACAACTGTGTTTTTACTGTTATCCTAGCAGAAGAACATGTTGCTAAGTATGCAGCATTTCTGGAAAACATTTAAACAATATGTTCTGCTTCCCTCGCTTTGCATTACATTTACCGTACCCATAAGTAGGGTTACTTACATTTGTAATAAATTATTTCAAAGGAAATATATCAGTGCAAATTAAAATTAGCCAACACATGAAAACCGGATTGAATACAAAAGTCATGCATTAAAGGGGTCATTCATCTCTGGGAACTTCTTCTGCAGACCCCCCATTGAGGATGGACTCCCAGTGTCTATTATACTTACCTGATCCCTGCCACTGGGTTCCTGATATACCGTTCCCCTGCTGACTCTGCAGACATCAGGTTTGACACGGGTCACATGGCTGCTGCAACCAATGACTGGCTGCAGAGGTGATGCATGCAGCCAGTCATTGGCTAATGCATGGGTTACAAGTCACTGCTGCAGCCAACCTTTGGCTACAGTGGCCTTGTGACCTGTGTCAAACTGGGCCTGCAGAGCTGACGGGGGAATGATGGAACCGGAACCCAGCAGTAAGATAAAGTAAGAATGAATACCACCACCAGGTTCTGGGAAGCAAATCTGGTAGAGTTTCCCATCCCACCTCTGGATTTCAGTTTTAACGATGACACTCATGGGTAGGTACCTAGGCTGGCAGCAGGGAGGGGGAATTCTATAGGTAATTTATTTATTTTTCATATTCAGAAGCTCTTCCTTCCAGATCATTGTATCTATATCTGGCAGCAGGTGTGGTCGAAGGTTGGTGATCTAGACCCAGCAGACCCAGCTAGACCCAGCAGATAGCACACATATCTACCACCCCTTCTTGGGCTCTGCAGGCACCTCTCACTGCATCCCATCCACCCAACAATCTGCTTACTAAAAGCAATGTGAGCCTTTAGAACACTGCATTGCCTGCATGATTACAGAATATGATTCCCCCCCCCATTCGCATAAAATTTTCTGCCAGAAATGCGCACACTTTACACCTCAAATGCCCACAAAAGAAGATACAATGCATGTACAGACATTGTTCAGATTTCTATATCTGCAACATGTCTATAAAGGTGTCGACATCTTCCTGAGCCTTTTGCAATGCAACGGGCGAAATCTGGACACAGTTTTACAATACAATGTCTTGGACTGTAGTGATGCAGCTACGACTAGGGATGCTTGGCCACATAGTTTAGGGGTATTCCAGTCTCAGTCATTCATGGCTTAAATCAGAATACCCATTATATGTGGAGGTCAGAGCTACAGAAACAGCTGTGTAGGCTGTGCTACATTGTTTCCATAACTTCCATTCCCTTTTATTGGAGTTATGGAAAGAGTGTAGCACAGCCTGCTAATCCAAGTTGGGAATAATACTTCTTTAATGCTGTTTAGCTGTTTTCTTTATTCAACACAAATCAGAGCACGCTTCTTAGACTAGTGTGGGGTTTCGCTCTGGTAGACAAGATTAGCGGACGCAGTATAGAGGCAACAACAAGTTCTTTGGATCAAACAGTTCAGTGTTTTATTCACACTTTAGGCAAGTGACAAATCAAGCAGTAATAATGAAACAAAAAGTCACCATGCGGTGTTGGTGGTAATTCACACCATGCGGCAATTCTGCCTCAAAGAGTCCTTGACCATAGCAGCACCAACCTGTTTTCACGCCAAAACCCGGACCGGCACTTAAAATCCGGTCCGGTATTTGACCTCACCTGGCTGTAAATCAGCCCAGCAGCACATGCTGGGAGGATAATACCTGTTTTTCCAGACAAAACCTCTCACTGTGTCATACTAGTTTTTTTTTTTTTGCTGTGAGGTAGTAAAAGGATAGCCAGGTAAAGTGAAGTCAGGCAAGCTGGGGCAACTGAAGTCGGGCAAGACTGATAACTACCGATGAGCGAAGTTTCCAAAAATTCGATTCAGACACTTAGCAATTTTTTCCCCCAAAATTCACTTTGTTTAAAATTAATTTGTCTCGAAGTGCATTAAATCATCTATATCCAGACCTGCAGGGAGAGTGTATCTCAGTGTACATCACTGTGCATTGCAGCAACATGCCTAGCTAGTCCCTTCTGGTAGTGAAACAGTTAATGTGTGTCAGTATGATAGTCAGGTCTCATACAGTATATAGACATGAACATCAGCGCGCAGGTCACCAACAGTCCTATCTAACCCCTATCTAAACCAAAAGAAAAGATTAAAGCAGTATTCAGTAAAATAAAACAAATAAAACTGTGTGTCCCTGTTGTGGGAGTGCAAACACATGCTTTTGAATCACTTCTGTTAGCCGTAAAATGACTGTGCATTACTATTAGTCTCAGTTCACACTTCAGTTACAGGTCATAAAAACAGAGCAGGTGCAGATATTTTCATGATACCTTATCTGAGAGAAGGATTGGCTCCTGATTTTGGCTCTCCATACAGTAACTGCTGGAATTAACTGACCAAATAACTGAAGTATGAATTCATCCTTACAGGTCAAGGTTAGCGTCAGATATAATGCACTTAACTGTGAAGTGGCCAAAGAGTCTACTATAGAATGAAAGGGCTGTCTCATTTCACACTGTCTGCTGTTTCCACATGGATTGATAGATAGCCTGTTCTGTTAGCCACAGATTCTACTTAACCCCTTAAGGACACAGGGCGTACAGGTATGTCCTGATGTCCTGGTACTTAAGGACACAGGGCGTACCTGTACGTCCTGTGTAGTTCCGATCACCGCCGCGCCGCGGGCGGTGATCGGGACTGAGTGACTGCCGAATTCATTCCCTGGCAGATCGTCCCTGGCCAACACTTTCCAGGTGTGGTCCCCAATACTGGAAAGAAGGGACGGACCCAAAAAAGAGTGTGTCACAGGAGGGGGATACGGAAGGACACCACTACTCAATGTGACACATGTCCCGATCATTCGGGCCTCTGCATTGACGGTTGCTTCAGGGAGTACCACACTTCCATGGAGTACTAAATTTATAATCCCCTTCCCCAATTTTAATTCCATTTAGCCATTCACAATCGATAAAAACTATGGTTCTCAGACTTGAGACACCCAAAAAAATGTGTTCAAAAAGTTTGTAAAACTAAAATAATTTAAAAAAAGTAGACAAATTTGGTAACTCTGCGTCGGTAATAATCTCCTCTATAAAAATACCCCTGACCTAACCCCCCAGATTAACACAGTCGAAAAAAAAAGAAAAGGTGCAAAAAAAGATTTTTTTTTGTTACCTTAGATAACAAAAAGTTTAATAGCAAGAGATCAAAAAGTCATATAGCCCCCAAAATAGTGCTATTCAAATCATCCCCTCATCCCGCCAAAAAAGAGCCCCTACCTAATACAAATCGGCTAAAAAAATTTGCCAAACAAAATGGAAATTCTTTAATTTCATCTCCATTTGCCAATAACTCTTGTGTAACATCTAAAGGGTTAACGACGTTTGTAAAATTAGTTAAGAATACCTTGAGGGGTGTAGTTTCTAGAATGGGGTCATTCTTGGGTGGTTTCTATTATGTAAGCCTCACAAAGTGACTTCAGACCTGAACTGGTCCCTAAAAATTGGGTTTTTGAAAATTTCTGAAAAATTTCTAGATTTGCTTCTAAACTTCTAAACCTTGTAACATCCCCAAAATATAAAATATCATTCCCCAAATTATCCAAACATGAAGTAGACATATGGGGAATGTAAAGTAATAAAAATTTTTGGAGGTATTACTATGTATTATAGAAGTAGAGAAATGTAAACTTGGAAATTTCCAATGTTTTACAAATTTTGGGTAAATTTTAAATTTTTTATAAATAAAAATATTTTTTTTTAACTTCATTTTACCAGTGTCATGAAGTACAATATGTGCCGAAACAACAATCTCAGAATGGCCTGGATAAGTCAAAGCGTTTTAAAGTTATCACCACTTAAAGTGACTCTGGTCAGATTTGCAAAAAATGGCCTGGACCTTAGGCCTCTTTCACACGGGCATTGAGGGAAAAGGTGCGGGTGCGTTGCGGAAACATTCACAGAAGTTCGGGTTTGGGATCAGTGTTCTGTAGATTGCATTATTTTCCCTTATAACATGGTTATAAGGGAAAATAATAGCATTCTGAATACAGAATGCATAGTACAATAGCGCTGGAGGGGTTAAAAAATAAATAAAAATAATTTAACTCACCTTAATCCACTTGCTCGCGCAGCCCGGCTTCTCCTCTGTGCTGTGTGCAGGAAAAGGACCTGTGGTGATGTCACTCCGGTCATCACATGATCCATCACATGATCCATCACCATGGTAAAAGATCATGTGATGGACCATGTGACCACAGGTCCTTTTCCTGTACACAGCACAGAAGACAAGCCGGGCTGCGCGAGCAAGTGGATTAAGGTGAGTTACATTTTTATTTTATTTTTTCAACCCCTCCAGCGCTATTGTACTATGCATTCTGTATTCAGAATGCTATTATTTTCCCTTATAACCATGTTATAAGGGAAAATAATAAAGATTGGGTCCCCATCCCGATCATCTCCTAGCAACCGTGTGTGAAAATCGCACCGCATCCGCACTTGCTTGCGGATGCTTGCGATTTTCACGCAGCCCCATTCACTTCTATGGGGCCTGCGTTGCGTGAAAAACGCACAAAATAGAGCTTGCTGCGATTTTCACGCAACGCATAAGTGATGCATGAAAATCACCGCTCATGTGAACAGCCCCATAGAAATGAATGGGTCCTGATTCAGTACGGGTGCAATGCGTTCAACTCACGCATTGCACCCGCGCGGAAAACTCGCCCGTGTGAAAGGGGCCTTAAGGTGAAATATGGCCGTGACCTTAAGGGGTTAAAGGCTTTCTACCATCAGAAATACTGTTATGTAGCTGACTGACATTAGCGATGCGCTAATGTCAGCACTACATAACAGTATGTTTGTTACATTTCTCCCTGCAGCAGTTTTTGCAAAATAACCACTTTTATTATATGCTAATGAGCCTGTAGGTGCTATATGGGCGTAAAATCAGCACCTGCGCGATCTAGCGCAGGGCAAGGGAGCGCATCGGAGCATGAGATGCTCCAATGCTAGCCTCGGGGGGCTGCCTGGGTGAAAATAAAGGTATGTCCCGGTTTAGCTCTGAACCCGGACAACCCCATTAAGTAACTTAAGAAGGGAGGAATCATGACTTCAGGTGGAAAAAAATGCCGAATATTCTAAAAAACGAATATATAGCACAAAATTCTATAGTGCTATATATTTGTTTTTGACCCACGCCTGTATTGATCGCGTAATATTTGCATATTACACGATCATTACCTTGCCAATTTTTCGAGTAAAAAAATGTATAATATAATGAATATTCTAATTCGTGAATATTCTAAGAATATTCTACAAACTATTTGCAAAATATCGCGAATTCGAATATGACCCCTGCCGCTCATCACTAGATGTCAGTTCAGGGGGAGAACTTTCTCTGCCAGTCAGGGGAATGTCAGCTCCAGTAAGCAGGGGACCAGGAGAGCAGGGCAGGCCAGTATTCACGATAAAACTTCGCAATACGAATATTCGCACTCAACCCTAGACACTAAACTGTGTAAAGTAATTAACACGGAAGAGGACAGTATACTGCTACAGAGGGATCTGGATAGATTGGAGGCTTGGGCAGACAAGTGGTAGATGAGGTTTAACACTGACAGATGTAAGGGTTTGCACATGGAAAGGAATAATGCAAGTCACCAGTACATACTAAACTATAAAACACTGGGTAACACTGACATGGAAAAGGAAGTAGGAATTTTAGTGAACATCAAACTAAGCTGTAGAATCCAGTGTCAGGCAGCTGCTGCCAAGGCCAATAAGATAATATGTTGCATCAAAAGGGGCATAGTGATGAGTACATAGTCCTGCCAGTTTACAAATTACTAGTCAGACCACACATGGAGTACTGTGTACAATTCTGGGCTTCTGTGAACAAGGCAGACATAGCAGAGCTGGAGAGGGTTCAGAGGAGGGCAACTAAAGTAATAACTGGAATGGGTGGACTACAGTACCAAGAAAGATTATAAAAATTAGGGTTATTTACTTTAGAAAAAAGACGACTGAGGGGAGATCTAATAACTATGTATAAATATATCAGGGGTCAGTACAGAGATCTCTCCCATCATCTATTTATCCTCAGGACTGTGACGAGGGGACATCCTATGCATCTAGAGGAAAGAACATTTCTACACAATGTGGAGTCACTGTGGGTAGAAATACATGGAGCTAAAAACAACAATAAATTACTAATAGGAGTTTACTATAAACCACCTAATATACCAGAGTCCACAGAAAATCTACTACTAAACGAGATAGACGAGGCTGCAAATCATAATGAGGTGGTTATTATGGGGGACTTCAACTACTCAGATATAGACTGGGAAACTGAAACTTGTATATCTCATAAGGGAAACAGGTTCTTGGCAATAACCAAAGGCAATTACCTCTCCCAACTGGTTCAGGACCTGACTAGAGGGACGGCCATACTGGACTTAGTATTAACCAGTAGGCCTGACAGAACAACAGATGTGCAGGTTGGTGGACACCTGGGAAATAGTGACCATAAAGTAATAACCTTCCAATTATCATTCAAAAGAGCGTTTCTACAGGGAGGAACAAAAATACCAAACTTCAAAAAAAGCTAAATTTAGCCAACTAAGAGAGGCCATAGGCCTAACTAACTGGGACAAAGTCCTCAAAAATAAAAATACAGCCACAAAATGTAAAATCTTTAAAAACATCCTAAAATCTCATTGTGAGAGGTACATACCGTATGGGAATAAAAGGTTAAGGAACAAAAAGAAACCAATGTGGATAAATAGAACTGTAAATAAATCAATAAATGACAAAAAGAAAGCATATAAATCACTAAAATAGGAGGGTAGCACGGAAGCACTGAAAAACTATAAGGAAAAAAATAGAACATGTAAAAAACAAATAAAAGCGGCCAAACTAGAGACCGAGAGATTAATTGCCAAAGAGAGTAAAACTAACCCTAAAATATTCTTCAATTATATAAATGTTAAAAAGTATAAATCTGAAGGTGTCGGCCCTTTAAAGAGTAATGAGGGGGGAGTCGCAGAGAGCAACGAGGAGAAAGCAAAGCTGTTAAATATTTTTTTCTCCAATGTATTCACTGAGGAAAATAAACTGTCAGTTGACATGCAGAATGTAAAAATAAATTCCTCATTAAAAGTGTCCTGTCTGACTCAGGAAGAAGTACATCAGCGACTTAAAAAGATTAAAATATACAAATCTCCAGGTCCGGATGACATACACCCCTGTATCCTAAGGGAATTAAGTAATGTCATAGCCAGACCCTTATTTCTGATATTTGCGGACTCTATACTGACAGGGAATGTCCCACAGGATTGGCGCATGGCAAATGTGGTGCCAATATTCAAAAAGGGTCCAAGAACAGAGCCTGGAAACTATAGGCCGGTAAGTTTAACATCTGTCGTGGGTAAACTGTTTGAAGGTATTCTGAGAGATGCTATCTTAGAGCATCTCAACGGAAATAAGCAAATAATGCCATATCAGCATGGCTTCGTGAGGGATTGGTCATGCCAAACTAATTGAATCAGTTTCTATGAGGAGGTAAGTTCTAGACTTGACAGCGGTGAATCATCGGATGTCGTATATCTGGACTTCCTCCAAAGCATTTGACACTGTACCACATAAAAGGTTAGTATATAAAATGAGAATGCTCAGACTGGGAGAAAACGTCTGTATGTGGGTAAGTAACTGGCTCAATGATAGAAAGCAGAGGGTGGTTATTAACGGTACACACTCAGATTGGGTCACTGTCACTAGCGGAGTACCTCAGGGGTCAGTATTGGGCCCTATTCTCTTCAATATATTTATTAATGATCTTGTAGAAGGCTTGCATAGTAAAGTATCAATTTTCGCAGATGACACTAAACTGTGTAAAGTAATTCACATTGAAGAGGACAGTATACTACTACAGAGGGATCTGGATAGATTGGAGGCTTGGGCAGATAAGTGGCAGATGAGGTTTAACACTGACAAATGTAAAGTTATGCACATGAGAAGGAATAATGCAAGTCACCCGTACATACTAAATGATAAAACACTTGGTAACACTGACATGGAAAAGGATCTAGGAATTTTAATAAACAGCAAACTAAGCTGCAAAAACCAGTGTCAGGCAGCTGCTGCCTAGGCCAATAAGAGAATGGGTTGCATCAGAAGGGGCATAGATGCCTGTGATAAGAACATAGTCCTACCACTTTACAAATCGCTAGTCAGACCACATATGGAGTACTGTGTACAGTTTTGGGCTCCTGTAAACAAGGCAGACATAGCAGAGCTGGAGAAGGTCCAGAGGAGGGCAACTAAAGTAATAACTGGAATGGGGCAACTACAGTACCCTGAAAGATTATCAAAATTAGGGCTATTCACTTTATAAAAAAGACGACTGATGGGAGATCTAATTAATATATATAAATATATCATGGGTCAGTACAGAGATCTATCCCATCATCTATTTATCCCCAGGACTGTGACTGTGACGAGGGGACATCCTCTGCGTCTGGAGGAAAGGAGGTTTGTACACAAACATAGAAAAGGATTCTTTAAGGTAAGAGCAGTGAGACTATGGAACTCTCTGCCTGAGGAGGTGGTGATGGTGAGTACAATAAAGGAATTCAAGAGGGGCCTGGATGTATTTCTGGAGCATAATAATATTACAGGCTATAGCTACTAGAGAGGGGTCGTTGATCCAGGGAGTTATTCTGATTGCCTGATTGGAGTTGGGAAGGAATATTTTATTCCTCTAAAGTGGGGGAAAATTGGCTCCTACCTCACAGGGGTTCTTTTTTTGCCTTCCTCTGGATCAACTTGCAGGATAACAGGCCGAACTGGATGGACAAATATCTTTTTTCGGCCTTATGTGCTATGTTACTATGTAACAAACATAGAAGGGTATTCTTTACGGTAAGAGCAGTGAGACTATGGAACTCTCTACCTGAGGAGGTGGTCATGGTGAGTTCACTAAAATAGTTCAAGAGGGGCTTGGATGTATTTCTGGAATGTAATAATATTACAGGCTATAGCTACTAGAGAGGGGTCGTTGATCCAGGGAGTTATTCTGATTGCCTGAATGGAGTCGGGAAGGAATTTTTTTCCCCTTAGGTAGGAAAAATTGGTCTTCTACCCCACAGTTTTTTTTTTTGCCTTCCTCTGGACCGACTGGCAGGATAACAGGCCGAACTAGATGGACAGATGTCTTTTTTCGGCCTTATGAACTATGTTACTATGTTACTATAAGAACGCGGAGGTGGCATTTCTGTCACCTGGCCAAGTTGCTGGTGTGCCTGGGCAGGAGACACATTTACCCAGTGGGCCGTAAAGGCCATGTATTGTCCGTGACCATAGCTAAAGCTCCACACGTCGGCGCTGCTGTGAACTGTACCAGACAGCAACAGTTTCAAGGACTGGCTCACCTTCTGCTGTACATACGTTTGCAGAGCTGGTACAGCTTTTTTAGAGAAGTTGAGACGACTTGGGACTCTCCACCTTGGCTTAGCACAAGCCATAATTTCTCTAAAATGTGCAGAGTCAACCACATGAAAAGGAAGGGACTGTAGTACCAGCAACTTGTCCAGGAGCATGTTCAGCTTCTGTGCCATTGGATGAGTGCACTCATACTGTTGTTGCTTTGTAATCACCTCAGTGATCGATTGCTGGGGAAACACGTGATGAAGAGTAGGAGGAGGAGCATCAGGACCAGTAGATGAGGAAACAAAGCTCCCTTCTTCCGAGGTGTTGCAGCCTTGACTGCTGGAGAAGTAGTACTGACCGCTGGGAGATGTGTCAGACTGTACTTATGGACTGTACACTTTATGGTGACGCTCCATGTGTTGACGCAGGGCCTAGTCTCGTTTCACCTTTTGCCACACTGATGTCCTCAAGTGACTTGATAAAAAATTCCCATACCAGCGAGCATGGCATTTTACCCCCACTATGCCTGTCGCTGCTTCTATGAAGCCCTATACCCCTAGTTGCTTCTGGACAGGTAGGCTCCTGAGTAGCAGACGGTCTACCTCAGGCACGGTTGACTCCAGATCTCACATTACTGCCACAATGCTCACATTAATGCCACCTCGGGCATGGTTGGCTCCAGATCTCACATTACTGCCATCCTCACCCCCTGATGATGATGATGAAGCCCCTCTTCACATGACTCTGACGTGCAATCAGCTAAATCATAATCCATAACTGTCTGCTCGTCACTTATGTCACCCTTACCAGTCTCATGGCTGTGTCACTGACCGCTGGCAGCACCTGCTCCCATGAGACTGTCATCGTGGCTACTTGCACGCCTACAGGGGGAAGCAGAGGACCTCTCCTCCAAATCTCTGCTGGCCGGTAGCTGTTGACTGTCCTCAATAATATCTTCCTTGTTGAAAAGCGGAGCAGAGATAGCGGCATACATTACTTGCCTGGCAGAAGGAGCAACCATTCCAGGACAGCAGGATTGGTTATCAATACACGACAGCTGGATGACAGTGGCAGCTCTGGCCTGTTGCTGCAGCTGCTGCTACCACCTCCCCCTTCTTCTGCTGCTACTTCTGCCGACTCCAGCAATATTTTTGCCATTCCTTTGGAGGGCCCTGGCAACTGTCTGTTGGACATACTGTACTGTAACACTAACTTAATATGTAAAAATGTTATTTAGTGTCAATCTGGACACCCCACTAACAGCAGAACAAGACAGCTTATTCACCCCAATTTGAGAATCAAGGTGTAACAGAATTATCTGTAAAGAATAAATCAAGGCAACTGGACTTACTGTAGATTTCTTGAAAACATTTCACTCGTTCTTCCAACGAGCTTTCTCAATTCTGAGTGACTGTACAAGAATTCTCTGGGAATAAATATGCAACTGAATCAACATCTGATAATTATACCCAGCATGGGTCACTCAGAATTGAGAAAGCTCGTTGGAAGAAAAGAACGAGTGAAACGTTTTCAAGAAATCTACAGTAAGTCCAGTTGCCTTGATTTATTCTTAACAGATATACCATGACCTGGATAAATGAGAACCTTCACAGACATACTGTAACAGAATTGTTTATCTACTAAACAAGGTGGACAACCCAATAACAGTAGAACTAGACAGCTTATTCACACTAATTTAAGAATCAAGGCCTAATTGAATTTCTTATCTATTAAACAATGTGGAAACCTCAATAAAAGGAAAAATAGAAAACGTATTCACCCCATTTCGAGAATTAAGGCGTAATAGAGTTCATTATCTATTAAACAATGTGGACCCCCAAATAACAGTAGAACTAGAAAGCTTATTCACCCCAATTTGAGAATCAAGGTATAATAGAATTACTTATCTATTAAACAAGGTAGACACCCCAATAACAGTAAAATTAGACAGTTTATTCACCACATTTTGAGAATCAAGGCCTAATAGAATTTCTTATTTGTTAAACAAGGAGGACACTGTTTAATTAGATATGCTAATTGATGCAAACTGAGTTGTCTCCTATGGATCTTTTCAGCTTCAGATTACAGTCCCTGCAGTCTCCCTTTGCTGTCCATACAGTGTGTAAAAACTTTCCCTACAATCTCCCTGTACTTTCCCTGCTATCTCTCTATCCAATATTCCACAATTAAAAGCTTTCAACAACACTGTCCATAGTCACGTCTCTCCCTATGGTCAGCTCACAGTAAAATTGCGGAGACCATGACGGATGAGGCATTTAAAGGGCTGAGACATCACAGGGGCTGGCTAGCTGTTGATTGGCTGTCTGCACGACATTCCAGGACTACTTTAACTTAGTAACACGTGTAACCGATTATTTTTTATCAATTTTTTTTCCCCGAAACTTTGGATCAAATTCCAATTCGGATGCTTCGATTCACTTAGCACCACTGAAAACCAATCACTGGAAAACTGGAGTGGTTCCCTTTATAATGTTATATAGTTAAAAAAAATAATTCTGTTAGGTTTACAGTAAGTATGCGAACACCCATGCACCCACACACACGCACACTAAATAAAGTTTTTTACACACGCACACACGCACTCCCCTATAGCCCACCAGACTTTCTCGGCCGAGGAGGCATACGTCCTGCTTGCCTCTGACTCTGAGAGCCACAGTGAGGACGTGGATGACCCCACTTTCCTTTTCCTTCTAGTGATGATGATGAGCCCCCAAGGCGGAGGAGACACCGCCAGGCGGAGCAAGGGGATCCCCATGCCAGGGACCCTGTGGCCACACTAGTACGAGCAGCTCTGGGGCTCATACTAGTTTTCCAGCCCATCAGATAAGTCCACCTGAGCCCCCTACCAGTGAACTTGCATGGTGTACCCTAGAGGATTTTGAGCCTGTGATTGCTGATTTTGTTGGCCAATCAGGAATCCAGATTCCCACAGTGGGCTTCACTGAATACGACAATTTTTTATTTTTTTTCAGTGACCACTTTGTGAATCTGATGGTGGAGCAAACGAACTTGTTCACCCAACAGTTCATTGCTCAACACCTAGGCTTTTTGGCTAGGTCCGGTGGCTGGACTCCGGTCAGTGCAGCAGAGATGAGGACGTTTTGGGGCCTCATGCTGCTCATGGGCCTAGTAAAAATAAAACAGTGTCCGGCAGTACTGGAGTGGGGACGTCCTCTACCAGATCCCACTCTACTGTATGGCCATTACACGTTCCTGTTTTGAGGCCATCCGGAAATGCCTGCATTATGCAGATAATGCAGCATGTCCCCCCCCCCCCCCCGAGGTTATCCTGCCTATGACTGCCTGTACAAAATCAGGCCGGTCATCAATCACTTCGGGACCAAATTTTTGGAAGCCTATGTACCTGGAAGGGAGGTCGCTGTTGATAAGTCTCTCATTGATTTCAAGGGGAGACTCATTTTCCGCCAGTATGTTCCCTCTAAGCGGGTGAGGTATGGCGTGAAGCTGTACAAACTTTGTGAGAGTACCTCAGGGTACACTTACAAGTTTTGTGTGTACGAGGGGTGAGATTCCCATATTGAACCCCCAGAATGTCCCCCCACTTGTGTGGGACCTTATGCACCCACTGCTAGATAAGGGTTACCACCTGTACGTGGATAACTTTTATACTAGTATCCCCTTGTTCCAGTCCCTCGCCGCCAGATCCACGTCCACTTGTGGGACCGTGTGGAAAAATGAACACGTCCTCTCTACCCACCCCCTCCAGGTACCTATCCCCAGGGATGAGACCCGTGACCTTACCAGTGGAAACCTGTTGCTGGTCAGATAAAAGGACAAGAGGGATGTCCTTGTACTGTCCACAATTCATGGTAACAGCGACACCCATGTCCCTGTGCTACGTACTACGGTAATGGTCCTCGTCGACTACAAGCGGTATATGGGAGGAGTTGATCTCACCAATCAAGTCCTCAAGCCATATAACGCCATGCTCAAAACCCGGGCATGGTACAAAAAAGTTTACTTGGTACTCTTTTGTGCTGTCTCGGAGCGCTGGCAACACAGGGAAATTCCTGCAGTTCTATGAGGCCGTCCTCAAGGCCCTGATCTTTTCTGACCAGGAAGGAGCAGGCCGGAGTGCCTCTGAAACTGGAGGCGCCACTTTCCAGGTGTGGTCCCCCATACTGGAAAGAAGGGATGGTCCCCAAAAAAGTGCAGAGTGTGTCACAGGAGGGGGATATGGAAGGACACCAACACTCATTGTGACACGTGCTCCGATCATCCGGGCCTCTGCATTGACGGTTGCTTTAGGGAGTACCACACTTCCATGGAGTACTAAATTTATAATCCCCTTCCCCAATTTGAATTCTATTTGGCCACAGACAATCGGCGAGAAAAAAAAAACTATGGCTCTCATGACCTAAGCACTCAGATTAACACAGTCAAAAAAATAAAATAAAACGGTGTAAAAAATGGCTTTTTTTACATCGTTTTTATTTTATTTTTTTGACTGTGTTCATCTGAGGGGTTAGGTCATTTTTATAGAGCAGATTCTTATGGATGCAACAATACCTAATATGTCAACTTTTTTAAATTTATTTAGGTTTTGCACTATAATATCCTTTTTTAAACAGAAAAAAAACATTTTAGTATCTCCATAGTCTAAGAGTCAGTTTATTTTTTAATTAATTTTTTTAGCCGATTGTCTTAAGTAGGGGCTCATTTTTTGCGGGGTAAGAGTATGGTTTTATTGGCACTATTTTGGGGTGCATATCACTTTTTGTGATGTAAGGTGACCAAAAAATAGCTTTTTTTTGTTACCTTACATTACAAAAAGTGTAATAGCAAGCAATGAAAAAGTCATATGGACCCCAAAATAGTGCCAATAAAACCGTCCTCTCATCCCACAAAAAATTAGCCCCTACTTAAGACAATAGGCTAAAAACTAAAAAAAACTGACTCTCAGACTATGGAGATACTAAAATGTTTAATTTTTTTGTTTAAAAAAGGATATTATAGTGTAAAACCTAAATACATTTTAAAAACTAGACATATTTGGTATTGCCGTGTCTGTACGAATCTGCTCTATAAAAATAACATATGACCTAACCCCTGAAATGAACAGTCAAAAATATATAAAAAAAACTGTGCCAAAACAGCAATTTTTGGCCAAATTTTAAATTTTAATCCATTTTTTCCGTTAACAAAGCAAGGGTTAACAGTCAAACAAAACTCTATATTTATTGCCCTGATTATGTAGTTTTCAGAAACACCCCATATGTGGTCGTAAAATGCTGTATGGCCAAACGGTAGGGCGCGGAAGGAAAGGAACACCATATGGTTTTTGGAACGCAGATTTTGCTTGACTGTTTTCTTTTTTACACCATGTCCCATTTAAAGCCACCCTGATGCACCCCTAGAGTAGAAACTCCATAAAAGTGACCCCATCTAAGAAACTACACCCCTTCAGGTATTCAAAACTGATTTTACAAACTTTTTAGGTGATCCACAAGAGTTATTGTCAAATGGAGATGTAATTTCAGAATTTAAATTTTTTGTAACCTTGCCTCACAAAAAAGTAATATAGAGCAGCCAAAAATCACATGTACCCTAAAAATAGTCCCAACTAAACTGCCACCTTATCCCGTAGTTTCCAAAATGGGGTCACTTTTTTTCTACTCTAGGGGTGCATCAGGGAGGCTTCAAATTGGACATGGTGTAAATAAACCAGTCCAGCAAAATCTGCCTTCCAGAAACCATATGGTGTTCCTTTCCTTCTGCGCCCTGCCGTGTGACTGTACAGCAGTTTACAACCACATATGGGGTGTTTCTATAAACTACAGAATCAGGGGAATAAATATTGAGTTTTGTTTGGCTGTTAACCCTTGCTTTGTTACTGTAAAAAATGGATTAAAATGGAAAATTTGCCCAAAAATTTTAATTATGAAATTTCATCTCCATTGGCCAATAACTCTTGTGGAACACCTAAAGAGTTAACAAAGTTTGTAAAATCAGTTTTGAATACCTTGAGGGGTGTAGTTTCTAAAATGGAGTCATTTGTGGGTGGTTTCTATTATGTAAGCCTCACAAAGTGACTTCAGACCTGAACTGGTCCTTAAAAAGTGGGTTTTGGAAAATTTCTGAAAAATTTCAAGATTTGCTTCTAAACAACTAAGCCTTGTAATGTCCCCAAAAAAATAAAATGGCATTCCCAATATGATCCAAACATGAAGTAGACATATGGGGAATGTAAATGAATAACTATTTTTGGAGGTATTACTATGTATTATAGAAGTAGAGAAATTGAAACTTTGAAAAATGCAAATTTTTCCAAATTTTTGTTACATTTTTTTTTATAAATATAAATGACATTTTTTTTACTCCATTTTACCAGTGTCATGAAGTACAATATGTGACAAAAAAAACAATCTTAGAACGGCCTGGATAAGTAAAAGTGCATTAAAGTTATTCACACTTAAAGTGACACTGGTCAGATTTGCAAAAAATGGCCTGGTCCTTAAAGGGAACCTGTCACCAGGATTTTGTGCATAGAGCTGGGGACATGGGCTGCTAGATGGCCGCTAGCACATCCTCAATACCCAGTCCCCATAGCTCTCTGTGCTTTTATTGTGTTAAAAAAAGTTTTGATCCATATGCAAATGAACCTGATATGAGTCCTGTGTCCAGAGATGAGTCCAATTTTCTGAGCCCAGCACCGCCCCGCGTCCTCCGAATCGCCTCCTTGCTGGCTGACGTGACAGAGCTGGAGCGCCGAAATCTCGCGATGCGCGAGCTAGCGCATGCGGAGTTCGTTCTCTGTGCTGATGCCAGCACAGGGAATGAGCATGATGCCGACACTCCACATGCGCTAGCTCGCGCATCGCGAGATTTCGGCGCTCCAGCTCTGTGATGTCAGCCAGCAAGGAGGAGATTCGGAGGACGCGGGGTGAGGCTGCGCTCAGAAAATTTGACTCATCTCTGGACACAGGACTCATATCAGGTTCATTTGCATATGGATCAAAACGTTTTTTTAACACAATAAAAGCACAGAGAGCTATGGGGACTGGGTATTGCAGATGTGCTAGCGGCCATCTAGCAGCCCATGTCCCCAGCTCTATGCACAAAATCCTGGTGACAGGTTCCCTTTAAGGTGAAAATGAGCCCGGTCCTTAATGCTGCAATCTTACTGTGTGATGTAGCAACTCACTTGGAGCTGTCAGCACCCCGATCAATCTGGGCAGTGTTTGTAGGTAGTAGATGGATAGAATGTTGTCAACACTGACAATAAGACATCCTATCAATACTCTGCCTTCTTTTTGGACATCAGATGTCCATGGAATGTGTTGTATTTAGCTGGCGATTTATATTCTTTAACTATCTCTAATCATCTTGGAAAATGTACATAGATAATTCTATAAAGGTGTAACTATGACATCATTTATATTGATCACATCCCACTGGATTTTGAACTTGCCAAGTATGGTATATGCCATTTAGGTAATTGTAGTTGAGGTCTTACTCAGTTTGGACAAAAATCTGTGCAGTCTTCTTAATTTACTCTTCATTATATTCCAATAAAAAATATACCAGTGATGTTTTTCCACTATATTTTACAAACTATTGAGTCATTGGTGTGCAGTCACACTGAAGTGCAGTACAAATAAGTGTGATAAAGATAGATGACTAGATAGATGATTGCTGACTAGGGCCAAATAATTGTAAGGTTGATAAAAAAATATTAGTTTTAGCAGTACAGGAGCACAGTTGACAAATGGTAAACTAACTATAAATTCCTATCTTGTACACCTCCTCAAGACTTGTAGTCAAAGTGCATACCTGAATACCACTTCCTGGCCAAATGGTATGAAGATGGCAAGCTTTCCAGACAGAAACACAGAGTTGCATAATGAGAAGTGAAACCAAACTGGACTCAATGGTATTGGAGATTAGCAAATCGAAGTTGAACATGTGGAATTCGATACGAATTTCAGGAAAAAATTTGATATGTACCTAAGCCGATTTTCCTCGCGATTCGTGGTAATGAATCATATTTTTTCTAAAATGGCTGCTGCATAAGAGGAATTATGGGAGCATGTCCATTCTTGAGAACACAATTGGGCATTATTAAAGGCACTAAGGGGACATGTCTAGTATAGGGGGCATTACTAGGGAAACTAAGGTTGACATGCCTAATGCTGGGACACTAAAGGGGGCATTACTGGGGGCACTATGGAGAGATGTTTACTTTACTGGGAGCATTATAGGGCATTACAGAGACACTGTTATAACTGGGAAAAATAGGGGGCATTATTATTACTGAAGGTATGATAAGAGGCATTGTTATTACTGGGTGCATTATATGAGCATTATTTTTACTGGGCACAAGATAAGGGACATCATTATTAGTGGGGGCTCTATAGGGGCATTTTTATTGGACGCATTTTAGGGGTTACTATAGGGGGCATTATTACTACTGGGGCACTATTTTTCTGCAGTATTGGGCTGGTACCAGGGTGACTCTATTGGAGCACCAGGATGAAGAGTTTGTGTGAAGAAGGTGGATAATGGAAAAGTGAGGAATTTAAAATGTCTGTGTAACCAATCATCATGGCATCCCAATAGAGAGGATGAGGAAAGAGAATGACTACATTAGAAGGAACATCACTGGATGTAAAAGGTATGTAGTACTGTATTCTCTTGTATGACGAGGCATCATAATGAAGGTAGGGATGTGCAGGAAGGGATTGATCACATGCAGGGAGGGCCAATAGGCATGTATGGGGCAGACAAAACTTCCGTGTGTGAGTCTTAAAGTCTTGATGGCAGCCAGGGTCCTAGCTGCCATTCCTATTTTTCACTTTTCCCATAATTCATCAGAGTTCTTGAACAATTCTAGGCACAGTCATCAGGAAGGTTTCTAAAGGCTTATAACTAGTCTAGGCCTACAACCTCTTGAGAGCCAAGCTCTTTCGTAATTAAAATTTGCATTTGCAACCCATTGCTTCAGAAATTTTAAGGAAATTATGAAAGAAGTGACATTTCCTGCATCTGGCATCTACAGCATTATGAGATGTATATACAGTATGATTCAATATAAATTCCGACTTCATATAGGCTATAAGCATTACTCTCCCTATAGAACTCAGTTTAAAATGGTACCATTCTACAAAGCTCCTACAATGATAATCACATATCATTTATACAGTCAAGATATGATAGTATCATATAGCATGTATGAAAGGTATGCACAGAGCACAAAACTGTGTCAGAAGAGATAATGATTATTCTCTGATGGTTACGCAGAGCCAATATTAGTTATCTACCATCAGCAGAATTTCACATTATAGCCTCAAGTCATATCTGTACATAACAAAAAATGTGTCATCAGTCATCCATCATCACTTATTGCTTATCATTCATTGCCTATTACTCATCAGGTCAGGAGGTCACAGACATATCACACAATTATTGACCTGGAGCTTACTGTTGGTTTCAAAATGTACATAGATATGATATGGTGTAAGAAACTTATCAGGCCATCATTCTCTATAATACCATCATCTGAGTTTGGTGATTCTTTTTGATATCTTGCGCAACAGACATGACTAATAAGGCCACTTTCACACAGTCCTAGTTTGGTCAGTGATTTCCATCAGTGATCATGAGTAGGGATGAGCGAACTCGAACTGTATAGTTCGGGTTCGTACCGAATTTTGGGGTGTCCGTGACACGGACCCGAACCCGGACATTTTCGTAAAAGTCCGGGTTCGGGTTCGGTGTTCGTCGCTTTCTTCGCGCTTTTGTGACGCTTTCTTGGCGCTTTTTGAAAGGCTGCAAAGCAGCCAATCAACAAGCGTCATACTACTTGCCCCAAGAGGCCATCACAGCCATGCCTACTATTGGCATGGCTGTGATTGGCCAGAGCACCATGTGACCCAGCCTCTATTTAAGCTGGAGTCACATAGCGCCGCCCGTCACTCTGCTCTGATTAGCGTAGGGAGAGGTTGCGGCTGCGACAGTAGGGCGAGATTAGGCAGATTAACTCCTCCAAAGGACTTGATTAACTGATCGATCTGCAGCTGTGGATCATTGAGCTGCTGATCCTCAATTGCTCACTGTTTTTAGGCTGCCCAGACCGTTTGTCAGTCACATTTTTCTGGGGTGATCGGCGGCCATTTTGTGTCTTGTGGTGCGCCAGCACAAGCTGCGACCAAGTGCATTTAACCCTCAATGGTGTGGTTGTTTTTTGGCTAAAGCCTACATCAGGGTGAAGCTGTCACACCAAGTGCATTTAACCAGCAATAGTCTGTTTATTTTTTGGCCATATACTACATCAGGGGCAAGCTGCGCCTGTCACCAAGTGCATTTAACCCTCAATGGTGCGTTTGTTTTTTGGCTAAAGCCTACATCAGGGTGAAGCTGTCACACCAAGTGCATTTAACCAGCAATAGTCTGTTTATTTTTTGGCCATATACTACATCAGGGGCAAGCTGCGCCCGTCACCAAGTGCATTTAACCCTCAGTAGTGTGGTTGGTCAAGCTATCACACCAAGTGCATTTAACCAGCAATAGTCTGTTCATTTTTTGGCCATATACTAAATCAGGGGCAAGCTGCGCCCGTCACCAAGTGCATTTAACCAGCAATAGTCTGTTCATTTTTTGGCCATATACTACATCAGGGGCAAGCTGCGCCCGTCACCAAGTGCATTTAACCCTCAGTAGTGTGGTTGGTCAAGCTGTGACACCAAGTGCATTTAACCAGCAATAGTCTGTTCATTTTTTGGCCATATACTACATCAGGGGCAAGCTGCGCCCATCACCAAGTGCATTTAACCAGCAATAGTGTGGTTATTTTTTGGCCATATCCCAGTCTAATTCTGTCACTAAATCCATACCGGTCACCCAGCGCCTAAATACTAGGCCTCAAATTTATATCCCGCTAAATCTCTCGTTACCGCTGTCCTGTTGTGGCTGGGAAAGTTATTTAGTGTCCGTCAAAGCACATTTTTTGTTCTGGGTTGAAATACAATTCCCAATTTAGCAATTTAAAAATTTAGTGGTTTCTGCTGTATCAGAGCTATTTGAAATCTATCCCTAAAAGGGTATATAATATTCAAGGTGCACATAGGGTCATTCAGAATAACTTCACACACCCGCTACTGTGCATTTCCAAGTCTAATTCTGTCACTAAACCCATACCTGTCACCCAGCGCCTAAATACTAGGCCTCAAATTCATATCCAGCTAAATCTGTCGTTAGTGCTGTAGCTGGGCGAGTTATTTAGTGTCCGTTCAAGCACATTTCTTGTTCTGGGTTGAAATACAATTCCCAATTTAGCAATTTCATAATTTAGTGGTTTCTGCTATATCAGAGCTATTTGAAATCTATCCCTAAAAGGGTAGATCATATTGAAGGTGCACATAGGGACATTCAGAATAACTTCACACACCCGCTACTGTGCATTTCCAAGTCTAATTCTGTCACTAAACCCATACCTGTCACCCAGCGCCTAAATACTAGGCCTCAAATTTATATCCAGCTAAATCTGTCCTTAGTGCTGTAGCTGGGCGAGTTATTTAGTGTCCGTTCAAGCACATTTCTTGTTCTGGGTTGAAATACAATTCCCAATTTAGCAATTTCATAATTTAGTGGTTTCTGCTATATCAGAGCTATTTGAAATCTATCCCTAAAAGGGTAGATCATATTGAAGGTGCACATAGGGACATTCAGAATAACTTCACACACCCGCTACTGTGCATTTCCAAGTCTAATTCTGTCACTAAACCCATACCTGTCACCCAGCGCCTAAATACTAGGCCTCAAATTTATATCCAGCTAAATCTGTCCTTAGTGCTGTAGCTGGGCGAGTTATTTAGTGTCCGTTCAAGCACATTTCTTGTTCTGGGTTGAAATACAATTCCCAATTTAGCAATTTCATAATTTAGTGGTTTCTGCTATATCAGAGCTATTTGAAATCTATCCCTAAAAGGGTATATAATATTCAAGGTGCACATTGGGTCATTCAGAATAACTTCACACACACCCGCTACTGTGTATTTCCAAGTCTAATTCTGTCACTAAACCCATACCTGTCACCCAGCGCCTAAATACTAGGCCTCAAATTCATATCCAGCTAAATCTGTCGTTAGTGCTGTAGCTGGGCGAGTTATTTAGTGTCCGTTCAAGCACATTTCTTGTTCTGGGTTGAAATACAATTCCCAATTTAGCAATTTCATAATTTAGTGGTTTCTGCTATATCAGAGCTATTTGAATTGAAATCTATCCCTAAAAGGGTAGATCATATTGAAGGTGCACATAGGGACATTCAGAATAACTTCACACACCCGCTACTGTGCATTTCCAAGTCTAATTCTGTCACTAAACCCATACCTGTCACCCAGCGCCTAAATACTAGGCCTCAAATTTATATCCAGCTAAATCTGTCCTTAGTGCTGTAGCTGGGCGAGTTATTTAGTGTCCGTTCAAGCACATTTCTTGTTCTGGGTTGAAATACAATTCCCAATTTAGCAATTTCATAATTTAGTGGTTTCTGCTATATCAGAGCTATTTGAAATCTATCCCTAAAAGGGTATATAATATTCAAGGTGCACATTGGGTCATTCAGAATAACTTCACACACACCCGCTACTGTGTATTTCTAAGTCTAATTCTGTCACTAAACCCATACCTGTCACCCAGCGCCTAAATACTAGGCCTCAAATTTATATCCTGCTAAATCTCTCGTTAACGCTGTCCTGTTGTGGCTGGGAAAGTTATTTAGTGTCCGTCAAAGCACATTTTTTGTTCTGGGTTGAAATACAATTCCCAATTTAGCAATTTCATAATTTAGTGGTTTCTGCTATATCAGAGCTATTTGAAATCTATCCCTAAAAGGGTATATAATATTCAAGGTGCACATTGGGTAATTCAGAATAACTTCACACACACCCGCTACTGTGTATTTCTAAGTCTAATTCTGTCACTAAACCCATACCTGTCACCCAGCGCCTAAATACTAGGCCTCAAATTTATATCCTGCTAAATCTCTCGTTAACGCTGTCCTGTTGTGGCTGGGAAAGTTATTTAGTGTCCGTCAAAGCACATTTTTTGTTCTGGGTTGAAATACAATTCCCAATTTAGCAATTTCATAATTTAGTGGTTTCTGCTATATCAGAGCTATTTGAAATCTATCCCTAAAAGGGTATATAATATTCAAGGTGCACATTGGGTCATTCAGAATAACTTCACACACACCCGCTACTGTGTATTTCTAAGTCTAATTCTGTCACTAAACCCATACCTGTCACCCAGCGCCTAAATACTAGGCCTCAAATTTATATCCTGCTAAATCTCTCGTTAACGCTGTCCTGTTGTGGCTGGGAAAGTTATTTAGTGTCCGTCAAAGCACATTTTTTGTTCTGGGTTGAAATACAATTCCCAATTTAGCAATTTCATAATTTAGTGGTTTCTGCTATATCAGAGCTATTTGAAATCTATCCCTAAAAGGGTATATAATATTCAAGGTGCACATTGGGTCATTCAGAATAACTTCACACACACACGCTTCTGTGCATTTCCAAGTCTAATTCTGTCACTAAATCCATACCGGTCACCCAGCGCCTAAATACTAGGCCTCAAATTTATATCCTGCTAAATCTCTCGTTAACGCTGTCCTGTTGTGGCTGGGAAAGTTATTTAGTGTCCGTCAAAGCACATTTTTTGTTCTGGGTTGAAATACAATTCCCAATTTAGCAATTTCATAATTTAGTGGTTTCTGCTATATCAGAGCTATTTGAAATCTATCCCTAAAAGGGTATATAATATTCAAGGTGCACATTGGGTCATTCAGAATAACTTCACACACACCCGCTACTGTGTATTTCTAAGTCTAATTCTGTCACTAAACCCATACCTGTCACCCAGCGCCTAAATACTAGGCCTCAAATTTATATCCTGCTAAATCTCTCGTTAACGCTGTCCTGTTGTGGCTGGGAAAGTTATTTAGTGTCCGTCAAAGCACATTTTTTGTTCTGGGTTGAAATACAATTCCCAATTTAGCAATTTCATAATTTAGTGGTTTCTGCTATATCAGAGCTATTTGAAATCTATCCCTAAAAGGGTATATAATATTCAAGGTGCACATTAGGGTCATTCAGAATAACTTCACACACACACGCTTCTGTGCATTTCCAAGTCTAATTCTGTCACTAAATCCATACCGGTCACCCAGCGCCTAAATACTAGGCCTCAAATTTATATCCTGCTAAATCTCTCGTTAACGCTGTCCTGTTGTGGCTGGGAAAGTTATTTAGTGTCCGTCAAAGCACATTTTTTGTTCTGGGTTGAAATACAATTCCCAATTTAGCAATTTCATAATTTAGTGGTTTCTGCTATATCAGAGCTATTTGAAATCTATCCCTAAAAGGGTATATAATATTCAAGGTGCACATTGGGTCATTCAGAATAACTTCACACACACACGCTTCTGTGCATTTCCAAGTCTAATTCTGTCACTAAATCCATACCGGTCACCCAGCGCCTAAATACTAGGCCTCAAATTTATATCCTGCTAAATCTCTCGTTAACGCTGTCCTGTTGTGGCTGGGAAAGTTATTTAGTGTCCGTCAAAGCACATTTTTTGTTCTGGGTTGAAATACAATTCCCAATTTAGCAATTTCATAATTTAGTGGTTTCTGCTATATCAGAGCTATTTGAAATCTATCCCTAAAAGGGTATATAATATTCAAGGTGCACATTGGGTCATTCAGAATAACTTCACACACACACGCTTCTGTGCATTTCCAAGTCTAATTCTGTCACTAAATCCATACCGGTCACCCAGCGCCTAAATACTAGGCCTCAAATTTATATCCCGCTGAATTTGAATACAATACATTGGGCCAAATAATATATTTGTTGTTGTGGTGAACCATAACAATGAGAAAAACATCTAGTAAGGGACGCGGACGTGGACATGGTCGTGGTGGTGTTAGTGGACCCTCTGGTGCTGGGAGAGGACGTGGCCGTTCTGCCACATCCACACGTCCTAGTGTACCAACTACCTCAGGTCCCAGTAGCCGCCAGAATTTACAGCGATATATGGTGGGGCCCAATGCCGTTCTAAGGATGGTAAGGCCTGAGCAGGTACAGGCATTAGTCAATTGGGTGGCCGACAGTGGATCCAGCACGTTCACATTATCTCCCACCCAGTCTTCTGCAGAAAGCGCACAGATGGCGCCTGAAAACCAACCCCATCAGTCTGTCACATCACCCCCATGCATACCAGGGAAACTGTCTCAGCCTCAAGTTATGCAGCAGTCTCTTATGCTGTTTGAAGACTCCGCTGGCAGGGTTTCCCAAGGGCATCCACCTAGCCCTTCCCCAGCGGTGAAAGACATAGAATGCACTGACGCACAACCACTTATGTTTCCTGATGATGAGGACATGGGAATACCACCTCAGCATGTCTCTGATGATGACGAAACACAGGTGCCAACTGCTGCGTCTTTCTGCAGTGTGCAGACTGAACAGGAGGTCAGGGATCAAGACTGGGTGGAAGACGATGCAGGGGACGATGAGGTCCTAGACCCCACATGGAATGAAGGTCGTGCCACTGACTTTCACAGTTCGGAGGAAGAGGCAGTGGTGAGACCGAGCCAACAGCGTAGCAAAAGAGGGAGCAGTGGGCAAAAGCAGAACACCCGCCGCCAAGAGACTCCGCCTGCTACTGACCGCCGCCATCTGGGACCGAGCACCCCAAAGGCAGCTTCAAGGAGTTCCCTGGCATGGCACTTCTTCAAACAATGTGCTGACGACAAGACCCGAGTGGTTTGCACGCTGTGCCATCAGAGCCTGAAGCGAGGCATTAACGTTCTGAACCTGAGCACAACCTGCATGACCAGGCACCTGCATGCAAAGCATGAACTGCAGTGGAGTAAACACCTTAAAACCAAGGAAGTCACTCAGGCTCCCCCTGCTACCTCTTCTGCTGCTGCCGCCTCGGCCTATTCTGCTGCTGCCGCCTCGGCCTCTTCCTCCGCCTCTGGAGGAACGTTGGCACCTGCCGCCCAGCAAACAGGGGATGTACCACCAACACCACCACCACCACCTCCGTCACCAAGCGTCTCAACCATGTCACACGCCAGCGTTCAGCTCTCCATCTCACAAACATTTGATAGAAAGCGTAAATTCCCACCTAGCCACCCTCGATCCCTGGCCCTGAATGCCAGCATTTCTAAACTACTGGCCTATGAAATGCTGTCATTTAGGCTGGTGGACACAGACAGCTTCAAACAGCTCATGTCGCTTGCTGTCCCACAGTATGTTGTTCCCAGCCGGCACTACTTCTCCAAGAGAGCCGTGCCTTCCCTGCACAACCAAGTATCCGATAAAATCAAGTGTGCACTGCGCAACGCCATCTGTAGCAAGGTCCACCTAACCACAGATACGTGGACCAGTAAGCACGTCCAGGGACGCTATATCTCCCTAACTGCACACTGGGTAAATGTAGTGGCAGCTGGGCCCCAGGCGGAGAGCTGTTTGGCGCACGTCCTTCCGCCGCCAAGGATCGCAGGGCAACATTCTTTGCCTCCTGTTGCCACCTCCTCCTTCTCGGCTTCCTCCTCCTCTTCTTCCACCTGCTCATCCAGTCAGCCACACACCTTCACCACCAACTTCAGCACAGCCCGGGGTAAACGTCAGCAGGCCATTCTGAAACTCATATGTTTGGGGGACAGGCCCCACACCGCACAGGAGTTGTGGCGGGGTATTGAACAACAGACCGACGAGTGGTTGCTGCCGGTGAGCCTCAAGCCCGGCCTGGTGGTGTGTGATAATGGGCGAAATCTCGTTGCAGCTCTGGGACTAGCCAATTTGACGCACATCCCTTGCTTGGCGCATGTGCTGAATTTGGTGGTGCAGAAGTTCATTCACAACTACCCCGACATGTCAGAGCTGCTGCATAAAGTGCGGGCCGTCTGTTCGCGCTTCCGGCGTTCACATCCTGCTGCTGCTCGCCTGTCTGCGCTACAGCGTAACTTCGGCCTTCCCGCTCACCGCCTCATATGCGACGTGCCCACCAGGTGGAACTCCACCTTGCACATGCTGGACAGACTGTGCGAGCAGCAGCAGGCCATAGTGGAGTTTCAGCTGCAGCACGCACGGGTCAGTCGCACTACAGAACAGCACCACTTCACCACCAATGACTGGGCCTCCATGCGAGACCTGTGTGCCCTGTTGCGCTGTTTCGAGTACTCCACCAACATGGCCAGTGGCGATGACACCGTTATCAGCGTTACAATACCACTTCTATGTCTCCTTGAGAAAACACTTAGGGCGATGATGGAAGATGAGGTGGCCCAGGAGGAGGAGGAGGAGGAGGAAGAGGGGTCATTTTTAGCACTTTCAGGCCAGTCTCTTCGAAGTGACTCAGAGGGAGGTTTTTGGCAACAGCAGAGGCCAGGTACAAATGTGGCCAGCCAGGGCCCACTACTGGAGGACGAGGAGGACGAGGATGAGGAGGAGGTGGAGGAGGATGAGGATGAAGCATGGTCACAGCGGGGTGGCACCCAACGCAGCTCGGGTCCATCACTGGTGCGTGGCTGGGGGGAAAGGCAGGACGATGACGATACGCCTCCCACAGAGGACAGCTTGTCCTTACCCCTGGGCAGCCTGGCACACATGAGCGACTACATGCTGCAGTGCCTGCGCAACGACAGCAGAGTTGCCCACATTTTAACCTGTGCGGACTACTGGGTTGCCACCCTGCTGGATCCACGCTACAAAGACAATGTGCCCACCTTACTTCCTGCACTGGAGCGTGATAGGAAGATGCGCGAGTACAAGCGCACGTTGGTAGACGCGCTACTGAGAGCATTCCCAAATGTCACAGGGGAACAAGTGGAAGCCCAAGGCCAAGGCAGAGGAGGAGCAAGAGGTCGCCAAGGCAGCTGTGTCACGGCCAGCTCCTCTGAGGGCAGGGTTAGCATGGCAGAGATGTGGAAAACTTTTGTCAACACGCCACAGCTAACTGCACCACCACCTGATACGCAACGTGTTAGCAGGAGGCAACATTTCACTAACATGGTGGAACAGTACGTGTGCACACCCCTCCACGTACTGACTGATGGTTCGGCCCCATTCAACTTCTGGGTCTCTAAATTGTCCACGTGGCCAGAGCTAGCCTTTTATGCCTTGGAGGTGCTGGCCTGCCCGGCAGCCAGCGTTTTGTCTGAACGTGTATTCAGCACGGCAGGGGGCGTCATTACAGACAAACGCAGCCGCCTGTCTACAGCCAATGTGGACAAGCTGACGTTCATAAAAATGAACCAGGCATGGATCCCACAGGACCTGTCCGTCCCTTGTCCAGATTAGACATTAACTACCTCCCCATAACCATATATTATTGGACTCCAGGGCACTTCCTCATTCAATCCTATTTTTATTTTCATTTTACCATTATATTGCGAGGCTACCCAAAGTTGAATGAACCTCTCCTCTGCCTGTGTGCTAGGCCTAAATATATGCCAATGGACTGTTGCAGTGGTGGCTGACATGAAGCCTGATTCTCTGCTATGACATGCAGACTAATTCTCTGCTGACATGAAGCCAGATTGTCTGTTACGGGACCTCTCTCCTCTGCCTGGGTGCTGGGCCTAAATTTATGACAATGGACTGTTGCAGTGGTGGCTGACGTGAAGCCTGATTCTCTGCTATGACATGCAGACTGATTCTCTGCTGACATGAAGCCAGATTGTCTGTTACGGGACCTCTCTGCTCTGCCTGAGTGCTAGGCCTAAATATATGCCAATGGACTGTTGCAGTGGTGGGTGACGTGAAGCCTCATTCTCTGCTATGACATGCAGACTGATTCTCTGCTGACATGAAGCCAGATCGTCTGTTACGGGACCTCTCTGCTCTGCCTGTGTGCTAGGCCTAAATATATGCCAATGGACTGTTGCAGTGGTGGGTGACGTGAAGCCTCATTCTCTGCTATGACATGCAGACTGATTCTCTGCTGTCATGAAGCCAGATTGTCTGTTACGGGACCTCTCTGCTCTGCCTGTGTGCTAGGCCTAAATATATGCCAATGGACTGTTGCAGTGGTGGGTGACGTGAAGCCTCATTCTCTGCTATGACATGCAGACTGATTCTCTGCTGACATGAAGCCAGATTGTCTGTTACGGGACCTCTCTCCTCTGCCTGTGTGCTAGGCCTAAATATATGCCAATGGACTGTTGCAGTGGTGGGTGACGTGAAGCCTCATTCTCTGCTATGACATGCAGACTAATTCTCTGCTGACATGAAGCCAGATTGTCTGTTACGGGACCTCTCTCCTCTGCCTGGGTGCTGGGCCTAAATTTATGACAATGGACTGTTGCAGTGGTGGCTGACGTGAAGCCTGATTCTCTGCTATGACATGCAGACTGATTCTCTGCTGACATGAAGCCAGATCCTCTGTTACGGGACCTCTCTCCTCTGCCTGTGTGTGTGCTGGGCCTAAATATATGCCAATGGACTGTTGCAGTGGTGGCTGACGTGAAGCCTCATTCTCTGCTATGACATGCAGACTGATTCTCTGCTGACATGAAGCCAGATTCTCTGTTACGGGACCTCTCTCCTCTGCCTGTGTGTGTGCTGGGCCTAAATATATGCCAATGGACTGTTGCAGTGGTGGCTGACGTGAAGCCTCATTCTCTGCTATGACATGCAGACTAATTCTCTGCTGACATGAAGACAGATTCTCTGTTACGGGACCTCCCTCCTCTGCCTGTGTGCTAGGCCTAAATATATGCCAATGGACTGTTGCAGTGGTGGGTGACGTGAAGCCTCATTCTCTGCTATGACATGCAGACTGATTCTCTGCTGACATGAAGCCAGATCGTCTGTTACGGGACCTCTCTGCTCTGCCTGTGTGCTAGGCCTAAATATCTGAGAATGGACTGTTCCAGTGGTGGGTGACGGGAAGCCAGATTCTCTGCTATGACATGCAGACTGATTCTCTGCTGACATGAAGCCAGATCCTCTGTTACGGGACCTCTCTCCTCTGCCTGTGTGTGTGCTGGGCCTAAATTTATGACAATGGACTGTTGCAGTGGTGGCTGACGTGAAGCCTGATTCTCTGCTATGACATGCAGACTGATTCTCTGCTGACATGAAGCCAGATTGTCTGTTACGGGACCTCTCTGCTCTGCCTGTGTGCTAGGCCTAAATATATGCCAATGGACTGTTGCAGTGGTGGGTGACGTGAAGCCTCATTCTCTGCTATGACATGCAGACTGATTCTCTGCTGTCATGAAGCCAGATTGTCTGTTACGGGACCTCTCTGCTCTGCCTGTGTGCTAGGCCTAAATATATGCCAATGGACTGTTGCAGTGGTGGGTGACGTGAAGCCTCATTCTCTGCTATGACATGCAGACTGATTCTCTGCTGACATGAAGCCAGATTGTCTGTTACGGGACCTCTCTCCTCTGCCTGTGTGCTAGGCCTAAATATATGCCAATGGACTGTTGCAGTGGTGGCTGACGTGAAGCCTCATTCTCTGCTATGACATGCAGACTAATTCTCTGCTGACATGAAGCCAGATCCTCTGTTACGGGACCTCTCTCCTCTGCCTGTGTGTGTGCTGGGCCTAAATATATGCCAATGGACTGTTGCAGTGGTGGCTGACGTGAAGCCTCATTCTCTGCTATGACATGCAGACTGATTCTCTGCTGACATGAAGCCAGATTCTCTGTTACGGGACCTCTCTCCTCTGCCTGTGTGTGCTGGGCCTAAATATATGCCAATGGACTGTTGCAGTGGTGGCTGACGTGAAGCCTCATTCTCTGCTATGACATGCAGACTAATTCTCTGCTGACATGAAGACAGATTCTCTGTTACGGGACCTCCCTCCTCTGCCTGGGTGCTGGGCCTAAATATATGCCAATGGACTGTTGCAGTGGTGGCTGACGTGAAGCCTCATTCTCTGCTATGACATGCAGACTAATTCTCTGCTGACATGAAGACAGATTCTCTGTTACGGGACCTCTCTCCTCTGCCTGGGTGCCGGGGCCTAAATATCTGAGAATGGACTGTTCCAGTGGTGGGTGACGGGAAGCCAGATTCTCTGCTATGGAACCTCTCTCCAATTGATTTTGGTTAATTTTTATTTATTTAATTTTTATTTTAATTCATTTCCCTATCCACATTTGTTTGCAGGGGATTTACCTACATGTTGCTGCCTTTTGCAGCCCTCTAGCTCTTTCCTGGGCTGTTTTACAGCCTTTTTAGTGCCGAAAAGTTCGGGTCCCCATTGACTTCAATGGGGTTCGGGTTCGGGACGAAGTTCGGATCGGGTTCGGATCCCGAACCCGAACATTTCCGGGATGTTCGGCCGAACTTCTCGAACCTGAACATCCAGGTGTTCGCTCAACTCTAATCATGAGTCAAAATGAGGCATGGGTCAAAAGCACAGAATAGGTGTAAATCTTTCCATTATACCTTATCTCTGAGTAGGTTCCACTCTTACTGTAGTTTTGGCTCGCAATCACTGATGGAAATCCCTGACCAAAAACAGACTGTGTGTAAGCGGCCTTAGGCCAATCGTTCATACATGCTTGTTAGCATGGTTAGCTGTGCAACCATGTAAAGAATTTGAAGACACCATCGTTGTCAGTACCTGTCATAGCATTCTTATACTATGTCTTCCTCCTTATTTTGCCTGCAACTGCTCTAAAGCCTTCAATGACCAACCTTGCTTGTTATACTGGTGTGCGACTTGTCTTCCTGGTATTTCGTGGTCTCCACATTCAGAGATGTACTGAGGCCTTCTAACTAATTCAAAATGCAACAAGATCCATGACAAATAATGTCACCTGACGTATGGTACCTGGAAGATGATTATAATCTGCTGTAGTTGGTATTGAACAGTGCTCTTTACTCCAATCCATCTCAACCATGAATATGTCATGAAGCTCCTTGATGACTTCATATATGTACAGTGCTATGTACTGCATGGCAAGACATACAGTATCTCAAAGTCAGCAAGGGTTTCTAAATTTAGACTCAATTTAACACAATCATTGTGACATTAAAGTTAGATTTAAATCCAGACATGTCTCATGCCATCATTTTATAAATAATTACAGTTCTGTTGACTCTCTTGTATAAAGTTTACATGGAAGGTTCGTTGCACCCTTGCTCTTGTTTAGAGCATTTATAACCACCAAGGAGATGTTGACATATGGCTACAGTGCTTTAGAGCATCAGATATCTACTACATGGGAACATAATAAACATCAGAATAAAGACAGGATTGTGCAAGCATCTTGAATTGACCTCCTTGGCAGCTGGCATCCATCATGGCTCCATGGCGCTAATGTAGTCAGTTATATAAATGCATGGTTTCATTGCCACATTTATATATATATATATATATATACACACACATGATGATGTGTAACCCTACTATACAGAAGTCCTTCTCACCTACAAGCACTATTTCAAAGGTTTGCTACAGCATTGTCATATATATATTATCCTTCCTACTGTATACTCGGAGCAGGTGGTAGGTGATGGAATACAAAATAGGACAACCACCAAAGATTTAAATAATTTTCATGGTCTATAAAAAAAAAGGCAACTGTAGTTGAAAGGGTAGGGTCACATCTCCGGCAAAAAAAGGCTGAACAATGGCATTTATGCTAGAAACCCACCAGATACCTGTTAGATCCTGTTATACTGTACTCAATGGGACCACATGGTGCTCGGTCGTATCTCGATATGCCTGATATGGTAAACTCTGGTAGTGTGCTCCTCTGCCCAAACAGACTACCGGAGTTTGTGCAGAAGATATAAACATAGCCTCAGATACAACTATGCAGGCATGAGTTTATCTGTCATTGTATTCAAGAGCAACCAATATATATATATACAAGTGCCTGCCAGATAGGTGTCTAAACAATTCTCTGATCTGTTTTGCAGATACAGCTGTAAGAAGGCACTTACCTATCACTGACTTACAGTTAAAGTCAATGGGAGGCTGATCCGTTTTCAATTGCACCATTTTGTGTCAGTGAAAACGGATCCATCCCCATTGACTTACATTGTAAGTCAGGACGAATCCGTTTGCAAGCAGCGTTTTGGTGTCCGCCTCCATAGGCTGAACGGAGGCAAACTGATGCATTCTGAAAGGATCCTTATCCATTCAGAATGCATTGGGGCTGAACTGATCCGTTTTGGGCCACTTGTGTGAGCCCTCGAAACGGATCTCACAAGCGGACCCAGAAACGGCAGTGTGACTGTAGCCTTAAACTGTTCCGGCTTCCTGAAGCTGTTTTGGAAGTCAAAACCAGAAGTGAATTAAAAAAAGAGGAGAGGTACGGTATTTGTCCTCTATACTTTCTCCCCATTCATGATCCACTCCTGATTTTGGTTTTCAGAACTGCATCAGGAAACCTGAATGTCTAGCCATACCCTCAATCTTTTCTTGACATTGTTGGAGCTCTGCATTTTCAAAGAGAAATTCTGTAAAATAATGTTTGATGCCATAGATGAAGATAACAATATGACATTGATGAAGTCTGTTATAGGAAAGTAGCCTTTAATTTTTTTCGGGCTGGGCATATACTGGATATGTAGTGAATGGGGAGAGGGGAGAAAACTACTGTCAGATACCTCTGTGGTGTGGATTATCTCCTGACAACAAAAGGGTTAGTCAGTTGAAATCCAGTGTGCCCAATCCTTATCTCCCCACCATCAGCCATTAAGGGAAAGTCAGAAGGGATCATACAATTTAGACGATTAGCTGAATTTGTCAATGTAAATATTTATATTATATTTACTGTGTGATATTGCATGTATTATATTCTACCATTAATATTATATGTAAGTTTTTTTAAATGTAGGTAGAAAAATTTGAATTTTGTGTTGTCAATTTTGTCCCCAAATAACAGTGGAAAAGAAAATATTCCTACAAAATGGTACCAATACAAATGCATTTGAATAACAGTAAAAAAAAGATTCATGAACATTCATTTAGGTAACCTATTGCTGTCAAACCACGTGTACTGAAAAATACTGAACTGTGTCTGGTCATTAAAAAGGGAAAAATATTGTTTTGATACACAGGTTAAATTTGCATGTATAAAGATCAATCGAACTAAGGCCTTTAAAGGGAACCTGTCACCGGTATTTTCGGTATAGAGCTGAGGACATGGGTTGCTAGATGGCCGCCAGCACATCCGCAATACCCAGTCCCCATAGCTCTGTGTGCTTTTATTGTGTATAAAAACCGATTTGATACATATGCAAATTAACCTGAGAAGAGTCAGAGCTTGAAAATATGACTCTTCTCTGTTAAGTTTTTTACACAATAAAAGCACACAGAGCTATGGGGACTGGGTATTGCGGATGTGCTAGTGGCCATCTAGCAACCCATGTCCTCAGCTCTATACACAAAATCCTGGTGACAGGTTCCCTTTAAGCATGGCATTGTAAAACGTGGTACAAGTATATTCTCTAGTTTCCTGATTACTGTATTATAGTTTACCACATCAGCTTATTTAAGAGTGTAGTAACAGTAATCCTAAGCATTGTGAGTAAATTGAGAAAAAGATTATCTTTCAAATCACTGTTGATTTTTTTTATATTCATGTCCTCACAGTTATAACCAAAGGGTGTAGTCAGATATTGCAGTTGAGGTACAGTTAAAAAACTCATCAATGCCACATCTAAAAAAGCATGTGGTTTTCCCACTATTTAATATGGTTTTCCATATGGCAATTGACCACATAGTTTTTGTAGATGATACAAAAAACTATTCTCTATGTAGGAAGAAATCTATTTGTGGGGGTTTCTGGATTTAAATATTTGAATAGAAATGAGCGTACTTCTTCAAATTAGTTTCAGGTCCCATTCTAACAAATCTGCCATAAAATGGTTTATGGTAGTCATTGTATCTTTTTCTCTTGTCTTGCTCTCTTTTTTAATTTTTTTCAAATTTTTTCTCTCTCCATCCAGCATCTTTGGGCCAGCAATAAATAGCCACTCTCAGCAATAGCAGATGTATTCATTGTCATCTGCATGGAAGAGGGCCACATTTTTTTGCAGACAGCTGGCCAGAAGTACTTCTTGTCATAGAGAAGAATAAAATTTAAATAAAGACCCGGAACTGTGTAACAGTTTAAAAATGAGGCACTTTTTACAAACAGCTGTCCAGAAGTACTAATGCCATAAAGAAGAATACAATTTGGGTGAAGGTGCAGAACTGCGCAACATTTTAAAAATGAGATAATTTTTACAGACAGCTGGCAGGAAATACTACTAATATAGAGAAGAATAAAATTTGGGTGAAGGTATTGAATTATGCAACTTTTCTAACAGGAGATAATTATTACAGACAGCTAGCCAAAAGCACCAATGTCACACAGCAGAATTAAATTTGTGTGATGACACCATCTGCCTTGCTGAATACCTCTCTGACAGTGGAGTACACTGGAGGCTGGATAAGACAGTACAGTGATTGCAAACTGGGCCAGTTCAAGCCACAGTTTCATTCTGCCACCCCAGAAGTCCATGGGGTTAGGGAACAGGGTATGCGAAAAAGAAAATGCACAGTCCTGGTTGTTTAGGCAGTCATACCCATTTGTTTATTTGTATTACATTGGCTCAGCAGTTGAAAAAATGTTCTATCATGTAGCAAATTGAACTGACTACTTGTTGTAGCAGAGACAACAGGAGATTGGTGACTGATTTGGAGAACTAGACAATTTTTATGGATATCTGGCCTGAAATTGTTTAGTAATGCCATAGAACAGAAATAAATTTGGGCAAAGTTGCCGAAGTTTACAAATTTTAGAAAACAAGACAATTTTTATAAATAGCTGGCCTTCTGAATTAAATTTTCATGAGGGCACAGAACAACCTGACAATTACCACAACTAAGTGGTGCAGCAGCATCTATACATCTAGCAACTTGTCCATTTGAGGGTTAAGGTCACACACAAGCTCAATGATCGTCACAAATAGTTTTTTCATGGCCACACATTCCATTATGGATGTTTCACAATGGAGCGGAGGACAAGGAGGAGTAGGAGTCTGAGCAGGAGAAGAAGTAACCGATGATGATGTAAGACAAGGATACTGTACTGCTTGGATATGTGGCCTGGCTGCCACATAGAAAACTGGGAGAAGGAGGACAGACTTTCTCTAAATACTGGTAGTTCTACATATTCCCACTGGATCCAGTGATGCTACCTCATGTGCTGTAATAGAGTCATGGTTATCTATGTATGTGTTCAAATGCCCATAGCTTATTTTCTTCCTGCAGATCTTGCACCCAGCAGTGTTTTTTTGTGCCATCCTTGTGGAGAAAAACTGCAGTACGGGACATACACAGAGCTAGCAACAGCTGCGCGTGGGCTAGGTCTGGCATGTTTTGAGACTGCACCCACAGTGTCAGTGCCATCACCAGTTCCTAAGCTGGCCACAATAGAATCAGATCTGGCCCTGGCAGGTTTTTTTTGGGAGGCTCTTCTACTCTGATGTCACCTCCTCCTCAGCACCCTGATCCAGTTCCCAGGTCCTGTCCACCATACAATCATCATCCTAGTCCTCACCCTCCCCGCCACTTTTATTAGACTGCAATATGTCATTGTGGGCTATATGGCCCTCCTCCTGATTCTTTCCTCTGTATTTGCCTGATTGACACTGTCACCATGGCTACCACTGCCCTTACCGACAATATGTGTCTATAGCACATGGGGTGTTGTTTGCTCTTCTCAGGAAAAATTAAGGCACCCCACTAGGATGAACCAATAAAGACAGAAATGAAACAAGTTAAAGGCTTCTCTGATTCCGCAAGAAGGAGGAGCAGGAAGAGTGCACTGAGCCCTACCTCAAAGCACAGTGTCAGGCTCAGAGTTGACATCAACATAATCCTGCTATGACTGAGAGGATGAGTGAGTCATCCAGTCCACAATGGTATTCTCTTTTTCCTCAATAATAGTATGGTGCCTATCAGAAGCCGTGGAGAACTGTTGCCTACTGCTTCATCTACTACTGGTCGGATGTGTGGTGCTGACTGTACTGCAACTGCTGTTTGTACTACTGCAGCCTCCCACATTCTTACTCGCAGATGATAAGGAATGGGTCTTTTGTTTCACACTGTTGTTTACTAGACATTTTATTCTGAGGCCTATTTATGCAATAAAGTCAAAGGTTTGGTACACTGATTATTAAACAGTGTCACAAACCTGCGGGTGTGAACCCACTGTGCCGCGTGTCCTACCTCCTCTAAGGGCGTTGTCTAAGTGAACCCCTCAATCTTCATAGTACCCCTGATGGTGGGGATAGACTTTACCAAGGGGAACACAAGGTCGCTACCTCTTGAGGAGGATAGGCACACGAAGCAGCTGGTCCAGGTGGACCAGGAGGTACCTGAGGAAAAGACACCAGAGGTACAGGCGTTGTCAGCAGGCCGAGTAGTTACCAGGAGCAACAGTGCAGGACCGAAGGATGAGTCAGAGGTCAAGTCAGACAGGCAATAGGTCAGGGCAGGCGGCACAGGTATAGGTCAGGCAATCTGGGTCGGCAACAGGAGAGTCAATACAAGAAGGCAGGGATCAAACAGGTAGCAGAGTCCAGGAACACAAGCACGGGTCAGATACACAGGAGCATAAGCGGATATCAGGAACCTTAGCAGGACACAAGGACCTTGACACTGAGGCATCTGGGAAGGGGGCTAAGCCACTTATATATGTGCAGTAGGGCTAGGATTGTTTGGTGAGGTCACATGATCCAACCCATAAAACACAGGAAGTGACTCGCGCCGGCCCTTAAGGTAAAGTTGCAGGAAACAAGCAGCTAGCATGCTGTGGCCAGGGCTGAAACAAAACACTGCTCACTGTTCACTGCTGAACATGGTGCCTGGGACCACGGCGGTAAGCAGAGGAACAGTGGTGCACAGCAGTCACTGTTACAGTATCCCCCCCATTATGCCCCCGCTTCTTGAGTCCACGACAAGACAGAAACCTTTTTATCAAGTTTGGAGCATGAATGTTCTCTTCTGGTTCCCAAGACCTCTCCTCAGGACCAAAGCCCTTCCAGTCCACAAGATAGTAGCTCTTTTTGCCATGCTTCTTGATGTCCGGAATGTCTTTGACCTCAAATATCTTGTCAGAATCTTCAGATACCGGAGTTGGAGTAGAAGGAGCAGTCGAGAAGCGATTAAGAACTAATGGTTTTAGTAAGGACACGTGGAAGGCATTAGGAATACACAGAGAGAGAGAGGCAGACGTAACTTATATGTCACGGCGTTGATCCTCCTTAAATACTTCAAAGGGTCCAAGGAACCTAGGAGAAAACTTGAAACTGGGAACCCTTAAGCGGATGTTTTTAGAGGAGAGCCATACCTTATCTCCAGATGAGAACTGAGACGGTTTACTTCTTCTCTTGTCTGTATTCATTTTCATGTGAGTCACTGCTTTGCAGTCCTTGGTGTCACAGCAAATCTTAAAAAAATCCCTAAAAGAGTAATCTACAGAAGATGAAGGAACATGGAGAGGAGTATGAGGGTGTTGTCCATAAACGACAAAGAATGGAGAGGATCCAGTAGACTCACTAGAGTGGTTGTTATAGGAGAATTCTGCCCAAGGTAGCAATTGTACCCAGTTGTCGTGTTGGGCTGAAACAAAATGCCGGAGATAGTTCTCTAATATTTGATTGACCCGGTCTACTTGCCCTTTGATCTGGGGATGATAACCAGAAGAGAAGTCCAGCTCAATTTCGAGCAGCCGGCAAAGTGCTCTCCAGAGCTTAGAGGTAAACTGGACTCCGCGATCGGAAACAATATGCCAAGGTAGACCATGCAAGTGGAATATGTGTTAGCAAGTTCAGCAGCCAAAAGCAGTCCAGCTAAAGGAACGAAGTGCACCATTGAGGGACAACTTGTTGGACATCGAGGTCTCCAGTGATGTCTTCCCTCCCTTACATGTGTTGTATGTTTGGTGTGGGTTTATGTTCAGGGTTTGTTGTACGTCTTGTTTGTTGTTACATGTCTGCGATGTTGTTGGTGTTTGTGGTGGCTGGCTGCATTCCTTGTGGAACTGGCTCTGGTGTATGCTGCTGGGGGATGCATGCTGGCAGGGACTTGGTGTGAGCCGTTTCTGAGTGTGGACGCAGTGATCAGTGCGGTCTCTCCTGGCTGTTCGTTTGCTGGCTGCCTGGTTTATAGGTGGTTCCGGGGGCTGGCAGAAGTCTTGGGGAGACTCGCTTGCACTGACACTGATTCTGCAATTATTTTTTTCCCTTCCCCATCCCTGTTTTTGGGTTCATCACTAGCTTTCCTTTTCTGTTGGGGGGCTTTAAGGGGTGGGAGTGTCACGGTTATATTAGTGTTTGACCGTGACGCGGTTGCCGTGCAGACTCGTTTCTTGTGGCAACGTCTAGTTTGTGGTTTGCACGTGCACTTCCCTTTAATATCCTGACTTTGTTAGATCAGGGTATGGTCTCTTCTAGCTATTTAGCCTTTGCTTATAGCTTGGAGGTGAGTGGTGCTCTAGCCTTACATGTGTTGTATGTTTGGTGTGGATTTATGTTCAGGGTCGTCTTATTTGTTGTTAAATGTCTGGGATGTTGTTGGTGTTTATCCCTGCATGTGTGCAAGATGTTTCCCTGTGTGTGTTGTCCCTCCGGAAGGGGGTTGGTTTCCCGGAGGGGTGAACAATTTTCCTAGGATTTACAGTTGCTGGAGTCCTGGTTTTTGTGTCAGTACGGACCGCATCCAGAAGGTGTTTGGATGGCAGCGCATCTGTTTGGGTTCCAGGTTACTTCAGCCATGTTCTTCTTTGGTGTCTTCCAGCAGCTGCGGCAGGTAAGTGACCAGATTTACTGTTGTTGTTGGTTCAGTTGTCTCTGGCCGCTGGTTACTTACCTGTCATTTCCTTGGTGCTGTTGTCCTTTGTTGCTAGGCCTGTGGGAGACTCTGGTTCATCCATATCGTGGATGAACCAGTTGGTCTCTTGTCCTTTTCTCCTTACCTCAGGGTAATTAAGGGATTTCAGGGTTCTGAGGTTCTGGTGTATGAACCCTCCTACCATCAGTGTCGGCTCATACAGATAGGAGATAAGGGCAAGATTTAAGGATGCTTTAGGAGGTTACCTGCTCCCTGATCCCAGCATCCAGGCTTAGTTGCTACCTTATATCTATGACATTGTACAGTGGGGGGTTTTCCCCACTCCCCATCGTGACAACCGGCTGGTGAAGAATATTTCCGGATAAACCCCTTCTCAAAATTTTCCTTAATGTACTCAGATATCGCTTGGGTCTCAGGAAGTGAGAGGGGGTACACGCGACCACGAGGAGGAGTGGCACCAGGCATAAGGTCATTTGGACAATTGGATGAATGGGGAGGAGGCAGGGTCTCCTCTTTCTTGCTGAAAACATCAGCAAAACTGGCGTACTGCTGTGGGAGTCCAGGCAAATCTACCGGTACAGGAGGCGAGGAAGCAGGTCAGACATCCGATAAACAGGTGAAATGACAGAATTATCCCCAATGTAGAATCTGACCAGAGTTCCAGTCCTGAACTGGAGAATGCTGACGCAGCCAGGGAAGACCAAGGATGACCAGATTCACGGTACCTGGCAGCACATAAAAGGAAATCATCTCCGAATGTCAGAAAGCATGAGTGTTAACTCTACTACATCGGTAGATGAGGAACTCGTAGAGCTGATGCAGTGGTGGACGTGCGGCCGGGCTCTTCAAAGACCAGCCGGAAGGTAGCCAGGAAAGACTGCAGATTAATGGTCTCTGGACCTCCATGTTCGCAAATAGGATTTGCCCATGCAAGTGCCTCATCAGACAGCAGGGACACAATGAAGGCAACCTTGGACCGCTCAGTGGGAAACTTCTGCCCATGCAACTCAAAGTGGATCAGGCACTGGTTCAGGAATCCATGACAGGTTTTTGGATTTCCTCTATAGCGTGATCGCAGCAGGAGTTGCACACCGGTGGCGCACAAATCCGGATTTACCGGTGTGGGAATTGCAGGAGTAGCAGTGACTGGCGACCCTGCAGTAGATGGAGAAGAGGTGGCATCCAGACGAGCAGCAACATTTTGCATGAACTGCATCATGACATCCTGACGTTTGCTCTGGCGCCTCACTTCATGTAATAATTCCTGAATGACAGGCTTGGAGTGACCAGCAGGGTTCATGGCCTCAGTGTACTGTCACGGATCAGCGGGTGTGAACCCACTGTGCCACTGACTGGCTATACTCTGGAGTGGTGTGTCTAAGCAACTACCTGATTTTCACTAGAGCCTCAGATGGTGAGGATAGACTTGAGCTGTTAGGGTAGTTGCCAGGAGCTACTACAGAGCAATCCCTGAGCCAGTGGCAGCTGGTCTAGGCAGACCAGGAGGTACCTGAGTAGGTACCAGAAGTACAAGCGTAGTCAGGCAGGCAAAGTTGTTACCAGGAGCAACAGTGCAGGACCGAAGGATCAGGCAGAGGCGTAGTCAGACAGGCAAAAGGTCAAGGCAGGCGGCACAGGTACAGATCAGACAATCCGGGTCAGCAACAGGCGAGACAAAACAAGCAGGCAGGGATCAGACGATAAGCAGAGTGCAGGGACGAAGTATAGATCAGGAGCACACGAGAGTATCAGGAACCAGTAAACTCAAGAACCTTGACACTGAGGCACCTAGGAAGGGGCTTAAATAGCCACTTAAATACCTGTAGGAGAGCCAGAGTTGGTCAGCGAGGTCACCTGACCTAACCAACACAGCCCCGAGAGTGATGCGCTCCGCCCTTAGAGCAGTGAACATGAAACCAGCCGAACTCATGCTGTGTCCTGGGCAGAGTGGAAGCTGTGGAGCGGAATCCTCAGAAGCACCAGCCGAGCGTGGCATCGGCGACTGCGACAACAAGCGGGGGAACAGCGGCATACAGCAGCCGCTGTTACACTATGAACACATAGTACACTGGTATTCACAGTTTACAATGGTATACTGATGCAGTAAAATGCGTTGAATTAAACTGCTATATTGACGCAGTAAAATGAGCTAAATTAAACTCGCATATTGATGCAGGAAAATGCGTTGAATTAAATGTCACCTATTAAAACATAACCTTTAATCAATATATGTAAATCAGATAAAACCGAAGTAACAGAATTCAGATAAATGCCAAATGGATTGAATCAGTAGCACATCCTATGTATCAAAAAGTGGCAAAAAAACTGGTCAGTTACCCACACCCAACTGGAGGATCAAGATTCTTATGATGTGGCGCCCTGGTACTATGTTCATAATGAGTGTAAAGTGTTGCACAACGTGCCAATATGTGGGCATAGGGGTATAATATTTTTTTATTTTATAATTCAGGTTTTGTGTTTCTTAAAAAATGTTAAAATTGTTCCGATAGTGAAAGGGTAAACATACATAGCTTGTATTTTCCATTTGTGTGAAGTCAGTATATTTCTTGGCAAAAATGGAAGGGGATTCCAACAGATGAAGGTAGGAAACTTTCTTGTTTTCGCTTTGATGGGGTCAGTCCACTTTATTGGAAATTAATGCACGGACCTCTCTCACAAACCATAAATACAGCTGTGTTAAAAGCAACCTATGTCAGCACATTCAGATTGCTGATCAAAGGTAAAGACAGGCCATTCCTTATAACGAATGTAAAAAAGTACAGATTACAAAACCAAGAACGCAAAACCCAATTCACTCAAACCACTTGATGATGATTCTAACCTAAAGATAGAAGTACGGTATAAATCCTTGCTATTTAAGAATTACACTTTTCAGTTCCTCTTTCATAAGTAGTAGCCCAAGAGCTACAACAATGCAGTCAATATAAAGTAATATTTTCTCAGTATACACTAAGTTACGTACAAAGCACCTGGCCTTACCTGCTTTATATTATATTTTGATCTTAAACAGAGTGTCTCTAGGTCAAGCTTGTCATAAATCAGGATTTTATTTTATTTTATTTCAGCTTGTACAGTAAGGATTTTCAGTTTGTGGGCTACATTCACTCGTGGTAAGGAGACCACAAGTCACACAGAATCCTTCATATTTTGCATGCATTTAGACAGATGATATTTATAGAGACACCTCTTGTGGGCTACTGGATATTAGATGCTATGTATGGTACACCTTAGGAAAATTTTTTATCCCCTCAAAACATCTAAAGTAAAAAAATTAAGCAACTTTGCATTAAGTCCTAGTTAAACATTTCCTATTCAATGTCATTCTGCAGTCTTGCAGTCATATACTTTAATTTGTCATAAATTTGGCAAGTTAGCTAGAAGTAAAAAAAAACAAAACAAAAAAACAACAACAAAAAAAAAAACAGAAAGAAACAAAGAAAGGAGAGTGACTGCAGGGCTATGTCTGTTACCATGGAAACACATTGTCTGTATCAGAGCTGTAAAAACAAAACAGATATTTTTGATTGACTATTGCATTTTTCATTTTATGTGCATTGATATGTACCTGTAGATTTTGAATACAGTAGGGATAGGTAAAATCTAAGGGTTATTACAGCCAATGAAAAAATGTATTGCATAAAAAACGCAATGTTGCAAAAATATGTTTGTTAACCCTTTTCTGAAAATCGGTAACCTGACTGCAATCTTTCTGCAATTGGTCCTGTATAATTATGCAACGCAGTGATCTGCTCTAATGTGTAGGGAAACCTGGATACAAGTTTTCAATTTCCCTTCAGCGCCCTCACAGGACAGTTTAAAGGGGTTGTCTCAGTTCAGCAAATGCCATTTACCATGTAGACAAAGTTAATACAAGACACTTACTAATGCATTGTGATTGTCCATATTGCCTCCTTTGCTGGCTTGACTCATTTTTTATCACATTATACACTGCTCATATCCAGGGGTTACGACCACCCTGCAATCCAGCAGTGGTGGTCGTGCTTGCACACTATAGGAAAAGGCACTAGCCTCTCTGGCGGCCGGGACCATGGGAGTGCATGTAGACACGCATGCGCAGCAGCTCCCATCCCAGACCACCTCATATCTGCGCTGCAGCGGGGGCCGTAACCATGGATACGATCAGTGTATAAGGTGCTGGGAAAATAATGCAAGCTAGAAAAGGAGGCAATATGGACAATCACAATACATTAGTAAGTGCCTTATAATAACTTTGTCTCCATGATAAATGCCATATACTGAAGTGAGACAACCCCTTTAACCATTACTGCCCATTGAAGTCAATTAATAACAAACTGGAGATGCTCTTTGCAGCTACTCTGCTTTAACTCGTTAACTCAGAATTCCCTATTAGGGTACAACCACACAGAGTAGTCATTCTACACCAATTACCTAAATAGGACTGCACTATTTGGTCAGTGCTGCGAGGCACCCACAAAACGGTGTGACCATTAACAATGCAGGCTGACTAATCGGTGCAGTCCTAATTAGTTACCTGGAGTCTGCTGCCACTTGTACAGCCACAGAGTACTTGATTGCAACTTGGCTTCATTGCAACGGTAACACGACTGGGCCGCATGACTGTACTATTAGGACATTTGAAAATGGATGCTCTCAATAAGGCAAACATATTTGCAGATATCTTATTTGATCAGTTGTGTTGGCCAATCCCACTTTTTTCTTGCTGTATTGCAACATCTTAACAGTTAAATGGATAGTCTACTTATAGATATCTACTTTGTAATGATTCTCTCAAGTTATAAGTGCAGTACCCGCACTGCAAGTGTTGATGTCACTGTGTTCTGTGCACAGTGTGTCCCTCAGGATGTATATGGAGACAGCTAGAGGTTCCTAGCTGCGGTTGCTAGGCAGGGCTAGAACCACCCCTACATCTCTAGGAGGAAGTGAGTCAGTCTAGTGTGAGTTGTTGATGTGTGGCACACTTCAAGTAGCCACTTCAACACCATAGATTTGGGTGCTAACTGGCCACAATCAGCTTTATTATCGATGTCACAGCAGTGTACCTTTAAACACAGTAAAAAACAAAATCCTCACCCATCTGGCCACTAACTACACAGTAGTTATCCTCACTAGCAGGAATTGGGTTTATCACCCAGCTCCCCAAAACACAAATTATAGTGCATGCCACACAGAGGCCTGCCTCTCACAGGCCTTGGCACAGCTTGCTTCTTCCCCAGACTGTAAGCAATGCTAAAAGAGTTCAGCTCAAAACAGCATAGCAGATACACAGGAAGGGAGAACCCTATCTTCCCAGACTTTCTTGCTCTCACCCAGCTTTTTTTGGGTGAGATACGCCATTTTAATGGTTGTCATATGGCCTTCTGGCAGCACCTCTGCCAATATATATATACAGGTGAAACTCGAAAAATTAGAATATCGTGCAAAGTTCATTTATTTCAGTAATGCAACTTAAAAGGTGAAACTAACATATGAGATAGACTCATTACATGCAAAGCGAGATATTTCAAGCCTTTATTTGTTATAATTTGTATGATTGTAGCTTACAGCTTATGAAACCCCAAAGTCACAATTTTGAGGTACCCTTTGCTCAGGGTGTATGGATTAATTAGCTGACTAGAGTGTGAAACTTTGAGCCTAGAATATTGAACCTTTTCACAATATTCTAATTGTAAGCTGCATTAATGCAATTGCTTTTAATTTGCATTACTGAAATAAATGGACTTTTGCACGATAGTCAAATTTTTCGAGTTTCACCTGTGTGTGTGTGTGTATATATATATATATATATATATATATATACATACAAACGTTTGGGCACCTCTGGTCAAAATGACTATTACTGTGAACAGTTAAGTAAGTTAAAGATGAAATGATTTCCAAAAGGGATACATCTTTAATTATTTTCATCTTACATTTTCAAAATAAGAAAAAAGAAAAAGGGCCCGATGCAAAACTTTGGGCACCCTGCATGCTTAGTACCTAGTAGCACCCCCTTTGGAAAGTATAAAAGCTTGTAAACACTTTTTGTTTTTCAATTCTTGTTTGAGGGATTTTCATCCATTCTTCCTTTCAAAAGTTTTCCAGTTATGTGAGATGGACTCACAATGGTCTTGCATACACTACCTGGGTTGCATGCACTGCTCTATTGAGGTCTATCAACAGATTTGAAATTAGTGTTGATCACGAATATTCAAATTGCAAATTTTTATTGCGAATTTTGGCACTTTGAGAATACGCGAATATTCAGAATATAGTGCTATATATATATATATATATATATATATATTTTTTATCAGTACATATGATCCCTCCCTGTTTCTAGCTTGTGGGCCAATGAGAAGGCTGCAATATATTTGACTTTAGGAGTAGCATTGATTGCGAATTTTTGTAATGCTAATTTTCGTAATGAGAATCAATGAGATCGTGAAAACTCAGATCCGATGGTATATTCTAACCCCCAGCCGTTCCCATGGTGATGGGGACGCTTGTCGTAGAGGAGTATGACAAAGTGAAACAACTGTACAGATAAAATAAAAAAAATAAAAAAGACTAATATTCTAAAAAACTAATATATTTGTTTTTTAGAATATTCACAATGTTCAAAAACAAGAATATATAGCAATATAGGGAATATTCTGAAAAAAAAGGAATATAGAGCAATTAAGCTAATATAGTGCTATGATTTTCTTTGTCTAATAGTTGTAATTTTTTTCTCATCTGAAGTTCAGATTGGAAAAAAATTACAACTATTAAAAAAAAATGATTCTAGCACTAAATTGTTCTACATTCGTATTTTTTTTTTATATTCGCTATATTGCTATATATTCTTGTTTTAGAAGATTACGAATAACATAGTAACATAGTACATAAGGCCAAAAAAAGACATCTGTCCATCCAGTTCGGCCTGTTATCCTGCAAGTTGATCCAGAGGAAGGAAAAAAAAAAAAAACCCTGTGAGGTAGAAGCCAATTTTCCCCACTTTAGGGGAATAAAAAATTCCTTCCCGACTCCAATCAGGCAATCAGAATAACTCCCTGGATCAATGATCTCTCTCTAGTAGCTATAGCCTGTAATATTATTACTCTCCAGAAATACATCCAGGCCCCTCTTGAATTCCGTTATTGTACTCACCATCACCACCTCCTCAGGCAGAGAGTTCCATAGTCTCACTGCTCTTACCGTAAAGAATCCTTTTCTATGTTTGTGTACAAACCTTCTTTCCTCCAGACGCAGAGGATGTCCCCTCGTCACAGTCAGTCCTGGGGATAAATAGCTGATGGGATAGATCTCTGTACTGACCCCTAATATATTTATACATATTAATTAGATCTCCCTTCAGTCGTCTTTTTTCTAAAGTGAATAGCCCTAATTTTGATAATCTTTCAGGGTACTGTAGTTGCCCCATTCCAGTTATTACTTTAGATGCCCTCCTCTGGACCTTCTCCAGCTCTGCTATGTCTGCCTTGTTTACAGGAGCCCAGAACTGTACACAGTACTCCATGTGTGGTCTGACTAGCGATTTGTAAAGTGGTAGGACTATGTTCTTATCACGGGAATCTATGCCCCTTCTGATGCAACCCATTATCTTATTGGCCTTGGCAGCAGCTGCCTGACACTGTTTTTTGCAGCTTAGTTTGCTGTTTATTAAAATTCCTAGATCCTTTTCCATGTCAGTGCTACCCAGTGTTTTACCATTTAGTATGTACTGGTGACTTGCATTTTTCCTTCCCATGTGCATAACTTTACATTTATCAGTGTTAAACCTCATCTGCCACTTATTTGCCCAAGCCTCCAATCTGTCCAGATCCCTCTGTAGTAGTATACTGTCCTCATCAGTGTAAATTACTTTACACAGTTTAGTGTCATCTGCGAAAATTGATACTTTACTATGCAAGCCTTCTACAAGATCATTAATAAATATATTGAAGAGAATAGGGCCCAATACTGACCTTGAGGTACCCCACTAGTGACAGTGACCCAATCTGAGTGTGTACCGTTAATAACCACCCACTGTTTTCTATCACTGAGCCAGTTACTTACCCACATACAGACGTTTTCTCCCAGTCCGAGCATTCTCATTTTATATACTAACCTTTTATGTGGTACAGTGTCAAATGCTTTGGAGAAGTCCAGATATACAACATCCATTGATTCGCCGCTGTCAAATCTAGAACTTACCTCCTCATAGAAACTGATTAAACTAGTTTGACATGACCGATCCCTCACGAAGCCATGCTGATATGGCGTTATTTGCTTATTTCCGTTGAGATGCTCTAATATAGCATCCCTCAGAAAACCTTCAAACAGTTTACCCACAACAGATGTTAAACTTACCGGCCTATAGTTTCCAGGCTCTGTTTTTGGACCCTTTTTGAATATTGGCACCACATTTGCCATGCTCCAATCCTGTGGGACATTCCCTGTCAGTATAGAGTCTGCAAATATCAGAAATAAGGGTCTGGCTATGACATTACTTAATTCCTTTAGGATACGGGGGTGTATGCCATCCGGTCCTGGTGATTTGTTTATTTTAATCTTTTTAAGTCGCTGATGTACTTCTTCCTGGGTCAGACAGGACACTTTTAATGGGGAATTTATTTTTGCATTCTGCATGTCATCTGACAGTTTATTTTCCTCAGTGAATACATTGGAGAAAAAAATATTTAACTGCTTTGCTTTCTCCTCGCTCTCTGCGACTTCCCCCTCATTACTCTTTAAAGGGCCGACACCTTCAGATTTATACTTTTTAACATTTTATATAATTGAAGAACATTTTAGGGTTAGTTTTACTCTCTTTGGCAATTAATTTCTCGGTCTCTAGTTTGGCCGCTTTTATTTGTTTTTTACATGTTCTATTTTTTTCTTTATAGTTTTTCAGTGCTTCCGTGCTACCCTCCTGTTTTAGTGTTTTATATGCTTTCTTTTTGTCATTTATTGCTTTCTTTACAGTTCTGTTTATCCACATTGGTTTCTTTACATACATACGGTATGTATTCGAAAAAAGAAATATATAGCATTATATTGAATATATTCGTCTTTTTTTCCATCTGAAGTCATGATTCCTCCCTCCTTAAGTACCTTAAGCAGGGAGGAATCATGACTTCAAATGGAAAAAAAAGTTTTCGAATATTCGTAATATTCTAAAACAAGAATATATAGCAATATAGTGAATATTCGAAAAAAACAAAACCAATGTAGAACTATTTAGCTAATATAGTGCTATAATGTTTTTTTTTTTAATAGTTATAATTTTTTTCCAATCTGGACTTCAGTGGAGAAAAAAATTACAACTATTAGACAAAGAAGATTATAGCACTATATTAGCTAAATTGCTCTATATTAGTTTTTTTCCGAATATTCGCTATATTGCTATATATTCATGTTTTTGAATATTACGAATATTCTAAAAATGAATATATTCATTTTCTAGAATATTCGTCTTTTAAAAAAAAAATTGTACAGTTGTTCCACTTTGGCATACTCCTCCCTGACAACCGTCCCTGTCACTAGAGATGTCCCGAACTATTCACCGGCGAACAGTTCCCGGCGAACATTGCTTTTTCGCGTTTGCCACGGCGGGCAAACATATGCGATGTTCGGTCCGCCCCCTATTCGTCATCATTAAGCAAACTTTGACCCTGTACCTCACAGTCAGCAGACACATTCCAGCCAATCAGCAGCATACCCTCCCACCTCCTGGACAGCATCCATTTTAGATTAATTCGGAAGCTGCAGTCTTAGTGAGAGGAGGGACAGTGTAGCTGCTGCTAATTTAATAGGGAAATCGATAGCTAGGCCAGTGTATTCAGTGTCCACTCCAGTCCTGAAAGACTCATCTGATCTCTGCTGTAAGGACAGCCCTCCAAAAAGCCCTTTTAGGGCTAGTACATCAGTCTGCTTTTGTTTTCCTCTGTAATCTAATTGCAGTTGCCTGCCAGCGTGTGTTTTAGGCTCACAGCGTATACTGTGCCCACTTGCCCAGTGCCACCACTCATATCTGGTGTCACAGTAGCTTGCATAAAAAAAAAACCAAAACTTTTTTGACTGTAATATAATTGCAGTTAGTTGCCTGCAAGCGTGTGTGTCAGGCCTACAGCGTGTACTGTGCCAACTGCTGCCAGTGTACAGTGCCACCAGTGCCACTCATATCTGGTGTCACAGTAGCTTGCATTTAAAAAAAAAACAATTTTGACTGTAATATAATAGCAGTTAGTTGTCTGCAAGCGTGTGTGTCAGGCCTACAGCGTCTACTCTGCCAACTTCTGCCAGTGTCACCAGTGCCACTTATATCTGGTGTCATAGTAGATTACATTTAAAAAAACAACAACAATTTTGACTGTAATATAATAGCAGTTAGTTGTCTGCAAGCGTGTGTGTCAGGCCTACAACGTCTACTCTGCCAATTACTGCCAGTGCACAGTGCCACTCATATCTGGTGTCACAATAGCTTCCACGCATAGTACAACTAAACTAATCTAAAAAAAATGACAGGCAGAGGCAGGCCACCCCGCAGGGGCCGTCGTGGTCGTGGTGCTGTGATTCCCTTTGGCCCTAGAATAATGCCCAGTGTTCAGAGGCCACGTACCCTAAACTCGAAAAGTTCTGAGGACATAGTTGACTGGCTAACACAGGACACCCAATCTTCTACAGCTTCCGCTGGGAACCTTGACACACCATCCTCCTCCAGCTTAGCTTCGGGCACCTCTCAAGTTACCACTCGCCCGCCTGCCGCCACCACCAACACTAGCACCACAGCTGCTTCACTTGATCTGTCAGAGGAGTTATTTACACATCAGTTGGAAGAAATGAGTGATGTGCAACCATTATTGCCAGAGGATGTAGATAACAGGGATATATCTCAGTCAGGCAGCATTACGCACATGGACGTACGGTGTGATAATGATGATGTTGTACCTGCTGCTGCTTCCTTTGCTGAGTTGTCAGATACAAGTGAAGCGGTTGATGATGACGATGTGTCCATGGATGTCACGTGGGTGCCCGCTCGAAGAGAAGAATAACAGGGGGAAAGTTCATATGGGGAGACAGAGAGGAGGAGGCGACGAGTTGGAAGCAGGGGGAGGTCATCGCAAGGAGCTAGTGGCACAGCCAGACAGCACGCCAATCAACGCATGCTGTTGCCACCACCAGAATGCCGTCATTGCAAAGCTCAGCAATGTGGCATTTTTTTGGTGTGTCTGCCTCTGATAACAGCGATGCCATTTGCAACCTATGACAAACGCCTATGGGATCAACACATGATGACGAGTACAAGCAGCACACAAGCTCAAAGCCACCTCCTCCTGGTCCAGCATCTTCAGCCACGTCAACCACTGCTGTTCTCCTTGCCCCCTCTCAACCATCCGCCACTCCGTCTCTCGCCTTGAGCAGTTCCTGCTCATCTGCCCACAGTCAGGTGTCTGTCAAGAAAAGGTTTGAGCGCAAGAAACCAATGTCACAGAGTCACCCCCTTGCCCGGCGTCTGACAGCTGGCTTGTCGGAACTCTTAGCCCGCCAGCTTTTACCATACAAGCTGGTGGAGTCTAAGGCCTTCAAAAAATTTGTAGCTATTGGGACACCGCAATGTAAGGTACCCGTCCAAAATTTCTTTTCACAAAAGGCAATCCCCAACCTGTACTCTATTGTGCAAAAGGAATTCATGGCATGTCTGGCACACAGTGTTGGTGCAAGGGTCCATCTGACCACTGATACCTGGTCTGCAAAGCGCGGTCAGGGCAGGTATATCACCTACACTGCACATTGGGTCAACCTGCTGACGGCTGCCAAGCATGGAATGCGTGGCTCTGCAGAGGAGTTGGTGACACCGCCATGACTTGCAGGCAGGCCTGCTGCCACCTGCTCTACTCCTCCTACTCCATCCTCTTCGCTAACCTCCTCGGCTGAGTCCTCTTCTGCTGCTGCGTCTTGATCCACATCAACTGCACCCCCCCCCAGCTCCCCAGGGGCTATTCCACATCCCGGATACGACAGTGTCACGCCGTCTTGGGGTTGACTTGCCTAAAAGTAGAGAGTCACACCGGACCAGCACTCCTGTACACGGCCATGGCGCACTTTTCAGATATTCAGCGGCTAAATAACATACCAGTGAGGCGCTTGATTTGCGACAGCCCGACATGTTGGAATTCAACACTCCTAATGTTCGACCGCCTACTCCAACAAGAAAAAGTTGTCAACGAGTATTTGTATGACCGGTGTGCTAGGACAGCCTCTGGGGAGCTGGGTATTTTTTTGCCATGTTACTAGATGCTCATGCGCAATGCCTGTAGGCTCATGCGTCCTTTTGAGGAGGTGACAAACTTAGTCAGTCGCACTGAAGGCACCATCAGCGACATCATCCCATTTGCTTTCTTCCTGGAGCGTGCCCTGCGAAGAGTGCTGGATCAGGCCGTAGATGAGCGTGAAGAGGAAGAGTTGTGGTCACCATCACCACCAGAAACATCCTTATCAGCATCGCTTGATGGACCTGCAGCAACGCTGGAAGAGGAGTCTTAGGAAGAGGTGTCAGAGGAGGAATGTGGCTTTGAGGAGGAGGAAGACCAACCACAGCAGGCAACCCAGGGTGCTCGTTGTCACCTATCTGGTACCCGTGGTGTTGTACTTGGCTGGGGGGAAGAACAGACCTTCAGTGAGATCAGTGAGGACGAGGAACGGGACATGAGTAGCTCGGCATCCAACCTTGTGCAAATGGGGTCTTTCATGCTGCCGTGCCTGTTGAGCGACCCTCGTATAAAAAGGCTGAAGGAGAACGACCTGTACTGGGTGGCCACGCTACTAGACCCCCGGTATAAACAGAAAGTGCATGAAATGTTACCGAATTACCGGAAGTCGGAAAGGATACAGCAGTTCCAAAATAAATTAAAAAGTATGCTTTACACAGCGTATAAGGTTGATGTCACAGCACAACGGGAATCTAACAGGGGAAGAGGTGAAAGTAATCCTCCTCCTACCACGACCACAAGAACAGGACACTTTACAGACGTGTTGTTGATGGAGGACTACGCATCGGCATAGCCCTTCGGGGTCCACCCTCAGAGAACAACTCGACCGACAGGTAGCAGACTACTTCGCCTTAACTGCAGATATCGACACTCTGAGGAGCAATGAACCCCTTGACTACTGGGTGTGCAGGCTTGACCTGTGGCCTGAGCTATCCCAATTTGCGATAGAACGTCTGGCCTGCCCCGCTTCAAGTGTCCTGTCAAAAAGGACCTTCAGTGCAGCAGGAGGTATTGTCACTGAGAAGAGAAGTCGCCTAGGTCAAAAAAGTCTAGATTACCTCACCTTTATTAAGATGAATGAGGCATGGATCCCGAAGGGACTGACAGTGGGCGATACATTTGACTAAAAAAGGCCTGATGAGATGAGCTGCCTTGGGCTAAAAATGGTCCACACGCTGCTGTATTTTATCTCTGCATGCCGGATGACTTGCGTGACTTTTCCGCCACCAACTAGGGTTCAAGCCGCAATGTTTTAGTGCACTTTCTGCCTGGAAAACAGCAGCGGCTGCAACAATACCAAATTTTTCAGGCATGTGTACATGCCTAATTTTTCTGGCCTCTGGTGGTGCACTGTGGCTGAAAAAACAAAACAAAAAAAAAAGGCACATGCATGTGTCAATTCCCCTTGGTGATCGTTACCTTGTTGTGGTGAAGGGGCCTGCGTATCACAATGAAGCGACCACCTCTATGAGTGAGTTGGCAATAGCAATGTTGGCACACCCCAGATGATAAGGTCATTGCTTCATTGTGAACAGACCAAAAGCGATTGGCTGGATAATTTTGCGTAGAAAAAACATTAATTTTCTTTGTGATCATCTAAGGTGATCATTAAAGCCTACTAGGCCAACAATGGGCCCACACTGCAGAATCATTGTTTTCTGGGTCACTTAACTGTCACTGAACTACCTCAGCACGACCATAGGCTTTGAAAAAACCCCATCGCCTGCAATCTCCTAAACGTGCGCACGAGCACAGTCGTCACTACACCAAGATTGACGCATAGAGGAATAAAATTTGTCATGAGTGTGTCAACTATTGACAACTGTTTGCGGTTGTCTAAAATCTATTCCATACACGTCCCCTGATAGGGGACGTAACAGGGATTAAACTGATAGGAATAGTACTACTTAACACACCACTCATATCTGGTGGCACAGTACATTGCAAGGCGTACGCGCAGTGCCCCAAATTGGAAGTAGCAGGACCAACCAAGCATCATTTTCCATCTCCCGGTCCCTAAAATCTATTCCATACATGTCCCCTGATAGGGGAGGTAACAGGGATTAAACTGATAGGAATAGCACTACTTAACATACCATTCATATTGGGATTGCACAGTACATTGCACGGAGCATGCGCAGTGCCCCAAATTGGAAGTAAGAGGACCGACCAAGCATCTTTTTCCATCTCCCGGTTCCTAAAATCTATTCCATACACGTAACAGGGATTAAACTGATAGGAATAGTACTACTTAAACACACCACTCATATCTGGTGGCACAGTACATTGCAAGCCGTACGCACAGTGTCCCAAATTGGAAGTAAGAGGACCGGCCAAGCATCTTTTTCCATCTCCCGGTTCCTAAAATCTATTCCATACACCGGCCCCTGGTAGGGGACAAAACAGAGATTAAACTGTTAAGAACAGATTTTTTTTTTATTTAAAAAAAAAAAGAGGACAGGCTCTGTGGAGCTGGGTATTTTTTGGCCGCGTTACTGAACGCTCATGCACAATGGCTGTAGGCTCATGCGTCCTTTTGCGGAGGTGACAAACCTGGTCAGTCAAACCCAAGGCAACATCATCGACCTTATCCCATATGCGTTTTTTCTGGAGCGTGCCCTACGAAGAGTGCTGGATCAGGCCGTAGATGAGCATGAAGAGGTCACCATCACCACCAGAAGCAGCCTTGTCGTCGTCGATTGCTGGACCTGCGGCAACGCAGAGAGAGGAGTCTGAAGAAGAGGAGTCAGAGGAGGAAGGTGGCTTTGAGGAGGTGGAAGACCAACCACAGCAGGCGTCCTAGGGGGCTTGTTGTCGTCACCTTTCAGGGACCCTTGGTGTTGTATGTGGCTGGGTGGAGGAAGAGACGTTCAATGACGTCAGTGAGGACAAGGAACGGGACATGGCTAGCTTGGTATCCAACCTTGTGCAAATGAGGAGTTTGCGGTTGTGCAAATGGACTGTTTGCGGTGCATTAAACGGGGAGTTTGGTCTGTCAGAGTTTGGCCTGTCACTGTAAAGCGGGCGTAACCCTTGCACTACCTGATCGATACAACGTCATACCTGATCGTATACACACACTGGATGTTTTAAAGCACGTTATTCCAAACAATTTAGGAATGTTAGGTGATTTATGCCCTTTATGGATTAAAACCCGACTCTGCGTCAACTAATTTTCCATGGGAGTTTTGCCATGGATCCCCCTCCGGCATGCCACAGTCCAGGTGTTAGTCCCCTTGAAACAACTTTTCCATCACTATTGTGGCCAGAAAGAGTCCCTGTGTGTTTTAAAATTAGCCTGCCTATTTAAGTCTATGGCGGTTCGCCCGGTTCGCTCGTTTGCGAACATTTGCAAAAATTCGCGTTCGCCGTTCGCGAATGGAAAATTTTATATTCGCGACATCTCTACTCACCGTGGGAACGCCTGGGGGTTAGAATATACCATCGGATCTGAGTTTTCACTATCTCATTGATTCTCATTACGAAAATTCGCATTACAAAAATTCTCATTGTGACAATTCGCATTCCGAAAATTCAGAATCAACACTACTTTTAACGAACATTCGAATTCGCGAATATTCAATGAATATTTTGCAAAATATTCAATGAATTTTCTACGAAATATTCAAGAAATATCGCGAATTCGAATATGACCCCTGCCGCTCATCACTAATGATGTTCAGGGGACTGTGAGGGCCATGGTGAAATCTTGAACTTGCATCTCCCAAAGCATGATTGATCTACCCCCATGCTTAATGGTTGGCCCTAATTCACACACATGAAGCCGATGCCTGTTCGCACAGGAAAGCGGAAGCCATGAACCACTATTGTAATATATACACCAGGTACACTGATTTTTTTCATAAGCCTTTATTCCATTTGTTTAGAAAGGCAAGGTGGCAAGTAATATGATATCTTAATAGTTTGAACATTTTTGGTTGATCGATTCTGTATTTCAGTGTTATGTAATTTTACCAGCATTCTATTACACCCAACCAATGGCAGTGCGTAATAGGAGTCCTAACATGGCAGGCCTGAAGCCCTAACTGCTCATAAACCATGGTTGTTATTGGCTGTAGTATCTAGGGTTAAATAGCAGAGATGCAGGTCTCTGATCCTGGCTGCTGCAGACGGGTATCAGCTATGTAACACAGCAGACATACATTGTGTATAGAGTGGGCCTAGTTTGTAAGTCCACTTCATACTTTCCATGTCCACTGATTACATACAGCTACATTATGGTTGACATACGGGTTTAGGCTTTTGGTCTGGAATACTGTGATGATATGAGGGGAAACTTGGGAGGCAGAATTGCCTGTCAGGAGCCTATCGGGTAGCATACCATTTCCTAACCTTTGTTATATTGTGTAATGTTGGTTTAGTCTAAAATGTATTTTAATAAAAGTTGTTGCCAACTAGGACCCAGCAAATGTGCTGAGGTTGTTGTGCATATCTTTATTCAAGGGATTCTTTTCTGGTGGGAGAATGCCAAACTTTTGGGTTTTTTCCATGTATGTTTGCCATTTCGAGTAGGCAAAGTCACTGAAATTAACATGCCCCTGGGCATCTACTGAGGCCTGCAGGTGTTACTGCTCATATTATGCAAAATAGAAATCCATGGTCGGCACTACTCACCATGCTCAGCAAGGACCCAAGCTGACGATGGGCTGAAGTATCCGGGTTGTGCTCAGTGGTAGCAGCATTAAGAAAAAATAAATCCAGCCAAAAAGAATCTTCCACGGATGTAGTATCTTGGGCAGTAATATGTCAACTTGTTGGCTGTATATTGTTACACTACAACGGCACTTACCCACTTCCTTGTTATTTACTACAGGGTGGGCCATTTATATGGATACATCTTAATAAAATGGAAATGGTTGGTGATATTAACTTCCTGTTTGTGGCACATTAGTATATGTGAGCATATGCTGTGAAGATACGAGATGTGCAGCACCTGATACTTCGGATACTGGAAGCCTGTGCTAGCATTTCTCCTGCGGTGTTGCTATCAGTGTGTGAAGAGTGGGAGAAGAGGGTTGCATTGACAATCCAACACAATGGGCAGCACATTGAACAAATTTTATAAGTGGTCAGAAACTTGTAAATAACTCATGAAAGAATAAAATTACGCTAAAACCAAGCACACCATTGGTTTTTCTTGTGAAATTCCCAATAAGTTTGATGTGTCACATGACCCTCTTCCTATTGAAAAAACAAAAGTTGGATTCAAAATGGCCGACTTCAAAATGGCCACCATGGTCACCACCCATCTTGAAAAGTTTCCCCCCCTCACATATACTAATGTGCCACAAACAGGAAGTTAATATCACCAACCATTCCCATTTTATTAAGGTGTATCCATATAAATGGCCCACCCTGTATATTGAAAATAATGTAAATAACAAGATGCTGGGTGAATGTCATGCAAGATTCATTTTGACTGGTGTTACTGCCCATATGTAAATGCAACAAAGCTGAAACTTACATGAAGTGGAATATGATAGAATACAAATTGGACGTTCTTACGGAATTATAAAATATTGATATTGCTTTATAATAATTTAGTTCTTACAACTTTATAAAGCATGCTTTTGATGAAATAACTCATTCAAGATTTATTTTGAAGTAGTATTTCATAGGTTCATAGGAGAGTCTATCTTAGCTACATATGTGACAGCCAATGATATGGAAAAGTGAACAAAAAATACCAATTCACGCACTAATAACAGCAACAATCATGAAGAATGATAAAACAAAGTTTTCTCATAACCTCAAATCCTCTATTCATGAGCGTGTTTCAGATCAGATGAACTTTCCACTTGCGTGCGCTATTTTGTTTTTCACATACTTTCAATTATCTGCTACATTAAGAAATAAGAACCCATGAATTTGTTACAGTGGGTAGTTAAACTTCTCCAAAACTTTGTGTTTTATCCTGTATTTGAGATTCCATGCGCTTATTAAAACAATTTGATTTGTTAAATACTTAATAAGTGGAAAACGTTTGATCCTTTTCACTGCCAGGAGGGCTAGCAATGCATAGCAGAACTATTTATGAAGGTTGTTAGTGGTAATGACTGACTACTTGGTGTTGTTTAGAATCTGAGCTCTTTATCTCACTTATGGATTAATGAAAATTGATGGCATCCCTTGATGTCTCTGAATACCTTTCACCAAATGGAATCACTGAATTACTTAGAAATAATGATTTTTGCTAATAGTGAAAGCACCTTAACCGCAAATAGTTATACAAAGGTGTGTTCAGAATTTGATGAACATTGTGGAAAACTGAAATATTGAAATATAGAAATGCCACTGTATATTACATTATTATATCATCGCAGTTCTAAATTTAGAGATTTACAATTTGCTTTATAGATATTGTTTTGATTTACATCGAAATATATTCCCAACTTGACCTGAAGTAATGTATTAGTAAAATAATTAAAACTACTGTATTACATTTACAGGAACTTAACCATGCAAAACAGTGCTATAAAAAATAAGACAACATACAAATGCAGCATAAAAAGCATACATTAGAGAGAGAGCTCTACTCATATGTATTTACAATCCAATAGGCATCATAGTAAATGCAAGAAGTAGGATAATAAGCTAATGTGTTTAGCATAGAAGTCATTTTGTTCCTTTCATGGGAAAACACAGTGGGAAACTCGTTCTTTTGGTGTTGGGTCAGTGACGTGCCTAGGTTGTTTATCACCCAGGGCGGGTCCTTTCTCTGGCACCCCCCTAATACTTAAAAAAAATGGTACCCCCTCACAGTAGTATTGCCCTCATTGTACAACCTTCACAGTAGTTTTGTACAGATGTGTGCCCCCTAACAGTAGTTATGCCCACATTGTGCCCCCTAACAGTCATTATGCCCACATTGTGCCCCCTTAAAATACTTATCCCTTCATTGTGCCCCCTTCATAGTAGTTATGCCCTCTCTGTGGTCCTTTCTCAGTAGTACTGCCCTATATGTTCCGCTTCACAGTTGTAATGCCCTCTTTGTGCCCCCCTCACAGTAATAATCCCCATTGTGCCTCCTTCACAGTAATAATGCCCCTTAATAGTAGTAATGCCCATTGTCCCCCTTCACAGTAATAATGCCCATTGTGCCCCCTTAATAGTAATAATGCTTATTGTGCCCCCTTAATAGTAATAATGCACATGGTGCCCCCTTCACAGTAATAATGCCCATTGTGCCCCTTCATAGTAGTAATGCCCTCTGTGCACCCTTTAGAGTAGTAATGCCCTCTGTGCACTGTGCCCACTCCATAGTAGAAATGCCCATTGTGTCCCTTTCACAGTAGCAATGCCCTCTGTGCCCTCTCCAGAGTAGAAATGCCCATTGTGCCCCCTTCACATTAGCAATGCCACTGTGCCCCTTTCACATTAGCAATGGCATTGTGCCCCCTCCAGATAAGAAATGCCCATTGTGCCCCCTCCAGAGTAGAAATGCCCATTGTGCCCCCTTCACATTAGCAATGACCATTGTGCCCCTTCTGTGTAAAAAAAACCCCAAATAAAACACAGTAACTACTCACCTTGTCCGGTTCCTGAAGCTCACAGTGGGGATTTCTCTCCCCTACAGACACAGATTGCTCTGCAGCATTGTGTGGACGGAGCTTATGCAGACTCCCGTGCCTGCAGGCTGAATGGTGGAGTGGGGAGAAGTCTTCCTGCTCTACCATTCAGAGCGCCACCGGCCTGAAGAAGGGGAGGAGCGTGGGGAGCTGAGCAGTGAGTGACAGGACCCAGTTCCGTGTGCTCCAGCAATGAGCACTTCCATCTGTATTGATGGAAGCGTTCATTGCTTCTGGCACCCCCACGCTTGCCCCACGCGCCCTTCCCTCTTAGTACGCCACTGTGTTGGGTTTACAAGGGAGTGATACATCACATAAAAATGGGAGGAGCCCTAACTGTATCAATGATATAGTTTCTTCACAGTTTTGTTTTGCAAATTGCAGCAAGTTTTCCTGCTAAATTAATTTTATCATCTACCTTCGTAAGACTACTAGGGCATTCCAGGGAATGGTGTGTGTTTTTTTTCTGGCCAAAATGTTTTATTTTTAAGAATTTTCTATTTCATTTTAGATTGTTCCTTATCCCTTTTGGAAAACTGTAACTGATGCAGATGCTTCCGCCATCTTTAAAGACCCAACATCTGCCATAGATATTGGGAAGTGGTTCATTCAGATGTTTTAGCCTACATTATGGATTATTCCTGGTATAATATAACTTTAAAGTATCATTAATACTAACTTCACTACAATTTTTGGTTTACTTTCCAGTCTCCAAGTCCAATAAATATTAGCCTATTTCCTTTTAATCCAATTAAATACATGTCTCAATTGTACGGTCTCTAATATCTAACCTCCTTAGATAAATAAAAAGTATAATCCTCAACCACAAAGACTAATATGTATACACCAGTGCTTTATACATGTAATTTAAATTAATGTATTTTCAGTAAACTTGCATAATCTAATTATTACATGCATGTTATTGTCTATAAAAGCAGGGGAAGGGTGCACAACTAAAAATCTTTAAGGCAATAAAACACATTAAGGAGATTTAAATTCTCTAGTCACTGTACTTTTAAATAAATTTTACATAAATCAATAATACAGGCAAACATAAGATGCTACTTTATGTATCTTATCAGAGAAAAATACCTTTTTCTATCGTTATCAGCTTATCCCTCCTTTTCTAAAAGAGAAATCCATCTTGTGTGACCATGACAGACTGCCTGCTCACTGAAGGATCACATTACATTGTTCCCAAAAAATCTTTGGAGGAGAGGTGGGAGGAGAAGGGAGGCAGTTCAGAGAGAAACAAGTAGAAGAGACACAAACATGATTCAGCAGATAATAGTGGTATACAATGGATATAAAAAGTCTACACACCCCTGTTAAAATGTCAGGTTTTTGTGCTGTAAAAAAATTAGACAAAGATAAATCATTTTATGAACTTTTTCCACCTTTAATATGTGACTTATAAACTGTACCACTCAATTGAAAAACAAACTGAAATCTTTTAGGTGGAGGAAAGAAAAAAAAAAGAAAAAATAATAATAATGTGGTTGCATAAGTGTGCACACCCTCTTATAACTGAGGATGTAGCTGTGTTCAGAATTAAGCAATCACATTCAAAATCATGTTAAATAGGAGTCAGCATACACCTGCCATCATTTAAAGTGCCTCTGATTAACACCAAATAAAGTTCAGCTGCTCTAGTTGGTCTTTCCTGAAATTTTCTTAGTCACATCCCACAGCAAAAGCCATAGTCCACAGAGAGCTTCCAAAGCATCAGAGGGATCTCATTGTTAAAAGGTATCAGTCACAAGAAGGGTACAAAAGAATTTCCAAGGCATTAGATATACCATGGAACACAGTGAAGACAGTCATCATCAAGTGGAGAAAATATGGCACAACAGTGACATTACCAAGAACTGGAGGTCCCTCCAAAATTGATTAAAAACAAGAATAAAACTGGTCTGAGAGGCTACCAAGAGGCCTACAGCAACATTAAAGGAGCTGCAGGAATATCTGGCAAGTCCTGGCTGTGTGGTACATGTGACAACAATCTCCCGTATTCTTCATATGTCTGAGCTATGGGGTAGAGTGGCAAGACGAAAGCCTTTTCTTACGGAGAAAAACATCCAAGCCAGGGTACATTTTACAAAAACAACAAGTCTCCCAAAATCATGTGGGAAAAGGTGTTATGGTCTGATGAAACCAAGGTTGAACTTTTTGGCCATAATTCCAAAAGACATGTTTGGCGCAAAAACAACACTGCACATCACCAAAAGAACACCATACCCACAGTGAAGCATGGTGGTGGCAACATCATGCTTTGGGGCTGTTTTTCTTCAGCTGGAACTGGGGCCTTAGTTAAGCTAGAGGGAATTATGAGCAGTTCCAAATACCACTCAATATTGGCACAAAACCTTAAAGGCAACCTATCACCGGGATTTTGTGTATAGAGCTGAGGACATGGGTTGCTAGATGGCCGCTAGCACATCTGCAATACCCAGTCCCCATAGCTCTGTGCTTTTATTGTGTAAAAAAAATGATTTGATACATATGCAAATGAACCTGAGATGAGTCCTGTATGTGAGATGAGTCAAGGACAGGACTCATCTCAGGTTAATTTGCATATGTATCAAATCAGATTTTTTTACACAATAAAAGCACACAGAGCTATGGGGACGGTATTGCGGATGTGCTAGCGGCCATCTAGCAACCCATGTCCTCAGCTCTATACACAAAATCTATGTGACAGGTTACCTTTAAGGCATTTGATAGAAAGCTGAACATGAAGAGTGTCTGTGAAGGTTCTCATTTATCCAGGCCATGGTATATATCTGTAAAGAATAAATCAAGGCAACTGGACGTACTGTAGATTTCTTGAAAACGTTTCACTCGTTCTTCCAACAAGCCATTTATTTATTCCCAGAATTTTTGTACAATCACTCAGAATTGAGAAAGCTCGTTGGAAGAACGAGTGAAACGTTTTCAAGAAATCTACAGTACGTCCAGTTGCCTTGATTTATTCTTTACAGATATGAACATGAAGAGGAACTTCATCTTTCAACATGACAACGACCCAAAGCATACATCCAAATCAACAAAGGAGTGGCTTCACCAGATGAAGATTAAAGTTTTGGAATGGCCCAGCCAGAGCCCAGACCTGAATCCAATTGAAAATCTGTGGGGTGCTCTGAAGAGGGCTGTGCACAGGAGATGCCCTCGCAATATGACAGATTTGGAGTGTTTTTGCAAAGAAGAGTGGGCAAATCTTGCCAAGTCAAAATGTGCCATGCTGATAGACTCATACCCAAAAAGACTGAGTGCTGTAATAAAATCATAAGGTGCTTCAACAAAGTATTAGTTTAAGGGTGTGCACACTTATGCAACCATATTATTTTATTTTTATATGTTTTCTTCCCTCTACCTAAAAGATTTCAGTTTCTTTTTCAATTGAGTTGTACAGTTTATAGGTCACATTAAAGGTGGAAAAAGTTCTGAAATGATTTATCTTTGTTTCATTTTTTTTTTATCACAGAAATCTGACATTTTAACAGGGGTGTGTAGACTTTTTATATCCACTGTATATCACCTCAAGTGCTTTATTCACTTTTCATTCATTTTAAAATGTATTTTATGCACTTATATATCGCTATTATATTCCGCAGCGCTTTACAGTGATGAGCATCAAGCTGTCCCCAATGGGGCTCACAATCTAAGTTCCCTATCAGTATAGAGTTCCCTATCAGTACTGGAATACCTGGAGAAAACACACGCAAACACAGGGAAAACTCCACGCAGATTTCAAACTAGGACCTCAGCACAAGTGCTTGCCACTGAGCCACCGTGCTGCTCAGTACTTCTCTATAATGTCCTATATTGTGTTTCTGGGTGATTCTGTGTGAGCGCGAGACAGGGAGCAGAATCTGCTGTCTCTATGTGTATTCCATGGGGAGCAGATAGTCTCTACCCACCAGCTGAGAGACAACTGAGAACTGGAGATGCAGCATGCAAAGGAGAAAACTGCTAAAATATGCAAGATACATTGCTGCCCATAATTATTCATACCCCTGGCAAATTTTGACTTAAAGTTACTTTTATTCAACCAGCAAGTAATAAGGCACACAAAAGCTCACTTGGCCTTTGTAAAAGCTCATCTGGACAAAGAATAAGACTTCTGGTCTTCTGTGTTATGGTCAGATGAAACAAAAATTAAATTGTTTGGTCACAATGATGTTTCCTTCATTTGGCGAAAAAAAGGAGAAGCCTTCAACCCAAAGAACACCATCCTCACTGTCAAACATGGTGGTGGGAACCTAATGCTTTGGGGTGTTTTTCAGCCAATGGACCAGGGAACCTAATCACAGTAAACGGCACCATGAAAAAAAAGCATTACATGAGGATTCTCAACGACAACATCAGGCAGTCTGCAGAGAAACTTGGCTTTGGGCACCAGTGGACATTTCAGCATGACAACGACCCAAAACACACAGCAAAAGTGGTGAAGAAATGGTTAGCAGACAACAGCATTAACGTTTTGGAGTGGCCCAAGTCCAGACTTGAATCCAATTGAGAATCTGTGGAGGAAGCTAAAGATCAGGGTGATGGCAAGAAGACCCTCCAACCTGAAATATTTGGAGCTCATTGCTAAAGATGAATGGGCAAAAATACCTGTGGAGACATGCAAAAAGCTGGTCTGCAATTATAGGAAGCGTTTGATTGCTGTAATAGCCAATAAAGGCTTTTCTATTGATTATTAAGAAGGGTATGAATAATTGTGGCCTGGACACTTTTTGCTGAAATGTAAATAAAAGCTGAGAAATGTTTTTTTTCCCCCACAATAATGCCTCTTGTACATCGTCTTATTATCTTTTGGGAGACACCTATGTCATTTCCCATCAAAATATTACTTGCTGGTTGAATAAAAGTAACTTTAAGTCAAAATTTGCTAGGGGTATGAATAATTATGGGCAGCACTGTACATGTCATAATAATAATAATGGCTAGATATAGCTCTATCACTCACGTATACACACATGGCACTTTATTCTGAAAACTTATCTGAAAGTTTAGATTCACTTCTTCCCTGTAACCAGTCTGATGGACCACTAGGATGTGACACATTGAACTTAACCATGTGACATTTCTCTTTTGGAACTACATGGGGACATCAAACTATGAATGTATAGACACCTCTGTAGGCCTATGTTTAATTATTTTCTTAAAATAATTTATGAATTCCTGGTTGTACAATGTTATTCACCTATAATAAATGCTAACATTTCTGTAAAAACATTTATACTTGAATGCAATCAACATTGTTTAATGAAGGGGAACTGATGGTATATTATTTTGATATACAGGAGGCAGCCACCTTGAAACAACTATTAGGTTAAGCAGCTGCACAGAGATTTTGGAAATATGCTGCTGAGAATACATCACCCAGCATTGTGATCTTCAGCCTCACTTGAAAGAAGGAAGTGGAATAATTTGTATGATGAGAGCAGGCTTATACAGAAGTTGCTGCTTAATAAAATTCTCTCCTGGGCAATTAATAACTTGGAAGTAAAGGCTAAATTTATCAGATTAAACCCTCAGTAGCATGTTTAAACCAATGCATGGTAAGCCCTCAGATCACCAGTATTGTCATAGGGCTCATATTAACTGCTACCCTGTCCAAAGTGCAGGGGGCTTGGATATATTCACTTCTCCTGAGGTAGACTGGGAGTCAGTCAGATGTTTTCTTATATCTGAGCTAGATTGGGAGTCAGAGTTTTACCAGGTCCACAGACCTATCTAGAAGAAGCGGAGGGATTTTTTTATGACTAGAGTGGGCTTATCGGGTAAGGTGTCCCCTTTTAATCTATTCTTTCATAGGTGGGCACTTAATGACTCTTAAGGATGTTTGTACAACTGATATGTTGTTTCACCTTGGCAAAGGAGGGTAACTTAAGGCCCCCCATACACATTATAGTATTGTCTGCCAGATCCGCTAAGGGCAGCAGGTTCAGCTGACAGATGATATGACAGAAGAGAAGGATGAGGCAAAGTGAATATTTTCACCCATTCTTTGGGCAAGGTAGCTGTTGGCTGAATGATCATTCGGTCAACAGCTATTGAATGTCTACAGTTATCTTTAGTCTTCAGAAAATACATTGTAATTAGAGTTGAGCGAACACCTGGATGTTCGGGTTCGAGAAGTTCGGCCGAACATCCCGGAAATGTTCGGGTTCGGGATCCGAACCCGATCCGAACTTCGTCCCGAACCCGAACCCCATTGAAGTCAATGGGGACCCGAACTTTTCGGCACTAAAAAGGCTGTAAAACAGCCCAGGAAAGAGCTAGAGGGCTGCAAAAGGCAGCAACATGTAGGTAAATCCCCTGCAAACAAATGTGGATAGGGAAATGAATTAAAATAAAAATTAAATAAATAAAAATTAACCAAAATCAATTGGAGAGAGGTTCCATAGCAGAGAATCTGGCTTCCCGTCACCCACCACTGGAACAGTCCATTCTCAGATATTTAGGCCCCGGCACCCAGGCAGAGGAGAGAGGTCCCGTAACAGAGAATCTGTCTTCATGTCAGCAGAGAATTAGTCTGCATGTCATAGCAGAGAATGAGGCTTCACGTCAGCCACCACTGCAACAGTCCATTGGCATATATTTAGGCCTAGCACACAGGCAGAGCAGAGAGGTCCCGTAACAGACGATCTGGCTTCATGTCAGCAGAGAATCAGTCTGCATGTCATAGCAGAGAATCAGGCTTCACGTCAGCCACCACTGCAACAGTCCATGGTCATAAATTTAGGCCCAGCACCCAGGCAGAGGAGAGAGGTCCCGTAACAGACAATCTGGCTTCATGTCAGCAGAGAATTAGTCTGCATGTCATAGCAGAGAATCAGGCTTCATGTCAGCCACCACTGCAACAGTCCATTGGCATATATTTAGGCCTAGCACACAGGCAGAGGAGAGGTTCATTCAACTTTGGGTAGCATCGCAATATAATGGTAAAATGAAAATAAAAATAGGATTGAATGAGGAAGTGCCCTGGAGTCCAATAATATATGGTTATGGGGAGGTAGTTAATGTCTAATCTGGACAAGGGACGGACAGGTCCTGTGGGATCCATGCCTGGTTCATTTTTATGAACGTCAGCTTGTCCACATTGGCTGTAGACAGGCGGCTGCGTTTGTCTGTAATGACGCCCCCTGCCGTGCTGAATACACGTTCAGACAAAACGCTGGCTGCCGGGCAGGCCAGCACCTCCAAGGCATAAAAGGCTAGCTCTGGCCACGTGGACAATTTAGAGACCCAGAAGTTGAATGGGGCCGAACCATCAGTCAGTACGTGGAGGGGTGTGCACACGTACTGTTCCACCATGTTAGTGAAATGTTGCCTCCTGCTAACACGTTGCGTATCAGGTGGTGGTGCAGTTAGCTGTGGCGTGTTGACAAAAGTTTTCCACATCTCTGCCATGCTAACCCTGCCCTCAGAGGAGCTGGCCGTGACACAGCTGCCTTGGCGACCTCTTGCTCCTCCTCTGCCTTGGCCTTGGGCTTCCACTTGTTCCCCTGTGACATTTGGGAATGCTCTCAGTAGCGCGTCTACCAACGTGCGCTTGTACTCGCGCATCTTCCTATCACGCTCCAGTGCAGGAAGTAAGGTGGGCACATTGTCTTTGTAGCGTGGATCCAGCAGGGTGGCAACCCAGTAGTCCGCACAGGTTAAAATGTGGGCAACTCTGCTGTCGTTGCGCAGGCACTGCAGCATGTAGTCGCTCATGTGTGCCAGGCTGCCCAGGGGTAAGGACAAGCTGTCCTCTGTGGGAGGCGTATCGTCATCGTCCTGCCTTTCCCCCCAGCCACGCACCAGTGATGGACCCGAGCTGCGTTGGGTGCCACCCCGCTGTGACCATGCTTCATCCTCATCCTCCTCCACCTCCTCCTCATCCTCGTCCTCCTCGTCCTCCAGTAGTGGGCCCTGGCTGGCCACATTTGTACCTGGCCTCTGCTGTTGCAAAAAACCTCCCTCTGAGTCACTTCGAAGAGACTGGCCTGAAAGTGCTAAAAATGACCCCTCTTCCTCATCCTCCTCCTCCTCCTCCTGGGCCACCTCCTGTTCCATCATCGCCCTAAGTGTTTTCTCAAGGAGACATAGAAGTGGTATTGTAACGCTGATAACGGTGTCATCGCCACTGGCCATGTTGGTGGAGTACTCGAAACAGCGCAACAGGGCACACAGGTCTCGCATGGAGGCCCAGTCATTGGTGGTGAAGTGGTGCTGTTCTGTAGTGCGACTGACCCGTGCGTGCTGCAGCTGAAACTCCACTATGGCCTGCTGCTGCTCGCACAGTCTGTCCAGCATGTGCAAGGTGGAGTTCCACCTGGTGGGCACGTCGCATATGAGGCGGTGAGCGGGAAGGCCGAAGTTACGCTGTAGCGCAGACAGGCGAGCAGCGGCAGGATGTGAACGCCGGAAGCGCGAACAGACGGCCCGCACTTTATGCAGCAGCTCTGACATGTCGGGGTAGTTGTGAATGAACTTCTGCACCACCAAATTCAGCACATGCGCCAAGCAAGGGATGTGCGTCAAATTGGCTAGTCCCAGAGCTGCAACGAGATTTCGCCCATTATCACACACCACCAGGCCGGGCTTGAGGCTCACCGGCAGCAACCACTCGTCGGTCTGTTGTTCAATACCCCGCCACAACTCCTGTGCGGTGTGGGGCCTGTCCCCCAAACATATGAGTTTCAGAATGGCCTGCTGACGTTTACCCCGGGCTGTGCTGAAGTTGGTGGTGAAGGTGTGTGGCTGACTGGATGAGCAGGTGGAAGAAGAGGAGGAGGAAGCCGAGAAGGAGGAGGTGGCAACAGGAGGCAAAGAATGTTGCCCTGCGATCCTTGGCGGCGGCAGGACGTGCGCCAAACAGCTCTCCGCCTGGGGCCCAGCTGCCACTACATTTACCCAGTGTGCAGTTAGGGAGATATAGCGTCCCTGGCCGTGCTTACTGGTCCACGTATCTGTGGTTAGGTGGACCTTGCTACAGATGGCGTTGCGCAGTGCACACTTGATTTTATGGGATACTTGGTTGTGCAGGGAAGGCACGGCTCTCTTGGAGAAGTAGTGCCGGCTGGGAACAACATACTGTGGGACAGCAAGCGACATGAGCTGTTTGAAGCTGTCTGTGTCCACCAGCCTAAATGACAGCATTTCATAGGCCAGTAGTTTAGAAATGCTGGCATTCAGGGCCAGGGATCGAGGGTGGCTAGGTGGGAATTTACGCTTTCTATCAAATGTTTGTGAGATGGAGAGCTGAACGCTGGCGTGTGACATGGTTGAGACGCTTGGTGACGGAGGTGGTGGTGGTGGTGTTGGTGGTACATCCCCTGTTTGCTGGGCGGCAGGTGCCAACGTTCCTCCAGAGGCGGAGGAAGAGGCCGAGGCGGCAGCAGCAGAATAGGCCGAGGCGGCAGCAGCAGAAGAGGTAGCAGGGGGAGCCTGAGTGACTTCCTTGGTTTTAAGGTGTTTACTCCACTGCAGTTCATGCTTTGCATGCAGGTGCCTGGTCATGCAGGTTGTGCTCAGGTTCAGAACGTTAATGCCTCGCTTCAGGCTCTGATGGCACAGCGTGCAAACCACTCGGGTCTTGTCGTCAGCACATTGTTTGAAGAAGTGCCATGCCAGGGAACTCCTTGAAGCTGCCTTTGGGGTGCTCGGTCCCAGATGGCGGCGGTCAGTAGCAGGCGGAGTCTCTTGGCGGCGGGTGTTCTGCTTTTGCCCACTGCTCCCTCTTTTGCTACGCTGTTGGCTCGGTCTCACCACTGCCTCTTCCTCCGAACTGTGAAAGTCAGTGGCACGACCTTCATTCCATGTGGGGTCTAGGACCTCATCGTCCCCTGCATCGTCTTCCACCCAGTCTTGATCCCTGACCTCCTGTTCAGTCTGCACACTGCAGAAAGACGCAGCAGTTGGCACCTGTGTTTCGTCATCATCAGAGACATGCTGAGGTGGTATTCCCATGTCCTCATCATCAGGAAACATAAGTGGTTGTGCGTCAGTGCATTCTATGTCTTTCACCGCTGGGGAAGGGCTAGGTGGATGCCCTTGGGAAACCCTGCCAGCGGAGTCTTCAAACAGCATAAGAGACTGCTGCATAACTTGAGGCTGAGACAGTTTCCCTGGTATGCATGGGGGTGATGTGACAGACTGATGGGGTTGGTTTTCAGGCGCCATCTGTGCGCTTTCTGCAGAAGACTGGGTGGGAGATAATGTGAACGTGCTGGATCCACTGTCGGCCACCCAATTGACTAATGCCTGTACCTGCTCAGGCCTTACCATCCTTAGAACGGCATTGGGCCCCACCATATATCGCTGTAAATTCTGGCGGCTACTGGGACCTGAGGTAGTTGGTACACTAGGACGTGTGGATGTGGCAGAACGGCCACGTCCTCTCCCAGCACCAGAGGGTCCACTAACACCACCACGACCATGTCCACGTCCGCGTCCCTTACTAGATGTTTTTCTCATTGTTATGGTTCACCACAACAACAAATATATTATTTGGCCCAATGTATTGTATTCAAATTCAGCGGGATATAAATTTGAGGCCTAGTATTTAGGCGCTGGGTGACCGGTATGGATTTAGTGACAGAATTAGACTTGGAAATGCACAGAAGCGTGTGTGTGAAGTTATTCTGAATGACCCTATGTGCACCTTCAATATTATATACCCTTTTAGGGATAGATTTCAAATAGCTCTGATATAGCAGAAACCACTAAATTATGAAATTGCTAAATTGGGAATTGTACTTCAACCCAGAACAAAAAATGTGCTTTGACGGACACTAAATATCTTGCCCAGCAACAACAGTACAGCGGTGGGTAACGAGAGATTTAGAGGGATTTAAATTTGAGGCCTAGTATTTAGGCGCTGGGTCACCGGTATGGATTTAGTGACAGAATTAGACTTGGAAATGCACAGAAGCGTGTGTGTGAAGTTATTCTGAATGACCCTATGTGCACCTTCAATATTATATACCCTTTTAGGGATAGATTTCAAATAGCTCTGATATAGCAGAAACCACTAAATTATGAAATTGCTAAATTGGGAATTGTACTTCAACCCAGAACAAAAAATGTGCTTTGACGGACACTAAATATCTTGCCCAGCAACAACAGTACAGCGGTGGGTAACGAGAGATTTAGAGGGATTTAAATTTGAGGCCTAGTATTTAGGCGCTGGGTCACCGGTATGGATTTAGTGACAGAATTAGACTTGGAAATGCACAGAAGCGTGTGTGTGAAGTTATTCTGAATGACCCTATGTGCACCTTCAATATTATATACCCTTTTAGGGATAGATTTCAAATAGCTCTGATATAGCAGAAACCACTAAATTATGAAATTGCTAAATTGGGAATTGTACTTCAACCCAGAACAAAAAATGTGCTTTGACGGACACTAAATATCTTGCCCAGCAACAACAGTACAGTGGTGGGTAACGAGAGATTTAGAGGGATTTAAATTTGAGGCCTAGTATTTAGGCGCTGGGTGACAGGTATGGGTTTAGTGACAGAATTAGACTTGGAAATGCACAGAAGCGGGTGTGTGAAGTTATTCTGAATGACCCTATGTGCACCTTCAATATTATATACCCTTTTAGGGATAGATTTCAAATAGCTCTGATATAGCAGAAACCACTAAATTATGAAATTGCTAAATTGGGAATTGTACTTCAACCCAGAACAAAAAATGTGCTTTGACGGACACTAAATATCTTGCCCAGCAACAACAGTACACCGGTGGGTAACGAGAGATTTAGAGGGAATTAAATTTGAGGCCTAGTATTTAGGCGCTGGGTCACCGGTATGGATTTAGTGACAGAATTAGACTTGGAAATACACAGTAGCGGGTGTGTGTGAAGTTATTCTGAATGACCCTATGTGCACCTTCAATATTATATACCCTTTTAGGGATAGATTTCAAATAGCTCTGATATAGCAGAAACCACTAAATTATGAAATTGCTAAATTGGGAATTGTACTTCAACCCAGAACAAAAAATGTGCTTTGACGGACACTAAATATCTTGCCCAGCAACAACAGTACAGCGGTGGGTAACGAGAGATTTAGAGGGAATTAAATTTGAGGCCTAGTATTTAGGCGCTGGGTCACCGGTATGGATTTAGTGACAGAATTAGACTTGGAAATGCACAGAAGCGTGTGTGTGAAGTTATTCTGAATGACCCTATGTGCACCTTCAATATTATATACCCTTTTTGGGATAGATTTCAAATAGCTCTGATATAGCAGGAACCACTAAATTATGAAATTGCTAAATTGGGAATTGTACTTCAACCCAGAACAAAAAATGTGCTTTGACGGGCACTAAATAACTTTCCCAGCTACAACAGGACAACGGTAACGAGAGATTTAGAGGGATTTAAATTTGAGGCCTAGTATTTAGGCGCTGGGTGACAGGTATGGGTTTAGTGACAGAATTAGACTTGGAAATACACAGTAGCGGGTGTGTGTGAAGTTATTCTGAATGACCCTATGTGCACCTTCAATATTATATACCCTTTTAGGGATAGATTTCAAATAGCTCTGATATAGCAGAAACCACTAAATTATGAAATTGCTAAATTGGGAATTGTACTTCAACCCAGAACAAAAAATGTGCTTTGACGGACACTAAATATCTTGCCCAGCAACAACAGTACACCGGTGGGTAACGAGAGATTTAGAGGGAATTAAATTTGAGGCCTAGTATTTAGGCGCTGGGTCACCGGTATGGATTTAGTGACAGAATTAGACTTGGAAATACACAGTAGCGGGTGTGTGTGAAGTTATTCTGAATGACCCTATGTGCACCTTCAATATTATATACCCTTTTAGGGATAGATTTCAAATAGCTCTGATATAGCAGAAACCACTAAATTATGAAATTGCTAAATTGGGAATTGTACTTCAACCCAGAACAAAAAATGTGCTTTGACGGACACTAAATATCTTGCCCAGCAACAACAGTACAGCGGTGGGTAACGAGAGATTTAGAGGGAATTAAATTTGAGGCCTAGTATTTAGGCGCTGGGTCACCGGTATGGATTTAGTGACAGAATTAGACTTGGAAATGCACAGAAGCGTGTGTGTGAAGTTATTCTGAATGACCCTATGTGCACCTTCAATATTATATACCCTTTTTGGGATAGATTTCAAATAGCTCTGATATAGCAGGAACCACTAAATTATGAAATTGCTAAATTGGGAATTGTACTTCAACCCAGAACAAAAAATGTGCTTTGACGGGCACTAAATAACTTTCCCAGCTACAACAGGACAACGGTAACGAGAGATTTAGAGGGATTTAAATTTGAGGCCTAGTATTTAGGCGCTGGGTGACAGGTATGGGTTTAGTGACAGAATTAGACTTGGAAATACACAGTAGCGGGTGTGTGTGAAGTTATTCTGAATGACCCTATGTGCACCTTCAATATTATATACCCTTTTAGGGATAGATTTCAAATAGCTCTGATATAGCAGAAACCACTAAATTATGAAATTGCTAAATTGGGAATTGTACTTCAACCCAGAACAAAAAATGTGCTTTGACGGACACTAAATATCTTGCCCAGCAACAACAGTACAGCGGTGGGTAACGAGAGATTTAGAGGGAATTAAATTTGAGGCCTAGTATTTAGGCGCTGGGTCACCGGTATGGATTTAGTGACAGAATTAGACTTGGAAATACACAGTAGCGGGTGTGTGTGAAGTTATTCTGAATGACCCTATGTGCACCTTCAATATTATATACCCTTTTTGGGATAGATTTCAAATAGCTCTGATATAGCAGGAACCACTAAATTATGAAATTGCTAAATTGGGAATTGTACTTCAACCCAGAACAAAAAATGTGCTTTGACGGGCACTAAATAACTTTCCCAGCTACAACAGGACAACGGTAACGAGAGATTTAGAGGGATTTAAATTTGAGGCCTAGTATTTAGGCGCTGGGTGACAGGTATGGGTTTAGTGACAGAATTAGACTTGGAAATACACAGTAGCGGGTGTGTGTGAAGTTATTCTGAATGACCCTATGTGCACCTTCAATATTATATACCCTTTTTGGGATAGATTTCAAATAGCTCTGATATAGCAGAAACCACTAAATTATGAAATTGCTAAATTGGGAATTGTACTTCAACCCAGAACAAAAAATGTGCTTTGACGGACACTAAATATCTTGCCCAGCAACAACAGTACAGCGGTGGGTAACGAGAGATTTAGAGGGAATTAAATTTGAGGCCTAGTATTTAGGCGCTGGGTCACCGGTATGGATTTAGTGACAGAATTAGACTTGGAAATACACAGTAGCGGGTGTGTGTGAAGTTACTCTGAATGACCCTATGTGCACCTTCAATATTATATACCCTTTTTGGGATAGATTTCAAAGAGCTCTGATATAGCAGGAACCACTAAATTATGAAATTGCTAAATTGGGAATTGTATTTCAACCCAGAACAAGAAATGTGCTTGAACGGACACTAAATAACTCGCCCAGCTACAGCACTAGGGACAGATTTAGCTGGATATAAATTTGAGGCCTAGTATTTAGGCGCTGGGTGACCGGTATGGATTTAGTGACAGAATTAGACTGGGATATGGCCAAAAAATGAACAGACTATTGCTGGTTAAATGCACTTGGTGTGACAGCTTCACCCTGATGTAGGCTTTAGCCAAAAAACAACCACACCATTGAGGGTTAAATGCACTTGGTGACAGGCGCAGCTTGCCCCTGATTTTGTATATGGCCAAAAAATGAACAGACTATTGCTGGTTAAATGCACTTGGTGTGACAGCTTCACCCTGATGTAGGCTTTAGCCAAAAAACAACCACACCATTGAGGGTTAAATGCACTTGGTGACAGGCGCAGCTTGCCCCTGATTTTGTATATGGCCAAAAAATGAACAGACTATTGCTGGTTAAATGCACTTGGTGTGACAGCTTCACCCTGATGTAGGCTTTAGCCAAAAAACAACCACACCATTGAGGGTTAAATGCACTTGGTGACAGGCGCAGCTTGCCCCTGATTTTGTATATGGCCAAAAAATGAACAGACTATTGCTGGTTAAATGCACTTGGTGTGACAGCTTCACCCTGATGTAGGCTTTAGCCAAAAAACAACCACACCATTGAGGGTTAAATGCACTTGGTCGCAGCTTGTGCTGGCGCACCACAAGACACAAAATGGCCGCCGATCACCCCAGAAAAATGAGACTGACAAACGGTCTGTGCAGCCTAAAAACAGTGAGCAATTGAGGATCAGCAGCTCAATGATCCACAGCTGCAGATCGATCAGTTAATCAAGTCCTTTGGAGGAGTTAATCTGCCTAATCTCGCCCTACTGTCGCAGCCGCAACCTCTCCCTACGCTAATCAGAGCAGAGTGACGGGCGGCGCTATGTGACTCCAGCTTAAATAGAGGCTGGGTCACATGGTGCTCTGGCCAATCACAGCCATGCCAATAGTAGGCATGGCTGTGATGGCCTCTTGGGGCAAGTAGTATGACGCTTGTTGATTGGCTGCTTTGCAGCCTTTCAAAAAGCGCCAAGAAAGCGTCACAAAAGCGCGAAGAAAGCGACGAACACCGAACCCGAACCCGGACTTTTACGAAAATGTCCGGGTTCGGGTCCGTGTCACGGACACCCCAAAATTCGGTACGAACCCGAACTATACAGTTCGAGTTCGCTCATCCCTAATTGTAATACCTAATATACAAGCTCTCATAGCCCAGGCCCTATTATCTCTAAACCTCTTGGGAACATATGATGTACTGGTACATCATGATGTCCTGGTACGAGCAGTGATCAGAACTGGGTGCCTGCTGAAATCAATCAGCAGGCACCCTGGGACTATAAGCGGTATCGGCGATCGCCGCAAACCGCAGGTCAATTCAGACCTGCTGTTTGCGGCGTTTATGGGTCATTACGGCAGGGATCGGCGGTGCCATCGGGTCCCCATGCTGCTGTGACCGGTCCTTAGGCATTGGGGCTGCCTTCCGGTGAAGAGCCTGTGAAATCCAGCTCCCTGGATCTCACAGGCAGGAAGCTGTATGGGTAATACACACTGTATTACTCATACAGCCAATGCATTCCAATACAGAAGTATTGGAATGCATTGTAAAGGGGATCAGACCCCCAAAAGTTGAAGTCCCAAAGTGGGACAAAGAATAAAGTGAAAAAAACTGTTGAAAAAAAAAAGTTTTATACAAACTGGAAAGAATGGCGTGGTATTAGCAGGAGGTGCTCAAAAACACATGCAGTTGTGCATATATATAGGGGAGCAAATCCTGCACTTGTGGCCCGTTGCTAATGACGATCCCCAGCAAAAATGCATACGGTGGAGGATGCCCGCAGCGGACAACAAGTACCACAATAGACATCCTACACAAGATAGCAATTATGTGGATGTGATAATCAATATAACAACATAACAAAATAATAGCAAAAACAGGTGCACTCTGCGGTCTTACTAAACCCTCAAACTGATTTTAAAATTGAGAGATTAGCCAACATGTCCTACGGTGTAGGACATGTCTGAGCCCGGGCACCGTGCCAAGGTTTCTCAAGTAGCCCGGGACCTAACACTCTCCTACCTGAGCCATATGGGCACTACCAGGAGCCAGTGGGCAAATTACAGGAGCATGAGGCCAACTCACAAACAACTCACCAGTTACCTCCAGCATGTAACCATGCTTGCAATGGGAGGAGGGAGGAGTCTGCAAGTCCCACTCAAGACTGGCTGATATGGCCCAGGCCTCACAGGTGCACCTAAATGTGGCCTGTAGATGGAAAACAGGCACATTTAAATTGGAGTTTATACACCTCCAGGAATCTCTATATATACAAACTGGAAAGAATGGCGTGGTATTAGCAGGAGGTTCTCAAACCCACATGCAGTTGTGCATATATATAGGGGAGCAAATCCTGCACTTGTGGCCCGTTGTTAATGACGATCCCCAGCAAAAATGCATACGGTGGAGGATGCCCGCGGCGGACCACAAGTACCACAATAGACATCCTACACAAGATAGCAATTATGTGGATGTGATAATCAATATAACAATATAACAAAATAATCGCCCAAAAACTAAAAAAACTATGGCTCTCAGAATATGGAGACACTAAAACATGATTTTTTTTGTTTCAAAAATGATATTATTGTGTAAAACTTACATAAATAAAAAAAAGTATGCATATTAGGTATCGCCACATCCATAATAACCTGCTCTATAAAAATATTACATGACCTAACCCCTCAGGTGAATACCGTACAAAAATTAATAAATAAACCGTGTAAAAAAAGCATTTACAATTACAAAAAGTGTAATGCCAAGTGATCAAAAAGTCATACGCACCCGAAAATAGTGCCAATCAAACAGTCATCTCATACCGCAAAAATCATACCCTACCCAAGATAATCACCCGAAAACTGTAAAAACTATGGCTCTCAGACTATGGAGACACTAAAACATGATTTTTTTTTGTTTAAAAAATGAAATCATGGTGTAAAACTTACATAAATAAAAAAAAGTATACATATTAAGTATCGCCGTGTCCGTAATAACCTGCTCTATAAAAATGTCACATGACCTAACCCCTCAGGTGAATACAGTAAAAAAATAAAAATAAAAACGGTGTAAAAAAAGCAATTTTTTTGTCAACTTACATCACAAAAAGTGTAATAACAAGTCATACGCACCCCAAAATAGTGCCAATCAAACCGTCATCTCATCCAGAAAAAAATGAGCCCCTACATAAGACAGTCGCCCAAAATATAAATAAAACTATTTCAGAATGTGGAGACACTAAAGAATCATTAAAAAAATAAATAAATCTTTATGTAAAACTGAAACAAACAACCAAAAAAAAGTTGTCATATTTGGTATTGTCGCGTCCGTGACAACCTGCTCTATAAAAATACCATATTATCTAACCTGTCAGAAGAATGTTGTAAATAACTAAATAACAAAAAATAAAAACGGTGTCAAAACAGCTATTTCTTGTTACCTTGCCTCACAAAAAGTGTAATAAAGAGCAACCAAAAATCATATGTACCCTAAAATAGTACCAACAAAACTGCCACCCTATCCCGTAGTTTCTAAAATGGGGTCACTTTTTTGAAGTTTCTACTCTAGGGGTGCATCAGGGGGGTTTCAAATGGGACATGGTGTCAAAAAACCAGTCCAGCAAAATCTGGCTTTTTCATAAACCGTATGGCATTCCTTTCCTTCTGCGCCCTGACGTGTGCCCGTACAGCAGTTTACGACCACATATGGGGTGTTTCTGTAAACTACAGAATCAGAGCCATAAATATTGAGTTTTGTTTGGCTGTTAACCCTTGCTCTGTAACTGAAAAAAAAAATATTAAAATGGAAAATCTGCCAAAAAAGGGAAATTTTGAAATTGTATCTCTATTTTCCATTAATTCTTGCGGAACACCTAAAGGGTTAACAAAGTTTGTAAAATCAGTTTTGAATACCTTGATGGCTGTAGTTTCTAGAATGGGGTCATTTTTGGGTAGTTTCTATTATGTAAGCCTCACAAAGTGACTTCAGACCTGAACTGGTCCTTAACCCCTTAGGGACACAGCCTTATTACACCTTAGGACCAGGCCATTTTTTGCAAATCTGACCACTGTCACTTTAAGTGGTGATAACTTTAAAACGCTTTGACTTATCCAGGCCATTCTGAGATTGTTTTTTCATCACATATTGTACTTCATGACACTGGTAAAATAAAGTTAAAAAAAATATTTTTTTTTGCATAAAAAAAATGACAAATTTACCAAAAATTGGGAAAAATTAGCAAATTTCAAAGTTTCAGTTTCTCTACTTCTGTAATACATAGTAATACCCCTAAAAATTGTGATGACTTTACATTCCCCATATGTCTACTTCATGTTTGAATTATTTTGGGAATGATATTTTATTTTTTGGGGATGTTACAAGGCTTAGAAGTTTAGAAGCAAATCTTGAAATTTTTCAGAAATTTACAAAAACCCAATTTTTAGGGACCACTACAGCTCTGAAGTCACTTTGCGAGGCTTACATAATAGAAACCACCCAAAAATGACCCCATTCTATAAACTACACCCCTCAAGGTATTCAAAACTGATTTTACAAACTTTGTTAACCCTTTAGGTGTTGCACAAGAGTTATTGGCAAATGGGGATGAAATTTGAGAATTTCATTTTATTGCCTAATTTTCCATTTTAACCAATTTTTTCCACTAACAAAGCAAGGGTTAACAGCCAAACAAGACTGTATCTTTATTGCCCTGACTCTGCCGTTTACAGAAACACCCCATATGTGGCCGTAAACTACTGTACGGCCACACAGCGGGGCGTAGAGTGAAAGGTGCGCCGTTTGGTTTTTGGAAGGCAGGTTTTGCTGGACTGGTTTTTTGACACCATGTCCCATTTGAAGCCCCCTGATGCACCCCTAGAGTAGAAACTCCATAAAAGTGACCCCATCTAAGAAACTACACCCCTCGAGGTATTCAAAACTGATTTTACAAACTTTGTTAACCCTTTAGGTGTTGCACAAGAGTTATTGGCAAATGGGGATGAAATTTGAGAATTTCATTTTTTTGCCTAATTTTCCATTTTAACCCATTTTTTCCACTAACAAAGCAAGGGTTAACAGCCAAACAAGACTGTATCTTTATTGCCCTGACTCTGCCGTTTACAGAAACACCTCATATGTGGCCATAAACTACTGTACGGCCACACAGCGGGGCGTAGAGTGAAAGGTGCGCCGTTTGGTTTTTGGAAGGCATGTTTTGCTGGACTGGTTTTTTGACACCATGTCCCATTTGAAGCCCCCCTGATCCCCCCCTAGAGTAGAAACTCCATAAAAGTTACCCCATCTAAGAAACTACACCCCTCAAGGTATTCAAAACTGATTTTACAAACTTTGTTAACCCTTTAGGTGTTGCACAAGATTTAATGGAAAATAGAGATACAATTTTAAAATTTCACTTTTTTGGCAGATTTTCCATTTTAATATTTTTTTTCCAGTTACAAAGCAAGGGTTAACAGCCAAACAAAACTCATTATTTATGGCCCTGACTCTGTAGTTTACAGAAACACCCCATATGTGGTCATAAACTGCTGTATGGGCACACGGCAGGGCGCAGAAGGAAAGGAATGCCATACGGTTTTTGGAAGGCAGGTTTTGCTGGACTGGTTTTTTTGACACCATGTCCCTTTTGAAGCCCCCTGATGCACCCCTAGAGTAGAAACTCCATAAAAGTTACCCCATCTAAGAAACTACACCCCTCAAGGTATACAAAACTGATTTTACAAACTTTGTTAACCCTTTAGGTGTTGCACAAGATTTAATGGAAAATAGAGATACAATTTCAAAATTTCACATTTTAGGCAGATTTTCCATTTAAATATTTTTTTTCCAGTTACAAAGCAAGGGTTAACAGCCAAACAAAACTCATTATTTATGGCCCTGATTCAGTAGTTTACAGAAACATCCCATATGTGGTCGTAAACTGCTGTACAGGCACACGGCAGGGCGCAGAAGGAAAGGAATGCCATACGGTTTTTGGAAGGCAGATTTTGCTGGACTGGTTTTTTTGACACCATGTCCCATTTGAAGCCCCCCTGATGCACCCCTAGAGTAGAAACTCCAAAAAAGTGACCCCATTTTAGAAACTACGGGATAGGGTGGCAGTTTTGTTGGTACAAGTTTAGGGTACATATGATTTTTGGTTGCTCTATATTACACTTTTTGTGCGGCAAGGTAACAAGAAATTGCTTTTTTGGCACCGTTTTTTTTTTGTTATTTACACCATTCATCTGACAGGTTAGATCATGTGCTAATTTTATAGAGCAGGTTGTCACGGACGCGGTGATACCCAATATGTATACAATTTTTTTTTATTTATGTAAGTTTTACACAATAATTTCATTTAAAAAAAAAAAAAATGTTTTAGTGTCTCCATAGTCTAAGAGCCATAGTTTTTTTCAATTTTTGGGCGATTATCTTAAGTAGGGTCTCATTTTTTTGGGATGAGATGACGATTTTATTGGCACTATTTTGGGGTGCACATGACTTTTTGATTGCTTGCTATTACACTTTTTGTGACGGAAGATGACAAAAAATGGCTTTTTTTACACCGTTTTTATTTTTATTTTTTTACGGTGGTCATCTGAGGGGTTAGGTCATGTGATATTTTTATAGAGCCGGTCAATACAGACGCGGCGATACCTAATATGTATACTTTTTTTTATTTATGTAAGTATTACACAATGATTTCATTTTTGAAACAAAAGAAATCATGTTTTAGTGTTTCCATAGTCTAAGAGCCATAACTTTTTCAGTTTTTGGGCGATTATCTTGGGTAGGGTATGATTTTTGCGGGATGAGATAACGGTTTGATTGTTACAATTTTGGCGTAGATGCGACTTTTTTGATCACTTTTATTACCTTTTTTGGGAAGTAAGGTGGGCAAAATTCCAATTTCATCATAGTTTTTAATTTTTTATTTTTATGGCGTTCACCGTTCGGGTAAAGTAACATTACCGTTTTATAGATCAGGTAGTTACGGACGCGGCGATACCAAACATGTGTAGGGAATTTTATTTTTTTCATTTTTAATCAGTGATAAATGTGTTTTTTGATTTTTACTTTATTTTCACTTTTTCCACTTTTTTTTTTGACCCAGACCCACTTGGTTCTTGAAGATCCAGTGGGTCTGATGTCTGCATAATACAGTACAGTACAATATATATTGTACTGTACTGTATTTTACTTACACTTTGTCTGAACAGATCTATGCTTTCAGCACAGATCTGTTCAGAACCATGGACAGCAGGATGCCTGAGAAGGCGTCCTGTTGCCATGGGAACCTTCCCCGTCTGCTCAGTAGTTGCCAGAACTGCGCAGACGGGGAAGTGTAAGGACGGGGCTTGGGGGGGCTGCCTGGAAGCTCTCTCCCTCTCCATTCGGGGGGCTGCAAAGGCACAGCAGCCCCCCGATGGGAGAGGGAGGGAGCTCCCTGAGCTGTTAACCTTTTCCATACAGCGGTCCGTACGGACCGCTGTATGGAAAGGGTTAAACGGCTGAAATCGCATCACCGATGTCAGCCGTTTATACCAGGGTGCCAGCAATGTGCTGGCACCCTGGTATACCCACTAGACGCCAACGATTATGCAATGGGAGGCGGGCGGGGGATCGCGATCCCGCCTACCGCACCGGCCCGCCTCCCGCACCGCCCGCAACCCTCCCCCTGCCCCTGCACCTGTGCAGGAGAACGTGTATTATTAAATCATGTTTTAAGCAACACTTTATAAAGTTGAGAAATTTTAACCTTCTGTCCAATATTCCCCATAAATTAATAGACGAAGCGGCCACTCTGTTGCCTCCTCATGCTGCTGCCAACTCCACAATCTCTTGTAATCGTGCCACTCTGTGGCCCCCTCATACTGCTGCCACCTTCACACTATGTCACCTTGCCACTCTGTGGCCTCCTGATGCTGCCGCCACCTCCACACTATGTCACCTTGCCACTCTGTGGCCTCCTGATGCTGCCGCCACCTCCACACTATGCCACCTTGCCATTCTGGGGTCTCCTGATGCTTCCACCACCTCCACACTCTGTCATTATGCCACCCTGTGACGTCCTCCTGATGCTGCTGCCGCTGCCACCTCCACGCTCTGTCATTGATGCTGCCGCCACCTCCAGACTCCATCATTGTGCCACTCGTTGGCCTTCTCCTAATGCTGCTACTGCTGCTGCCGCCACCTCCAGACTCTGTCATTGTGCCACTCTATGGCCTCCTCATACTGCTGCCACCTCCACACTCAGTCATTGTGCCACTCGGTGGCCTCCTCATACTGCTGCCACCTCCACACTCGGTCATTGTGCCACTCGGTGGCCTTCTCATACTGCTACCACCTCCACACTATGCCACCTTGCCATTCTGGGGTCTCCTGATGCTTCCACCACCTCCACACTCGGTCATTATGCCACCCTGTGACGTCCTCCTGATGCTGCTGCCACCTCCACACTCTGTCATTGATGCTGCCGCCACCTCCAGACTCCATCATTGTGCCACTCGTTGGTCTTCTCCTAATGCTGCTACTGCTGCTGCCACCACCTCCAGACTCTGTCATTGTGCCACTCTATGGCCTCCTCATACTGCTGCCACCTGCACACTCGGTCATTGTGCCACTCGGTGGCCTCCTCATACTGCTACCACCTCCACACTCGGTCATTGTGCCACTCGGTGGCCGCCTCCTGATGCTGCTACTGCTGCTGTCGCCACTTCCAGACTCTGTCATTGTGCCACTCAGTGGCTTCCTCATACTGCTGCCACCTCCACACTCGGTCATTGTGCCACTTGGTGACTTCCTCATACTGCTGCCAGCTCCACACTCTGTCATTGTGCCACTCGGTGTCCTCCTCATACTGCTGCCACCTCCACACTCTGTCATTGTGCCACCCTGTAACTTCCACATACTGCTGCCACCTCCACACTCGGTCATTGTGCCACTCAGTGGCCTCCTCATACTGCTGCCACCTCCACACTCGGTCATTGTTCCACTCGGTGGCCGCCTCCTCATGCTGCTACTGCTGCTGCCGCCACCTCAAGACTCTGTCATTGTGCCACTCGGTGGCTTCCTCATACTGCTGCCACCTCCAGACTCTGTCATTATGCCACTCTGTGACTTCCACATACTGCTGCCACCTCCACACTCGGTCATTGTGCCACTCAGTGGCCTCCTCATACTGCTGCCGCCTCCACACTCTGTCATTGTGCCACTTGGTGGCCCTCTCCTGATGCTGCTACTGCTGCTGTCGCCACTTCCAGACTCTGTCATTGTGCCACTCAGTGGCTTCCTCATACTGCTGCCACCTCCACACTCGGTCATTGTGCCACTCGGTGGCCTCCTCATACTGCTGCCACCTCCACACTCGGTCATTGTTCCACTCGGTGGCCGCCTCCTGATGCTGCTACTGCTGCTGCCGCCGCCGCCGACTCTGTCATTGTGCCACTCAGTGGCTTCCTCATACTGCTGCCACCTCCACACTCGGTCATTGTGCCACTCGGTGGCTTCCTCATACTGCTGCCACCTCCAGACTCTGTCATTATGCCACTCTGTGACTTCCACATACTGCTGCCACCTCCACACTCGGTCATTGTGCCACTCGGTGGCCTCCTCATACTGCTGCCGCCTCCACACTCAGTCATTGTGCCGCTCTGTAACTTCCTCATACTGCTACCACATCCACACTTGGTCATTGTGCCACTCGGTGGCCTCCTCATACTGCTACCACCTCCACACTCTGTCATTGTGCCACTTGGTGGCCCTCTCCTGATGCTGCTACTGCTGCTGCCACCTCCAGACTCTGTCATTGTGCCACTCGGTGGCCTTCCTCATACTGCTGCCACTTCCACACTCTGTCATTAGGCCACTCTGTGACTTCCACATACTGCTGCCACCTCCACACTCGGTCATTGTGCCACTCGGTGGCCTCCTCATACTGCTGCCGCCTCCACACTCTGTCATTGTGCCACTCGGTGGCCCTCTCCTGATGCTGCTACTGCTGCTGCCGCCACCTCCAGACTCTGTCATTGTGCCACTCGGTGGCCTTCCTCATACTGCTGCCACCTCCACACTCTGTCATTAGGCCACTCTGTGGTCTCCTCATGCTGCTACCACCTCACCACTATGTCATAGGTCTACTCTGTGGACTTCTCATGCTGTACCCACCCTCCCCACTTCATGACTGGTCCACTATTTTGCCTTTCGGCCTGGCTGACATGATCATTTATTTGACCCTACTTCTGATCTGTCAGACGGAAGGAAAAATGATACGCACAATGGATCCTGTCTGTGTAGCAGCTGTCATTGTGCCACTCGGTGGCTTCCTTATACTGCTGCCACCTCCACACTCTGTCATTGTGCCACTCTATGGCCTCCTGTCACGGAAGGTGTACAGGAAACAAGACAATGCAAAATGAATATATGACTCACTGGATCCAAAACTAAGGAACAAAAGGGAGACCCCTGCATAAGACCTGCACTCTCCCTGACTGCTCAGCCTATGCGAAAATCCCAATGGTGGATGATCGCATATCCACGTACCTCGACTATATACCACCTGAACACCCTACAATAGTGAGGGGACACGACCACCGGCTCCCTACACTAGACACGGAGGGAGTCAGGGTCACCTGGGATCCAGCAAACACAAAAAATGTACAGCACTTATCTTGTAGAAGGCTGGAAAATAGGATCAGCATGCACACACACACCAGGAAGTTGTATAAGCCGCACAATAATGCATTATGGGGAGGAATTTAAAGGGATGCAATCAGTCCAACTACATGACAGCTGAGAGAGGCTAACGAGATGAGGAACTGAAATTCAAAACAAAGAAAACTCAAGGAGGAGGTTCTGAAAGGCTTCTGTCAGAGCTTCTTAGCTGTCTGGTTGTGACACCTCCACATACTGCTGCCACCTCCACACTCGGTCATTGTGCCACTCGGTGACCTCCACATACTGCTGCCACCTCCACACTCGGTCATTGTGCCACTCGGTGGCCCTCTTTTGATGCTGCTACTGCTGCTGTCGCCACCTCCACACTCGGTCATTGTGCCACTTGGTGGCCTCCTCATACTGCTGCCACCTCCACACTCAGTCATTGTGCCGCTCTGTAACTTCCTCATACTGCTGCTACCACCTCCACACTCGGTCATTGTGCCACTCTGTGGCCTCCTCATACTGATACCACCTCCACACTCGGTCATTGTGTCACTCGGTGGCCTCCTCATACTGCTGCCGCCTCCACACTCAGTCATTGTGCCGCTCTGTAACTTCCTCATATTGCTGCTACCACCTCCACACTCGGTCATTGTGCCACTCTGTGGCCTCCTCATACTGCTACCACCTCCACACTCTGTCATTGTGCCACTCGGTGGCCCTCTCCTGATGCTGATACTGCCGCCACCTCCAGTCTGTAATTTCCTCATACTGCTGCCACCTCCACACTCTGTCATTGTGCCACTCGGTGGCCTCCTCATACTGCTGCCACCTCTACACTCAGTCATTGTGCCACCCTGTAACTTCCTCATACTGCTGCCACCTCCAGACTCTGTCATTATGCCACTCTGTGACTTCCACATACTGCTGCCACCTCCACATTTGGTCATTGTGCCACTTGGTGGCCTCCTCATACTGCTGCCACCTCCACACTCAGTCATTGTGCCGCTCTGTAACTTCCTCATACTGCTGCTACCACCTCCACACTCGGTCATTGTGCCACTCTGTGGCCTCCTCATACTGATACCACCTCCACACTCGGTCATTGTGCCACTCGGTGGCCTTCTCATACTGCTGCCGCCTCCACACTCAGTCATTGTGCCGCTCTGTAACTTCCTCATATTGCTGCTACCACCTCCACACTCGGTCATTGTGCCACTCTGTGGCCTCCTCATACTGCTACCACCTCCACACTCTGTCATTGTGCCACTCGGTGGCCCTCTCCTGATGCTGATACTGCCGCCACCTCCAGTCTGTAACTTCCTCATTCTGCTGCCACCTCCACACTCTGTCATTGTGCCACTCGGTGGCCTCCTCATACTGCTGCCACCTCTACACTCAGTCATTGTGCCACCCTGTAACTTCCTCATACTGCTGCCACCTCCAGACTCTGTCATTATGCCACTCTGTGACTTCCACATACTGCTGCCACCTCCACATTTGGTCATTGTGCCACTTGGTGGCCTCCTCATACTGCTGCCGCCTCCACACTCAGTCATTGTGCCGCTCTGTAGCTTCCTCATACTGCTGCCACCTCCACACTCTGTCATTAGGCCACTCTGTGGTCTCCTCATGCTGCTACCACCTCACCACTATGTCATAGGTCCACTCTGTGGACTTCTCATGCTGTTCCCACCCTCCCCACTTCATGACTGGTCCACTATTTTGCCTTTCGGCCTGGCTGACATGATCATTTATTTGACCCTACTTCTGATCTGTCAGAAGGAAGGAAAAATTATACGCACAATGGATCCTGTCTGTGTAGCAGCTGTCATTGTGCCACTCGGTGGCTTCCTTATACTGCTTCCACCTCCACACTCTGTCATTGTGCCACACTGTGACTTCCTCATGCTGCGGCCACCTCCAGACTCTGTCATTGTGCCACTTGGTGGCCTTCTCCTGATGCTGCTACCGCTGCTGCTGCCACCTCCACACTCTGTTATTGTTCCACTCGGTGGCTTCCTCATACTGCTGCCACCTCTACACTCAGTCATTGTGCTACTTGATGACCTCCTCATACTGCTGCCACCTCCACACTCTGTTATTGTGCCACTCGGTGGCCTCCTCATACTGCTGCCACCTCCACACTCTGTCATTGTGCCACTTGGTGGTCGCCTCATGCTGCCACCACCTCCAGGCTCTGTCATTGTTCCACTCGGTGGCTTCCTCATACTGCTGCCACCTCTACACTCAGTCACTGTGCTACTTGGTGGCCTCCTCATACTGCTGCCACCTCCACACTCCATCATTGTGCCACTTGGTGGCCTCCTCATACCTCTGCCACCTCCACACTCTGTCATTGTGCCACTATGTAACTTCCTCATACTGCTGCTACCTCTAGACTCTGTCATTATGCCTCTCTGTGACTTCCTCATGCTGCTGCCACCTCCACACTTGGTCATTCTGCCACTTGGTGGCCTTATCGTACTGCTGCCAACCTCAGACTCTGTCATTGTGCCACTTGGTGGTCTCCTCATGCTGCTGCCACTTCCACATTCTGTCATTGTGCCACTCTGTGACTTCCACATGCTGCTGCCACCTCCAGACTCGGTCATTTTTCCACTCGGTGGCCTTCTCCTGATGCTTCCACCACCTCCAGACTCTGTCAGTGTGCCACTCAGTGGCTTCCTCATACTGTTGCCACCTCCACACTCGGTCATTTTGCCACTCAGTGGCCTCTTCATACTGCTACCACCTCCACACTCAGTCATTGTGCCGCTCTGTAGCTTCCTCATACTGCTGCCACCTCCACACTCTGTCATTAGGCCACTCTGTGGTCTCCTCATGCTGCTACCACCTCACCACTATGTCATAGGTCCACTCTGTGGACTTCTCATGCTGTTCCCACCCTCCCCACTTCATGACTGGTCCACTATTTTGCCTTTCGGCCTGGCTGACATGATCATTTATTTGACCCTACTTCTGATCTGTCAGAAGGAAGGAAAAATTATACGCACAATGGATCCTGTCTGTGTAGCAGCTGTCATTGTGCCACTCGGTGGCTTCCTTATACTGCTTCCACCTCCACACTCTGTCATTGTGCCACTCTGTGACTTCCTCATGCTGTGGCCACCTCCAGACTCTGTCATTGTGCCACTTGGTGGCCTTCTCCTGATGCTGCTACCGCTGCTGCTGCCACCTCCACACTCTGTTATTGTTCCACTCGGTGGCTTCCTCATACTGCTGCCACCTCTACACTCAGTCATTGTGCTACTTGATGACCTCCTCATACTGCTGCCACCTCCACACTCTGTTATTGTGCCACTCGGTGGCCTCCTCATACTGCTGCCACCTCCACACTCTGTCATTGTGCCACTTGGTGGTCTCCTCATGCTGCCACCACCTCCAGGCTCTGTCATTGTTCCACTCGGTGGCTTCCTCATACTGCTACCACCTCTACACTCAGTCACTGTGCTACTTGGTGGCCTCCTCATACTGCTGCCACCTCCACACTCCATCATTGTGCCACTTGGTGGCCTCCTCATACCTCTGCCACCTCCACACTCTGTCATTGTGCCACTCTGTAACTTCCTCATACTGCTGCTACCTCTAGACTCTGTCATTGTGCCACTCTGTGACTTCCTCATGCTTCTGCCACCTCCACACTTGGTCATTCTGCCACTTGGTGGCCTTATCGTACTGCTGCCAACCTCAGACTCTGTCATTGTGCCACTTGGTGGTCTCCTCATGCTGCTGCCACTTCCATACTCTGTCATTGTGCCACTCTGTGACTTCCACATGCTGCTGCCACCTCCAGACTCGGTCATTTTTCCACTCGGTGGCCTTCTCCTGATGCTTCCACCACCTCCAGACTCTGTCAGTGTGCCACTCAGTGGCTTCCTCATACTGTTGCCACCTCCACACTCGGTCATTTTGCCACTCAGTGGCCTCTTCATACTGCTACCACCTCCACACTCTGTCATTGTGCCACTCTGTATCTTCCTCATACTGCTGCTACCTCCAGACTCTGTCATTGTGCCACTCTGTGACTTCCTCATATTGCTGCCAACCTCAAACTCTGTCATTGTGCCACTTGGTGGTCTCCTCATGCTGCTGCCACCTCCAGACTTGGTCATTTTGCCACTCGGTGGCCTTCTCCTGATGCTGCCGCCACCTCCAGATTCTGTCAGTGTGCCACTCAGTGGCTTCCTCATACTGTTGCCACCTCCACACTCAGTCATTGTGCCGCTCTGTAACTTCCTCATATTGCTGCTACCACCTCCACACTCGGTCATTGTGCCACTCTGTGGCCTCCTCATACTGCTACCACCTCCACACTCTGTCATTGTGCCACTCGGTGGCCCTCTCCTGATGCTGATACTGCCGCCACCTCCAGTCTGTAACTTCCTCATACTGCTGTCACCTCCACACTCTGTCATTGTGCCACTCGGTGGCCTCCTCATACTGCTGCCACCTCTACACTCAGTCATTGTGCCACCCTGTAACTTCCTCATACTGCTGCCACCTCCAGACTCTGTCATTATGCCACTCTGTGACTTCCACATACTGCTGCCACCTCCACATTTGGTCATTGTGCCACTTGGTGGCCTCCTCATACAGCTGCCGCCTCCACACTCAGTCATTGTGCCGCTCTGTAGCTTCCTCATACTGCTGCCACCTCCACACTCTGTCATTAGGCCACTCTGTGGTCTCCTCATGCTGCTACCACCTCACCACTATGTCATAGGTCCACTCTGTGGACTTCTCATGCTGTTCCCACCCTCCCCACTTCATGACTGGTCCACTATTTTGCCTTTCGGCCTGGCTGACATGATCATTTATTTGACCCTACTTCTGATCTGTCAGAAGGAAGGAAAAATTATACGTACAATGGATCCTGTCTGTGTAGCAGCTGTCATTGTGCCACTCGGTGGCTTCCTTATACTGCTTCCACCTCCTCACTCTGTCATTGTGCCACTCTGTGACTTCCTCATGCTGCGGCCACCTCCAGACTCTGTCATTGTGCCACTTGGTGGCCTTCTCCTGATGCTGCTACCGCTGCTGCTGCCACCTCCACACTCTGTTATTGTTCCACTCGGTGGCTTCCTCATACTGCTGCCACCTCTACACTCAGTCATTGTGCTACTTGATGACCTCCTCATACTGCTGCCACCTCCACACTCTGTTATTGTGCCACTCGGTGGCCTCCTCATACTGCTGCCACCTCCACACTCTGTCATTGTGCCACTTGGTGGTCTCCTCATGCTGCCACCACCTCCAGGCTCTGTCATTGTTCCACTCGGTGGCTTCCTCATACTGCTACCACCTCTACACTCAGTCACTGTGCTACTTGGTGGCCTCCTCATACTGCTGCCACCTCCACACTCCATCATTGTGCCACTTGGTGGCCTCCTCATACCTCTGCCACCTCCACACTCTGTCATTGTGCCACTCTGTAACTTCCTCATACTGCTGCTACCTCTAGACTCTGTCATTGTGCCACTCTGTGACTTCCTCATGCTTCTGCCACCTCCACACTTGGTCATTCTGCCACTTGGTGGCCTTATCGTACTGCTGCCAACCTCAGACTCTGTCATTGTGCCACTTGGTGGTCTCCTCATGCTGCTGCCACTTCCACACTCTGTCATTGTGCCACTCTGTGACTTCCACATGCTGCTGCCACCTCCAGACTCGGTCATTTTTCCACTCGGTGGCCTTCTCCTGAGGCTTCCACCACCTCCAGACTCTGTCAGTGTGCCACTCAGTGGCTTCCTCATACTGTTGCCACCTCCACACTCGGTCATTTTGCCACTCAGTGGCCTCTTCATACTGCTACCACCTCCACACTCTGTCATTGTGCCACTCTGTATCTTCCTCATACTGCTGCTACCTCCAGACTCTGTCATTGTGCCACTCTGTGACTTCCTCATATTGCTGCCAACCTCAAACTCTGTCATTGTGCCACTTGGTGGTCTCCTCATGCTGCTGCCACCTCCAGACTTGGTCATTTTGCCACTCGGTGGCCTTCTCCTGATGCTGCCGCCACCTCCAGATTCTGTCAGTGTGCCACTCAGTGGCTTCCTCATACTGTTGCCACCTCCACACTCAGTCATTGTGCCGCTCTGTAACTTCCTCATATTGCTGCTACCACCTCCACACTCGGTCATTGTGCCACTCTGTGGCCTCCTCATACTGCTACCACCTCCACACTCTGTCATTGTGCCACTCGGTGGCCCTCTCCTGATGCTGATACTGCCGCCACCTCCAGTCTGTAACTTCCTCATACTGCTGCCACCTCCACACTCTGTCATTGTGCCACTCGGTGGCCTCCTCATACTGCTGCCACCTCTACACTCAGTCATTGTGCCACCCTGTAACTTCCTCATACTGCTGCCACCTCCAGACTCTGTCATTATGCCACTCTGTGACTTCCACATACTGCTGCCACCTCCACATTTGGTCATTGTGCCACTTGGTGGCCTTCTCATACAGCTGCCGCCTCCACACTCAGTCATTGTGCCGCTCTGTAGCTTCCTCATACTGCTGCCACCTCCACACTCTGTCATTAGGCCACTCTGTGGTCTCCTCATGCTGCTACCACCTCACCACTATGTCATAGGTCCACTCTGTGGACTTCTCATGCTGTTCCCACCCTCCCCACTTCATGACTGGTCCACTATTTTGCCTTTCGGCCTGGCTGACATGATCATTTATTTGACCCTACTTCTGATCTGTCAGAAGGAAGGAAAAATTATACGCACAATGGATCCTGTCTGTGTAGCAGCTGTCATTGTGCCACTCGGTGGCTTCCTTATACTGCTTCCACCTCCACACTCTGTCATTGTGCCACTCTGTGACTTCCTCATGCTGTGGCCACCTCCAGACTCTGTCATTGTGCCACTTGGTGGCCTTCTCCTGATGCTGCTACCGCTGCTGCTGCCACCTCCACACTCTGTTATTGTTCCACTCGGTGGCTTCCTCATACTGCTGCCACCTCTACACTCAGTCATTGTGCTACTCGATGACCTCCTCATACTGCTGCCACCTCCACACTCTGTTATTGTGCCACTCGGTGGCCTCCTCATACTGCTGCCACCTCCACACTCTGTCATTGTGCCACTTGGTGGTCTCCTCATGCTGCCACCACCTCCAGGCTCTGTCATTGTTCCACTCGGTGGCTTCCTCATACTGCTGCCACCTCTACACTCAGTCACTGTGCTCCTTGGTGGCCTCCTCATACTGCTGCCACCTCCACACTCCATCATTGTGCCACTTGGTGGCCTCCTCATACCTCTGCCACCTCCACACTCTGTCATTGTGCCACTCTGTAACTTCCTCATACTGCTGCTACCTCTAGACTCTGTCATTGTGCCACTCTGTGACTTCCTCATGCTTCTGCCACCTCCACACTTGGTCATTCTGCCACTTGGTGGCCTTATCGTACTGCTGCCAACCTCAGACTCTGTCATTGTGCCACTTGGCGGTCTCCTCATGCTGCTGCCACTTCCACACTCTGTCATTGTGCCACTCTGTGACTTCCACATGCTGCTGCCACCTCCAGACTCGGTCATTTTTCCACTCGGTGGCCTTCTCCTGATGCTTCCACCACCTCCAGACTCTGTCAGTGTGCCACTCAGTGGCTTCCTCATACTGTTGCCACCTCCACACTCGGTCATTTTGCCACTCAGTGGCCTCTTCAAACTGCTACCACCTCCACACTCTGTCATTGTGCCACTCTGTAACTTCCTCATACTGCTGCCACATCCAGATTCTGCCATTGTGCCACTTTGTGACTTCCTCATGCTGCTGCCACCTCTACACTCGGTCATTGTGCCACTCAATGGCTTCCTCATACTGCTGCCACCTCCACACTCGGTGATTGTGCCACTCGGTGGCCTCCTCATACTGCTGCCACCTCCATACTCTGTCAATGGGCCACTATGTGGTCTCCTCATGCTACTACCACCTCACCACTATGTCATAGGTCCACTCTGTGGACTTCTCATGCTGTTCCCACCCTCTCCACTTCATGACTGGTCGACTATTTTGCCTTTTGGCCTGGCTGACATGATCATTTATTTGACCCTACTTCTGATCTGTCAGAAGGAAAGAAATATGATACGCACAATCAATCCTGTCTGTGTAGCAGCTGTAAGGCCTGTATGGTCCCATCAGAATTGGTGTATGATTTGGTAGCCAAAAGCAAAAGTGGGTACAAAACACAGAAGAGGCACATGTCATCTCTGTTTAAGATCCAGTCCTGTTTTTTTTTGTATTAGCAATACTGATGGATTATTGAGAAAATGCTGACCGAGTGAAGGTGTATTCTCCACAGACAGGATCCGTTTTTTGTGGGTTATTGTTCTGACGGATTATAGAAAGGGCAAATTAATCAGTGACGTCAACACAAACTTACTGCTGACACCCTCTCCACTCTGTTGGGGGGCTCTACTTGTATTAGTGTGTAATAGTGGAATCAGCTGTCTACGGTGTAAAAGGAGTGCGCTTCTACTTTGGCACTAACATCGACCTGTAAGGTTGAGTTCAAAATTTAGTTATTTGGTCAGTTTTGGCCCCATGACTGGCCTAATAAGTGAAGTGTGCAGTGATTCTAAGAGCGACGCCTGTCATCTGCATGTCATACGGACTCACAGTATTATTTCACTACCAAAGCAGACTCCCTATGCGTGTTACTACAAGGCACAGTGTTTTACACCACTATAAAGGCTCTTAGCAGTCAGGAAATAGCCACAAATATATTCGGATTGAACCAAATTTTTCCCGAAAAATTCGGCAAACCGGCAAATCGCATTTTTGAAAAATTCCCTAATCTCTAATATATATATTATCTTGTGGGATATTTACTCACAGATGTTGCAGCTGGGCCAGTAGATTCTGCTTACTTATAGGCTGCCAAATCTGGTGCTCCAGCTGGTCCCATAGATGCTCAATTGGGAATATATCTGACGGTCGGGCAGGTCAAGGAATTGTTTCAATCTGGTGGAGAAATTCCTGGGAAAACCTTGCTGTCTGTACGTGAACATTATCCTGCTGAAGTAACACATGTGACTGCAGGATGTCCTGCTCATGTCGCTGTTAGTGCTCCTCTACACTACATACCCTGTATCACTACACAGTGTCATATGTGATAGATCAACAGATCAACAGATCATCACACCAGCAGTGAGGTCCTTCACAACAAAGGTAGGATTGAAGCGCTCACCACAATGTCTCGATACTCAAACCCGCCCACCCATCCGAAACAGATCTTGATTTTGTTACTAAAGCTAATACAGTTCCAGTCCGTAGCAGTCCAGATTTCTCATTTACAACACCACTACAAACAAAGGCGATGGCAGCTGGCTGTTAATGGCAGTACACATAGTAAGCACTGAGACACCAAATTTCCATCCATTAAGCACCTGGGTATGGTCCAGGCAGAGGTGTGTAATAAAGGTTCAAACTGTGTTTGGATGGTGGACAATGAACCAGTGGGAGCTACTCAAGCTTGTTGGTAGTTCAAAATATATTCTCTACTGGTGGTCTGTCTGGGCCGTTTGCAGACTGTTCGCTGTGATGAGTGCCTTCATGTAACCACTGCTCTCAAAATATGCAAACAACTAGGTCAGAACAGCCTAGATTCAAATGAAAGAGATAAAAGAATCCCACGGCGCAAAATCACCCAAAGGTTGGAGTAATATCGATGCTCGTTTATTCAGGCAAAGTAGTACAAAGCGTTTCGGGGTTTAACCCCTTCCTCAGGTACAGAATGTCTTGCAATGAATGCAAGACATTCTGTACCTGAGGAAGGGGTTAAACCCCGAAACGCGTTGTACTACTTTGCCTGAATAAACGAGCATCGATATTACTCCAACCTTTGGGTGATTTTGCGCCGTGGGATTCTTTTATCTCTTTCATTTGAATCACTGGCCTTCTGCGGGATTCCAGGCATCCCTGAACAGGAGCATCCATCCCGGGCTGCACATCATCCGTTGCAAGGAGTTTATGGGAATTCGTTTTATGTCCTCATTAGAGTTGTGCCTAAATTAGCACAACTCCATCAGGTGAGCCTCCCCAGTGGAGATACCTATTTTATATATTTCCTAACTTTATTACCCTATGGTGCGCCATTCTTTTTTTGTTCTCTAGTGGAACGACGCCTGTTATCCGAGAACAGCCTAGATGGCTGGCAATTTCATTGCAACAACCATCCAGCTTCTCTCAGTCCAATGATGTGCCCTCTCTCACAGTCTGTTAACTGAGCAAGATGTCTTTCAGTCCATCATAGAGGCATGTCTAGCAATCAATGATCTTTCATCAAGAGGTACTCTACTTAAAAGCAGCCTCTTAGAGCCTTTTCATAAAACAGCGGGGGAAGCATTTCTCAACCTGGTGTATAGTAGAACTGGCTTAGTTGCCCATAGCAACCATTTAGATTACACTTTTAATTTTGGACAGCTTCTTTGGAAAAGGTGGAATCTGATTGGTTGCTATAGGCAATTAAGCCAGTTCTACTTTACACCAGTTTGATAAATGACCCCACTGGTGTTTAATCAGACCACACCTGTAATCATTTACATATCTACCTGAGACATAAGTTTTTCAGCAATCTGAAATTTCTATCTGGGTGCATTACTTGTTCTCAATAAGGGCATTACAATGATGATGACCGTAATAATAATAATAGCAATCAAATAAATCATATAATATTGAATAGCTAGTGTTCAAGTGACTGAAATCAATGCTATCAATTGCTATCATCCTTGATGTGCTACTGGAGACAGACTATATAAGTCAGTCATTGCCATGTCCAGGCTCCTTGGATCATTATTAGGTGCGCTCCTCCTTGCCACACACAGTGGCTCATGGCTGTCACAAAAACTTGAGGGAAACTTTTCCACTGTGTAAATGAAAACATCTTTACAGGAGGTGCAGCATGGGCCCGAGCATTGGGCTTATTTATTTATTTTCAAAATATTTTAATTACATTTCCTGGACTTCGAAAAAAAAAGAGAAGTCTCCACATTACCTCAAGAGATCAAATAAAAATGTCTAAACATTTCCTACAACTTGATGTTTGCTCTTTTTTTCGTTCTGTTTTGCTGTATTTTTTTCTGCAAGTGAATAACATACTCTAGGCATTGCCTGTGGCTTGCAAACATTCCTTCTTGTGTGGTCTGGGCAGACTTTATGATTTATTCAGGTAATGGGGAAGGATCATGACCCCCAGCAGCCACAAAAAGAGAACTGCATGTGGGTTTAATGCTTTCACCGCAAAAAAATTCTGCTATGACTAAGATGTGTGGCTGAAGTCACTGTCTGAATGGTGCTAAAAAGGAACTTAAGTGTGCACTATTTACTACAGATTCTCTATTGGGGTTATGCCAAGTGTTTCATACCCTATTTCAAAGAATATCATGGTAACGGCTCAGAAAATTAGAGCACAGGCTTTTCAGATACTCAGTCAGTTTACCCATTAAAACCTTGGCATTTAATGCATATTTATTTAATGTTTTCCTTTTTATTAGGCAATGTATTTACTATGCCCCCTTTATAAGCCTTCTAATTATTAAATCATATGATTGTTTAATGCTAGTGGATTTATATCAATAAGTTATATCCTACCTAATTAAAAAGAAATTGCAGTGCTGAAAAGGTATTATTGGTCTCTTTGTAGGACTGTAGCTACAAGCACTTTTTTGTAGTATGACATCTGCATTGGTGTGGCAGTGCACTTCATAGTAATACACTGAGGGATCCAAAAAAAAAATATTACGTCTCTATGTACTATGGGAATGAAGTAGCCGTTATATTTAGGGCCCGTTCACATGATGTTATTTGACGCTGTTTTTAACATGTTTCTATGCAGAATCCACGCCAAAAACAAGCCTCTAAAAAGCCTCCCATTCATTTCAATGGGAGGCAGAACTTGCTTTTTTTCGACCATGAAAAAAACTGTGCAAAAAAGAAGCAGCATGCTCTATCTTGGAGCGGAATTCACACTAATTCTTCCATTGAAATGAATGGGAAGCTGAAAAAATCGGAAGCTGAAAAAAACACCAAAAACCGTGCCAAAAGTGCGCAGAAAAACTGTTGAGTGAACATCCCCTAAAAAAGTTTTCTGTGATGATACAATCCCATTATTGTTAGTTTGAGGTTTTTTTTATCTAATGTCAATGTCTCTCTCTTTCTCTCTTTAAATATATATATATATATATATATATATATATATACACACTGAGCAAAAATATAAACGCAACACTTTCGGTTTTGCTCCGATTTTGCATGAGCTGAATTCAAAGATCTGAAACATTTTCTACATACACAAAAGACCCATTACTCTCAAATATTGTTCACAAATCTGTCTAAATCTGTGTTAGTGAGCACTTCACCTTTGCCGAGATAAGCCTCTCCACCTCACAGGTGTGGCATATCAAGGTGCCGATTAGACAGCATGAATATTGCACAGGTGTGCCTTAGACTGTCCACAATAAAAGACACTCTGAAATGTGCACAGTTTTGCCTTACTGGGGGGGGGGGGGGGGGGGCAGAAAACCAGTCAGTATATGGTGCGGCCACCATTTCCCACATCTCCAACGCATAGAGTTGATCAGGTTGTTGATTGTGGCCTGTGGAATGTTGGTCCACTCTTCTTCAATAGCTGTGCGAAGTTGCAGAATATTGGCAGGACCTGGAACACGCTGTCGTATACGCTGATCCAGAGCATCCCAAACATGCTCAATGGGTGACATGTCCAGTGAGTATGCTGGCCATACAAGAACTGGGATGTTTTCAGCTTCCAGGAATTGTGTACAGATCCTTGCAATATGGGGCTGTGCATCATCATGCTGCAACATGAGGTGATGGTCGTGGATGAATGGCACAACAATGGGCCTCAGGATCTCGTCACGGTATCTCTGTGCATTCAAAATGCCATTAATAAAATGCACCTGTGTTCGTTGTCCATAACATATGGCTGCCCATACCATAACCCCACCACCACCATGGGCCACTCGATCCACAGCGTTGATGTCAGCAAACCGCTCAGCCACACACCAGCACACACGCTGTTTGCCATCTGCCCTGAACAGTGATAACCGGGACTCATCCGTGAACAGAACGCCTCTCCAACATGCCAGACACCATCGAATGTGAGCATTTGCCCACTCATGTGGGTTATTACGACGAACTGCAGTCAGGTCCAGACCCCGATGAGGACGACGAGCATGCAGATGAGTTTCCCTGAGATGGTTTCTGACAGTTTGTGCAGAAATTCTTTGGTTATGCAAACCGATTGTTGCTGCAACTGTCCGGGTGGCTGGTCTCAGACGATCATGGAGGTGAACATGCTGGATGTGGAGGTCCTGGGCTGGTGTGGTTACACATGGTCTGTGGTTGTGAGGCCGGTTGGATGTACTTCCATCTGTGTTAGGAGAAGTGCTCACTAACACAGATTTAGACAGGTTTGTGAACAATATTTGAGAGTAATGGGCCTTTTGTGTATGTAGAAAATGTTTCAGATCTTTGAGTTCAACTCCTGAAAAATTGGAGAAAAACCGAAAATGTTGCGTTTATATTTTTGTTCAGTATATATATACATATATATATATATATATATATATATATATATATATACAAGCAGAGCCCTTGTAGCACTCAGTGGATATTCTGCTGGAGTAGGGTTCCCACCCCTTTAGACAATCAGTTCAAAGACTCCAGCCAAGTAGTATTTAGTGCAATTTTGTTTATTTTGCATACAAAATGTTGTTTGCTGCGGCGAAGTTTCGGATGTGCCGAAACGTCACTTTGCAGCAGCAACCACCATTTTTGTATGCAAAATAAACAAAATTGCACTAAATACTACTTGGCTGGAGTCTTTGAATTGATTATATATATATATATATATATATATATATATATACAGTATGTGTGTATATATATATATATATATATATATACACATTAACACTGAAGAAAAATGTAGGGATTTTTTCTTTTTTAGTTTCTTACTTTATATGTTGCAATTTACCATCACTACTTGCTTTTCAGATCATGGCTATTAAGCCACATCTCTTCAATTTACTCAGCGTCCCTCTCTTATGATGACCACCATTGCTGCTAGAATGTCAGTGCTGCAGTCCTGGGTAATAGAAAAAATAATGCAAGCATACAGTAGTATAGTATGTCTTGCTTAGGTTTCCACCACCTAAACCCATATGTTTATTTACTGGATACCTCTGAATAGCAAAGCAAAGTTGACGTCACTATTCTATATATTGAAAAAAAAAGTATACCGATGTATATTGGCTAAAAGGACATACTTTTGGCCTTGTTTGGGAAATATGGACTATGGATATGTTTGCAGCATATCCTTGGGAATTTTTCCTGCGCTTATGCCAAATTTACAGTGCACACACAAGCTCATGCCCTCTTACTGAAGGTACAGTGGTAGAGGATTTGCTGGTAAGTGCTGCATGGCTGGGGACATTTTAACAACACATGGTAAAGGGAATAAGGAAACACTAGGTTGGCACACATGATGCTCACTTATGCCAGGCTAATCAGAGCAGTTAGCAGTTCCCAGCAATATCTAGTTCCCAGCAATACTGGCTTCATGCTGGGACAGATGAACAATCTGATGGTCTGAGGAAGGTCCTATGACCAGCTGTTATTGATATGTCCAATGTGTCTCTGAATAGAAGAGTCTTGCATCATATTTTGGGTGGAATTTTTCATTCATAGGCTGCTCATTGCAGACCTCTGCCACATGTCCTATTTCTGACTGTTGCTTCCAAATTGCGCTCAACCTGTCTTCTTTGGTTGTCCTTATACCCTGTTGCCTTCTACCCTCTGGCTGAAACTCCACTCTCCTTGTTATTCTGTGTTCAGCCAGCCACAGCCCTCCATGTTGCCTATGGCTGTCTTGTATTGCTTCCTCTTCCTCATTTATAATGGCCCCTCTTCCTCTCTATCATTCACTCGGGCCTGGCACTATGAGTACTGCCTCTGCCTGGAACCTGACCCCACCAAACACCATGATCCAGCTGATGCATTGCAAACTAAGGGCTCATGCACACGAACATATTTTCTTTCCGCTTCCGTTCCATTTTTTTGCGGACCATATGCGGAACCATTCACTTCAATGGGTCCGCAAAAAAAAGGTACTCCATGTGCATTCCATTTCCGTATTTCCGTTCCGCAAAAAAGTAGTGCATGTCCTATTATTGTCCGCAAATCACGGTCCGAGGCCCCATTCAAGTTAATGGGTCCGCAAAAAATACAGAACGCACACGGAGCACATCTGTATGTCATCCGTATTTTGTGGCTCCATACTGTAGAAATGCTATGCCCAGCCCATATTGCTCATGTGTTTAGTGAATAATAAGTTAATGTTTCCGTTTCTGATCCGCAAAAAAACAGATTGCCTACGGATATGTTTTGTGGAATAACGGAACGGAAGAGGACTTAAAATCAGAGAAAAAACCCTCAGATACGGAATAACGGATCCGTGAAAAACTGACCACAAAACAACAACGGTCGTGTGCATGAACCCTAAAGGAAACACATCCCTGAAGGCTGACTAGCCTACAAGGAGCCAATGGCTGGTCCATCGCTGACATTGTACAGGAGTCCTAAAGTCTTATCAACAAGGCCAGCAATAGAGCTTTTTATAGGAGACAAAAGCACTGTGGAAAAGTCATAAATCCATCAGGTCATAAAACCAAGCCTTCTATGCTTCATTACAGTGACATCCTCTTGCTTTCTGGTCCAAGTGCAGGCAAAAGCTCTATGTATAACTAATATTTATGTGCAGCATGCATGCTGATAGTGGCCAAAACAGGACCTCTGTGAGGTTCAGACTCAGCACTGCATTGGCCACATCTTTTGTACAGTTTAGTAACCTTCAGTAATGTAGATGGTTCCTGGTGTACCTATAGTGTAAAAGGCACCATGGAGACTTGAATTTGTGGACCCAGAGTGAAAGAATTAATGGCATTGGTATGTTACAATACCCTGAAAGGTTCATTTTTACTAATAATGAAAAATTTCCTGTTGCTTAACTTTACAACCCTTTACAGATGGCCAACATTTATGGGCTTATACTGTACTTTTATGCATCTCTGATTTGACAGAGGCATACCTAGGTTTATTCTTACAGATTCTCATAAAAAGTCATGGCATGCTGCACTGTATCCTGTATTACAGACATACAGTATGTCATGCCTAGAAACATTTGCTTTACATCTGCCATACACCTCTTGTATTCAGGTCTATGCAGGTGACAGTTCTCAAGAAATGAGAACGGTATATATTTTAATGAAGGTGAACAACATCTGAGATATTTATGACAGATTTCTTTCACTAAAGTTCCTCCTAATGCATTTATGTAAAAATGAGACATAAAATAAGCACAATTGGTGAAGTGAGATGGAAAGTACAGTAGATAGGTTTTCCAGTGATCGTGTGGTTCAGAGACTCCACAATTACAATAAGAATAGCCTCATTTAAGAACACCCTAAATTGGTTTCCAAAAATATTCCTTAACCAAGTTGTTAGCATCCCATTGTATCCAAGAGAGCAAAAAGTGTGGTCAGCATGGTTATCATTGACCACCTTCATGTGCTATATCTTCCCATAATATAACACAGTAGCTGAATGATACTCTAATTAAGTTGAAGAGTGAGGTTTGAAAATGATTTTGTTAGGAAACTATCCAAGCTTCATATACCCACAATAACATATATCCGACATTGCATGACTCACTAAATACGCTGCACAAATGTTTGGCATGTAAAACCAGCCAGCGGGTTTGGATCCTCAGAATACAAATCTCTTTCAAATTTTGCTAATAATAGGCATAGTATGTTCTTTGATTATGCCTTTCATTTCTTGCAAGCATTAAACTAAATCCTGATGTGCTCTTCATTAATTGACCCAGAAAGTTTATTATTCTGCGTATCAGACTCCTCTGGCTTCTAACATATGAATAGCATAGAATGTGGACATAGTTTCATCTGAAAATGCCTTTACTGCCGTAATGAGACTATGTTGTCCATATGGTTGCCCAATTATGAAAGGTATTTTACTATAATAAAAACATATGCATGTTCAACTCTTCATAAAACTCACCATAGGAAACCATTTATACTCAACAATGTTGTTTTTCTAGCTCAAGTTCTATGATTTGAATCTCCTGTCTAGTTGGCTTTCAACTCGAACGGGGTAGTGGCAGGTTTTGAAGTTATCCCGTATTCTGTGGATAGAGGATAACTGATCAGGGGGTCTGACTACTGGGATCTCCACTGATGCTGAGAATGGGGGTCCCGTTCTCCTAATCTGATGGAGCAGGTGGTTGGGCATGCACCCTGCTGCTCCATTCATTCTCTATGGGACCATTGGAGATAGCCGAGTATAGTGCTTCCTCAGCTGTAACACAGCATGGGAACTCTGAACTTTACACATATGATAGGGGGAAGGGGGAGAGAAAGCAACGCTCTGCTTATATTGAAGATAAGCAACTGTTGTAGGAACCAGGCCTGCACAGATGTGGCGGTGTCAATAGGACCTGGCCTTGTTGCTGCTTCGCTGTTTCCCAAGGATCATTTTCTACTGGGAAATACAGGGCACAATATAATACACTAGAATCTATATAATATAAAGATATTAGCCCTACTCCCAAATAATAATACAATCAGGTGGTCATTTATTATCTAGAAATACATCTATGTTAGGCGTATTTCTGACACAGATTGTGGCGCAAAGGTCCTTAGCACCACAATCTGCATATTTTTCACGCTCATGCCAGGTCTAAATAAGGATGGCGTGGGCAGGGAAAGGGATACAGTTATGACCATCCAGTTATTGGATACCACCACCATACATTGACCGGATAACACCTCTGTACAGTGACAGGATAACACCAACATACTGTGACCGGATAAAAGGGTATAAGAGGGCACAGTACAGGGAATGACTAGGGGCACTGCACAGGAATGACTAAGAGGTCACAATGCAGGGTACAGGGGGCACAGTACGAGGTGGGGGGCACAGTCACATGACCCTGTGACATTAAAAGGTGAATGCGGTTCATACGCCACCATAATGAGAGGCAGAGGAGTGAGACAGGGGTGTGATTATGTGGCTAGAGATAAAAAATGTAACTGTCGGCCAGTACAGGCCCCAAAAATTAGGCAATAGGCATTCACCTGACAGAAAGAACTTTGGATTCTGTGTCTGGAGGTGCATTAGGCGGTCACAGGAAAAATATGCAACTGTCGGCCAGTATAGGCCCCAAAAATTAGGCAATAGGCATTCACCTGACAGCGAAGAACTTTGGATTCTGTGGCTGGAAGTGCATTTGGCAGTCACAGGATAAAAATTTTGCTGTCGGACAGTATAGGCCCCAGAATTTAGGCAATAGGCATTCACCTGACAGCAAAGAACTTTGGATTCTGTGGCTGGAGGTATATTAGGCGGTCACAGGATAAGTATGTAACTGTCGGCCAATACAGGGCCCCAAAATTAGGCATTCACCTGACATAAAAAGCCTTTTATGCTGCTGTAACGTGGTATATACATGAGGCAAGGACCATTCTTTGTTTTGGGTTGTGACAGATATGTGTGGGCTGGCATGAGGAAATTCTATTACACGTGGTCATCACAGGTGTTGAATTCCTCCGATATCCATGACTCATTTATTTTTAAAAATGTGAGGCAGTCCACATTGTCGTGAGCTAGGCAAGTGCGCTTTTCGGTCACGATCCCCCCTGCTGCGCTGAACGTTCTTTCGGACAGGACACTCGACGAGGTGCAAGCCAAGAGTTTCATGGCAAATTGTGCAAGCTCTGGCCACAGGTCAAGCCTGCACACCCAGTAGTCAAGGGGTTCCTCGCTTCTCAGAGCGTCCACATCGGCCGTTAACCCGATGTAGTCGTACACCTGTCGGTCTAGGCATTCCCTGAGGCTGGATCCGGAGGGCAGCTGTCGATGGGTAGGCTGCAAGAATGATCTCATATCCGAAGTGACCAACACATCTTTAAACCACCTTCTTTTTGCAGGCACGGTAGGATTGGTACCCGCACCTGTTTCGCTGTGGGTGGAAATTCCTCTGCCAGTGACTGCAACAGCAGAATGCAGCATCTCTCGCATCAAGGCCTGGAAATGCATTTCGTGTTTGTACCGGGTTTCTAAGTATGTTGCCACCAAGTACAGGTCCTAGACCTTTATGCTTTTTATACAGGGTCCCTCTTCAAACACTGGAGCGTGAAGGCCCCCATTTGCACTAAATTGGAAGCAGTGGAGTGCCCTGGCTCCTGCTCATCGCCCAGGAGAATGGCATCCTCGGTCTCTCCCCCCTAGCCACGGACAACACCAGGGATCCCTGAAAAGTTTAAAGCCTGCTCTTCTTGGTCCCCCTCCTCTTCTTCCCCCCAGCCACCATCCTCCTCCGACTCCTCTTCAGACTCCTGCTAACTTGTCTCAGATGGAGTAGCCCCCCGGGAATTCATTCAGCGTTGCGACTTCCTCATCTTCCAGATCCTGCTCCTCGATGGCTTGATCAATGACATGACACAAAGCACGCTCCAGAAAGAAGATGCCCTGGCTGCAACTGACCAGTTTGGTGATCTTATCAAATGGCCGCAAAAGTCTGCATGCGTCGCACATGAGCTGCCACTTGCGCGGTGAAAAGAAACCAAGCTCACCAGAACCTGTCCTGCCGCAGAGTTCGTACAGGTAGTCGTTAACGGCATGTTTATGCTGGAGCAGCCTATGAAGCATATACAAGGTGCAGTTCCAGTGCATCAGACAGTCACAAATCAGACATCTGAGGGGCAAGGGGTGTTGCTGCTAAACGTCAGCAAGGCAAGCCATTGCCGTGTAAGATCTTCTAAAATGGCCAGAGATTTTCCTGGCCTGCCACAAGACGTCCTGGACCACAGGGTATTTGACGAATCTCTGCACGACTAATTTTTAGAATGGGTGCCATGCACGGCACATGTCATTTTGCCTTGTTTCAGCGCGCTCAGCAGATTGGCACCGTTGTCGCACACCACTTTACCAGCTGTCAAATTGAGCGGGGTTAACCACTGATCGGCCTGTGACCGCAGAGCTGAAAGCAGTGCAGGACCGGTGTGGCTCTTGGCTTCCAGGCACAACAGCCGCAGAACAGCATGGCAACGTCTCACCCAGCACGTTGAACAGGTTCTGGGAAGCTTGGTGGGTGCAGCGGAAGAGGCGGTAGCAGTGGAAAAAGAGGAGTCAGCCGGGGAAGAGATGGAGGATGGAGTAGGAGGAGGAGACGAAGAAGAGGCAGGCCTGCATGCAATCCGTGGCGGTAACACCAAATCCAAATGGGTGCCACAGGGCAAATGCTTGATGGCAATCAGAAGGTTCACCCAGTGGGCAGTAAAAGTTATCCACCTTCCCTGCTCGTGTTTGCTAGACCATGTGTATGTAGTCAGATGTATCTTGGCACCGACACTGTGTGCCAGAGATATATTAACTTGCCGCTGAACATGGCCATATAGTTCAGGGATGCCCTTCTGGGAGAAATATTTCCTTCCGGGGACTTTCCATTGCGGTGTGCCAATGGCCACAAATTTTCTAAAGGCCTCCGAGTCCACCAATTTATATGGCAGTAGTTGGCTGGCTAGCAGTTCCGACAAGCCAGCGGTCAGCTGTTGGTCAAGAGGATTATCCGGCGTCATAATTTTTTTATGCTCGAACATTTGGGCCACGGAAGCCTGCCTTGTGCCAGATGAACGCGACAATGGCACGGTGGAAGGTCGAGTAGAGGACAAATGGGAGGAGAGAGGAGAAGGAGAAGAGGCAGGACGTGGAGTGCCAGGAGTGTGGCTTTGTGGGTTCTTACGGCATTGCTCCCACTGGACTCGGTGATAAGATGCCAGGTGATCGTAGGTGACGATCACCTATGGACTCGGTGATCGTCCATAGGTGAGTGTTGGGCTTACCACGACTTATGCGTTGACAGCACAAGCTGCAGATGGCAACACTATTGTCAGCAGCTGACTTGTTAAAAAAAAGCCCACACTGCGGAGCCATGTGCCGGCGTCCTGGGAGTGCCAGATGTGACCGTGCATGGTGGATGCCTCGCTCCAGATACATTTGCAGTCTGCTTTTTGCCTCCTGTGCACTGCGAGTTCTGCCTGATTCTCCTCCTTATCCTCCCTATCTGCTGCTCCGTCTCTCCCTCTGAACTCCCCTCCTCTTCCTTTCTTGTGGGCACCCACATGACGTCCATCGACACGTCATCATTGTCACCTTCACCACCACTGACTTTAGAGATCTCCTTGGGCTTATCTGGGTACTGTCGTCAGAGCGCTGGGTGGCGGCTGTCGCTACCTCCTCTTCCTCATCCGATGCTAAGAATGGTTGAGCATCTGTAAGTTCTGGGAATGGATGGGAAAATAATTCCTCTGACTCGAGTGGAGGGACTATTGGTGGTGGTAGTGTCTTTGGGGGTGCAAACAGCAGAGAGTGAGGGGGGTGCAGATACAGTGGATGAGGAGGGGTCAGATACAGTGGATGAGGAGGGTGCAGAAGCGGAAGGCTGAGTGAGCCACTCAAACAACTCTAGTGCGTCCTTTGACATAATCGCACGCACCTTTTCCAACTTCCCACATAGGCTCCGGCCTGGTGCACCTGCCCGACCCCTACCTCCCCTGCGGAACGGCCTGCCTCTTCCTCTGCCTGTCATTTTCAAAATGACCCTGTGTCAAAGTCCCTAGAGAAGAGCAGTATTTGTGGAAGCTGATATATGGCAGGCCTCAATCAGTTGTTAGTTGAAGCATGTATATCAAAACCCGCAATCTGTATTTTGTGGAAGCAGGTATATGGAAAATCTTATTCACTATTTTGTGAAAGCTGATATATGGAAGGCCTCAATCAGTTGTTAGTTGAAGCTGGTATATCACCCTCAAGCAGTAATTTTGTGGACACAGGTATATGGAAAACCTCTATCACTATTCTGTGGAAGCTGATATATGGCAGGCCTCAATTGGTTGTTTGTTGAAGCAGGTATCTAACATTAAAGCAGTAATTTTGTGGACGCAGGTATATGGAAAACCTCTATCACTATTTTGTGGAAGCTGATATATGGCAGGTCTCAATCAATTGCTAGTTGAAGCAGGTATATCAAAACCTGCAATCTGTATTTTGTGGACGCAGGTATATAAAAAACCTCTATGACTATTTTGTGGGAGCTGATATATGGCAGGCCTCAATCAGTTCTTAGTTAAAGCTGGTATATCACCCTCGAGCAGTAATTTTGTGGAATATGGAAAACCTCTATCACTATTTAGTGAAAGCTGATATATGGCAGGCCTTGTAGCTGGCCAGCTAAGACCTGTCCTAGGTTGCTAGTATAGCTTATATGTATATACAGCTAGACCTACCAAATAGCCTTAATACAGTTCCTATGTTTATGTGTTAAAGACAAAAGCAGAGCTATTTACTGTGACATCATGTTTTGGATGTCATATAACTGTTATATTTTGTGTTCACAGAAGCAGAATGTAATGTAAAGTAAGCTCAGTGACACAGCAGAAACAACAGAAATCATAGTGTTCAGGTCTAGACCAATCACAGCCAGCTTCTCATACAGCAAGAGTTTTCACCAATCACAGCCAGCCTCACACACAGCTTGCCTGGGAATTCCACTAGCTGGAATCATTACTCACCATAGAGAGGAGCTGAACAGACTCACAGTTCCAGTCAGAGTCCAGTTTTATGGGAACAAGAGGCCAAAATATTTCCACCAAATTGCAAGCATACAATTACAAATTGCATCCAATTGCAAACTACAAAGTTCACAATCCAAATTCCAATTCCATATTGCAATCCAAATTGCATGCAAACTGCAAACTGCTCATACCAGATCAAAAGCAATTGCATACTGCAAACTGCAAACCACGTTCAGCAAGCAGAACTATTAGTTATACCTCAGATATACCTCTCAGAGAGATCATAAAGTGCTTAAATAACTTAAAGTGAGAGTACAGATACTCAAGAGAGAAATATAGCCACAATTTTATGTTGAATGACAAGATTGAACAGTTGAACCACCATCTTATGCATACCGCCATTTTGTGATATCTTTTCAACACGTGTTTTGTACATGGACTATCTGCTGCAGAGCCGGCAGTGTTATAAGAAGAAAAGTTGAAGTTAATAAAGAAGTTATTTCAATCATTTGGTGTGTTCTTTAAACCTACTGTTTCCATAGAACGTCGCTAGAGGAATTAGAGTAATAGACAGTCTGGTTAGACTAAAAGTCAGAGATATCGGAATTCTTCTAATGCCACAGCGCAAAAGGCACTTCATAGTGCTGCGCCTGCCACAGTGGAACTATTACCCTCAGAGGGCGAAGTGATAGCGCTCCTCAACTTGCACATTAAAGAGCACATTAGAGCAACGGAGCGCCAGCCTATACCACCACGCAGCAACTGTTTCCTGAGTGAGCAAGCAAAGACATCTTAACGGAGCTACCGCCGACTCTTAAAGTGGCAGAACGGCAAAGGCAAGATAGTCAGAGAAAGAGCGCCAACCCTCCTGCGATCCCTAGAGAGAGAAAGAGACACATGGTGGGAGGCCAAAATTCCAAAACTAGAGTGCCTGCACCGCTATCCATGGAGAGACCACATACTGCAGTGAGCTAGTTTCCCACCACTAGGCCCCAAGCCTGCAGCAGCTTATCCAAGCCAGATCATCGCAAGTCATCACAAACCATCGCAAGTCATCACAAAGCATCGCAAGTCTGCACAGAGCATCGCAACTCAGCGCAGAGCATTGCAAGTCTGCACAGAGCATCACAAGTCAGCGCAGAGCATTGCATCCCATCAAGAAAAGACAAGTTATTTATCATTGCATATAGGCTTTGACATGAAGAGACATTTTTGTGTTCAGATAAAGACTTTAAAGTAAAACAAAGGACAGTTTGTAATAAATGGACTCAATTGCATTTAAAGTGAAAGTCATTTACTGCCTGCATTTATCGCTGTTGTATTTAAAGTGACAGTCATTTATTTCTGCGTTTGTCAGTATTACATTTAAAGTAAAATGTCTGAACCTAGTATTACCATGCCACTGTTAGCGGATACAAAGATAGATAGAGGGGGAAAAGCAAGGGAACCTGTCTGAGGTAGAAGAGTCTGTTGCAGCATTAGTCTTGCCTCAAACAAATATAGCCCAAGCAGATGAACTAAGATGTTCATCATATGCCAGAAAACCAACCTCAAAGATGCTGGAAAATTTGGAGCAAGAGGCAGCATTAAAGGAGAAAAAGTTTGCCCGAATGTATGATAGGTGGAAATCATACATTAAATACATTCGTAGAAAGCTAAAGCAAAAAAGTATAAAATTGGAACTTGAGTGTGTCATGGAACCATGAACCAGACGTACAACAAGAGATAAGTGGGAATAAGAAGGCTTTATTGAAAATCAAGCTGTAAGCAAAAGTCCAAACGGATGGCTAAACCGAAGCAGGGTCTTGCGTAGCCAGAGGTCAGGAACCAGAAGGGTAGTCAGACGAAGCCAGGATCAGGAACCAGCGGGGTAGTCAGACGAAGCCAGGATCAGGAACCAGCGGGGTAGTCAGACGAGGCCAGGATCAGGAACCAGAAGCAGCAGCAGTCTTAGAAGCATGTGAACACAGGAGGACCAAGCAAGGAACTGAAGCCACAGACCTCCTATATATATGAGCTAGGCATCCAGCTCCTCCCAGTGGGAAGGAGAAGCCGCAGGGTGAGAGGCTACAAGAAACCCAGAAACCAAGATGGCCGCCAGCACATGTCAAACGAATGAGAACAGCAAGAAGGTAAGACCATGACAGTACCTCCCCCTCAAGGGCCCCTCCTCCGCGGAGTAAGGAACGGTTTCTGAGGGAAGCGTGCGTGGAAGGCTCGGAGCAAAGCAGGAGCATGGACATCTGCGGAGGGAACCCAGGAACGCTCCTCTGGACCATAACCACGCCAATGGACCAAAAACTGCAACCGACCGCGGACCAGGCGTGAGTCCAGGATATTGCTCACCTCATATTCCTCACGATTGCCCACTTGGACCGGACGGGGCCGAGGAACCGAGGAAGTGAAACGATTACACACCAATGGCTTCAACAGGGAGACATGAAACACGTTGGAGATCCGCATGCCAGGAGGAAGCGCAAGGGCATAGGCTACCGGGTTTACCCTGCGAAGCACTCGGAAGGGACCAACAAAGCGAGGCGCCAGCTTGGGAGTGGGCACTCGAAGGTTGAGGTTGCGGGTGGACAACCATACACGGTCTCCGACCTGGTAGGAAGGAGCGGGCGCTCGTCTGCGATCAGCCTGGAGTCTCTGGCGCTGCGCAGAGACCTCAAGGGACCTCTGGATCTGTACCCAAGAAGCACGTAGGACGGAAAGGTGATCCTCCACAGCCGGAATATCCTGGGGAGAGAATACCTCCGGTAACACGGCAGGTTGGAACCCATAATTGGCCATGAAGGGAGACGTCCCAGAGGAAGAGTTCACCGCCGTGTTCCTGGCAAACTCAGCCCAAGGCAGGAGGTCAACCCAATTGTCTTGGTGATCGGAGACATAGCAACGAAGGAATTGCTCCAAGGCCTGATTGGATCGTTCTGCGGCCCCATTGTACTGAGGGTGGTAGGCCGAGGAGAAAGAGAGATGAATCCCCAACTGGGAGCAAAAGGCGCGCCAGAACCTGGACACAAACTGACTCCCCCGATCCGACACAATCTCCTTGGGCAAACCGTGCAACCGGAAGACCTCCCTGGCGAAAATCGTGGCCAACTCTTGTGCAGAGGGTAACTTCTTGAGAGGAACACAGTGGCACATTTTGGAAAACCGATCCACAATCATGAGAATGACCGTATGGCCTCGGGATGCAGGGAGGTCCACAATGAAATCCATCCCCAGGTGTGACCATGGGCGCTCCCCGGTGGCTATGGGTTGCAAAAGGCCCAACGGAAGGTGCCGAGGGGACTTACTCTGGGCACAAACGGAGCATGCCGCTACATATGCGGCGATGTCGGAACGTAGAGAAGGCCACCAGAACAGACGTGAAACAGCCCAGGACAGCTGATTCTTTCCAGGATGCCCCGCGGCCTTGGAGTTATGGTAGGTTCGCAACAACCGAGTGCGCAACTCCTCAGGCACAAAACATCTGCCGTTGGGTCTCCCAGAGGGAGCACCAGATTGAGCCGCCAAAATCTGCTCACCCAGGGGAGAGGTCAGACTGGTGCGAATGGCGGCCAGGATCTGATTCTGAGGTATGACCGAAGTCGGAATCGACTCCTCCCTGGACAGCTCGGAGTACTGCCGTGATAAGGCATCCTCTCTGATGTTCTTGGAACCGGGTAGGTAGGAGACCACGTAATTAAAACGTGACAAGAACAGAGCCCATCTGGCCTGACGTGGTGTCAATCTCTTGGCCTCAGAAAGGTAGGTCAGATTCTTGTGGTCCGTCAGGATGAGAACCGGAACCACCGAACCCTCGAGCAAGTGCCTCCATTCTTTAAGGGCCTGCACGATGGCCAATAACTCCCTGTCACCAATCTGATAGTTGCACTCCGCGGAAGACAGTTTCCGGGAGTAAAACCCACAAGGAAGCAGAGGACCCTCTGGTGTTCTACGCTGAGACAGAAGGGCGCCTACTCCCGTCTCAGACGCGTCCACCTCGAGGACAAAGGGCAACCCAGGGTTGGGATGCGACAGAATCGGAGCCGACACAAAGGCGGACTTTAGAGCCTCAAAAGCTCGGATGGCCTCGAGCTGCCAGACCTGGGGATTACTGCCCTTCCTGGTCACATCCGTGAGAGGCTTGGCTAGCATAGAAAAGTCCCTGATGAACTTCCGATAATAATTGGCGAAGCCCAAAAAGCGCTGCAGGGCACGAAGACCACTGGGCTGGGGCCACTGTAAGACAGCCGAAACCTTCTCAGGATCCATGGAGAACCCCTCAGCGGAAATGATGTAACCTAAGAAGGTTACCTGGGATCGGTGAAATTCGCATTTCTCAAGCTTACCGAACAGCCTGTTCTCTCGTAACCGTTGCAACACTCATCTGACATCCATAATGTGGGCCTCCATGGATTCAGAATATACCAAGATGTCATCCAAATAGACCACCACACACTGCTGCAACAGGTCACGGAAAACATCGTTGATGAATTCCTGGAAGACTGCGGGCGCATTGCACAACCCAAAGGGCATAACCAAGGATTCATAATGACCGGTCCTGGTGTTAAACGCGGTCTTCCACTCATCGCCCGCCTTGATCCTTACCAGGTTATATGCCGCCCTCAGGTCGAGTTTGGTAAAGACCGTGGCCCCTTTGAGGCGATCGAACAGCTCGGAAATCAAGGGTATCGGGTAAGCGTTCTTGATCGTGATGCGATTGAGACCCCTGTAATCGATGCAAGGCCTCAACTCACCGCCCTTCTTTTTCACAAAGAATAATCCAGCCCCTGCCGGGGACGAGGATTTGCGAATGTGTCCGCGTGAAAGCGCCTCCCTCACGTACTCCTCCATGGCCTCATTCTCCGCTACCGACAGTGGATAGACTTTGCCACGAGGAGGAACGGCACCAGATTGTAACTCTATGGCACAATCGTATGGGCGGTGCGGAGGTAGGGCAACCGCGCGCACCTTATCGAATACATCCCGGTACTCTTCGTATTCAGGAGGCAACAGAGAGTCCGAGGAAGTACACAGCAACTTGACAGGCCCATGGATGCAACTAGCCCCACACTGCGGTGACCACGAGAGGATCTCGGCCGATCTCCAATCGAAAGTCGGATTATGCTTCTGGAGCCAGGGGTACCCCAAGACCACCGAGTAGTGTGGAGACGAAATCACCTGGAGACAGACCGACTCTCTGTGAACGGCACCAATGGCTATCCCCACTGGAAGGGTCTCATGAGTCACGTGTGGCGGCAGAAGGGGTCTGCCGTCTATCGCCTCAAGAGCCAGTGGGGAACCTCGAGGCTGCAGAGGAATGGAATTGGCGGCAGCGAACACACTATCAATGAACAAACCACCAGCACCAGAGTCCACCAACGCCTGGGTCGTCACCGAGCCCCCGACCCAGGAGAGGACAACAGTGATCAGTGGTTTGTCAACACGGGAAACCGGGGACGAGGAGACTCCACCCAAGATCTGCCCCCGACAGGATCTCAGGTGCGAGCGTTTCCCGGACGGTTCGGACATGCCAACCGAAAATGCCCACCGAGACCACAGTACATGCATCGGCCCTCGCGTCTCCGGAGTACCCTCTCCCCCTCGGACAGGCGAGCAAACCCCAGCTGCATGGGTTCACCCCCAGACAAGTCATCCCCAGGAGGCGTGGGAGGAGAGGGAGGCACGGGTGGGACAGCAAACGTAGGCGCCAATCTGTTAGAAGGCCTCCGCAGGCTCTCCTTAAAGGAAGGTCTCTCCCTGAGTCTGGTGTCAATCAAAATCAGGAAAGAAATAAGAGACTCGAGCTCCACTGGTAGGTCCTTAGCTGCAACCTCATCCTTCAAGGCATCCGAGAGACCATGAGAGAAAGCAGCGACCAGAGCCTCATTATTCCAGCCCACCTCTGCTGCCAGGGTACGAAACTCAATGGCGTATTCAGCTACGGATCGTGAACCCTGTCTGATGGACATAAGGAGCTTCGCAGCAGAGGCAGCACGAGCCGGCACATCGAATACCTTCCGAAGAGAAGCAACAAAACCGGAAAACTCGGCAACCACCGGATTGTTGTTCTCCCATAAAGGGCTGGCCCAGGCCAAGGCCTTGTCCGAGAGCAGCGAGATCAAGAAGCCCACCTTTGATCTCTCAGTAGGAAAGGCATGTGGCAGCAACTCGAAATAAATGCCCACCTGGTTAAGGAAACCTCGGCACTGAGTTGGCTCTCCCCCAAAGCGCTGTGGAAGGGGGGCAGAACCGGTCATACCCCGAGACACCGCAGGCGCAGCAACAGGTGTCGGGGTAGACTCTGGCGCAACAACCGGAGCGGCAGTAGGAGCGGGCCCAGGAGCGACAACCGACCCATCGGCAACGGAAGCGAAATGAGCCGTGCGTTCAAGCAGGGTTTGCAACGCCACAGCGAACCGACCCAACAGGTGATCCTGCTGATCAAGTCTGGCAATCAGCGTAGGTAGCGAGGATGGCCCTGTACCGTCAGAATTCATGGCTTGGTCCTAATGTCATGGAACCATGAACCAGACGTACAACAAGAGATAAGTGGGAATAAGAAGGCTTTATTGAAAATCAAGCTGTAAGCAAAAGTCCAAACGGATGGCTAAACCGAAGCAGGGTCTTGCGTAGCCAGAGGTCAGGAACCAGAAGGGTAGTCAGACGAAGCCAGGATCAGGAACCAGCGGGGTAGTCAGACAAAGCCAGGATCAGGAACCAGCGGGGTAGTCAGACGAGGCCAGGATCAGGAACCAGAAGCAGCAGCAGTCTTAGAAGCATGTGAACACAGGAGGACCAAGCAAGGAACTGAAGCCACAGACCTCCTATATATATGAGCTAGGCATCCAGCTCCTCCCAGTGGGAAGGAGAAGCCGCAGGGTGGGAGGCTACAAGAAACCCAGAAACCAAGATGGCCGCCAGCACATGTCAAACGAAGGAGAACAGCAAGAAGGTAATACCATGACAGAGTGATATGGTAGAGACGGTAGAAGAATCTGAATCAGAGCTTATGGCAGCATACTGTATGTCAAACTACGGTAGTTTATGACACCTTTACCAGGATATTGTAAGCAACATGGACACATGTACTGCGGTCACTAAAGATTTAGTAAAGCTCATGAGAGAACTATCATCTGCAGCAAACTATGATAAAGTTAAAGCAAGAAGTATAATGAATGAGCTTTTTATGAGTGACTATGCTAGGTCCTTAGGGGGAACCACAATCTCAAATGTGGCTTCCTTTACCAGCAGAAGTGCCACCTACATATCAGAGTCCTCAAATACTTCAGCCAAACAAAAGGAATTAGCTGAATAACTTGCTGTCAAGGAAGCAGAAATTGAGATGGAAGCTGCCATCGAGGCACAGCATCAACTGATGGCTGAAAAGCAAGCTGAAAAGGATGCACAACGCCATCAGATGGAAGCTGAAATGGATGCACAACACCATCAAATGAAACAGATGAAAATTCTGGAAAGGCAAAAAGAGGTTAAGATCATAGAAGCCAGACTAAGAGTACACAAAGAGGATATGAATCAGAGTAGTGTAAGAAGGAACAAGGAGCCGTCTTTGACGGAAGATACGTGTCACCGAGGTTCCTGGCCTCGGTGAGGTAAGAACCGGGTTTTTTCCTGAAGTGTCAGGTCTGTAGTGCAATCTGACACTTCAACTGTTAGAATGGCTGTAAAGCCAATCCGGGCCGGTTCTTATTGGGAGCAGCCAAAGAGCAGGGTGGGTGGCTGTTCCCCACGGTTCCAGGCCGGGTTTTGGCTTGAATATAAAAAACCCAGCCAGCATGTTCAGGTGTGGATTATCCTCCATGACAGAGGAGCTGAGGAGTCTGTGGTTTGAGACACTGAGGGATCTGTTTGTGTGAGCCATAGGCTGGGGAAACAGGCCACTAAAGACTGCTGCGGACTCTGGGTGAAAATCATCTGCTGACCAGGTGACGTCTTTTTGCACTGTGAACTTTGTGTGGTGTGAACAGGCACCAAACCTGAACACTTTCTTTTGGCTTGTTTTCTGGCAATGTGTGAATAAACACTGAACTTTGATTTAAACCTTGTTTTTTGCCTCTGTACTGCGTCCGCTTACCCTGCCTACCAAAGCGAATCCCCACATTTGGTGTCGGATGCGGGCAAACGCAGTGAGGCAGGCCTGAAGGCCGAAAAGTTTTTGTTTATCCGGGCACAAGTGCATGTCCTACATTAAGCCGGCAAGGTTACGACCCGTATCCCCTGACAAAATGGAGGCGGTCGTGAAGGCCCTCGTGGAGGCTAACTTGCAGCAGCGGGAGGCTAACAAGCAGCAACAAGAAACGAACCAGCTGCTATTGCAACATGTGATGGCGTTGCAGGCGTCAGGAGCGTCCCAGAATGTCCACGATGCCCGGAAAGCTGTCCGCGCGGCGATTCCGAAGATGACCCCCTCGGATGACGTTGAGACCTATCTGGCAGTCTTCGAAAAAGTGGCCGTGAGGGAAAAGTTACCCCGAGACCAGTGGGCTGAGGTCGTTGCTCCGTTCCTAGCGTCCGGTCCCCAGCAAGTATTGTTTGATCTCCCCGATGATCAGGCAGCTGACTACCCGACAGTAAAAAGTGAGATCCTGGCGAGACTCGGGGTGAATGTATTGGTCCGGGCCCACAGGGTGCATCGGTGGGAATTTAACCCGGCTGAACCCGCTAGACCACAATATTATGATCTGCTGCACCGTTTGCAAAAATGGCTGCAGCCGGACATGTTGACTCCCACTGCTATGTTGGATCGGCTGTTGGCGGATGTGTTTTGGAGGGCTTTGCCGTACCCTCTCCAGCACTGGATCGGCCAGGTGTCTCCGAATAATGCCCTGGAGATGGTCGACCTGGTTGAGCGCTATGAGGCCACCAGAAATCTACAGGGGGGTTCTTTTGGGAGGGGGCCAGTCAAACCCCGGAAAACTCCGGCCCAGACCCGGCGGCCGGTGCCAGCTAGACCCGCCCGGGATGTACCCCCTGCCGACCTAAACCCGGTGGTCTGCTGGCGTTGTCAGGAGCCTGGACACATAAGGGCGGACTGTCCCCATCGGGGGGAACCCATGGACACCAACTATGGCTTCCGCCACTCATTATATGCCAGGATGTTGTGTGCCACAGGAACTTCAGAGACTATGGACAATAGCCACCTGTGCCAGGTGGAAGTGGGGGGCACTCTGGCGGTGGCTCTGCTGGATTCAGGGAGCCTGGTGTCCCTGGTAAGAGCTGCCCTGGTGCGGCCGACTGAGTATACTGGCCGAAAAGTCGGTGCTGTTTGCATACATGGGGACTTAAAGGAGTATCCCACCGCCCGGGTCTCTCTGTCAATGGTGGCCGGCAGGTGGATGCATGAGGTGGCCGTCGCCACAGACTTCCCCGGGTTCCCGGCACTCTGGCCGGATACGAAAGTTACCCGGGAGACAGATGTACCCCTAGCAGAGTGGCCTGACTCAGGGGGGAGGCCAGAACCTTGGGAACCGGAGTCAGAAGGACCAGCTGTAGGGGTGACTGCCACTTCGGTGGAAGAGGGGGAGACAACCCCGTTAAGTGTGATGGTGGGAGACGTAGAGGATTTGCCGCCGGGTCCTGAGCTGGCAGACCTCAATGTCTCTAGGGATAATTTTGGTACAGCACAACACCAGGATCCGACTCTATCTCGAGCCTGGGAAAATGTGGTAGTAGTTGAGGGTGAGCCGCAACAACCGGGGGCCGAATCTATGCTCCCCCGTTTTGTGGTTCAACAGGAGATGCTGTACCGGGTAAATAAACTACGGGGTGAACATATTGAACAGCTGGTGGTGCCCCAGGCATATCGCAAGCTCGTGTTGAAATTAGCCCACCAACATGTTCTTGGGGGACACCTGGGCCAGCAGAAAACGCAGGACTGGATTTTACAGCGGTTTTACTGGCCCAGTGTGTTCAGAGAGGTAGAAGAGTTTTGCAAGTCTTGCCCAACCTGCCAGATAACCAGCCCCCAGCCACATTTCCGTAGTCCTCTGGTCCCTCTCCCGATTATTGAGGTTCCCTTCGAGCGGATCGCTATGGATCTTATAGGCCCAGTACCGAAGTCAGCTAGAGGGCACCAGCACATCCTGGTCATCCTCGACTACGCCACGCGGTACCCGGAGGCGGTGCCATTGCGTCATACGTCAGCCAAACTCATAGCTAAGGAGTTAATGGAAATGTTTTCTAGAGTGGGTTTGCCTAAAGAGGTTCTAACTAACCAAGGGACCCCATTTATGTCCAAGGTCATGAGGGAACTCTGTAAGTTGCTCCAAATAAAACAGTTACGGACATCCGTGTATCATCCGCAAACGGATGGCCTGGTAGAGAGGTTTAACCAGACGTTAAAAAATATGCTGAAAAGAGTGGTGTCTAAGGATGGGAGGGACTGGGACCTTCTTCTGCCCTATCTCATGTTCGCAGTGCGAGAAGTGCCCCAGGCCTCTACTGGGTTCTCGCCCTTCGAACTACTATACGGCAGACACCCTCGTGGTTTATTAGACGTCGCCAAAGAGGCGTGGGAACAACAAACCACACCGCACAAAAGTGTAGTTGAGTATGTCACCCAGATGCAGGGACGGATGGAAACAGTGTTACCTCTGGTTAGGGAGCATATGGAGGCAGCGCAGCGAGCCCAGAGTAGGGTCTATAATCGGCAGGCTCGGGTCCGAAACTTTAACCCGGGTGATCGGGTGTTGGTTCTGGTACCAACGGTAGATAGTAAGTTCCTAGCTAGGTGGCAGGGGCCCTACGAGGTACTAGAAAAAATTGGACCAGTAGATTACAAAGTACACCAGCCAGGGAGGCGAAAGCCGGAGCAGGTGTACCATGTGAATCTGCTCAAGCCGTGGAAGGAAAGGGAAACCTGTACGGAAGACAGCCCACGACCAGGGTTCCTAGGGGAAGCGGTTTTGGCCCCTCAGTCTGAAGCAGGGGAAGCGGCTGTCACAGTGAAAATTGCTGACAGCCTCTCCTCTAAACAGGCTCAGGAAGCCAGGGAGTTCATTAGTCGGAATACGGATGTGTTCTCAGACCTCCCTGGACGCACGTCCGTAATCCGGCATGACATTGTCACTGAGCCTCAGGCGAAAGTCCGGTTAAAACCTTACCGGGTACCCGAGGCTAGGCGACAAGCCATCACGGAGGAAGTGCAGCTAATGCTCCAGCTGGGTGTCATCGAGGAGTCAAAAAGTGAGTGGGCCAGTCCGATAGTATTAATACCCAAGCCAGACGGGACATTGCGGTTTTGTAATGACTTCCGCAAACTTAATGAGGTGTCCAAGTTTGACGCGTATCCCATGCCCCGAGTGGATGAGCTTATTGAAAAGTTGGGCCAAGCCCGGTATTTTTCTGTGTTGGACCTCACCAAAGGGTACTGGCAGGTACCCTTGACGGAGGCTGCCAAAGTAAAAACGGCTTTCGTCACGCCAGAGGGGCTGTATCAGTACAAGGTATTACCCTTTGGTCTACATGGCGCTCCCGCCACGTTTCAAAGGTTAATGGATATTGTACTCCGTCCACATGGTCGATACGCTTCAGCGTACCTGGACGATATCGTTGTCCATAGCAACAACTGGGAAAGTCACTTACCGAAAGTCCAGGCTGTAGTGGACTCCCTTAGGAAGGCTGGCTTAACCGCTAACCCAAAAAAGTGCTCGATAGGGTTAGAAGAGACCAAGTACCTGGGGTATGTCATTGGGCGCGGAGTGATCAAACCTCAGGTGAACAAAATTGAGGCAATTAGGAATTGGCCCCGACCTGTCTCTACTCGGCAAGTAAAGTTGTTCCTGGGTATGGTGGGGTACTATATGAGGTTTGTCCCCAATTTTGCTACAGTCGCCGCACCATTGACAGGCCTTTTGAAGGGACGCAAGTCAGTGACGGTCCACGGCTCTGTGTGGGTCCCCGGTTTTGGTGACGCCCGACTTCAAAAGGGAGTTTATAGTGCAGACCGATGCCTCAGAGGTAGGTCTCGGTGCTGTACTGTCTCAAGATATTGACGGGGAGGAGCATCCCGTTGTTTTCCTCAGCCGGAAGCTCACCCCAGCCGAGACTAGGTACAGTATAGTGGAGAGAGAGTGCCTGGCCATCAAGTGGGCACTCGAGTCTCTCCGCTACTACCTTTTGGGGAGAAGGTTCCGTCTGGTGACCGACCACTCCCCTTTGAAATGGATGAGCCAGGCCAAAGAGAGGAATGCTCGGGTCACCAGGTGGTTCTTATCTTTGCAAAATTTGAAGTTTTCCGTGGAACACAGGGCAGGCAGGTTACAGGGAAACGCGGATGCCCTATCCCGCGTACACTGTCTGGCAAGTGTTCACCCCCTCAGGGTTGAACAAAGGGGGGAGGTATGTAAGAAGGAACAAGGAGCCGTCTTTGACGGAAGATACGTGTCACCGAGGTTCCTGGCCTCGGTGAGGTAAGAACCGGGTTTTTTCCTGAAGTGTCAGGTCTGTAGTGCAATCTGACACTTCAACTGTTAGAATGGCTGTAAAGCCAATCCGGGCCGGTTCTTATTGGGAGCAGCCAAAGAGCAGGGTGGGTGGCTGTTCCCCACGGTTCCAGGCCGGGTTTTGGCTTGAATATAAAAAACCCAGCCAGCATGTTCAGGTGTGGATTATCCTCCATGACAGAGGAGCTGAGGAGTCTGTGGTTTGAGACACTGAGGGATCTGTTTGTGTGAGCCATAGGCTGGGGAAACAGGCCACTAAAGACTGCTGCGGACTCTGGGTGAAAATCATCTGCTGACCAGGTGACGTCTTTTTGCACTGTGAACTTTGTGTGGTGTGAACAGGCACCAAACCTGAACACTTTCTTTTGGCTTGTTTTCTGGCAATGTGTGAATAAACACTGAACTTTGATTTAAACCTTGTTTTTTGCCTCTGTACTGCGTCCGCTTACCCTGCCTACCAAAGCGAATCCCCACAGTAGTCATAGGTTCAAATCTGTTCTAAGTGAAGAAGCAGACTCCTACTTTCCTACTTACTCCCATGAGAATGGAAGGAAATCTCCAGCATTTAGTGAGAGAATAAGTTATTATCCTTCCATCCCTGCTCAGAAAAAAAAGAAGCCTAGTCCAGTGTTAGGAAAACGGTGTGTGAATTTACCCTCTATCTCTTCCAGAATAGATAAAGAAAAGGGCTCACCTAATTCAGAACTAAGTGAGAAAATAGAACTGGATGATTCTAGTCCTAGATGTCACGGCAATGTTCAGGAGAGTGTTACAACTATTGTCCCGTGCCAGAACCCACTGTATTTTCAGGAGACGTACTGAAGTTCATAGAGTGGAAGGCAAGTTTTGAAATGATCATTGAGCATCATTGCTTCAGTCCAATCGACAAGTTATTCTACCTTCAGAGATATGTTGGTGGGGAAGCAAAGAAAGTTCTTGAAGGTAACTTCTATAGAAAAGACGAAAAAGCCTACAAGCAAGCTTGGGAAGAATTAGATGCAAGATATGGTCATCCTTTATTAGTACAAAGAACTTTTAGAGAGAAATTGAATAACTGGCCTAAAATAGGTCCTAAAGAACTCTTCAGACTCTAAGAGTACGGTGACTTCCTTCAAGCAAGCAGCAATGCCATCCCACACGTTCAAGGACTGGAAGTACTGAATGACTATCTAAAAAAACCAAAGGATGCTATCTAAGCTACCTGAAGAAGTGGCTTCTAGATGGAATCGCTATGTGACTGAACAGTCAGATCTAGGCAAGAACTTCCCAGGTTTTAACCACTTACCGCTACGCTAACGCCGAAAGGCGTCATCTCTGCGGCGCTCCCAGGCTACGCTAACGCCGATTGGCGTAATCTCGCGTGAGCCGAGATTTCCTGTGAACGCGCGCACACAGAAGCGCGCGTTCACAGGAACGCGTAGTGCACAAGTTCATCTGCAGCCTGCCGGCCGCGATCATTGGCTGGCAGGCTGTAGATTTTTGAATCGACGAATGAAATGGTTATGTCAGACGCTATTTTGAAAATAGCGTCTGATATAACTGCTGCCTGGTCCTCTGGTGGTCCCTTTCGCTTGGGTCGACCACCAGAGGACACAGGCAGCTCAGTAAGTAGCACCAAACACCACACTACACATTAGATATTACCCTGTCATTTATTAACCCCTTATTTAGCACCTGATCACCCATATTAGACTCCCTGATCACCCTGATCACCCCCTTGTCCACCCCCCTGTCATTGATCACCCCCCTGTATGGGTCCCTCATCCCTGCCAGGTAGTTAGCTACTTGCTAGGTAGTTTAGCGCCCACCGCACAGCACCGCAGTCACCGATTAGTCGCTGATTAGCGTCATCGCTGTCGCTAATCAGCACTAGTACTATATAGTATCTGTAAGTGATCAATACTGATCGCAATCAGATCTATATAAGTACATTAGGGTCACCTTAGGTTCTACAAAAAACGCAGTGTTCGCCCGATCAGGCCTGATCTTGTGCGCACACTTGCGTTCAGTCCGCCCCGCCGCAGTGACAGAATTTTTTTTTCTGATCACTGCAAAAACACCGTAAAATCGCTGCGCCGCTATAAAGATCACTTTTGAGCTTTTTGGATCTTTATTAGCGATCGCTAGCGCTGATCTTGTTTATGGTGCGGCATACACCAGCAGCGCAGCACATCCTGGACTTTCTACCAGCACTGCCGTATTCCCTGGTGAAGTGGCGAGCACCAGAAGGGCAGTTCCAGCTGGTACGGTGGCACGTGAAATAACTCCCTGTCGCAGCCACCGCGTTCGCAGGCCCGTAAAACCCTTAGTCTCCCAGAGGTGCTGGCAAATCCTAATTGGCAATCCCCTGATTCCGCCGCACCCGTATTGCCCCCTTTCACCGCCCAGTCTGGAGTTCGCGTGGAGACGGCTCATTTAGGATCGGCCCTTCAGTTTTTTGAGCTGTTCTTCACCGCGGATCTCTATGACCTAGTTGTGGCAGAAACCAACCGCTACGCCACACAGTTTATTACCGCCAATCCGGAAAGCTACTATGCCCAGCCTTTCCGGTGGAAACCAGTCACCGTTTCCGAGTTTAATTTTTTTTTGGGCCTTCTCCTCAGCATGGGTCTAACTAAAAAAAATGTATTGCGGTCATATTGGTCTAAAGACCCAATACATTTCATGCCCATGTTCTCTGCTGCAATGTCTAGGGCACGTTTTGAGGCTATCATGTGCTTTATGCATTTTACGGACAATAGCACCTGTCATCCAAGAGGCCACCCTGCTTATGACCGGCTCCATAAAATTCGGCCCCTCATAGACCATTTGTCATCCAGATTTGCAGATGCGTATACCCCTAATCAAAACATCTGCATAGACGAGTCCCTAGTACATTTTACCGGGCGCCTTGGCATAAAACAGTACATCCCCAGCAAGCGCGCCCGGTATGGGGTCAAACTGTATAAGCTCTGTGAAAGGGCCACAGGCTATACATATCGTTTTAGGGTCTATGAGGGAAAAGACTCAAAACTGGAGCCGGTCGTATGTCCTGACTACCTGGGGAGCAGTGGCAAGATTGTCTGGGACTTGGTGTCACCCTTACTCCACAAGGGGTACCACTTATATGTGGACAATTTTTACTCAAGCGTGGCCCTCTTTCGGCACTTACATCTAGTCAGAATTCAATGCTGTGGCACCGCGCGACCTAGTCGCCTGGGCTTCCCCCAACGGCTCGTTAGTACCCGACTTGCACGGGGGGAGAGGGCTGCCTTGTGTGACCAAGAACTGCTCGCGGTGAAGTGGAGGGACAAGAGGGACGTTTACCTTCTGTCCACCATTCACGCAACTGGAGTTATTGTGAAACCCCTCTTGTCCACGACTATAACCTTCACATGGGAGGGGTGGACTTCAATGACCAGATGTTGGCTCCCTATTTAGTTTCCCGATGCACCAGACGCTGGTATAAGAAGGTGTCTGTTTATTTAATTCAATTAGCGATGTATAATAGTTTTGTTCTCTACAGTAAGGCTGGGAGAACAGGATCCTTCCTAAAATTCCAGGAAGAGATCATTTTGGAACTCCTGTATCCAGGAGGGTCCGTGCCCCAAGTCCCTGATGTAGTGAGCCGGCTACATGGCAGACACTTCCCGTCTGTCTATCCTGGTACCCCAACTCAACGTTCCCCAAGAAAAAGATGTCGTGTCTGTAGCAGGGGTGGAATAAGACGTGACACCACCTTTTTTTGTCCTGACTGTCCTGACCAGCCTGCCCTATGCATCGGGGAGTGTTTTCGCAAGTTCCACACTCAGGTACACTATTAGTGTAGGGATTGCATCTCACAGGACAGGCACACAGGGGTCTTAGGGCCCTTTCACACAGAGCTGCCACAAACTTCTCCTTTAACCTGGGACAAAGTGCATAATGTACTTCGCCACATCTCTGGGCGATTTGCGCTTTGCACATTGTCCCATGGGGAAGGAGAGGTTTGTCCTATAAAGGTAAAAAAACAAAAACAAAAAATCACCGGTAAGCAAAAAAGTTATTGTTCTGTTTCAAAAGTTTATAAAAGTTAATGTTCTCTAAAGTTAATGTTAATAAATTTATTGCGTTGCGACCTGTTTTTTTTTTTGTTTTTTTTTACCTTCTAGGTGGACCAAGCGATCAAGCAGCTGCAGCACTGATGTGCATTCTGACAGAAGCATTGCGCTGCTGTCAGATTACACAAAAGTCGGTGTATGCGGCGCTGCAAGACGAGATTTCTCCTCTGCAGTAAAAGATACGTTTGCCGAGGCATATGAGCTGAGGAGGCGGCGGTGTTCATATGCTTTGGCAAACACTTTGTATATATAAAAAAAATTAAAAAATCCCGGCAATGATTTATTCATCCACATCGATTGATGTGAATAGAGAAATCTGGTTTGCCAGGGCATACGAGCTAAGTGGGTATGGATGTTGGGCGGAGCTCCTATGTCCTGGCAGACGCCTTTCCCCTCCTTTTTCTTTTTGGCAGAGATTTTGTCATCCACATTGATCGATGCGAATGAAGAAATCTGTGCCGTTCATTTTTTCTTTCAGCCCAGGGCTGAACGAAAAAAAAAAATCTCATTACCCGTATGCTCAATATAAGGAGAATAGCAGAAACTCCTAATGCTGGCCATACATGTAATGACTGCGGAGACCCTCAAATGCCAGGGCAGTACAAACACCCCACAAATGACCCCATTTTGGAAAGAAGACACCCCAAGGTATTCGCTGAGGGGCATATTGAGTCCAGGAAAGATTGAAATTTTTGTCCCAAGTTAGCGGAAAGGGAGACTTTGTGAGAAAAAACAAAAAAAATCAATTTCCGCTAACTTGTGCCCAAAAAAAAAAAATTCTTTGAACTCGCCATGCCCCTCATTGAATACCTTGGGGTGTCTTCTTTCCAAGATGGGGTCACATGTGGGGTATTTATACTGCCCTGGCATTTTAGGGGCCCTAAAGCGTGCAAAGAAGTCTGGGATCCAAATGTCTAAAAATGCCCTCCTAAAAGGAATGTGGGCCCCTTTGCGCATCTAGGCTGCAAAAAACTGTCACACATGTGGTATTGCCGTACTCAGGAGAAGTTGGGGAATGTGTTTTGGGGTGTCATTTTACATATACCCATGCTGGGTGAGATAAATATCTTGGTCAAATGCCAACTTTGTATAAAAAAATTGGAAAAGTTGTCTTTTGCCGAGATATTTCTCTCACCCAGCATGGGTATATGTAAAAAGACACCCCAAAACACATTGCCCAACTTCTCCTGAGTACGGTGATACCACATGTGTGACACTTTTTTGCAGCCAAGGTGGGCAAATGGGCCCACATTCCAAAGAGCACCTTTTGGATTTCACAGGCCATTTTTTACAGATTTTGATTTGAAACTTCTTCGCACGCATTTGGGCCCCTAAAAGGCCAGGGCAGTATAACTACCCCACAAGTGACCCCATTTTGGAAAGAAGACACCCCAAGGTATTCCGTGAGGGGCATGGCGAGTTCCTAGAGTTTTTTATTTTTTGTCACAAGTTAGCGGAAAATGATGATTTTCTTTCTTTTTTTTCTTACAAAGTCTCATATTCCACTAACTTGTGACAAAAAATAAAAACTTCCATGAACTCACTATGCCCATCATGAAATACCTTGGGGTGTCTTCTTTCCAAAATGGGGTCACTTGTGGGGTAGTTATACTGCCCTGGCATTTTTGGGGCCCAAATGCGTGGTAATTAGTTTGAAATCAAAATGTGTAAATTCAAATTGGTTCACAGGCCCAGAGTTCCTTTGGGAAAAGGAAATCACGCCCAGTAAAGGTTGGGTGATCCAGAAGTAAAAGTTGTACAAACATTGAGCACTGCTGCCAAGTGTCAAGATGACATACTTGAAAAACTATCCAGATGTTGAAAGTGGAATACGGTCATAAATGTAGTAGCTCGAATTCAACGTTTGGCAAAGGGTATCAGAAAGAAGGAATTGTTGAATGTAGATGAAAGAATGAAAGCTGAAGAAACAGTCATAAGACTTATTCAACAGAGATTCTACAGTGAAGAGTTTAAGAGACTTAGATAAGAACCTAAAAGGATTCCAAACAACCACCCATTGTACAAGCTTAATCTTGTTCTGCAGGATGGTATACCGAAAGTGGGAGGGAAACTAGAAAATGCATTGTTACCTAGCAGAGTGAAGCATCCAACAATTCTACCCAAAAACACTACCTTCACAAGATTGATTATTGATCACTACCACAACATATCCTTGCATCAAGGAAGAAGCTTTACCCAAAGCTGTTTGAGAGAAGGTGGTTACTGGATTGTGAAAGGAAGCAAACTTATAGCAAAGTATATAAGTAAATGTGTAGTCTGCAGAAAGGCACATAGACCTACAGAAGAACAAAGAATGGCAGATTTACCAGCAGATCGTGTAAATCCATCACCACCATTTCTTTATAGCGGAATCGATTGTTTTGGCCCATTCATCACCAAACAGGACCGCAAGGAGTAAAAGAGATATGGACTAATATTTACATGTCTGAGTTCCAGAGTGATTCACCTGAAAATGTTAGAAGATATGTCTACTGACACATTCATCAACACCTTGGGATGTTTCATAGCCATTAGAGGTACCGTAAGAGAGAGATCTGATCAAGGATTTAATTTTGTCGGAGCAAAGAATGAATTAAAAAAAAGAGCTAAAAGAGATTGATAAAGAAAAAAGTAACTAAGTATTTGTTAAAGAAACAATGTGATTTTTACATGAATGCTTCACATAAAAGCCATACAGGAGGAGTTTGGGAAAGGCAAATCAGAACTGTGAGAAATGTGTTAAGTTCATTGTTGAAAAAGAACGCCGGAAAAATAGACAATGCTTCACTTAGGACCCTAATCTATGAAGTAATGCCTATTGTTAACAGTCGTCCACTTACAGTTGATAATATCAACGGTTCAACAAGTTTGGACCCTTTAACTCCCAACCATCTGCTTCATCTTAAAGGGAACCTGTCACCAGTTTTATGGTGTCCTAACTAAGTGCAACATAAATAAGTGACTGGTTCTCTTTGCAAAATGCTGGGTCACTTTCTTTAATTGACCCAATCTGCCAACATCTTGTATTGAAAAGCTCCAGCTGATAATGATGAGTCCTGAATATTCATGAGCTCCTGACTCTCCCCGCCCACCTGCTGCTGAATGACAGTTTTTTTTCCAGTTGAATCAGCAGCAGGTGGGCAGAGGAGTGGCTATAGCTCTGAATTAAATATACGCTGGACTCAATGACATCATGCTGGACTCAAATCAGCTCATTAGCATGCGGCATGCAGCATCTTTGTTTGTTTTTTATGAGATAACGATCTGTCACAACAGTAAGTGAATATTCTAAGGTACTTTTTAGTAGTTAATGATTGTATATAATTAGTTAGATTATAATCAAATATCCACATGACAGGTTCTCTTTAAGTCTGATTACATACAGCCACCGCCTGGCAAGTTTACGAAAGAGGATTTATATGCTAAAAGGAGATTGCTAAGAGTTCAATATCTATCAGATCAGTTTTGGAATAGATGGAGGAAAGAGTAATTTGCCATTTACTTCTTAGCATCAGATTGGCTAACACCCAGAAGAAATGTCCAAGTTGGTGACATAGTGTTAGTGAAAGAAGACTATTTATCTAGAAGTCAATGGAAATTGGCCAAAGTTCTAGAAGTTCAAAATGATGAAGACAGACAAGTAAGAAAAGTGTTGTTGCAAGTAGGAGACTCGAAGCTTAAGAAAAAAGGAAAACGTCTCACTACTCCACTCAAGTTGAAATGTCCTATACAGAAGTTAGTTGTTCTACTTGCGAGTGATAAAAGACACTTGGAAGTTGAGAACCAGATGGAAAATTCCTCAAATTCAAGTCCTACCACTAAGAACATAGAATTTTAGGTAATTTTGGTGGGAGTGTAGCTGGCCAGCTAAGACCTGTCCTAGGTTGCTAGTATAGCTTATACAGTACAGACCAAAAGTTTGGACACACCTTCTCATTCAAAGAGTTTTCTTTATTTTCATGACTATGAAAATTGTAGATTCCCACTGAAGGCATCAAAACTATGAATTAACACATGTGGAATTATATACATAACAAAAAAGTGTGAAACAACTGAAAATATGTCATATTCTAGGTTCTTCAAAGTGGCCACCTTTTGCTTTGATTACTGCTTTTCACACTCTTGGCATTCTCTTGATGAGCTTCAACTGAACCAGCATGGCTACCACAGCATCTTGCAGCGGCATGCTATTCCTTCCGGTTTGCGTTTAGTTGGACCATCATTTATTTTTCAGCAGGACAATGACCCCAAACACACCTCCAGGCTGTGTAAGGGCTATTTGACCATGAAGGAGAGTGATGGGGTGCTGCGCCAGATGACCTGGCCTCCACAGTCACCGGACCTGAACCCAATCGAGATGGTTTGGGGTGAGCTGGACCGCAGAGTGAAGACAAAAGGGCCAACAAGTGCTAAGTATCTCTGGGAACTCCTTCAAGACTGTTGGAAGACCATTTCAGGTGACTACCTCTTGAAGCTCATCAAGAGAATGCCAAGAGTGTGCAAAGCAGTAATCAAAGTGAAAGGTGGCTACTTTGAAGAACCTAGAATATGACATATTTTCAGTTGTTTCACACTTTTTTGTTATGTATATAATTCCACATGTGTTAATTCATAGTTTTGATGCCTACAGTGTGAATCTCCAATTTTCATAGTCATGAAAATAAAGAAAACTCTTTGAATGAGAAGGTGTGTCCAAACTTTTGGTCCGTACTGTATGTGTATACAGCTAGACCTGCCAAATAGCCTTAATACAGTTCCTATGTTTATGTGTTAAAGACAAAAGCAGAGTAATTTACTGTGACATCATGTTCTGGATGTCATATAACTGTTATATTTTAAGATTAATTTTTTAATGTAAGGTAAGCTCAGTGACACAGCAGAAACAGAAAGCATATTGTTAATCTGTTGTTGCTGGGCAGAAGTCTAGAACAATCACAGCCAGCTTCTCACACAGCAAGAGTTTTCACCAATCACAGCCAACCTCACACACAGCCTGTCTGGGAATTCCCCTAGCTAGATACATTATTCACCATAGAGAGGAGCTGAACAGACACACAGTTCCAGTCAGAGTCCAGTTTTATGGGAACAAGAAGCCAAAATAGTTCCACCAAATTGCAAGAATTCAATTGTAAATTGCATCCAATTGCAAGCTACAAAGTTGACCATCTAAATTCAAATCCCATATCGCAATCCAGATTGCATACAAACTGCGAACTGCTGATTCCAGATCATAAGCAATTGCATACTGCAAACCAATTTGAGCAAGCAGAACTATTAGTTATACCTCAGATATACCTCTCAGAGAGATCATAAAGTGCTTAAATAACTTAAAGTGAGAGTACAGATACTCAAGAGAGAAATATATACACCATTTTATGTTGAATGACAAGATTGAACAGTTGAACCACCATCTTATGCATACCGCCATTTTGTGATATCTTTTCACGTGTTTTGTACAAGGACTATCTGCGGAGGCGGCAGTGTTATATGAAGAAAAGTTGAAGTTAATAAAGAAGTTATTTCAAGCATTTGGTGTGCTCTTTAAACCTACTGTTTCCATAGAACGGCGCTAAAGGAATTACAGAGTAATAGACAGTCTGGTTAGACTAAAAGTCAGAGATATCTGAATTCTTCTAATGCCACAGCGCAAAAGGTACTTTATAGTTATGTGCCTGCCACAGGCCTCAATCAGTTGTTAGTTGAAGCAGGTATATCATAACCCGCAATCTGTATTTTGTGAACGAAGGTATATGGAAAACCTCTATCACTATTTTGTGGAAGCTGATATATGGAAGGCCTCAATCAGTTGTTAGTTAAAGCTGGTATATCACCCTCAAGCAGTAATTGTGTGGATGCAGGTATATGGAAAACCTCTATCACTATTTTGTGGAAGCTAATTAATAGCAGGCCTTAATCAGTTGTTATAATATTACAATACTTCCAGTCCGTAGTTAGATGGGATGTGCAGTGAGTCTCCAAAGTGATGTGGGTTCAGTTTACATAGAGCGTAAATGAACAAATGAGACCGCACGTTTTCACTCCTCCTAAAATACAGGTATGCACCATGTCAAGAATAAACCGGGGTCCAGAGACGTCCTTTGCTTTGAAACATCCTGTGGAACATCAAAGTGCGCTGATTGGGAAATACCGCTATTTTGATCTTATTATAATTGCGCTATTATACTCACAAGCGCAAGCAGGTTACAGGCAGATCAAGTGAATTCAAGTCTCCTTTTTACCCTTTATATCAGCTCAAACTATATAAATTCCTAAGGAAAAGGTTGCTTCCATACTGAAATACCATCAATGAATGTATAAAAAGTGGTTTATTGTACTCACAAGCGTCTTATAAAACAAGCGTATCGAACAAATATCCCGCGTCCTCAAACAGCCCGACCCGGGTTTCGCACCTATGGCTTCATCAGGGGCGTACTTCAAAACCCTCCCCTCGACCTTTTATCACAAGTTACCCCTTCCCCCATCCCCTACACAATACATCCATAAAAACATAATCCATAAAAACATAAATAACCCCACCATAAGACCTCATTCGTCCACCATATATCCAAATCCTCAATCTGTCTGAACTCCATTGTATTGCTAGTACCATCTAATTCTCTGGTATATCACCCTCAAGCAGTAATTTTGTGGACACAGGTATACAGGTCCTTCTAAAAAAATTAGCATATTGTGATAAAGTTCATTATTTTCTGTAATGTACTGATAAACATTAGACTTTCATATATTTTAGATTCATTACACACCAACTGAAGTAGTTCAAGCCTTTCATTGTTTTAATATTGATGATTTTGGCATACAGCTCATGAAAACCCCAAATTCCTATCTCAAAAAATTAGCACATCATGAAAAGGTTCTCTAAACGAGCTATTAACCTAATCATCTGAATCAACTAATTAACTCTAAACACCTGCAAAAGGCCATCATTGACACCCTCAAGCAAGAGGGTAAGGCTACTTTCACACTAGCGTTCGGGTTTCCGTTCGTGAGCTCCGTTTGAAGGAGCTCACGAGCGGACCCGAACGCAGCCGTCCAGCCCTGATGCAGTCTGAATGGAGGCGGATCCGCTCAGACTGCATCAGTCTGGCGGCGTTCAGCCTCCGCTCCGCTCGCCTCCGCACGGACAGGCGGACAGCTGAACGCTGCTTGCAGCGTTCGGGTGTCCGCCTGGCCGTTCGGAGGCGTGCGGATCCGTGCGGATCCGTCCAGACTTTCAATGTAAGTCAATGGGGACGGATCCGTTTGAAGATGCCACAATGTGGCTCAATCTTCAAGCGGATCCGTCCCCCATTGACTTTACATTGAAAGTCTGGACGGATCCGTCCCAGGCTATTTTCACACTTAGCTTTTTTTTGCTAATATAATGCAGACGGATCCGTTCTGAACGGAGCCTCCGTCTGCATTATTATGAGCGGATCCGTTCAGAACGGATCCGCCCGAACGCTAGTGTGAAAGTAGCCTTAGACACAGAAAGAAATTTCTGAACGAATAGGCTGTTCCCAGAGTGCTGTATCAAGGCACCTCAGTGGGAAGTCTGTGGGAAGGAAAAAGTGTGGCAGAAAACGCTGCACAACGAGAAGAGGTGACCGGACCCTGAGGAAGATTGTGGAGAAGGACCGATTCCAGACCTTGGAGGACCTGCGGAAGCAGTGGACTGAGTCTGGAGTAGAAACATCCAGAGCCACCGTGTACAGGCGTGTGCAGGAAATGGGCTACAGGTGCCGCATTCCCCAGGTCAAGCCACTTTTGAACCAGAAACAGCGGCAGAAGCGTCTGACCTGGGCTACAGAGAAGCAGCACTGGACTGTTGCATGTCATTCGGAAATCAAGGTGCCAGAGTCTGGAGGAAGACTGGGGAGAGGGAAATGCCAAAATGCCTAAAGTCCAGTGTCAAGTACCCACAGTCAGTGAAGGTTTGGGGTGCCATGTCAGCTGCTGGTGTTGGTCCACTGTGTTTTATCAAGGGCAGGGTCAATGCAGCTAGCTATCAGGAGATTTTGGAGCACTTCATGCTTCCATCTGCTGAAAAGCTTTATGGAGATGAAGATTTCATTTTTCAGCACGACCTGGCACCTGCTCACAGTGCCAAAACCACTGGTAAATGGTTTACTGACCATGGTATTACTGTGCTCAATTGGCCTGCCAACTCTCCTGACCTGAACCCCATAGAGAATCTGTGGGATATTGGGAAGAGAAAGTTGAGAGACGCAAGACCCAAAACTCTGGATGAGCTTAAGGCCGCTATCGAAGCATCCTGGGCCTCCATAACACCTCAGCAGTGCCACAGGCTGATTGCCTCCATGCCACGCCGCATTGAAGCAGTCATTTCTGCAAAAGGATTCCCGACCGAGTATTGAGTGCATAACTGAACATAATTATTTGAAGGTTGACTTTTTTTGTATTAAAAACACTTTTCTTTTATTGGTCGGATGAAATATGCTAATTTTTTGAGATAGGAAATTTGGGTTTTCATGAGCTGTATGCCAAAATCATCAATATTAAAACAATAAAAGGCTTGAACTACTTCAGTTGGTGTGTAATGAATCTAAAATATATGAAAGTCTAATGTTTATCAGTACATTACAGAAAATAATGAACTTTATCACAATATGCTAATTTTTTTAGAAGTACCTGTATGTAAAACCTCTATCACTATTTTGTGGAAGCTGATATATGGCAGGCCTCAATCAGTTGTTAGTTGAAGCTGGTATATCACCCTCAAGCAGTAATTTTGTGGACACAGGTATATAGAAAACCTCAATCACTATTTTGTGGAAGCTGATAGGTCGCAGCCCTCAATCAGTATTTTCTGGAAGCATACAAATGCACTATAATATATTTTCTATGTTAGAAAGTATATTATAAGTATATCACACCCTTCTGTGTATCACACCTATCAATAGCACAACGTTAGTCCTTAAAAGGACTTTTGTGGCCCTATTAGCTAGCATTTGGGGTCCCTAAGTTCCTAACAGTCTGACCCTGCTCCAAAATGCAACCTCTCCCTACATTGGCAAAACACATAATGTAAAATAGCTGCCAGATTGGGCTCTGTTATACAGTCGGGGGTCTGTCCATGTGCTGAAACGTCTCAATTGGCTGTCCTGTCCCACCTGATGGTGTGTTATGGGTCAAAGTTCGGCGCAATTCAAAATAATATGACGAGCGCGGACATCGCCATATGTTAGCATGTTCGGCAGATCACAAACGCGCAAAGTTCGCCACGATCCGACCGCTGGGCGAACCGTAAGATCATCACTACTGATAATGCCACTGAATTTTGAACTACTTCCCACATTCTGACTCTCGGATGATGGGGCCTGGGTATTTCGTTTTCCATTCTTCCATTTACCAAACAATTTGTTATGATGCCTTGAAATGAAAGTCATAGGTTTGGCACAGAGATTATTAAATGGTACTAGAAAAATTGCAAGTGTACTTTCTGTAATTTAAAGACAGATGCGCAATTAAATGTCCATCCATTTCTGCAAACACTCTGCACGATGGTATTGACAATTTATCAGGTAATAATGCAGTTTTTGCAGTAAAGTCTGTTTGCTGTAACTGAACGGTATCTTGCAGTAACATATAATGAGTTCAGTAACGCAGGCATAATAATGGTGTTATTGCAGTATTGCTTTTGTCTTAACACTGAACAGTATTTTGCAGTAATTTAATGATACAGGGGTAATAATAACGGCATTGCAGTATTGATTTAACATTGAACAGTGTCCTGTAGTAATATACAACACGTTGAATAACATGAGAATAATAATGGCGTTACTGCCATATTGCTTTTGCTATAAAACGGAACGGTATCTTGCAGTAATATACAACGCATTTAATAACATAGGTATAATAATGGTATTATTGCAGTAAAATGTGTGTCATGTACTTACCGATTCGCAATACCACAACGGGGCTGGGCACCGGGGTGCCAGGCTCAGGCCTCATCGCACAGTGTCACAGGCCAGGGACCAATTGGCACTTGTGACCCAGGTGCAATTATGTCAGTACTGGTTCACATGGTTCCAGCGCAGTGACCCAGGCATGATGACATCAATGCTGGGTCATTTGAGACGTTGGACTAACAGGGTTCTGCACAGGAGCTGCTCATCCAGAAAGTGGGCTATTTGCTATTTAAACAGTTTTCTGCCTTGAACAATTGCCAGTGTTTGGTGTTATTCTCTGATCCTCCCTAGCCACTATGTTTGTGGATTCTAATTTTGCTTCTGATGTGCTCTCCTGGTTTTGGACCTCGGCCTGGTATTTACTCCGCTCCACTGATCTGGTATTCCTGACATCAGCTTTTGACTTGACCTTGTCTTACTTAACATTTTGTACCATGATGTGACCTTCAGTGTTTTGACCTGGCTACCTTGACTATTGCTTCTGGTATTCTGTGTGACATCTGTGTTCTCTGCCTTATTATCTTTGTTAACCCCTTGTGCCTCTCTGTCACTGTGTTTATTGTTTTGCCTTCAGCTTTTTCCATGTTAAGCCCCAGCATTTAGTTAAGCAGGGACTGACGTCCAGTTGTGGTCTGCCATTTAGGGTGGTCGTGCAAGTATGTAGGGACAATGGTGCGGAAGTTCTAGGGCTCACTGCTTCCTACCCATGACAATGTGTTTGCTATAGCACTAAATGGCATATTGTAGTAATATACAACATGTTCAATAACACAGGTCTAATGAAGGCATTATTGCACTGCAGCTGTTCACATAACACTGAACAGTATCTTGCAGTAATATACAATGTGTTCAATAACATGGATATAATAATGGTTTCAGTATTGCTTTTGCTATAACACTGAATGATATCTTGCAGTAATTTACATCTTATTTAATAACACGGGAATAATAATGGCATTATTGCAGCATTGCTTTTGCTATAAAATTGAACTGTATCATGCATACAATGCATTCAATAACATGGGTATAATAATGGCATTATTGCTCAATGTTTGCCCTATGGTTAAAGATGCCCTGACACAAGGTTGTATAATTTTTTCACACTCCAGAATAACCAAATGACTAGAGTGGTAAATAGTTAAATAACTTAGACTGTAGCTCCATACAGTCTTACAATGCAATCTCAGTGCCGCATCTACCATGCATTCAGCCTGAAGACTTTACTCTTAAGGGCTCTTTCCTTCTGTCATATACCCTGCATCTCCAGATTCTGTCCACTACATTTCCTCCAAGATACATCCAGAGAAATCAAACTGCTCCCACTGCTCCAGCTTTTATATCTTGGCCCTGACCTTTATGAGGACCTTCTATTTTAAGGTAGTTATTGTTACGGCTCACACGGCAAGGGATCTCCCCCAAACGTCCCAACAATCTCCTCCAGGTTTGAGAACAGTTCCACTCATCCCACAACTACTGTAGTTTCCCAACTGGGATATATATTCCCGAGCCCCTAGCAGACTCCATCGAGCTGACCACTCAAGCTGACAATATACTTCAGCTCCACTACTTAGGTGACAGTCAACAGGGAACACTAACAGGCCCACTACGCCTTAGTCAGGGAGAGCTGGAGAGCAGAAAGTAGACATTGTGTAGGGATTGAAATAGCAATATTTTAGTTTTCATACTTGTTAGAGACCGAAAAGTCCTTTTAAGGACTTTTGTGTGTGCCAGCAATACTTTGTATTTATTTTTAGTGCAACCTGCACTAAATTGCTAAAACCTGTTAGAGACTCAAAAGTCCCTTTTAAGGACTATAGTTGTATCTGACAGCAATATATATTTTTAGCGCAACCTGCGCTAAATAGCTTGCAATTGTTTGGCCGCTGCAGACAGCGACATTATCTGCGCTACATCTCCTGTCTAACGTGTGCGCAGCCTAAAACTATCTGTGACATTCGGTGTACTTTTTCCGTAGACGGTGCGGACAGTAACATTACCTGCGCTACATCTCCTGTAAAACTATTGCGTATCCCAAATATCAGTGACATTGAGTGTCATTTTTTTTGTCGCTGGTGACAGCGACATTATCTGTGCTACATCTCCTGTGTAACGTGTGCGCAGCCTAAACATATCTGACATCCGTGTACTTTTTCTCTAGACAGTGTCCGCTGCGGACAGTTACATTACCTGCGCTACATATCCTAAATATCGGTGACATTAATTCAGTGTAATTTTTTATTAGCCAGTGGTGACAGCGACATTACTTGCGCTATGCCTCCTGTATAATGTTTGTGCATCCTAAATATCAGTGACATTCATTCAGTGTAATTTTTTATTAGGCGGTGGTGACAGCGACATTACTTTATACCTCCTGTTTAACATGTGCGCATCCTAAAAATATCTGTGACATTCTGTGTACTTTATTTGCGCATACACATACATAACCTGTGCTACTGTACGTGTGACATACTTTGCAAGCATATATACCATTTATTATGCCCAAGGCGAGCAGTAAGGGACAGGGAATTAGCCGTGCTGCTGATGGTGCATGCAGAGGCCGTGGCCCTGGGTGCTGTGAAACTGTGCCTGCTGCCAGAGAACAACAAACACACTCATCTATGATACCTAGCTTAATGTCCCAGTTCGCAGTGCGGCACAGGACACCACTCTCGAAGTCAGACCCGTGCGACCAGGTGGTCAGTTGGGTTGCAGCAGATAATGCTTCCAGTCGGTTAAGCACCGCCCTGTCTTCTACAAAGTCCAGTCTCAGTAGCCAAGAGTCTGGTCAACAGAATCCTCACCCTGAAACTCCTTTCACCCACCATGGAGAGTCTTGGCAAACAAGTGATCCCACACTTGGAGATTCCGAGGAACTGTTTTCATCGCCATTCCTTAATTTGGTCCTTTCTCCAAGCCCTCTTAAAGAGGGACATGAGGATATATTGTGCACTGATTCCCAAACTCTTGAGCATCCACAGTCAGAAGAAGATGACGGTGGGGAACGGCAATTAGGGTTTCATGAGGTGGGTGATGATGATGAGACGCAGTTGCCAATAAGTCAATGGAAATTAGCGTCTCAAGAGGTACATGATGAGGATGAGACACAGTTGTCAATAAGTGAGGTTCTTGTTAGGTCAACAAGTCAGGAGGATGACAAGAGTGAGGAAGTGGAAGAGGAGGTGCTGGACGATGAAATCATATTGTACTTCATGACACTGGTAAAATGGGGTCAAAAAATTTATTTTTTATTTTTTTTTAAATACCAAATTTGCCAAAAATTTTGAAAAATTTGCAAATTTCCAAGTTTCAATTTCTCTACTTCTATAATACATAGTAATACCTTAGAAGGCTTAGAAGTTTAGAAGTAAATCTTGAAATTTTAAGGACCAGTTCAGGTCTGAAGTCACTTTGTGAGGCTTACATAATAGAAACCACCCAAAAATGACTCCATTTTAGAAACTACACCCCTCCAGGTATTTAAAACTGATTTTACAAACTTTGTTAACCCTTTAGGTGTTCCACAAGAATTAATGGAAAATAGAGATACAATTTCAAAATTTCACTTTTTTGGCAGATTTTCCATTTTAATATTTTTTTTCCAGTTGCAAAGCAAGGGTTAACAGCCAAACAAAACTCTATATTTATGGCCCTGATTCTGCGTAGCAGCCAACAAACATGCAGGGAGGAGATTCGAGCATCATGCTCCAGCACACTCAGTGTTCGGCCGAACATCGCTATGCTCGAGTCAAAATGGTGTTCGTCTGAGCATGCTCGCCCAACACTAAAGTTAACACGTCCCTGCTCAGACAGTCCTAAAATGAGATGGGACATACAACAAATGATAAAAACACAGGGAACAGAATACTAGTGTTGAGCGCGAATATTCGAATCGCAAATTTGAATTGCGAATATCGCCACTTCGATAATTTGCGAATATTTTGAATATAGTGCTATATATTCATATTCGTGAATAGTGTTAAATATTCTAATCGCAAATTTATCGTAAATATTTTACATTGCCGATTTTTGCAATAAAGTAAAAAATGACTGGAGATCACAAATTCTTGAATTTGCTAATTTATGGCGAATATTCGCCCAAACATTCGCGAAATATTGCAAATTTGAATATTGCCTATGCCGCTCATCACTACATAATACAGACAGCAACATTGCATTATTTTATTTTGTAGGGTGGTGCTGACACCCCTCCTACAAGTATGAGAAAGCTTTCCGCTGAACGACCATTCAGACAGCTTTTTTCACGATCATGATATACACATGTCAGTTTGGGCTCATGCACAAAACCGTTTTTGTGGTCCGCATCCGAGCTGCATTTTTTGCGTCTCGGGTGTGGACCCATTTACTTCAATGGGGCTGCAAAAGATGCAGACAGCACTCCTTGTGCTGTCCGCATCCGTTGCACCGTTCCGTGGCACCACAAAAAAATATATAGCATGTCCTATTCTTCTCCGTTTTGCGGACAAGAATAGGCATTTCTACAATGGGCTTCCTTTTTTTGCGTATCTGCGGTTTGCGGAGCGCAAAAAACGGCACGGTCGTGTGCATGTAGCCTTTTTCTGATGGTGCATGTGTTCTGAATGAGAAGGGGGGATATTGAAATCTAAATTTTTAGAGACAGTCCTCCACTGATCTCTTCCAGGGTTTAAAAATGTGGTGCCAGGGTGGTAAAGTGTCATACTTTGTCCATAGGGACAGGGAATATGTTAAATAACTTTTTTGTTGGCAAATTACAGCATGAAAATTACAAAGTTTTGAGGCAGCTTGGAATTGTGCAGTCTGAGAAATTTAGGGTACGTTGCTATGTTCACATGGGGTGGATACACTGTGGTGTTTTTTTTATTTGCAGAGAATCCACAGAGTATTATAGTACCAGCAAGGTGGATAAGAGTTTACCAAATGTCCTCGAGACGTTGTGTTAAAAATGGGCACATAAGCCACAAGGAAATTGACGTAAGAATTTTAAATCTACAATGTCTATGTATGTGGATTTTTACATGGATTTTACCCTTTGAAATACAATGTGTGAAATCAGCAGCAAAATCCTTCACAAATCTGCATGTAACAAATGTGAGTTTTTCAGCAAATTTTTTGTGGATTTTCTCCATTCAAGCTACATCCCAACCAATGGACGTACCCATGTACTTGTACCGTATCTAACTTCCACCCAGTTACTCAGGGAAAATGTCACAAAACTGCATTTCTTGTTTCCAGTGTAGACTGAGTGTTGTGAAGAAAAACTAAAGAAATAGGGGCAGATTTATCATTACCCTGACAGCTCACTCCACTTTCACATATGGCTAAAGTCAGTTTTAGCCAAGTCAGATTTATGATCGGCCCTTTAAGACTGTAATAAATGTGGTTTGACGGTAGCAGTTTATCCGTCAGTAAGCAGCTTTACAAAATTTGCACGTCTTTATGAAAAAGTCGCATGTTCTATTAAAAAGTCGCATAAGATAAGCATGGTCCTCACTGTAGTGAAATTGCACATTTTTTTTGCGACTTTTTAGCGACTTTTTTTGCAGCTTAAGCGATTGAGCAAAAAATTGCGACTTTTTCACTCCATTATTCTGACTTGAGCTAATTATAAATCTGGCCCATAGTTTCTAGACCTGCACCAGATTTATCACAGGGGCTCAGGCTGGATGATAAATATGGTGCAGGGATAGACAATTCTGTTTAGCTCTGAACAAGCTATTGGTTGACAGATTTTTATTATCCGAATTGTGACATAATTTTAGCACTAAGAGGGTTATTTAAGACCAGTGTTTTAGACGCTGGTCTTACTAAAGCCCTGCACTGGCGGTGGATCCGCCACAGTTATATTGAGGCGCTGGCCTCTCCTCTCCTCTTCCTTGCTGTCTTACATTTAGACCCTTTTCTACACATAAAACAGGTGTAGAAAATGGTAAATGAGACGGGCCTACTGGCCCATCCCCTTCCTATGCAACACCCACTTTGTTAGACTTGCGCGAGCTGGGAGAAGTCGCAGATTGCAGCGCAATGTTTAATAAATGACCCCCTAAGTGTTGCATATTAGGGCATGTATTTTTACACAAAGGCATGCCCCTTTTCTGATAAGCCACACTCCCTTGTCAGGCTAGGCGCAGATAATTTCTCTATATGTAAATGTGCAAAAACGACGCCACATTTTGGCACAATTTATGCCAGAGTCTAGGTGCACTGACATTAGTAAGTTTTATCCATTGGGTATGTTTCAGTACCACCCTTTTGGATTCTGCAGCAATTGGAAGTAATCAGTAGTGATCTGGGAAATGGAGCATATAAAAGAAATGTCTTGCAGATCTTTGGAGAAAAAAAATATGAATAGAAAATGAAATTCAAGTATAGTAACATAGTACATAAGGCCGAAAAAAGACATTTGTCCATCCAGTTCGGCCTGTTATCCTGCAAGTTGATCCAGAGGAAGGCAAAAAAAAACTTGTGAGGTAGAAGCCAATGTTCCCCACTTTAGGGGAATAAAAAATTCCTTCCTGACTCCAATCAGGCAATCAGAATAACTCCCTGGATCAACGACCCCTCTCTAGTAACTATAACCTGTAATATTGTTACGCTCCAGAAATACATCCAGGCCCCTCTTGAATTCCTTTATTGTACTCACCATCACCACCTCCTCAGGTAGAGAGTTCCATAGTCTCACTGCTCTTACCGTAAAGAATCCTCTTCTGTGTTTGTGTACAAACCTTCTTTCCTCCAGACGCAGACGGGGTCCCCTCGTCACAGTCACAGTCCTGGGGATAAATAGATGATGGGAGAGATCTCTGTACTGACCCCTGATATATTTGTACATATTAAATTGATCTCCCCTCAGTCGTCTTTTTTCTAAAGTAAATAACCCTACTTTTGATAATCTTTCAGGGTACTGTAGTTGCCCCATTCCAGTTATTACTTTAGATGCCCTCCTCTGCACCCACTCCAGCTCTGCTATGTCTGCCTTGTTCACAGGAGCCCAGAACTGTACACAGTACTCCATGTGTGGTCTGACTAGCGATTTGTAAAGTGGTAGGACTATGTTCTTATCATGGGCATCTATGCCCCTTCTGATGCAACCCATTATCTTATTGGCCTTGGCAGCAGCTGCCTGACACTGGTTTTTGCAGCTTAGTTTGCTATTTATTAAAATTCCTAGATCCTTTTCCATGTCAGTGTTACCGAGTGTTTTACCATTTAGTATGTACGGTTGACTTGCATTATTCCTTCCCATGTGCATAACTTTACATTTGTCAGTGTTAAACCTCATCTGCCACTTATCTGCCCAAGCCTCCAATCTATCCAGATCCATCTGTAGCAGTATACTGTCCTCTTCCATGTTAATTACTTTACACAGTTTAGTGTCATCTGCGAAAATTGATACTATACTATGCAAGCCTTCTACAAGATCATTAATAAATATATTGAAGAGAATAGGGCCCAATACTGACCCCTGAGGTACCCCACTAGTGACAGTGACCCAATCTGAGTGTGTACCGTTAATAACCACCTTCTGTTTTCTATCATTGAGCCAGTTACTTACCCACATACAGATGTTTTCTCCCAGTCCGAGCATTCTCATTTTATATACTAACCTTTTATGCGGTACAGTGTTAAATGCTTTGGAGAAGTCCAGATATACGACATCCATTGATTCGCCGCTGTCAAGTCTAGAACTTACATCCTCATAGAAACTGATTAAATTTGTTTGGCATGACCGATCCCTCATGAAGCCATGCTGATACAGTGTTATTTGCTTTTTTTCATTGACGTACTGCAAGATAGAAAACCTTCAAACAGTTTACCCACAACAGATGTTAAACTTACCGGCCTATAGTTTCCAGGCTCTGTTTTTGGACCCTTTTTGAATATTGGCACCACATTTGCCATGCGCCAATCCTGTGGGACATTCCCTGTCAGTATAGAGTCTGCAAATATCAGAGTAACTGTTTAAGCTCAATAATAAGAAGTAGTAAGGCCTGGCACAACTGTCAGGTTCAGCTAATAGGGGGTGAGTCACTGCTTTAATGAAGCTGATTCTTATATCTTGTGCCAATACGTCTATGTGGGCCAATAAACAGCTTGTATGATATGGCAACCGTTTGTGCATTTAACAGCTGAGAGATTCATAGACTGATACAGATTAATACTGTGTAATAGATACAGAACACTATATATAATATAGAGAGATAATACAGCTATTCCTCAATCAGAATGTTTTAGGCAAGGGGAGCTCACATGAAGGTTATTCTTTCTGATGATGCAATTACTATCAATAAAAGTACGATCCATGGACAGTTTAATAGAGGTAGGCAAGTGGCGAGACAACAGATTTCCTATAGCTGTTCTCTCTGGTGGTGTGAACAGAATTCAGGTAATACAGGTAAAGTCTATAACTGCTCCCATGTAACTGCTGTCTCTAACAAACTGCTTCTATTGAGATGAATGGTGCCTATGTAGCATTATTTGACCTTGTGTAATTAGCACCTATGGTGTCACAGCTGCTGCTTCCAGGAGTAGAGGGAATGGAGAGGTCACCTACTTGCCTAATTCTGCAACTTCACATAGAGTTAATATGTAAGAGGATTGAAACAAAGTGTATCCCCTCTTACAAAAAGAAATGTACAATTTACAATTAGCACTGGATGACACACCTTGTGCCCATAGGTCCCTGGATATTAATGGTGGAAAATGTAGGTAGTCTACAACTCTAGACAAGTCATATACAAACCGGATTCCAAAAAAGTTGGGACACTATACAAATCGTGAATAAAAACTGAATGCAATGATGTGGAGGTGGCAAATGTCAATATTTTATTCAGAATAGAACATAAATCACGGAACAAAAGTTTAAACTGAGAAAACGTACCATTTTAAGGGAAAAATATGTTGAATCAGAATTTCATGGTGTCAACAAATCCCCAAAAAGTTGGGACATGGCCATTTTCACCACTGTATGGCATCTCCTCTTCTTCTTACAATACTCAACAGACGTCTGGGGACCGAGGAGACCAGTTTCTCAAGTTTAGAAATAGGAATGCTCTCCCATTCTTGTCTAATACAGGCCTCTAACTGTTCAATCGTCTTGGGCCTTCTTTGTTGCACCTTCCTCTTTATGATGCGCCAAATGTTCTCTATAGGTAAAAGATCTGGACTGCAGACTGGCCATTTCAGTACCCGGATCCTTCTCCTACGCAGCCATGATGTTGTGATTGATGCAGAATGTGGTCTGGCATTATCTTGTTGAAAAATGAAGGGTCTTCCCTGAAAGAGATGATGTCTGGATGGGAGCATATGTTGTTCTAGAACCTGAATATATTTTTCTGCATTGATGGTGCCTTTCCAGACATGCAAGCTGCCCATGCCACATGCACTCATGCAACCCCATACCATCAGAGATGCAGGCTTCTGAACTGAGTGTTGATAACAACTTGGGTTGTCCTTGTCCTCTTTGGTCCGGATGACATGGCGTCCCAGATTTCCAAAAAGAACTTCGAATCGTGACTCGTCTGACCACAGAACAGTCTTCCATTTTGCCACACTCCATTTTAAATGATCCCTGGCCCAGTGAAAACGCCTGAGCTTGTGGATCTTGCTTAGAAATGGCTTCTTCTTTGCACTGTAGAGTTTCAGCTGGCAGCGGCGGATGGCACGGTGGATTGTGTTCACTGACAATGGTTTCTGGAAGTATTCCTGAGCCCATTCTGTGATTTCCTTTACAGTAGCATTCCTGTTTGTGGTGCAGTGTCGTTTAAGGGCCCGGAGATCACGGGCATCCAGTATGGCTTTACGGCCTTGACCCTTACGCACAGAGATTGTTCCAGATTCTCTGAATCTTCGGATGATATTATGCACAGTTGATGATGATAGATGCAAAGTCTTTGCAATTTTTCGCTGGGTAACACCTTTCTGATATTGCTCCACTATCTTTCTGTGCAACATTGTGGGAATTGGTGATCCTCTACCCATCTTGGCTTCTGAGAGACGCTGCCACTCTGAGAAGCTCTTTTTATACCCAATCATGTTGCCAATTGACCTCTCAGCTCTTCGTTATGCTCAAATTTACTTTTTCCAGCCTCTTATTGCTACTTGTCCCAACTTTTTGGGGATTTGTTGACACCGTGAAAATTTGAACTTCAACTTATTTTTCCTTTAAAATGATACATTTACTCGGATTAAACATTTGAGCTGTCATCTACGTTCTATTACAAATAAAATATTGACATTTGCCATCTCCACATCATTGCATTCAGTTTTTATTCACAATTTGTTTAGTGTCTGTCACGAGGGTGTCAAGAGCCACGTCTGACTCCGTTATACCCGGGGTCAGGAAGTCGCAGCGGGTGGCTGCGCGCTCTATGTCTAAAGATCACGTTGTTTCTTAGTGATTGTTTTCTGTGTTTGCCTTGCAATCCTTTCTGTCTCACTCAGGGATCTGTAGCTTCTCCTCCTCAGCTGTTTCTTGTCTGCCACTCCCAACCTCCTTATATTCTCCTCTCACACTTCTCTAGTTGCCAGTTATAGAGCTTCCTGCCTGGACTTCTATACTGACCCACTGGAGCTGTGAATCCTGGTTGTTGTTCCAGAGTGCTACCCTCCGGATCCCTGTTGGGCTTTTTGTTGTCTCCTGTTGTCGCCCACCTGGGATTATATGTTGAGTCTGTATTGTCTGTCCTCCCCTTGGTGTTTTCCTTTAGAGCTAGTGGTGCGGACTAGTGTTCCCACCGCCCTGTTCACTATCTAGGGCTCATCTTAGGGAAAGCCAGGGTTGTAGGCACGTGATCGGCGTACGGGTGAGGAACCCGTCTAGGGACGTCAGGGCAGCCAGGTGCCAGCCGCAAGGTGAGTCAGGGGTCACCACCTTCCCTCTCACTTGGGCAGGGCCTTCCTCTTTCCCTCCCTCTGTGTCACGTATGTGATAGTCACGCCGATCGTGATAGTGTCCCAACTTTTTGGGAATCCGGTTTGTACTTTGTGTAGGATACCATGGTCATTGCCGTAAAGCCACAGTAAGAACCATGGGAAACTCATTGCAATGTATTCTACACTACGAAGTGTACTTGTATATTAAACTATATTTTGGGGAAGCACATCGATGGCAGTGAAAGACTTGGCTGCTAGATTACATGGCACTGGATAACTTGATGTGGTCAGCATGAATTCAATGTCATTGGCATCCTCACTGGAATAAACAGTAGTATAGGGGAGCCTTGTAGCAGAAAGAGACACTCAGGGATGTTGGAAGTGACTGAGTAGCTAGATAGCAGGTAGAGGGGTGAAACACTTACCAATAGGGTACGCCATCTCAGTGCCCAGACAGTATAAGCAGTAACTAGCACCACAGAAGAGTTGAGTCTGGAGTAAGGCCCAGAAAGAAACCTCCTAGCCTGTACATCCTAGAAGCAGCTGAGGCCTGTGAAGGAGTCCAGGCCTGTGAAGGAGTCCAGGCCTGTACCAGCCAGCCAGTCTGTGCTCTGTTTTACTGTTGTGAGGAGAGACAGATACCATGACTTTTTAACCCTTTGAGGACATAATGATTTTTCGCTTTTGTTTTTTTACTCCCTGCTTTCCCAGAGCCCTTTTTTTCCCCCATTCATATAGGCGTATGAGGACACATTTTATTGCAGCAGGACAAGTTGCACTTTCTAATTTAACACAAATTATTGCATAGAATGTAATGGTAAGCTGGAACAAAAATTACATTTTGGGGGAATTGGGAAAAAAACATAATTGCACCATAGTTTTATTTGTTTCATTTGTACAGCATTCCCTATTCGGGAAAACTGACCTGTTTCCTTCATTCTCTGGGTCAGTATGATTACAGCAATACCACATTTATATAATTTTTCTTATATTTTAATATGGAAAAAAATAAAAACTTTGGGCAAAAAATATATATTTTTTTTTTGCATTGACATATCTTGACCCCCATAAGTTATTTTTTTATATTTCCGTCTACAGAGCTCTGTGGGTCTCATTTTTTGTAGGGTAATCTGATGGTTTTATTTGTACTATTTTGAATTGTTTATGACTTCAGTCACTTTTTATAAAAAAAGAAATTGGGAGGTGAAGTGGCAAAAAAAATACAACTAACCATTTTGACTTTCTTTCTGTTACAGTGTTTATTGTACAGGATAAATACATTTATATTTTAATAGCTTTGTCATTTTGGGATACGGAGGTGCATATGATCTCTATTCTTTAATTGTTTGTTTATTTTTATTATGATGAAAGAGTGTGATTTGTATTATAATATATGTTTTATATTGTTGAAAGCTTTTTTACTTTTTTTTTTTAACTTCTTTTAGCCCCCTTAGGGACCTAAACATTCAATCGTTAGATTTGCTCTCTCATATACTACTATGACTTAAAAACAGTAGTATATGGTAAATTCAATATATTATAATGCAGCATTTCCACCTGCAGGCCTATATGGGAATATAACTCTGATAGGCTTTGTAGCCTTGTAAAGGCTCCAGCCTATTACCACCAATGAACATCTTCCCCAATCTCAGCGTGGGGAGGCCATTCTGGCCCTGGCAATGCAGCACCCCCAGGGAAAGCCACTTCAGATGATCATAAGTAACCAATGTTTAAATGTCTGCAATCGGCAGTATTGCCAATCACAGCTCTGGGTTCCTGCTGTGTGCAGATTGTACAGTACTGCTCCACAAAGTGGGTTAGCATTGGTAAAAACTACAGAATTTACATATTCATTGCTCAGGGAACTGGTTGCATTGCATGTCGGAGGGAGAGTAAGTGTGCAAAGCCCGTACGTGCGACTAGGGTCCTTTTATTATGTGATAAATGTAATTTTTTGTGACGCCAGTTGCATTTCAGCAACCAGGGACAAGGTCCCCCTATGTAGAAGGTGATGGTGGAACCCAGATGTAGGAATGCCAGGGGTAGGCGAGAGACCTTGCAGGGACAGATATGCCTCCTGGTTCCTCCCCTGGAAGAAGAGTTATACATACATGGATCCTCTGCCTTTAAAAGAGACTCATATAAGTTACTGGTCCTATACATCATATATGGTGAAAAGTTGTGTCTGAAATGAACCTGTCTTGAAAATGTGAATGAGTCTACGAACTGTAAGTAAGAAGGACCTCCATAGGTCCCTACGCCAAGACAGACATTTTATATAAGACAAAGAGAATTGATTTGTAGACAGACATGTGTTGTGGAGTTTTGGACTGTTATTTTTTGAGAGGTTGTTTTTGGTTTTTAATATATGCCTAATAAAAGTTAACTTTTAAATGAAGGAAGGGCCTAAAGCAGTATCCACACTTAAATGGTTACAATAATTTCAACAAACTTTGCTTAAATCAAGAGCACAAGTTAATATAAGAAGGTGTGTAATATACAGTATCTTAGAGAAAAATGTTTCTACTCCCTGTCCCCTCCTAAATGAACATTCTCTGCTGAATTTGTCTTGAGAAACAAGATGAACTGCCAGGTCACAAAATGATCAGACTACTTGCTACCCATAGAATCTTATGGGGAAGGGAGAAGGGGGAAAAATGGGGGAAAGTGCAGACACACACACACACAGACCTGCTCCCTATAGAAGTCTATGGAGAGGGAAGGAGCACTGAGGAAGAAAAATACATTTTTCTGACATGATATCACAAAGTTTCTTATATTCATCTGAACTATGGATTTACAGTTGCAAGAAAAAGTATGTGAACCCTTTGGAATTATATGGATTTCTGCACAAGTTGGTCATAAAATGTGATCTGATCTTCATCTAAGTCACAACAATAGACAATCACAGTCTGCTTAAACTAATAACACACAAAGAATTAAATGTTACCATGTTTTTTATTGAACACACCATGTAAACATTCATAGTGCAGGTGGAAAAAGTATGTGAACCTCTAGACTAATGACATCTCTAATAGCTAATTGAAGTGAGGTGTCAGCCAACTGGAGTCCAATCAATGAGATGGGATTGGAGGTGTTGGTTACATCTGCTCTGCCCTATAAAAAACACACACCAGTTATGGGTTTGCTTTTCACAAGAAGCATTGCCTGATGTGAATGATGCCTCACACAAAAGAGCTCTCAGAAGACCTACAATTAAGAATTGTTGACTTGCATAAAGCTGGAAAGGGTTATAAAAGTATCTCCAAAAGCCTTGCTGTTCATCAGTCCACGGTAAGACAAATTGTCTATAAATGGAGAAAGTTCAGCACTGCTGCTACTCTCCCTAGGAGTGGCCGTCCTGTAAAAATGACTGCAAGAGCACAGCGCAGACTGCTCAATGGGGTGAAGAAGAATACTAGCGTGTCAGCTAAAGACTTACAAAAGTCTCTGGGATATGCTAACATCCCTGTTAGTGAATCTACGATACGTAAAACACTAAACAAGAATGGATTTCATGGGAGGATACCACAGAGGAAGCCACTGCTGTCCAAAAAAACATTGCTCAACGTTTACAGTTTGCACAAGAGCACCTGGATGTTCCACAGCAGTACTGGCAAAATATTCTGTGGACAGATGAAACCAAAGTTGAGTTGTTTGGAGGAAACACACAACACTATGTGTGGAGAAAAAGAGGCAGAGCACACCAACATCAAAACCTCATCCCAACTGTGAAGTATAATGGTGGGGGCATCATAGTTTGGGGCTACTCTGCTGTGTCAGGGCCTGGACGGATTGCTATCATCGAAGGAAAAATAAGTTCCCGAAGTTTATCAAGACATTTTGCAGGAGAACTTAAGGCCATCTGTCCACCAGCTGAAGCTCAACAGAAGATGGGTGTTGCAACAGGACAACGACCCAAAGCATAGAAGTAAATCAACAACAGAATGGCTTAAACAGAAGAAAATACGCCTTCTGGAGTGGCCCAGTCAGAGTCCTGACCTCAACCCGATTGAGATGCTGTGGCATGACCTCAAGAAAATGATTCACACCAGACATCCCAAGAATATTGCTGAACTGAAACAGTTCTGTAAAGAGGAATGGTCAAGAATTACTCCTGACTAGAGTTGAGCGAACACCTGGATGTTCGGGTTCGAGAAGTTCGGCCGAACATCCCGGAAATGTTCGGGTTCGGGATCCGAACCCGATCCGAACTTCGTCCCGAACCCGAACCCCATTGAAGTCAATGGGGACCCGAACTTTTCGGCACTAAAAAGGCTGTAAAACAGCCCAGGAAAGAGCTAGAGGGCTGCAAAAGGCAGCAACATGTAGGTAAATCCCCTGCAAACAAATGTGGATAGGGAAATGAATTAAAATAAAAATTAAATAAATAAAAATTAACCAAAATCAATTGGAGAGAGGTTCCATAGCAGAGAATCTGGCTTCCCGTCACCCACCACTGGAACAGTCCATTCTCAGATATTTAGGCCCCGGCACCCAGGCAGAGGAGAGAGGTCCCGTAACAGAGAATCTGTCTTCATGTCAGCAGAGAATTAGTCTGCATGTCATAGCAGAGAATGAGGCTTCACGTCAGCCACCACTGCAACAGTCCATTGGCATATATTTAGGCCCAGCACCCAGGCAGAGGAGGGAGGTCCCGTAACAGAGAATCTGTCTTCATGTCAGCAGAGAATTAGTCTGCATGTCATAGCAGAGAATGAGGCTTCACGTCAGCCACCACTGCAACAGTCCATTGGCATATATTTAGGCCCAGCACACACACAGGCAGAGGAGAGAGGTCCCGTAACAGACAATCTGGCTTCATGTCAGCAGAGAATTAGTCTGCATGTCATAGCAGAGAATGAGGCTTCACGTCAGCCACCACTGCAACAGTCCATTGGCATATATTTAGGCCCAGCACACACACAGGCAGAGGAGAGAGGTCCCGTAACAGAGAATCTGTCTTCATGTCAGCAGAGAATTAGTCTGCATGTCATAGCAGAGAATGAGGCTTCACGTCAGCCACCACTGCAACAGTCCATTGGCATATATTTAGGCCCAGCACACACACAGGCAGAGGAGAGAGGTCCCGTAACAGAGAATCTGTCTTCATGTCAGCAGAGAATCAGTCTTCATATCATAGCAGAGAATCAGGCTTCACGTCACCCACCACTGTAAGAGTCAATTTTCATAAATTTAGGCCCAGAACCCAGGCAGAGGAGAAAGGTCCCGTAACAGACAATCTGGCTTCATGTCAGCAGAGAATCAGTCTTCATATCATAGCAGAGAATCAGGCTTCACGTCACCCACCACTGTAAGAGTCAATTTTCATAAATTTAGGCCCAGAACCCAGGCAGAGGAGAAAGGTCCCGTAACAGACAATCTGGCTTCATGTCAGCAGAGAATCAGTCTTCATATCATAGCAGAGAATCAGGCTTCACGTCACCCACCACTGTAAGAGTCAATTTTCATAAATTTAGGCCCGGAACCCAGGCAGAGGAGAAAGGTCCCGTAACAGACAATCTGGCTTCATGTCAGCAGAGAATCAGTCTTCATATCATAGCAGAGAATCAGGCTTCACGTCACCCACCACTGTAAGAGTCAATTTTCATAAATTTAGGCCCAGAACCCAGGCAGAGGAGAAAGGTCCCGTAACAGACAATCTGGCTTCATGTCAGCAGAGAATCAGTCTTCATATCATAGCAGAGAATCAGGCTTCACGTCACCCACCACTGTAAGAGTCAATTTTCATAAATTTAGGCCCAGAACCCAGGCAGAGGAGAAAGGTCCCGTAACAGACAATCTGGCTTCATGTCAGCAGAGAATTAGTCTGCATGTCATAGCAGAGAATGAGGCTTCACGTCACCCACCACTGCAACAGTCCATTGGCATATATTCAGGCCCAGCACCCAGGCAGAGGAGAGAGGTCCCGTAACAGAGGATCTGGCTTCATGTCAGCAGAGAATCAGTCTGCATGTCATAGCAGAGAATCAGGCTTCACGTCAGCCACCACTGCAACAGTCCATTGTCATAAATTTAGGCCCAGCACCCAGGCAGAGGAGAGAGGTCCCGTAACAGAGGATCTGGCTTCATGTCAGCAGAGAATCAGTCTGCATGTCATAGCAGAGAATCAGGCTTCACGTCAGCCACCACTGCAACAGTCCATTGTCATAAATTTAGGCCCAGCACCCAGGCAGAGGAGAGAGGTCCCGTAACAGACAATCTGGCTTCATGTCAGCAGAGAATTAGTCTGCATGTCATAGCAGAGAATCAGGCTTCATGTCAGCCACCACTGCAACAGTCCATTGGCATATATTTAGGCCTAGCACACAGGCAGAGGAGAGGTTCATTCAACTTTGGGTAGCATCGCAATATAATGGTAAAATGAAAATAAAAATAGGATTGAATGAGGAAGTGCCCTGGAGTCCAATAATATATGGTTATGGGGAGGTAGTTAATGTCTAATCTGGACAAGGGACGGACAGGTCCTGTGGGATCCATGCCTGGTTCATTTTTATGAACGTCAGCTTGTCCACATTGGCTGTAGACAGGCGGCTGCGTTTGTCTGTAATGACGCCCCCTGCCGTGCTGAATACACGTTCAGACAAAACGCTGGCTGCCGGGCAGGCCAGCACCTCCAAGGCATAAAAGGCTAGCTCTGGCCACGTGGACAATTTAGAGACCCAGAAGTTGAATGGGGCCGAACCATCAGTCAGTACGTGGAGGGGTGTGCACACGTACTGTTCCACCATGTTAGTGAAATGTTGCCTCCTGCTAACACGTTGCGTATCAGGTGGTGGTGCAGTTAGCTGTGGCGTGTTGACAAAAGTTTTCCACATCTCTGCCATGCTAACCCTGCCCTCAGAGGAGCTGGCCGTGACACAGCTGCCTTGGCGACCTCTTGCTCCTCCTCTGCCTTGGCCTTGGGCTTCCACTTGTTCCCCTGTGACATTTGGGAATGCTCTCAGTAGCGCGTCTACCAACGTGCGCTTGTACTCGCGCATCTTCCTATCACGCTCCAGTGCAGGAAGTAAGGTGGGCACATTGTCTTTGTAGCGTGGATCCAGCAGGGTGGCAACCCAGTAGTCCGCACAGGTTAAAATGTGGGCAACTCTGCTGTCGTTGCGCAGGCACTGCAGCATGTAGTCGCTCATGTGTGCCAGGCTGCCCAGGGGTAAGGACAAGCTGTCCTCTGTGGGAGGCGTATCGTCATCGTCCTGCCTTTCCCCCCAGCCACGCACCAGTGATGGACCCGAGCTGCGTTGGGTGCCACCCCGCTGTGACCATGCTTCATCCTCATCCTCCTCCACCTCCTCCTCATCCTCGTCCTCCTCGTCCTCCAGTAGTGGGCCCTGGCTGGCCACATTTGTACCTGGCCTCTGCTGTTGCAAAAAACCTCCCTCTGAGTCACTTCGAAGAGACTGGCCTGAAAGTGCTAAAAATGACCCCTCTTCCTCATCCTCCTCCTCCTCCTCCTGGGCCACCTCCTGTTCCATCATCGCCCTAAGTGTTTTCTCAAGGAGACATAGAAGTGGTATTGTAACGCTGATAACGGTGTCCTCGCCACTGGCCATGTTGGTGGAGTACTCGAAACAGCGCAACAGGGCACACAGGTCTCGCATGGAGGCCCAGTCATTGGTGGTGAAGTGGTGCTGTTCTGTAGTGCGACTGACCCGTGCGTGCTGCAGCTGAAACTCCACTATGGCCTGCTGCTGCTCGCACAGTCTGTCCAGCATGTGCAAGGTGGAGTTCCACCTGGTGGGCACGTCGCATATGAGGCGGTGAGCGGGAAGGCCGAAGTTACGCTGTAGCGCAGACAGGCGAGCAGCGGCAGGATGTGAACGCCGGAAGCGCGAACAGACGGCCCGCACTTTATGCAGCAGCTCTGACATGTCGGGGTAGTTGTGAATGAACTTCTGCACCACCAAATTCAGCACATGCGCCAAGCAAGGGATGTGCGTCAAATTGGCTAGTCCCAGAGCTGCAACGAGATTTCGCCCATTATCACACACCACCAGGCCGGGCTTGAGGCTCACCGGCAGCAACCACTCGTCGGTCTGTTGTTCTATACCCCGCCACAACTCCTGTGCGGTGTGGGGCCTGTCCCCCAAACATATGAGTTTCAGAATGGCCTGCTGACGTTTACCCCGGGCTGTGCTGAAGTTGGTGGTGAAGGTGTGTGGCTGACTGGATGAGCAGGTGGAAGAAGAGGAGGAGGAAGCCGAGAAGGAGGAGGTGGCAACAGGAGGCAAAGAATGTTGCCCTGCGATCCTTGGCGGCGGAAGGACGTGCGCCAAACAGCTCTCCGCCTGGGGCCCAGCTGCCACTACATTTACCCAGTGTGCAGTTAGGGAGATATAGCGTCCCTGGCCGTGCTTACTGGTCCACGTATCTGTGGTTAGGTGGACCTTGCCACAGATGGCGTTGCGCAGTGCACACTTGATTTTATCGGATACTTGGTTGTGCAGGGAAGGCACGGCTCTCTTGGAGAAGTAGTGCCGGCTGGGAACAACATACTGTGGGACAGCAAGCGACATGAGCTGTTTGAAGCTGTCTGTGTCCACCAGCCTAAATGACAGCATTTCATAGGCCAGTAGTTTAGAAATGCTGGCATTCAGGGCCAGGGATCGAGGGTGGCTAGGTGGGAATTTACGCTTTCTATCAAATGTTTGTGAGATGGAGAGCTGAACGCTGGCGTGTGACATGGTTGAGACGCTTGGTGACGGAGGTGGTGGTGGTGGTGTTGGTGGTACATCCCCTGTTTGCTGGGCGGCAGGTGCCAACGTTCCTCCAGAGGCGGAGGAAGAGGCCGAGGCGGCAGCAGCAGAATAGGCCGAGGCGGCAGCAGCAGAAGAGGTAGCAGGGGGAGCCTGAGTGACTTCCTTGGTTTTAAGGTGTTTACTCCACTGCAGTTCATGCTTTGCATGCAGGTGCCTGGTCATGCAGGTTGTGCTCAGGTTCAGAACGTTAATGCCTCGCTTCAGGCTCTGATGGCACAGCGTGCAAACCACTCGGGTCTTGTCGTCAGCACATTGTTTGAAGAAGTGCCATGCCAGGGAACTCCTTGAAGCTGCCTTTGGGGTGCTCGGTCCCAGATGGCGGCGGTCAGTAGCAGGCGGAGTCTCTTGGCGGCGGGTGTTCTGCTTTTGCCCACTGCTCCCTCTTTTGCTACGCTGTTGGCTCGGTCTCACCACTGCCTCTTCCTCCGAACTGTGAAAGTCAGTGGCACGACCTTCATTCCATGTGGGGTCTAGGACCTCATCGTCCCCTGCATCGTCTTCCACCCAGTCTTGATCCCTGACCTCCTGTTCAGTCTGCACACTGCAGAAAGACGCAGCAGTTGGCACCTGTGTTTCGTCATCATCAGAGACATGCTGAGGTGGTATTCCCATGTCCTCATCATCAGGAAACATAAGTGGTTGTGCGTCAGTGCATTCTATGTCTTTCACCGCTGGGGAAGGGCTAGGTGGATGCCCTTGGGAAACCCTGCCAGCGGAGTCTTCAAACAGCATAAGAGACTGCTGCATAACTTGAGGCTGAGACAGTTTCCCTGGTATGCATGGGGGTGATGTGACAGACTGATGGGGTTGGTTTTCAGGCGCCATCTGTGCGCTTTCTGCAGAAGACTGGGTGGGAGATAATGTGAACGTGCTGGATCCACTGTCGGCCACCCAATTGACTAATGCCTGTACCTGCTCAGGCCTTACCATCCTTAGAACGGCATTGGGCCCCACCATATATCGCTGTAAATTCTGGCGGCTACTGGGACCTGAGGTAGTTGGTACACTAGGACGTGTGGATGTGGCAGAACGGCCACGTCCTCTCCCAGCACCAGAGGGTCCACTAACACCACCACGACCATGTCCACGTCCGCGTCCCTTACTAGATGTTTTTCTCATTGTTATGGTTCACCACAACAACAAATATATTATTTGGCCCAATGTATTGTATTCAAATTCAGCGGGATATAAATTTGAGGCCTAGTATTTAGGCGCTGGGTGACCGGTATGGATTTAGTGACAGAATTAGACTTGGAAATGCACAGAAGCGTGTGTGTGAAGTTATTCTGAATGACCCTATGTGCACCTTCAATATTATATACCCTTTTAGGGATAGATTTCAAATAGCTCTGATATAGCAGAAACCACTAAATTATGAAATTGCTAAATTGGGAATTGTACTTCAACCCAGAACAAAAAATGTGCTTTGACGGACACTAAATATCTTGCCCAGCAACAACAGTACAGCGGTGGGTAACGAGAGATTTAGAGGGATTTAAATTTGAGGCCTAGTATTTAGGCGCTGGGTGACAGGTATGGGTTTAGTGACAGAATTAGACTTGGAAATACACAGTAGCGGGTGTGTGTGAAGTTATTCTGAATGACCCAATGTGCACCTTCAATATTATATACCCTTTTAGGGATAGATTTCAAATAGCTCTGATATAGCAGAAACCACTAAATTATGAAATTGCTAAATTGGGAATTGTACTTCAACCCAGAACAAAAAATGTGCTTTGACGGACACTAAATATCTTGCCCAGCAACAACAGTACAGCGGTGGGTAACGAGAGATTTAGAGGGATTTAAATTTGAGGCCTAGTATTTAGGCGCTGGGTGACAGGTATGGGTTTAGTGACAGAATTAGACTTGGAAATACACAGTAGCGGGTGTGTGTGAAGTTATTCTGAATGACCCAATGTGCACCTTCAATATTATATACCCTTTTAGGGATAGATTTCAAATAGCTCTGATATAGCAGAAACCACTAAATTATGAAATTGCTAAATTGGGAATTGTACTTCAACCCAGAACAAAAAATGTGCTTTGACGGACACTAAATATCTTGCCCAGCAACAACAGTACAGCGGTGGGTAACGAGAGATTTAGAGGGATTTAAATTTGAGGCCTAGTATTTAGGCGCTGGGTGACAGGTATGGGTTTAGTGACAGAATTAGACTTGGAAATACACAGTAGCGGGTGTGTGTGAAGTTATTCTGAATGACCCAATGTGCACCTTCAATATTATATACCCTTTTAGGGATAGATTTCAAATAGCTCTGATATAGCAGAAACCACTAAATTATGAAATTGCTAAATTGGGAATTGTACTTCAACCCAGAACAAAAAATGTGCTTTGACGGACACTAAATATCTTGCCCAGCAACAACAGTACAGCGGTGGGTAACGAGAGATTTAGAGGGATTTAAATTTGAGGCCTAGTATTTAGGCGCTGGGTCACCGGTATGGATTTAGTGACAGAATTAGACTTGGAAATGCACAGAAGCGTGTGTGTGAAGTTATTCTGAATGACCCTATGTGCACCTTCAATATTATATACCCTTTTAGGGATAGATTTCAAATAGCTCTGATATAGCAGAAACCACTAAATTATGAAATTGCTAAATTGGGAATTGTACTTCAACCCAGAACAAAAAATGTGCTTTGACGGACACTAAATATCTTGCCCAGCAACAACAGTACAGCGGTGGGTAACGAGAGATTTAGAGGGATTTAAATTTGAGGCCTAGTATTTAGGCGCTGGGTCACCGGTATGGATTTAGTGACAGAATTAGACTTGGAAATGCACAGAAGCGTGTGTGTGAAGTTATTCTGAATGACCCTATGTGCACCTTCAATATTATATACCCTTTTAGGGATAGATTTCAAATAGCTCTGATATAGCAGAAACCACTAAATTATGAAATTGCTAAATTGGGAATTGTACTTCAACCCAGAACAAAAAATGTGCTTTGACGGACACTAAATATCTTGCCCAGCAACAACAGTACAGCGGTGGGTAACGAGAGATTTAGAGGGATTTAAATTTGAGGCCTAGTATTTAGGCGCTGGGTCACCGGTATGGATTTAGTGACAGAATTAGACTTGGAAATGCACAGAAGCGTGTGTGTGAAGTTATTCTGAATGACCCTATGTGCACCTTCAATATTATATACCCTTTTAGGGATAGATTTCAAATAGCTCTGATATAGCAGAAACCACTAAATTATGAAATTGCTAAATTGGGAATTGTACTTCAACCCAGAACAAAAAATGTGCTTTGACGGACACTAAATATCTTGCCCAGCAACAACAGTACAGCGGTGGGTAACGAGAGATTTAGAGGGATTTAAATTTGAGGCCTAGTATTTAGGCGCTGGGTCACCGGTATGGATTTAGTGACAGAATTAGACTTGGAAATGCACAGAAGCGTGTGTGTGAAGTTATTCTGAATGACCCTATGTGCACCTTCAATATTATATACCCTTTTAGGGATAGATTTCAAATAGCTCTGATATAGCAGAAACCACTAAATTATGAAATTGCTAAATTGGGAATTGTACTTCAACCCAGAACAAAAAATGTGCTTTGACGGACACTAAATATCTTGCCCAGCAACAACAGTACAGCGGTGGGTAACGAGAGATTTAGAGGGATTTAAATTTGAGGCCTAGTATTTAGGCGCTGGGTCACCGGTATGGATTTAGTGACAGAATTAGACTTGGAAATGCACAGAAGCGTGTGTGTGAAGTTATTCTGAATGACCCTATGTGCACCTTCAATATTATATACCCTTTTAGGGATAGATTTCAAATAGCTCTGATATAGCAGAAACCACTAAATTATGAAATTGCTAAATTGGGAATTGTACTTCAACCCAGAACAAAAAATGTGCTTTGACGGACACTAAATATCTTGCCCAGCAACAACAGTACAGCGGTGGGTAACGAGAGATTTAGAGGGATTTAAATTTGAGGCCTAGTATTTAGGCGCTGGGTCACCGGTATGGATTTAGTGACAGAATTAGACTTGGAAATGCACAGAAGCGTGTGTGTGAAGTTATTCTGAATGACCCTATGTGCACCTTCAATATTATATACCCTTTTAGGGATAGATTTCAAATAGCTCTGATATAGCAGAAACCACTAAATTATGAAATTGCTAAATTGGGAATTGTACTTCAACCCAGAACAAAAAATGTGCTTTGACGGACACTAAATATCTTGCCCAGCAACAACAGTACAGCGGTGGGTAACGAGAGATTTAGAGGGATTTAAATTTGAGGCCTAGTATTTAGGCGCTGGGTCACCGGTATGGATTTAGTGACAGAATTAGACTTGGAAATGCACAGAAGCGTGTGTGTGAAGTTATTCTGAATGACCCTATGTGCACCTTCAATATTATATACCCTTTTAGGGATAGATTTCAAATAGCTCTGATATAGCAGAAACCACTAAATTATGAAATTGCTAAATTGGGAATTGTACTTCAACCCAGAACAAAAAATGTGCTTTGACGGACACTAAATATCTTGCCCAGCAACAACAGTACAGCGGTGGGTAACGAGAGATTTAGAGGGATTTAAATTTGAGGCCTAGTATTTAGGCGCTGGGTCACCGGTATGGATTTAGTGACAGAATTAGACTTGGAAATGCACAGAAGCGTGTGTGTGAAGTTATTCTGAATGACCCTATGTGCACCTTCAATATTATATACCCTTTTAGGGATAGATTTCAAATAGCTCTGATATAGCAGAAACCACTAAATTATGAAATTGCTAAATTGGGAATTGTACTTCAACCCAGAACAAAAAATGTGCTTTGACGGACACTAAATATCTTGCCCAGCAACAACAGTACAGCGGTGGGTAACGAGAGATTTAGAGGGATTTAAATTTGAGGCCTAGTATTTAGGCGCTGGGTGACAGGTATGGGTTTAGTGACAGAATTAGACTTGGAAATACACAGTAGCGGGTGTGTGTGAAGTTATTCTGAATGACCCAATGTGCACCTTCAATATTATATACCCTTTTTGGGATAGATTTCAAATAGCTCTGATATAGCAGGAACCACTAAATTATGAAATTGCTAAATTGGGAATTGTATTTCAACCCAGAACAAGAAATGTGCTTGAACGGACACTAAATAACTCGCCCAGCTACAGCACTAGGGACAGATTTAGCTGGATATAAATTTGAGGCCTAGTATTTAGGCGCTGGGTGACCGGTATGGATTTAGTGACAGAATTAGACTGGGATATGGCCAAAAAATAAACAGACTATTGCTGGTTAAATGCACTTGGTGTGACAGCTTCACCCTGATGTAGGCTTTAGCCAAAAAACAACCACACCATTGAGGGTTAAATGCACTTGGTGACAGGCGCAGCTTGCCCCTGATTTTGTATATGGCCAAAAAATGAACAGACTATTGCTGGTTAAATGCACTTGGTGTGACAGCTTCACCCTGATGTAGGCTTTAGCCAAAAAACAACCACACCATTGAGGGTTAAATGCACTTGGTGACAGGCGCAGCTTGCCCCTGATTTTGTATATGGCCAAAAAATGAACAGACTATTGCTGGTTAAATGCACTTGGTGTCACAGCTTCACCCTGATGTAGGCTTTAGCCAAAAAACAACCACACCATTGAGGGTTAAATGCACTTGGTGACAGGCGCAGCTTGCCCCTGATTTTGTATATGGCCAAAAAATGAACAGACTATTGCTGGATAAATGCACTTGGTGTGACAGCTTCACCCTGATGTAGGCTTTAGCCAAAAAACAACCACACCATTGAGGGTTAAATGCACTTGGTCGCAGCTTGTGCTGGCGCACCACAAGACACAAAATGGCCGCCGATCACCCCAGAAAAATGAGACTGACAAACGGTCTGTGCAGCCTAAAAACAGTGAGCAATTGAGGATCAGCAGCTCAATGATCCACAGCTGCAGATCGATCAGTTAATCAAGTCCTTTGGAGGAGTTAATCTGCCTAATCTCGCCCTACTGTCGCAGCCGCAACCTCTCCCTACGCTAATCAGAGCAGAGTGACGGGCGGCGCTATGTGACTCCAGCTTAAATAGAGGCTGGGTCACATGGTGCTCTGGCCAATCACAGCCATGCCAATAGTAGGCATGGCTGTGATGGCCTCTTGGGGCAAGTAGTATGACGCTTGTTGATTGGCTGCTTTGCAGCCTTTCAAAAAGCGCCAAGAAAGCGTCACAAAAGCGCGAAGAAAGCGACGAACACCGAACCCGAACCCGGACTTTTACGAAAATGTCCGGGTTCGGGTCCGTGTCACGGACACCCCAAAATTCGGTACGAACCCGAACTATACAGTTCGAGTTCGCTCATCCCTACTCCTGACCATTGTGCACGTCTGATCTGCAACTACAGGAAACGTTTGGTTGAAGTTATTGCTGCCAAAGGAGGTTCAACCAGTTATTAAATCCAAGGGTTCACATACTTTTTCCACCTGCACTGTGAATGTTTACATAGTGTGTTCAATAAAAACATGGTAACATTTAATTCTTTGTGTGTTATTAGTTTAAGAAGACTGTGATTGTCTATTGTGACTTCGATTAAGATCAGATCACATTTTATGACCAATTAGTGCAGAAATCCATATCATTCCAAAGGGTTCATATACTTTTTCTTGCAACTGTATGCAACATTTATTGAAAGTACAGTGACCATTTAAGTGTAGGGAGATATAATGACTGAGGTAGCATGTCATAGCACATTTCAGGTGCACACTGACATATTCTAAATAGTGTAGTCACACAACAGTTAATATGGGAGGTTTTGCTACTGTAACAGGGCCAATGGTAATCCATAACAACATGATGTCACGCGCTTAATTTATGAAAGGATTAGTGGAGTTTCTTTGTAAGAGACACAACGGTATTTCCAACCCTTGTACATACTGTTCCCTGATTGGACAGCATTTTCATGGTGACAGATTTGTTTTAAATGCTGCAGTGGAAAGGAGATGATTTCTAGACTGGTGTAATGGTAGGTGATGTATAGGTAAATGTTATTCTATACAAATTTTGGGGAAAAAAAGAAACAAAAAAGGAGACAGAAGTGTCTTTGTCGGGTCTTACAAATAGAGGAAAAAGGTATTATGATTATGAATGTGTAGTATAACAACATAATTTGTCATGTTTGTCACATATAGAATAGACCAGTGGCATGAATAAACATAACTGTTCCTATAAAAATATATTAAACTACATAATACATTGATTGTGTCTGGAGCATAACTGCAGGTTGGCACATGTGGACTCGATGTTGGCCACTTTCTCTGTTTGTGTAATCCTCGCACAAGTGGATGGATAAATATTTCTTTAATAACTTAGTGTTCGTGGATGATGGTTTTGTTTTAAATCATTTAGAATGGAGCTCATGCACAAAAACAATCTGTCAGGTCTACAAGTGTGCCAAAACACTTGCTTGGTATGTCCTGAAAGTTACGTGTAGAGCTAGTGGGTGGCCTAACTACGCAGAGATATTTCAAAGTTTACTGTGCTGTTTCTAAACAGATGAAATATCTATTGATATCTACATCATAACTATATAATCACTGTTTTATATACAGTTCCTTTTAAACACAATATAATATATATAAGGAGTGTGAGCAACTGAAATGACGTTATAACATTAGGGAACAATGTGATCTTTTGTGTTATTCATTCCTCCGACACAGTTTTATTTTTTTATGAAAGATGTGTGTAGAACATCCATGTTTACTGTCTTCTCAGTTCTTTTACTGCACAGACGTAGTTTTTTTTTTTTCTTAAGATATTCTTAAAGGGAACCTGTCACCTGGATTTTGTGTATAGAGCTGAGGACATAGGTTGCTAGATGGCCGCTAGCACATCCGCAATACCCAGTCCCCATAGCTCTGCGTGCTTTTATTGTGTAAAAAAAACGATTTGATACATATGCAAATTACCCTGAGAGGAGTCCTGTATGTGAGATGAGTCAGGGACAGGACTCATCTCAGGTTAATTTGCATATGTATCAAATCGTTTTTTTTTACACAATAAAAGCACACAGAGCTATGGGGACTGGATATTGCGGATGTGCTAGCAGCCATCTAGCAACCTATGTCCTCAGCTCTATACACAAAATCCAGGTGACAGGTTCCCTTTAAGCAGACATATCAAGGGTGAAAGATAGTTTCCACCTCTTCTTTTTACTGTCGTCAAAAAGATCAGCTTTGACAGATTTCAATTTTTTACTCGTCTAGTTGATTACTGTTTAGAAAATTGTCTATTCAAATTGTCAAAATAAATATTTTTTATATTTTACATTTTTTACGTTATTTTTATATTTTTATGTTTACGTCAAAAGGTATGTTTAATTTGTTATGGTTAATTCATAGAAAGCCTTTAAAAGAGTCAAGGGTGCCTTTCTACAAAGGGGTTTTCCAATTTGCATCAACAGCATTTAAAATAATTATTTATAAAGGTAGCTATAATTTTGCAATGTATTCCTTTTATGTTTATTGCACCTATTTTCTGTTTTGTGCTTCGGGGTACCTAAAGCACCTTTCCCTTTGGGAAGGTGCCTGCACAATAGGTTTCCTAGCTTACTAGAATTCTGATAAGCTGCTGTCTGCCTAGTTACCAACTTTCTACCTGTTTCCTGGATTGTGACCCTTCGCAGCCTGACCTGACCTGTGTCTGATCTCTGTATTATTGACCCTTCGCTGCCTATCCTGACCTCGGGCAACTTATTGTGCTGACCCCTCAGTGCTCTGTACTGATGTCAGTACAGCTGTCAATCATACAAATACTACTCCAGGAAGTAGTAGCCTGGTGGTTCCCCCGCACTCATCTGTGACATTCCATTCTGGGAACCTTTTGCAAGGTCCGTGAAGAACCTGGCTGTACAGCTTCTGCAACCTCTTATCTTCTATGTCTCTTCCCGGACCACCTCACAGTTGGTGATATGCTATATTATTCTGCACCCTGGCTTCTGAACTGTCATGGAACAACAAACCCCTTGTGACAGCTTTCTGTGAGGGTCTGTCATGCTGTATTAAAGATGACTTGGCAGGTAGTGACATCACTTCCACACTGGAGGGCATGATCACCCTAGCCACCCACGTAGACATCTGCTTCAGAAAATGCCTCAAGGAGTCTGCATATGAGAGAAGAGTTCCCAGGCTGACAACATCCAACTGGCCTATGGGTTATACAGCAGTTCTTGGACTTTGCCAATTATTACTGATTAGAGATGAGCAAACCACAAGATTCGGTTCCGATGAGGTTCGTCAAATTTTTTACAAACCGGATTCCAAAAAAGTTGGGACACTATACAAATTGAGAATAAAAACTGAATGCAATGATGTGGAGGTGCCAACTTCTAATATTTTATTCAGAATAGAACATAAATCACGGAACAAAAGTTTAAACTGAGAAAACGTACCATTTTAAGGGAAAAATATGTTGAATCAGAATTTCATGGTGTCAACAAATCCCCAAAAAGTTGGGACAAGGCCATTTCACCACTGTATGACATCTCCCCTTCTTCTTACAATACTCAACAGACGTCTGGGGACCGAGGAGACCAGTTTCTCAAGTTTAGAAATAGGAATGCTCTCCCATTCTTGTCTAATACAGGCCTCTAACTGTTCAATCGTCTTGGGCCTTCTTTGTTGCACCTTCCTCTTTATGATGCGCCAAATGTTCTCTATAGGTGAAAGATCTGGACTGCAGACTGGCCATTTCAGTACCTGGATCCTTCTCCTACGCAGCCATGATGTTGTGATTGATGCAGAATGTGGTCTGGCATTATCTTGTTAAAAAAAGAAGGGTCTTCCCTGAAAGAGATGACGTCTGGATGGGAGCATATGTTGTTCTAGAACCTTAATATATTTTTCTGCATTGATGGTGCCTTTCCAGACATGCAAGCTGCCCATGCCACACGTACTCATGCAACCCCATACCATCAGAGATGCAGGCTTCTGAACTGAGCGTTGATAACAACTTGGGTTGTCCTTGTCCTCTTTGGTTCGGATGACATGGCGTCCCAGATTTCCAAAAAGAACTTCGAATCGTGACTCCTCTGACCACAGAACAGTCTTCCCTTTTGCCACACTCCATTTTAAATGATCCCTGGCCCAGTGAAAACGCCTGAGCTTGTGGATCTTGCTTAGAAATGGATTCTTCTTTGCACTGTAGAGTTTCAGCTGGCAACGGCGGATGGCATGGTGGATTGTGTTCACCGACAATGGTTTCTGGAAGTATTCCTGAGCCTATTCTGTGATTTCCTTTACAGTAGCATTCCTGTTTGTGGTGCAGTGTCGTTTAAGGGCCCGGAGATCACGGGCATCCAGTATGATTTTACGGCCTTGACCCTTACGCACAGAGATTGTTCCAGATTCTCTGAATCTTCGGATGATGTTATGCGCAGTTGATGATGATAGATGCAAAGTCTTTGCAATTTTTCGCTGGGTAACACCTTTCTGATATTGCTCCACTATCTTTCTGCGCAACATTGTGGGAATTGGTGATCCTCTACCCATCTTGGCTTCTGAGAGACACTGCCACTCTGAGAAGCTCGTTTTATACCCAATCATGTTGCCAATTGACCTAATTAGTGTTAATTGGTCTTCCAGCTCTTCGTTATGCTCAAATTTACTTTTTCCAGCCTCTTATTACTACTTGTCCCAACTTTTTGCGGATTTGTTGACACCGTGAAAATTTTAATCAACTTATTTTTCCTTTAAAATGATACATTTACTCGGATTAAACGTTTGATCTGTCATCTACGTTCTATTACAAATAAAATATTGACATTTGCCATCTCCACATCATTGCATTCAGTTTTTATTCACAATTTGTTTAGTGTCCTAACTTTTTTGGAATCCGGTTTGTACTTGGATTTAACCGTTACCAGGAGCAACGTTCAGTGAAAGGTATAAGCTGGATTGCACCATCCTTGTCTCAGTCTCCAATTCCTCAGTTAACACTACAGTAAATGGTTGCACCACCATAAAAGGTACTGGCGTCATGACTACAAGGGACCTTGCCATAGGCACATTAATAAAGACCATCAAGGGCACCTCAAACCACCTTTTGGCCTGTGTCCCTTACACCAGAGTGTGCCCCAGAGAATTCCTGTGTAGAGATGTCACGAACATAAAAATTTTCGTTCGCGAACGGCGAGCACAAATTTTTGCAAATGTTCGCGAACGGGCGAACCGCCATTGACCAAAATAGGCAGGTGAATTTTAAAACCCACAGGGACTCTTTCTAGCCACAGTAGTGATGGAAAAGTTGTTTCAAGGGGACTAACACCTGGACTGTGGCATCCACAGTCCAGGGGGATCCATGGCAAAACTCCCATGGAAAATTACATAGTTGATGCACAGTTGGGTTTTAATCCATAAAGGGCATAAATCACCTAACAATCCTAATTTTTTTTGAACAACGTGGTTTAAAACATCCAGTGTGTGTATACGATCAGGTATGATGTTGTATCGATCAGGTAGTGTAAGGGTTACGCCCGCTTTACAGACATTGACAGACCAAACTGTTACGCTGAGCGCTCTGGGTCCCCTGCTGGCCTTGGAGCGCTCACAGCGTATGCCCCCAGGCAGCACTCCAGCGTCTTGGCGTGTGCGTTCTCGCTCTCTAGGGCGCGCGCGCGCCGGGACTCTTAGATTTAAAGGGCCAGTGCACCAGTGATTGGTGCCTGGTCCAAAGGGGTTATTAATGGTTAAGGTTTGTGAGCGGCAGTGCTGACTTAATTAGGCTGCACCTGTGCACTGCCCATTTATACCTTCTCCTCCCACAGCTTTCTGACGGATCTTTGTGCCTTGTGCCTCAGAGAAAGCGTTCCCTACTGTGTTAGTTTGCCTTGCCTGTTGCCGAACCCGTTGCTACCGTCTACTCGCCTTTGTACCTTTGCCGCCTGCCCTGACCTCTGCTACATCCGACTACGCTCTTGCCTTCTCCCTGTGTACCACGCCTTATCAGCTGCCAGAGAGGTCGAGTTGTTACTAGGGGACACGACCTGGTAGTTACCGCCGCAGCAACTCCATCCCGCTTTGCGGCGGGCTCTGGTGAAGACCAGTAACTGCTTAGAACCGGTCCTTTAGTACAACCCGCGCCATAGCCTCTCTGGTCCAGAGGATCCACTACCTGTCCTGCCAGTACGTGACAGTATGATCCGGCCATGGATCCTGCTGATGTTCCCCTGCCAAGCCTAGCGGACCTCACCACCATTGTGGCCCAGCAGGGTCAACAGCTGGCCCAGTTGACCGCTATGTTGCAGCAGCTCCTGCCTTCTCAGCAACAGCCAGCTCCTCCATCTGCTCCTGCTGCATCACCTCCGCCTGCAGTTACCACCGGTTCCAGAATCCGTTTGTCCCTACCAGACAAATATGACGGAGATCCTAAGCAGTGCAGTGGGTTCTTGTCGCAGTGCTCTCTCCACCTCGAGCTTCTGTCCGACCAGTTTCCTTCTGAGCGAGCCAAGGTAGCCTTTATTCTCAGTTTACTGTCCGGGAAGGCCCTGTCCTGGGCTACACCACTATGGGACCGCGCAGATCCTGCCACCGCTTCCGTCCAGAGCTTCTGCCTAGAGTTCCAGAATGTTTTTGAGGAGCCTGCCCGGGTTACCTCCGCCGAGACTGCCTTACTAAATTTGACCCAAGGAGGTTCTTCCGTGGGTGACTATGCCATTCAGTTCCGCACCCTGGCCTCTGAGCTGAACTGGAACAATGAAGCCCTTTGCGCCACCTTCAAGAAGGGACTTAACAGTGAAGTAAAGGACGTCCTGGCTGCACGTGAGCTTCCTTCCACTCTTAGTGACCTCATCTTGCTGGCCACTAGGATAGACAAACGTTTCGCCGAAAGACAAGAGGAACTGCTCCTTGAAAAGGAAAAAGCTCGTCCTAGACGCTTTCCTCGTCTGGCTCCCATTTTTCTGCGTCCACCTCAACCCGCTACTGGGTTTTCCGCCGTGGAAGCCATGCAGGTGGATCGGTCACGCCTGACTCCGCAAGAACGAAGCCGCCGCAGAAACGAGAACCTGTGTCTGTACTGTGCCAGTACCGAGCACTTCCTTAGAGATTGTCCTCTCCGTTCACCGCGTTCGGGAAACGCTCGCACCTAGTAAACGTTGGAGAGGAGTTCCTAGGTGTGAATTCTTCCTCTCCACGTCTCATCATACCCGTGCAGTTGATCATTACTTCCAAGTCCTCTTTCTCCGCAGCCGCCTTTTTGGATTCCGGGTCAGCTGGCAACTTCATTCACGCCTCCTTGGTTGACAAGTACCGTATTCCAGTAATCCGTCTACCCAAGCCGTTTTTAATCTCTACTGTTAACGGTGAGAGACTCTCTGCCACCGCGCAGTTCCGTACCCAGCCTCTGCAGATGGACATCGGATTATTTCATACCGAGACTTTAGAGTTCTTTGTCCTTCCCTTCTGTCCCTCCGAACTCCTCCTGGGTCTGCCGTGGCTTCAACGTCATAGTCCTGTCCTGAATTGGTCCACCGGTGAGATCCTGCGTTGGGGTTCCTCCTGTTCGGACCGCTGTCTCAAGCCTGCTCTGGTCAAACAGAACCCGCAAGTTTCTCCGCCTTCTGGGCTGCCCAAGCCATACCATTCCTTCGCGGATGTCTTCTGCATGAAACAAGCTGAGGTCCTTCCTCCTCACCGATCCTACGATTGCCCGATCGACCTGATACCCGGTTCTACTCCACCTCGGGGCAGAATTTATCCTCTCTCACCTCCTGAGACTCTTGCCATGTCCGACTATATGCGTGAGAACCTACAGAGAGGATTCATAAGAAAATCTTTTTCTCCTGCTGGGGCCGGTTTTTTCTTTGTGACAAAAAAAGACGGCTCCCTCCGCCCCTGCATTGACTATCAAGAACCGTTACCCTCTGCCTCTAATCTCTGAGCTATTTGATCGTCTCCGAGGGGCTAAGATCTTCACTAAATTGGACCTTCGAGGGGCCTATAATCTGATCCGTATCCGTGAGGGAGACGAATGGAAGACCGCCTTTAACACAAGGGACAGCCATTTTGAGTATTTGGTGATGCCCTTCGGCCTCTGCAACGCACCTGCTGTCTTCCAGGAATTCGTCAATGATATTTTCAGGGACTTAATTTACGCCTGAATGGTCTTATACCTGGATGATATCCTCATCTTTTCCTCCAATTTGGATCAACACCGGGTCCATGTGCAACAAGTTCTTACTCGTCTTAGGAGAAATCGCCTGTACGCTAAACTTGAAAAATGTCTTTTTGAACGGACCTCCCTGCCTTTCCTGGGATACATTATCTCAGCCCAAGGACTTCAAATGGACCCAGCCAAGCTCTCGGCGGTTCTGGATTGGCCACGCTCCTCTGGTCTCCGAGCCATACAAAGATTTCTGGGCTTTGCGAATTACTACAGGCAATTCATCCCTCATTATTCCACTCTGGTAGCTCCTATCGTGGCCCTCACAAGAAAAGGAGCTAACCCCAAATCCTGGCCTTCCCAAGCCGAGAAAGCCTTCCAGTCCCTGAAATCCGCCTTTGCCTCTGCACCCGTTCTCTCTAGACCAGATTCCACCAAGCCTTTCTCTCTTGAAGTGGATGCCTCCTCGGTGGGAGCTGGAGCTGTCCTCACCCAGAAGTCTTCCCGGGGAAAGACTTCAACTTGTGGCTTCTTTTCAAAAACATTCTCTTCCGCCGAGAGAAATTACTCCATTGGGGACAGGGAACTGCTGGCTATTAAATTGGCACTGGAGGAATGGAGACATTTACTCGAGGGCGCCACACATCCTGTGTACATCTTCACGGACCACAAGAACCTGGCTTATCTCCAGTCTGCTCACAGATTAAATCCCCGTCAGGCTCGTTGGTCTCTGTTCTTCGCCCGCTTTAATTTTGAGATCCATTTCCGTCCGGCTTGTAAGAACATTAGGGCAGATGCTCTGTCTCGCTCCTCTGATGTGGTGGGCGACGAGTTAACACCTCAATATATTATCCCTCCAGAACGCCTTATTACAGTTGCTCCCGTGGACCTGCGCCTTCTTCCTCCTGGCAAATCCTACGTACCTTCACGTCAGAAGCTGCGAATTCTCAAAAGGGGCCACGCCTCCCCTTTTGCCGGTCATCCAGGGGTGCTAAAGTCTCTCCAACTAATCTCCCAAAGGTACTGGTGGTCTTCTCTGGAGAAAGATGTCTCAGACTTCGTCCAGGCCTGTATGATTTGCGCCCAGGATAAATCGCCTCGCCAGAAACCAGCGGGTCTCCTCTTGCCTCTACCTGTTCCTGAAGTTCCCTGGTCTCACATTGCCATGGACTTTATTACAGACCTTCCCTCCTCCCATGGCAAGTCCGTTATTTGGGTCGTGGTGGATCGCTTCTCCAAGATGGCTCACTTTGTACCCCTGCCCGGTCTACCCTCTGCACCCATGTTGGCCAAACAATTTTTCCAACACATCTTCCGTCTCCATGGCCTTCCCAATCATATTGTCTCGGATCGTGGGGTACAATTCGTCTCCAAATTCTGGAGGGCTCTATGTGCTCAGCTCGGGATCAAATGGGACTTTTCTTCTTCGTACCATCCTCAGTCTAACGGCCAAGTAGAACGGGTGAACCAAATTTTGGGTGACTATCTGCGTCACTTTGTATCCTCACGCCATGACGACTGGGCTGATCTACTTCCCTGGGCGGAGTTCTCCTACAACTGCAAACAATCCTCTGCCTCTAACAAGTCTCCTTTCTTTGTAGTTTTTGGCCGTCATCCTCTTCCACCTCTGCCGCAGTCTCCCACTCCTTCTTCTGTACCTGCCGTTGACAGTCTTGTACAGGATTTTTCCTCCATGTGGCGGGAAACCCACGCTGCTCTCCTCAAGGCTTCCGCCCGTATGAAGGTTCAAGCTGACAAGAGAAGCAGATCTCCTCCGGAATTTCGCCCGGGTGACAAGGTGTGGCTCTCTTCTAGATACATCCGATTTAGGGTCCCAAGTTACAAGTTGGGCCCTCGTTTTTTGGGACCCTAAAAAAAATCAAGAGTCGTATCAATCAAGTTTCTTATCAGCTCCATCTTCATCCCTCCCTCCGAATCCATAACTCCTTCCATGTCTCCCTTCTTAAACCTGCTGTCTTTAACCGTTTTTCTCCCAAGCTTGTTTCTCCCACCCCTGTCGCCGGTACCTCCGATATATTCTCTGTCAAGGAGATCTTGGTGACCAAGATCTCCCGGGGGAAAAGATTTTTTTTGGTCGACTGGGAGGGCTGCGGTCCTGAGGAGAGGTCATGGGAGCCGGAGGAGAACATCCTGGACCGCAGTCTCATCCGCAAGTTCTTCGGTACCAAAAAGGGAGGGAGACCAAAGGGGGGGGGGGTACTGTTACGCTGAGCACTCCGGGTCCCCTGCTGGCCTCGGAGCGCTCACAGCATATGCCCCCAGGCAGCACTCCAGCGTCTCGGCGTGTGCGTCCTCGCTCTCTAGGGCGCGCGCGCGCCGGGACTCTTAGACTCAAAGGGCCAGTGCACCAGTGATTGGTGCCTGATCCAAAGGGGTTATTAAGGGTTAAGGTTTGTGGGAGGCAGTGCTGACTTAATTAGGCTGCACCTGTGCACTGCCCATTTATACCTTCTCCTCCCACAGCTTTCTGACAGATCTTTGTGCCTTGTGCCTCAGAGAAAGCGTTCCCTACTGTGTTAGTTTGCCTTGCCTGTTGCTGAACCCGTTGCTACCGTCTACTCGCCTTTGTACCTTTGCCGCCTGCCCTGACCTCTGCTACGTCCGACTACGCTCTTGCCTTCTCCCTGTGTACCACAACTTATCAGCTGCCAGAGAGGTCGAGTTGTTACTAGGGGACACGACCTGGTAGTTACCGCCGCAGCAAATCCATCCCGCTTTGCGGCGGGCTCTGGTGAAGACCAGTAACTGCTTAGAACCGGTCCTTTAGTACAACCCACGCCATCGCCTCTCTGGTCCAGAGGATCCACTACCTGTCCTGCCGGTACGTGACACAAACTTCCCTTTTAATGCACCGCAAACAACCTCAAACAGTCCATTTGCCCAACCGCAAACTCCCCATTTGCACAAGGTTGGATACCAATCTAGCCATGTCCCGTTGATGTCATTGAAGGTTTCTTCCTCCACCCAGCCACGTACAACACCAAGGGTCCCAGAAAGGTGAATTGAATAGATTTTTCGAACGAGTAGATGGTTAAAAAAACGCTGGCTCCCTCCCCTTTGTTTGAATCCACGGTCACTGCGTCTGCGCCGTGCAATTTACTGTCACACCCGATATGAGTGGTATTTTCTGTAGTACTATTCTCATCAGTTTAATCCCTGTTACGTCCCCAATCTGGGGTCCATTTATTAAATTGATTTTTCGAATGGGGAGATGGTTAAAAAAAACGCTGGCTCCCGACCCTTTGTTTGAATCCACGGTCACTGCGTCTGTGCTGTGCAATTTACTGTCACACCCGATATGAGTGGTATTTTCTGTAGTTCTATTCTCATCAGTTTAATCCCTGTTACGTGCCATATCAGGGATTGCCTTTTGTGAAAAAAAATTTAGGCCGGGTACCTTCGACTGCCTTTACAGTGACAGACCAAACTCTGATACACCAAACTGAATTGATTTTAGGAACCGGGAGATGGAAAAAGCTGTTTGGTCGATCCTCTTACTCCCAAGTTGGGGCACTGCGTGTGCACGGAGCAATGTGCTGTGACACCCTATATGAGTGGTGTCTTAACTAGTACTATTCCTATCAGTTCACACTCATCTACAGCCTGATCCAGCACTCTTCGCAGGGCACGCTCCAGGAAGAAAACAAATGGGATGAGGTCGCTGATGGTGCCTTCGGTGCGACTGACTAGGCTTGTCACCTCCTCAAAAGGACGCATGAGCCTACAGGCATTGCGCATGAGCGTCCGGTAACGTGGCAAAAAAATTCCCAGCTCCGCAGAGGCTGTCTTAGCACCCCGGTCTTACAAATACTAGTTGAAGGCTATTTCTTGTTGGAGCAGGCGGTCGAACATTAGGAGTGTTGAATTCCAATGTGTCGGGCTGTCGCAAATCAAGCGCCTCGCTGGCATGTTGTTTCGGCGCTGAATGTCTGAAAAGTGCACCATGGCCGTGTAGGAACGCCTGAAATGGCCACACACCTTCCTGGCCTGCTTGAGGACATCCTGTAAGCCTGGGTACTTAGACACAAAGCGTTGTACGATGAGATTCAACACATGTGCCATGCACGGCACATGTGACAACTTGCCCAAATTCAATGCCGCCAACAAATTGCTTCCATTGTCACACACCACTTTGCCGATCTCCAGTTGGTGCGGGGTCAGCCACTGATCCACCTGTGCGTTCAGGGCGGACAGGAGTGCTGATCTGGTGTGGTTCTCTGCTTTCAGGCAAGTCAACCCCAAGACAGCGTGACACTGTCGTATCCAGGATGTGGCATAGCCCCTGGGGAGCTGGGGGGATTCAGTTGATGTGCAGCCAGACACCGCTGCAGAAGAGGACTCAGCCGAGGAGGTTATCGAAGAGGATGGAGTAGAGGAGGTGGCAGTAGGCCTTCCTGCAAGTCGTGGCGGTGTCACCAACTCCGCTGCAGAGCCACGCATTCCATGCTTGGCAGCCGTCAGCAGGTTGACCCAATACGCAGTGTACGTGATATACCTGCCCTGACCGTGCTTTGCAGACCAGGTATCAGTGGTCAGATGGACCCTTGCCCCAACACTGTATGCCAGAGATGCCATGACTTCCTGTTCAATCACTGAGTAGAGGTTTGGGATTGCCTTTTTAGAAAAAAAAATTCATCTGGGTACCTTCCACGGTGGTGTCCCAATAGCGACAAATTTTTTGAAGGCCTCAGACTCCACCAGCTGGTATGGTAAAAGTTGGCGGGCTAAGAGTTCCGTCAAGCCATTGTGACACCCTGTATGAATGATGTGCACACAGTACTGTCTCTGGGCCACACAGTCACTCACTGGCTTCTAACTGTGATTATATCACAGATAAATAATATAAATTGACTTTTTTTTATCTGCAATTGTCTGTGACACCCTGTCTGAATGGTGTGCACACAGTACTGTCTGTGACTGAGCCTGCAGCCTCTCACACACGGGCAGGCTACTGCAATATATATATATATATATATATATATATATATATGTATATAAAACAAAAAATAAATAAAAGCAGACTGATGTACCAGCCCTAAATAGGGCTTTTTGGGGTGCTGTCAGGACGCTGTCCTTACAGCAGATGAGTCTGTGGACACAGAAGTTCAGAACACTGCCCTAGCCAACGCTTTGCCCTATTAGTTCAGCAGCAGCAGCACTCTCCCTCCTCTCACTAAGAAAGCAGCTTCAAAATGAATCTAAAATGGATGCTGTCCAGGAGGTGGGAGGGTCTGGGAGGGAGGGTCGGCTGCTGATTGGCTGGAATGTGTCTGCTGACTGTGAGGTACAGGGTCAAAGTTTGCTCAATGATTATATATAGGGGGTGGACCGAACATCGCATATGTTCGCCCGCCGCGGCGAACAAGCTATGTTCGCCGTGAACTGTTCGCCGGCGAATAGTTTGGGACATCGCTATTCCTGTGCCGTTCTTCTCATCACTTCTGGAGGCCTGCCCAGGGACAACAGAATTTGATCCCCATCACATGTCAAGTCAAGCGTTGCCACACTCTGTTGGTGCCGATCAGCTGGGGAGACAGTAGCCACACTGGCGAGCAGTTGCTCAAGTACATCAAGCAGCAAACATTCGGCTGGGTGTCACTCCGCCGACTCCAACTGAGCAAGGTGGTCATCACTTGTGCAGGCCTGCCCAGGGACGACATAACCGTGAGTAACCAGAACTGTATTTACCTCGGCCCATCTAATGCTCACACCTTGACCTCACATCTAATTCCCCTGTCAGTCTGGCTCACTGCAGGAGGGACAGTACATGTCTTTCATTGGGTCTTTTGATCCCCATCACGTGTCAAGTCAAGCGTTGCAACACTGCGTTTGAGCCAATCAGCTGGGGAGGGTGTAGCCACACTGGCGAGCATTTGCTCAAGTACATCAAGCAGCAAACATTCCGCTGGGTGTCACTCTGCCGACTCCAACTGGGCAAAGTGGTCAAGGACAATAGGCGCAACATCGTGGCAGCCTTGAGCCTGAAATAACACATGCTCCCTGGTGCACATCATAAACCTTGTGGTGCAGTGCTTTCTAAATAAGCACACTGGCTTGCGCAAGGGGCAGGCAAAATCCAAGAGACTGTTCATGCACTTCAGCCCCTCTGAACACTCTCCTGGACCTGAAGCGACAGAACGGTCTGCCGATACACTGCTTAATCAGTGTGCCAACTCGCCGGAATTCAACATTTCATGTGCTTGAGCACCTGTACGAGCAGCGAAAAAGCCGTGAACGATTTTGTCATGCACCAGACTGCCTCAGCAGGGTGCATGTGTTGCATTGAGGTCAGTCAGTGGCAGCTCATACGAGATGCCTGCCGGAGTGCTGAAGCCCTTCGGAGAGGCCACAAAGTTTGTCAGCAGGGCAGCATGAACAACGTCATCCCATTCATACTTATCTTAGAACAGACACTGATGTTCATGCAGCAGGGGACCGCGGCTGAAGAAGAGCAGCTGACACATCTTGCTGTGTGCCTTATAGCTGTTGGGAACTCACAAAGTGAATCTACCATGGAAGAGAAGGACGATGAAGATGAGGATGAGGAACTACCACTGCAAGAGTCGGAGGAGGAGTCAAAGGTGGAGGAGCAAGAGGACGATGGTACCAGGCAAAACAATCAATTTTCTCAGTGGGGGGCAGAGTTGGAATAAAGTGGCTCCTCAGGCACGCTGGCCAGAATGGCCAGCTGTATGCTGGCTTGCTTACACAAGGCAAAATGGGGGAATGTTTTCCTCTGGCAAAAAGGGAGGACACATTACGTTACTACCAAGAAACACTGTGTAGTGTTTGCCACAGCTTACGGCGAGCAGACACCTGCCACTAGCGTGCCTGAAAAGGATTCCTCCCTCTGCCCCCCCGCAGAGACACCGCCTCCCTCCGCCACGAGCAGCAGAAGCCACAGCAGCAGTAGCAGCAGCCATTTCAGTCTCCTCAACATTATGAAGCAGTTTTTTCACGTGCTTTGTCTGGCTGAGGCCAGTCAGCAAGCCGACAGCTCCCTCCTCAACGCCCAGGTTCAGGCCTACCTAAACTAAGGCCAGTCTCTGTGCATGCTCAGTTTCCTGACCCCAAGGATTTATGGGCAGGCAGAATGGCTGAAACTGGCACAGCATGCTTCTTTCTTGCCCTACCTCCAATGTCATCTTAGAGAGGGTTTTCAGGGGGGCGTGGTGGCACCCAAATGGACCAAGTTGTCTTCCGCCAGTGACCAAACCATCACTTTTATTAAAATGAACCAAGCCTGGATTCAGGAGGATGTTCACACTCCGGCTGATTCCGATTTATAGACCTCATCTTGCCACTGTTGCTGTATGTCTGCCTGTTGTCACGTTCTTTATGGCTCCTAGTGCTGCAGCCTGCAATCATGCTACTAATATCTCTCAATCTTTATACATGTGCCAAACTTTTCACATGGTTGAAAATGATTTTTTTTTAGGGAGTTAACACAGTTGATATTAAAAAAAAATTGTGGAAGGGAGGAAATTTCTTCAAAACGCAGCACAGATGTACATGATCACTGTATCAACAGCAACATTTTCTCACAGTCCAGGCAAAGCTGGAGCATGCAATGCATAATACTACTGCCAATAATGCCTGAGGGTCAGTTCCGTGTACTCAATTTCCACATGGTTGGAATGTTAATATTCTTTGGGGCTGGGGAATAACAAATTTCAAATTTTATATTTTTTTTGCCCCTCCGTTATTGTATCTTTCTCTGTACTCACTTTCCACACTTTTGAGGGCCAGGCCTGAAGATTAATTTTACACATAAATTGTTGCTCTAGCCTGTGTATTGTTCTACTGATCTACTGATCACCTATATGCTGGGTTAATTGCATTCAATGACCTCCCCCCCAAAAAATAAAATAAAAAAATAAATAAATTGAAACTGTGTGTGTGTGGAGATAAAAGGATTTAGCCCTAATATTTTGTTCTTAATCACTGATGTATACGATTTTTCAAACTAAAACAAAAAAATTAAATTAAATATGTGAGATGACCTGACACAGAGTTCTCACTAGTATTCTATATGCTATTCTAGAACGATGAGAGAATACGTGTTGTACAGTTTTTAGCTTATTCCACCCCCCCCCCCCCCTAATAAAATGTCCTTGCAGGTAGCTGCTTTTGAGGTTTGCAGCAGCTGCATTTTTACTGCATTTCGAGCCTTTCTCTTCACTCTCTCTGGCAGTAGAATGCAAGCTTAATTGATTTTTCACTGTCCCTGACTCCCTAAGATCATTTCTCTGGCAGACACTGCAAGACCCAACTACCCTTATTCACAGCCCAGAACAGAATGATGTTCTGCTCATTCTGCTCGGGCACCTCACTGCCTGCTGCAGCACTGATTTGCTCGTCCAAAGATTCAGGTTCGTCTGCCATCTGAAAAATTGCAAAGTTCGGACTGAACCCGATTCTGTCTGAACTAGTTTGCTTAGGGTACTTTCACACTAGCGTTTTTCTTTTCCGGCAATGAGTTCCGTCATAGGGGCTCAATACCGGAAAAGAACTGATCAGTTTCATCCCCATGCATTCTGAATGGAGAGAAATCCTTTCAGGATGCATCAGGATGTCTTCAGTTCAGTCACTGAATAGCGTTTTGGATGGAGGAAATACCGCAGCATGCTGCGGTATTCTCTCCGTTCAAAATTCCGGATCAGTTGGAGGAATGCTGAATCCGGCATTAATTTACATTGAAATGTATTAGTGCCGATCTGGCATAAAAAATACCAGAATGCCGGATTCGTCCTTGTGAAAAAAAAATAGAACCGGATCCGTTTGTCAGTATGACAAACGAAGAGATGAATCCGTTTTTGCAATGCATTTGTGAGACGGATACGTATCCGGATCCATCTACAAATCTGTCCGTTTGCATGCAGGTTGCTGGCGACGGACCTGCTTGCCAGATCACTCTGCCGCAAGTGTGAAAGTAGCCTTACCGACAGTTTATGCTGCATTTTTTCCCTTTGGTCTCACATGCAAAGGGGTGAATGCCAGGCAGTGGACATCTGAGGCAGGATCTGTATTCCACACTCTCAAGCATGCCATCTCATCAGCTTCAATTTTGCATCTCCCTGATATCTCTAGTCAGTTCTTGAGGTGGATGTGTCTTAAGTGGGAGCTGGAGCTATCCTTATTAAGAAAAGTTCCTCTGGTAAAATGGTCGCGTGTTGCTTCTTCTCTAAGTCCTTCTTCTCTGTGGAAGGCAAATACTACATCGGAGATTAGGCTCTTAAACATCAAGTGATTATCTATATGGACCATAAAAACCTGACCTATCTGCAAACTGCTCAACGTCTCAGTTCCCGTCAGGCCTGGTGGTCATTATTCTTCGCCTGATTTAGCTTTGTCCTCCTTTTCAATCCTGCCAAGAAGAATGCCAAGGCCAATGTACTTTCTCGCTTGTTTGACTCAGTTGACCAGGTAAAGCCCCAGCACATCATCGATTCTGCCCGCATCGTTTCTGTTACTCCAGTTAAGCTTAAAGACATTCTGCCTGGCAAGACATATTTTCCTGTAGCTAAAAGAAAGCAGGTCCTAGCCTTGCAACATCACTCCAAACGGGCTGGCCACCCAATTCTTCACAAAACTACCTCTCTGATCTCTCTACATTATTGGTGGCCTGCAATCATCGCAGACATCAAGGAAATCAAGCTTCCTGAACAACCTGTGCCATGAATACAGACCATAAGAACCTGACTTATCTGTAAACTGCTTAACGGCTCAGTTCCCATTAGGCCTGGCAGTCATTATTCTTTACCCGATTTAGTATTGTCATCCCTTTACATCATGCCAAGAAGAATGCCAAGGCCTATGTACTTTTTTTTGCTTGTTTGACGCAGTTGACAGGGTAGAGGATTGCCATCACATCATTGATTCTGCCCGCATCATATCCATTGCTCCAGTTCAGCTTAAAGACATTCTGTCTGGCAAGACATATGCTCCTGTGGCCAAAAGAAAGTAAGTCCTGGCCTGGGAACATCACTCCAAACTGGCTGGCCACCCAGGTCTCCGTAAAACTGTCCTTCCAATGTCTCTACATTATTGGTGGCCTGTAATCTCTTGCTATATCAAAGAAATCAAGCTTCCTGTATAACCTGTGCCAAGAATAAGACTTCTAAACAAAACCTCCTGGTCTCTTGCTTCCTCTGCCAGTATCTGATGCTCTGTTGCAGCACATTGCTATGGATTTTATCATTGACCTTCCTCAGGATGCACAGGAATCTGGGTGGTGGGTGATCGGTTTTCTAAGACGGCTCATTTTGTACCGCTGTCTGACCTCCCCTCTGCTGGTCTTATGGCCAACTTTTTCACAAAATGTATCTATCAGCTACACAGGCTGCCCCTACACAGAGTATCTGATTGTGGATTACAATTTATTTCAATGTTCTAGAGAGCCATCTGTAAACATCAGGGTGTTACATTCAACTTTTCTTCAGCTTATCACAATTCAGTGGGCAAGTGAAACACATTAACAGATCCCAGTTAAATATTTGCATCACTTCACTTCTGCGCGTCATAACTGGGTCTTGCTATTTCCTTGGGTTGTGTTCTCTTACAACAGTCATCCTAGTTAATATCCTTTCTTCATTGTGTATTGTCAACCTGTGCAAATTCCTATGTAGTGTTGAGCGAACTCGAACTTGGTCCCTACAGAACTTTGCGAGTTTGGGTACCCGGACCCGAACACGAACTTTTCTGGAAAAGTTTGGGTTCGAGTTTGGTGTTCGGGCATTTAATAAAGCTTGTTGAAAGGCTGCAGGGCAGCCAAACAACAAGCTTTTAAGCTGTAGGCACTTAGAAACCATCACAGCCATGCCTACTAATGGCATGGCTGTGATTGGCCGGTGCATTATGTGACCCAGCCTCTATATAAGCACTCAATATATGAGGACAGAAAGCTAAACTCCTCAATCATCAGGCAACAGCAATGTTAAAGAGTAAACATGAACAGCATGAAAACAGACATCCCCTCTCAGTTTCTTAGCGAAAAAATAGGGAGAGAGAAGACACATGTGATGGGATTATCTCCTGAGTGTATCATAGGGTGATCTACTCCTCTACACCGCAGTCAGCTACTCCTAGAGTCAGCTATCTTAATCCCATCATTAACACAATAGAACCAAGGGACAAATAAACTAACACATTCACTGGGAGTCTCAGTGTAGAGTTAACCCTTTTTGTGTTGTGGGATTCACACCCTGCGCCTTTAATGGGTAATAGGAAAGATGTGGCCTATAGCTCCACAAAGGACAGCTTGTTGTTGCCTCTGGGCAGTCTGGCACACATGAGAGACTACATGCTACAGTGCCTGCGCAACGAGCGCCGATTGCCCACATTCTAACCAGTGCTGATTACTGGGTGGCCACCCTGCTGGATCCCCACTACAAGGACAAAGTGCCATCCTTAATTCTGTCACTGGAGCGTGATAGGAAGATGCACGAGTACACACGCATGCTGGTAGACGCGCTGCTGCTGACATTCCCACCTGATAATGGGGGCTGAGTGGAAGCACAAGGCGAAGGCAGAGGAGTAGGAAGAAGTTACCAACGCAGCTGGGGCACCGCCAGCACCTCAGAAGGGAGGGTTAGCATGGCCGAAATGAGGAAAAGTTTTGTCAGCACGCCACAACAACCAGCACCACCAGCTGATACGGAACATCTTAGCAGGAGGCATTTCAGCAACATGGTGGAACACATACTGACAGATGGGTCTGCCACATTCAACTTGGCACATGGCATATGGCCTGAGCTTGCCATTTATGCCTTGGAGGTGCTGGCCTGTCCTACGGCCAGAGTATTGTCCGAATGTGTATTTAGCAGGAGGGTGATCACAGACAAGCACAGCCGCCTGTCCACAGCCAATGTGGACAAGCTCATATTTATTAAAATGAACCAGGCATGGATCCCACAGGACTTGTCCGTACCTTGTGCTGAATAGATAAGTATACCGGCCGCACCCAGCCATTCTTATACTTCAGCGCATTTTCTCTTTGCATTCTCTTTTCTATTTCCCAATGTTTTGGGGTCTTCCCAAATTTATAAAAAAATAAATTAAAAAAATAAGAAATAAAGGGAAAAAAATATAAATAAAAAAACAACAAAAACAGTGTTGGCTACCTCCTCCTCCTCCACCACCGCTTCTACCTACACCGCCACGTCCACCGCCTCCTCAACCTCCTACTCCACTTTGACCTCCGCCTCCTAGTTCAAGATTATTATAAAAAAAAATTCTATTCTATGTTATTTTATGTCATTTCCCTATCCACATTTGTTTGCAGAGCAATTGTCCTGTTCTTACCCCCATTTTGCTTCCTTTTGCAGCACTCTAGCCCTTACTATGCCTATTTTACAGGCATTTTAGTGCCCCAAAGTTCGGGTCCCCATTGACTTCAATGGGGTTCGGGTTCGGGGTCAAGTTTGGGTCAAGTTCAGGTCCCGAACCCGAATTTGAGCCGAAGTTTTGTAATATGAGTGAAAACACAAGTGTGGCTAGCTATGTTAATGAGTTTCACTCTAGATTTATCATTGAGACTGAAACAAACAAAGAAAGTAGACATATTTGATACGGTTGTCTCCATAACAACCTTCTCTATAAAAATAGCACATGATCTACCCTGTCAAATGAATGTTGTAAAAAAAAAAAAAAAAAACTGTGCCAGAATAGCATTTTTTTTTTAGGGGGGCTTCAAATGGGTCATGCTGTCTAAAAATTAGTCCAGCAAAATCTGCCTTCCAAAAACCATATGGTGCTCCTTTTCTTCTGAGCCCTGCCACGTGCCCTTACATCCGTTTACCACATTTCTGCAAACTGCAGAATCGGGGTAATAGATATTGATTTTTGTTTGGCTGTTAACCCTTTATGTGTTACAGAAAGAAATGTATTAAAATGGAAAATCTGACAAAAAAGTGAAATTTAGATACTTCATCTCCATTTTCCTTTAATTTTTGTGGAATACCTAAAGGGTTAACAAAGTTTGCACTGAAAAAAGATGTGTATTCCGTGCTGATTTCGTGTATTTCAAAATCGGCCCTGTGAACTAACCCTAAGGTTGCCTTCACATGTGGCTGAAAAATCTGCCAGAAAATACATAGGTGCAGATTTTTACAATGATTGCAGGTTTCTTTGTCAATTTTGATAATTACATCCCCACTGAAATTAATGGTGTCATTCTGCTTCAGAAAAGCTGGAACACATTATTTACACTGCAACACAGGGCAGGGATCGACACTTTTCAACCCTGTAGGATAAAATGTGGGAAGTCTTTATGTTGTGTATTTTCTAGCTGTTTTTTCTGCCACGTGAGAGGGCACCCTTAGGCCTCCTGCACACAAATGCTGGTAAACGCACACAAGATTGGAGCAAATTTCCACCCAGATTTATGTGTGTTTCTGCAGCATATCCACTCCAAAATCCTCGATATTAATTGGGGATTTTGGTGCAGATTAGATGTGGTTTTGCGGCAGATCTCACCCTTCCATTGAAAAGGGCTAAAACTTCAAACATAATTTACAAGCTTTGAAAATACGCAGTGCAGGTTAATTTCCTCATGGGAACAATCTGCAAAGTGTACTTGTGATTAGTGAAATCTCATATACTTTGCTGGTACTGTACAACTCTGCAGTTTTTCTGCACAACAAACAGCACTGAGAGTCTGCAACATGTGCAGGTAGCCTTAATGGCCATCAGTGATTGTGAGCCAAAACCAGGAGTGGAGGTTACACAGGTATAATGGAAAGATTTGAACCTGCTTTATGTTTTTGACCTGTACCTGGATTTGGCTCACGGAAATCACTGATTAAACACTGACCAAACACTGTGTGTAAAAGCGACCTAACAAAGTAGCTTCATGAGCAGGACGGATTTCAACTTCTAAATGTAAACACTGATAATTCACAGGAAGCAGAGATCTTGAACATTGTGAGTCTTTGTGACACACATTCAAAGCTGTATAAACTTTCATTACACAATAATTAAGTTTAATTTATTGAAGCCAGTTCAATCTCTTTTCCATATAAGTGCACCAGTATTAAATAATACAATACCTGTCAGGTATAAAGACATTTCACTATGAAAAAAATCATTACCATCGTAATAATGAAAATGACTAGTGTTGAGGGAAGCGAGCTTCAGATCATAGATCCGAAGTCACTTAGGTCAAAACTTAGTTTGAATGCTGTATCTCTATAGAGCATTCAAATGTATGGGCTCCAGCAAGGTGAAATTCGTTATACGGTACAGTAACTTTGGACTTCGACTTTTAAACTTGAAAAACATTTTAAAACTTGAGTCCAAAATCAGCTTCGGTACCAAGGTCTAATAATTCTTATAGCAAAAAAAAAGTCTAATCCAATAATCTTTCCAGGATTCTGGTATGTCCCCACATGTTGCCCAGATGCTGCAAGTGTCGTTAATTCCCATCACATTCACTGTGCAGGATGAGAACCCTTGTGATCACCTGCTTCAGGCTCTGTGGGGACCTAGAGAAGATCTCATTAGAGCCCTGCAGACACAACACAGCTGTTGCATTTGTGAAGTCCACAAACACTGCACCTGATGAATATTATGTTATGTAGAAGGCCACCCATGATGTGTGCAATGCTAAGAGAATTCCTCACATACTATAAAGTCGCCCAGCAGCTTGCACATATACATGTCTCTCTAACATCTCTCTTTATTTTAAAATTATAGTTTGTTTAGCATACATATGGCAAGTAACGCAAATGTAAACTCAGGATTTAACAATCTTTCCAGATGATGATCTAACATGCATATTATGCAATCCATACATTTTGAGGGTCATTTATTAAAGCTATCTAGCAAAAAAATTCCCTTTTTTTTGGCGACTATTTTAATGCAACAATATTTTCTCACACAGGCATTTTTACGCCACGTACAATAGATGGGTGGAATAGTAGGGGTGGTGAAGGGGGCATGCCGGGGGCTGCAATTTTAATACTTTTTTGACTGGAAATGGGAAAAAAATAGACGAAAAAATATGTAGGGGGACAACTAAGACAGGGTTAAAAAAACATCTTAGTAAATGTCTCCCATGCTTTTATCAGAAAAAAATATTGGGGGAGATTGGGGGAGATTTATCAAACTGGTGTAAAGGAAACCTGGCTAAGTCGCCCATAGCAATGTCACGACCATGGTTATGGTCGTGACTCTTGTGGTCGCATGCGGTTATCAGTGGTTTGTTCTGTGTTGTCAACCACAGGTGAGGGCTCTGGGTTTGTTGCCTCACGTGTGTTTGCCGTTGGCAACATATAGTTTGGCGGTGTAGTAGCTGGAGATGGTTGCTGGGCTGTTCACTGTGTATGCATGCGGTTGCCTATGGCAATGTGTGTTTATATGTGTGCACTTTCCTTGTCTGGTGTGCACGGGGTTTATTGTGTGTGTATTCCCCTTTAAGTTGCTGTCTTCCCTTCCCTGGTGTTGGAAGGGTTAACTTCCTTCCTAGTGTGTGTGCACTGGGTGTGTCTGTGTGTGGGTGTGGCTACATGGGCTATTTAGCCTCTGCTGTGATCAGTAGTCTTAGGGGTACTTCACCCATGGCTAACTGGAGTCATCCTCCTGTGATATACCATCTGCCAGTGGGGGCCACCCTTGTGGTCATAAGTTATGTTACTTGGTGTTATGAAGGTGTGTGTTTGGTCTCCTTGTTATTGCAGCTTATGGTCCTGGGTTCCTGTGTGATGTGTGGTGTGTGCTGTGTCCGCCATATCTTGTGGACAGCAGCGCTTCTGCATGGGTTCCAGGCTTAGTGTCTGTGGCAGGTAGGTGTTACTTGTTGTATTTACCTGCCATTGCCATAAGCTGTTCATGTTTCCCTTTTTAAGTAGCTTGGCCAGTGAGACTCCTGTTCCTACGTGTCTAGGAGGAACAGGTCGTCTTACCCTGCTCCTAGTCCAGGGCCACCCTGAGGGCTAGTAGGAATATTAGGTTCCGGAGTATGAGCCCTCCTATCAGGGTCGGCTCATACGGCTAGGAGACAGGGTCAGAATTAGGGATTGATAGGAGGTGACCTGTTCACGGATTCCTGTCCTGGCCTTGCCTCGACCATCCATCTTATGGCATCGCACGACTGAGGGTTTTCCCCATCCTCAGCCGTGACAAGCAACCAATCAAATTCCTCCATTTTTGAAAGAAACTCTAAAAAATGAAAGGTGGAATCTGATTGGTTGCTATCGTAAACCAAGCTAGTTTTCCTTAACAGCAGTTTGATAAATCTTCCCCAGTGGCTTGTTGGGACCAAGCACATTTATACACACGTGTTAATAAGAAACAGTGGTTTGTTGTGCACAAGCATCCAAAAATTATGTGTTAATGGGGGCAGAATTCCTGCCTGTATTTATATGCACACACAAGTGTTAATTGTAAGAAGTAACAGTGGGGGACATTTACCACAAAGGCTTTTTACGCCAGTCTTAATTGTACCCCCTGCACTTAAGCATATGGCTTATTTATGATGAGGCCAAATGCAATGTGCCATAAGGATCTTTCCATGTCAGTGACCCCCTTGTCCAGTTGGAGTTTTTTTTTCCTGTAATTTAAAGACAGAGGTGCAATTAAATGTCCTTCCCATTGTACAAAAACACTGCACACTGGTATTGACAATTTACTTTAATAATACAAATTTTGTAGTAAATGTAGCTTTACATTGCACAGCCTTTTGCTGTAATGTGTTCACTAACAGGAGTATAACAATGCAATGTTTGTGGTAAAATGTCCTTGAACTATGCGTTCACTAACACAGGTATAACAGTGCAATGTTTGCTTTAAAATGTCTTCGAACTATGTGTTCAATAACATGGGTATAGGAATGCAAATTTTTGAGTAAGATGTCTTTGAACTACACGGTCTGATGCAGTAATGCATTCACTCACATGGGTAACAATGCAATGTTTGCCATAAAATGTCTTTGAACTATGCGTTTAATAAAAGTGGCATAAAAATTGTGTAATTGCATTATTGCTTTTGCTGTAACTACCCATTACCTTTCAGTAATATGCAACACATTTAATAACATGGGTATAATAATGGCTTTATTGCCTAAAATAATTTTGTTATAACTGAACATTATGCAGTCGCAACTTGTTTGCTAACACAAGCAGTAATATGCAAGGCGTTTAACCGCCTCCGGACCGCCTAACGCAGATGTGCGGTCCGGAGGCGGCAGCCCTGCGCAGAGTGACGCATATACGCGTCATCTCGCGAGTGCCGAGATTTCCTGTGAACGCGCGCACACAGGCGCGCGCGCTCACAGGAACAGAAGGTAAGCGAGTGGATCTCCAGCCTGCCAGCGGCGATCGCTCGCTGGCAGGCTGGAGATGTGATTTTTTTTAACCCCTAACAGGTATATTAGACGCTGTTTTGATAACAGCGTCTAATATACCTGCTACCTGGTCCTCTGGTGGTCCCTTTTGTTAGGATCGACCACCAGAGGACACAGGCAGCTCAGTAAAGTCGCACCAAACACCACACTACACTACACCCCCCGTCACTTATTAACCCCTTATGAACCCCTGATCACCTTATGATCACCCCATATAAACTCCCTGATCACTCCCCTGTCATTGATCACCCCCCTGTCATTGATCACCCCCCTGTCAAGCTCCGTTCAGACGTCCGTATGATTTTTACGGATCCACGGATACATGGATCGGATCCACAAAACACATACGGACGTCTGAATGGAGCCTTACAGGGGGGTGATCAATGACAGGTGTGTGATCACCCATATAGATTCCCTGATCACCCCCTGTCATTGATCACCCCCCTGTAAGGCTCCATTCAGACGTCCGTATGATTTTTACGGATCCATGGATACATGGATCGGATCCGCAAAACACATGTCGACGTCTGAATGGAGCCTTACAGGGGGGTGATCAATGACAGAGGGGTGATCACCCATATACACTCCCAGATCACTCTTGTCATTGATCACCCCCCTGTAAGGCTCCATTCAGACGTCCGCATGTGTTTTGCGGATCCGATCCATGGATCCGTAAAAATAATTCGGACGTCTGAATGGAGCCTTACAGGGGGGTGATCAATGACAGGGGCGTGATCACCCATATACACTCCCTGATCACCCCCTGTCATTGATCACCCCCCTGTAAGGCTCCATTTAGACGTCCGTATGATTTTTACGGATCCATGGATACATGGATCGGATCCGCAAAACACATGCGGACGTCTGAATGGAGCCTTACAGGGGGGTGATCAATGACAGAGGGGTGATCACCCATATACACTCCCTGATCACCCCCTGTCATTGATCACCCCCCTGTCATTGATCACCCCCCTGTAAGGCTCCATTCAGACGTCCGCATGTGTTTTGCGGATCCGATCCATGTATGCATGGATCCGTAAAAATCATATGGACGTCTGAATGGAGCCTTACAGGGGGGTGATCAATGACAGGGGGGTGATCACCCATATACACTCCCTGATCACCCCCTGTCATTGATCACCCCCCTGTACGGCTCCATTCAGACGTCCGCATGTGTTTTGCGGATCCGATCCATGTATCCATGTATCCGATCCATGTATCCATGGATCCGTAAAAATCATACGGACATCTGAATGGAGCCTTACCAGGGGGGTGATCAATGACAGGGGGGTGATCAGGGAGTCTATATGGGTGATCACCCCCCTGTCATTGATCACCCCCCTGTCATTGATCACCCCCCCCTGTAAGGCTCCATTCAGACATTTTTTTGGCCCAAGTTAGCGGAAATATATATATATATATTTTTGTTTGTTTTTTCTTACTAAGTCTCATATTCCACTAACTTGTGTCAAAAAATAAAATCTCACATGAACTCACCATACCCCTCACGGAATCCAAATGCGTAAAACTTTTTAGACATTTATATTCCAGACTTCTTCTCACGCTTTAGGGCCCCTAAAAAGCCAGGGCAGTATAAATACCCCACATGTGACCCAATTTCGGAAAGAAGACACCCCAAGGTATTCCGTGAGGGGCATATTGAGTCCATGAAAGATTTAAATTTTTGTCCTAAGTTAGCGGAAAGTGAGACTTTTCTGAGAAAAAAACAAAAAAAAATCAATTTCCGCTAACTTATGCAAAAAATAATAATTCTATGAACTCGCCAAGCCCCTCATTGAATCCCTTGGGGTGTCTTCTTTCCAAAGTGGGGTCACATGTGGGGTATTTATACTGCCCTGGCTTTTTAGGGGCCCGAAAGTGTGAGAAGAAGTCTAGGATCCAAATGTCTAAAAATGCCCTCCTAAAAGGAATTTGGGCACCTTTGCGCATCTAGGCTGCAAAAAAGTGTCACACATGTGGTATCGCCGTACTCAGGAGAAGTTGGGGAATGTGTTTTGGGGTGTCATTTTACATATACCCATGCTGGGTGAGAAAAATATCTTGGTCAAATGCCAACTTTGTATAAAAAAATGGGAAAAGTTGTCTTTTGCCAAGATATTTCTCTCACCCAGCATGGGTATATGTAAAATGACACCCCAAAACACATTCCCCAACTTCTCTTGAGTACTTCGATACCAGATGTGTGACACTTTATTGCAGCCTAGGTGGGCAAAGGGGCACACATTCCAAAGTGCACCTTTCGGATTTCGCAGGCCATTTTTTACACATTTTGATTGCAAGGCACTTCTCACACATTTGGGCCCCTAAATTGCCAGGGCATTATAACTACCCCACAAGTGACCCCATTTTGGAAAGAAGACACCCCAAGGTATTCCGTGAGGGGCATGGCGAGTCCCTAGAATTTTTTATTTTTTGTTGCAAGTTATTGGAATATGAGACTTTGTAAGAAAAAAATAAATAAAAATAAAAATCATCATTTTCCGCTAACTTGACAAAAAATAAAAAGTTCTATGAACTCACTATGCCCATCAGCGAATACCTTAGGGCGTCTACTTTCCGAAATGGGGTCATTTGTGGGGTTTTTCTACTGTCTGGGCATTGTAGAACCTCAGGAAACATGACAGGTGCTCAGAAAGTCAGAGCTGCTTCAAAAAGCGGAAATTCACATTTTTGTAGCATAGTTTGTAAACGCTATAACTTTTACCCAAACCATTTTTTTTTTTTTGCCCAAACATTTTTTTTTTATCAAAGACATGTAGAACAATAAATTTAGCGAAAAATTTATATATGGATGTCGTTTTTTTTTTTTGCAAAATTTTACAGCTGAAAGTGAAAAATGTCATTTTTTTGCAAAAAAATCGTTAAATTTCGATTAATAACAAAAAAAGTAAAAATGTCAGCAGCAATAAAATACCACCAAATGAAAGCTCTATTAGTGAGAAGAAAAGGAGGTAAAATTCATTTGGGTGGTAAGTTGCATGACCGAGCGATAAACGGTGAAAGTAGTGTAGTGCAGAAGTGTAAAAAGTGGCCTGGTCATGAAGGGGGTTTTAGCTAGCGGGGTTGAAGTGGTTAATAACACGGTTATAATAATGGTGTTATTGCTGTAAAATGCTTTTGCTATAACTGAAGTAACATTCAATGTTTTTAATAACACAGGTATAATGCACTGAAAAGATTTTTAGGAGAAAAAAACTTCAATTTCTCAGCATTTGTAGCAGAATGAGTTGCTGGCAATAAACCTATGAACTGTAATAATTTCAGGTTTAAAAAAAACTGTTCATATACAGAAAAAATAAGTTTATTTTTCTTGCAGGGTGTTTTTGTAATGCAGACCCAGCTGGCAGCAGCAGCTGTATTAAACACACAACTAGGTGACCAGTCTTTACCTCATTTAAAGCTTTCCCTCTGAGGCTACATGCACACGACGTGTGACGTCCATCTAAGTAAGGTCCGTCACAGCGGCCATTTTGAGCACCAGTGAAAGTCTATAGGGCTATTCACATGACCATTCTTTTAACGGTCAGTGAATAGCGTCCATCCAAAATTAGGACATGTCTTATCTTTGGCCGTTTTCACGGCTGGACGGACCCCATTGAAATCAATGGGACCGTTTTTAACAGCCGATTGACAGGAGTGCACCCGTCTAACGGCCGTTAAAAACAGGTACACAGGCCATTTAGGGGTTAAAAAAAAACTCACTTCATCCACTTGCTTGCAGAGTGGCAGTCTCTTCTCTCTTCATTGAGCAGGACCTTTGGCAGGTCCCATTCTGTGAAGAGAGAAGAGACTGCTGCAGCGCGAGCAAGTGAATAAGGTGAGGGTTTATTTTTTTTTGGGATGTGGGACTCTATGGGGGCATTATATAAACCATAGGGGACATTATAAAGCTGGGGGCCCTATAAAAATAAAAAAAACACACTATGGGGGACATTATTTAAGATGGGGCTCTACATTGGGGGCATTATTAACCTCTTGCGGACACCCTGATGTCCGAGTCCTAAAGGAAACAGGGCATACAGGTACGCTGGTAATGGCATCACCCCTGTCCCTGTGCGAGGTACCGCGGCAACAGTCCTCAAGCCAGATTGTATCGTGGACTACAATCGGTATATGGGGGGAGTTGATCTCTCTGGTCAAGTCCTGGCATGGTACAAATGAAGGTGCCACTCCTTCAAGACAAGTTAAACAAATCACAGAAAGAAATAATAGAACATCCTGCACGATAGGATGATGAATGCCGCAGGTGTTCATTTGTGAATACGCTCCTATTTTGGGAGTAGTATTCATGTGCACTTTTGCTCCATCTATCTAATTGGTGACCTTGATTAAGGTGGTACATATAGATGTGTGTGCTCCTCCTCTCATCAGCTGCGATTGCACATGGAGGTAACTAGGAGCAACACACTATATGTGCGGGGTCTGCGCTCCTGAACATAAATGCATAACGGCATAGGCAGGTTTAGGGTAGGACCCGCCTGAACTGAGACCACCTTGTCGCTTGGTAGGTGGGCTTAGATGTGTTTTGATCAAAACTTATTGACCAAGTGTCTCAGAAGTGTCTCAGATTTTATCAACAGAGTGAGGGCTTAATCCATATGTTATGCTTGCATCTATTATTATAGTGCATTATTTTCTGTGATTATATATATGTAGCCATGTACATCCGCAACATTCATTATCATATCATGCAGGATGTTCTATAAAATTTTTCTGTGATTTTTCTAAAGCTCTCCCTATACCCTAAAATTTAACCAATTATATCTCCCTATTCTCTCCCTATGTCTTTAGTACAGCTATATTACTGGCTTGCGTCTGCAATTACTTTTTGTCAGACACTGCCACAACACCCCTTTCCAGGTCAGAAGCCTAACACAGAATGGCGTTCTATGACAGTCACAGCAAATGACCTTCCTGAATGTTGCCCCTGATTGGCTGATTCAGACTGTCAGCCTCTGAGCAATTCAGGGCAGGCTCCAACCCACTTCCTCCCAAAGTCATGTGATCCTCCATCTTCTTCTTCCCTTGTGATGGGTGAGATTTAACCCTGTAGATGAAGCAATGGTGAAATGCATGTTAGAGTATTTGGTCCCAATATGGCCTTTTGATTTATTGACATACTTGATTTATGCTGTTATTTTCTGTATTATGCCTCCTTCACGCCTCCATGATGACATTGTGGCATTGATGGTCAGTAGTGCATCTGTGAAGGATCTGTGTTTGGCCCATGTTTCTATTTTTGCCCTTTGTGTGTCATCCATATTCCATGAACACTGCTAGTCTGAAAATGACTTGCCCCATGCTCTGTGCTCTCATGTTCTGTGCCCCTAGCTCTGTGCCCCCATGCTTTGTGACCCCATGCTCTTTGCCCCAGAGCTCTGTGTCTATATGCTTTGTGCCCTCATAGTTTGTGCACCCTGCTCTGTGCCCTCATGCTCTCTACTCCTTTTAGGCCTCTTTCACATGGGCAAGATTTCCGCGCGGGTGTAATGCGTGAGGTGAACGCATTGCACCCGCACTGAATCCGGACCCATTCATTACTATGGGGCTGTGCACATGAGCGGTGATTTTCACGCATCACTTGTGCATTGCGTGAAAATCGCAGCATGCTCTATTTTGTGGGTTTATCATAGAAGTTAATGGGGCTGCGTGAAAATCGCAAGCATCCGCAAGCAAGTGCGGATGCGGTGCGATTTTCACACATGGTTGCTATGTGACGATCAGGATGGGGACCCGATCTTTATTATTTTCCCTTATAACATTGTTATTTGGGAAAATAATAGCATTCTTAATACAGAATGCTAAGTAAAATAGGACTGGAGGGGTTAAAAATAAAAAAATATTAACTAACCTTCTCCTCTTGTTCGCGTAGTTGCCGATCTCTTCTTACTTCTTTAATCATGAGCTGCTGGTTAAAGGACCTGTGGTGACGTCACATCACATGGTCCAATCACATGGTCCATCACCGTGGTGATGGACCATGTGATTGGACGATGTGATGAGCTCAGTGATGTCACCACAGGCCCTGAAGAAAGAGCAGAGACCGGCAGCTATGGAGGAGGTGAGTTAATTTTTATTTTATTTTTTTAACCCTCAATTGACCTTCTACTAAGCATTCTGTATTAAAGAATGCTATTATTTCCCCTTATAACCATGTTATAAGGGAAAATAATAAAATCTTCACTACAACTAACCCAAACCCAAACTTCATTGAAGAAGTTCGGGTCTGGGTACCACATTCAGTTTTTTCTCACGCGCTTGCAAAACGCATTGCACTCGCGTGGAAAAAACTGAACCACGCAACGCAATCGCAGTCAAAACTGACTAAAATTGTGTGCTCATTCACACGATTTTCCCGCCACGCACCCGCATCCTATCCGGCACCAATCCGTAACGCCCGCGTGAAAGAGGCCTTATAGTGCTACATGCTCTGTGCCTCCATTTTTTGTGCCACCCTATTTTGTGCCCTCATGTTCTGTGTGACCATCTGTGCCCTCATGCTTTATGACCTTATGCTCTGTGCCCCCATGCTCTTTGTCCCCTGTTCTGTGCTCCCATGCTGTGTGACCTTATGCTCTGAACCCCAGCATTCTATGCCCTCTGCTTTGAGCCCCCATTCTTTGTACCCTCTGCTCTGGAAGCCCATGCTTGTGCCCCAGTATACAGTGTTGTATAATACTTATCTTTTCCTGGCAGTCACACAAAATTATCCAGCCATACAGTCCCTGCCTTTTCAGGCCAGGCTGGCATCTTCAGACCATCACAGATGGCATAATGATGTCATCACACCACTGGCATCACAATAAAGTGCCAGGCAGATGGACAGAGATACCATTGTGTGTAGGGGTGCCTGGAAACTAGGTGAATCGACCTGGTGACTAGGTGCGCAGGAGATGGGACAGTCTTGCTCTGCCTTCAGGAGTGAGAGGTAATGTGCCTTGTGTGACTACACAGGTTGCACACCTCTAAGGCCAGCCCTGCTGTTAATTAGCTTCCTATGAAATTGGTCCTAGTGTATGTTAGATAGAGAATTTGAGATTTAAGTGACATGGATTGAGGTGAGTGATGACAATCTGTGTATAGTGCTGTAGTAGCTGTATAAGGACATTAGACAACCAATGTTAACATCTAGGTGCTGTCTGATATAGAATGAAAAGCACTCGGACTGAATACTAACAGATTATAGTCAATGGGTAACTCCAGAGAAAGTCACAACATACCTAAGCCAGGTCCAATTTTCCTCCATGACTCAACCATTCTAGTGAATGGATGTGCAAAAAGAGTGGATGGCACTCGGGTGACAGCCATGTGTAGTCCATTTGAAAATGTGTGGTTACTGGCTGGAAGATAATGCGTTTCAGATTGCTGGTCTAAAAAGAGACCTAACCCACAGGAAATCAATAAATGTTGCAATAAATCATAGCAAAGTAGAACTAATAGAGCCATTAATTTATAATCAAATTCTACAACAATGCTGCAAGACAAGTAATATTTAGTAACTAGATGATATTCTACTCTTAAAAATCTTAGCCAAGCCTAGCCACCAGTCATATTTTGTGATCTTTCAGGTGAAGTATACACAAGAAGCACACAGATGTATGTCTGCATACCACTTGACATTCCATGATAATAAATTAGGACAAATTAAGCCACAACTGCCCAAATGATGCTCAGCCGGCCTGTGCCTAAGGATACCAGGTGTCCCATTTATCTTAGCTCATTTCCTCTTTTAGCATTGTTCAGATTATGTCCTGCAGGGTTTTAGCTTCTGTCCTTTTCTTTCTTCTATATTAAGAGTCTTCAACTGGAAAGGCCAGGGAAATGAGGCCAAGCCCTTGGTCACATAAAATAAAAGAAATTCACTCTTTTGGAAGACTCTAGAATTTGAATCTTCTTGCGAATATAGTAATTGTTGACCCGCATACAAACAGCCAGTATATTGCACTAGTGGTGAAAAATATCAGAACTACATTATGTGCAGTAGCTCTTTCAAATATTTTAAAAACGTGTATACAGGTAAATGTAGATTCACATCTGTGGCACTTTATTCCAGTATTCTGATCCACTAGAATTACCGTATCAGGCATAGCTAGACACCGCCGGATCCCTATTTACTATAATGTGATCCATCAGGTTTCCAGCAAGAATACCTGCTTTCTGTTGGTAAAAAAAATGCTGCATGTAGCGGTATTTCTCGAGCAGAAAGACGGCATTTATGCAGGAAAACCTGCAGATCTCTTTATAGTGAATGGTGATCTGGCGGTGTTGGCTGTGTCCAGCTACAGTAACTTTGGTAGACTGCTCCTCTACCGGAACAGAATACTTGATTTACCAAATGGAGATGTGAAAGAAGTCTAATATTGTGCATTTTTTTCCTTTAATTATAAAATAGTAGTCTTTTCCATATTTGATAAGAAAATATATATTTTTAGAATACATCCCAAAAGTCATGAAGGCTTTTAACTCCTTTTTGTACAGTTTTCATTTTTTCACCTTCATTTTTTACTCCTTACCTTCCAAAAGCCATAGTTTTTATTTTTTCTGTTCACATAGCCATATGAAGGTATGTTTTCTGCAATACAAGTTGTTTTTTTAAATGTCATCATTTAATATTACATACAATGTAGTGGGAATCTGAAAACAATTATAAATGGGGGGGACCTGGAAAAAAGTGCAATTTCATCATAGTTTCCTGGGCCTCGTTTTTATGGCGTTCATTGAGCTGTTAAAAAGACTCATAACTTTAACTTTATTCTGAAGGTCTGTATGATTACAATGATACCCAATGTATATACAGTGGTCCCTCAAGTTACAATGTTAATTGGTTCCAGAATGACCATTGTATGTTGAAACTATTGTAAGTTGACAGATAAGACAAGACAAGTCCTTACACATAACAGTCAGGAATAGCTGCTAACTTGCACCTAAGGCTACTTTCACATTAGCGTTCGGGGCTCCGCTTGTGAGCTCCGTTTGAAGGCTCTCACAAGCGGCCACGAACGGATCTGTACTGACCTAATGCATTCTGAGTGGATGCGGATCCGCTCAGAATGCATCAGTCTGGCATCGTTTGGGCTCCGCTCAACAGGCGGATACCTGAACGCTGCTTGCAGCGTTCGGGTGTCCGCCTGGCCGTGCGGAAGCAAACGGATCCGTCCAGACTTACAATATAAGTCAATGGGGACGGATCCGTTTAAAGTTGACACAATATGGCTCAATTTTCTAACGGATCCGTCCCCCATTGACTTTCAATGTAAAGTCTGGACGGATCCGTTTGAGCTACTTTCACACTTAGAATTTTTTCTAAAATATAATGCAGACGGATGCGTTCTGAAAGTAGCCTAATACAAGGCATTGTATGTTGTGTCTGATTTCAACTTACGATGGGTCAGAAAAGACCATTGTATGTTGAAAATATTGCATCCTGAGGCCATTGTATCTTGATGGATCACTATACTTTTTTGTGTTTAAATACTTAAAAAATGTTTTGAAAAGACTAAATTGTTTTTTGATTTCCCAAGAAAGAAGACTTTTTTTCATGACACTGAAGGGAGAGACCTAGCCCTTGGTACACCTCAGCTCCTAAGCTTTCCAGTGCTGGCTAGTTACAGTAAAGTTTTAATGTAACCTGTGATGTATTATGTTATATTGTGCTTGTAACAAAAAGATGCTAAGCATTACCTGAAAGGGGAATCTCGAGCGGCAGGATTCTGCAGCAGTGATACCAATAGTGGGTGGGAACTAATATAAAAAGGTTGTCTCCCAGAGTGTGAGGGAGTGACAAGTACATTCAATGAGGGGGATTTGGAAAACATAGTAACTTAGTTTGTAAGTCATACGTCCATCCATTCCAGCCTATTATCCTGCGATAGTTAAGAGGAAGCCAAAAAAAAAAAAAAACTAGGTAGTAGACGATTTTCCTCTTTTTAGGGAAAAATTTTATTCCCAACTCCAATCAGGTAGTCACTAGAGATGTCGCGAACATAAAATTTTCCATTCGTGAACGGCGAACGCGAATTTCCGCGACTGTTCGTGAACTGGGCGAACCGCCATAGTATTCAATAGGCAGGCAAATTTTAAAGGGACTCTTTCTGGCCACAATAGTGATGAAAAAGTTGTTTCAAGGGGACTAACACCTGGACTGTGGCATGCCGGAGGCAAAACTCCCATGGAAAATTACGTAGTTGACGCGAAGTCGGGTTTTAATCCATAAAGGGCATAAATCACCTAGCATTCCTAAATTGTTTGGAATAACGTGCTTTAAAACATCCAGTGTGTATATACGATCAGGTATGATGTTGTATCGATCAGGTAGTGTAAGGGTTACGCCCGCTTCACAGTGACAGACCAAACTCTGACAGACCAAACTCCCCGTTTAACGCACCGCAAACAGTCCATTTGCACAACCGCAAACTCCCCATTTCCACAAGGTTGGATACCAAGCTAGCCATGTCCCATCCCTTGTCCTCACTGACGTCATTGAAGGTCTCTTCCTCCACCCACCCACGTACAACACCAAGGGTCCCCGAAAGGTGACAACAAGAGCCCTAGGACGCCTGCTGTGGTTGGTCTTCCACCTCCTCAAAGCACCTTCCTCCTCTGACTCCTCTTCTTCAGACTCCTCTCTCTGCGTTGCCGCAGGTCCAGCAATCGACGACGACAAGGTTGCTTCTGGTGGTGATGGTGACCACAACTCTTCCTCTTCAGGCTCATCTATGGCCTGATCCAGCATTCTTCGACAGGGCACGCTCCAGAAAAAATGCATATGGGATAAAGTTGATGATGTTGCCTTGGGTTTGACTGACCAGGTCTGTCACCTCCGCAAAAGGACACATGAGCCTACAGCCATTGTGCATGAGCGTTCAGTAACGCGGACAAAAAAAAACCCAGCTCTGCAGAGGCTGTCCTCTTTTTTTTTTTTTTATAAAAAAAAATCTGTTCTTACCAGTTTAATCCCTGTTACGTTATCAGGGGCCGGTGTATGGCATAGATTTTAGGAACCGAGAGATGGAAAAAGATGCTTGGTCGGTCCTCTTACTTCCAATTTGGGGCACTGCTCGTGCACTATGCAATGTACTGTGCAATCCCAATTTGAGTGGTATGTTAAGTAGTACTATTCCTATCAGTTTAATCCCTGTTACGTCCCCTATCAGGGTACGTGTATAGAATAGATTTTAGGAACCGGGAGATGGAAAAAGATGCTTGGTCGGTCCTCTTACTTCCAATTTGGGGCACTGCGCGTGCTCCGTGCAATGTACTGTGCAATCCCAATATGAGTGGTGTGTTAAGTAGTACTATTCCTATCAGTTTAATACCTGTTATGTCCCCTATCAGGGGACGTGTATGGAATAGATTTTAGGAACCGGGAGATGGAAAAAGATGCTTGGTTGGTCCTCCTACTTCCAATTTGGGGCACTGCGCGTGCTCCGTGCAATGTACTGTGCAATCCCAATATGAGTGGTGTGTTAAGTAGTACTATTCCTATCAGTTTAATACCTGTTACGTCCCCTATCAGGGGACGTGCATCGAATAGATTTTAGACAACCGCAAAGAGTTGTCAATAGTTAACACACTCATGACATAAATTTTATTCCTCTATGCGTCAATCTTGGTGTAGTGATGGGAGATTGCAGGCGATGGTGGTTTTTTAAAGCCTATGGTCGTGCTGAGGTAGTTCAGTGACAGTTAAGTGACCCAGAAAACAATGATTCTGCAGTGTGGGCCCTTTGTTGGCCTAGTAGGCTTTAATGATCACCTTAGATGATCACAAAGAAAATTAATGTTTTTTCTATGCAAAATTATCCAGCCGATCGCTTTTGGTCTATTCACAATGAAGCAACGACCTTATCATCTGGGGTGTGCAAACATTGCCATTGCCAACACACTCATAGAGGTGATCGCTTCATTGTGATATGGAAGCCCCTTCACTACAACAAGGTAACGATCACGAAGGGGAATTGACACATGTATGTGCCTTTTTTTGTTTTTATTCTGCAGCCACAGTGCAGCACCAGAGGCCAGAAAAATTAGGTATGTACACATGCCTGAAAAATGACGTAATATTGCAGCCACTGTAGCAGCGGCCGGAAAAATTTATGTTTTCCAGGCAGAAAGTGAACTAAAACCTTGTGGCTTGAACCCTAGTTGGTGGCGGAGAAGTCACGCAAGTCATCCGGCATGCAGAGATAAAATACAGAAGCGTGTGGACCAGTTTTAGCCCAAGGCAGCTCATCTCATCAGGCCTTTTTTAGTCAAATGTATCGCCCACTGTCAGTCCCTTCAGGATCCATGCCTCATTCATCTTAATAAAGGTGAGGTAATCTAGACTTTTTTGACCTAGGCGACTTCTCTTCTCAGTGACAATACCTCCTGCTGCACTGAAGGTCCTTTCTGACAGGACACTTGAAGCGGGGCAGGCCAGAAGTTCTATTGCAAATTGGGATAGCTCAGGCCACAAGTCAATCCTGCCCACCCAGTAGTCAAGGGGTTCATCGCTCCTCAGAGTGTCGATATCTGCAGTTAAGGCGAGGTAGTCTGCTACCTGTCCGTCGAGTCGTTCTCTGAGGGTGGACCCCGAAGGGCTGTGGCGATGCGTAGGACTTAAAAAGCTCTGCATGTCCTCCATCAACAACACATCTGTAAAGCGTCCTGTCCTTGCCGGCGTGGTCGTGGTAGGAGGAGCATTACTTTCACCTCTTCCCCTGTTAGATTCCTGTTGTGCTGTGACATCACCCTTATACACTGTGTAAAGCATACTTTTTAACTTGTTTTGGAACTGCTGCATCCTTTCCGACTTCCGGTAATTCGGTAGCATTTCAGGCACTTTCTGCTTATACCGGGGATCTAGTAGCGTGGCCACCCAGTAAAGGTCGTTCTCCTTCAGCCTTTTTATACGAGAGTCCCTCAACAGGCACTACAGCATGAAAGACCGAGCTACTCATGTCCCGTTCCTCGTCCTCACTGATCTCACTGAAGGTCTGTTGTTTCCCCCAGCCACGTACAACCGGACACCCTGGGATGCCTGCTGTGGTTGGTCTTCCTCCTCCTCAAAGCCAGATTCCTCATCTGACTCCTGTTCCTCAGACTCCTCTTCCAGCGTTGCCACAGGTCCAGCAAGTGATGCTGATAAGGCTGTTTCTGGTGGTGATGGTGACCACAACTCTTCCTCTTCACGCTCATCTACGGCCTGATCCAGTACTCTTCGCATGGCACGCTCCAGGAAGAAAACAAATGGGATGATGTCGCTGAAACAAATGGGATGATGTCGCTGATGGTGCCTTCGGTGCGACTGACTAGGTTTGTCACCTACTCAAAAGGATGCTATAGCCTACAGGCATTGCTCATGAGCGTCCAGTAACGTGGCAAAAAAATACCCAGCTCCGCAGAGGCTGTCTTAGCACCCCGGTCATACAAATACTCGTTGACGGCTTTTTCATGTTGGAGCAGGCGGTCGAACATTAGGAGTGTTGAATTCCAACGTGTCGGGCTGTCGCAAATCAAGCACCTCACCGGCATGTTGTTTCGCCGCTGAATATCTGAAAAGTGCGCCATGGCCGTGTAGGAACGCCTGAAATGGCCACACACCTTCCTGGTCTGCTTGAGGACATCCTGTAAGCCTGGGTACTTATGCACAAAGTGTTGTACGATCAGATTACACACATGTGCCATGCACGGCACATGTGTCAACTTGCCCAAATTAAATGGCGCTAACAAATTGCTTCCATCGTCACACACCACTTTGCCGATCTCCAGTTGGTGCGGAGTCAGCCACGGGTCCACCTGTGCGTTCAGGGCGGACAGGAGTGCTGGTCCAGTGTGACTCTCTGCTTTCAGGCAAGTCAACCCCAAGACGGCGTGTCGTATCTGGGATGTGGAATAGCCCCTGGGGAGCTGGGGGGGGGTGCAGTTGATGTGGAGCAAGACGCAGCAGCAGAAGAGGACTCAGCCAAGGAGGTTAGCGAAGAGGATGGAGTAGAGGAGGTGGCAGCAGGCCTGCCTGCAAGTCGTGGCGGTGTCACCAATAGTGTTGATCACGAATATTCAAATTTAGAATTTTTATCGCGAATATAGGTACTTCGAAAATTAGCGAATATTTCGAATATAGTTAGATATATTCGTAATTTCGAATATGCAAAATTTTTTCCCCCTGTTTTTATTTTTTATCAGTACACATGATCCCTCCCTGCTTCTAGCTTGTGGGCCAATAAGTAAAAAATTTGAATCCGAAAATTCGAATTACAAAAATTTGCATATTACACGATCATTACCATGCCGATTTTTCAAGTAAAAAAAATAGTAGAATATAATGAATATAGTGGTAGTGAAAAATATGGATCCTCCTGCAACCGTCTCCACTAAAATCACAGCAATACTAATTCCTATTAACAACACAGCCCACAGCGCCAACTGATATAGGTATACATACAATAAAATAATAAAGTAGCATATGGACTATATAATAAATCGATTGAAGCAATAGTTCATAAGTAAAAATCCACTTGACAGTATAAAATATCAACTAATTGAGTTCATTGTGGCAGCATGACTGAATTCATTGTAGCAGCATGTATCAGCAGCAGTGGTAATAATGGCAACAATTCCTTCCAATGGCAATGGATAAAACCACAAAGGTCAGCAGTATATTATGTCGGTTTGACTCAGGTCAATGATTCAATGAGGATAACTAGTGAGTAGAAGCAGCGTGCGTGTAGCTTTAAGTCCTCAGATCGGACTTGCTAAAATCAATGTACAATAGCAGTTATGGACGGCAAAGTTCACTGATTGACCTCCCTGGCGGCGTCCCGCTTCAGGCCAGTATTCAAAGCATGCAGTGGTTACCGGTTTGTTAATTTGAACAGTCTTACCGGTAGTTGGAGGCTTATACCATCCAGTGTTGAAAGCCTCTGCCGTCCTACAAACTTTGCTCAGGTCTCCTCCTTCAATCAAGCAGGTGGTGTGTCCACAGCGATGTCGGGTCCCTGTATGTAAACCCGATTATTCACCTCTGGAACTCCGTCAGTTTTTTCTCCTTTCAAGCAAAGTTTAGCGCTGTTCCTTTTCGATGTGGTGCACTCACATATACAGGTCCTTCTAAAAAAAATTGCATATTGTGATAAAGTTCATTATTTTCTGTAATGTACTGATAAACATTAGACTTTCATATATTTTAGATTCATTACACACAACTGAAGTAGTTCAAGCCTTTTATTGTTTTAATATTGATGATTTTGGCATACAGCTCATGAAAACCCCAAATTCCTATCTAAAAACAATTTGCATATCATGAAAAGGTTCTCTAAATGAGCTATTAACCTAATCATCTGAATCAACTAATTAACTCTAAACACCTGCAAAAGATTCCTGAGGCTTTTAAAAACTCCCAGCCTGGTTCATTACTCAAAACCACAATCATGGGTAAGACTGCCGACCTGACTGCTGTCCAGAAGGCCATCATTGACACCTCAAGCAAGAGGGTAAGACGAAATTTCTGAACGATTAGGCTGTTCCCAGAGTGCTGTATCAAGGCACCTCAGTGGGAAGTCTGTGGGAAGGAAAAAGTGTGGCAGAAAACGCTGCACAACGAGAAGAGGTGACCGGACCCTGAGGAAGATTGTGGAGAAGGACCGATTCCAGACCTTGGGGGACCTGCGGAAGCAGTGGACTGAGTCTGGAGTAGAAACATCCAGAGCCACCGTGTACAGGCGTGTGCAGTAAATGGGCTACAGGTGCCGCATTCCCCAGGTCAAGCCACTTTTGAACCAGAAACAGCGGCAGAAGCGTCTGACCTGGGCTACAGAGAAGCAGCACTGGACTGTTTCTCAGTGGTCCAAAGTACTTTTTTCGGATGAAAGCAAATTTTGCATGTCATTCGGAAATCAAGGTGCCAGAGTCTGGAGGAAGACTGGGGAGAGGGAAATGCCAAATTGCCTGAAGTCCAGTGTCAAGTACCCACAGTCAGTGATGGTCTGGGGTGCCATGTCAGCTGCTGGTGTTGGTCCACTGTGTTTTAACAAGGGCAGGGTCAATGCAGCTAGCTATCAGGAGATTTTGGAGCACTTCATGCTTCCATCTGCTGAAAAGCTTTATGGAGATGAAGATTTCATTTTTTAGCACGACCTGGCACCTGCTCACAGTGCCAAAACCACTGGTAAATGGTTGACTGACCATGGTATTACTGTGCGCAATTGGCCTGCCAACTCTCCTGACCTAAACCCCATAGAGATTCTGTGGGATATTGGGAAGAGAAAGTTGAGAGACACATCCTGGGCCTCCATAACACCTCAGCAGTGCCACAGGCTGATTGCCTCCATGCCACGCCGCATTGAAGCAGTCATTTCTGCAAAAGGATTTCCGACCAAGTGTTGAGTGCATAACTGAACATAATTATTTGAAGGTTGACTTTTTTTGTATTAAAAACACATTTTTTTTATTGGTCGGATGAAATATGCTAATTTTTTTAGATAGGAAATTTGGGTTTTCATGAGCTGTATGCCAAAATCATCAATATTAAAACAATAAAAGGCTTGAACTACTTCAGTTGTGTGTAATGAATCTAAAATATATGAAAGTCTAATGTTTATCAGTACATTACAGAAAATAATGAACTTTATCACAATATGCAAAATTTTTTTAAAGGACCTGTATGTGTGTGGGGGGGTCTGACCAGACGCGTTTCGGGGTTGGAGTATCCCCTCCCTCAGTGGTAATCGGACCACCCCAAACACAGCCTCTTTTATACCGCAAAATTTTTTTATTGTAAAAGGCGGCATGGATTCCATTCCGGAACTCCCCTGAAAGGTGTTTATACTCACTGATATGTTCCCACTTTTAAATTATGTTCTTTCAGATTTCGGTCTTAGCAATCATTCATATTATTTTGCCATCCATACATTATTCATTTTGTGGATGTTTAGTACAAAAAACGCAATTTATGACCATGCAATATCGTTGCGTTTTTGTTGCGTTTTTGCTGCCAGTCACTTAAGCCACATCCCAACATGGTACAATCATGGACTATATTGTCCAAACACTGCAGGTTAAATAAAAACTCCACAAAAAACATCTCTAAAAGATTTTTTCTTTTTTGAAAAACTTTAAAATTAGTGTTCAAGAGAAAATACATATATCCTTGTTTATAAAAATAGATCTTCAACTATAAGGATCCATAGCCATTCAAGTTGATAAACTTCAATAAAGACAGTAGTAAAACTGAGAAATTCAAAAATTTCTTTGTGAAAAAAATGTTTTTTTTCCTTTTTTTTTATAGATTTTTATATTACATTTTTCTGACATAGTACATAGTGAGAATATATGTTCGAATGGCTGTACATTATATATGAATTCTACATATCTAACCTGGATAAAAATCTCTAAAAAATATATATATATAAAAATTTAAAAATATATAAAAAAAAAATATATATATATAGAATTTTAGTGGGGTTTTCATAAAAGATGACATATAAAATCTGGGATAAATGTATGGTGGGTGGTCAAAAAATTTGGTAGAAAGAAGTTTGAGGCCCACCGTCGAGGGAGAAACCTTACTCAGCGGGGCTCACCCTCAACGGGGGCCCCCCACTCAGACCTATAGGAATCCAAATATTTCATATTCCGCATTTAATCCCCCCGGAATCATGGTTTCCATTTCAAAGATCCTTTGTGTTTCCATCCTTGACATTTTACTGATGTGGTTCCCCTTTCTCCAACTTTTAGGAACTTTATCAATGGCTGCAAATTTTAAACCTGATGGGTCACTATTATGAGTGATTTTAAAATGTTTAGAGAGTGAATGCGTTTCTACACCTTTTTTGATATTCGCTATATGCTCTGCAAGGCGTTTTTTAAGGGTTCTTTTGGTCCTACCGATGTATTGCCGTTTGCAGGGGCATTCTATAATGTAGATGACACTCTCTGAACTACAAGTTAAAAATTATTTTATGTTGTGTTTATGTCCATTGGTTGTTGCGGTTATTTCTTTAGTATGTTTCGCAAAAGAAGTCAGTTTGCAGTTCCCGCATTGGCCACATCTGAAGAAGCCTTTCAAGTCCATCCATTTTTGTAATGATGGTTTTTTATGTTCTGTGTCTTCCTTAACTGTGGGGGCTATCTTATTGCCTAAGTTGGGTGCCTTAGTAAACACAATTAAAGGTTTGGATGGAAGTGTTGTTCCCACCACTTTTTCTTTTTTTATTATATCCCAATGTTTATATATAATACCCTTTATCTTTTTATAATCACTGCTGTATGGTAATATTAGTTTCAGTTGGTTTTCACCTTGTTTTTTACAGCCATTCTCTTTTTCTTGGAAAAATTCTGTTCTTTCCATATTTCTCACTTTATTTAAAGCTGAATCTAAAATTTCCTCTGGATATACCTTTTTCAAAAATTCTGTCTTCATTTTGTCTGCCTCCATCTCAAACTGCTCAACAGCTGTACAGTTGTGCCTTAATCTTCGAAACTGGCCTTGGGGAATATTAGTCAGCCAGCTCGGCAAATGACAGCTGTTGAACAGAATGTAGCTGTTCCTCGTTGAGGGCTTGATATATGTGCAGGTATTTAATTTGCCATCCTCAATGTAAATTTTCAAATCTAAGAATTCTATATTCTCTCTACTGTTAGTGCCCGAAAATCTCAAATTAAAATTATTGTGGTTTATAGAATCTAAAAATACACTAAGTTGTTCCGATCCTGACTGCCAAATAAAAAACACATCGTCGATGTATCTTTGCCAGAGCACCAGGTCCATCCCCAGTCTGGGGGCCATGGTCTGCTCCTCCCATTCGGCCATAAATAAATTTGCATAACTGGGGGCGAACCTGGTGCCCATGGCAGTACCTCTAGTTTGCAAATAAAAATTACCATTAAAATAGAAATAATTATGCGTTAAAATGAAGTCAATTCCTTCAATAAAAAAATCTATTTGTTGATTGGTTAATCTACCTTCTGACGTAAGTTGTTTTTTTACAGCTTCTTTCCCCTGTTCATGGTCAATGACCGTATATAAGGATTGGACGTCTAATGAACCCATTATCCAGTGATCTTCAAATTGCATATTTTCTAATTTATTGATAATTTGAGTCGTATCTTTGACATATGATGGCGTACTTTTTACCCTAGTCTGGAGCAGAATGTCAATGTACATGGAAAGATTAGCTGTTAATGTCTCAATTCCTGAGATGATGGGATGTCCTGGAGGGTTGTCCTTATCCTTGTGTATTTTCGGAATACAAAAAAAAGCTGGTATCCGTGGGTATTTGTTTAAAATGAAGTGGTATTAGTTAAAATGTCACTATTTTTCCCCTTTTCACAGAATTTTTCTAAATGTATATAAAATTGATCAGTTGGATCTTTTGGCAATTTGTGATAAGTACTAGTATCTGCCAATTGGCGTAGGCATTCCATATTGTAGTTTTCAATGTCTTGAATTACTATGGATCCTCCTTTATCTGCTGGCCGGATTGCAATATTTTTTTCTTTTTGTAACAACTTAAGAGCCGTAATCTCTTTTTGTGCCAGATTACTGCGTTTGTATTTTGTATTGTTCTTAATCTTTTTTATATCTTTCAACACACATTCTTTGAAAGTAATCATTTCCTGACTTAATTAATTTCTTGGGTAATTTTTAGACTTATTTTTGAGGGATGTGTGTACAAATCTATCACTTTGATTAGTAGCGTTAGTTTCTCGATCTAATGGGTTTTTTAGGAAGTATTTTTTTAGACATAATTTCCTTATACATTTTTCTACCCAAATAAAAATTTCAAATTTATTGAGGGGTTTAGTTGGTGCAAATTTAAGGACGATTATTACAATCACAATTATCATCACAGGGTGAGATATCACGAAACAGAGAGGGGAAGACAAGAAGAGGAAAAAGAAAAAAGACACTACCATCACAGATAACAGCACCGACAATCACTAATGATGCAATTATTAATTTGAGTTCTGTAACCCTATCAGATACCCAGATACCCAGAAACAACTACTCAATATACAGAAATAACTACCCTTATTGAGTAGTTGTTTCTGGGTATCTGATAGGGTTACAGAACTCAAATTAATAATTGCATCATTAGTGATTGTCGGTGCTGTTATCTGTGTTGGTAGTGTCTTTTTTCTTTTTCCTCTTCTTGTCTTCCCCTCTCTGTTTCGTGATATCTCACCCTGTGATGATAATTGTGATTGTAATAATCGTCCTGTGATTTGTGTGTCCCTCTCGTGGTTGGTGTTCTGTACGTTTGCTGAGTATTCTGAATTTTGTTTCTCAAATTGTATTGGTGATCTGTGTCTGTGTTTTTCTGTGTGTTTTGTGTTCTCATTGGAGGTGATCTTATTCGTGAGCAGTGATGTGGTGCAGTGCGATCTAAAAAATGATCCCTTTCTTCTAACACTTCAAACCTATTGTGAGTGGGTATGTTGAAAAAGAAAAAAGACACTACCAACACAGATAACAGCACCGACAATCACTAATGATGCAATTATTAATTTGAGTTCTGTAACCCTATCAGATACCCAGAAACAACTACTCAATAAGGGCCTTAAATTTGCACCAACTAAACCCCTCAATAAATTAGAAATTTTTATTGGGGTAGAAAAATAGATAAGGAAATTATGTCTAAAAAAATACTTCCTAAAAAACCCACTAGATCGAGAAACTAACCCTACTAATCAAAGTGATAGATTTGTACACACATCCCTCAAAAATAAGTCTAAAAATTACCCAAGAAATTAATTAAGTCAGGAAATGATTACTTTCAAAGAATGTGTGTTGAAAGATATAAAAAAGATTAAGAACAATACAAAATACAAACGCAGTAATCTGACACAAAAAGAGATTACGGCACTTAAGTTGTTACAAAAAGAAAAAAATATTGTAATCCGGCCAGCAGATAAAGGAGGATCCATAGTAATTCAAGACATTGAAAACTACAATATGGAATGCCTACGCCAATTGGCAGATACTAGTACTTATCACAAATTGCCAAAAGATCCAACTGATCAATTTTATATACATTTAGAAAAGTTCTGTGAAAAGGGGAAAAATAGTGACATTTTAACTAATGAAGAATACCACTTCATTTTAAACAAATACCCACGGATACCAGCTTTTTATTGTATTCCGAAAATACACAAGGATAAGGACAACCCTCCGGGACGTCCCATCATCTCAGGAATTGAGTCATTAACAGCTAATCTTTCCATGTACATTGACATTCTGCTCCAGACTAGGGTAAAAAGTATACGATACGTATAAGATACGACTCAAATTATCAATAAATTTGAAAATATGCAATTTGAAGATCACTTAATAATGGGTTCATTAGACGTCCAATCCTTATATACGGTCATTGACCATGAACAGGGAAAAAAAGCCGTAAAAAAACAACTTACGTCAGAAGGTAGATTAACCAATCAACAAATAGATTTTTTAATTGAAGGAATTGACTTCATTTTAACGCATAATTATTTCTATTTTAATGGTAATTTTTATTTGCAAACTAGAGGTACTGCCATGAGCACCAGGTTCGCCCCCAGTTATGCAAATTTATTTATGGCCGAATGGGAGGAGCAGACCGTGGCCCCCAGACTGGGGACGGACCTGGTGCTCTGGAAAAGATACATCGACAATGTGTTTTTTATTTGGCAGTCAGGACCGAAACAACTTAGTGTATTTTTAGATTCTATAAACCACAATAATTTTAGTTTGAGATTTTCGGGCACTAACAGTAGAGAGAATATAGAATTCTTAGATTTGAAAATTTACATTGAGGATGGCAAATTAAATACCTGCACATATATCAAGCCTATAATGAGGAACAGCTACATTCTGTTAAACAGCTGTCATTTGCCGAGCTGGCTCACTAATATTCCCCAAGGCCAGTTTCGAAGATTAAGGCGCAACTGTACAGCTGTTTGAGATGGAGGCAGACAAAATGAAGACAGAATTTTTGAAAAAGGAATATCCAGAGGAAATTTTAGATTCAGCTTTAAATAAAGTGAGAAATATGGAAAGAACTGAATTTTTCCAAGAAAAAGAGAATGGCCGTAAAAAACAAGGTAAAAAACAAGGTGAAAATCAACTGAAACTAATATTATCATACAGCAGTGATTATAAAAAGATAAAGGGTATTATATATAAACATTGGGATATAATAAAAAAAGAAAAAGTGGTGGGAACAACACTTCCATCCAAACCTTTAATTGTGTTTACTAAGGCACCCAACTTAGGCAATAAGATAGCCCCCACAGTTAAGGAAGATACAGAACATAAAAAACCATCATTACAAAAATGGATGGACTTGAAAGGCTTCTTCAGATGTGGCCAATGCGGGAACTGCAAACTGACTTCTTTTGCAAAACATACTAAAGAAATAACCGCAACAACCAATGGACATAAACACAACATAAAATAATTTTTAACTTGTAGTTCAGAGAGTGTCATCTACATTATAGAATGCCCCTGCAAACGGCAATACATTGGTAGGACCAAAGGAACCCTTAAAAAACGCCTAGCGGAGCATATAGCGAATATCAAAAAAGGTGTAGAAACGCATTCACTCTCTAAACATTTTAGAATCACTCATAATAGTGACCCATCAGGTTTAAAATTCGCAGCCATTGATAAAATTCCTAAAAGTTGGAGAAAGGGGAACCACATCAGTAAAATGTCAAGGATGGAAACACAAAGGATCTTTAAAATGGAAACCATGATTCCGGGGGGATTAAATGCGGAATATGAAATATTTGGATTCCTATAGGTCCGAGTGTGGGGCCCCTCTTTGAGGGTTAGCCCCGCCGAGTAATATGGCGCCTCGGCGGGTTTCTCCCTCGACGGTGGGCCTCAAACTTCTTTCAACCAAATTTTTTGACCACCCACCATACATTTATCCCAGATTTTATATGTCATCTTTTATGAAAACCGCACTATATATATTTTTAATATATTTTTACATTTTTATAATATAATATAATACCACAGATAATGCAGCAGCACAGTCAGATGTTGTGCACTGGGTGCAAGATTCCTCAGAGAGGCTGGCTTCTCCTCCAAGATATATATTCACCGAATGAAAAGGCAGCACTTCCAGTTTTTGGTGACAGGGTGACGACCCCAAACTTTATTCCCAGCAATTTTTATTATATAAATTTTTTTATATATACATTTTTATATATATATATTTTTTGAGATTTGTATCCAGGTTAGATATGTAGAATTCATATATAATGTACAGCCATTCGAACATATATTCTCACTATGTACTCTGTCAGAAAAATTTTATATAAAAATCTATACAAAAAAAGGGAAAAAAAAAATTTCCCAAAGAAATTTTTTAATTTCTCTGTTTTACTACTGTTTTTATTGAAGTTTATCAACTTGAATGGCTATGGATCCTTATGGTTGAAGATGTCTATTTTTATAAACAAGGATATATGTATTTTCCCTTGAACACAAATTTTTAAGGTTTTTCAAAAAAGAAAAAATATTTTAGAGATGTTTTTTGTGGAGTTTTTATTTAACCTGCAGTGTTTGGACAATATAGTCCATGATTGTACCATGTTGGGATGTGGCTTAAGTGACTGGCAGCAAAAACGCAACAAAAACGCAACGATATTGCATGGTCATAAATTGTGTTTTTTGTACCAATGAAATAAACATCCACAAAATGAATAATGTATGGATGGCAAAATAATATGAATGATTGCTAAGACCGAAATCTGAAAGAACATAATTTAAAAGTGGGAACATATCAGTGAGTATGAACACCTTTCAGGAGAGTTCCGGAATGGAATCCATGCCGCCTTTTACAATTAACATTTTATGCGGTATAAAAGAGGCTGTGTTTGGGGTGGTCCGATTACCACTGAGGAAGGGGATACTCCAACCCCGAAACGCGTCTGGTCAGACCCCCCACACACATATATGTGAGTGCACCACATCGAAAAGAAACAGCGCTAAACTTTGCTTGAAAGGAGAAAAAACTGACGGAGTTCCAGAGGTGAATAATCGGGTTCACATACAGGGACCCGACATCGCTGTGGACACGCCACCTGCTTGATTGAAGGAGGAGACCTGAGCAAAGTTTGTAGGACGGCAGAGGCTTTCAACACTGGATGGTATAAGCCTCCAACTACCGGTAAGACTGTTCCAATTAACAAACCGGTAACCACTGCATGCTTTGAATACTGGCCTGAAGCGGGACGCCGCCAGGGAAGTCAATCAGTGAACTTTGCAGTCCATAACTGCTATTGTACATTGATTTTAGCATATCCGATCTGAGGACTTAAAGCTACACGCTGCTTCTACTCACTAGTTATCCTCATTGAATCATTGACCTGAGTCAAACCGACATAATATACTGCTGACCTTTGCGGTTTTATCCATTGCCATTGGAAGGAATTGTTGCCATTATTACCACTGCTGCTGATACATGCTGCTACAATGAATTCAGTCATGCTGCCACAATGAACTCAATTAGTTGATATTTTATACTGTCAAGTGGATTTTTACTTATGAACTATTGCTACAATCGATTTATTATATAGTCCATATGCTACTTTATTATTTTATTGTATGTATACCTATATCAGTTGGAGCTGTGGGCTGTGTTGTTAATAGGAATTAGTATTGCTGTGATTTTAGTGGAGACGGTTGCAGGAGGATCCATATTTTTCACTACCACCTGGTGGGATCACCATCTACAACAGTCACCACACGGTGTCGGATATATTTTATTATATTCTATTTTATCATTATTATACTATGTATTGCCAATGCATTTAATAAATTAAATGACCCAATATCTTAGGTGTGCCCAGTCCTTCTATAATATTATTTCTTTGGTTTGTACTTTAGCAGTGGGGTGACACTGCGGGACTGTTGGCACCCTGGTTGGTGGATCTACTCTCCTGTGCATTCCACTACCTTAAAATATACACTGTAATATTATTAGACTCCAGAAAAACATCCTGGCCCCTATTGAGCTCTTTTAGTGAATTCCTCTAACAGTATAACCCAGGACCCTGACACTTGCAACCGAGTCTGTATAGCTATGGTAGCTGATCACTATGCTTACTGTAAACAATATAGTTTTTCAGATGTCTGTTTTTGGATCCTTCAGTATCTGTGAAGTAGTGGTCTCATAATGAGCTACTTTTCTGGCACCTAAGGCCCTAGGAGTAGGATAGGATGGGTTTCCTCAATCCTCACTCACTAAACTCGAACTCTCTCCTCTAGAAGAGTAAGTACAACCAGCACACTGCTGCCATGAGGGGACGCACAGGGTGGTTAACCCTGCCTTGCCAACCATACCATGTCATGCTAGGTGTACAATACATAACATAACAATAGGAACAAACCATTTGAAGATACCCCCTTCCACTGGAGTAATTTGACAGTATCAAATCCTTTGGAGAAGTCAAGATATGACATCCAATGACTCATCCCAGTCCAGTCTAGAACTTACCTTTTCATAGAAACAGAGTAGATTAGTTTAACAGGAGGGATCCCTCATAAACCCATTCTGATATGGTGTTATGCACTTATTTTCAATAAGATACTCCACTAAAGATGTGGTTCCCTCTGAAGCGATCCAGGCCTGCCATTGCATTCTCTATAATGAGCTATGCACAAGGCATAGCTCAGAATGGAGGGAGTAAAAATCCTATTCACCCTAATGGATCTCTATTAGGGATAATAGGAAAGGGGGTCCTATGTATGAGGCCCCTATGAAAAAAAATTAAGAAAACACCAATATATTAAAAGTTTGAATTTTACCAATTTTACATAAAAAAAATCCATAAACAATAAAAAAAATAAACATATTGGGTAGGTATCGCCGCGTCCGAAAATGTCTGAACTATTAAAAAGTTAAAAAAAATATTCCTGTGGGGTGAACGCTGTAACAGAAAAAAAATGAAAACAAGCGATTTGCCATTTTTTTTTGTCATTTTGTTCCCCTAAGAAATGTAATAACAAATCAAGCCCTCATACAGCTCTGTAGACCGAAATATAAAAAAATTATGGCTGACAGAATATAGCGATGCAAAGAAATTTTAGATTTTTCTAAAGGTTTTTATTTTTTTAAATGTAGTAAAAAAAAAAAAACTGTTCAAGTTTGGTATTGCCGCATTCGTATTGAGCCACAGAATAAGAAAGTCAAGTCATTGTTAGTGTATAGTGAACGCTGTGATGTCAAACCGCCAAAAACCTTGGTGGAATTCTTATTTTTTTTTCAATTTAGTTTTTTTATTTTTTTCCCCTGTTTTCTAATACAAGACATGGTAAATTAAATGGTGGCATAAAAAAATGCATCTTGTCCTACCAAAAATAAGCCCTTATATAGCTATGTGAACGGAAAAATAAAAAAGTTATTGCTTTTGGAACATGAGCAGGAAAAATAAAAAATTGAAAATTGAAAATAGGCCCGGTCTTTAACCACCCCAGCCCCCCTAGCTTAAACACCCTTAATGACCAGACCACTTTTTACAATTCTGCACTACACTACTTTCACGGTTTATTGCTTGGTCATACAACTTACCACCCAAATGAATTTTACCTCCTTTTCTTCTCACTAATAGAGCTTTCATTTGGTGGTATTTCATTGCTGCTGACATTTTTACTTTTTTTGTTATTAATTGAAATTTACAGATTTTTTTTGCAAAAAAATGACGTTTTTCACTTTCGGTTGTAAAATTTTTCAAATAAAACTACATTTCTATATAAATTTGTATCTAAATGTATTGTTCTACATGTCTTTGATAAAAAAAATGCAATAAGTGCATATTTATTGGTTTGCGCAAAAGTTATAGCGTTTACAAACTATGGTACAAAAATGTGAATTTCTGCATTTTGAAGCTGCTCTGACTTTCTGAGCACCTGTCATGTTTCCTGAGGTTCTACAATGCCCAGACAGTAATAACCCTAAGGTATTCGCTGATGGGCATAGTGAGTTCATAGAGGTTTTTATTTTTTGTCACAAGTTAGCGGAAAATGATAAAAAAAAAATTCTTACAAAGTCTCATATTCCACTAACTTGTGAAAAAAAAAAAAAACTTCCATGAACTCACTATGCCCATCACGAAATACCTCTGGGTGTCTTCTTTCCAAAATGGGGTCACTTGTGGGTTATTTATACTGCCTTGGCATTTTAGGGGACCTAATGCGTGAGAAGTAGTTTGAAATCCAAAAGGGTAAAAAATGCCCTGTGAAATCCTAAAGGTGCTCTTTAAAAATTTTGCCCCTTTGCCCACCTAGGCTGCAAAAAAGTGTCACACATGTGGTATCGCCGTACTCAGAAGAAGTAGGGAAACGTGTTTTGGGGTGTATTTTTACATATAACCATGCTGGGTGAGAGAATATATCTCACCCAGGTGCGCAAAGGGGCACAAATTCTTTTTGGAGGGCATTTTTAGACATTTGGATTCCAGACTTCTCACGCTTTAGGGCCCCTAAAATGCCAGGGCAGTATAAATACCCCACATGTGACCCCATTTTGCAAAGAAGACACCCCAAGGTATTTCGTGATGGACATAGTGAGTTCATGTTTTTTTTTGTTTTTTTTCACAAGTTAGTGGAATATGAGACTTTGTAAGAAAAAAAAACAAAAAAAAAACTTCTATGAACTCACTATTCCCATCAGCGAAGACCTTCGGGTGTCTTCTTTCCAAATTGGGGTAATTTGTGGGGTGTTTGTACTGCCCTGGCATTTGAGGGTCTCCGCAATCATTACATGTATGGCCAGCATTAGGAGTTTCTGCTATTCTCCTTATATTGAGCATACAGGTAATGAGATTTTTTTTTTCCGTTCAGCCTCTGGGCTGAAAGAAAAAATGAACGGCACAGATTTCTTCATTTGCATCGATCAATGTGAATGAAAAAATCTCTGCCAAAAAAAAAAAAAGAGGAGGGGAAAGGCGTCTGCCAGGACATAGGAACTCCGCCTCACATCCATACCCACTTAGCTCGTATGCCCTGGCAAACCCGATTTCTCCATTCACATCAATCGATGTGGATGAATAAATCATTGCCGTGTTTTTTTAGGTTTTTTTTTTATATACAAGTGTTTGCCAAAGCATATGAACACCACCGCCCCCTCAGCTCATAAGCCTCGGCAAACATATCTTTTTTACTGCAGAGGAGAAATCTCGTCTTGCAGCGCCGCATACACCGACTTTTGTGTAATCTGACAGCAGCGCAATGCTCATCAGTGCTGCAACTGGTCGATCGGTTGGTCCACCTAGAAGGTAAAAAAAACAAAACAAAAAAGAAAAAACCAGGCCGCAACGCAACAAATTTATTAACATGAACTTTATAATAACATTTGAACAGAACATTAACTTTTATGAACTTTGGAAACAGAACATTAACTTTTTTGCTTACCGGTGATTTTTTTTGGTTTTGCTTTTTTTACCTTTTATAGGACAAACCTCTCCTTCCCCATGGGACAATGTGCAAAGCGCAAATCGCCCAGAGATGTGGCAAAGTACATTATGCACTTTGTCCCAGGTGAACGGAGAGGATTGCAGCAGCTCTGTTTGAATGGGCCCTAATAGCCCTGTGTGCCTGTCCTGTGAGATGCAATCCCTATGCTAAGTGTACCTGTGTGTGGTACTTCCGGAAACACTCCCCTAGGGCAGGGTGGTCAGGGCAGTCAGTACAGAAATAGCGGGTGTCACACCTTATTCCACTCCTGCTACAGACACGTCATTTTTTTCGGGGTGTCGGTTGGTTTGAGGTACCAGCAACGACACTGGGGAAATGTCGCTCGTGTAGACGGCTAACTACACTGGTGGTTGGGGACATGGAACCTCCTGGATACAGGAGGTTCTCGATGATCTCTTCCTGAAATTTGAGGAAGGATCTTGTTCTCCCAGCCTTACTGTAGAGAACAAAACTATTATATACAGCCAATTGAATCAAATATACAGACACCTTCTTATACCAGCATCTGGTTCTGCGGGAAAGTAAATAGGGAGCCAACATCTGGTCATTGAAGTCCACCCCTCCCATGAGCGAATTATAGTCGTGGACACAGAGGGGCTTTTCAATGACACTGGTTGCTCGTTCAATTTGGATTGTCGTGTCTGCGTGAATGGAGGAGAGCATGTAAATGTCACGCTTGTCTCTCTATTTCACGGCAAGCAGTTCTTCGTTACACAAGGCAGCCCTCTCCCCCCTTGCAAGATGGGTGGTAACGAGCCGTTGGGGGAAGCCCCGGCGACTAGGTCGCGTGGTGCCACAGCAGCCAATCTGTTCTAAAAACAAATGCCTGAAGAGGGGCACACTTGTGTAAAAAGTGTCCACATAAAGATGGTACCCCTTGCCAAATAAGGGTGACACCAAGTCCCAGACTGTCTTCCCACTGCTCCCCAGGTAGTTAGGGCAACCGACCGGCTCCAGAGTCTGATCTTTACATCTTGTGGCCCTTTCACAGAGCTTATACAATTTGACACCATACTGGGCGCTCTTGCTTGGGATGTATTGTTTGAAGCCAAGACGCCCGGTAAAATGTATAAGGGACTCATCTACGCAGATGTTGTCACTAAAGTGCATCCATGGATCCGTAAAAATCATGCGGACGTCTGAATGGAGCCTTACAGGGGGGGTGATCAGTGACAGGGGGGTGATCACCCTGATCACCCCCTGTCATTGATAACCCCCCTGTAAGGCTCCATTCAGACGTCCGCATGCGTTTTGTGGATCCGATCCATGTATCCATGGATCCGTAAAAAATCATGCGGATGTCTGAATGGAGCCTTACAGGGGGGGTGATCAGTGACAGGGGGGTGATCACCCTGATCATCCCCTGTCATTGATAACCCCCCTGTAAGGCTCCATTCAGACGTCCGCATGCGTTTTGTGGATCCGATCCATGTATCCATGGATCCGTAAAAAATCATGCGGATGTCTGAATGGAGCCTTACAGGGGGGGTGATCAGTGACAGGGGGGTGATCACCCTGATCACCCCCTGTCATTGATAACCCCCCTGTAAGGCTCCATTCAGACGTCCGCATGCGTTTTGTGGATCCGATCCATGTATCCATGGATCCGTAAAAAATCATGCGGATGTCTGAATGGAGCCTTACAGGGGGGGTGATCAGTGACAGGGGGGTGATCACCCTGATCATCCCCTGTCATTGATAACCCCCCTGTAAGGCTCCATTCAGATGTCCGCATGCGTTTTGTGGATCCGATCCATGTATCCATGGATCCGTAAAAAATCATGCGGATGTCTGAATGGAGCCTTACAGGGGGGGTGATCAGTGACAGGGGGGTGATCACCCTGATCACCCCCTGTCATTGATAACCCCCCTGTAAGGCTCCATTCAGACGTCCGCATGCGTTTTGTGGATCCGATCCATGTATCCATGGATCCGTAAAAAATCATGCGGATGTCTGAATGGAGCCTTACAGGGGGGGTGATCAGTGACAGGGGGGTGATCACCCTGATCATCCCCTGTCATTGATAACCCCCCTGTAAGGCTCCATTCAGACGTCCGCATGCGTTTTGTGGATCCGATCCATGTATCCATGGATCCGTAAAAAATCATGCGGATGTCTGAATGGAGCCTTACAGGGGGGGTGATCAGTGACAGGGGGGTGATCACCCTGATCACCCCCTGTCATTGATAACCCCCCTGTAAGGCTCCATTCAGACGTCCGCATGCGGGTGGTGGATCCGATCCATGTTTCCATGGATCCGTAAAAAATCATGCGGATGTCTGAATGGAACCTTACAGGGGGTGTGATCAGTGACAGGGGGGTGATCACCCTGATCATCCCCTGTCATTGATAACCCCCCTGTAAGGCTCCATTCAGACGTCCGCATGCGTTTTGTGGATCCGATCCATGTATCCATGGATCCGTAAAAAATCATGCAGATGTCTGAATGGAGCCTTACAGGGGGGGTGATCAGTGACAGGGGGGTGATCACCCTGATCACCCTGATCACCCCCTGTCATTGATAACCCCCCTGTAAGGCTCCATTCAGACGTCCGCATGCGTTTTGTGGATCCGATCCATGTATCCATGGATCCGTAAAAAATCATGCGGATGTCTGAATGGAGCCTTACAGGAGGGGTGATCAGTGACAGGGGGGTGATCACCCTGATCACCCCCTGTCATTGATATCCCCCCTGTAAGGCTCCATTCAGACGTCCGCATGCGTTTTGTGGATCCGATCCATGTATCCATGGATCCGTAAAAAATCATGCGGATGTCTGAATGGAGCCTTACAGGGGGGTGATCAATGACAGAGGGGTGATCAGGGAGTCTATATGGGTGATCACCCCCCTGTCATTGATCACCCCCCCCCCCCCCCCCCCCCGGTAAGGCTCCATTCAGACATTTTTTTGGGCACAAGTTAGCGGAAATTTTTTGTTTGTTTTTGTTTTTTCTTACAAAGTCTCATATTCTACTAACTTGTGTCAAAAAATAAAATCTCACATGGACGCACCATACCCCTCACGGAATCCAAATGCGTAAACATTTTTAGACATTTATATTCCAGACTTCTTCTCACGCTTTAGGGCCCCTAAAAAGCCAGGGCAGTATAAATACCCCACATGTGACCCCATTTCGGAAAGAAGACACCCCAAGGTATTCCGTGAGGGGCATATTGAGTCCATGAAAGATTGAAATTTTTGTCCTAAGTTAGTGGAAAGTGAGACTTTGTGAGAAAAAAACAAAAAAAAATCAATATCCGCTAACTTATGCAAAAAAAAAATAATTTGAGGAACTCGCCATGCCCCTCATTGAATACCTTGGGGTGTCTTCTTTCCAAAGTGGGGTCACATGTGGGGTATTTATACTGCCCTGGCTTTTTAGGGGCCCGAAAGTGTGAGAAGAAGTCTGGGATCCAAATGTCTAAAAATGCCCTCCTAAAAGAAATTTGGGCCCCTTTGCGCATCTAGGCTGCAAAAAAGTGTCACACATGTGGTATCGCCGTACTCAGGAGAAGTTGGGGAATGTGTTTTGGGGTGTCATTTTACATATACCCATGCTGGGTGAGAAAAATATCTTGGTCAAATGCCAACTTTGTATAAAAAAATGGGAAAAGTTGTCTTTTGCCAAGATATTTCTCTCACCCAGCATGGGTATATGTAAAATGACACCCCAAAACACATTGCCCAACTTCTCCTGAGTACGGCGATACCACATGTGTGACACTTTTTTGCAGCCAAGGTGGGCAAAGGGGCACCTTTCGGATTTCGCAGGCCATTTTTTACACATTTTGATTGCAAGGTACTTCTTACACATTTGGGCCCCTAAATTGCCAGGGCAGTATAACTACGCCACAAGTGACCCCATTTTGGAAAGAAGACACCCCAAGGTATTCTGTGGGGGGCACGGCGAGTTCCTATAATTTTTTATTTTTTGTCACAATTTAGCGGAAAATGATGATTTTTCTTTTTTTTTCTTTTTTCCTTACAAAGTCTCATATTCCACTAACTTGCGACAAAAAATAAAAAATTCTAGGAACTCGCCATGCCCCTCACGGAATACCTTGGGTTGTCTTCTTTCCAAAATGGGGTCACTTGTGGGGTAGTTATACTGCCCTGGCAATTTAGGGGCCCAAATGTGTGAGAAGAACTTTGCAATCAAAATGTGTAAAAAATGCCCTGCAAAATCCGAAAGGTGCACTTTGGAATATGTGCCCCTTTGCCCACCTTGGCAGCAAAAAAGTGTGACACATCTGGTATCGCCGTACTCAGGAGAAGTTGGGCAATGTGTTTTGGGGTGTCATTTTACATATACCCATGCTGGGTGAGAAAAATATCTTGGTCAAATGCCAACTTTGTATAAAAAAATGGGAAAAGTTGTCTTTTGCCAAGATATTTCTCTCACCCAGCATGGGTATATGTAAAATGACACCCCAAATCACATTCCCCAACTTCTCGTGAGTACGGCGATACCAGATGTGTGACACTTTTTTGATGCCAAGGTGGGCAAAGGGGCACATATTCCAAAGTGCACCTTTCGGATTTCACCGGTCATTTTTTACAGATTTTGATTGCAAAGTACTTCTCACACATATGGGCCCCTAAATTGCCAGGGCAGTATAACTACGCCACAAGTGACCCCATTTTGGAAAGAAGACACCCCAAGGTATTCCGTGAGGGGCATGGCGAGTTCCTAGAATTTTTTATTTTTTGTCGCAAGTTAGTGGAATATGAGACTTTGTAAGGAAAAAAGAGAAAAAAAAAATCATCATTTTCCGCTAACTTGTGACAAAAAATAAAAAATTCTAGGAACTCGCCATGCCCCTCACGGAATACCTTGGGGTGTCTTCTTTCCAAAATGGGGTCACTTGTGGCGTAGTTATACTGCCCTGGCAATTTAGGGGCCCAAATGTGTGAGAAGTACCTTGCAATCAAAATGTGTAAAAAATGGCCTGCAAAATCTGAAAGGTGCACTTTGGAATATGTGCCCCTTTGCCCACCTTGGCTGCAAAAAAGTGTGACACATCTGGTATCGCCGTACTCAGGAGAAGTTGGGGAATGTGTTTTGGGGTGTCATTTTACATATACCCATGCTGGATGAGAGAAATATCTTGGCAAAAGACAACTTTTCCCATTTTTTTATACAAAGTTGGCATTTGACCAAGATATTTTTCTCACCCAGCATGGGTATATGTAAAATGACACCCCAAAACACATTCCCCAACTTCTCCTGAGTACGGCGATACCAGATATGTCACACTTTTTTGCTGCCAAGGTGGTCAAAGGGGCACATATTCCAAAGTGCACCTTTTGGATTTCACCGGTCATTTTTTACACATTTTGATTGCAAAGTTCTTCTCACACATTTGGGCCCCTAAATTGCCAGGGCAGTATAACTACCCCACAAGTGACCCCATTTTGGAAAGAAGACACCCCAAGGTATTCTGTGAGGGGCATGGTGAGTTCCTAGAATTTTTTATTTTTTGTCGCAAGTTAGTGGAATATGAGACTTTGTAAGAAAAAAAAAAAAAAAAAAAATCATCATCATTTTCCGCTAACTTGTGACAAAAAATAAAAAGTTCTATGAACTCACTATGCCCATCAGCGAATACCTTAGGGTGTCTACTTTCCGAAATGGGGTAATTTGTGGGGTTTTTCTACTGTTTGGGCATTGTAGAACCTCAGGAAACATGACAGGTGCTCAGAAAGTCAGAGCTGTTTCAAAAAGCGGAAATTCACATTTTTGTACCATAGTTTGTAAATGCTATAACTTTTACCCAAACCATTTTTTTTTTTGCCCAAACATTTTTTTTTTATCAAAGACATGTAGAACAATTAATTTGGCAAAAAATTTATATATGGATGTCGTTTTTTTTGCAAAATTTTACAGCTGAAAGTGAAAAATGTCATTTTTTTGCAAAAAAATCGTTACATTTTGATTAATAACAAAAAAAGTAAAAATGCCAGCAGCAATGAAATACCACCAAATGAAAGCTCTATTAGTGAGAAGAAAAGGAGGTAAAATTCATTTGTATGGTAAGTTGCATGACCGAGCGATAAACGGTGAAAGTAGTGTAGTGCCGAAGTGTAAAAAGTGCTCTGGTCATGAAGGGGGTTTCACCTAGCGGGGCTGAAGTGGTTAAACAACACTGCACCACAAACAGGAATGCTACTGTAAAGGAAATCACAGAACGGGCTCAGGAATACTTCCAGAAACCATTGTCAGTGAACACAATTCACCGTGCCATCCTCCGTTGCCAGCTGAAACTCTACAGTGCAAAGAAGAAGCCATTTCTAAGCAAGATCCACAAGCTCGGGTGTTTTCACTGGGCCAGGGATCATTTAAAATGGAGTGTGGCAAAATGGAAGACTGTTCTGTGGTCAGACGAGTCACGATTCGAAGTTCTTTTTGGAAATCTGGGACGCCATGTCATCCGGACCAAAGAGGACAAGGACAACCCAAGTTGTTATCAACGCTCAGTTCAGAAGCCTGCATCTCTGATGGTATGGGGTTGCATGAGTGCGTGTGGCATGGGCAGCTTGCATGTCTGGAAAGGCACCATCAATGCAGAAAAATATATTCAGGTTCTAGAACAACATATAGTCCCATCCAGACGTCATCTCTTTCAGGGAAGACCCTTCATTTTTCAACAAGATAATGCCAGACCACATTCTGCATCAATCACAACATCATGGCTGCGTAGGAGAAGGATCCGGGTACTGAAATGGCCAGTCTGCAGTCCAGATCTTTCACCTATAGAGAACATTTGGCACATCATAAAGAGAAAGGTGCAACAAAGAAGGCCCAAGACGATTGAACAGTTAGAGGCCTGTATTAGACAAGAATGGGAGAGCATTCCTATTTCTAAACTTGAGAAACTGGTCTCCTCAGTCCCCAGACGTCTGTTTAGTGTTGTAAGAAGAAGGGGAGATGCCACACAGTGGTAACAATGGCCTTGTCCCAACTTTTTGGGGATTTGTTGACACCATGAAATTCTGATTCAACATATTTTTCCCTTAAAATGGTACATTTTCTCAGTTTAAACTTTTGTTCCGTGATTTATGTTCTATCCTGAATAAAATATCATTGCATTCAGTTCTTATTCACGATTTGTATAGTGTCCCAACTTTTTTGGAATCCGGTTTGTACTATAAAAGTACAAATGCTCATTAGCAATACGCTAATCAGCGAATCAGTGACTGCGGTGCGGTGCGGTGGGCTGGGCGCTAACAGAATAATTGTACTGGGCACCATTTTTACATGATTCATCTGAAATAAAAAAATAAAAAAATCTGATTTCCTTGGTGGACACATTTGTCACAAATCCAGTTAGGTTAGAATCATAATATTCACTCCTTTTCAGCGCACATCCATGATCCACTCACACATGACTTGTCAAGTCAGATGTTTTACTGGCATCGTGAAGCTGTTTAAGTGTCATATAAGTTTTTTTTTTCCCATCAGTCCTCCATATATTTTATCCTGTGCTCTCCATTAACTGTTCTTTTTATATGCCATTCATTTGAGGGTTTTAATCTAAGAGTTTATTCTCCATGCTAATTCTAGAACCATTTTCAGATTCCTTTATAAAAAAATAAAAATTAGGTCAAATTCAAACTTCCCGACCTGTATGTGATCTGGCAGTCACAATCTACATTACAAATGTTTGTAAGAATAAGTGTCTCATTATCTACATTGAATGGCTTGTTCTATTGAGAGCAGCAATCAAAAACACCTCGTATACAAAGGGAAGGAAAATAAACACATTGCCAAAGTGGATATTAATCCCAAACAAATAGGGGTTCTGTTTTCTGTCATACAAAAATGAAGGTGTTTAGGAAGAATTAGATTAACACAATTACTCCATTGACCTGTAATAATATACACAATATAACCTTCTTTAACCTTTCAATTTATACCTGTTGGCATCATTCTAAACTAAACCATGAAAAATAAATATTTCTAATCTCTGCCTCTCAGATATCACTCATTTATATGACATTTTCTGCTACGAAATGCCTGTGCTTATTGGTTTTAATTACCTTCATAATGCATGGGAAACATGATCAGAAGTGACATTGTGTTAATTAATCTATTCATTTGGGTTTTTAAGTGGAAAAATCATAACGCTTTTGGAAAAAAGTGAATGGTCCAGTTGTTTTAACAAGAAAGTGGTTGTGTTATTTGTCGAAAGTTAGCTTTACAAAATGGTTCTCTGGCAAAGCAGTTGAGCACAAGCTTCTGTGCACAAATGATGTAATTAAAATCTGCTGCTGATATCCGTGTTTTGGTTTTAGATCTTGTTTCATTAATGGTTTTAGTGGGGTACTGGTCGATCTAGTTTTGGGTTTTGGAAAGTTAAGAAGGCAATTTAAAACGTAATCTTATAACAAAAACCGCATAAAAACTGCATAAGAAGTAAATGGAAGTCATACCATGGAAATCCGGGTTTTTATATTCACCCGAGAGCCATCACGATTCCGGCACAGCTTTTGACACTTACCTCAATCTGGAGTATAAAAGGAGGAGGGGAAACAGAGCAAGGTTACCACTGAGGAAGGGGCCACGTCCCCGAAACGCGTATGGGCTATACCTTGCACCGGCATGCTGGCAGAGAGTCTCCCCTGGATTTGACCTAAGTTCCTGGAACGAAAAACCCTGGCGACACTCTATTTTAACGAGCGCTGAATTCGCTGACTATACTGGATACAGAGTCAGCTGAGATCAACGAGTCGGTATTCAGAGATGGGAATTGAGCAAGAGTAAGGTAACATTGAATAAGCAAGTACAACTGAGTGGGACGCCACTTTGCTTTCTACATTGTACCCTCTAGTCTCTCCCGCTATACCGTAAATTAACCAGGAGTGGAATTGTAATAATACGAGACATTGTCTTGACCCGTCACTTGGGCAATTCATTTGAAAGATAGACTTTGGCAGTATACTACTGCAGCTAAAAAAGAGCATCTGATTCGCATTTGCGGTTCATGTGGATGGACTTTAAATCATCATTGCCCTTGCTACATTTTGCTGCTGCTAACTATACATCTGCTGCTGATATTAGCTGATATTTGTTGCTGCTAATTGATTTAACTGTTGCTGCTAGACTATTGTTATTTATTGTGCCACTGTTATTTTATGCTGTTATTTTATGCTGTTATGTGATTTTAGTAATAGCATTTTATTAAATAAATATCTCGCTTGTTGGCTACATATATAGAGTGCCTGGTCTACCTTTCAAAATTTTCCACAACCCCTTTGTGGCTGGGTGGGCCACTTAGACCAAGAGCACCTGTTCCACATTGTCTAGCTGGAGTGATCCACAGATATTCTTCTTATATAGTTTTGGGTTATGATTTCATAAATTTAGAAACTATAAAATTATTATTGAGGTATTATTGACCTTATATTAGTATTTTACATTTTGTAAAATATGTTTATTTAGATGGAGCAAAGAAAAGTAATTCTTAGAAGATGTCCAAACTAAGTTGTAAGGAGCAGTAAACTGGTAATTGCAGGCATTTTTTTGAGACCATACTATGCCCACCTATGTCTTCACACCAGATACATAATGATGCATTTTTCCCTTTTGGATTTATACGGAATCTGACATGCAATATAAAGGTATAGCAGACATGCTGTTTCTATAACTCTGTTATAAGTGTGCTGCCATACAGGCTAATTAAAGGATTCTCCCGTGTGCATAAATCACTGAAAAAAGGTGAACCACATTAATATGCGACTGACCATTCTGGCCAGACCCTCACGCTGATGTTAAAAGCTTACAACCGACAAACTTGTAGTTCCTACAGGAGGTGGCAACGCTATATATATTATATAATGTGAGGTTCAGGGGTCTCTAGGACCTAAGCGTGGCTTAGTAGCACCTCTCTGACTGTGTTATTCTTTTATAAAACATACATTTCATTGATTCCACTTTAAAATTCTCTGGGACTCTAACTGAAAAGGATTAAAATTCCTCAGACTTAGAGAGGTGGGGATATATGTTTTTTCATTTCCATTGTATCACTTTTTCGGATACACTTTATTCTGGTGGGGTGCTTGATATTTTCTCAGGTCAATCCCTCTTTCCCCTATCGATTATTCTACTCTATACACCAGCTGTATATTTAGCTGTGTATTATTTCCCCCTCTGGGGTCCCTACCTCTCCAGGTCTGAACTAAAAAGTTATGCAGCTTACATTCAGCCAGAGAAACCCGGTCTGGATCATCATAAATCAGGTCCAGGGCTCTGAAAAATTCATCCACCGATCGGAGGGACTGAGAACCGATCGGCAGAGAAAAGGCCCAAGACTGAGCATCACCTTTTAGCAGAGTAATGATAATCCACACTCTTTGATTTTAGTCTCCAGATGAGATTGGATGTAGACGAAAATACAATCTACAAGATTCCCTGAACCGAACAAAGTCATCACTTTCCACAGAAAACCTATCTAGGAGAGCGACCTTAGGTTCAAGACTGACCTGGTTCCCACCAGCGGCACCAGACGCCAGAGATCTCTGTCACAGTGCAACCGAATTGCAACCTCCAAAGACAATCCCTGCATGCGATCCACCAGTGCATCAACAGATTCCATTTTGCACAGAGCAAGGAAATAAAATATGACGGTATGGGCGTTTTATAATGTCACGGTAGATGAGGGAAGGGAAGCAAACCAAATACAACAACAGCAACAAAACATCAGGCTAGACCCCAAAGCTAGGGAACAGGGAAAGGTCACCACCTGACAATCCCTGAGCCTTTCCCTGACTGCTGATAACATGAGCAAATCCTTAGGGTGGAAGTGCTCATGCGCTGGAACCTAAGCCTAGCTGAAACTGAAACAAACCCTCAGCTAGGGAGCTGGAGATAAGACAACCGGTTCCTAGCGCAAGGTGCAGGAACCCGCATCTTCCTGAGGCCTAGCCAGAACACACAACAAAAGGGAAGGAGTAGGACTTCGCTTAAGAAGGATGGGGAGCAGAAGATCCACCAAACACCAGCTGAGAACTCCAGAAGCAAATATAAACCTCAAGGGCTATAGTGAGAGGCGGGTATGAATAGCATCACTAAATAGCTATTGAGGAGAACCTGTAGGTAGGTGAGATCCTGCCAAAAACAAAGAGAAACAGAACAATCTGTCAGATAGACTCACGTGAAGCACTACGATAGGTAGTTGTCACAGGGCAGGACGTGACAACTACCTATCGTGTGTGAACACAGTCTGATAGGTGCTAAGGACCGACTCTGTGACTCACAGGCAAACTCCTACATACCTCCATAGTAAGATCACTAATACAATGCGAGGGAGGAGGAGGCTGTGAGCCCCACCTATAATAGGCCATGTGACACAGGCTACCAGGTGCACCAGAATGTTACCAATGACAAGCATTAGCACATTCATCATACTGTATGTAAAGAAAAATCACTGAGTAAAGTCGCCTAAATGGGAGGAAATGCTCAACCCCAACCACCATAGCGTGTTTATAATCGGGGAGCAATTCCTCGGCATGTGATCCATTGCTAATGGCAATCCCCAGCAAAAATGCATACAATAGAGGATGCCAGCAGCGGACCACATGCACGACAAAAACATCTTACACATGATGAAATAATGTGTGGATGAAAATATAAGAATACATAAATCACTGAAAAAAGGTGCACCACAATAATATGCGACTGACCATACTGGCCAGACCCTCACGCTGATGTTAAAAGCTGAGACTCTAGCCAATATATTCCAGTCAGGAACATATCGGAGCCCTGCTCAGCCCGTCAAGGTAGTTTAGCCGTAGGACCCACTCCACACTGAGACACCTTGACAGGGTGCGCAGGACTCCGATATGTTCCTGACTGGAATATATTGGCTAGAGTCTCAGCTTTCAACATCAGCGTGAGGGTCTGGCCAGTATGGTCAGTCGCATATTGTTGTGGTGCACCTTTTTTCAGTGATTTATGTATTCTTATATTTTCATCCACACATTATTTCATCTTGTGTAGACTGTTTTTGTGGTGCATGTGGTCCACTGCCGGCATCCTCCATTGTATGCATTTTTGCTGGGGATTGCTGTTAGCAACGGATCACTTGCAGGGGAATTGCTTCCCCGATTATCAACATGCTACAGTGTTTGGGGTTGAGCATTTCCTCCCATTTAGGCCACTTTACTCATTGATTATTCTCCCGTATGCATTTAATTTGTCTGTGATAATACCACTACTACCACACTTTGTATCTGAGGCTATCATACTAGCAACAACAACATAAAACATAGGGGGAGATTTATTAAACTAGTGTAAAGTAGAACTGGCTTAGTAGCCCTTAGCAACCAATCAGATTCAACTGTTTCATTTGTCACAGCTCCTTTGGAAAATGAAAGGTGGAATCTGATTGGTTGTTATGGGCTATAAACCAGTTCTACTTTACACCAGTTTGATCAATCTTCCCCATATTATTTTGGTATAAAACAAATACATAAATGTCACAGCGGTCCATGTAATTATAGTTTTATGGTCAAGGGCAGTGAACCCTGAACTTCCTGTCCCACTGTTCCTACCTATTTGCACAATCCGTTCTAGACAGCAGCCCACATCTGGAAGACAGTCCCTACAACTAGGTCAAACCAGGAGAGACCAATATAGGCCAAATTAGAACCAAAGAGACAGTCAAAAAACGGACGCCAGAGTTGAAACCAGAATCAGAACCGTTACCAAATTAGAAGTCAGAACCAGTAGGTCGCTTCAGGATCCAAATTATCGGCCAAGAATCAGAGGTCAAAGTCCAAGCAGGGTCAGAATACCAGGAGATTCAGAATAATATGAAAATTTTAGTGATGAATCTGAAGACACTGATCACAGGAAACCTGTGGCCAGCAGGTTTTCAGTTTAAATATCCAGAAATTCCTGATTATGTGACACATCCAGCATCACATGACTGATGACATCAATGAGGCAGACGTGTCACCACTGCACAATTGATTGGCTGGCAGCCTGGCACTTCCTGCACCAGGAAGTCCAGCCCATTGTCATAGGAGCCAAACCCTGGCAGCACTGCGTATTGAGGAGTAAACATAGAAACATAGAAACATAGAATGTGTCGGCAGATAAGAACCATTTGGCCCATCTAGTCTGCCCAATATATCTGAATCCTATGAATAGTCCCTGGCCCTATCTTATATGAAGGATAGCCTTATGCCTATCCCATGCATGCTTAAACTCCTTCACTGTATTTGCAGCTACCACTTCTGCAGGAAGGCTATTCCATGCATCCACTACTCTCTCAGTAAAGTAATACTTCCTTATATTACTTTTAAACCTTTGCCCCTCTAATTTAAAACTGTGTCCTCTTGTGGTAGTTTTTCTTCTTTTAAATATGCTCTCCTCCTTTACCGAGTTGATTCCCTTTATGTTTAAGTTTCTATCATATCCCCTCTGTCTCTTCTTTCTTCCAAGCTATACATATTAAGGTCTTTTAACCTTTCCTGGTAAGTTTTATCCTGCAATCCATGTACTAGTTTAGTAGCTCTTCTCTGAACTCTCTCTAGAGTATCTATATCCTTCTGGAGATATGGCCTCCAGTACTGCGCACAATACTCCAAGTGAGGTCTCACCAGTGTTCTGTACAGCGGCATAAGCACTTCACTCTTTCTACTGCTTATACCTCTCCCTATACATCCAAGCATTCTGCTGGCATTTTGTGCTGTTCTATTACATTGTCTTCCCACCTTTAAGTCTTCTGAAATAATTACTCCTAAATCCCTTTCCTCAGATACTGAGGTCAGGACTGTGTCAAATATTCTATATTCTGCCCTTGGGTTTTTACGCCCCAGGTGCATTATCTTGCACTTATCCACATTAAATTTCAGTTGCCAGAGTTCTGACCATTCTTCTAGTTTTCCTAAATCCTTTTCCATTTGGCGTTTCCCTCCAGGAACATCAACCCTGTTACATATCTTTGTGTCATCAGCAAAAAGACAAACCTTACCATCGAGGCATTTTGCAATATCACTTATGAAGATATTAAACAAAATTGGTCCCAGTACAGATCCCTGTGGAACCCCACTGGTAACATGACCTTGATTTGAATGTTCTCCATTGACTACAACCCTCTGTTGTCTGTCACTCAGCCACTGCCTAATCCACTCAACAATATGGGAGTCCATGCTCAATGACTGCAGTTTATTGATAAGTCTTCTATGTGGGACAGTGTCAAAAGCCTTACTAAAATCTAGATATGCGATGTCTACTGCACCTCCACCGTCTATTATTTTAGTCACCCAGTCAAAAAAATCTATAAGATTTGTTTGACATGATCTCCCTGAAGTAAACCCATGTTGTTTTTCATCTTGCAATCCATGGGATTTTAGATGTTCCACCATCCTATCCTTTAATAGGGTTTCCATTAATTTGCCTACTATTGATGTCAGACTCACTGGTCTATAGTTGCTCGATTCCTCCCTACTACCTTTCTTGTGAATGGGCTCGACATTTGCCAATTTCCAATCTTCCGGGACGACTCCTGTTACTAATGATTGGTTAAATAAATCTGTTAACGGTTTTGCCAGCTCACCACTAAGCTCTTTTAATAATTTTGGGTGTATCTCATCAGGCCCCTGTGACTTATTTGTCTTCACTTTAGACAGCAAACTTAGAACATCTTCCTCTGTAAGAACATCTTCCTCTGTAAAGTATGCCCAATGGACGCAACACCCCCCCGCCGTTGCCCTGGAAATAAAATAAAAAAGTATCCTCTATTCACAGAGGTGAATAGACCCACATAGGAAGGGGACCCACCAAGGCCACAGCAGTTTTCCCTCTAGTGCACCCACTCAGGGCCTCGGTAGGCCCGCTTACTGCTGCAGACACAGCTCCAGACTTCAGGTTACACTGACACTATGTGCATTACCGGGGTGGGGGGCTGCAGTGCTGCCCACCCTGGAACTCATAGTCCTCACAATGCCCACAGATAGAAATGGCCTTGCAGTTCGCCTGTCGGTCATTTCGCGGCGAACTTTGCTCGTATGCATTTAGCCAAACATGTGAACATATGGCGATATTCACACACACCATATTTCTTTGCATAGCGCCAAACTTTTACCCATAACACATCCATCAGGTGGGACAGGACAGCCAATTGAGACGTTTCAGCACATGGACACACCCCCTATCCAATAAATAAACCCGATCTGGACGCCATTTTACATTCAGTCTTTTGCCACTCTAGGGAAAGGTTGCTGTGTGGAGTAGGGACAGACTGTTAGGGACACCAAACGCTAGCTAATAGGACCACAAAAGTCCTTTTAAGGACTGGTATAGGTGTGCTAGCGATAGGTGTGACATACTGAGGGGTGTAAAATACTTATAATATACTTTCTAACATAGAAAGTATATTATAGTGCATTTGTATTGTGCAGCAGTTGTGTGCGGTTCTGCTGAGATACCTCAGCTATACAGAGGGACAAACATCATTGGAACAACTAATTGCAACTGGTGTGATATAACAGTTGCCCCCTAAAAAATCTGATTGAGGCAGGGGTGTGATATACCTAAAATATAATTTCTATATACATCCGTAGTGCATTTGTATTGTGCAGCATTTGTGTGCGGTTCTGCTGAGATACCGCAGCTATACAGAGGGACAAACGTCATTGGAACAACTAATTGCAAATCGTGTGATATACCAGTTGCCCCCCAAAAAAACTGATTAAGGTGTTCTATATACCTGCTTCCATAAATACTTCTCTTCTATAGGGACTTTGTCACAGGGTCATTTTGAAAATGATAGGCAGAGGAAGAGGCAGGCCATTCCGCAGGGGTGGTAGGGGTCGGGCAGCCTTCCGCTTCTGCACCCTCCTCATACTCTGTATCTGCACCCTCCTTACTCTTTGATGTGTGCACCCCCAAAGACTCTACCATCACCACCATAGCCTCTACACCCGAGTCAGAGAAATTATTTTCCCATCAATTCCCAGACCTTACCAATGCGCAGCCATTCTTGGCAACGGATGAGGAAGAGGAGGTAGCAATAGCCACCACCCAGCTGTCTGACGACAGTAGCCAGATCAGCCCAAGGAGGGTGGTCCCCGCTGTTGCTGCCTACTCCGAGTTCTCTAATGTCAGTGGTAGTGAAGGTGACGATGACAGTGAAGGGAGTTCAGAAGGAGAGACAGAGCAGAAGATAGGGATTAGAAGGAGGAGAAGCAGGCAGAACTCGCAGTACACAGGAAGCAAAAAGCAGACTGCAAATGTATCTGGAGCGAGCCATCCACCATGCACGATCACATCTTGCACTCCCAGGACGCCGGCACATGGCTCCGTAGTGTGGGCTTTTTTTTTATTGTCAGCTGCTGATAATAATGTTGCCATCTGCAGCCAGTGCTGTCAACGCAGAAGTTGTGGAAAGCCCAACACTCACCTAGGGACGACTGCCTTAAGAAGGCACCTGGCCTCCCATCACCGAGCCCAGTGGGAGCAAAGCCGTCAGAACCCAGAAAGCCACACTCCTGGTGCTCCACGTCCTGCCTCTTCTCCTTCTCTTGTCTCCTCCCATTTGTCCTCCACTCCACCTTCCACCGTGTCGTTGTTACATTATTCTGGCACAAGGCAGGCTTCCATGGCCCAAATGTTCAAGCGTAAAAAAATGATGACGCCGGAAAATCCTCTTGCCCAACGGCTGACCGCTGGCTTGTTGGAACTGCTAGCCCGCCAACTACTGCCATATAATTTGGTGGACTTGGAGGCCTTTTAAAAATTTGTGGCCATTGGCACACCGCAATGGAAGGTCCCCGGAAGGAAATATTTATCCTAGAAGGGCATCACAGAGCTATATGGCCATGTTCAGTGGCAAGTGAATGTATCTCTGGCACACAGTGTCGGTGCCAAGATACATCTGACCACAGACACGTGGTCTAGCAAACACGGGCAGGGAAGGGACATAACTTTTGCTGCCCACTGGGTGAATCTTCTGATGGCCGTCAAGCATGTAACCCGTGGCACCCGTGTGGATTTGCCACGGATTGCATGCAGACCTGCCTCTTCTTCTCCTCCTCCTACTCCATCCTCCGTCCCCTTCTCGGCTGACTCCTCCTTTTCCACTGCTACCGCCTCTTCCGCTGCACCCCCCCAGCTCCCCAGAACCTATTTGATATGCCAGGTAAGATGTTTCCATGCTGTGCTGCGGCTGTTGTGTCTGGAAGCCAAGAGCCACACCGGTCCTACACTGCTTTCAGCTCCGCGGTCACAGGTCGATCAGTGGCTAACCCCACTCAATTTGACAATTGGTCAAGTGGTGTGCGACAATGGTGCCAATCTGCTGAGCGTGCTGAAACAGGGCAAAATGACACATGTGCTTGGCACACGTCATGCACTTAGTCGTGCAGCGATTCGTTGCCAAATACCTCAGGGTCCAGGATGTCTTGCGGCAGGCCAGGAAAATCTCTGGCCATTTTAGAAGATCTTACACGGCCATGGCTGGCCTTGCTGATGTTCAGCGGTGACACCACTTGCCCATCAGACTTCTGATTTGTGACTGCCCGACCCGCTGAAACTCCACCTTGTTTATGCTTGATAGGCTTCTCCAGCAGAAACGTGCCATTGACGACTACCTGTACGAACTCTACTGCAGGACAGGTTCTGGGGAGCTTGTTTTTTTTTCACCGCGCCAGTGGCTGCTCATGCACGACGCATGCAGACTTCTGTGGCCATTTGATGAGATCACCAAGGTGATCAGTCGCAGCCAGGACAGCCAGGGCGCCATCAGTGACATCGTACCTTACGCCTTCTTTCTGGAGCGTGCATTGCTTCGTGTCATTGATCAAGCCATCGAGGAGCAAGTGTCACGGCTGAGGATGGGGAAAACCCTCAGCCGTGCGATGCCAGAAGATGTTAGTCGCCACTTGGCCAGGAGCACAGGATCAGGGAACAGGTCACCTCCTATAATGTCCCTAATCTGACCCTGACTCCTAGCTATATGAGCCGACCCTGATGGTAGGAGGGCTCATACTCCAGAACCTTTAAGTCCCTACTAGCCCTCAGGGTGGCCCTTACTAGGAGCAGGGTAAGACGACCTGTTCCTCCTGGATACGGAGGAACGGGAGTCTCACTGGCCAAGCTGCAAGGAAGGGGAGACATATACAGACATATAGATATGGCAGGTGAACAACACTGGTTCCAAACTAACCTGCCACAGCCTTGCTGACTGGAACCCATGCACCAGGTATTGCTGTCCACACAAACACTAAGGAGACAGAACACACAAAACACACAGGAAACCAGGACATCTATAGCTGTAATAAACATGAAAAGGAAGGCAACATCAACTTAACATCACATATAACATTTTATGACCACAAGGGTGGCCCTCACTGGCAGATGGTATTAAAGACCAGGAGGGTGCCTCCAGCTTACTACAAGACTGGAGTACCCCTCAGACATCAGGTCTCAACTGAGGTTAAATAGCCCATGTAGTCACACCCACACAGACACACCCAGTGTTCACACACACAGAAGGGATTTAACCCTTCCTACACCAGACAAGGGAAGAAAGCCACTTAAAGGGGACATGCACACATAATTAAACCTTGTGCACAGAAACAGAAACAAGGTACACCTAAATAGACAGGTTGCCAGGTGCAACCGCATGCACAGCATAGCAAGCTGCCTCGCAACAGCTCAGGCTGCTATGCTGCCACATAAACAATGTTGCCAGCGGCAACCACAGGTGAGGCAACATACTACAGCCCTCACCGGTGATTGACAACCAGACCTAGACCGCAGGCAACTGCATGCGGTTACAAGAGTCACGACCATGACATGGTCGTGACAGCAGGAAGATGAGGAAGTTGCAATGCTGAATGAATTCCCAGGGGGGGCTACTCCATCTGAGACAAGTCAGCAGGAGTCTGAAGAAGAGTCAGAGGAGGAGGATGCCTGAGGGAATGAGAAGGAGGAGGATCAAGAAGAGCAGGCTTTAAACTTTTCTGGGATCTCTGGTGTTGTCCGTGGATGGGGGAGGAGACTGAGGACAAGATTCTCCTTGGCGATGAGCAGGAGCCAGGCCGCTCCACCACTTCCAATTTAGTGCAAATGGGGGCCTTCATGCTCCAGTGTTTAAAGAGAGACCCTGAAAGGATCGCTTCCTTCTCTAAGACCACCTTGGTTTGAGCCTCACTGGATCCAGGAGAGATATTTCCTTAGCGCTGCATACAAATGACACGTACAAGAAAGTAGCTGTGAAATACTCTGGTTTATTGCAGCTGAAGCATCGCCTTTCATAGGCAGTTAAGACATACGTGGCAGAATTAGAACAAAAGACTACATACACGCCCCTATCGTAAAAACAGGAATGTGGCTGTACACATCAGGACAGAGAAACTTAACTTATCTAGACAAGATAGATGCTTATATACGCAAAATGGAGAATCACAGTTTCCCTTCAATCCCCTCTTAGAACCATTAAATATGACATGGTTCTTTCCCAGCTTTTTCTTTTTCTTCTTTTGAAACACCCTTTTATTTGGCAGAAGGTGAATTTATAGGTGGCAACCTGGATGTCAGTGGAATTATACCAGAGGGTGTACCGACCGTCTTTTTGGGTAATAGCTACTTCAGCATAATTGCCTGCAAGGAAAGTCAGTATAGTCAGTACTGTTACACATTGGAGCGTGCACCATTTCCCAAAACTTGGGTAGGATGACATGTTCGAGGTCAGGGTTGTCTACCCCCGTTGCTACCTCCCTTTCTTGATCCCTTTTTTCAAGGTCAGGGCTGTCTGCCCCCGTTAGTACCTCAGTATCAGCCTCTGGCGCGGGCTGGTATAGTTTGACTCTCATAGCGTGCATCCAGGTCTGGCTACCTTCTGTCAGGATTGCCGTTCTGGTCACTGCTACAACCGTGGTGGGTGGTCCAAACGTGAAGTCGCCTGGTGCTTTTCCCTTCTTAAGGGTCTTAATCATCACCTTATCACCGGGTCTATAAGGGTGGGTACCGTCTTGTGGAAGAGAAGGAGACTTGCAAACAACTTTTTCCTCTATTTTATTCAAAGTGGTAATCAGCTGTCTGACATACTCATCCCTGATGAGGTCAAGATCCCCTTCCTGAGTTGTTAGGGGATGTTTTATCCACGGGGTGGGTAAAGGCCTCCCCATTAGGATTTCAAACGGGGACATTCCTAGTTTCTTGTTAGGGGTCATACTGATTTCAGCAAGTATTATTGATAATACCTGTTTCCACCTTTGAAAGGTTCCTGAGGTAGCCTTCCTCAATTTGTCTTTTATTGTCCTGTTCATTCTCTCCACAATGCCTGAGCTTTGTGGGTGGTAGGGAATATGAAATTTCCATTCTATTCTCAAACTCTTATCTAATTCCTTATTTACTCTAGATGTGAAAGCTGGTCCCTGGTCAGATTCTATTCTCAATGGGAATCCCCAACATGGGATGATCTCGTGGGTGAGTATCTTGGCAACTGTCCTTGCATCCTCTACCTTGGTAGGGTATACTTCTGGCCACCTTGAGAACATGTCCACTACTATGAGTGCATACTCCTGTTTACCTTTTGTTCTAGGGATGTGTGTGAAGTCTACCTGCATGTGTGTGAAAGGTGTGGTGGGGTAGTTTAAATGTTGGTGTGTCACGTGTACATTATTTGGATTATTCCTCAGACATGTAATGCATCTTTTAATGTAATCCTTGACCGTTTCTTCAGCATTGGTAATGTAAAAATTTTGTTTTAGTAGTGTGCACGTGGTTTGTATGCTGTTGCGTCCCACACCATGAAAGTGTGCAATAAAAAGGGGTGCACTGTGACGGGGAATGCATGGTCTCCCCTCTTTGCAGATTAATCCGGATTTTGGATTCTTCTGTAATACTGGATAACACCAATCCTACAACTCTGCCAGTGGAGCAGAGCTTGGTTGGAGAGTGGCTGGAGTCTGGAGGGCCGCATTCTTTGCTTCTACATCTGCGAGTGCGTTACCTTTGGAAACATGGTCCTTGCCCCCGGTGTGTGCCTTGCAATGTACTATGGCTAATTCTGAAAGTAGTTGGATGGCCTCAATCAATTCAGTGATTAGTTGTGAGTGTAAGTTTGCCATCTGCTGCTGTGTATCCTCTTCGTTGCCAAATTACCCCATGATCCCATACTACCCCTTGGGCGTATCTACTGTCCATGTATATTGTGACAGGTCTATCTTTGTGTAATTGGCAGGCACGGGTAAGGGCAATCAGTTCTGCTGCTTGTGCGGACTGATAGGGGATGGGTTTTGCCGCCAGCACAATATCAGGTAGCATGACAATGGCATATCTTGCATGAAAGGTATTGTCATTAGGTCTGCTGCAAGATCCATCAACAAAAACTTCAGGTGCTCCTGGTATTGGTACGGATGAGAGATCTAACCTAGGTGAGGTCTCAAAAGTAATGGAGTGAGTGCAGTCATGAGGTTCGGGTAATTCATCTTGTTCACTTTTGAGACCTAGGAGAGCGTTGAGAATGGGTGCGGGGCCTGTGGTCTGGGCTGCATACTGTATTTCAAGTGAAGGGTTACTGTGAAGCAGGATCTCATATTCTGATAACCGCTGAGCAGTCATGTGTTTGGTGTGTACGCCTTTGAGGAGGCCCAAAACATCATGAGTTGTGTGTAATACGGTGTGGTGATCAAGGGTCAGAGTGGTGGCCATTTCTACAACCATTGCACACCCTGCCAGTGACCGAAGGCATGTCGGCATTCCTTGTACGGTGACAGGCATCACCTTTGAGAAAAAAGCACATGGGCGCAGCTTACCTTCGTGGTACTGGGTCAGAACCCCCGCCATGGTTTTACAGTTGTCTCGTGCAAAGACGTGGAATGACAGTTTGTAGTCAGGGAGACCTAGACCAGGACTTGACATTAAAGAACATTTCAAGTAATCAAATGCATTCAACATTTCAGTGGACCATCTTACAAGATCTTACATTTCAGAATGTGTGGCTTGCTTCAGAATATTGTCATAGTAGGAGCAGTCAGGGATCAAATTGTCTGCAGTAACCAATCATACCAAGGAAGGATAGCAGTTCCTTCTTGGTCTGCGGGGTGACCAGGCCTGCTACAGACTGGGTTCTTCCTGGACTGATTCTCCTTCCCCCTGTAGTTTTTTAGAATATTTGTAATATTCTAAAACAAGAATATATAGCAATATAGTGAATACTCGAAAAAAACGAATGTAGAACAATTTAGCTAATATAGTGCTATAATCTTTTTTTTTATAGTTGTCGTTTTTTTCCAATCTGAACTTCAGATGAGAAAAAAATTACAACTATTAGACAAAGAAGATTATAGCACTATATTAGCTAAATTGCTCTATATTAGTTTTTTTTTCTAATATTCGCTATATTTATATATATTTGATTTTTATAATATTCGTAATATTATAAAACAAGAATAGATATTGCAGCCTTCTCATTGGCCCACAAGCTAGAAGCAGGGAGGGATCATGTGTACTGATTTAAAAAAAATCTCAAATATTCGCTATATTGCTATATATTCTTGTTTTAGAATATTACAAATATTCTATAAAAAAACTAATATATAGCACTATATCGAATATATTTGTTTTTTAGAATTTCCGTCTTTTTTTCCATCTGAAATCATGATTCCTCCCTGCCTAAGTTAAGGAGGGAGGAATCATGACTTCAGATGGAAAAAAATCCGAATATTCAAAAAAACTAATATATTCGATATAGTGTTATATACCGTATATACTCGAGTATAAGACGAGTTTTTTGGCACATATTTTTGTGCTCAAAAAGCCCCCTCGTCTTATACTCGAGTCTAGGTCTGTATTATGGCAACTTACATTGCCATAATACAGACCATGACATGTTGGGGGCCGGAGAAGCTGTTACTTACCTTTACAGCTGCTCCGGTCAGCTCCCAGCACGTCTGCGCGGCACCTCTGTTAAGCTCCCAGTGTAAATCTCGCGAGACATGCGGGCCGCGAGATTTACACTGGGAGCAGACCGCGAGATTTACACCAGCAGTAAGTACCGGCCCCTGCACAGCCTCCCCTCCCCCTGGACAGCCCCCCCTCCCTGGCCAAGTATGAAGTAGGGAGGGGGGGAACAAAAAAATAAAAATAAACAACCTGATAAATATAAAAAAAATTAAAATAAATAAATGCCCAGTTGATGGGAGTCTCTCCCACTCATCCTCTGCAGCCTCTGTGGGTGGTCCAATGACTGTTGATATCACCGCTCTTCTTTTCTCCTGCACGCCGGCCGTAACGCAGCGCATGCAGTAACACTGCGTGTATAGTATGAGCCCCAACACAGGCTGCTCTATGCAAACATAGTTGGCATTCTTTTTCAAAGTCTTTTTTTTTATCCTGTTAGGAAATTTACCAGTAGCTGCTGCATTTCCCACCCTAGTCTTATACTCGAGTCAATAATTTTTCCAATTTTTTGGGGGTAAAATTAGGGGCCTCGGCTTATATTCGGGTCGACTTATACTCGAGTATATACGGTATTTGTTTTTTAGAATATTCATGGAACAACTGTACAGATTTAAAAAATAAAGACGAATGTTCTAAATAAACGAATATATTAGTTTTTTAGAACATTTGTAATATTCTAAAACAAGAATATAAAGCAATATAGCGAATATTCGAAAAAACTAATGTAGAACAATTTAGCTAATATAGTGCTATAATCTTCTTTGTCTAATAGTTGTAATTTATTTCTTATCTGAAGTTCAGATTTGAAAAAAGAAAAATTGAAAAAAAAAAGATTATAGCACTATATTAGCTAAATTGCTTTATATAATTTTTTTGAATATTTGCTACATTGCTATATATTCTTGTAGTGCTATATATTTGTTTTTGACCCACGCCTGTATTGATCGCATAATATTCGCATATTACGTGATCATTACCTTGCCGATTTTAGAGTAAAAAAAAAAGTAGAGTATAACGAATATTCAAATTCGAATATGACCCCTGCCGCTCATCACTACTAACCTTTTATGTGGTACAGTATCACATGCTTCGGAAAAGTCAAGATATACAACATCCATTGATTCGCCATGGTCAAGTCTAGAACTTACCTCCTCATGAAGCCATGCTTATATGGCATTATTTGCTTATTTTCATTGAGGTACTCCAAGATAGCATCTCTTAGAAAACCATCAAACAGTTTACCCACAACAGATGTTGAACTTACTGGCCTATAGTTTCAGATTTAGATACATTTTAGGATTAGTTTTACTCTCTTTGGCAATGAATCTCTCTGTCTATAGTTTGGTTGTTTTTATTTGTCTTTTACATATTATATTTTTTCCCTTATAGTTTTTCAATGCTTCCTTGCTACACTCCTGTTTTAGTGATTTAAATGCTTTCTTTTTGTCATTTATTGTGTTCTTTACAATTCTATTTGTCCATTTTTTTCTTGTTCCTTAGCCTTTTATTCCTATAAGGTATGCCTTTAATATTCCATTTTGTGTATGTTATTTTTCTTTGAGGACTTTGTCCCAGTTAGTTTGGCCAATGGCCGCTCTTAGTTGGCTAAATTCAGCTTTTTTCAAGTTTGGTATTTTTGTTCCTCCCTGAAGAAACATACTTTTGAATGATAAATTGAAGGTTATTATTTTATGGTCGCCATTTCCAAGGTGTCTCCCAACCTGCACATCTGTTGTTCTGTCAGGTCTATTTGTTAATACGAAGTCCAGTATGGTCATCCCTCTAGTCAGGTCCTGAACCAGTTAGGAAAGGTAATTGCCTTTGGTTATTGCCAAGAACCTGCTGAGTCATAGCTATCATCCAGCCATGTCTCAGTTATTCCCACTAAGTCATAGTCCTCCTCACTCATCACTAATTCCAGTTCCCCAGTTTTATTTATCAGGCTTCTGGTATTAGTGTATATACAATTGAGAGGTTTATGTACAGTTGCGAGAGAAAGTATGTGAAACCTTTGGATTTCTGCACAAATTGGTCATAAAATGTGATCTGATCTTCATCTAAGTCACAAAAATAGACAATCACAGTCTGCTTAAACTAATAACACACAAAGAATTAAATCTTACCATGTTTTGATTTAACACACCATGTAAACATTCACAGTGCAGGTGGAAAAAGTATGTGAACCCCTAGACTAATGACAAGAGCTAATTGGAGTGAGGTGTCAGCCAACTGGAGTCCAATCAATGAGATGAGATTGGAGGTGTTGGTTACAGCTGCCATGCCCTATAAAAAACACACACCAGTTCTGGGTTTGCTTTTCACAATTAGCATTGTCTGATGTGAATGATGCCTCGCACAAAAGAGATCTCAGAAGACCTACGATTAAGAATTGTTTACTTGCATAAAGCTGGAAAGGGTTATAAAAGCATCTCCAAAAGCCTTGCCTATAAATTGTCTATAAAAGGTGAAAGTTCAGCACTGCTGCTACTCTCCCTAGAAGTGGCCGTCCTATAAAGATGACTGCAAGAGCACAGTGCAGACTGCTCAATGAGGTGAAGAAGAATCCTAGAGTGTCAGCTAAAGACTTACAAAAGTCTCTGGCATATGCTAACATCCCTGTTAGCGAATCTATGATACGTAAAACACTAAACAAGAATGGATTTCATGGGAGGATACCACAGAGGAAGCCACTGCTGTCCAAAAAAAACATTGCTGCACGTTTACAGTTTGCACAAGAGCACCTGGATGTTCCACAGCAGTACTGGCAAAATATTCTGTGGACAGATGAAACCAAAGTTGAGTTGTTTGGAAGAAACACACAACACTATGTGTGGAGAAAAAGAGGCAAAAGCACACCAACATCAAAACCTCATCCCAGCTGTGAAGTATGGTGGTGGGGGCATCATGGTTTGGGGCTGATTTGATGCGTCAGGGCCTGGACGGATTGCTATCATCGAAGTAAAAATGAATTCCCAAGTTTATCAAGACATTTTGCAGGAGAACTTAAGGCCATCTGTCCACCAGCTGAAGCTCAACTGAAGATGGATGTTGCAACAGGACAACGACCCAAAGCATAGTAGTAAATCAACAACAGAATGACTTAAACAGAAGAAAATATGCCTTCTGGAGTGGCCCAGTCAGAGTCCTGACCTCAACCCGTTTGTGATGCTGTGGCATGACCTCAAGAAAGCGGTTCACACCAGACATCCCAAGAATATTGCTGAACTGAAACAGTTATGTAAAGAGGAATGGTCAAGAATTACTCCTGACCATTGTGCATGTCTGATCTGCAACTACAGGAAACGTTTGGTTAAAGTTATTGCTGCCAAAGGAGGTTCAACCAGTTATTAAATCCAAGGGTTCACATACTTTTTCCACCTGCACTGTGAATATTTACATGGTGTGTTCAATAAAAACATTGTAACATTTAATTATTTGTGTGTTATTAGTTTAAGCAGACTGTGATTGTCTATTGTTGTGACTTAGATGAAGATCAGATCACATTTTATGACCAATTTGTGCAGAACTCCATATCATTCCAAAGGGCTGACATACTTTTTCTTGCAACTGTATATTTATTACCCTACACCTTTCCTTATGAACTGTTCTAGTCCCTCCTTCCATTCCTCTCCCAGGCTCATTACCTTGCCCCAGGTCTCTCCCCCTTCTTTAATGTAATCAGTAATCACCCTTCTCCCAAGTCCCTAGTTTAAACACTCCTCCAACCTTCTAGCCATCTTCTCTCCCAAACAGCTGCACCTTCCCCATTGAGGTGCATCCCATCCCTTCGATAGAGCCTATAGAGCTACCAGTGTTTTTACCCTAGAGTGCGTAGGCTTTCGGTGCATACATTTTTTCTCATTTTAACTCTTACTGGTAGAGATGGCCTTGCAGTTCGCCAGGGGTCATTTTGTGGCAAACTTTGCTCGTTGGCTATTCGCCGAACAAGCGAACATATGGCGATTTCTGCCGGTGCCATATTCTTTGCATTGTGCAGAACTTTGACCCATGACACATCCATCAGGTGGGACAGAAAGGCCAATTGAGACGTTTCAGTACATGGACACACACCCTACCCTCTAAATAAACCCGATCTGGCCGCCATTTTACATTCTGTTTTTGCCAGTGTAGGGAGAGGTTGCTGTGTGGAGCAGGGACAGACTGTTATAGAGTATAGAGACACCAAACGCTAGCTAATAGGGCCACCAAAGTCCTTTTAAGGACTGGTATAGATGTGCTATCAATAGGTGTGACATACTGAGGAGTGTAATATACTTATAATAAACTTTCTGACATAGAAAGTATATTATAGTGCATTTGTATTGTGCAGCAGTTGTGTGCGGTTCTGCTGCGATACTGCAGCTATACAGAGGGAAAAATGCTTTTGGAACAACTAATTGCAACTAGTGTGATATACCAGTTGCTGCCCAAAAATTCTGATTAAGGGGTTCTATATACCAGCTTCTACAAATACTGCTATTCTATATGGACTTTGTCACAGGAAGAGGCAGGCCATTCCGCAGGGGTGTAAGGGGTCGGGCAGGTGCATTTGGCCAGAGCCTATGCAGGAAGTTGGAGAAGGTGCGTGCGATTACATCAAAAGGACACACCAGAGTTGGTTGAGTGGCTCACTCAGCCTTCCGCTTCTGCACCCTCTTCATCCTCTGTATCTGCACCCTCCTCACTCTCTGCTGTGTGCACCTCCAAAGACACCACCACCATAGCCCCTCCACTCAAGTTATTTCCCATCCATTCCCAGACCTTACCAATGTACAGCCATTCTTGGCATCGGATGAGGTAGAGGAGGTAGCAACGGCCGCCACCCAGCGGTCTAACGACAGTACCCAGATCAGCCCAAGGAGGGTGGTCCCCGCTGTTGCTGCCTACTCCGAGATCTCTAATGTCAGTGGTGGTGAAGGTGATGATGATGAAGTGTCGATGGATGTCACGTGGGTGCCCACAAGAGAGGAAGTGGAGAGGAGTTCAGAGGGAGAGACGGAGCAGCAGATAGGGAGGAGAAGGAGGAGAAGTAGGCAGAACTCGCAGTGCACAGGAGGCAAAAAGCAGACTGCAAATGTATCTGGAGCGAGCCATTCACCATGCACAGTCACTTCTGGCGCTCCTAGGACGCCGGCACATGGCTCCGCAGTCTGGGCTTTTTTTAACGTGTCAACTGCTGACAATAGTGTTGCCATCTGCAGTCTGTGCTGTCAACGCATACGTCGCGGTAAGCCCAACACTCACCTAGGGACAATCTCCTTAAGAAGGCACCTGGCCTCCCATCATCCAGCCCACTGGGAGCAACGCTGTTAGAACCCACAAAGCCACACTCCTGGCGCTCCACATCCTGCTTCTTCTCCTTCTGTTCTCTCCTCCCATTTGTCCTCCACTCCACCTTCCAGCGTGCCGTCGTAGCGTTCATCTGGCCCAAGGCAGGCTTCCATGGCCCAAATGTTCGAGCGCGAAAAAATGATCACGCAGGATAATCCTCTTGCTGTTGTGCCTTTTCATAAGTAAATGCATTGATATCCAATTCATTCTAGTCAAGATGAATGTGCATTGCCTTTAAGAGCCATGCTCGACTATAGTTACAATTTTGTATGTCTTGAGAAGGCCAAAGTAAGGTCACACGAAGGTTTCTACTTTTTAGTGTTATTCTTCTCATGAATGTACCAGTCTGAGAAGAATACTCCTTGTCTACTCTTAAATTTATGACAAGATATAAAGATAAGCTCTATGCAGCTGGTGATAATTACCTATACAATTAGGCATTTATTAATGAAACAAAATATATAATATGTATGTATTCATTTAATGAGCCTTAGTCCTTAGCGTAAGACAATCAGTAGAACATATAATATATATAATACTGTTATATGTGATGAAGACAACATGTATCCAGTATATTATATATATTTCTCATTAGGAGAGTATTCGTCTCTAAAAGAGTGTCTGTGAAGATGTGTGTTTTGTAACAATTATTCACCTCTTTGGTGTAACAGGAGATACTGTTATCTCTGTGAGAAAACAAGGAGATTCAAGTTATTTATGATCCATAAACAAACAGTGTGAGAAACATTCAGAGAGACGCCTATAGGTCTGTCTCTAATTGCTACAAGTGTCAGAATTAATCCCTATAGCTTTGAATTAAAGCTTTTAAGGTCAAAATGTATATTATACCTTTATTCAGACTTACAGAAGTTAACCCTTTATACTATAATGCAAATAGCTTACACAGCAGTGCCACCTAGGTATGAGTAGGTGACATTACAACAGTAGCAAAAGTGCATTCTGGGTAAGGTTATGATGTCTTTTCTTATCAATAGTCACGCCCATCCGATTATGATTGGAAACTTCCAAACTAGGAAGGTGTGTCTAACTGATAAGTTTGTGTTCATAAACCATACACAGGGGGGAGAAAAGGACAGAAAAAGGAGACAGACACAAGAGAAAGAGGAAAGAGAAGTTAAGCTCTCTAGAGGTGTCTATCAGGATGAAAGCCATGGTGAGATGTGCTATGATGGACCACCCAGCTTTCCTAGGAGCAGAAGTGAGATTTCTACTAGGACTTGGTAAGAGACACAGAAAATGATATTTCATTTTATTAAGACTAATTTGATAGTGTGGGCGAAATTATACCATCTAGATTGGCGAATAAATAAATAAATTAATTAATTGATCATCTCCATATTTGAGGTGTAGTCTTAGGATATTGTGAGGCTTCATTCTACCTGCAGAAGAATCAAGACTCATAATCTAGCAAAGCATTAAATAATTGCTTATATATATATATATATATATATATATATATATATATATATATATATATATATATATATATATTGATAGAACATTCTTCGCCAAGCTAATTGATGGATTCCCACAGGAAAGACATATTTCAAAGTCCTTCCCATTTAAGATATGATCTAGCAATGATCCTAGATCCCTGTTATTTGTCTTAATAGTCTTACCAACGTCATATGTGTGAAAATAGTCCAGGATGGGGCGGAAGGATACAGTTATCTCTTCTAAGTTATATCCTTGAATGGATTTGCCCATGCCTAAAGTCATGTGATGTGTAGTTGGTTAGAGGGGGGTGGAATGTATTTAGCATTCCATATTGATGTCTAGGATTAGACATGCCCGTCCTGATATCATGAGGTTTTCTCTGAACAGGAGTAATGTATATAAATTATGTTTATACTTTGATATCCTAACCTAATAATAGCTTTGTTATAATGTGACAAGTTATTTCCACTCACATGTATTGTTAAGCTTGTAATGCTATATATATTCATTTGCATGTATCATTGTGTTTATTTACTTATATATGTTTATAACCTTGTATCCAATAAATCTGCATATTTTTATAATACCTTTGTATTATTGTGTAATGTAGAACTACATGTTTTATCATTAACGTCATCTCACGTCAAAAAGAACTTATTTATCTGAGGAAATAGTCGGACTCAGATGTGAATTGTATCAATTAGCTTGTCTACAATTCACCAGGTCATGATTTTAAGAATTTATGACAAATTTTATAAATTTTATTTTTTTATGGTTAATTATTTTTATGACCATAATTAATAATTCTTAATTGAATTATTACAACCCGACATTGCCCAACGGCTGACCGCTGGCTTGTCGGAAACTGCTTGCCCGCCAACTACTGCCATATAAATTGGAGGAATTTAGAAAATTTGTGGCCATTGGCACACCACAATGGAAGGTCCCCGGAAGGAAATATTTCTCCCAGAAGGACATTCCTGAATTATATGGCCACGTTCAGCGGCAAGTTAATATATCTCTAGCACACAGAGATCTGTCGGTGCCAAGATACATCTGACCACAGACACTTGGTCTAGCAATCATGGGCAGGAAAAGTACATAACTTTTACTGCCCACTGGGTGAACCTTCTGACAGCCGTCAAGCATGTAACCCGTGGCACCCGTGTGGATTTGGTGTTACCGCCATGGATTGAATGCAGGCCTGCCTCTTCTTCTCCTCCTACTCCATCATCTATCTCCTCCTCAGCTGACTCCTCCTTTTCAACTGCTACCGCCTCTTCCGCTGCATCCCCCAACCTCCCCAGAACCTATTCGACGTGCCAGGTTTGAAATTGCCATGCTGTGCTGCGGCTGTTGGGCATGGAAGCCAAGAGCCACACAGGTCCTGCTCTCCTTTCAGCTCTGTGGTCACAGGCCGATCAATGGCTAACCCCGCTCAATTTGAAAATTTGTAAAGTGGTGTGCGACAACGGTGCCAATCTGCTGAGCGTGCTGAAACAGGTCAAAATGACACACCCGTCCTGAACTTAGTCATGCAGCGATTTGTTGCCAAATACCCCAGGGTCCAGGATGTCTTGCGGCAGGTCAGGAAAATCTCTGGCTATTTTAGAAGATCTTACACGGCCATGGCTCGCCTTGCTGATATTCAGCGGCGACACCACTTGCCCGTCAGACGTCTGATTTGTGACTGCTCGATGCACTGGAACTCCACCTTGTATATGCTAGATAGGCTTCTCCAGCAGAAATGTCCCATTAACGACTATCTGTATGAACTCTGCGGCAGGACAGGATCTGGGGAGCTTGTTTTTTTTTTTTACTGTGCCAGTGTAATGACCGGCAACACGCACAGGGAGGAAAAAGGGAAAGTCCTGCCCAAGGGAGAGGGAAAGGTGGTGACCCCTAACTCTCCTTGCGGCTGGCACCTGACTGCCCTGACGTCCCTAAACGGGTTCCTCACCCGTGCGGCGATCACGTGCCTAAACCCTGGCTTTCCCTGAAATGAACCCTAGATAATGAACGGGCCGGTGGGATCGCTAGTCCTCACCACTGCACTAAGAGGGAAACACCAGGGAGAGGACAGACAAACACAGACAAACACAAACACCCAGGTGGACGACAACAACTGTCCACAAAGGTCCAACAGGGATCCGGAGGGTAGCGTTCTAAAGCAACAATCAGAGAACGCAGCAACACAGCTCCAGTGGGTCAGAATAGATGTCCAGGCAGGAAGCTCTATATCTGGCAACCAGAGAAGTGTGAGAGGGGAATATAAGGAGGATTGGGAGTGCTGGACAAGGAACAGCTGAGAGAAGGAGCTACGGATCCCTGAGTGAGCCAAAAGGGTTTGCAAAGCAAACCCAGAAAGCTACAATAAGGAAACATCCCTATCTTACATAGAGCGTGCAGCCAACCGCTGCGACCTCCTGACCCCGGGTACAACGGAGTCAGGCGTGGCTCTTGACACCCTCGTGACAGTACCCCCCTCTCTACGAGGGGCCTCCGGACACTCAGGACCAGGTCTCTCAGGATGAGAGGCATGAAAAATCCGAACTAGCCTGTCGGCGTTTACCTCAGACGCAGAAACCCACATCCTTTCCTCGGGACCGTAACCTCTCCAGTGCACCAGATATTGGAGAGAGCGGCGGACCCGACGAGAATTAATAAATTTTGGATATCTGAAATTCTAAATTACCATCCACAACAACAGGAGGGGGTGGCAGCGATGACGGTTCTAGAGGTGGAACATATTTTTTGAGTAACGACTTATGAAAGACATTATGGATTTTAAAAGTCTGAGGTAACTCCAGGCGAAAAGCCACGGGGTTGATGATGGCTATAATCTTGTAAGGACCAATAAACCTAGGACCCAGTTTCCAAGAGGGAACCTTCAATTTGATATTACTAGTAGATAACCACACATAGTCATTCACTCCTAGGTCCGGACCTGGCGACCGTCTCTTATCAGCCATGCATTTGTATTTACCTCCCATATTTTTCAAGTTAGCTTGCACCTTCTGCCATACCGATGAAAGAGATGACAAAAACCGTTCCTCTTCGGGAACCCCAGAAGACCCCCCCTCTTTGAAAGTACAGAATTGGGGATGAAAACCATATGCACCAAGAAATGGTGACTTGCCAGTGGATTCCTGACAGCGATTATTTATGGCAAACTCAGCTAACGGTAAATAAGACGACCACAACTCTTGGTTTTCAGACACAAAACATCTTAGATATGTCTCCAGGTTTTGGTTGGTACGCTCAGTCTGTCCATTCGACTGAGGATGGAAAGCTGAGGAAAAGGACAAGTGAACCCCCAAACGGGAACAAAAAGCTTTCCAAAATTTAGAAATAAACTGGGTTCCCCGATCCGAAACAACATCGGAGGGGACCCCGTGAAGCTTCACGATCTCACTGACGAATACCTGAGCAAGAGGTTTAGCATTAGGTAGTGCGGGTAACGCAATGAAGTGTGCCATTTTGCTAAACCTGTCCACTACTACCAAAATAACTGTTTTACCCGCAGACAAAGGTAAGTCAGTGATAAAATCCATAGACAGATGTGTCCATGGTCTATTGGGAATGACGAGTGGTAATAGAGACCCTGCAGGACGTGCATGTGAAACTTTTGCACTCGCACAGGTAGAACAAGAAGACACAAAATCCAATACATCCTGACGCAACCTTGGCCACCAAAAACAACGAGACAATAGCTCTAAGGTTGCTTTACTACCCGGGTGCCCAGCAAGTGCTGAATTATGATGTTCCTTTAATAATTTGAGACGTAGGTTCAACGGTACAAACAGTTTCTCTGAGGGGCAAGAGGCCGGGGCGTCCCCCTGGGCCTGTAACACCTTCCCCTCCAAAGCAGAGTGTACCGCAGAGACAACCACTCCTCTTTGTAGAATGGGTACCGGATCACTCACATTACCCCCTCCAGGGAAACAACGAGATAGTGCATCAGCTTTGGTATTCTTTACCCCAGGACGATAGGTAATCACAAAGTTAAACCTGGTAAAAAATAGCGACCACCTAGCCTGTCTAGGGTTGAGACGCTTAGCTGATTCGAGGTACAGCAGATTTTTGTGGTCCATAAACACAGTGACGGGGTGGACTGCCCCCTCTAAAAAGTGACGCCACTCCTCAAACGCAAGTTTAATAGCTAACAGTTCCCTATTGCCAATATCGTAGTTCTGTTCTGCTGCAGATAGTTTTTTTAGAAAAGAAAGCACAAGGACGCCATTTGCCAGGAGACGGACCCTGAGACAGTACAGCCCCCACTCCCACCTCTGATGCATCGACTTCAACAATAAAAGGCTGAGAGACATCAGGTTGGACTAGTACAGGTGCTGAGGTAAACCTCTCTTTAAGAGAGGAAAAAGCAACTTTAGCGGCGTCAGACCATTTAGAAAAATCAGTCCCCTTCCTAGTCATGTCAGTAAGGCTACTTTCACACTAGCGTTCGGGCGGATCCGTTCAGAACGGATCCGCTCATAATAATGCAGACGGAGGCTCCGTTCAGAACGGATCCGTCTGCATTAAAATGGCAAAAAAAAAAGCTAAGTGTGAAAATAGCCTCGGACGGATCCGTCCAGACTTTCAATGTAAAGTCAATGGGGGACGGATCCGCTTGAAGATTGAGCCACATTGTGGCATCTTCAAACGGATCCGTCCCCATTGACTTACATTGTAAGTCTGGACGGATCCGCACGGATCCGCACGCCTCCGAACGGCCAGGCGGACACCCGAACGCTGCAAGCAGCGTTCAGCTGTCCGCCTGTCCGTGCGGAGGCGAGCGGAGCGGAGGCTGAACGCCGCCAGACTGATGCAGTCTGAGCGGATCCGCATCCATTCAGACTGCATCAGGGCTGGACGGCTGCGTTCGGGTCCGCTCGTGAGCCCCTTCAAACGGAGCTCACGAGCGGACCGACGAACGCTAGTGTGAAAGTAGCCTAAGGGGTTTTACGATCACCGAATAATTTTTAATGAATTTCCTATAGAAATTCGCGAAGCCCAAGAACCGTTGTAGTGCTTTGAGGTTCTCAGGAAGATCCCAATCCAAAATTGCCTGGACCTTCCTAGGATCTATACGGAAACCTGACGCAGATAAATAATAACCTAGGAACTGTATCTCCTGAACAGCAAAAACACATTTTTAAATTTTAGCATATAATTCATTCGTCCGTAGTACCTGTAGTACTTGTCTGACATGCTCCTCATGTGTTCTCAGATCAGAAGAATAAATTAAGATATCATCTAGGTATATTACCACAAACCTGCCGATTAGATGACTAAAAATGTCATTAACGAAATGTTGAAAGACGGCAGGAGCATTGGTCAGGCCGAAAGGCATAACTAGATTTTCATAATGCCCCTCAGGGGTGTTAAAAGCTGTTTTCCACTCATCCCCCTCTTTAATACGAATCAGATTGTAGGCCCCCCTAAGATCGAGTTTGGAGAACCACCTAGCACCCGCAATCCGGTTAAACAGGTCAGGAATGAGAGGAAGAGGGTATGGGTCTCGGATGGTTATCCGATTTAATTCACGAAAATCTAGGCAAGGACGCAGGCCCCCATCTTTCTTTTTAACGAAGAAAAACCCTGCAGCCACGGGTGAAGAAGAGGGTCTGATGTGTCCCTTAGCCAAACTCTCGGAGATATAATCCTTCATGGCTTGTCTCTCTGGACCTGAAAGATTATATAACCTGGTCTTGGGTAATTTTGCGCCGGGAATAAGGTTAACCGGGCAATCATAAGGACGATGAGGCGGTAACTTCTGACAACCCTTTTCAGAAAAAACGTCCTCAAAGTCCGAAACAAATGTAGGTAGGGTAGCTATGGAGGCGACTAAGCAATTGCTATTTAAGCAATTTTCTCTGCACGGCTCACTCCACTCCAATATCTCCCTGGCCTGCCAATCCACCACTGGATTGTGCGCTACCAACCAGGGAAGACCCAGCACTACCGGAGCGGGAAGCCCCTCCAGAACAAAACATGAGAGCATCTCGTTATGGTGATCCCCTACCCGAAGGTGTAAATTGTGAACAATGTGGGTGAGATTTCTATGAGACAGAGGAGCAGAATCAATAGCAAATATGGGAATAGGTCTCTGTAGTGTACAGAGAGACAAACCCATAGTGCGGGCAAAATGGGCATCTATCAAATTTACCCCTGCTCCACTGTCTAGAAAGAAAGAAATAGTCTCTGTCTTATCACCAAACACAATAACCGCTGGCAACACAAATTGCGATGTACGTATGGAGGAAACGTATACCCCCCGGCTGACATCCTCCACACAGCCTGGGGTTAGTAGTTTTCCGACGTTTTTTTGTTTCTGAGGAAAGAAGGACAGACATTAATGAAATGACCCCTCTCCCCACAAAAAAAACAAACCCCACGCCTACGGCGAACCTCAGGAGGACGGACCTGACGAGTAGTTCCTCCTAGCTGCATAGGCTCGTCTAAGTCCGTACAGACTAACTGCTGCTTGGGAGGGGTTACCAATGGCTCCGGTTTTTTCAACCTGTCCCTAAGGCGTCTATCTACACGGACAGAAAGGGAAGTAACTGCATCAAGGGAAAAGGGGGTCTCATACAATGCAAGCGCATCCTTAACCCTTTCGGATAACCCAGAGCAGAACTGACTCCTGAGAGCCGGGTCGTTCCACCTACGGAAGTCAGAGCAATACTCCTCTACCGGCCGCTTTCCTTGTAGGAGTCTCCGTAATTTTGATTCAGCCAGTGTGACTCGGTCAGGATCGTCATATATGAGACCCAAGGCCCCGAAAAACTCATCCACTGACCGAAGCGCCTGAGAATCAGTAGGTAAAGAGAACGCCCAGGACTGCGGGTCCCCCTGCAGCAGGGAAATAACAACACTCACCCGCTGTTCTTCATTACCAGAGGAGTAAGGACGCAGTTTGAAGTATAATTTACAGGTCTCACGGAAAGTCAAAAACTTGTCCCTTCCCCCAGAAAATCTGTCAGGGAGAGGGACCTCCGGTTCCGCAACAACCTGGTTACCAGTAGCAACCGCTGGGCTTGCGGTCTGTTGTAATTGCTGCTGTTGCTGGAGGACCGACGCCTTCAATCCTGCCACCTCCAAAGACAGGCCATGAAATTGTTCGGACAGAGCAGCAATTGGATCCATACTGGATTCTAAGTAGATAAAAAATTTTTTTTTTTTTTACCTACACAAAAATAAGGGCCAGATATAATGTAATGACCGGCAACACGCACAGGGAGGAAAAAAGGAAAGTCCTGCCCAAGGGAGAGGGAAAGGTGGTGACCCCTGACTCTCCTTGCGGCTGGCACCTGACTGCCCTGGCGTCCCTAGACGGGTTCCTCACCCGTGCGGCGATCACGTGCCTAAACCCTGGCTTTCCCTGAAATTAACCCTAGATAATGAACGGGCCGGTGGGATCGCTAGTCCTCACCACTGCACTAAGAGGGAAACACCAGGGAGAGGACAGACAAACACAAACACCCAGGTGGACGACAACAACTGTCCACAAAGGTCCAACAGGGATCCGGAGGGTAGCGTTCTAAAGCAACAATCAGAGAAAGCAGCAACACAGCTCCAGTGGGTCAGAATAGATGTCCAGGCAGGAAGCTCTATATCTGGCAACCAGAGAAGTGTGAGAGGGGAATATAAGGAGGATTGGGAGTGCTGGACAAGGAACAGCTGAGAGAAGGAGCTACGGATCCCTGAGTGAGCCAAAAGGGTTTGCAAAGCAAACCCAGAAAGCTACAATAAGGAAACATCCCTATCTTACATAGAGCGTGCAGCCAACCGCTGCGACCTCCTGAGCCCGGGTACAACGGAGTCAGGTGTGGCTCTTGACACCCTCGTGACAGCCAGTGGCTGCTCATGTGCGACACATGCAGACTTCTGCGGCCATTTGATGAGATCACCAAACTGCTCAGTCGCAGCCAGGGCGCCATCAGTGACATTGTACCTTACGCCTTCTTTCTGGAGCGTGCATTGCATCATGTTATTGATCAAGCTGTCGAGGAGCAGGAAAATGAGGAAGTCGCAATGCTGAATGAAATCCCAGGGGGGGCTACTCCATCTGAGACAAGTCAGCAGGAGTCTGAAGAGGAGTCAGAGGAGGATGTTGCATGGGGGGGGTGGGGAGGAGGAGCAAGAAGAGCAAGCTTTAAACTTTTCTGGGATCCCTGGTGTTGTTCGTGGATGGGGGGAGGAGACAGAGGACGACATTCTCCCGGGCGAAGAGCAGGAGCCAGGCCGCTCCACCGCTTCCAATTTAGTGCAAATGGGGGATTTCATGCTCCGGTGTTTGAAGAGGGACCCCCGTATAAAAAGCATAAAGGGCAAGGACCAGTACTGGGTGGCAACATACTTAGACCCCCGGTACAAACACAAAATGGCAGACATGTTATAAGCATCACAGAGGGCTTTTAGAATGCAGCATTTCCAGGCCTTGCTGCGAGAGATGCTGCATTCTGCTGTTGCGGGTGCTGGCAGAGGAATTTTCACTCACAGAGAAACTGTTGCGAGTACCAATACTACAGTGCATGCAAGAAGAGGGCGGTTTGAAGATGTGTTGGTCACTTCGGATATGAGTCAACCCATCGTCAGCCACTCTCCGGATCTAGCCTCAGGGAAAGCCTCGACCGACAGGTGTCCGACTAAATCAGGTTAACGGCCGATGTGGATGCTCTGAGAAGCAAGGAAACCCTTGACTACTGGGTGTGCAGGCTTGACCTGTGGCCAGAGCTGGCACAATTTGCCATGGAACTCTTGGCTTGCCCCTCGCCGAGTGTCCAGTCCGAAAGGACGTTCAGTGCAGCAGAGGGGATCGTGACCGATAAGTGCACTCGCCTAGCTCAACTTGCCTAGCTCAACACCTGTGATGACCACGTTTAATTGAATTTCCTCATGACAGCCCACAGATATCCTCCAGCACCCAGAACAAATAATGGTCCCTGTCTTAGGTAAATAAAGCGGCATAAAAGGCCTTTTCTGTCTGGTGAATGCCTAATGTTTGAGACCTCGGAGGAATTCAACACCTGTGACGACCACGTTTTATCGAATTTCAACTATTATAATTTTTTTTTTTTCAAGAGGGGGGATTTTGTTAGCCATATTTTTAATCCAATTTTATATTTTTTGTTCTTTCAAGCATATGTATTTGACATTTATTTGTACTGGCCTGCAGTAAAGTTGATATCCAATGACCATCTAATATACCTCCAGCCACATAATTACTTGTTCTTTTCTATTTAGTGAATGCCTAATGTTTGGGGCCTGTACTCCACTGGCCTGCAGTAAAATTGATATCCATTGAACGTCTAATATATCTCCAGCCACATAATCACTTGATCATTTACGTACGGTGAATGCATAATTTTTGGGGCCTGTAATCTAACTGGCCAACAGTAAAATTGTTATACGGTGACCGCCTAATGTACATCCAGCCACATTATCAACTGTTCTTTTCTGAACAGTAAAGGAATAATTTTTGGGGACTATAGTCCACTGGCCTGCAGTAAAATTGATATTCAATGACCGTCTAAAATACCTCCAGCCACAACATAATTAGTTGTTCTTTTCTGTCCAGTGAATGCCTAATGTTTGGGGCCTGTACTCTAGTGGCCTACATTTAAAATGTTATCCATTGACCGCATAATGTACCCAGAGCCACATAATCACAATTTCTTTTTTGTCAGGTGAATGCCTAATTTTTAAGGACCGTAGTCCCGTGGCCTAAAATAATAATTTTCTAGGCTCCAGCAGGGCACATTTCTGAGAATTTCCCTTTAAGACGCATAAAAATGGCCTCTGATTAAAATACATATTTTGGGGGGGGAATTTTTGCCATTCGTCCCCCTCTGGTATGTCGCTATCCATGTTGTGGGACGATTTGTGCACTTCTTGTAAGTATTTGGTGGCTGCAAATATGGCCTGAAGGTTTTCCAGGTTCGCCTTCCATTAAAGTGAATAGAGCCCTTCCGTGAACTTGCGGTTCGCGAATATTTGATGGCGTTCGCAAATCGTCCAGGCCGATGTTCGTCCATCACTACTTACTGGTCACATTTTCTTAAAAATCTATGGGAGGCCTTCTCAATAAGAGAATGCTAGGCATTTCTCTTCAGTCCTGCAGCCTAATTTCTTTAGTCTTTCTTGCTATGAAGCAAACAATTGCAGCACCGTGGAGAACAAAAAATCTCTTGATTTGTCCAAAGTGAAAAGTCTTGGTATATGTTGAACGAAAAATTAAACTTCCTTTTGTTGAGTAACGCAGACAAGTTATGTCTCACTCACTCCCATTGTCCTTTAGGTGGTGCTGGTTGACTTCCTTGTCATGCTTTCTTTTTTCGTTTTCTTTTTCTCTCTTTTCTTTTTCTTATGTCGATTAATTTTCAATGGGGCCGGAACGGGTGCGGACAGCACACTATGTGCTGTCGCATCTGCATTTCCGGATCCGTAATTCCAGATCCGCAATTCCGTTCCCCAAAAAATTAGAACATGTCCTATTCTTGTCTGCAGCTGCGGACAAGAAAAGGCATTTTCTATTATAGTGGCGGCGATGTGCGGTCTGCAAAATGCGGAACGCATATTGCTGGTGTCCGTGTTTTGCGGATCTGCAATTTGAGGATCGGCAAAACACTTACAGACATGTGAAAGGACCCTTAGAGATGAGCAAATTGAAGTTGATGAAGTGGAATTCAATCACAATTTCAGGAAAAATTCAATTCGCACCAGATCTGAATTTCCTCACACTTCGTGGTAACGAATCACATTTTTTCCTAAAATGGCTGCTGCACGTGTTAGGACATGGAACAAAGAAATCTGGGAACAAGGGATCACCCACAATGCCATGCATGCAGTCAATCAGCAGCCAGTCAGCCCTGTGATGTCACAGCCCTATAAATAGCCTCGGCCATCTTGGATTCAGACAATTTCCTGTGTACTTAGTGCAGGAAGAGACGTTAGCAGGCACTAGGAAAAGTGGTAGAAAAGACTTTAAAACATTTTTTTGACTGAATTGAAGTTCTGGGAAAGATCATTAGAAGTTTAGGGAAAGGATAGGGAGGAATTATTATAAAAGGAGAATAGGGTCCAATAGGGGAGTGTACAGCCTTGGTAATAGGAGCAATCCTAGTACACCTTGCTCCACTGACTGGGGATCCAAATTGCCATTATACTGCTGCTTTTTGGTTTCAATAGATGATACTGTAATTCCAGCAAACCTTGCTTGTTATTGGGGTGCAAGTGCTGTGTGATACAGCCATTAACAGGGTATATTACTAGGAAATATTTGTACATCTTATTAGCTATTATGCAGTGCAGTTATATGTTCTAAACATTTTTTGTGGTGTATTAGTGGAAATAAAGTACCTATTAGCCAGTCAGCGGTGCAGTTATATGTTTTAAAGCCTTTTTTGTGGTGTATTAGTGGGGAAAAAAGGGCTTATTTGTACTTGTGCAGTGAAGTGACAAAATTACAGCCTTTTTTGGGCTGTATTAGTGGAAAAGAAAAATGTTATTAGCTGTTGTGTGGTGAAGTGACAAAATTACAGCTTTTTTTGGGGTGTATTAGTGGGAAAAAAAAGTCTTAGCCATTTAGCGGTGCAGTTATATGTTTTAAAGCCTTTTTTGTGTGGTGTATTAGTGAAAAAAAGGGCTTATTTGCCGTTGTGTGGTGAAGTGACAAAATTACAGCCTTTTTTGTGGTGTATTAGTAAAAAAAAAGCATTATTAGCCATTCAGCGTTGCAATTTTATGTTATAAAGACTCTTTTGGGGTGTATTAGTGGAAAAAATGGCTTGTTAGCTGTTGTGCGGTAAAGTGACAAAATTACAGCCTTTTTTGGGGTGTATTAGTGGGAAAAAAGTCTTATTAGCCGTTCAGCGGTGCAGTTATATGTTCTAAAGACTTTTTGGGGGTATATTAATGAAAAAAAAGCTTGTTAGCCGTTGTGCAGTGAAATGACAAAATAACAGACTTTTTTGTGGTCTATTAGTAGGAAAAAAAGTCTTATTAGCCGTTCAGCGGTGCAGTTATATGTTTTAAAGCCTTTTTGTGGTGTAATAGTGGGAAAAAAAAGTTTTCTTAGCCATTCAGCGGTACAGTATGTGTTCTAAAGCATTGCACTTGGTGGAAAAAACTGCCCAACTGAACGCAATTAGAGACAAAACTGACTGAACTTGCTTGCAAAATGGTGTGAGTTTCACTGAACGCACCCTGAACGCATCTGGACCTAATTCATCACACTCGTGTGAAAGGGGCCAAAGTTCTAAAGCCATTTTTGGGGTGTATTAATGGAAAAAGAAAGGGCTTGTTTGCCGTTCAGCAGTGCAGTTATAGGTTCTAAAGCCTTTTTTGTGGTGTATTAGTGGAAAAAAGTCTTATTTGCTGTTAAGCAGTGCAGTTATATGTTCTAAAGCAATTTTGGGGGTGTATTAGTGGTAAAAAAAAGGCTGTTAGCCGTTGTGAGGTGAAGTGACAAAATAACAGCCTTTTTTGGGGTGTATTAGTAGAAAAAAAGTCTTATTAGCTGTTCAACGGTGCAGTTATATGTTCTAAAGCTTTTTTTGTGGTGTATTAGTGGAAAAAAAGTCTTATTTGCCATTCAGCATTGCAGTTATATGTTCTAAAGCCTTTTTCCGGGTGTATTAGTGGAAAAAAAGGGCTTTTTTGACGTTCAGTGGTACAGTTATATGTTCTAAAGCCTTTTTTGGGGTGTACTAGTGGGGAAAAAAAAGTCTTATTAGCCGTTCAGCAGTGCAGTTATGTCATGGCAAGTGGGATAAGAGGAACACCAAATAAACAAACAGTAACAGGTAAACAGACAAAGCACCAAAGCTAGGGAGGAGGGAATAGTAACCTCTTAACAATCCCTGAGCCTCTCCCTGACTGCTGACAGTATAAGCAAATCCTGATGGTGAACAAACTCATACGCTGGAACCTAAGCCCTGCTGACACTGTCGCAAACCCTAACTTAGGGATCGGGGAATGAGACAGCCGATACCTTCCACCGTGAAAAGACCAGCATCTCCCTGAGCCCTAGAAGCAACACGTGCACAAAGGAGAAAACAGGAGGACTTAGTTTCAGATGAGCGGGAAGTAGAGGATCCACAAACAACCAGTATAGAACTCCAGAAGGAAAATATCAACCGCAAAGTCAGCAGTAAGAGGCGGACTTAAATAGAGCCTCTAAACAGTTAACGAGCTGTCACGGCTGTTTAAGGGTAACAAGAGCATACACAGTAAAAAGAGCTACTGACCGGACCCCAAACTAGGGAAGAGAAAGGGTGACCCCTGTCAGACCCTCAACACTCTCCCTATGCTGCTAAAGCACATGCCCGGATCCAAATGGTGGAACGAGGCATGCCCGCGTACCTTAGACTGATGAGCCCTGTAACCCCTACAATAGTGGAAGGGGCACGGCCACCGATGCCCTGCTCAGAATATGGAGGGAACCGGGGCCACCTCAGATCCAGTCAGGAAATCACCAGGTACACAACAAAGTCTGCACACTTAGCTGATGGAGCTGCAGCCGCAGAGAAGACGGATCCAAGGGCCGCTGGCAATATCCGGAGTGCTTGCAGCAGCAGAACACAGGTCCAGAGAACTAGTAGCTAAAGAAGTGAAGATACTCAAGGCAGAGCTACAACTGAAAAGAGAAATATAATCCACGCCCTGCAATAGGAGGAGGGGTGATTTAAAGGCAGAGAAATCAAACGCAGGAGAGACAGCTGGGAGTAAAGACCTCATCACAGGGGCGGAGAAACAGAACAGTGAGAACACCTCCAACCCTAAGTGACATCATCACAGGGGTGGAGACACAGAGCTGTGAGAACGTCTCAAAGCTCTGGTAGTGACAGTACCCCCCCCTCTACGGGTGGACTCCGGACACCCAGGACCCACCTTCCCAGGATGAGCCCTATGAAATGCCCTGATAAGGCGAGTGGCTTTAATGTCCGACATCGGAACCCACATCCTCTCCTCAGGACCATAACCCTTCCAATGAACGAGGTACTGAAGAGAACCGCGGACAATGCGAGAGTCCACAATTCTGGAAACCTCAAACTCCAGATTGCCATCAACCAAAATCGGAGGAGGAGGCAAAGAGGAGGGTACCGTGGGCTGGACATATGGTTTTAAGAGAGATCTGTGAAAAACATTATGTATCTTCCAAACCCGTGGAAGATCAAGGCGGAAGGCAACAGGATTGATGACTGACAAAATTTTATAAGGCCCAATAAACTTGGGACCCAATTTCCAGGAGGGAACCTTCAGTTTAATATTTCTTGTAGACAACCACACCAGATCACCCACATTCAGGTCCGGACCAGGCACACGTCTCTTATCAGCCACACGCTTATACTTCTCACTCATCTTTCTGAGATTACTCTGAATCTTTTGCCAAATGGTAGACAAAGACGAGGAAAATCTCTCCTCCTCAGGTAAACCAGAAAGAGCCCCTCCCGAGAATGTCCCAAACTGCGGATGGAACCCATATGCACCAAAAAATGGTGACTTATCAGAAGATTCCTGACGACGGTTGTTCAAAGCAAACTCAGCAAGAGGGAGAAATGAACACCAATCCTCCTGGTTCTCTGCCACAAAACAGCGCAAATATGTCTCCAGATTCTGATTGAGGCGCTCAGTCTGACCATTCGACTGCGGGTGAAAAGCAGAAGAGAAGGACAGCCGAACCCCCAGGCGAGAACAGAAAGCCTTCCAGAACCTGGACACAAACTGCGTGCCTCTATCGGAAACAATCTCAGAGGGAATGCCGTGCAATTTAACAATATGATCGACAAAAGCTTGCGCCAACGTTTTAGCATTGGGTAAACCAGGGAAAGGAACGAAATGAGCCATCTTGCTAAAACGGTCCACGACCACCAGGATCACCGACTTCCCCGAGGAACGAGGAAGATCCGTGATAAAGTCCATGGACAGGTGTGTCCAAGGACGGGAAGGTATGGGTAACGGGAGAAGGGAACCTGAAGGTCGTGAACGAGGGACCTTAGCGCGAGCGCACGTCTCACAAGCCGCCACAAAACCCTCCACAGACTTACGAAAAGCTGGCCACCAAAATCTCCGAGCAATGAGATCTACCGTGGCTCTACTCCCGGGGTGACCAGCAAGAACTGTATCATGATGTTCCTTAAAGAGTTTGTGACGTAGCTCAGGAGGCACGAACAACTTCCCGGAGGGACAACGGGCAGGTGCCTCAGACTGGGCAGCCTGGACCTCGGCCTCCAAATCGGAATATAGAGCAGAAACAACTACCCCCTCCGCCAAAATGGGACCCGGGTCCTCGGAGTTTCCTCCTCCCGGAAAACAGCGAGAGAGAGCATCAGCCTTCACATTCTTGATCCCAGGGCGGAAAGTAACAACAAAATTGAATCTGGAGAAGAACAGAGACCATCTGGCCTGTCTCGGATTCATACGCCTGGCCGACTCCAAGTACGCCAGATTCTTATGGTAGGTAAAAACGGTGATAGGGTGCCTGGCCCCCTCCAACCAATGGCGCCATTCCTCGAAAGCCAACTTGATGGCCAACAACTCCATATCTCCCACATCATAGTTTCTCTCTGCCGGGGAGAGTTTTCTAGAGAAAAAGGCACAAGGTCGCCATTTGGCAGGAGAGGGGCCCTGGGACAAAACTGCACCCACACCCACCTCGGAAGCATCCACCTCAACAATAAAAGGTAAGGAAACATCGGGATGCACCAAGATGGGAGCAGACGCAAAACTCTCTTTAATCTTAGAAAAGGCTGCAAGCGCCTCCTCCGACCAAGAGGAAAAATCCGTCCCCTTTTTTGTCATGTCAGTAAGGGGTTTGACAATAGAGGAATAATTCAAAATGAACTTTCTGTAGTAGTTAGCAAAACCCAGAAAGCGCATCAATGCCTTCTGATTTTCAGGAAGCTCCCACTCCAGCACAGCACGGACCTTCTCCGGATTTATGCGAAAACCAGAAGCAGAGAGGAGAAAACCCAGAAATTGAATCTCTGATACCATAAAAAGACATTTCTCCAGCTTGGCATACAGTTTATTTTCCCGCAGTATCTGCAGGACCTGAAAAAGATGATCCTGATGAGTCTGAACATCAGGGGAAAAAATCAAAATATCATCAAGATACACCAATACAAATTTCCCCATTAAATGATAGAAAATACTATTAACAAAATGCTGAAAGACGGCCGGAGCATTCATCAGGCCGAAAGGCATAACGAGATTCTCGAAATGCCGTTAGGGGTATTAAAGGCCGTTTTCCATTCATCCCCCTCTCTGACCCTGACCAGGTTGTACGCGCCTCTCAGATCCAATTTGGAAAACACCTTGGCCCCAACAATTTGGTTGAAGAGGTCCGGGATCAGAGGAAGGGGATAGGGATCGCGAATCGTGATACGGTTCAGCTCCCTAAAATCTAAGCAAGGTCTCAGAGAGCCATCTTTTTTTTTAACAAAAAAAAAACCCGCGGCAACAGGCGACTTTGAGGGACGAATATGCCCCTTCTCGAGACTCTCGGAGATATAGGTTCGCATTGCGAGTCTTTCCGGTTGTGAGAGATTGTAGAGGCGTGCCTTTGGCAGCTTGGCGCCGGGAATGAGGTTAATGAGACAGTCAAACTCCCGGTGAGGAGGTAGCTCCTGAACACCTCTCTCGGAAAACACATCCGAGAAATCAGAGAGAAATGATGGCAGAGTTTTAGTAGACACCTCTGCAAGAGTGGCTGTGAGACAATTCTCTCTACAAAAGTCACTCCACTCATTTATTTGCCTTCCTTGCCAATCAATAGTGGGGTTATGTCTAGTGAGCCAGGGTAGCCCCAAAACTAGAGGAGAAGGCAATCCGTTAAGGACAAAACAAGATATCTCCTCCACATGAGTGTCACCTACAGCTAGCCGGATATTGTGAACAATGCCTTTCAGAGATCTCTGCGAGAGTGGGGCAGAGTCAATAGCAAAAACAGGTATATCCTTTTCTAATGTACAAACCTGAAAACCATGCAAGGCTACAAATTGAGTGTCAATAAGATTGACGGCCGCTCCACTATCGACAAAAATCTCACAAGGAATGACTTTGCTCTCTAGCACCACCCTGGCAGACAGGAGAAAACGGGAACTGCAGGTCAGAGGAAAAGCATCAATTCCCACATCAACTTTGCCCAAAGTAGCAGATGAAGCAGAACTTGATGATCTACCTCTTGAGGTTTTTCTCTTATTATCGCTCTTAGTACAGTTCAGGAATCTCCTAGGCGGACAAACATTTGCCAAATGACCTATGCCCCCACAACAAAAACACACCATATTCTGAGGACTAAATCCTCTTTTATCAGGGGCAAGTCGGCCTAGCTGCATGGGCTCCTCCTCAGAGGGGAGCGAGACAGGATGAGACCCCTGCATACTGAATGAGTCCGCACCATTGCCCCTAGACTGACAATGGCTGGACGGAGAGGTCTTGTTTCTTTCCCTTAGACGCCTGTCAAGGCGTACCGCCAATGACATGGCAGACTCTAAGGATGTTGGTCTCTCATGGAAAGCAAAGGCATCTTTCAAATCCTCTGAGAGACCATGACAGAACTGACTTCGGAGTGCAGCATCATTCCAGCCTGAATCAGCTGCCCATCTCCGAAATTCAGAACAATAAAGCTCCGCAGACAGTTTGTTCTGGCATAGAACACGTAAGTTCGATTCTGCCAGAGCAACACGATCCGGGTCATCATATATCTGCCCCAGGGCCACAAAAAAACTTTCCACGGATCGCAGGGAAGGATCCCCTGATGGCAGCGAAAAAGCCCAAGTCTGAGCATTACCTCTGAGCAGGGAGATGACAATCCTCACCCTCTGTTCCTCATTACCAGAGGAGTGGGGACACAAACAAAAATGGAGTTTACATGCCTCTCTGAAGCGAACAAAATTCTCACTGCCCCCGGAGAACGTTTCCGGAAGTGAGACCTTTGGCTCGCAACAGACTCCATGAGCCGGAGCAGAGCCCAATGCTTGTAGCTGAGTCAGAGATTGACGGAGATCCGCTACTTCCAAAGAAAGACCCTGCATGCGGTCAACCAGGTCAGAAAGCGGATCCATGTCAACAAGGACGGTTTTGGTGGATTATAATGTCACGGCTGTTTAAGGGTAACAAGAGCATACACAGTAAAAAGAGCTACTGACCGGACCCCAAACTAGGGAAGAGAAAGGGTGACCCCTGTCAGACCCTCAACACTCTCCCTATGCTGCTAAAACACATGCCCGGATCCAAATGGTGGAACGAGGCATGCCCGCGTACCTTAGACTGATGAGCCCTGTAACCCCTACAATAGTGGAAGGGGCACGGCCACCGATGCCCTGCTCAGAATATGGAGGGAACCGGGGCCACCTCAGATCCAGTCAGGAAATCACCAGGTACACAACAAAGTCTGCACACTTAGCTGATGGAGCTGCAGCCGCAGAGAAGACGGATCCAAGGGCCGCTGGCAATATCCGGAGTGCTTGCAGCAGCAGAACACAGGTCCAGAGAACTAGTAGCTAAAGAAGTGAAGATACTCAAGGCAGAGCTACAACTGAAAAGAGAAATATAATCCACGCCCTGCAATAGGAGGAGGGGTGATTTAAAGGCAGAGAAATCAAACGCAGGAGAGACAGCTGGGAGTAAAGACCTCATCACAGGGGCGGAGAAACAGAACAGTGAGAACACCTCCAACCCTAAGTGACATCATCACAGGGGTCGAGACACAGAGCTGTGAGAACGTCTCAAAGCTCTGGTAGTGACACGAGCAGAACCTGTGGAAAGGTGGGACCTGCCCACAACAAGAAACAGAAAGAAAACACAGAAGGACCTGTCAGATAGACTAACATTCTGCAAGTCTATCCAATCTTCTCAGATCTCTCACAGGGCAGGCAGTGACAAGTTATATGTTGTAAAGCCTTTTTTGTGGTGTATTAGTGGAAAAAAAGGGCTTATTTGGCGTTGTGCTGTGAAGTGACAAAATTGCAACTTTTTTTGAGGTGTATTAGTGGGGAAAAAAAGCGTTATTAGCCGTTCAGCGGTGCAGTTATATGTTCTGAAGCCTTTTTTCGGGTGTATTAATGAAAAAAAGGACTTATTAGCCATTGTGCGGTTAAGTGACAAAATTACAGACCTTTTTTGGGGTGTATTCAGTTCCTTTATATTTATTTATTTGATCTAACAGTATGTCAGACAGAGAAGTGACAGGCCCTGCACAGTGGAGGGGCAGAGTCCTAAATATTTTTGGCGCAGGCATGGTTTGCAGCAGAGTAAGGAGGCGTGGCAGCAGGGGTAACTTCGAGAGGCCTGAACTCCCGGTGTCATCCAGCGGTCGTGTCTTGACCAGCAACCAAGCAGTGTTTGAATGGTGGACAGTCATTCACTTCGTCCCAGGTGACATCAGACACCCCAGCCAAGAGTCAGTGGGTTTGTAAGGACGAGCTACTAGTGGACAGGCAGCAGCTACTGCCCAGTCAAGATCTGGAGGAGACATCCACCGCTTCCTCCGCTAGGCGGACAAGTAGTGATGAGGAGAGTGGCGTGGGAGGTGGTGTTGTGAGCGGTCAGGCTCCTGACCCAGACACGGTTGAGGAGGACATCAGTGACGTGCAGACACTACTCGATGATGATGAAGCTGATTGCACTTAGGAGCTGGGTGAAGAAGGGGCTTCGTCATCATCAGAAGAGTGTGGCAGCTTGCCCGTGAGGCATCGGCTGAGCGAGTAAGTCGTTAGCATGGCTGGGAGTCAGCAGGGTGGCAGCAGTGGGAGGTCGGGAGTCAAACGGGCACAGGGTAGACCACCCCCTTTGCAGCAGCCTACCTGCCCGGGAAGGAGTGGTACACGGGTTCACAGAAGTATCAGCGGTAGCAGTCATTTAGTGCGTACTGTTGGGGTTAAAATCACCTACTCGGCGGTGTGGCAGTTTTTTGTTAAGCTGCCAGAGGAGGTGAACGTGACCATATGTAGAATCTGTGGTCAGAAGGTGAAGCGTGGCCAATGTTGGCACCAAGGCCCTGTGTCAACATATGCATCATCATGAAGTGGCCTGGAAGACCCGTGGATCCGATGTGGTGGTCCAGCCTGCCACAGCAACCGCTGCATCACCCAGTGGCACGCACCCGACTTCAGGCAGTCAAGGCTACAGCACCTCAGCCAAAGGGAGCTGTCTGTCCTTCCATCATCTACCAGTCCTCATTCTCCGGTACCTGATGCTCCTGCTCCTTCTCCTTCTACTCCTCAACAGACATTTTGTCAGCAGTTGATCACCAAAGCAATTCTCAAGATACAGCAATACGCGTGTGGTCATCCTATGGCGCAGAAGCTGAAGATGCTCCTGGCCAAGTTGCTGGTACTGCAGTTGGACTCTGCACCTTTCAGAGAAATGATGGCTTGTGCCTAGCTGAGGTGGAGAGTCCCAAGCCGTCATTTCTTTGCCAAAAAGGCAGTACCAGCCCTGCATAAATATGTAAAACAGAATGTGGGCCAGTCCTTGAGCCTGTCGGTGTCTTCCAAAGTGCACGGCAGCGCCGACATGAGGAGCAGTAACTACAGTCAGGGACAATACATGTCCTTTACTGCCCACTGGGTGAATGAGGTTCCTGCCCAGCCTAACCAGCAACTTGACCAGATGACTCTGCTTGCGCCTCCGCGTTCTCACGCCATTGGTCCTGGGATAATTTCCGCCTCTGCCTCTTTATCCACCACCGTGTTCTCAGCCTCCACTACAGGGACAATTCACAGTGCTCCTCCAGCATACCACATGTGCAGGGAACGGTGGTGTCATGCTGTTCTACGCCTCGTTTGATTGGGCGAACTGAGTCACACAGGGGAGGAACTGCTCCGTGAACTTCATCAAGAAATTGAATCCTGGCTTTCTCCGCAACAACTCAAAATCATAACCATGGTGACCGACAACGGGAAAAACATGGTGTCGGTGCTGCGTCGAAGAGGGCTGAGCCGTGTTCCTGCATGGCGTACGTGTTCAAATCTTGTTGTCAAGCGGTTCCTAAAATCTTCCACCCATCTGCAAGACATCCTAAAAATGGACAGGAAACTTTGCATGCACTTCAGCCACTCGTACACCACAAAGCACACCTTCCTTGAGCTGCAGCGGCAGAACGGCGTCCCCCAACACAGGCTGATATGCGATGTTTCCACCCCATTGGAATTCCACCCTCCATTTGTTGGACCGATTATACAAACAGAGAAAGGCCATAAATGATTTCTTAATGATCGGACAGGAGTAGTCCCCTATGTAACTTCGATGTTAGCCAGTGGCAGCTCATGCGTGACACCTGCCATTTGCCGTTATTTGTCAGTCGCCAGGACTACGGGATGAACAACATCATTCCACTGCTTCATATCCTGGAACAGATGCTGGTAAATCTGGCTGGTCAGGGGACTGGAGACGTGGCGCCTACATCTCACAGCCACATGAGCCCTGTGGGGGATGAACTGGTGGAGGAGGAGGACATTGGAGCATAAACAATGTGTAGTGAAATGGGTGGTTTTTCTACACAGGTGACAGGAGATGAGGGGCAGTAGGAGCATGAGCAGTCAGAGGAGAAAGAGGGAGATGAGGAAGACAAGGCAGATGACTCAGGCACACCGTGGTAGTATGCAGTGGAGATGGAGGCAGGGAGTTCCTCTGAGTCACTTGCGCAAATGGCCTGCTGCATGCTCACTCGCTTGGGTAGCGACAGCCGAATTGTCACCATTCGGCAGAGGGGTGACATTTTGCTCTCCACCTTGTTGGACCCTTGCTACCCATCCAAAATGGGGGCATTTTTTACACCCGCTGAGAGGGAGGACAAACTGAACTACTATAGAGACATCCTATGTAGTCAGTTGGCCGCTGCCTAACTGCTCCATTGTCCATCCTCTCGCAGGTCTGACCAGGGGAGTTCTCTGTGCTCTACTTCCACTGCCATGTCTGCTGTGGCGGGGTGGGGGTGGGGGGTACGAGCAGTACCAGCTCCATCAGCAGCAGCTGGAGTCTAGAGTCGCTGATGAGCAGCTTTCTTCACCCGCCTAGTGAAGAAACTACTCACCAGCAGCAGCAGCAGCTATACCTGGAGCAGAACCTGAACCAGCATGTGGTGGCATACTTCGATAGCATAATGTAAAGAGTATGGTGGCTCTCTATCGCCTGTGACTATGGGTGGGTGCTACTAAGTAGTGATGAGCGGGAGGTGCCATATTCGATTTCGCGATATTTCGCGAATATTCGAATGAATATTCGTGTTATATTCGTCGAAATCGAATATTCGTAATTATTCCAATTATCGCGAATAATATACGAATTTTTTTTCGCGTATTGCGATTATTTATCTTGATAGTATAAGGCAACGTTCCTATGCTAATTGACTATGGCTAGGCTAATATGTGTATTTTACGAAATTTCGTGATTTGCTCTAACTTCGTCTCTTAGAATATTACGAATATTCTAAAAGACGAAGTTAGAGCAATATTACGAAATTTCGTAAAATACACATATAGATTGTAATTTAGCTAATATACTGCTATAATCCCTTTTTTTGCCTCTAATTTTTTTTTGCCTCTTCTGAACTTTTTTTGTAAAATATGTACACTATTAAAAAATATTACTATAGCAGTATATTAGCTTAAATACAATCTATGTGTATTTTACGAAATTTCGTAATATTGCTCTAACTTCGTCTTTTAGAATATTCGTAATATTCTAAAAGACGAAGTTAGAGCAATATTAAGAACATTTGCAAAAGCCGAAATTGCGATGCGAGTAATATAATACGAAATAATCGCATGAAGATTTCAACTTAGCACTGCTATATTCCATATTCTAGCCTAATATGGAATATAGCAGTGCTAACTTAGCACAGCTATATTCCATATTAGGCTAGAATATGGAATATAGCAGTGCTAAGTTGAAATCTTCATGCGATTATTTCGTATTATATTACTCGCATCGCAATTTCGGCTTTTGCAAATGTTCTTAATATTGCTCTAACTTCGTCTTTTAGAATATTACGAATATTCTAAAAGACGAAGTTAGAGCAATATTACGAAATTTCTAAAAGACGAAGTTAGAGCAATATTACGAAATTTCGTAAAATACACATAGATTGTATTTAAGCTAATATACTGCTATAGTAATATTTTTTAACAGTGTACATATTTTACAAAACTTAAGTTCAGAAGAGGCAAAAAAAATTAGAGGAAAAAAAAAGGGATTATAGCACTATATAAGCTAAATTACAATCTATATGTGTATTTTACGAAATTTCGTAATATTGCTCTAACTTCGTCTTTTAGAATATTCGTAATATTCTAAAAGACGAAGTTAGAGCAATATTAAGAACATTTGCAAATTTCGCAAGTTGCGATGCGAGTAATATAACACGAAATAATCGCATGAAGATTTCAACTTAGCACTGCTATATTCCATATTCTAGCCTAGTATGGAATACAGCAGTGCTAACTTAGCACAGCTATATTCCATATTAGGCTAGAATATGGAATATAGCAGTGCTAAATTGAAATCTTCATGCGATTATTTCGTGTTATATTACTCGCATCGCAACTTGCGAAATTTCGTAAAATACACATATAGATTAGATTGTAATTTAGCTAATATGGAATATAGCAGTAAGTTGAAAACACCACTGACTGGAGCAGCCAGGAAGCCAGGAATCCAAAGGACAGGTAAGAACAACTTTAGAAAAGTGGGAAAGAAAAAAAATATTATAATAAAAAAAAAAATACGAATATTCGAATTCGCGAATATATAGAACGATATTCTAAATATTCGCGAAATCTCGAAATTGCGATATTCGAGAAAAAAATTCGTAATTCGAATATTCGCGCTCAACACTACTACTAAGCCTAATGACTCACCCAGTAAAAAAGGAAATTATAATGTATATAGAGAGGCTGAGCACTCTCCCAATGGACCACACAGAGACTATTCAAAAATTATTCAAAAATTGTTATATTTAGGAGATGGACAATTACAGGGAGACACACGGGTGCACGTTCTTAAAAAACACGAAAATTTTAAATATCTCGGCATACAAATCTCCGGAAATATAGAAGAATATGAAAAATTAAACGTCCTTCCCCTAATAAAAGAATTAAGAAATAAAATACATATATGGAAAAGATTACTAATGTCAATACAAGGTAGGGTAAATCTAATAAAAATGGTCCTTCTCCCAAAGATACTTTATGTATTGCAAAATGCCCCAGCGAGAATACCGCAGAATATTTTTAAATTATTTGATAGACTAATGGGGGACTTTATTTGGAAGGGTGCGATCCCTCGGATAAAGAAGGAAGTCCTTCAGCTTCCAGTGCAGGAGGGAGGATTAGCGGTCCCCAATTTGTTTTTTTATTATTTAATAACACAATACGGGAATATAAAGGGTAGTTTAGATAGTCAGGTGGGTAGGCAAGACTTAAATAGATGGGGATGGAAAGAGGAATGTAACCACTTAGAGGTGTTGGAGTCAGGTTTCTTGGGGAAAAAAAATACTGATAACAGGATATTAAACTCAGTAAAATACATATGGGGGGAAATTAAGAAGATATTGGAGATTAAAGGGTTTTTGAATTACACACCGATATGGAAAAATCTTAATTTAAAAGAATTGGAAACAATAAGGGACTATATAGATTGGGGGGAAAAAGGAATGAAATATCTAGACCAGATCTTTGAGGAAGATAAGCTGAAGGACTTTAATATAATGGTGTTGGAATTTGGGATCCCCCATAGTGATATGTATAAATATTTCCAGCTTAGGAATGCACTGCGGACAGTGGTACAGGAGGACAGGTTTAGAAGGGAAAAATCAGACAGGCTGGACAAGTTTACTGCAGTAGGGGAAGGAGGAGGAACAACCGCAAGGAGATATAGGCTTTTGATGGAGGGAAAGAGAAAAAGGATTACAATGCTTGCTGCGGAAAAATGGGAGAAAGATCTAGATTCCTTTACGGAAGAAAACTGTCGATTTAAGTTGTCAAATTCAGGACGTCCATCAGCTGATGTGCGGGTCTCTTGAAACCAGACGCGTTTCGGGGTCTTTTCCTAGCCTCCACTGAGGAAGGGGCTAGGAAAAGACCCCGAAACGCGTCTGGTTTCAAGAGACCCGCACATCAGCTGATGGACGTCCTGAATTTGACAACTTAAATCGACTTTATTACCCTGATGAACTTTTCTGGCACATAGCGAAGATTTCGACCCTTGAACTGATAGAGTCAAAATCTTTTCATCAAAGAATCCCTACACGGAGGGCCACTTCGCTCACACCGCTCCTGCTGAACTGCCACTAACAGGTACCGCCGAATCTGACTCCATTAGCCACGTGGGACGCCACTGTGTGCTATAGTCAGACGGCATTTTTACAAAAGTGTGTGTTTTGCCATACAGGGAACATTGACTGAATACAATATAATCGATAAAATAATCGAAAGCAAACATCGAATTTCAGTCTGGATAATTATTCAAAAATTTATCTTCATAAAACTCACTTTCACATTGTTGAAAATTTATCTTCACATTGTCGAAGATTTTAATATCGAAGTGTTATCGATTTCCTTTCTTCTTATCAGGACATACTTCTTCATCCAAGTTGCATATAGTATTCTTTTGCATACCACCACCATTTAATTATTTATGCTCTTAATCTGAACAGTTTTAACATTTATGTACATTTTTATAAGAATATATTTTTTATTGTGTATTTTGTTTATTATATACTTTTAATTTATATATCGGTGTAATAAATATAATAATTTTTGAATAGTCTCTGTGTGGTCCATTGGGAGAGTGCTCAGCCTATCTATATACATTATACTTCGATAGCACCCTGCCACCCCACATTGAAGATCCACTGGACTACTGGGCAGCCAAACTGAATTTGTGGCCGCAACTGGCCGAGTTTGCTCTGGAAAAGCTGTCCTGCCCGGCCAGTAATGTGGCATCAGAGTGGGTGTTTAGTGCGGCTGGGGCCATAGTTACCCCAAGGATAACTCGCCTGTCCTCCCAAAATGTGGAGAGACTGACCTTTGTGAAGATTAATCAGGCGTGAATCAGCAGGATTTACACCCAGCAATGCCTGATGCTTTAGATTACATCATCCATGCTGCCTCACCCAAACCTTAACAAAAGAGACAGGTTTCTTCTGGATACCTGCCACTCTGGGCCACTCTGTGGTCTCCTCATGCTGCTGCTGCCACCTCCGAACTATGTCACCTTGCCACTCTGTGGTCTCCTCATGCTGCTGCCACCTCCCTACTCTGTCATTGTGCCACTCTGTGGTCTCCTCATACTGCTGCCAACTCATAACTCTGTCTCTGGGCCACTCTGTGGTCTCCTCATGCTGCTGCCACATCACCACTCTGTGGTCTCCTAATGCTGCTGCCACATCACCTGCTGCTGCCACTTCACCACTCTGTGGTCTCATCATGCTGCTGCCACCTCACTACTATGTCACCGGTCCACTCTGTGAACTTCCCATGCTGTTCCTACCCTCCCCACACTGTGACTGGGCCACTAGTGTCCCTGTTTGGCCTTCTTGACATCATCATTTATTTGATCCTTCTACTGATTTGTCAGAAGGAAGGAAAAATGAGACACAAAGTGGATCCTGCCTATGTAGCAGCTGTAAGGCCTGTATAGTCTCATCAGAATTGGCTTATGATTTGGTAGCCATGATTTGGGTACAAAACACAGAAGACATGCAAATATTCCATTCATGTGTCATCTTTGTTTTGAATCCACTCCTGTTTTTTTATTTTTGGCTTTAGCACTACTGATGGATAACTGACCAAATGCTGACCGAGTGAAGGCGGATGCTCAACAGGCAGGATCCGTTTTTGGGGGGGTTATTGTTCTGACGGATCAGAGGAAGGGTAAAATAATCAGTGACGTCAACACAAACTTACTGCTGACACCCTCTCCACTCTCTCGGGGGGCTCTACCTGTATAATCATTTAATAGGACAGGTTCTGTAGACATCTAAGGTGGAATCAGCTGACTATGGTATAAATGGAGTGTGCTCTTTCATACTATAGTAGCATCTTGGGCCTCTGCACAGTTCTTTTTACCTGGCACTAACATTGACCTGTAAGGATGGGTTCACACTTGAGTTATTTGGTCAGTTTTGACCCCATAACAAATAAGTGAAGTGTGCAGTGATTCTAAGAGGGACACCTGTCATGTGTGTGTTATACTGATTCACAGTATTGTTTCACTACCACAGCAGACTCCCTGTGCATGTTACTGCAAGGCACAGTATTCTACACCACTATACAGGTTATCTGCAGCCAGGAAATAGCAGTTTCGCCACAAATTAATTCGGATTGAATCTGTTTTTGTAAAATTTGGCAAACCAGCCGAATCAAATTTTTGAGAATTTTGCTCATCTCTAGTTCCTATCTATGACCTATTTAGACAACTTTATCTGATAAATGTGTAATTATATTGCACATTATCAGTCCAATTTTTTTTTTTCATATACATGTTATATTTTTAGAGATTTTTTTTAGAGCAGTAGCTGGCACTAGAGATGTACCTCCTGCAGGCCAACCAGAGCATGGCTAATTATATAGGACTGCCAGGTGGCGAGGCTCTGTGACCTTGCACAGGTTTCTTTGCATGTGGAAAATGCTGAATGATTTCTTCTCTGAAAAGAACTATTTGTTTTTAGACTAATTATTGAATGTGCAGCACAGAGCAAACATCTGCACACATCATGGTGTCTGCATCCAAATTTTAACAGGACAGGTTTTAAGCCTAAGACCACCATAGTGTGAAATAATAAATATATCTTCTCCTAAACATGGGTGTTCCAGTATTTTAAAGTGTCAGTAAACATTTTTTTTTTTTTTTGTGTGAAGGGACTGCACTTCTCCATTTGCATGTGGTCTGTAGTCTGAGCTTATTGTAAAAATAGGGTCTTTTGCATTTCATGAGTGTAGCATACACAAAATAGTGCATAAATAAAAAGTATCCTGAAGCAAGACCAATAAACAGATGAATGAAATCTGTTAGTTTTATAAAGCAACTACAAAAACTAATCTGTTTCCCATAGAGTCAAGTAACAGAGGTGTCTAGGTTGGAAGCAGCAGTGTATTTTTGAAAGAATTCAACCTTGAACATTTGTTTTTGACCTTCCAGAAGACACAAGACATTGACCAAGACCACCTTAAAAATACAGTCTATGCTACTGTACATATATATATATATATATATATATATATATATATCAGCAGGATGTACAGTTAGTGCTCTGCCTCTTCAGCACCTGCAGCATCTGTGCATTTGCTTCAAATTATATATGATCCCGAAATGTTTATAATAAAATTCTGATTCATTTAAGACACAACACAGATTTATTTTACTGTTTCCATGCAGTTTTAAAAAAAGATACAGATGTGACCTTGGTTAACCTGTGTATAAACACATGGAATATGTGAAAGTTTATGAATGCTGTCTATGTTACTAGTATGTATAACGTTTCCACGCTTCATGATAATTGAGTACTACCTATCTATCTATCCATCTATAATCATCTATTAATAATTATCATATATCAGTCTGTCTGTTTTCCTTTTATAGACCATTTCCTGATGTTAAATTTATATCATCCTCAATTTCTTTCCAATTCAGACTGTATTTGATGTGTCTCTGAATATCCATCCCCTATACATCCATAAGATTAAAGGATAGGTGATAAATGTTGTATTACAGGGGGTCATACCAGTGGAACCACCAGTAATAAGGATAGAGGGAACCAAGTCCCCTCTCTGAATGCAGTCTGGCCATCTCCTCTCTGAGATCTTCACTGCACATGCACCAATGATGCTGTCACAGGTGCATGCACAAGATTTCAGGGCCAGGCATCGGACCATTGAGGATGCCTGGCCCTGTCAATCTTACTAGGAGGACGAGTGACAAAGGGGAGAGGCAAGGGGAAGTGGTGCACTGAAGGGCTAGGCCAGCCCTTTGGTGCTGTGAGCACCTAATTTACATATAAAAAAAAAATAAGTATTGCTCAGCTTCAGTAATACTAAATGCTAAGAAAAGGGCTCATTTCAGTGAGTATGATCAACGCTACCAGGCGCTATGCTTAGTAGGGTTGATCATGGTGACAGATACTCATTAAATACTCGTTTGAATTGAATTTTAGGGATTTTTTTTATGTGTTTACACAAGGCCTGCACAACATGTTTTCTATAATAAAAAATTCTAGAGAAACACATTAATAGATCAAGATGGAATAATAATAGTAGTAATAAAAAATAATAATAATGAGGACCTAAACACTATGAAACTCAAACACAGTGGCCCAGATTTACTATAGGACATTTTTGCAGTATAATTTATTTATTTTACTCCTAATAATAGGAGTTTATTATAAGCCACCTAATATACCATAGTCCACAGAAAATCTATTACTAAACAAAATGGACAAGGCGGCAAATCATGAGGTTGTTATTATGGGGGACTTTATCAAGATATAGACTGGGAAACTGAAACCTGTACATTTCATAAAGGAAACAGGCTCTTGGCAAAAACCAAAGACAATTGCCTTTTCTAACTGTTTCGGGACCCGATTAGAGGGACTGCCACACTGGACTTAGTATTAACCAATAGACCTAACAGAAAAACAGATGTGCAGGTTAGAGGAAAACCTGGGAAATAGTGACTATAAAATAATAACCTTTCAATTGTCATTTAAAATAGTGTTTCTTCAGGGAGGAATAAAAATGCCAAATTTCAAAAAAGGAAAATTTAGCCAACTGAAGGAGGCCATTGGCCTAACTAACTGGGACAAAGTCCTCAAAAATAAAAATACTGCCACAAAATGAGATATATTTAAAAGCTTCATAAAATCTGATTGTGAGCAGTACATACCTTATGGGAATACAAGGGTAAGGAACAAGAAAAAAACAATGTGGATAAATTGAATCTTAAATAAAGCAATAAATAACAAAAGTAAAGCATTTATATCACTAAAACAGGAGGGTAGCGAGGAAGCATTGGAAAACTATAAGGAAAAAATTTAATATGTAAAAGACAAATAAAAGCAGCCAAAATAGAGACATTCATTGCCAAAGAGAATAAAACTAACCCTAAAATGTTCTTCAATTATATAAATGGTAAAAAGTATAAATCTGAAGGTGTCGGACATTTACAGAGTGATAAGGGGGAGTTGCAAACAGTGATGAGGAGAAAGCAAAGTCATTAAATATTTTTTCTCCACTGTATTCACTGAGGACAAAAAAAACTGTCCTGATGAAACTGTACTGATGAAATGCAGAATGTAAAAGTAAATTTCCCATTAAAAGTGCCCTGTTTAACCCAGGAAGAAGTACAGCAGCATCTTAAAAAGATTAAAATAGACAAATTAGAATTAAGTAATGCTATAGCCAGATCCTTAGTTATGATATTTAAGGACTCTATATTACCAGAGAGTGTTCCCCAGGATAGGCACATAGCAAATGTGGTGCCAATATTAAAAAATTGTCTAAAAACAGAGCCCGGAAATTATAGACTGGTAAGTTTAACATCTGTCGAAGCATTCTTGGAGTACCTCAATGAAAATAAGCAAATAACGCCATATCAGCATGGCTTCATGAGGGATATGTCATGTGAAACAAATTTAATCAGTTTCTATGATGAGGTGATTTCTAGACTTGACCACGGCTAATCAATGGATGTCGTATATCTTGACTTCTCCAAAGCATTTGATACTGTACCACATAAAAGGTTAGCATATAAAATGAAAATGTTTGGACTGGGAAAATGTCTGTATGTGGGTAAGTAATAGTGATGAGCGGCAGGTGCCATATTCGATTTCGACGAAATTCGCAAATATTTGATAGAATATTCATTTTATATTCGTCGAAATCGAATATTCGTCATTATTCTAGTTATCGCGATTAATATGCGATTTAAATAATCGCCTATTGTGATTTTAACTTAAAGGCTACTGTCCTATTGAAATAGCAATGCGATTAATCAACTTAGAACTGCAATATTCCATATTCGTTAATTCTAGCCTTATATGGAATATAGCAGTGCTAAGCTGAAATCGAAATTCGATTAATTCAAGTTATAATAATCGAATTGCGATTTCAACTTGGACCTGGTTTACTATGGTTGGCTTGGTAGAATTAGCGAATATGAAGAATGTATTCGTCATATTCCACAAAACGAAGATAACGAATGTATTTGTCATATTCCACAAAACGAAGATAACGAAGTATTCTCCATCTTCGTTTTAGCTACCTATTCATCAACTTCGCTAATTCTAGCAATCATATAGGAAAGTTTACTATAGAGACAGCTAAGTTTAATTCGCTATGCGATTATATTACTTAGCTTTTTTTTATAAATAGAATAATTATAATAATTATCAGGTAATATAATTATTCTATTTATTTTTAAAAAAAAGCTAAGTAATATAATCGCATAGCGAATTAAACTTAGCTGTCTCTATAGTAAACTTTTCTATATGATTGCTAGAATTAGCGAAGTTGATGAATAGGTAGCTAAAACAAAGATGGAGAATACTTTGTTATCTTCGTTTTGTGGAATATAACGAATACATTCGTCATATTCGCTAATTCTACCAAGCCAACCATAGTAAACCAGGTCCAAGTTGAAATCGCAATGCGATTAATATAACTCGAAGTAATCACATGGCGATTTCAACTTAGTAATGCTATATTCCATATTAGTTAATTCTAGCCTAATATGGAATATAGCAGTGCTAAGTTGAAATCGCAATTCGATTAATTCAAGTTATAATAATCAAATAGCGATTTCAACTTGGACCTGGTTTACTATGGTTGGCTTGGTAGAATTAGTGAATATGACGAATGTATTCGTTATATTCCACAAAACGAAGATAACGAAGTTTTCTCCATCTTCGTTTTAGCTACCTATTCGTCAACTTCGCTAATTCTAGCAATCATATAGGAAAGTTTACTATAGAGACAGCTAAGTTTAATTCGCTATGCGATTATATTACTTTGCTTTTTTTTTATAAATAGATTAATTATAATAATTATCAGGTATTATAATTATTCTATTTATTAAAAAAAAAGCAAAGTAATATAATCGCATAGTGAATTAAACTTAGTTGTCTCTATAGTAAACTTTCCTATATGATTGCTAGAATTAGCGAAGTTGACGAATAGGTAGCTAAAACGAAGATGGAGAATACTTTGTTATCTTCATTTTGTGGAATATGACGAATACATTCGTCATATTCGCTAATTCTACCAAGCACACCATAGTAAACCAGGTTCAAGTTGAAATCGCAATTTGATTATTTTAACTTGAATTAATCGAATTGCGATTTCAACGTAATTCTCAAATCCGACAGTACATTCTAGTATATGGAGACGTTCCCATGGTGATGGGGACGCTCCATGAGCACAGAAGTCGGCAGAAGCGGCAACGGGCACTGACTGGAGCAGCCAGGAATCCTAAGGACAGGTAAGAACAACTTTAGGGAAGTGGGAAAGAGAAAAAAAAAAAAAAAAAAAAAAAAGAATATTCGAAATATCGAATTTATAGCACTATATTCGAAATATTCGCAAATTAGCGAAGTGCCGATATTCGCTAAAAAAATTTGATATTCGAATATTCGCGCTCAACACTAGTAAGTAAGTGGCTGAGTGATAAAAAACAGAGGGTGGTTATTAATGGTACACACTCAGATTGGGTCACCGTCACTAGTGGGGTACCACAGGGGTCAGTTTTGCGCTCTATTCTTTTCAATATACACTACGTGCAGAATTATTAGGCAAATGAGTATTTTGACCACATCATCCTCTTTATGCATGTTGTCTTACTCCAAGCTGTATAGGCTCGAAAGCCTACTACCAATTAAGCATATTAGGTGATGTGCATCTCTGTAATGAGAATGGGTGTAGTCTAATGACATCAACACCCTATATCAGGTGTGCATAATTATTAGGCAACTTCCTTTCCTTTGGCAAAATGGGTCAAAAGAAGGACTTGACAGGCTCAGAAAAGTCAAAAATAGTGAGATATCTTGCAGAGGGATGCAGCACTCTTAAAATTGCAAAGCGTCTTAAAATTGCAAAGAAAATCTAATGACATGGCCTCCTTGTTCACCTGATCTGAACCCCATTGAGAACCTGTGGTCCATCATCAAATGTGAGATTTACAAGGAGGGAAAACAGTACACCTCTCTGAACAGTGTCTGGGAGGCTGTGGTTGCTGCTGCACGCAATGTTGATGGTGAACAGATCAAAACACTGACAGAATCCATGGATGGCAGGCTTTTGAGTGTCCTTGCAAAGAAAGGTGGCTATATTGGTCACTGATTTGTTTTTGTTTTGTTTTTGAATGTCAGAAATGTATATTTGTGAATGTTGAGATGTTATATTGGTTTCACTAGTAAAAATAAATAATTGAAATGGGTATATATTTGTTTTTTGTTAAGTTGCCTAATAATTATGCACAGTAATAGTCACCTGCACACACAGATATCCCCCTAAAATAGCTAAAACTAAAAACAATCTAAAAACGACTTCCAAAAATATTCAGCTTTGATATTAATGAGTTTTTTGGGTTCATTGAGAACATGGTTGTTGTTCAATAATAAAATTAATCCTCAAAAATACAACTTGCCTAATAATTCTGCACTCCCTGTATTTATTAGTGATCTTGTAAAAGGCTTCCACAGTAAAATATCAATCTTTGCAGATGACACTAAATTGTGTAAAGTAATTAACACGGAGGAGGATAGAATAATGCTATAGATGGATCTGGATAGATTGGAGGCTTGGACAGAGAAGTGGAAGATGAGGTTTAACACTGATAAATGTAAGGTTATGCACATGGGAAGGAATAATACATGTCACCAGTACTTCCTAAGTGGTAAAACACTTGATAACACTGACATGGAAAAGGACTTAGCAATTTTAGTGAACAGCAAACTAAGCTGTAGAATCCAGTGTCAGGCAGATGCTGCCATGGCCAATAAGATAATGGGTTGCATCAAAAGGGGCATAGATGCCCGTAATGAGAACATAGTCCTGCGACTTTACAAATCACTAGTCAGACCACACATGGAGTACTGTGTACAGTTCTGGGCTCCTGTGAACAAGACAGACATAGCTGAGCTGGAGAGGGTTCAGAGAAGGGCAACTAAAGTAATAACTAGAATGGGTGGACTACAGTACCAAGAAAGATTATAAAAATGAGGGTTATTCACTTTAGAAAAAAAGACGACTGAGGGGAGATCTAATAACTATGTATAAATATATCAGGGATCAGTACCAGAGATCTCTCCCATCATCTATTTATCCCCAGGACTGTGACGAGGGGACATCCTCCGAGTCTGGAGGAAAGAAGGTTTGTACACAAACATAGAAGAGGATTATTTACGGTAAGAGCAGTAAGACTATGGAACTCTCTGCCTGAGGAGGTGGTGATGGTGAATACAATAAAAGAGTTCAAGAGGGGCCTGGATGTATTTCTGGAACGTAATAATATTACAGGTTTATGGTTACTAGAGATGGGTTGTTGATCCAGGGAGTTATTCCGATTGCCTGGTTGGACTCTGGAAGGAATTTTTTTTTAATTGGCTTCTAACGCACAGAGCTTTTTTTTTGCCTTCCTCTGGATCAGCTTGCAGGATAACAGGCTGAATTAGATGGACAGATTTTCAACCTTATAAACTCTGTTACATGGCACTGGCATATTCCATAGAGAGATTAGCATCAATCTAAAACCAGAGTACCCCAAGGAAACCCACACAAAGACAGGGAGAACATACAAACTCCATGCAAATGTTGTACTTGGTTGGACTCGAACTTAGGACCCCAGTGCTGCAAGGCATCAGTCCTAACTACTGAGCCACTATGCTTCCCCCAACATTTTCGCACATTTCTTTTTAGAAAGGGGATTCGATAAAATATGTGACAAGTTGCACCAAAAAATGTTGGCATACATACTTGACATAAACTTAGCCAACAAATAAGTGGTGTAATGTAACATACAAGTGTCCATAGACGCTCCAGATTTATCATACAGCATGAACCACAGTGATAAGTTTACACTGCCTAAAAGTTAGGTAGCATTAGGAAATGTGTGCCACTATGTTTTATTCAGAGCCTCACCAACTAAATATAGAAGCTCTACTTATTAATAATTTTAAAATATTTTTGAAAATAAACTAATCTGTAAATATTCTGAGGACTTGCCTAATAAAACATATTTAAATGCAAACATATAAATAAGTACATTTTTGTGGACTGCAAAAGCAAACATTTGCCATAACCTGACTTCTTTCCCTTGAACAAGCACAGGCCATATTATGTGTTCGTGTGTGGTGTGAAAATCCACGGATTCCTTTAAAACTCTTACATCACAAAATATAACTGCACATATACTATAAATATAAAAAAACCAGAGGTTCATATTTATAGAAAAGGGCAATTTTCTGTAAAATGTGCTACACTATGAATCAGGCATTAGCTTTTGCTTATCTACTGAAAAATGTATTTACAGTGGGTCAAAGCATAGTTTACTCCAAGATGGACAGCTGTTTGAAGATGAGGCAGTGTTCCATGTGAGCACTGCTTCCTATTCTTTACACTGTCCGTCATCTCCTGTGGAGCGGTGGCGTAGTGTAATTACAAGTACTCGCTCCATTCAAGTGAACAGAGCGAGTACTTGTTCTTACACTGCATCGCTGACAATAGGTCATCAATATATATGTCCTGCAAAACACCTCTTAGTGATTGAACACAAGGGGTTACACGACGTACTTTGTGATTGCAAAATTTTGTGTGCCATTTATCTGTGTCGCCCATCATAAATGCACCTTAAAAGTGATAGATTTACCGAAAAAGACCAACCTCTCACTCCACTTATGAAAGTGGAATGGAAAGCCAAAAGTTGCAATTTTTATCACAAATTGTCACGTGCACCAAAACATGCGACAATTTAATGCCACAAAACATGCAAAACAGCCTTCATAAATGTCCCTGTGTTTTTGCCCGGTCTTTATTGACAAAGCAAAATAGCGTATTTTCCTGGTTAAACAATATTCTGTCATTAAATGCAGATAAAACAAGATCAAATGATCTTATTATTATTATAAATGAATAGATGAGATCATCATTATGCTTGCTTATGGTGCAAATTCAGTGACTAGCATTGGTCCTGGACTTACACAACACTTCTGGCAGTGAGCATGCTAAGTACCAGTACAACTATGAGACCTTCAAATGTCACCTAAAAATCCTATTTTAAAAAAGGGCAAATAGCCAATATCTTATTTACTAACTAGAGTGACTAAGAAAAACTCAGATGATACACCATATTTAAAATGTACAGTAAAAAAAAGCAAAGGTCTTTTAGCATCTACTGCAACTTTCCATTTCTCAACACCTTGTCTAAGCCTCTATAGGACAGTCGAGGAAGGCAATAGCATCCAAAATTTCTGTAGAGGAGCATCCACCACCTTTTTTCACTCTCTTAGGGTGGGTTTACACCTTCATTATGGATTCCGTTATGGCTTTCCGTTATAACATGGTTATAATGGAAAATAACGGAATCCATAAGACAGAAGTTAGAATGAAAGCCTTTAAGAGGCATTCCGTTTTGATCCGTCATAATAGAAGTCTATAGGAATCATAACGGATCCGTCTGGTTCCCATTATGCAAGACGGAAAACAAAGTCCTGTCAAGACTTTGTTTTCCGTCTTGCATAACGGGAACCAGACGGTTCTGTTATGATTCCCATAGACTTCAATTATGACGGATCAAAACAGAATGCCTCTTAAAGGCTTCCGTTTTGACTTCCGTCTTATGGATTCTGTTATTTTCAGTTATAACCATGTTATAACAGAAAGACATAACGGAATCCATAACGCAGATGTGAACCCTCCCTTAGCTGTTAATAAAACTATATGAAAGAGCTCCGAAAGAACTGTTGTTGAAACTGAGGATGCTCTACAGGATGATTCTTGTTCTATGCTGTAGCTGGATAGGCATTTTGCTGAAAATTACAATGAGCATGTTGCAAACATCTTTCCAAGTAAAAAATAGTTACACTGGCAATTGGTGTTTATTGCCAAGAGATGTTCTGCGCATACATGGCCATGGCACAGGGAAATCTATTTAAGAAGGAAGTGCAGCAGGCAGCAATAAGGCTGTCAAATTGCTAGGTCAAAAACTAATGTCAAGCAATGTGTTCTCTATTACACCAAAGCAAGTAGATGAAGGAACATAAGCCATCTAATCCTCTTGTCCTACTAAGGCATTTGTGGTGATTGCATTCTAGCAAGCTATCAAAAGCTGTACAGTCTAGTCCATTGTGAATACTATTTGTCAGCACAGTAGGCAGGGAAAACACATTTACACAGTGAGCCCTAACTTGCACCCAACCTGCTGTCCCTGCCTACTTGCAGAGCCCTAAGCAGCAAGTTCCCAACTAGTCGACTGTCCCTATGCTGGTAAGTGCAGGGAGTCAAACCAAGCACCCGCAGTAAAAACTGCAGGGACCTGTTCGCACAACTGGAATTGAGAAACACAAACACACAGAAAAAGGTTGAGCAGGAAAAGGTCAAAGCCAGGAGGTCAATACAGTACTAAAATACAGAGCAGGTAGAGAGGTCCAAATCAAGCCGAAGTCAAATCCAATAGTAACAATCAAAACCACAAAATAGCAACTAGAGAACAGCGAAGAAGGCATAATAGGGAGACATTATCCACATTGTAGGGATAGAGCAGGGACAATTGAACAATGTAAAGGGTGGCTAATAGGAGCTATTCTATTACACCTTGCTGCACTAATTGAGATTAAAAGTGATATAATAATACAGATTTTAGGTTGTTTGCATTGTTTAATACATCAGTAATTTCAGTAATCCTTATTGGGGTGAAACTGTGGTCTGATACTGCAGAATTTTAGACATTCACATTCTTTTATATATAATTCAATCCGTTAATCCTTTATTGTCTAATCGGGCTGAAATTGCAGCTTAATACTACAAATTTTAGGGTCTTCATGTTTTGTATATATAATTTAGTTTCAAAGTATTTTATTCAGGATAAACATAATTGCACATATCACGCAAAATACACACAATGGTGCGTGAAACAGATGCCACACGATGAACATGACCTGTAAGCATAGCAGGATGCAATACATCTGAATGGATTGAGGTGATATGTATGCAATAATAAAAAATAAAAGAGAAAATACAACATAAAAAGCCAAATTAAATAGCATAAAATAAACCAACATACGAAGATCGTGTTGAAGAGCCAATTTAGACCAATGTGATGTTATGGAATATTCAGATGCACATAACTTCCCTACAAATGTAAATGCATCGTGACACGTGTTCTAATGATTGGGCTCAATACCGAGTAGAGTTGAGCGAACACCTGGATGTTCGGGTTCGAGAAGTTCGGCCGAACATCCCGGAAATGTTCGGGTTCGGGATCCGAACCCGATCCGAACTTCGTCCCGAACCCGAACCCCATTGAAGTCAATGGGGACCCGAACTTTTCGGCACTAAAACGGCTGTAAAACAGCCCAGGAAAGGGCTAGAGGGCTGCAAAAGGCAGCAACATGTAGGTAAATCCCCTGCAAACAAATGTGGATAGGGAAATTAATTAAAATAAAAATTAAATAAATAAAAATTAACCAAAATCAATTGGAGAGAGGTTCCATAGCAGAGAATCTGGCTTCCCGTCACCCACCACTGGAACAGTCCATTCTCAGATATTTAGGCCCCGGCACCCAGGCAGAGGAGAGAGGTCCCGTAACAGACAATCTGGCTTCATGTCAGCAGAGAATCAGTCTTCATGTCATAGCAGAGAATCAGGCTTCACGTCACCCACCACTGTAAGAGTCCATTTTCATAAATTTAGGCCCAGCACCCAGGCAGAGGAGAGAGGTCCCGTAACAGACAATCTGGCTTCATGTCAGCAGAGAATCAGTCTTCATATCATAGCAGAGAATCTGGCTTCCCGTTACCCACCACTGGAACAGTCCATTCTCAGATATTTAGGCCCCGGCACCCAGGCAGAGGAGAGAGGTCCCGTAACAGACAATCTGGCTTCATGTCAGCAGAGAATCAGTCTTCATATCATAGCAGAGAATCAGGCTTCACGTCAGCCACCACTGCAACAGTCCATTGTCATAAATTCAGGCCCAGCACCCAGGCAGAGGAGAGAGGTCCCGTAACAGACAATCTGGCTTCATGTCAGCAGAGAATCAGTCTGCATGTCATAGCAGAGAATGAGGCTTCACGTCACCCACCACTGCAACAGTCCATTTTCATAAATTTAGGCCCAGCACCCAGGCAGAGGAGAGAGGTCCCGTAACAGAGGATCTGGCTTCATGTCACCAGAGAATCAGTCTGCATGTCATAGCAGAGAATCAGGCTTCACGTCACCCACCACTGCAACAGTCCATTTTCATAAATTTAGGCCCAGCACCCAGGCAGAGGAGAGAGGTCCCGTAACAGAGGATCTGGCTTCATGTCACCAGAGAATCAGTCTGCATGTCATAGCAGAGAATCAGGCTTCACGTCAGCCACCACTGCAACAGTCCATTGGCATATATTTAGGCCCAGCACACACACAGGCAGAGGAGAGAGGTCCCGTAACAGAGAATCTGGCTTCATGTCAGCAGAGAATCAGTCTGCATGTCATAGCAGAGAATCAGGCTTCACGTCAGCCACCACTGCAACAGTCCATTGTCATAAATTCAGGCCCAGCACCCAGGCAGAGGAGAGAGGTCCCGTAACAGACAATCTGGCTTCATGTCACCAGAGAATCAGTCTGCATGTCATAGCAGAGAATGAGGCTTCACGTCAGCCACCACTGCAACAATCCATTGGCATATATTTAGGCCTAGCACACAGGCAGAGGAGAGGTTCATTCAACTTTGGGTAGCCTTGCAATATAATGGTAAAATGAAAATAAAAATAGGATTGAATGAGGAAGTGCCCTGGAGTCCAATAATATATGGTTATGGGGAGGTAGTTAATGTCTAATCTGGACAAGGGACGGACAGGTCCTGTGGGATCCATGCCTGGTTCATTTTTATGAACGTCAGCTTGTCCACATTGGCTGTAGACAGGCGGCTGCGTTTGTCTGTAATGACGCCCCCTGCCGTGCTGAATACACGTTCAGACAAAACGCTGGCTGCCGGGCAGGCCAGCACCTCCAAGGCATAAAAGGCTAGCTCTGGCCACGTGGACAATTTAGAGACCCAGAAGTTGAATGGGGCCGAACCATCAGTCAGTACGTGGAGGGGTGTGCACACGTACTGTTCCACCATGTTAGTGAAATGTTGCCTCCTGCTAACACGTTGCGTATCAGGTGGTGGTGCAGTTAGCTGTGGCGTGTTGACAAAAGTTTTCCACATCTCTGCCATGCTAACCCTGCCCTCAGAGGAGCTGGCCGTGACACAGCTGCCTTGGCGACCTCTTGCTCCTCCTCTGCCTTGGCCTTGGGCTTCCACTTGTTCCCCTGTGACATTTGGGAATGCTCTCAGTAGCGCGTCTACCAACGTGCGCTTGTACTCGCGCATCTTCCTATCACGCTCCAGTGCAGGAAGTAAGGTGGGCACATTGTCTTTGTAGCGTGGATCCAGCAGGGTGGCAACCCAGTAGTCCGCACAGGTTAAAATGTGGGCAACTCTGCTGTCGTTGCGCAGGCACTGCAGCATGTAGTCGCTCATGTGTGCCAGGCTGCCCAGGGGTAAGGACAAGCTGTCCTCTGTGGGAGGCGTATCGTCATCGTCCTGCCTTTCCCCCCAGCCACGCACCAGTGATGGACCCGAGCTGCGTTGGGTGCCACCCCGCTGTGACCATGCTTCATCCTCATCCTCCTCCACCTCCTCCTCATCCTCGTCCTCCTCGTCCTCCAGTAGTGGGCCCTGGCTGGCCACATTTGTACCTGGCCTCTGCTGTTGCCAAAAACCTCCCTCTGAGTCACTTCGAAGAGACTGGCCTGAAAGTGCTAAAAATGACCCCTCTTCCTCCTCCTCCTCCTCCTCCTCCTGGGCCACCTCCTCTTCCATCATCGCCCTAAGTGTTTTCTCAAGGAGACATAGAAGTGGTATTGTAACGCTGATAACGGTGTCATCGCCACTGGCCATGTTGGTGGAGTACTCGAAACAGCGCAACAGGGCACACAGGTCTCGCATGGAGGCCCAGTCATTGGTGGTGAAGTGGTGCTGTTCTGTAGTGCGACTGACCCGTGCGTGCTGCAGCTGAAACTCCACTATGGCCTGCTGCTGCTCGCACAGTCTGTCCAGCATGTGCAAGGTGGAGTTCCACCTGGTGGGCACGTCGCATATGAGGCGGTGAGCGGGAAGGCCGAAGTTACGCTGTAGCGCAGACAGGCGAGCAGCGGCAGGATGTGAACGCCGGAAGCGCGAACAGACGGCCCGCACTTTATGCAGCAGCTCTGACATGTCGGGGTAGTTGTGAATGAACTTCTGCACCACCAAATTCAGCACATGCGCCAAGCAAGGGATGTGCGTCAAATTGGCTAGTCCCAGAGCTGCAACGAGATTTCGCCCATTATCACACACCACCAGGCCGGGCTTGAGGCTCACCGGCAGCAACCACTCGTCGGTCTGTTGTTCAATACCCCGCCACAACTCCTGTGCGGTGTGGGGCCTGTCCCCCAAACATATGAGTTTCAGAATGGCCTGCTGACGTTTACCCCGGGCTGTGCTGAAGTTGGTGGTGAAGGTGTGTGGCTGACTGGATGAGCAGGTGGAAGAAGAGGAGGAGGAAGCCGAGAAGGAGGAGGTGGCAACAGGAGGCAAAGAATGTTGCCCTGCGATCCTTGGCGGCGGAAGGACGTGCGCCAAACAGCTCTCCGCCTGGGGCCCAGCTGCCACTACATTTACCCAGTGTGCAGTTAGGGAGATATAGCGTCCCTGGCCGTGCTTACTGGTCCACGTATCTGTGGTTAGGTGGACCTTGCTACAGATGGCGTTGCGCAGTGCACACTTGATTTTATCGGATACTTGGTTGTGCAGGGAAGGCACGGCTCTCTTGGAGAAGTAGTGCCGGCTGGGAACAACATACTGTGGGACAGCAAGCGACATGAGCTGTTTGAAGCTGTCTGTGTCCACCAGCCTAAATGACAGCATTTCATAGGCCAGTAGTTTAGAAATGCTGGCATTCAGGGCCAGGGATCGAGGGTGGCTAGGTGGGAATTTACGCTTTCTATCAAATGTTTGTGAGATGGAGAGCTGAACGCTGGCGTGTGACATGGTTGAGACGCTTGGTGACGGAGGTGGTGGTGGTGGTGTTGGTGGTACATCCCCTGTTTGCTGGGCGGCAGGTGCCAACGTTCCTCCAGAGGCGGAGGAAGAGGCCGAGGCGGCAGCAGCAGAATAGGCCGAGGCGGCAGCAGCAGAAGAGGTAGCAGGGGGAGCCTGAGTGACTTCCTTGGTTTTAAGGTGTTTACTCCACTGCAGTTCATGCTTTGCATGCAGGTGCCTGGTCATGCAGGTTGTGCTCAGGTTCAGAACGTTAATGCCTCGCTTCAGGCTCTGATGGCACAGCGTGCAAACCACTCGGGTCTTGTCGTCAGCACATTGTTTGAAGAAGTGCCATGCCAGGGAACTCCTTGAAGCTGCCTTTGGGGTGCTCGGTCCCAGATGGCGGCGGTCAGTAGCAGGCGGAGTCTCTTGGCGGCGGGTGTTCTGCTTTTGCCCACTGCTCCCTCTTTTGCTACGCTGTTGGCTCGGTCTCACCACTGCCTCTTCCTCCGAACTGTGAAAGTCAGTGGCACGACCTTCATTCCATGTGGGGTCTAGGACCTCATCGTCCCCTGCATCGTCTTCCACCCAGTCTTGATCCCTGACCTCCTGTTCAGTCTGCACACTGCAGAAAGACGCAGCAGTTGGCACCTGTGTTTCGTCATCATCAGAGACATGCTGAGGTGGTATTCCCATGTCCTCATCATCAGGAAACATAAGTGGTTGTGCGTCAGTGCATTCTATGTCTTTCACCGCTGGGGAAGGGCTAGGTGGATGCCCTTGGGAAACCCTGCCAGCGGAGTCTTCAAACAGCATAAGAGACTGCTGCATAACTTGAGGCTGAGACAGTTTCCCTGGTATGCATGGGGGTGATGTGACAGACTGATGGGGTTGGTTTTCAGGCGCCATCTGTGCGCTTTCTGCAGAAGACTGGGTGGGAGATAATGTGAACGTGCTGGATCCACTGTCGGCCACCCAATTGACTAATGCCTGTACCTGCTCAGGCCTTACCATCCTTAGAACGGCATTGGGCCCCACCATATATCGCTGTAAATTCTGGCGGCTACTGGGACCTGAGGTAGTTGGTACACTAGGACGTGTGGATGTGGCAGAACGGCCACGTCCTCTCCCAGCACCAGAGGGTCCACTAACACCACCACGACCATGTCCACGTCCGCGTCCCTTACTAGATGTTTTTCTCATTGTTATGGTTCACCACAACAACAAATATATTATTTGGCCCAATGTATTGTATTCAAATTCAGCGGGATATAAATTTGAGGCCTAGTATTTAGGCGCTGGGTGACCGGTATGGATTTAGTGACAGAATTAGACTTGGAAATGCACAGAAGCGTGTGTGTGAAGTTATTCTGAATGACCCTATGTGCACCTTGAATATTATATACCCTTTTTGGGATAGATTTCAAATAGCTCTGATATAGCAGGAACCACTAAATTATGAAATTGCTAAATTGGGAAATGTACTTCAACCCAGAACAAAAAATGTGCTTTGACGGACACTAAATAACTTTCCCAGCTACAACAGGACAGCGGTAACGAGAGATTTAGCAGGATATAAATTTGAGGCCTAGTATTTAGGCGCTGGGTGACAGGTATGGGTTTAGTGACAGAATTAGACTTGGAAATACACAGTAGCGGGTGTGTGTGAAGTTATTCTGAATGACCCAATGTGCACCTTGAATATTATATACCCTTTTAGGGATAGATTTCAAATAGCTCTGATATAGCAGAAACCACTAAATTATGAAATTGCTAAATTGGGAATTGTATTTCAACCCAGAACAAAAAATGTGCTTTGACGGACACTAAATAACTTTCCCAGCTACAACAGGACAGCGGTAACGAGAGATTTAGCAGGATATAAATTTGAGGCCTAGTATTTAGGCGCTGGGTGACAGGTATGGGTTTAGTGACAGAATTAGACTTGGAAATACACAGTAGCGGGTGTGTGTGAAGTTATTCTGAATGACCCAATGTGCACCTTGAATATTATATACCCTTTTAGGGATAGATTTCAAATAGCTCTGATATAGCAGAAACCACTAAATTATGAAATTGCTAAATTGGGAATTGTATTTCAACCCAGAACAAAAAATGTGCTTTGACGGACACTAAATAACTTTCCCAGCTACAACAGGACAGCGGTAACGAGAGATTTAGCAGGATATAAATTTGAGGCCTAGTATTTAGGCGCTGGGTGACAGGTATGGGTTTAGTGACAGAATTAGACTTGGAAATACACAGTAGCGGGTGTGTGTGAAGTTATTCTGAATGACCCAATGTGCACCTTGAATATTATATACCCTTTTAGGGATAGATTTCAAATAGCTCTGATATAGCAGAAACCACTAAATTATGAAATTGCTAAATTGGGAATTGTACTTCAACCCAGAACAAAAAATGTGCTTTGACGGACACTAAATAACTTTCCCAGCTACAACAGGACAGCGGTAACGAGAGATTTAGCAGGATATAAATTTGAGGCCTAGTATTTAGGCGCTGGGTGACAGGTATGGGTTTAGTGACAGAATTAGACTTGGAAATACACAGTAGCGGGTGTGTGTGAAGTTATTCTGAATGACCCAATGTGCACCTTGAATATTATATACCCTTTTAGGGATAGATTTCAAATAGCTCTGATATAGCAGAAACCACTAAATTATGAAATTGCTAAATTGGGAATTGTACTTCAACCCAGAACAAAAAATGTGCTTTGACGGACACTAAATAACTTTCCCAGCTACAACAGGACAGCGGTAACGAGAGATTTAGCAGGATATAAATTTGAGGCCTAGTATTTAGGCGCTGGGTGACAGGTATGGGTTTAGTGACAGAATTAGACTTGGAAATACACAGTAGCGGGTGTGTGTGAAGTTATTCTGAATGACCCAATGTGCACCTTGAATATTATATACCCTTTTAGGGATAGATTTCAAATAGCTCTGATATAGCAGAAACCACTAAATTATGAAATTGCTAAATTGGGAATTGTACTTCAACCCAGAACAAAAAATGTGCTTTGACGGACACTAAATAACTTTCCCAGCTACAACAGGACAGCGGTAACGAGAGATTTAGCGGGATATAAATTTGAGGCCTAGTATTTAGGCGCTGGGTGACCGGTATGGATTTAGTGACAGAATTAGACTGGGATATGGCCAAAAAATAACCACACTATTGCTGGTTAAATGCACTTGGTGACGGGCGCAGCTTGCCCCTGATGTAGTATATGGCCAAAAAATGAACAGACTATTGCTGGTTAAATGCACTTGGTGTCACAGCTTGACCAACCACACTACTGAGGGTTAAATGCACTTGGTGACGGGCGCAGCTTGCCCCTGATGTAGTATATGGCCAAAAAATAAACAGACTATTGCTGGTTAAATGCACTTGGTGTGACAGCTTCACCCTGATGTAGGCTTTAGCCAGAAAACAACCACACCATTGAGGGTTAAATGCACTTGGTGACAGGCGCAGCTTGCCCCTGATTTTGTATATGGCCAAAAAATGAACAGACTATTGCTGGTTAAATGCACTTGGTGTGACAGCTTCACCCTGATGTAGGCTTTAGCCAAAAAACAACCACACCATTGAGGGTTAAATGCACTTGGTGACAGGCGCAGCTTGCCCCTGATTTTGTATATGGCCAAAAAATGAACAGACTATTGCTGGTTAAATGCACTTGGTGTGACAGCTTCACCCTGATGTAGGCTTTAGCCAAAAAACAACCACACCATTGAGGGTTAAATGCACTTGGTGACAGGCGCAGCTTGCCCCTGATTTTGTATATGGCCAAAAAATGAACAGACTATTGCTGGTTAAATGCACTTGGTGTGACAGCTTCACCCTGATGTAGGCTTTAGCCAAAAAACAACCACACCATTGAGGGTTAAATGCACTTGGTGACAGGCGCAGCTTGCCCCTGATTTTGTATATGGCCAAAAAATGAACAGACTATTGCTGGTTAAATGCACTTGGTGTGACAGCTTCACCCTGATGTAGGCTTTAGCCAAAAAACAACCACACCATTGAGGGTTAAATGCACTTGGTGACAGGCGCAGCTTGCCCCTGATTTTGTATATGGCCAAAAAATGAACAGACTATTGCTGGTTAAATGCACTTGGTGTGACAGCTTCACCCTGATGTAGGCTTTAGCCAAAAAACAACCACACCATTGAGGGTTAAATGCACTTGGTCGCAGCTTGTGCTGGCGCACCACAAGACACAAAATGGCCGCCGATCACCCCAGAAAAATGTGACTGACAAACGGTCTGGGCAGCCTAAAAACAGTGAGCAATTGAGGATCAGCAGCTCAATGATCCACAGCTGCAGATCGATCAGTTAATCAAGTCCTTTGGAGGAGTTAATCTGCCTAATCTCGCCCTACTGTCGCAGCCGCAACCTCTCCCTACGCTAATCAGAGCAGAGTGACGGGCGGCGCTATGTGACTCCAGCTTAAATAGAGGCTGGGTCACATGGTGCTCTGGCCAATCACAGCCATGCCAATAGTAGGCATGGCTGTGATGGCCTCTTGGGGCAAGTAGTATGACGCTTGTTGATTGGCTGCTTTGCAGCCTTTCAAAAAGCGCCAAGAAAGCGTCACAAAAGCGCCAAGAAAGCGACGAACACCGAACCCGAACCCGGACTTTTACGAAAATGTCCGGGTTCGGGTCCGTGTCACGGACACCCCAAAATTCGGTACGAACCCGAACTATACAGTTCGAGTTCGCTCATCCCTAATACCGAGTCAAGCTATGCTGTGAAGCTGTAGAATATGAGGAGGATATCCAGGGCCCCCACAACTTTTCAAAGGCTTCGTATGTGTCTTGACGAATTGCGTTCAGTCTCTCGTATAATAATAGTTTATTGATTCTATCAATAACTGCTTGGAAGCTAAGGTCTGCCGACCGCCACTTATATGCAATGTGAATCCTGGCTGCTAATAACATATATTGGGATAACTTAAATTTGGAGTAAGACATTCTAGAGAGTTTATCGCCTAAAAGGCATAAGGTAGGAATCCTGGGGAGGGCACAGCCCAGCACAGAGGAGGCCAAGTCACAAATCTTTCCCCAGAATCTCTGTACCACTGGGCAGGACCACCAAATGTGAAAGACCGTGCCATTCCCCCCGCATCCCCTAAAAGAAAGAGGAGAAACCTCAGGGTAGATACGGTGAAGTCTAGAGGGGACTAAATATGTCCTGTGGAGAACCTTGATAGAGGTTTCCGCCAATGTAACTTGCCAGGAGGTCTTATTTAAAGTCTGTGAGCATTGACGCTATTTTGTAATTGAAAGGTCTTCCTGGATATCCCCCTCCCACTCCAACATATATGGTAGTTTAAATCCCTCTGGCAGGGTATTAAGAAAACCATACATCCTAGATAACAACCCTTGTTTATATATTGAGTAAGTGACAGATCTTTCGAAAGGTGTAAATTCCACATTTGTGTCGTTAATCTTCAGGGATTGGAGACACGAAAAAATCTGTAATGCATTAAATGACTCACATTCTGGTAGGTTATATTTGTTCTTAAAATCATTTATGGACATAAGCTTTCCCCTAGCTAGGAATTTATAAAGGGTAGTGAAATTATTGGAAATCCACCATCTAAAAGTTTCCAGCCTGAGGCCAGGTTGAAATGCTGGATTCCCAAATAGGTGAAATAGTGGTGAATGTTTAGATTGAAGGCCTGCCTTGAATCTAACAGATCTCCAGAGGATCAGAGAGTGATGTGACAACGGTGAGGCCAGGGGTCAAGTCCTGGGAAAAAAAGTGTGGGAACTCACCCAAGATCCACTGCAACCCCCCCCCCCCCCTCCAAAAAATAAAAAAGCACAGAAAATCTAGCATGCTGTAATTTGTATCGCTGCGGACTAAAAAATAAATTAAAAAAATAGCACTTTTAGAAAAGTTTGTCCTGGGATTCGATCTCATGACCTCTACACAGCAGAAGCAAGGCATATGCCCTCACAGCTATGAAAGCTGTCTAGCTTGCTAATTAAAAAAAAATATATATAAGACTTCTACTGTAGGTAACTTTGCCCACTGTGTATGGATGTAGCAGAGCTGGGTGTGTTGGGGCAGCTGTCATGTGTATGGTTGTACACTAGGTATCAGTACACAAGGTATCAGTAGAAGTATCAGAAAAAGAAAAAAAAACACTTTTAGTTTGTCCTGGGATTCGAACTCATGACCTCTACACATTACAGGCAAGGCATTTACCCTCACAGCCATAAAAGCTGTTGAGGTAGTTGCTTAAAAAAAAAAAATTAAGACTTCTACTTATACCTAGTGTACTGATACCTAGTGTACAACCATACACATGACAGCTGCCCCAACACACCCAGCTCTGCTACATCCATACACAGTGGGCAGCTGTCATGTGTATGGTTGTACACTTGGTATCAGTAAACTAGGTATCAGTAGAAGTCTTATAAAAAAAAAAAACACTTTTAGAAAAGTTTGTCCTGGGATTTGAACTCATGACCTCTACACATTACAGGCAAGGCATTTACCCTCACAGCCATAAAAGCTGTTGAGGTAGTTGCTTAAAAAAAAAAAAACTAAGACTTCTACTTATACCTAGTGTACTGATACCTAGTGTACAACCATACACATGACAGCTGCCCCAACACACCCAGCCCTGCTACATCCATACACAGTGGGCAGCTGTCATGTGTATGGTTGTACACTAGATATCAGTACACTAGGTATAATTAGAAGTCTTATATTTTTTTTTTTTTAAGCATTTACCTAGACGGCTTTCATGGCTGTGAGGGTAAATGCCTTCCTCTGATGTGTAGAGGTTGTGAGTTCGAATCCCAGGACAAACTTTTCTAAAAGACATTCTAAATGATCTCATAGTGAAGGAGATGATGTCATTAGGGGGCGGGGCGCCATGAGAGGAGTCGCAGGCAGCAGCACCGCACAGACAGCTTCCTCTCAACTGAAGCCGCCCCTCCTCCCTTAACCTGCCCTGCACAGTGCGCTCCGTCTCCCCCTGTGAATCTGATTCAGCCGTGTTCTCCTGGCTTAAGGCTGAAAGGGAACGGCGTTCCTGCCATGAAAAAAGTGCAGGAACGCCGTTCCCATGCGTTCCCCCTCCACTCGACCCCTGGGTGAGGCTGTACGAATAGCTGAGGGCAGGGGTATATCGTTCCAGATGAGGGATCTCCAAGTCCAGGGTGCACACAGGGTTTGTTCCAAAGAGACCCATAAGGGGAATGAATCTGGCTTTAAGTGTGTCAAGAATAATTGAGCTAAACCCGCTGATTTGTAATATTTGACAAAATCAGGAACCGAGAGACCTCCCTGGGATTTGTGTCTACACATTGTGGACCTGGAGATCCTAGCCCTCTTTCCTGCCCAGATAAATTTCATGGTGTCTGCTTGCAAATTTCGGAGGTCCCTAATGGGGATCCGAACTGGGAGGGTTCTGAATAGGTAAAGGATGCGAGGTAGTACCACCATCCTAACAATATGTATTCTCCCTACCCATGATACTGGTAGTTTGCTCCATGTTTTGTAATCCTCCCTGATTCTACGGTATAGTGGTATATAGTTTAGTTTGTAGACTGAAGACAGCTTTTTAGCTATTTGTGTTCCTAGATATTGGATGTGATTGGTTTGTTGGGTAAAAGGAAAGTTTTGGGCGATTGAAGTTTGAAGGGACAATGGGGAATTACACAGCAAAAGCTCTGATTTTTTTTGGTTAATTTTGAGCCCTGAAGCTGAGGAGAAGGTATTTAATAGCTTTAAGAGGTTCGGGAGTGAGATGAGGGGATTAGTCAGGGATAATAGGAGGTCGTCAGCGAATAAGCTCAATTTATATTCAGTGTTTCCCACTTTAATACCTGATAAATTGGGGTTATTCCTGATAGCGATCGCGAGGGGTTCCATGGCCAAGGCAAATAATGCAGGAGAGAGTGGGCAGCCCTGTCTAGTGCCTCTAGAAATATGAATTGGTGAGGGATGAGTTGTTGGGAGTTTAAGGTAAGCCACTGGGGCCGAGTATATTGCCTGAATCGCTTTAACAAAGGGACCCGTGATGCCCATGTTATGCAACACTTTATATAAGTAATCCCAGCTAAGAGAGTCAAAGGCCTTTTCTATATCCAGTGCCAAAATGGCCAGAGGGGTCTTTTTAGTGTTGGCTATCTGTATTACGTTCAGAACCTTTCTGATGTTATCTGGAGCCTCTCTGTCTGGTATAAAACCTACCTGGTCTTTATGGATAAGTCCAGGGAGGAGTGTATTAAGGCGTCTAGCTAGTATAGATGTAAAAAGTTTAGTATCTAAATTTAGCAGGGAAATCGGTCTATAGTTAGTGGTAGACAAGGGGTCCTTTCCAGGTTTGGGCAGTACGGTGATGTTAGCAAAAAGAAAATCGGGATGAGGAGTATGGCCTGATAGTAAATGATTGCAGAATTGAACTATGTGTGGAATTAATATCGTGGCATATTTTTTATAGTACAATGCAGACAGTCCATCAGGACCCGGGGCCTTCCCCAGTTTCAATGAGTTAATTGTATAAATTACTTCCTCTGGACTGATAGCTTTACCCAATTCCCGTGATGCATCGGAAGACACTTGGGGGAGTGGTATAGAAGACAAAAAATTATCTCTTGGCTGTGCTTGCCCATCCTCTGAACCTCTGTATAGCTGCCGATAAAAAGCATGGAACGTATCATAGATGGTTTTAGGGTTGGATGTTATCTGACCTGTATGTGAACGGATTTGGAAAACCTGGTTGATCTTCTGTTTAGCCTTCAGTTGCCGAGCTAGCATTTTATCGGGTTTATTAGCGTATCTATAGAAATACGATGCGGTCCATCGTAGTGCCTTTTCTGTATTATTTGATAATATAATATTTATTTGCATCTTGGTGTCCTTGACCGCTTTAAGCAGATATAGTGAGGGTGACCGCTGGTGCGCCTGTACCAATCTATTCAGTTTAGCTTCAAGCGCCAAAAGGGCCGCCTGTCTCCCCCTCTTTAATCGAGATGCTTCCCTAATTAATCTTCCCCTCATGTAGGCCTTATGCGTGATCCATGTGAGCAAAGGGTCAACATCTGGTTGAACATTTTCTGCAAAAAAACATTTCATGTCCTCCTGAATCCTATCACGAACCTCTGGTCTTGTCAAAAGGGATTCATTAAGTCTCCAAGAGAACAGACGGTTTGTGGGCGTGTTTGGGGCCAACTCTATCATCACCATATCGTGGTCCGACCAGGAAGACACCATATGTCTGCTATAAGCCATATAGGGGAGCATAGAGTTGGACAGCAGAATATGGTCAATGCGTGAATAAGCCTTATGAGCTGGGGAATAATATGTATAACCCCTCTGTCCACCGTTGTGCTCCCTCCACGAGTCCGCTATTGCAAGGGATTCCATTACTTTCTTAATAGTGACCTTACAAGAGGCCGAGCGTGACATAGTGGATGGAGCAGAACGGTCCAACACAGGGTCCATCACAAAATTAAAATCTCCGCACCAGATCACTTTGTCATAAGTGAGGGAGTCAAGGGTGTGTTGCATATGAGAAAAGAATGAGATTGATTCAATATTAGGGGCATATGTACTGACTATACACCACACTTCACCGCAGTATTCACCCAGTAAAATGACGTAACGACCATCCCTATCCACAATGGAGCGGGTGACTTGAAAGGGAAAGTTATTCCTGAGCAGGATTATAGCCCCCCTACACTTGGATTGAAATGTAGACGTGAAATATCTAGTGTATTGGGGATGAAAATACTTAGGGTGAGACACTGCAGTGAAATGAGTCTCTTGAAGACATATTATGTCGGGTTTATGTCTGTAATAAGTAGAGAATGCTGTGTTACGTTTTCTCGGGGAATTAAAACCCCGAACATTATGCGTTAAAACCTTACACATGGCTGATTATAAAGCATGATGTGGTTAAGGCAAGTTATCATGCGCAGTACCAAACATCTCATTCGGCTCAATGTAGGATCTCCGATAACGAAAATAATAAAGAAAAAGAACATAACAGATAATAAAAGAAATGCATCATAAGATGCCATACAATGCAATTTAAACGGGTGAATTGCGATCATCAGGTAAAACAGGGATAAACCTGATTCCGCAATAAACAATTGTCCCCTATGGACGAGCAACAAGCATATCCGATCCACCGCGTCCCGTTAGGTAAACGCGTGTGTCATGAGGGGCAGACAAGTGCAAAAAACAAAGCTAGGAAATACGTGATATATCGAGAGTTACCCAAAATAAATGAGTCTCCGCTAACCCAGTACTCCAGAGACCAACTAAAATGGCTTCCAGGTCGTCTATTGCCTGGTTCTTGAGGCTGGAGATGAAACGACTCTGGACCATTCCCTTGTCGGGCGTTGCGGCCTAGGGTGCGAGGATGGCCCTTCTGGGTGATCTAGCTGAATGCCGGCCTTCTGTAGCACTTCAATTCCCTCAGCCGGTGTGCGGATGGTGTGACTGCGAGAGTTCAGCTGGAAGGAAAGAGCGAAGGGAAATCCCCATCTGTATTTCACCTGCGCTTGTTGGAGAGCCTGAGTCACAGGCCTCATTTCCCTACGTTTCCGTAGCGTAGACGGCGCCAAGTCGGCATAAAGATGGACCGACGACGGGAGTCCAGGTAAGTTGGACAGGTTCCGGGCAGCATTAAGGATCTTATCTCTCATGTCAGGATGATGCATACGGAGCACCACATCTCTCGGTGTATCAGGTAATCTCGGTTTTCCCAAGGATCTGTGGACTCTGTCCATCTTCAGATATTCGGGCTCGGTGTCCGGCAGTAGCTCCGTGAACAGATTCGCCATTGTCGTAGGCAGATCTTGGAAGAGTTCTGGTAACCCTCTGACCCGTAGGTTGCCTCTCCTGGATCTATTTTCAAGATCCTCAATTTTAAGTTCGAGCTCCTGTAGCTGAGCTGTATGTGAGTCGATGTCCGTTCTATCTGCTCCAATGGCGTCAGCAAAGTCATCGGCTCTAGACTCCATGTCAGACACCCTGTTGCCCAGGTCTTGTAGTTGCCGGGTAAATTCAGCCACCGCTTGAGTCAGCTCGGTGCGGAAAAGCGTTGCTATATTGTTATATAGGTCAGACGGGTTCGACTGTACCTCTTCCGACGCTGGCCTTTGCTCACTTTCTGTGGATGAGGCAGGGCTTGCCGGCATTGCGGCCTGGTCCGCCATGATGGATTGGCGCGTAGCTCTGAATATCTCCGGTATTGTCTGGGACGGAGCGGGAGTAGCCGGTAACTTGGACTTCCCTTTGCCACGAGATGTTTTCTGCGTCCCCTGCATGAGTACACTAGTGTAGTGGAGCCGTGATGACGGCGATTATCATGGGATTGAGGCGGTGGACGGTGCGGAGCTCACACAGGCATGTCCTCCCGGCAAGCCACGCGCATGCGCTCCCTGTATATATAATTTAATCCGCTAATCCTTGATTGTCTAATTGGGGTGAAATTGCAGCTTGATGCTACAGATTTTAGGGTCTTCGCGTTCTTTTATATATGATTTAAACAGTTAATCCTTGATTAATCCTGATACTACATATTTTAGGGTGATCAAATTCTATTATACATAAATATATCCGTTAATCCCTAATTGTGGAATTGTTGTGAAATTGCGGTCTGATACTACAAGTTTTGGGGTGTTTAATATTTTTTTTATATATACCATACTTATATCCATTCATCCTTGATTCTGGGGTGAAACTGCGGCCTGATACTACTGTTCTTTTACCCTTACAGTTACTGTTACAGTATAGTATATCCAACACACAGGTGAGAGGCCATTCTAAGGGAATGGGGGAGTTGGTGTTGCAAGCAGTCATGCACATGGCCCTGAGACTGGTTAGGGTGACACCAGTGCACGTAGGAGCCGGTTGAAGAGGGGGCTTCATCATTATCAGGATAAGGTGGCAGCTTGCGCGCAAGGCAGCGGCTGTGCCAGCAGGGTGTTATCGTGGCTGGAAGTCAACATGGTGGCAGCAGTGTGAGGTCTGGAGCCAAACATGCACAGGGTAAACAGTCTACTACGCAGGAGCCTACCTTTCCAGAAAGATCTAGCAGTGCTTTGGTTCCCTGAGGCATCGGTAGCAGGCAGTCAGCATGGAGTGGTGGGGGGAAAATGCCCTACTCAGTAGTGTGGGTGTGGGAATTTTTCATAAAGCCGCCAGAAGGCATCAGCATGGCCATTTGTAGAATCTGTGGGCAGAAGGTGAAGCGTGGCTAGGGTGCCAATGTTGGAACTGCGTGCACTCATCCAACAGCGCAAAAGCTGAACGTGCTCTGGGCCAAGTTTCTGGTACTACAGTCCCTTTTCATGTGGTGGACTAGGAACCTTTCAAAGGACTGATGGCTTGTGGTGAGCCAAGGTGGATAGTCCCAAGCCATCATTACTTCTCCAAAAATGCTGTACCAGCCCTGCACACGTATGTTGAACAGAAGGTGGGTCAATCCTTGAGCCTGTCAGTTTCTACTAAAGTTTACTGCAGCGCCAACGTGTGGAGCTGTAACTACAGTCAAGGACAATATATGTCATTTACAGCCCACTAGGTAAAGTGGTTCCTGGCCAGCCACACCAGAAACTTGGCCAGGTGACGGCACCGCCACCTCCACATTCTCAAGCTGTGAGTCCTGCTCCAATGGTCTCCTCTTTCTCCTCATCCTCCACCTTTTTCTCAGCCTCCACTGCAGGCACAATTCGGAGTGCTACTCCAGGATACTACCTGTGCTGAGCACAGCGGTGTCACTGTGTGCTGCACCTGGCTTGCCTGGGCAAACGGAGTCACCCGGGGAGGAACTGCTCCGAGTCCTTCAAGAGGAAATCATATCCTGGCTCTCTCCTCGCCAACCTAAAATCGGAACCATGGTCACCAACAACGAGAAGAACATTGTGTCTGCGCTGCATAAAGGATGGGCTGGCCCATGCGACCTGCATGGCGCACATCTTTAATATGGTTGTAAAGCGGTTCCTGAAGTCTTGCACCCAACTACAAGACACCCTGAAATTGTCTAGGAAACTGTGCATGCACTTCATCCACACTGCAAAGCATGCCCTCCTTTAGCTGCAAAGGCAGAATAGCGTTCCCCAACATTGCCTGATATGTGACGCTTCCACCCGTTGGAACTCCACCCTCTACATGTTGGACTGACTGTATGAGCAGAGGAAGGCTGTAAACGATTTCTTGATGATGCAGGCGAACTGGAGCGCTCTGCTGTGTAACTTCAATGTTAGCCAGTGGCAACTCATCCGTGACACCTGCCGTTTGCTCATGCCCTTTGAGGAGGTCACTTTATTTGTCAGTCATCAGGACTACGGGATGAACGATGTCATTCCACTCCTTCATGTCTTGAAACAGATGCTGATAAATCTGGCTGGCCAGGGGGCACGAGACATGGCGTCTATATCTCATGGCCACCTGAGCCCTGTGGGGGCTGAACTGGAGGAGGAGGAGGACATTCATGCACAAGCACTGTATACACAAATGGGTGGTTTTTCTGCACAAGTGACAGAACTGGAGCAGGAGGAGTGGGTGAAGCAGGAGGAGTTAGAAGGTGATGAGGAAAACCAGGCAGATGCCCCCGACACACAGTGGCAGTATGCAGTGTGGAGATGGAGGTAAGGAGTCCCTCTGAATCCCTTGCACAAATGGCCTGATGCATGCTTGCGTAGTGACAGCCATATTATCACCATTTGGTAGAGGGATGACTATTGTTTCTCCACCATATTACACCCTCGCTACTGGTCCAAAATCAGGGCCTTTTTTCCACCCAACTACTATCAAGACATCCTATGTAGTCAGTTGGCTTATGTGTGCCATTGCCCATCCTCACAAAGGGCCCTCTGAGCTCACGTTCCACTGCCATGGCTGCTGGAGCAGCAACTTAAGCCTGGAGTCTCTAATGAGCACTTTTCTTAACCCGCCTACTGAAGAAACCACCCACCAGTAGCAGCAGCAAGACATGGAGCATAAACTGAACCAGCAGGTGGTGGCATACTTGGACTGCACCCTGCCACCCCACATCTAAATTCCCTTGGACTACGAGTTTGCCCTGGCTGAGTTTGCCAGTAGTGTGTCATCAGAGAGGGTGCTTAGTGCGGTGGGGGGCATAGTTACCCCAAGGAGAACTTACCTTTCCACCCAAAATGTTAAAAGACTGACCTTTGTGAAGATGAATCAGGCGTGGATCAGCCAAGATTTCCACATGCCAGTGCCTGATGCATAAGAGACCCATTTCTTCTGGCCACCTGCCTCAGGCACTATTCTGATGCTGCCACCCACCTTATGCCACACACCTGCTGCCTCTACTGCCATGTTCTCCTACTGCCACCCACCATCTTGTGATGATACTGCCACTGCTGTTGCCCCTCTCTCTCCCCACTTTGTGACTGGGCCACCGTGTTGACTCCTCATGTGGTTGCCACCTCACCACTCTGTAACTGGGTCACTGTGTTGACTCCTGATGCGGTTGCCACCCTCATCACTCTATGACTGGGCCATTGTGTTGACATCTCATGTGGTTGCCATAAACCACTCTGTAACTAGGCCACTCTGTTGACTCCTCATGCATTTGCCACCCTCACCACTCTATGACTGGGGCATTGTGTTGACTCCTTATGTGGTTGCCACCCTCCCCATAATGTAACTGGGCCACTGTGTGGACTCCTCATGCGGTTGCCACCCTCCCCACTCTATGACGGGGCCACTATTAACCTCGTTTGGCCTTGTTGACATCACTATTTACTTTACCATTCTTCTAATCTGTCAGAAGGATGGGAAATTACAAGAACAACGGATCCTTTCTTAGGAGTATCCACAAGGCCTGTATCACATGGTCCCTATTTTGCATCAGGATATGCTCATGATTTGGAAGTCAAAATCAGGAGTGGGTGCAAAACACAGAAGACATACAAACTTTCCAATGACATGTTATTTCTGTTTCGGATCCACTCCTGTTTATTTTTTTGGCCTTAGCAATACTGATAGATTACTGACCAAATGCTAACCATGTGAAGGCGGATGCTCAAGACGACTGTGTAAAAGGAGTGCGCTCTTTCACTCTAAAGTTGTATCTTGGGCCACTGTACAGTTCTTTATACCTGATGCTAACATTGAACTATAAGGATAAGTTCAAACTTGAGTTATTTTGTCATTTTTGGCCCATAACTGACTAAAAAGGTGAAGTGTGAAGTGATTCTGAGAGTGACGCCTGTCAACTGCCTGTCATACATACGCAAAGTATTTCACTACCACAGCGGACTACCTATGCATGTTTCTGCAATGCACAGTGTTCTACACCAATATACAGGCTCTCTGCAGCTCTCAGATTTTTAACGCGATTTGTCGCAAATAAATTTGGATCAAATTGAATCTTTTTGGAATATTCGGCAAACTGTCTGAATCGAATTTTAAAAAAATTAGCTAGTCTCTAACTAAAATGCTACTTTATTATATCTATGCAAAATACAGGCCCTGGGTGAATTATTCCTCAGATAACCTTTTGCCATGGTAAACATTTAGTGAACAAAGGAAGTCCCTTCCAACAGTGGTCACATTATCACATTTTTCATATTAGGTATTCAGTTACACATTTTTACATACAGGTGTCACATAGGGTAGGAAACTGCAGCCCTGTACTCTACCTGTACCACTCCCTAACTTAACTAAGGGTTCATGCATATGACCGTATGTATTTTGCAGTCTGCAAAACACGGATCCGCAAAAAATGCGTGTGACGTCTGTGTGCATTCCATATTTTGTGGGCAGACCAGCTGGCCCCTAATAGAACAGTCGTATCCTTGAACGTAATGCGGACTATAATAGGACATGCTTTATCCTTTTGCGGAACAGACATACGGAAACAGAATACACATGGAGTAACTTCTAGTTTTTTTTGTGGACCCATCAAAATGAATGCTTCTGCATAAGGTCCGCAAAAAACAGAATGTACACGGAAAGAAAATGCATTCATGCGCATGAGCCCTAAGTGAAAGGGCTTAAACCTAGTGGGGTAAAAGATTAGTCAGAAATAAATAGATCAGAACTAGATAAAACCAGAACTGGATCAGAACCTAAAAGCTAAGGCAAAATCAGGACAAAGTCCAAACCACAGAGATACGTTAAAACTAGAGTTGAGCGAACACCTGGATGTTCGGGTTCGAGAAGTTCGGCCGAACATCCCGGAAATGTTCGGGTTCGGGATCCGAACCCGATCCGAACTTCGTCCCGAACCCGAACCCCATTGAAGTCAATGGGGACCCGAACTTTTCGGCACTAAAAAGGCTGTAAAACAGCCCAGGAAAGAGCTAGAGGGCTGCAAAAGGCAGCAACATGTAGGTAAATCCCCTGCAAACAAATGTGGATAGGGAAATGAATTAAAATAAAAATTAAATAAATAAAAATTAACCAAAATCAATTGGAGAGAGGTTCCATAGCAGAGAATCTGGCTTCCCGTCACCCACCACTGGAACAGTCCATTCTCAGATATTTAGGCCCCGGCACCCAGGCAGAGGAGAGAGGTCCCGTAACAGAGAATCTGTCTTCATGTCAGCAGAGAATTAGTCTGCATGTCATAGCAGAGAATGAGGCTTCACGTCAGCCACCACTGCAACAGTCCATTGGCATATATTTAGGCCCAGCACACACACAGGCAGAGGAGAGAGGTCCCGTAACAGAGAATCTGGCTTCATGTCAGCAGAGAATCAGTCTGCATGTCATAGCAGAGAATCAGGCTTCACGCCAGCCACCACTGCAACAGTCCATTGTCATAAATTTAGGCCCAGCACCCAGGCAGAGGAGAGAGGTCCCGTAACAGAGAATCTGGCTTCATGTCAGCAGAGAATCAGTCTTCATATCATAGCAGAGAATCAGGCTTCACGTCACCCACCACTGTAAGAGTCAATTTTCATAAATTTAGGCCCAGAACCCAGGCAGAGGAGAAAGGTCCCGTAACAGACAATCTGGCTTCATGTCAGCAGAGAATCAGTCTTCATATCATAGCAGAGAATCAGGCTTCACGTCACCCACCACTGTAAGAGTCAATTTTCATAAATTTAGGCCCAGAACCCAGGCAGAGGAGAAAGGTCCCGTAACAGACAATCTGGCTTCATGTCAGCAGAGAATCAGTCTTCATATCATAGCAGAGAATCAGGCTTCACGTCACCCACCACTGTAAGAGTCAATTTTCATAAATTTAGGCCCAGAACCCAGGCAGAGGAGAAAGGTCCCGTAACAGACAATCTGGCTTCATGTCAGCAGAGAATCAGTCTTCATATCATAGCAGAGAATCAGGCTTCACGTCACCCACCACTGTAAGAGTCAATTTTCATAAATTTAGGCCCAGAACCCAGGCAGAGGAGAAAGGTCCCGTAACAGACAATCTGGCTTCATGTCAGCAGAGAATCAGTCTTCATATCATAGCAGAGAATCAGGCTTCACGTCACCCACCACTGTAAGAGTCAATTTTCATAAATTTAGGCCCAGAACCCAGGTAGAGGAGAAAGGTCCCGTAACAGACAATCTGGCTTCATGACAGCAGAGAATCAGTCTGCATGTCATAGCAGAGAATCAGGCTTCACGTCAGCCACCACTGCAACAGTCCATTGTCATAAATTTAGGCCCAGCACCCAGGCAGAGGAGAGAGGTCCCGTAACAGAGGATCTGGCTTCATGTCAGCAGAGAATCAGTCTGCATGTCATAGCAGAGAATGAGGCTTCACGTCAGCCACCACTGCAACAGTCCATTGGCATATATTTAGGCCCAGCACACACACAGGCAGAGGAGAGAGGTCCCGTAACAGACAATCTGGCTTCATGTCAGCAGAGAATTAGTCTGCATGTCATAGCAGAGAATGAGGCTTCACGTCACCCACCACTGCAACAGTCCATTGGCATATATTCAGGCCCAGCACCCAGGCAGAGGAGAGAGGTCCCGTAACAGAGGATCTGGCTTCATGTCAGCAGAGAATCAGTCTGCATGTCATAGCAGAGAATCAGGCTTCACGTCAGCCACCACTGCAACAGTCCATTGTCATAAATTTAGGCCCAGCACCCAGGCAGAGGAGAGAGGTCCCGTAACAGAGGATCTGGCTTCATGTCAGCAGAGAATCAGTCTGCATGTCATAGCAGAGAATCAGGCTTCACGTCAGCCACCACTGCAACAGTCCATTGTCATAAATTTAGGCCCAGCACCCAGGCAGAGGAGAGAGGTCCCGTAACAGACAATCTGGCTTCATGTCAGCAGAGAATTAGTCTGCATGTCATAGCAGAGAATCAGGCTTCATGTCAGCCACCACTGCAACAGTCCATTGGCATATATTTAGGCCTAGCACACAGGCAGAGGAGAGGTTCATTCAACTTTGGGTAGCATCGCAATATAATGGTAAAATGAAAATAAAAATAGGATTGAATGAGGAAGTGCCCTGGAGTCCAATAATATATGGTTATGGGGAGGTAGTTAATGTCTAATCTGGACAAGGGACGGACAGGTCCTGTGGGATCCATGCCTGGTTCATTTTTATGAACGTCAGCTTGTCCACATTGGCTGTAGACAGGCGGCTGCGTTTGTCTGTAATGACGCCCCCTGCCGTGCTGAATCAGTGGCGTCGCCAGGGGGGGGCCAGAGGGGGCCACGGCCCCCCCAACATCATGCTGGGCCCCCCCATGTGCCCCCCCAACTAAAATGCGCCCCCCCCTGCTGCCAGCAGCATTCACTTGACTGATCCGAGTTCAGCTCAGCTCAGTCACAGTCTCTCTCTCACCTCACGCTGCTGGCAGCAGGGACGCAGGGAGCCGAAGCCTGAGGGAGGGACGGGGAGGAGCGTAATGTGATCTCAGAGTGGAAGCTGGCTTCTGCCAGCCCCACCCCTCCCCGCCCACCAACCAATCACCGACCAGAGCTGAGGGGGCAAGGCAAGCACAGCACACCAGCAGCTCTCTGAATCGAGTCGTCTGAGTCACACAAGTAAGTGCAGGGAGTCAGAATAGAAAGGAATCGAATGAGTCACAAGTTAAAAGAATCTAAAGATCCGACTTAGTTTGTGACTCATTCGATTCATTGAGTTAAAAGAGCAGCGAGTCAGAGGGTAGAACAGGTTAGGCTACTTTCACACTTGCGCTTGATCGGATCCGTTCTGAACGGATCCGATCATATTAATGCAGACGGAGGCTCCGTTCAGTACGGATCCGTCTGCATTAATAACTTAGAAAAAATTCCGTTCAGACTTTCAATGTAAAGTCAATGGGGGACGGATCCGCTTGAAGATTGAGCCATATGGTGACCTCTTCAAGCGGATCCGTTCCCATTGACTTACATTAGGCTACTTTCACACTAGCGTTCGTCGGTCCGCTCGTGAGCTCCGTTTGAAGGAGCTCACGAGCGGACCCGAACGCTTCCGTCCAGCCCTGATGCAGTCTGAATGGAGCGGATCCGCTCAGACTGCATCAGTCTGGCGGCGTTCAGCCTCCGCTCTGCTCGCCTCCGCACGGACAGGCGGACAGCTGAACGCTGCTTGCAGCGTTCGGGTGTCCGCCTGGCCGTGCGGAGGCGTGCGGATCCGTCCAGACTTACAATGTAAGTCAATGGGGACGGATCCGTTTGAAGATGCCACAATATGGCTCAATCTTCAAGCGGATCCGTCCCCCATTGATTTTACATTGAAAGTCTGGACGGATCCGTACGAGGCTATTTTCACACTTAGCTTTTATATGCTAAAATAATGCAGACGGATCCGTACTGAACGGAGCCTCCGTCTGCATTATTATGAACGGATCCGATCAGAACGGATCCGATCGAACGCTAGTGTGAAAGTAGCCTAAGTCTGAACGGATCCGCACGGCCAGGCGGACAGCTGAGCGCTGCAAGCAGCGTTCAGCTGTCCGCCTGTCCGTGCGGAGGCGAGCGGAGGCTGAACGCCGCCAGACTGATGCAGTCTGAGCGGATCCGCTCCATTCAGACTGCATCAGGGCTGGACGGAAGCGTTCGGGTCCGCTCGTGAGCTCCTTCAAACGGAACTCACGAGCGGACCGACGAACGCTAGTGTGAAAGTAGCCTTACACTGAGGCTGAGGCTGCTTTTGTTGCAGCAGTGATAAGATTAAGGGACAGGAGAAGTGACATGACACAAGAGTTTAGATTACAGGTTGAATTAAATTAACCGTTTAGAATCAAATTGGCTTCTCAGGAGATATATATGTTAAAGGCATCTCATTCAGTAGCTATATAACTAAGGGCCCTTTCACATTTGCGTTGTCCGGATCCGGCGTGTACTCCACTTGCCGGAGGTACACGCCGGATCCGGAAAAACGCAAGTGTACTGAAAGCATTTGAAGACGGATCCGTCTTCAAAATGCTTTCAGTGTTACTATGGCAGCCAGGACGCTATTAAAGTCCTGGTTGCCATAGTAGTAGTGGGGAGCGGTATACTTACAGTCCGTGCGGCTCCCGGGCGCTCCAGAATGACGTCAGAGCGCCCCATGCGCATGGATGATGTGTACATGCGATCACGTCATCCATGCGCCTGGGGCGCCCTGACGTCACTCTGGAGCGCCCCGGGAGCCGCACGGACGGTAAGTATGCCGCTCCCCGCTGCACTTTACCATGGCTGCCAGGACTTTAGCGTCCCGGCAGCCATGGTAAGCATTCAGAAAAAGCTAAACGTCGTATCCGGCAATGCGCCGAAACGACGTTTAGCTTAAGGCCGGATCCGGATCAATGCCTTTCAATGGGCATTCATTCCGGATCCGGCCTTGCGGCAAGTGTTCAGGATTTTTGGCCGGAGCAAAAAGTACTGCATGCTGCGGTATTTTCTCCGGCCAAAAAACGTTCCGTTCCGGAACTGAAGACATCCTGATGCATCCTGAACGGATTTCTCTCCATTCAGAATGCATGGGTATAATCCTGATCAGGATTCTTCTGGCATAGAGCCCCGACGACGGAACTCTATGCCGGATCCGGACAACGCGGGTGTGAAAGAGCCCTAAGGGTGGGTTCACATCACCTTTATGGATTGTACTGTCAGTGTCAGACTGTTGTCACTGTGGGTAACAATGCACAACAGACAACAATTCACATTGTACACCACAGTGACAGCTTCTGACTCCTGTCTGACTCCTGAGTCCTCCTGTCCGGCGTCAGCCTCAGCTTCCCTTTACTATAATAAATCACTCAATACTAGTAATCAGAGTTCAGAGAGAGCTGAAGAAGACGAGCCGACTGCACTGAGTCAGCAGCGCAGCAAGTAGTGAGTGAATCGAATGTATCAAGCATCTGCGCATGCGCACCGGCACCTAGAGTCTTCGGTTCACTTGCGAGTCAGCTCAGCAGTCTGACTCACCAAGTGAACCGAATATCCGATTCATGAATTGGTTCATTTGAATGAGCTGATTCAAATGAACCGATTCACCTAAAAGATCCGAACTTCCCATCACTAAGCGGCGGTGCAGGGGAGGGAGAGGCGTGTCCCTTCCCCTTGCTCTGATAGGCTGCAGGCACTAGACCGGCAGCCTATCAGAGGCCGGCGCAGGCGCGCGATGACGTCATCACGCCGCCTGAGCCATACAGCGTGGGACACAGGCCAGAAGAGGCCTGCATCGCATCGCTGACACTGAGGTAAGTATAATTATTTATTTATTTTTTACAATAGTGATACTTGGGGGGGGGGGGGGACTTACCTAATAATGGCACATGATGGGGGGGCTTACTTAATAATGGCACATTGGGGGGGACTTACTTAATAATGGCACATGAAGGGGGGGGGTACTTACTTAATAATGGCACATGATGGGGGGGCCTTAATACTGGCACATGATGGGGGGGCTTAATACTGGCACATGATGGGGGGGACCTAATACTGGCACATGATGGGGGGACCTAATACTGGCACATGATGGGGGGCTTATTACTGGCACATGATGGGGGGCTTATTACTGGCACGTAATGTGGGTCTTATTACTGGTACGTGGAGTCATCTACGGGGGCACTAAGAAGGGGTAATTTATACTTGCAAAATTATGGGGGACATTGAGGGCATCTACTGGGGCATTTTATACTGGTACATTATGGGGGCACTAGGAGGAAGGGGGAGAGGAGCACTATGGGGCATTTACTGGGGGCACTATATAGGGGTATTTTATACTGGCACATTATGGGGGACATTAGCTCAACTGGGGGCATAAGGGGGTATTTTTTGCATTGTCACATTATAAGGAGAATTATTACTACCGGGGGGCATTATGGTGGGCGTTATTACTCCCCCATGGTATGACCCCTAGTAGCAGCACCAGCCTCTCCCTGCTCTGCTATTCCTCTGCCTCTTCTCCAAATCCTTATTATGAAATCTTTCTCATTAGGATAAAACACATCAGCTCCGCCGAGCCCCCGGCCAAAGTGTGGAAGTGGCGTCCGAGACCCCCAAGGGCCAAGCCAAGTAACTGTAAGTCTTCATGTCAAATATGTTTGTTATACACATATAGCCTACACTGTGCCCCACAATATACAGTATACCGCCACGCTGTGCCCCACAATATATAGTATACCGGTACACTGTGCAGTCTGTTCTATAAGCACCCTTGTTCTGTGGCGGTGGACAGAAATTAATCTGGATCCGCCGCTGGTCTGGGCCGCTCCCAGGAGTGTACATTTCTTCTAAACTGTAATCCGTATGCTCTGACCTGCAGAAATCAGCACTCGCTCGATAAGAACTAACACGCAGTACCTGTAGGCTGTAGCCTGGCCCTGTTTCCGAAGCTAGCCGAGTGGTGTAAGGTTAAGGTACTAGTAGAGATGAGCGGCCGCTTAATCCTGATTTAAAGTTAAAGTTACTGCAGGATATGGATTACGGTTTAGAAATGTCAAATGTACACTCCTGTGAGTGGCGGGGAGGGGGATCTGTGGATGACACTGTTATAGGAAGGGGGATCTGTGGATGACACTGTTATAGGGAGGGGGATCTGTGGATGACACTGTTATAGGAAGGGGGATCTGTGGATGACACTGTTATAGGAAGGGGGATCTGTGGATGACACTGTTATAGGAAGGGGGATCTGTGGATGACAACTGTTATAGGGAGGGGGATCTGTGGATGACACTGTTATAGGAAGGGGGATCTGTGGATGACACTGTTATAGGAAGGGGGATCTGTGGATGACACTGTTATAGGAAGGGGGATCTGTGGATGACACTGTTATAGGGAGGGGGATCTGTGGATGACACTGTTATAGGAAGGGGGATCTGTGGATGACACTGTTATAGGGAGGGGGATCTGTGGATGACACTGTTAAAAGGAGGGGGATCTGTGGATGACACTGTTAAAAGGAGGGGGATCTGTGGATGACACTGTTAAAAGGAGGGGGATCTGTGGATGACACTGTTAAAAGGAGGGGGATCTGTGGATGACACTGTTATGGAGGGGGAAATGGGGATGACACTGTCATGGGGTGGATCTGTGGATGACACATATAGCATAAGATGCTATACATTACACGGTATGTGGCATCCACAGATCCCCCCCCATAGCAGTGTCATCCACAGACAGCTGGACTTTTCTTCCCTGTTGCGGTTTTAGGTATTGGGTAAAGTATCGCAGCATTTCTAAGTGTACTTGTGTAAATGTATCGTTGTTATAGCTGCCCCCCCTACTTTTGTCCTGGCCCCCAGTGTGCCCCCCCAAAATTTGAAAGCTAGAGACGCCACTGTGCTGAATACACGTTCAGACAAAACGCTGGCTGCCGGGCAGGCCAGCACCTCCAAGGCATAAAAGGCTAGCTCTGGCCACGTGGACAATTTAGAGACCCAGAAGTTGAATGGGGCCGAACCATCAGTCAGTACGTGGAGGGGTGTGCACACGTACTGTTCCACCATGTTAGTGAAATGTTGCCTCCTGCTAACACGTTGCGTATCAGGTGGTGGTGCAGTTAGCTGTGGCGTGTTGACAAAAGTTTTCCACATCTCTGCCATGCTAACCCTGCCCTCAGAGGAGCTGGCCGTGACACAGCTGCCTTGGCGACCTCTTGCTCCTCCTCTGCCTTGGCCTTGGGCTTCCACTTGTTCCCCTGTGACATTTGGGAATGCTCTCAGTAGCGCGTCTACCAACGTGCGCTTGTACTCGCGCATCTTCCTATCACGCTCCAGTGCAGGAAGTAAGGTGGGCACATTGTCTTTGTAGCGTGGATCCAGCAGGGTGGCAACCCAGTAGTCCGCACAGGTTAAAATGTGGGCAACTCTGCTGTCGTTGCGCAGGCACTGCAGCATGTAGTCGCTCATGTGTGCCAGGCTGCCCAGGGGTAAGGACAAGCTGTCCTCTGTGGGAGGCGTATCGTCATCGTCCTGCCTTTCCCCCCAGCCACGCACCAGTGATGGACCCGAGCTGCGTTGGGTGCCACCCCCGCTGTGACCATGCTTCATCCTCATCCTCCTCCACCTCCTCCTCATCCTCGTCCTCCTCGTCCTCCAGTAGTGGGCCCTGGCTGGCCACATTTGTACCTGGCCTCTGCTGTTGCAAAAACCTCCCTCTGAGTCACTTCGAAGAGACTGGCCTGAAAGTGCTAAAAATGACCCCTCTTCCTCATCCTCCTCCTCCTCCTCCTGGGCCACCTCCTGTTCCATCATCGCCCTAAGTGTTTTCTCAAGGAGACATAGAAGTGGTATTGTAACGCTGATAACGGTGTCATCGCCACTGGCCATGTTGGTGGAGTACTCGAAACAGCGCAACAGGGCACACAGGTCTCGCATGGAGGCCCAGTCATTGGTGGTGAAGTGGTGCTGTTCTGTAGTGCGACTGACCCGTGCGTGCTGCAGCTGAAACTCCACTATGGCCTGCTGCTGCTCGCACAGTCTGTCCAGCATGTGCAAGGTGGAGTTCCACCTGGTGGGCACGTCGCATATGAGGCGGTGAGCGGGAAGGCCGAAGTTACGCTGTAGCGCAGACAGGCGAGCAGCGGCAGGATGTGAACGCCGGAAGCGCGAACAGACGGCCCGCACTTTATGCAGCAGCTCTGACATGTCGGGGTAGTTGTGAATGAACTTCTGCACCACCAAATTCAGCACATGCGCCAAGCAAGGGATGTGCGTCAAATTGGCTAGTCCCAGAGCTGCAACGAGATTTCGCCCATTATCACACACCACCAGGCCGGGCTTGAGGCTCACCGGCAGCAACCACTCGTCGGTCTGTTGTTCAATACCCCGCCACAACTCCTGTGCGGTGTGGGGCCTGTCCCCCAAACATATGAGTTTCAGAATGGCCTGCTGACGTTTACCCCGGGCTGTGCTGAAGTTGGTGGTGAAGGTGTGTGGCTGACTGGATGAGCAGGTGGAAGAAGAGGAGGAGGAAGCCGAGAAGGAGGAGGTGGCAACAGGAGGCAAAGAATGTTGCCCTGCGATCCTTGGCGGCGGCAGGACGTGCGCCAAACAGCTCTCCGCCTGGGGCCCAGCTGCCACTACATTTACCCAGTGTGCAGTTAGGGAGATATAGCGTCCCTGGCCGTGCTTACTGGTCCACGTATCTGTGGTTAGGTGGACCTTGCTACAGATGGCGTTGCGCAGTGCACACTTGATTTTATCGGATACTTGGTTGTGCAGGGAAGGCACGGCTCTCTTGGAGAAGTAGTGCCGGCTGGGAACAACATACTGTGGGACAGCAAGCGACATGAGCTGTTTGAAGCTGTCTGTGTCCACCAGCCTAAATGACAGCATTTCATAGGCCAGTAGTTTAGAAATGCTGGCATTCAGGGCCAGGGATCGAGGGTGGCTAGGTGGGAATTTACGCTTTCTATCAAATGTTTGTGAGATGGAGAGCTGAACGCTGGCGTGTGACATGGTTGAGACGCTTGGTGACGGAGGTGGTGGTGGTGGTGTTGGTGGTACATCCCCTGTTTGCTGGGCGGCAGGTGCCAACGTTCCTCCAGAGGCGGAGGAAGAGGCCGAGGCGGCAGCAGCAGAATAGGCCGAGGCGGCAGCAGCAGAAGAGGTAGCAGGGGGAGCCTGAGTGACTTCCTTGGTTTTAAGGTGTTTACTCCACTGCAGTTCATGCTTTGCATGCAGGTGCCTGGTCATGCAGGTTGTGCTCAGGTTCAGAACGTTAATGCCTCGCTTCAGGCTCTGATGGCACAGCGTGCAAACCACTCGGGTCTTGTCGTCAGCACATTGTTTGAAGAAGTGCCATGCCAGGGAACTCCTTGAAGCTGCCTTTGGGGTGCTCGGTCCCAGATGGCGGCGGTCAGTAGCAGGCGGAGTCTCTTGGCGGCGGGTGTTCTGCTTTTGCCCACTGCTCCCTCTTTTGCTACGCTGTTGGCTCGGTCTCACCACTGCCTCTTCCTCCGAACTGTGAAAGTCAGTGGCACGACCTTCATTCCATGTGGGGTCTAGGACCTCATCGTCCCCTGCATCGTCTTCCACCCAGTCTTGATCCCTGACCTCCTGTTCAGTCTGCACACTGCAGAAAGACGCAGCAGTTGGCACCTGTGTTTCGTCATCATCAGAGACATGCTGAGGTGGTATTCCCATGTCCTCATCATCAGGAAACATAAGTGGTTGTGCGTCAGTGCATTCTATGTCTTTCACCGCTGGGGAAGGGCTAGGTGGATGCCCTTGGGAAACCCTGCCAGCGGAGTCTTCAAACAGCATAAGAGACTGCTGCATAACTTGAGGCTGAGACAGTTTCCCTGGTATGCATGGGGGTGATGTGACAGACTGATGGGGTTGGTTTTCAGGCGCCATCTGTGCGCTTTCTGCAGAAGACTGGGTGGGAGATAATGTGAACGTGCTGGATCCACTGTCGGCCACCCAATTGACTAATGCCTGTACCTGCTCAGGCCTTACCATCCTTAGAACGGCATTGGGCCCCACCATATATCGCTGTAAATTCTGGCGGCTACTGGGACCTGAGGTAGTTGGTACACTAGGACGTGTGGATGTGGCAGAACGGCCACGTCCTCTCCCAGCACCAGAGGGTCCACTAACACCACCACGACCATGTCCACGTCCGCGTCCCTTACTAGATGTTTTTCTCATTGTTATGGTTCACCACAACAACAAATATATTATTTGGCCCAATGTATTGTATTCAAATTCAGCGGGATATAAATTTGAGGCCTAGTATTTAGGCGCTGGGTGACCGGTATGGATTTAGTGACAGAATTAGACTTGGAAATGCACAGAAGCGTGTGTGTGAAGTTATTCTGAATGACCCAATGTGCACCTTGAATATTATATACCCTTTTTGGGATAGATTTCAAATAGCTCTGATAAAGCAGGAACCACTAAATTATGAAATTGCTAAATTGGGAATTGTACTTCAACCCAGAACAAAAAATGTGCTTTGACGGGCACTAAATAACTTTCCCAGCTACAACAGGACAGCGGTAACGAGAGATTTAGAGGGATTTAAATTTGAGGCCTAGTATTTAGGCGCTGGGTGACAGGTATGGGTTTAGTGACAGAATTAGACTTGGAAATACACAGTAGCGGGTGTGTGTGAAGTTATTCTGAATGACCCAATGTGCACCTTCAATATTATATACCCTTTTTGGGATAGATTTCAAATAGCTCTGATATAGCAGGAACCACTAAATTATGAAATTGCTAAATTGGGAATTGTACTTCAACCCAGAACAAAAAATGTGCTTTGACGGACACTAAATAACTTTCCCAGCTACAACAGGACAGCGGTAACGAGAGATTTAGAGGGATTTAAATTTGAGGCCTAGTATTTAGGCGCTGGGTGACAGGTATGGGTTTAGTGACAGAATTAGACTTGGAAATGCACAGAAGCGTGTGTGTGAAGTTATTCTGAATGACCCTATGTGCACCTTCAATATTATATACCCTTTTAGGGATAGATTTCAAATAGCTCTGATATAGCAGAAACCACTAAATTATGAAATTGCTAAATTGGGAATTGTACTTCAACCCAGAACAAAAAATGTGCTTTGACGGACACTAAATATCTTGCCCAGCAACAACAGTACAGCGGTGGGTAACGAGAGATTTAGAGGGATTTAAATTTGAGGCCTAGTATTTAGGCGCTGGGTCACCGGTATGGATTTAGTGACAGAATTAGACTTGGAAATGCACAGAAGCGTGTGTGTGAAGTTATTCTGAATGACCCTATGTGCACCTTCAATATTATATACCCTTTTAGGGATAGATTTCAAATAGCTCTGATATAGCAGAAACCACTAAATTATGAAATTGCTAAATTGGGAATTGTACTTCAACCCAGAACAAAAAATGTGCTTTGACGGACACTAAATATCTTGCCCAGCAACAACAGTACAGCGGTGGGTAACGAGAGATTTAGAGGGATTTAAATTTGAGGCCTAGTATTTAGGCGCTGGGTCACCGGTATGGATTTAGTGACAGAATTAGACTTGGAAATGCACAGAAGCGTGTGTGTGAAGTTATTCTGAATGACCCTATGTGCACCTTCAATATTATATACCCTTTTAGGGATAGATTTCAAATAGCTCTGATATAGCAGAAACCACTAAATTATGAAATTGCTAAATTGGGAATTGTACTTCAACCCAGAACAAAAAATGTGCTTTGACGGACACTAAATATCTTGCCCAGCAACAACAGTACAGCGGTGGGTAACGAGAGATTTAGAGGGATTTAAATTTGAGGCCTAGTATTTAGGCGCTGGGTCACCGGTATGGATTTAGTGACAGAATTAGACTTGGAAATGCACAGAAGCGTGTGTGTGAAGTTATTCTGAATGACCCTATGTGCACCTTCAATATTATATACCCTTTTAGGGATAGATTTCAAATAGCTCTGATATAGCAGAAACCACTAAATTATGAAATTGCTAAATTGGGAATTGTACTTCAACCCAGAACAAAAAATGTGCTTTGACGGACACTAAATATCTTGCCCAGCAACAACAGTACAGCGGTGGGTAACGAGAGATTTAGAGGGATTTAAATTTGAGGCCTAGTATTTAGGCGCTGGGTCACCGGTATGGATTTAGTGACAGAATTAGACTTGGAAATGCACAGAAGCGTGTGTGTGAAGTTATTCTGAATGACCCTATGTGCACCTTCAATATTATATACCCTTTTAGGGATAGATTTCAAATAGCTCTGATATAGCAGAAACCACTAAATTATGAAATTGCTAAATTGGGAATTGTACTTCAACCCAGAACAAAAAATGTGCTTTGACGGACACTAAATATCTTGCCCAGCAACAACAGTACAGCGGTGGGTAACGAGAGATTTAGAGGGATTTAAATTTGAGGCCTAGTATTTAGGCGCTGGGTCACCGGTATGGATTTAGTGACAGAATTAGACTTGGAAATGCACAGAAGCGTGTGTGTGAAGTTATTCTGAATGACCCTATGTGCACCTTCAATATTATATACCCTTTTAGGGATAGATTTCAAATAGCTCTGATATAGCAGAAACCACTAAATTATGAAATTGCTAAATTGGGAATTGTACTTCAACCCAGAACAAAAAATGTGCTTTGACGGACACTAAATATCTTGCCCAGCAACAACAGTACAGCGGTGGGTAACGAGAGATTTAGAGGGATTTAAATTTGAGGCCTAGTATTTAGGCGCTGGGTCACCGGTATGGATTTAGTGACAGAATTAGACTTGGAAATGCACAGAAGCGTGTGTGTGAAGTTATTCTGAATGACCCTATGTGCACCTTCAATATTATATACCCTTTTAGGGATAGATTTCAAATAGCTCTGATATAGCAGAAACCACTAAATTATGAAATTGCTAAATTGGGAATTGTACTTCAACCCAGAACAAAAAATGTGCTTTGACGGACACTAAATATCTTGCCCAGCAACAACAGTACAGCGGTGGGTAACGAGAGATTTAGAGGGATTTAAATTTGAGGCCTAGTATTTAGGCGCTGGGTCACCGGTATGGATTTAGTGACAGAATTAGACTTGGAAATGCACAGAAGCGTGTGTGTGAAGTTATTCTGAATGACCCTATGTGCACCTTCAATATTATATACCCTTTTAGGGATAGATTTCAAATAGCTCTGATATAGCAGAAACCACTAAATTATGAAATTGCTAAATTGGGAATTGTACTTCAACCCAGAACAAAAAATGTGCTTTGACGGACACTAAATATCTTGCCCAGCAACAACAGTACAGCGGTGGGTAACGAGAGATTTAGAGGGATTTAAATTTGAGGCCTAGTATTTAGGCGCTGGGTCACCGGTATGGATTTAGTGACAGAATTAGACTTGGAAATGCACAGAAGCGTGTGTGTGAAGTTATTCTGAATGACCCTATGTGCACCTTCAATATTATATACCCTTTTAGGGATAGATTTCAAATAGCTCTGATATAGCAGAAACCACTAAATTATGAAATTGCTAAATTGGGAATTGTACTTCAACCCAGAACAAAAAATGTGCTTTGACGGACACTAAATATCTTGCCCAGCAACAACAGTACAGCGGTGGGTAACGAGAGATTTAGAGGGATTTAAATTTGAGGCCTAGTATTTAGGCGCTGGGTCACCGGTATGGATTTAGTGACAGAATTAGACTTGGAAATGCACAGAAGCGTGTGTGTGAAGTTATTCTGAATGACCCTATGTGCACCTTCAATATTATATACCCTTTTAGGGATAGATTTCAAATAGCTCTGATATAGCAGAAACCACTAAATTATGAAATTGCTAAATTGGGAATTGTACTTCAACCCAGAACAAAAAATGTGCTTTGACGGACACTAAATATCTTGCCCAGCAACAACAGTACAGCGGTGGGTAACGAGAGATTTAGAGGGATTTAAATTTGAGGCCTAGTATTTAGGCGCTGGGTCACCGGTATGGATTTAGTGACAGAATTAGACTTGGAAATGCACAGAAGCGTGTGTGTGAAGTTATTCTGAATGACCCTATGTGCACCTTCAATATTATATACCCTTTTAGGGATAGATTTCAAATAGCTCTGATATAGCAGAAACCACTAAATTATGAAATTGCTAAATTGGGAATTGTACTTCAACCCAGAACAAAAAATGTGCTTTGACGGACACTAAATATCTTGCCCAGCAACAACAGTACAGCGGTGGGTAACGAGAGATTTAGAGGGATTTAAATTTGAGGCCTAGTATTTAGGCGCTGGGTCACCGGTATGGATTTAGTGACAGAATTAGACTTGGAAATGCACAGAAGCGTGTGTGTGAAGTTATTCTGAATGACCCTATGTGCACCTTCAATATTATATACCCTTTTAGGGATAGATTTCAAATAGCTCTGATATAGCAGAAACCACTAAATTATGAAATTGCTAAATTGGGAATTGTACTTCAACCCAGAACAAAAAATGTGCTTTGACGGACACTAAATATCTTGCCCAGCAACAACAGTACAGCGGTGGGTAACGAGAGATTTAGAGGGATTTAAATTTGAGGCCTAGTATTTAGGCGCTGGGTCACCGGTATGGATTTAGTGACAGAATTAGACTTGGAAATGCACAGAAGCGTGTGTGTGAAGTTATTCTGAATGACCCTATGTGCACCTTCAATATTATATACCCTTTTAGGGATAGATTTCAAATAGCTCTGATATAGCAGAAACCACTAAATTATGAAATTGCTAAATTGGGAATTGTACTTCAACCCAGAACAAAAAATGTGCTTTGACGGACACTAAATATCTTGCCCAGCAACAACAGTACAGCGGTGGGTAACGAGAGATTTAGAGGGATTTAAATTTGAGGCCTAGTATTTAGGCGCTGGGTCACCGGTATGGATTTAGTGACAGAATTAGACTTGGAAATGCACAGAAGCGTGTGTGTGAAGTTATTCTGAATGACCCTATGTGCACCTTCAATATTATATACCCTTTTAGGGATAGATTTCAAATAGCTCTGATATAGCAGAAACCACTAAATTATGAAATTGCTAAATTGGGAATTGTACTTCAACCCAGAACAAAAAATGTGCTTTGACGGACACTAAATATCTTGCCCAGCAACAACAGTACAGCGGTGGGTAACGAGAGATTTAGAGGGATTTAAATTTGAGGCCTAGTATTTAGGCGCTGGGTCACCGGTATGGATTTAGTGACAGAATTAGACTTGGAAATGCACAGAAGCGTGTGTGTGAAGTTATTCTGAATGACCCTATGTGCACCTTCAATATTATATACCCTTTTAGGGATAGATTTCAAATAGCTCTGATATAGCAGAAACCACTAAATTATGAAATTGCTAAATTGGGAATTGTACTTCAACCCAGAACAAAAAATGTGCTTTGACGGACACTAAATATCTTGCCCAGCAACAACAGTACAGCGGTGGGTAACGAGAGATTTAGAGGGATTTAAATTTGAGGCCTAGTATTTAGGCGCTGGGTCACCGGTATGGATTTAGTGACAGAATTAGACTTGGAAATGCACAGAAGCGTGTGTGTGAAGTTATTCTGAATGACCCTATGTGCACCTTCAATATTATATACCCTTTTAGGGATAGATTTCAAATAGCTCTGATATAGCAGAAACCACTAAATTATGAAATTGCTAAATTGGGAATTGTACTTCAACCCAGAACAAAAAATGTGCTTTGACGGACACTAAATATCTTGCCCAGCAACAACAGTACAGCGGTAACGAGAGATTTAGAGGGATTTAAATTTGAGGCCTAGTATTTAGGCGCTGGGTGACAGGTATGGGTTTAGTGACAGAATTAGACTTGGAAATACACAGTAGCGGGTGTGTGTGAAGTTATTCTGAATGACCCAATGTGCACCTTCAATATTATATACCCTTTTAGGGATAGATTCCAAATAGCTCTGATATAGCAGGAACCACTAAATTATGAAATTGCTAAATTGGGAATTGTACTTCAACCCAGAACAAAAAATGTGCTTTGACGGACACTAAATATCTTGCCCAGCAACAACAGTACAGCGGTAACGAGAGATTTAGAGGGATTTAAATTTGAGGCCTAGTATTTAGGCGCTGGGTGACAGGTATGGGTTTAGTGACAGAATTAGACTTGGAAATACACAGTAGCGGGTGTGTGTGAAGTTATTCTGAATGACCCAATGTGCACCTTCAATATTATATACCCTTTTAGGGATAGATTCCAAATAGCTCTGATATAGCAGGAACCACTAAATTATGAAATTGCTAAATTGGGAATTGTACTTCAACCCAGAACAAAAAATGTGCTTTGACGGACACTAAATATCTTGCCCAGCAACAACAGTACAGCGGTAACGAGAGATTTAGAGGGATTTAAATTTGAGGCCTAGTATTTAGGCGCTGGGTGACAGGTATGGGTTTAGTGACAGAATTAGACTTGGAAATACACAGTAGCGGGTGTGTGTGAAGTTATTCTGAATGACCCAATGTGCACCTTCAATATTATATACCCTTTTTGGGATAGATTTCAAATAGCTCTGATATAGCAGGAACCACTAAATTATGAAATTGCTAAATTGGGAATTGTATTTCAACCCAGAACAAGAAATGTGCTTGAACGGACACTAAATAACTCGCCCAGCTACAGCACTAGGGACAGATTTAGCTGGATATAAATTTGAGGCCTAGTATTTAGGCGCTGGGTGACCGGTATGGATTTAGTGACAGAATTAGACTGGGATATGGCCAAAAAATAAACAGACTATTGCTGGTTAAATGCACTTGGTGTGACAGCTTCACCCTGATGTAGGCTTTAGCCAAAAAACAACCACACCATTGAGGGTTAAATGCACTTGGTGACAGGCGCAGCTTGCCCCTGATTTTGTATATGGCCAAAAAATGAACAGACTATTGCTGGTTAAATGCACTTGGTGTGACAGCTTCACCCTGATGTAGGCTTTAGCCAAAAAACAACCACACCATTGAGGGTTAAATGCACTTGGTGACAGGCGCAGCTTGCCCCTGATTTTGTATATGGCCAAAAAATGAACAGACTATTGCTGGTTAAATGCACTTGGTGTGACAGCTTCACCCTGATGTAGGCTTTAGCCAAAAAACAACCACACCATTGAGGGTTAAATGCACTTGGTGACAGGCGCAGCTTGCCCCTGATTTTGTATATGGCCAAAAAATGAACAGACTATTGCTGGTTAAATGCACTTGGTGTGACAGCTTCACCCTGATGTAGGCTTTAGCCAAAAAACAACCACACCATTGAGGGTTAAATGCACTTGGTCGCAGCTTGTGCTGGCGCACCACAAGACACAAAATGGCCGCCGATCACCCCAGAAAAATGAGACTGACAAACGGTCTGTGCAGCCTAAAAACAGTGAGCAATTGAGGATCAGCAGCTCAATGATCCACAGCTGCAGATCGATCAGTTAATCAAGTCCTTTGGAGGAGTTAATCTGCCTAATCTCGCCCTACTGTCGCAGCCGCAACCTCTCCCTACGCTAATCAGAGCAGAGTGACGGGCGGCGCTATGTGACTCCAGCTTAAATAGAGGCTGGGTCACATGGTGCTCTGGCCAATCACAGCCATGCCAATAGTAGGCATGGCTGTGATGGCCTCTTGGGGCAAGTAGTATGACGCTTGTTGATTGGCTGCTTTGCAGCCTTTCAAAAAGCGCCAAGAAAGCGTCACAAAAGCGCCAAGAAAGCGACGAACACCGAACCCGAACCCGGACTTTTACGAAAATGTCCGGGTTCGGGTCCGTGTCACGGACACCCCAAAATTCGGTACGAACCCGAACTATACAGTTCGAGTTCGCTCATCCCTAGTTAAAACCAATACAAGACAGAAGTCACACAAAAAAAAGGCACAGTCTCACTCCAGTATGAAGGTGGAGTAGGAAAACTGGAGTACCTTTTTATGTATCTAACAACATGTGACATTTGATAAATGTGGCATAAACTACCCCAACACAGACTCCAAAAAAAAAAAAACTGACTTCAAATATCACTCTCATAATAAATCCTCCACCCTATATTTTCTTCATGTGAATCTATGCCCCTTTTTATGTATCCCATAATTGTATTTGACTTGGCAGAAGTTGCCTGGCATTGGTTACAGAGATTCAATTTACAGGCTCTAGTACTCTGATATCCTTTCACCAGTTTTACCAGCAGTATCCTGTTTAGTTTGTTGTCAAATCCTCAGTGGATAACGTCTATACTTCCAACTGTACATCTATTCATGCTAATCGTCATCTGCCCTTGCTCTGCTTAGTCTCTCACTTATCTAAACTCCCTCTACTCGTTCTTAAAGCATTCTTAAAAATACAAATCACAAAGGCCATATTTTTTAAATTTTTATGGCAATGGTCTTGTGAGGGCTCATTTTTTGCGGTATGAGTTGATGTTTTCATTGGTACCATGTTGAGGTATGTATGAATTTTTGATCATTTGATATGTTTTTGGGAGGCAATGTGACCCAAAAATTGCTGTTATGGCATAATTTTTATTAGAATTTTTTTACAGCACTTACCTGACGGGGTACTGTAGATGATGTGATATTTTTATAGAGCAAGTCGTATGAGGTGATACCAAATATGTGTACATTTGTATTTATTTATTTTTCAATAGTAAATGGCTTGATGGGGAAAACATTTATTTTTTATTTTCATAAAACTTTTTTTTACTTTTTATTTTTTTCTTCAACTTTTTGAGGGTTTGATCGCTGCTTCAATGCAGTACAATACATACTGGGGGCTGGGCCTCATAGGCTTCCATACATGGTAGACTCAGAGGCTTTTGTAAGTCTCTCAGGGGCCATGGCACCCATTGGCACCCATTGGCACCCCCGCAACCCCTTAGATGTAGTGGTCAACATTGACTGCAGCATCAGAGTTTTCAGTCTCCTGTCACTGACCAAGCAAGCACAGCTCCCTCTGCCTCATACATATATACAGGTCCTTCTAAAAAAATTAGCATATTGTGATAAAGTTCATTATTTTCTGTAATGTACTGATAAACATTAGACTTTTCATATATTTTAGATTCATTACACACAACTGAAGTAGTTCAAGCCTTTTATTGTTTTAATATTGATGATTTTGGCATACAGCTCATGAAAACCCAAATTTCCTATCTAAAAAAATTAGCATATTTCATCCGACCAATAAAAGTGTTTTTAATACAAAAAAAGTCAACCTTCAAATAATTATGTTCAGTTATGCACTCAATACTTGGTCGGGAATCCTTTTGCAGAAATGACTGCTTCAATGTGGCGTGGCATGGAGGCAATCAACCTGTGGCACTGCTGAGGTGTTATGGAGGCCCAGGATGCTTCGATAGTGGCTTTAAGGTCATCCAGAGTGTTGGGTCTTGCGTCTCTCAACTTTCTCTTCCCAATATCCCACAGATTCTCTATGGGGTTCAGGTCAGGAGAGTTGGCAGGCCAATTGAGCACAGTAATACCATGGTCAGTAAACCATTTACCAGTGGTTTTGGCACTGTGAGCAGGTGCCAGGTCGTGCTGAAAAATGAAATCTTCATCTCCATAAAGCTTTTCAGCAGATGGAAGCATGAAGTGCTCCAAAATCTCCTGATAGCTAGCTGCATTGACCCTGCCCTTGATAAAACACAGTGGATCAACACCAGCAGCTGACATGGCACCCCAGACCATCACTGACTGTGGGTACTTGACACTGAACTTCAGGCATTTTGGCATTTCCCTCTCCCCAGTCTTCCTCCAGACTCTGGCACCTTGATTTCCGAATGACATGCAAAATTTGCTTTCATCCGAAAAAAGTACTTTGGACCACTGAGCAACAGTCCAGTGCTGCTTCTCTGTAGCCCAGGTCAGGCGCTTCTGCCGCTGTTTCTGGTTCAAAAGTGGCTTGACCTGGGGAATGCGGCACCTGTAGCCCATTTCCTGCACACGCCTGTACACGCCTGTACACGGTGGCTCTGGATGTTTCTACTTCAGACTCAGTCCACTGCTTCCGCAGGTCCCCCAAGGTCTGGAATCGGTCCTTCTCCACAATCTTCCTCAGGGTCCGGTCACCTCTTCTCGTTGTGCAGCGTTTTCTGCCACACTTTTTCCTTCCCACAGACTTCCCACTGAGGTGCCTTGATACAGCACTCTGGGAACAGCCTATTCGTTCAGAAATTTCTTTCTGTGTCTTACCCTCTTGCTTGAGGGTGTCAATGATGGCCTTCTGGACAGCAGTCAGGTCGGCAGTCTTACCCATGATTGCGGTTTTGAGTAATGAACCAGGCTGGGAGTTTTTAAAAGCCTCAGGAATCTTTTGCAGGTGTTTAGAGTTAATTAGTTGATTCAGACGATTAGGTTAATATCTCGTTTAGAGAACATTTTCATGATATGCTAATTTTTTTTGATAGGAATTTGGGGTTTTCATGAGCTGTATGCCAAAATCATCAATATTAAAACAATAAAATGCTTGAACTACTTCAGTTGGTGTGTAATGAATCTAAAATATATGAAAGTCTAATGTTTATCAGTACATTACAGAAAATAATGAACTTTATCAAAATATGCTAATTTTTTTAGAAGGACCTGTAGCAGTGGTCCGGAGGTTAAAATTATCTATAAGGCGGAGGAAGAGGCAGAGGCAGCAGCAGAAGAGGGAGCAGGGAGAGCCTGAGTAAGTTCCTTATTTTTAAGGTGTTTACTCCACTGCAGTTCATGCTTTGCATGCAGATGCCTGGTCATGCAGGTTGTGCTAAGTTTCAGAACGTTAATGCCTCGCTTCAGGCTCTGATGGTATAGCGTGCAAACCACTCGGGTCTTGTCGTCAGCACATTGTTTGAAGAACTGCCATGCCAGGGAACTCCTTGAAGCTGCCTTTGTGGTGCTCGGTCCCAGGTGGCGGTGGCCAGTAGCAGGCAAACTCTCTTGGCGGCGGGTGTTCTGCTTTTGCCCACTGCTCCCTCTTTTGCTACGCTGTTGGCTTGGTCTCACCACTGCCTCTTCCCCTGAACTCTGAAAGTCAGTGGCACGACCTTCATTCCATGTGGGATCTATGACCTCATTGTCCCCTGCATCATCTTCTACCCAGTCTTCCTCCCTAACATCCTGTTCAGTCTGCACACTGCAGAAAGACGCAGCTGTTGGCACCTGTGTTTCATCATCATCATAGACATGCTGACTCTGATGAGGTGGTATTCCCATGACCTCATCATCAGGAAACATAAGTGGTTGTGCGTCAGTGCATTCTATGTCTTCCACCGCTGGGGAAGTGCTAGGTGGATTCCCTTGGGAAACCCTGCCAGAAGAGTCTTCAAACAGCATAAGAGACTGCTGCATAACTTGAGGCTCAGACAGTTTCCCTGGTATGCATGGGGGTGATGTGACAGACTGATGGGGTTGGTTTTCAGGCGCCATCTGTGCGCTTTCTGCAGAAGACTGGGTGGGAGAAAATGTGAACGTGCTGGATCCACTGTCGGCCACTCAATTGACTAATGCCTGTACCTGCTCAGGCCTTACCATCCTTAGAACAGCATTGGGCCCCACCAAATATCGCTGTAAATTCTGGTGGGTACAGGCACCTAATACTATCTGGCTATCTATTTAGGTACCGTATTACACTAATACAGGCACAGCAGTAACGACAGATTTAGGGGAATATCAATTGTAGGCCTAGTATTTAGGCCCTGGATGACAGGTATCCTTTTAGAGACAGAATTACACTTGGAGATGCAGAGTAGCGTGTGAAAAAATATATAGGATTATGCTTTGAGCACTTGTATTTTAACACTTAGTGTAATATACCCTTTAACGGAAAGAAATACACTTGGAGATGCACGGTAGCGTGTGAAGTTATTGAGGATGACCCTATCAGCACTTGTATTTACACCTTGAGCGTAATATACCCTTTTACGGACAGAAATACACTATGAGATGCACAATAGTGCGTGCAAATTTAAATGATTATGCTTTCAGCAAATGTAATTTAACACTTTGTGTAATATACCCTTTTACGGAAAGAAATAGACTTGGAGATGCACGCTGAGTGTAATATACCCTTTTACGGACAGATTTGCACTTGGCCTGCAACAGCAGAAACCACTGATTTAAGGTATTGCTATTTTGGCAATTTAATTTCACCCCAGAACAAAAGCTATCCTTTGACGGACACTATGAAACTTGTCCAGCCACAGCTGGAACACCAGATTTACGGTATTGCTATTTTGGCGATTGAATTTCAACCCAGAATAAAAGCTATCCTTTTACGGACACTTTGAAACTTGTCCAGCCACAGCTGGAATACCAGATTTACGGTATTGCTACTTTGGCAATTGAATTTCAACCCAGAACAAAAGCTATTCTTTTACGCACACTATGAAACTTATCCAGCCACAGCTGAAACCACTGATTTAGGGTATTGCTATTTTGGCAATTGAATTTCACCCCAGAACAAAAGCTATGCTTTGACAGACACTATAACCCTAAGTTCACACTTGAGCGTTTTACAGCGCGTTCCTACGCGCTGTAAAACGCGCAACACATGAAAACCAATGCTTCCCTATGGGGCTGGTTCACATTTTCGCGTTTTACAGCGCGTTTGAACGCGCTGTAAAACGCCCGACGCATAAACAAGTTCAGGAGCTTTTTTTGGGGCGTTTGACGCGCGTTTGGGCCATAGACTCTTTGGACAACACTGCTGTCAATCACCCAAACGCGCGTCAAACGCGCGTTTACTATTAAAAAAAACGCGCATAAAAACGCGCAGCAAAAACGCGCAGCAAAAACGCGCATAAAAACGCGCGTTTGAGAAACGCTTAGGTGTGAAACCAGGGTAAGACTTGTCCTGCCACAGCTGGAACACCAGATTTAGGGTATTGCTATTTTGGCAATTGAATTTCAACCCAGAACAAAAGCTATGCTTTGACGGACACTATAAAACTTGTCCTGCCACAGCTGGAACACCAGATTTAGGGTATTGCTATTTTGGCAATTGAATTTCACCCCAGAAAAAATATATATCCTTTGCCAGACAGCAGACAGTATTACACTTGGCTAGCCACAGCTGGAACACCAGATTTAGGGGATTGCTATTTTTGCAAGTGAATTTCACCCCTCAATAAAATATAGAAAATTCTATCCTGAGTTTCTAGGGGTGACAATAAGCATAGCCAAGCCCCTGATGAAGGATATAGCACAAAAAAAAAACTACTATTGATGGATTAATGGACTTGGTGGCAGCTTGTGCTGGCGCACCACAAGACACAAAATAGCCGCCGATCACCCCAGAAAAAAGTGACAGGGGGAGCCTATAAACGGTGTGCAATTAACTAGCAGAAGTTGAATGATTCACAGCTGTAGATCGATCACTTCATTAAGTGTTTTTGCTGAGTTAATCCCTGCCTAATCTTGCCCTTACAGAAGCTGCATCCTCTCCCTACACCAGGCATCCTCAAACTGCAGCCCTCCAGCTGTTGCAAAACTACAACTCCCAGCATGCCCGAATAGCCTACAGGTATCAGCCTACAGCAAGGCATTGTGGGAGTTGTAGATTTGCAACAGCTGGAGGGCCGCAGTTTGAGGGTGCCTGCCCTACACTGATCAGAGCAGTTATATTAATCGCATTGTGAATTCAACTTAGAGCTGCTGGGTTCCTAATGGTTGTATTGCTAGTATATAACGAAGATTGAGAATATAGTGCAATATTCGTTATATTCGTCAATTCTAGCAATACAACCATTAGGAACTTAGCTCTAAGTTGAATTCACAACGCGATTAATATAACCTGCATTATTCGCATTGCGATTACAATTTAGATCTGAGTTCCTAATGGTTGTATTGCTAGAATTGACAACCAATATAGCACTATATTCTCAATCTTCGTTATAATCTATCTTTTTAACCATTAGGAACCCAGCTCTAAGTTGTAATCGCAATGCGATTAATATAAGCTGTATTTATCGCATTGCGATTACAACTTTGTGACACTGCAGCTTCAGAATTAATCTAAGATGGATGCTGTCCTTGCTTTTTGATAGGCGGTGGGAGGGTCTGGGAGGGAGGGTAAAAGTTTGCTCAATGATGACGTATAGGAGGTGGACCGAACATCGCATATGTTCGCCCGCCGCAGCGAACGCGAACATGCGATATTCGCCGGGAACTAGTTCGGGACATCTCTACCCATAGTACCCACCATAATGCGTCCTAGTATAAAATGCTACTGTACAGAGCCCCCCATATAAAATTCCCCTTCTTTGTAGCCTCAATAGATGCCCCTATAGTGCCCACCAATAATGTGCCAGTAAGAAATGCCCCCAATCATGTGCCAGTAAGAAGTGCCCCCAATCATGTGCCAGTAAAATGTACCCCCCTAATGTGCCAGTAACAAGAGGCCCCCCTAATGTGCCAGTAACAAGAGCCCTCCTAATGTGCCAATAACAAGAGCACCCCCTAATGTGCCAATAACAAGAGCACCCCCTAATGTGCCAGTAACAAGAGCCCCCCTAATGTGCCAGTAACAAGAGCCCCCCTAATGTGCCAGTAACAAGAGCCCCCCCTAATGTGCCAGTAACAAGAGCCCCCCATGTGCCAGTAACAAGAGGCCCCCCCTAATGTGCCAGTAACAATAGGCCCCCGCTAATGTGCCAGTAAAACTATTGTACATAAAAAAAAACCACTCATACTTACCTCCATGTCAGCGATGCAGGCCTCTTTTGGCCTGTGTCCCGCGCTGTACGGCTCAGGCGGCGCGATGACGTCATCGCGCCGCCTGCGCCGGCCTCTAATAGGCTGCTGGCCTAGTGCCTGCAGCCTATCAGAGGAAGAGGAAGGCACACGCCTCTCCCTCCCCTGCCCATTCGCTCTCGCAGCACAGCCATCTGTATCGCTGTGCCCGTTGCGACCCCTGGATCCGCCACTGGCGACCCGCTGAGTTTACTGTCCGGAAAGTCAAGGTAATGTGCATACATAGTGACTTAAAAGACAACCCTATCACTTTGGTGTCTAACCACGGTTGCCGGCAGGAGGATTCATGAAGTGACTGTCGCCACAAATCTACACTATGAACTAATAATAGGAAGAGACTTCCCAGGCTTCCCGGAAGCCAGCTATGAGACTTACCGATCCCCAAGAGTCAGGGACAACCCCAGGGGATAGGCCTTGCTCAAGTGGGAGGCCAGAACCCTGGGAACCGGAGGCCGAAGGGCCAGCAGTAAGGGTGACCGCCACTTCGGTGGATGAGGGGGGAACAACCCTGTTGAATGTGATGGTTGGGGAGCTGGAGGATTTGCCGCCGGGCCCTGAATTAGCAGACTTGAATGTCTCCACTGACAATTTTAGTGCAGCACAACACAGGGACCCGACATTATCCCGGGCCTGGGAGAATGTGTTAATGATCGATGGAGAACCACAACAACTGGGGCTGAGTCGATATTTCCACGTTTTGTGGTTCTACATGATTTGCTGTATCGGGTCAATCAGCTACGGGGGTAGAATGTGGAACAGTTGGTGGTGCCCAAGGCTTATCGCAAACTGGTACTAGAGCTAGTGAACCAACATGTTCTTGGGGGTAATCTGGGATTGCAGAAAACACAGGACTGTATACTATAGCGGTTTTACTGGCCCAGCGTGTTTTGAGAGATGGAAGAGTTTTGTAAGTCTTGCCCGGCCTGCCAGATAACTAGCCCCCAGCCACATTTCCGTAGTCCCTTAGTACCTCCCCCGATCATCGAGGTCTTGTTTGAAAGAATCGCTATGGATCTCATAGGACTAGTACCAAAGTCTGCTAGAGGGCACCAACAAATTCTAGTCATCCTAGACTACTCTACCCGGTACCCAGAGGTGGTGACACTGCGGCATACATTGGCCAAACTCATAGCTAAAGAGTAAATGGAGATGTTTTCCCATGTAGGACTACCCAAAGAGGTTTTGACGGACCAAGGGACCCCATTCATGTCCAAGGTCATGAGGGAATTGTGCATGTTGCTGCACATAAAACAGTTACGGATGTCCGTCTACCATCAGCGAATGGATGGGCTGGTAAAAAGGTTTAACCAAACCTTAAAAAATATGTTAAAAAGAGTGGTGTCCAAAGATGGAAGGGACTGGGACCTCCTCCTGCCCTATCTCATGTTCACAGTGCAAGAGGTGCCCCAGGCCTCTACTGGGTTCTCTCCCTACGAACTGCTATATAGCAGACATCCTCGTGGGCTGTTGGACATAGCCAAGGAGGCATGGGAACAACAGCCCACTCCGTATAAAAGTGTTATTGAATACGTCACCTAGATGCAAGAACGGATAGAGACCGTGTTGCCTCTGGTTCGGAAACATATGGAAGCGGCTCAGTGAGCCCAGAGTCGAATCTATAACCGGCAGGCTCGAGTCCGGAGCTTTAACCCGGGTGATCGGGTCTTGGTTCTGGTACCGACAGTGGACAGTAAGTTCTTGGCTAGGTGGCTGGGGCCCTACGAGGTAATAGAGAAAATTGGAGACAAGGTACACCAGTCAGGGCGGCAACAGCCGGAGCAGGTCTACCATGTTAATCTACTAAAACCTTGGAAGGATAGGATAGGGAGACCTGCGATGAGGACAGATCGCGGTCGGTTTGTCTAGGGGAAGAGGTTTTGGCCCCTCTGTCTGCTGCAGGGGAAGTGGTTGCCACATTAAGAATTGTGACAGCCTCTCCTCTAAACAGGCTCAGGAAGCCAGGGAGTTCGTTAGTCAGAACACAGATGTGTTCTCGGAACTCCCTGGATGCACTTCCATAATCCAGCATGATATTGTCACCGAGCCCCAGGCAAAAGTCTGGTTAAAGCCGTACCGGGTGCCCGAGACTCGGCAAAAAAGCCATCTCGTAGGAAGTGCAGCTAATGCTGAGGCTGGATGTCATCGAGGAGTCTAAAAGTGAGGGGGCCAACCCAATAGTTCCAATACCCAAGCCAGGTGGGACATTACGGTTCTGTAATAATTTTCATTAATTAAATGAGATTTCTAAATTTGATGTCTATCCATGCCCCGGGTGGATGAGCTAATCGAGCGGTTAGGACAGGCAAGGTATTTCTCAGTCTTGGACCTCACCAAAGGGTACTGACACGTGTCCTTAACGGAGGCTGCCAAAGAAAAAACTGCCTTCATCACCCCTGAGGGGCTGTATCAGTATAAGGTGTTACCCTTTGACCTTTATGACACCCCCGCCACGTTTCAACGATTAATGGACATTGTACTTCGTACACATCATAGGTATGCTTTGGCTTACCTGGACGATATTGTCATTCATAGTACCGACTGGGAGAGTCACCTGCCCAAGGTGCAGGCCCTAGTGGACTCTCTTCGGAAGGCTGGACTAACCGCTAACCCAAAAAAATGTGCGATAGGATTAGAGGAGACCTACCTAGGGTATGTTATTGGATGTGGACTCAAACAGCAATTGAACTAAATAGAGGTGATATGGAACTGGCCCCAACCAGTCACCACTAGGCAAGTAAAGTCATTCCTTGGAATGGTGGGCTATTACATGAGGTTTGTCCCCAACTTTGCTACTCTAGCTGCACCTTTGACAGAACTCTTGAAGGGATGAAAATCAGTGATGGCTCGCTGGGAAGATCAGGCGGAAGAGGCTTTTTCCGCTTTAAGGTTGGCCCTGTGTGGGTCACCGGTTATGGTGACGGCCGACTTCAAGAGGGAGTTTGTGGTACAAACGGATGCCTCCGAAGTAGACCTTGGTGCTGTACTGTCTCAGGAAGTCAACGGGGAGGAGCATCCCATTGTCTTCCTAAGCCGCAAGCTCATCTCAGCTGAGACCAGGTACAGTATTGTGAAGAGAGAGAGTGCCTGGCTATCAAGTGGGCACTTGAGTCTCTCCACTACTATTTGTTCGGGAGAAAGTTCTCCCTGGTGACGACCACTCCCCTCAAGTGGATTAGCCAGGCCAAAGAGAGAAATGCCTGTGTCACCAGGTGGTTCTTATCCTTACAGAACTTTAAGTTCTCGGTAGAACACAGAGCAGGCCGGTTGCAGGAAAAAGGGGGAAGCCCTGTCCCGGGTGTAATGTTTGACATGTGTTCATCCACTCAAGGTTAAACAAAAGGGGTGGTATGTGACACAGTAAAGGGAGTTATATAGGGAGGCAGGTATTTTCCTCCCAGTGTGTGCTGCTGGACTGACTAGCGGCTGCTCCCGTATTATCTTTTGCTGGGCGCTGATCTCCAGCATTGCTCTTTGGTCAGCCTGCTGCATAATTTTTTTCTTTATTTACCGAGTACTGGCAATTAGTGCATTATGTGTAGTATTCGTTAAAGCACTGACAATTTATATTACAATTCGTTAGTTAATGATATTTATGATGAATATATAGTTTGTTAGTTAGTGATAGTTCAGTATAGTATAATGTTATTTAGTTGGTTAGTTAGTGGTAGTTCAGTACAGAATAATTGTATTTAATTGGTTAGTTTGTGATAGTTATGTAGAGAATAATGCTATTTAGTTGTTTAGTTAATGGTTTTTATGTAGATTACATAGTTAGTGTCCAGTATTGTTGTTTTCTATTACTGTAGTGTGTGTTGTACCTTTATTTTTGACCCTTTGTTTCTGTACATGTTATGGATACAGAATTATATTGCTGTGTGCACATATTTATCCTCATGGCGGGGGCTTGTGACAACCTCCTCCTCGTTTTCTTCCTCATCAGGAGCTGGGGGGAGGGAATGCGACTGGAGAGAGGGACCAGCCTCTTTGGCCTCTACCATTTCGCCAACATCAGGTTGGGGTGGAGCATCTGCATGCTGGGAGGGTCCAGCATGCTCTCCCTTCTCCTCCTCCTCCTCCAATGCCGAGACCACAACCATCACCATATCCACTGTAGAAGGCCTGCACTGTACAGAGGGAACTGGAACCCCTGTAATCACACAATGTTCAGAATTTAGACAAACAACTCATTACAAATGCAAATTCACCCCTTAATGACCAGGCCATTTTCTCCTTTCTGCCCACTCCAGGCCATTTTGAGCAAATCTGACATGTGTCACTTTAAGTTGTAGTAACTTTAAAACGCTTTTACTTATCCAGCCGATTATGATATTGTTTTCGTGTCACATATTGTATTTCATGACAATGGAGAAATTCTGTCACAAAATTTCATTAGTATTTTTTTAAAAATACAAAATTTACCAAAAATTGGATCACTTGGTATTACGCTTTTTGTGATGGCTTTTTTGAGATGTTTTTTTTTATTTTTTTTATGGTGTTCACCTGAGGGGTTAGGTCATGTGACATTATTATACTGCTGGTTATTACAGACTTAGCAATACCTAATATGTATATATATATTTTTTTATTATTTTAATATTACACAATAGCATTTTTTAACCAAACTAAATCATGATTTAATGTCTCCATATTCTGAGGGCCATATTTGTTTTATTTTTTGTGCGATTGTCTTAGGTGGGGCTCATTTTTTGCGGGATAAGGTGATGGTTAAATTGGTACTATTTTGGGAGTCATACGCCGTTTTGAATGCTTCGTGTTGCACTTTTAGTGATGTAATGTGACAAAAAAATGGTTTATTTAGCACAGTTTTTACCCCTAAGGGGTTAGGTCATGTGATATTTTTATAGAGCCGGTCGATATGGATGCGACGATACATAATTAGGGTTGAGCGAACCGGAACTGTAAAGTTCGAGTTCGTACCGAACTTTCGGATTTTTGGACCCTGGACCCGAACCCGAACATTTCACAAAAAGTTTGGGTTCGGTGTTCGGCGCTTTCTTTGCGCTTTTTTTGGCAGCCAATCAACAAGCGGTTAACTGTACTAGACTGCTACTAGACTGCTGAATTCAGGGAGCGAATAGGAGAGAATCTAACTCAGCGATCTACATAGAAATAGTTGTGTGGGTGCAGGGCACAATAGTTTTACCCTGCCCTGAGCCCATTGACAAAAACAAAACCTAACTTTTATCCGTCTGTTAGTTAGGTGGGCGGCGGCTGCGGCGGCCATTTTATGCAAGCTCAGTGCTTCAGCACTGCATCTGAGCTTTTGGGACATTGAAAATCTCAATTTTTTGGGCAATACACAACATCTGGATTAGTCAGTGTGCAATTTAAGCTAGAAATACAACCATTATTTTCTGGGGTTTTAAAAACACACTTTCTTGCAAAAAAAGAAGTATTTTCCTGATCTGCAAGTGTTAAATTCAAGTTTAATATATACAGCTTTCATATTCTGTTACCACAAAAACACTTTTTTGGCAATCTACAACATCTGGATTAGTCAGTGTGCAATTTAAGCTAGAAATACACCCATCATTTTCTGGGGTTTTAAAAACACACTTTTTTTTTGCCAAAAATCACTATTTTCAGGTCTTGCAGCATGTGTGAAATTACGGGCTTATATACTGCTGTCAAATTCAGTTGTTAAACAAACACTTGTTTGGGCAAAAAATAATTAGTTGGCAGCCTTTGATGCAGATGTCATTGTGAGATACACCCTTAATACATTTGGGTTAGATTCAGAGATTTGAAATACCGCCATTTGGTGCACCAATATTGAATTCAGGCCTACAGTGGTTCAGACTGTGTGAGATACACCCTGTATATACAGGGCTTATATTATTTAATTAATAAAAAACCCTTTTTGGGGCATAATACACAATATTTCAGGCCTTACAGCATAAGCACGTTTGAAATTCCTGGGTTATATACTGCTGCCATATTGAGTTATTAAACAAACACAAGTTTGGGCAAAAAAAGTTTATTTGGCAGCTTTTGCTGCATATGTCATTGTGAGATACACCCTTAATACATTTGGGTTAGATTCAGAGATTTGAAATACCGCCATTTGGTGCACCAATATTGAATTCAGGTCTACAGTCGTGGTCAAAAGTTTTGAGAATGACACAAATATTAGTTTTCACAAAGTTTGCTGCTAAACTGCTTTTAGATCTTTGTTTCAGTTGTTTCTGTGATGTAGTGAATTATAATTACATGCACTTCATACGTTTTCAAAGGCTTTTATCGACAATTACATGACATTTATGCAAAGAGTCAGTATTTTCAGTGTTGGCCCTTCTTTTTCAGTGCCTCTGCAATTCAACTGGGCATGCTCTCAATCAACTTCTGGACCAATTCCTGACTGATAGCAACCCATTGTTTCATATTCACTTCTTGGAGTTTGTCAGAATTAGTGGGGTTTTGTTTGTCCCCCCTCTCTTGAGGATTGACCACAAGTTCTCAATGGGATTAAGATCTGGGGAGTTTCCAGGCCATGGACCCAAAATGTCAACGTTTTGGTCCCCGAGCCACTGAGTTATCACTTTTGCCTTATGGCACGGTGCTCCATCGTGCTGGAAAATGCATTGTTCTTCACCAAACTGTTGATGGATTGTTGGAAGAAGTTGCTGTTGGAGGGTGTTTTGGTACCATTCTTTATTCATGGCTGTGTTATTAGGTAAAATTGTGAGTGAGCCCACTCCCTTGGATGAGAAGCAAGCCCACACAAGAATGGTCTCAGGATGCTTTACTGTTGGCATGACACAGGACTGATGGTAGCGCTCACCTTTTCTTCTCCGGACAAGCCTTTTTCCTGATGCCCCAAACAATCGGAAAGAGGCTTCATCGGAGAATATGACTTTGCCCCAGTCCTCAGCAGTCCATTCACCATATTTTCTGCAGAAGATCAATCTGTCCCTGATGTTTTTTTTGGAGAGAAGTGGCTTATTTGCTGGCCTTCTTGACACCAGGCGATCTTCCAAAAGTCTTCACCTCACTGTGCGTGCAGATGCGCTCACACCTGCCTGCTGCCATTCCTGAGCAAGCTCTGCACTGGTGGCACTCCGATCCCGCAGCTGAATCCTCTTTAGGAGACGATCCTGGCGCTTGCTGGACTTTCTTGGACGCCCTGAAGCCTTCTTAACAAGAATTGAACCTCTTTCCTTGAAGTTCTTGATGATCCTAAAAATTGTTGATTGAGGTGCAATCTTAGTAGCCACAATATCCTTGCCTGTGAAGCCTTTTATATGCAATGCAATGATGGCTGCACGCGTTTCTTTGCAGGTCACTATGGTTAACAATGGAAGAACAATGATTTCAAGCATCACCCTGCTTTTAACAGGTCAAGTCTGCCATTTTAACCCAATCAGCCTGACATAATGATCTCCAGCCTTGTGCTCGTCAACATTCTTACCTGAGTTAACAAGACGATTACTGAAATGATCTCAGCAGGTCCTTTAATGACAGCAATGAAAGTTAATTTTCATGGCAAAGAAGGACTATGCAATATATCTGATCACTCTTCATAACATTCTGGAGTATATACAAATTACTATTATAAAAACTTAAGCAGCAACTTTTCCAATTTCCAATATTTATGTAATTCTCAAAACTTTTGGCCACGACTGTTCACTGGTTCAGGCCGTGTGAGATACACCCTCTACATACAGGGGTTTGATTCAGGCATTTAAAATACAGCCATTTAAAATACAGCCATTATGGGCAAAGAAATCTTTAATTCAGGCCTACACTCGGTCAGGCCGTGTGAGATACACTCTCTACATACAGGGGTTTGATTCAGGCATTTGAAATACAGCCATTTGAAATACAGCCATTTTGGGCAAATAAATCTTTAATTCAGGCCTACACTGGGTCAGGCCTTGTGAGATACACCCTCTACATATAGGGGTTTGATTCAGGCATTTGAAATACAGCCATTTTGGGCAAAGAACTCTTTAATTCAGGCCTACACTGATTCAGGCCGTGTGCGATACACCCTCTACATACAGGGGCTTTATTCAGGCATTTGAAATACAGCCATTTTGGGCAAAGAAATCTTTAATTCAGGCCTACAATGGGTCAGGCCGTGTGAGATACACCCTTTACATACATGGGTTTGATTCAGGCATTTGAAATACAGCCATTTTGGGCAAAGAAATCTTTAATTCAGGCCTACACTGGGTCAGGCCATGCAAGATACACCCTCTACATACAGGGGTTTGATTCAGGCATTTGAAATACAGCCATTTTGGGCAAATAAATCTTTAATTCAGGCTTACATTGGTTCAGGCCGTGTAAGATACACCCTCTACATACAGGGGTTTGACTCAGGCATTTGAAATACAGCCATTTTGGGCAAAGAAATCTTTAATTCAGGCCTACAATGGGTCAGGCCGTGTGAGATACACCCTTTACATACATGGGTTTGATTCAGGCATTTGAAATACAGCCATTTTGGGCAAAGGAATCTTTAATTCAGGCCTTGTCTGGTTCAAGGGGTGTTAGATACACCCTTTACATACTGTCATTCTATTCTACTATTAAACACCCATTTAGGGCAAGATCCTAAATTTGAGAAATATGAGGAGAGCGTCAAATAAGGGACGTGGCCCAGGTCGTGGTGCTGCTGGTGGAGCTCCTGTTGCAGGGAGAGGACGTGTTCGATCTGTGCCAGCTACTGTACAGGGGTTTGATTTTGGCATTTGAAATACAGCCATTTGGGCAAAGAAATCTTTAATTTAGGCCTACAGTGGTTTAGGCCATGTGCAATACACCCTCTACATACAGGGGTTTGATTCAGGCATTTGAAATACAGCCATTTTGGGCAAAGAAATCTTTAATTCAGGCTTACACTGGGTCAGGCCATGTGAGATACACCCTCTACATACAGGGGTTTGATTCAGGCATTTGAAATACAGCCATTTTGGGCAAATACATTTTTTTATTCAGGCTTACATTGGTTCAGGCCGTGTAAGATACACCCTCTACATACAGGGGTTTGATTCAGGCATTTGAAATACAGCCATTTTGGGCAAAGACATTTTTAATTTAGGCCTACAGCGGGTCAGGCCGTGTGAGATACACCCTTTACATACAGGGGTTTGATTCAGGCATTTGAAATACAGCCATTTTGGGCAAAGGAATCTTTAATTCATGCCTAGTCTGGTTCAGGGGGTGTTAGATACACCCTTTACATACTGTTGTTCTATTCTACTATTAATTAAACACCCATTTAGGGCAAGATCCTAAATTCAAGAAATATGAGGAGAGCGTCAAATACGGGACGTGGCCCAGGTCGTGGTGCTGCTGGTGGAGCTCCTGTTGCAGGGAGAGGACGTGGTCGATCTGTGCCAGCTACACACACAGGTGAAACCCCTTCTTCAGGTGCGAGTAGGCGACAGAACCTGCAGCGGTATTTGGTCGGGCCTAATGCGGCTTTATGAATGGTGAGGCCTGAACAAGTACAGGCAATAGTAGATTGGGTTGCTGACAGTGGATCCAGTTCCTTTACATTGTCCCCCACCCAGTCTCCTGCTGAAAGACCACAGTTGGCACCTGCAGCCAATGTCCATCAGTCTTTCACCTCACCCCCTTGCAAATCAGCCAAGCAGTCTGAGCCCCAAGTCATGCAGCAGTCTCTTCTGCTTTTTGATGACTCTGCTAGCAGGGTTTCCCAGGGCCATCCACATAGCTCTGCCCCAGAAGTGGAAGAGATTAATTGCACCGATGCCCAACCACTTATCTTTCAAGATGAGTACATGGGAGGACCATTGCAGCACGTCTCGGATGATGACGAAACACAGGTGCCAACTGCTGAGGCCTTCGAAAGTTTGCAGACTGACAAGGAAGGCAGGGGTGAAGACTGGGTGGAAGATGATGTGGAGGACGATGAGGTCCTCGACCCCACATGGAATCAAGGCCATGCGAGTGACCTATGTAGTTTGGAGGAAGAGGCGGTGGTCACACAGAGCCACCAGCACAGCAGAAGAGGGAGCAGGGTGCAAAAGCGGAACGGCCGTCCTCTAGACAGTACGCCTGCTACTGCCCACCGCAGCAAGGGACCGAGCACACCAAAGCCAGCTCCAAGGAGTTCCCTGGCGTGGCAGTTCTTCACACAATGTGCTGACGACAAGACACGAGTGGTTTGCATGCTGTGCAATCAGAGCCTGAAGCGAGGCATAAACGTTCTCAACCTGAGCACAACCTGCATGACCAGGCATTTAAGTGCAAAGCATGAGCTGCAGTGGAGTAGATACCTCAAAAACTAAGAAAGATCCCTGGCTCCTCCTGCTTCCTCTTCTGCTGCAGTCTCGGCCTCTTCATCCACCTCTGGAGTGATAGTGCCACCTGCCACCCCGCAAACAGAGGATCTGCCAGCAACACTAACACCTGGGTCACCAAGCATCTCCACAATGTCCCAAGGAAGCGTTCAGCTCTCGATCTCCCAAATGCTGGAGAGGAAGTACCCCCCTATGCCCTGAATGCCAGCATTTCAAAATTACTGGCCTTTGAAATGCTGTCATTCCGTTTGGTGGAGACGGATAATTTTAGAGGCCTTATGGTGGTGGCTGTCCCACAGTACGTCGTGCCCAGCCGCCACTACTTTTCAAGGCGAGCCATCCCTTCCCTGCACAACGAAGTAGGGGACAAAATCAGGTGTGCACTGCGCAATGCCATCTGTGGCAAGGTGCACCTGACTAAGGATACGTGGACCAGTAAGCACTGTCAGGGCAGTTATATCTTGATAACAACACACTGGGTAAATGCAGTGGCGGCTGGGCCTGAGGCAGATAGCAGTTTGGCGCATGTCCTTCCACCACCGAGGATTGCAGGGCGCTTCAGTTTGCCTCCTGTTGCTTCCTCCTCCTACTCTGCTTCCTCATCCTCTACCAGCTACTCATCCAGTCAGCGTAACACCTTCACCACCAACTTCTGGTGACAATAAACAATTGTTCTCTTTGATAGACCCCTGCTCTACCAAGTAGACAGGTTAATTAATTTCTGTAATTTTTCTGTTACATTCTTGGATTGACATTATACAATTTTAGATGTGAATTAACCCCTGCTCTGCATAGGTGATAGGGAATACAATTTCTAAAATGCTTCTTTAATTGATGCACACCAACTCCTTTCATTCAATGCTTAAACTTAAACAAGTTGTACCACATTTGCACTTCAATAATTTGTCCACATTTCCCCTATACTCTTTTGGCCAACATTTGTGCCTCAATAGCTTTTCCCACATTTCCGCTCGACTCTTTTGGCCCACATTTGGTCTTCTGTAATTTGTCCCACATTTGAGCCTCAATAGCTTTTCCCACATTTCTGCTTGATCCCGCAGTAAGTATGCACACGCCTACACTAACTAACTGACAGGGGTCAGCCCCTGCAACTTCTGGGTCTCCAAATTGGGCACATGGCCTGAGCTTGCACTTCACTCCTTGGAGGTGCTGGCCTGCCCTGCAGCCACTGTATTGTCTGAATGTGTGTTTAGCATGACTGGAGGGTTATATTTCTCAATTTTTGGGGTGTACCCTAATTTAAAAAAATACATTTAAATCCCCGCAAAAAAATTTAGGCTACCTCCTCCTCCACCACTTCCTCAACCTCCTACTCCATATGGACCTGTTCCTCCTAGATCAAGATTATTATTTTTTATTTTTACGTATTTTATGTTATTTTAAGTCATTTCCCTATCCACATTTGTTTGCAGAGCACTTGCCATGGTCTAAACCACATTTTGACGACATTTGCAGCCCTCTAGCCCTTTCCATGACATTTTTATAGCTATTTTAGTGCTCAAAAGTTTGGGTCCCCATTGACTTCAATGGGGTTCGGGGTCAAGTTCTGGTCCTGAACTCAAACTTTTTTCCAAAGTTCGGCCGAACCCGTCGAACCCGAACATCCAGGTGTCTGCTCAACTCTATACATAATTTGGTTACTTTTCTTTTTTTCACAATTTTTTCAATTTTTATTTAACTTTACTTTGGAAAAGCTTTTTTTCCTTGAACTTCTTTTTGTTTTGTTTTAAAACCTATATTTTTGTAACTTTTCTTTTCAGTTTATTTTTTGTCGCTCTCTGGGACTTCAACTTTTGGGGGTCTGATCCCCTTTACAACGCATTACAATACTTCTATATTGTAAAGCATTGGCTGTAAGTGTATTACCAGTGAAATAAAGGAGGATGGATCTCACAGGCCCTCCCGGAAGGCAGCCACAATGCCTAAGGAAGGCATCGGGCTACCTTCCCTGCCACTGGGTCCCCGTCACAGCAGCATGGGGACCTGATGGACATGCAGGGGTTAATGCGCCGGCATCGGTGATTTCACCTCCCTGCATTTGTGGGAGGGGCTTGAGCCTATATCAGCCCCTCTCACTCTTACCCGGCAGGCGTTCCGGTTATCGACTTTCGGATAAAGGAGTCGCATCTGCTCACCTCTGCCGTCCCGGCCGCTTCACACTGCGGCTTCCGCGTTACACGGGGGTAAGTTGGAGGCTTCCTCCTCCGAGCTTTGCGTTATGGTGCCCCGCTGATCGCATCATCGCACCCTGGCTGCCACAGGTAACACATCACTGAATCACCAATGCAGCGGCCGCCAGCTTGCGTTCCACCGTGGAGCGCACGCGGCTCCCCGCCTTCCCTAAGGATAGCTTTGTGGGCGGCCAGCAGCCCTGCCTCCTGACCCCATCCTTGCAATTGCGGTCCACTGCTTAGCGTCTGGCTCCCGGGGGGGCTCGGGTCCCGCGCGCCACATCTGGGGCCCGCCGTTCTTCTCGCAGTGGCTGGTGGGACTCGCGGCTTCCTTCGGGGGTCCTATCACGCTGGGTCCCAGGTAGCCACTTTCAGCCACCTGCTGCGCATATCAGGCGGCAGGGGGCGACATTGGGGCATACCTGCACATTTATTCACCCTGCGGTCCTGCCTGCTGACATCCCGGTATGGTGCTGCAATATTTTAGCTTGTGGGTTGCAAAAAAATATAAAAAAATATAAAAAAAAATAAAGTTTAAAAAATAAATAAAATATATATATATTTTTAAATGAACCACCTCCTGATACGCTCAGGTCGTCTCCCTCTTGCTGGGATCGCCCTGGCACTCTTTCTACGCTTTTCTCTACCTGGTCACGCCCAGGCCTGTCATTGTCTGCCTGATATGCCCAGGTCAGTGTTGTCCTTGTGTCCGTAGCCAATTCTTATGCCCCTGATTGTTCACCGGGCACGGTCGTTTGTCTTGTTTTGTCACGTTGTCGACCCCTGGTTCGCCCAGGTCCTCCTTGCCTACTCACCTTCAATTGGTACGTGGGTCTCCTCGCACCTTTCCACCAGCTGGCAGTCGTGCTGTCTGATCTAGCACAGCCTACGGGGCCACTCTTCCGCCTGATCCTCAGGTTGCTTCCCGCTCTTTGTCCACCTGACTCACAGGTCCGTTATGTAATGTCTTCCGCCCTTCGCGGGCCGCTGCTACGCGCAGCTTCTTTCTCATGGCAATGCGCCAGTCTCCCTTCTGCCACCTGGTACGCTCAGATGGCCTTCTTCTGTCAATGGCCAATCTGATATGCTCAGATTGTTTATTTGACTCCAGGGGTGTGCCCCATCCTGGCCAGTTCGCCTGGCTCAACAGGTCTGGGGTCATCCCTCGTTCTGCACTCTGAAGTTTTCGCCTGTCCCCCTTTTTTCTTTCAGGTTCTAGCCTATTCCCAGGTTCCAGTCAGTCCTGTACAAGTAAGTGCTCACTGACATCATCAGTGAGCCCAACGGGTTAATGCTTCTCAGTTGAATTAGATTCTTCATCTATCCGGGCAGGTCGGTTTCTGCTAGTCCGTGTTACGGTGTTCTGTATTCGGGTACGTTTATATCTTCACCCTCACACCTTCTCGGTCCTTTTTACTCCATCACCCTTTCTTTTTTTTTTTGTTTCTTTTGTCACGCAATTTATGTTTCCACAGTTCAATCATGTCTCGCGCCTCAGATATAGATGACAGCCTTTCGGTCCCTGAAACAGTCGTTTCAGGCCAAGCCGGTCCATCGTCCATTCCAAAGTTACTGGCGAAGCTTAACAGGAGGAGCATCCCGCATCCAGCCTCCGCCAGAAAGGCAGAGCTATATAAGCTCCTCATGACCAGCCCAAACTCTTCAGGGGTTCAACCGGACACATAGTCTATCCAGCTCTCACTGGTGCAGCTACAGTCCACCTTGAACTCACTGCTCGACTCAGTATGTCACCAGCTGGGCCACCATTGACACAGAACTATTCTGCCGTCACTTTGCGGGGCTCAGGGCACCCACCTGCGCGATGTGCCAGTCCATTTTTCATACCTACGAATGGTGCCCAAATACTGCCCACACCGCTCTGGACAGAGCTCTCCCGGGGTCCTCCGGGACCCAGAAGGCCACCCCCTCCACCGACAAGCTCGGCCGGCCCATCTTCTACCTGGGAAGGAGCCAAATCTGTAATAATTTCAATATAGGTGGTTGCTCCTATGGCAGTTGCAGATCCCTCCACGTTTGCTCCTTGTGTTTTAGGGCCCACCCTCATTCCTCCTGTCCCAAGAGGGCGGCTAAAGAATCCTGACTAGCCGACATTAATGTGGACCTCTTGGCGGCTATCCTTCGGGACCACCATGATGATAACTTTGTGGCGTTCCTGTTGGCAGGCTTCTCAGAAGGGTTCCACACCGTGCTCATTGCACTACGCAAGGTCCCTTGGGAGGGCAGGAATCTCCTATCAGCCACCAGGGATCCAACAGCAACGAGCGAGTTAATTCAGTCTGAGGTAGATAAAAGTTTCCTTATAGGTCCCTTTCCATCCATACCCTTTCATTCATGGCGCATTAACCCTATCGGCCTGGTGTCCAAAAAAAAAACCCACTAATAAAAAAGGTTGATCTATGACCTGTATGCCCCTCATGTTTCTGCTATTCCTAGCCTTAACTCACTCATTCCTTCGGAAGAGTTCTCCATGAAGTATTCCTCCATAAACAACGCCATACGAGCCATTTTGTTGTATGGCAGAGGCGCTTAGTTGGCAAAAGCGGACTCTAAAAGTAGCCCTTGGTTGTTCGACCAGTTCGCCAAGGCGCTACATTGGATCTTGGTCTATCATGGCGGACTGCAGATGGTCATCCATTAGCACCTCCTCCCTGTTGGAATTATACCCCATTGTCGCAGCCGCTCAGGCCTTTTGTCATCACTGGGCCAACACACCGGTGATGTTCGTCACTGACAATCAGGCTCTAGTTGACATATTAACCAAAGGTAGGGCTAAGTCCCAAAAAATAATGTCACTTTTGCGCAGGCTGGTCTGGCTTGCCCTTTCTCACAATTTCCATTTGCACTGCAGCCACATTCCGGGCCAGCAAAACATTGCGGCAGAGGCATTATTCCGGTTTAATTTCCCCCTCTTTTTCCAGGTCATGCCCGAAGCCAATCCACTCAGATGTCCCACTCCGGCATTCAGTTCCCTGACCATGGACTAAGTGCTCTCGTCTCTTCAGCAAGGGGCCTGGCACAGAAGTCCTTCGCCCCAAATACGGCCAGGAACTACCAATCTGACCTGAGAACCTACCAGGATTTTTCCAGACTGCACCCACAGGGCGAGCTAGCGGACATTCCATACATCATGGCCTTCATCGCCCATTGTCATCACAATTTACATCTCTCGCATAACACCATCACGTTGTACCTTGCAGGTGTCCAACACAACCCGGGAGGGGGCTCTATTTTTTCAATGCATGCAGTCAAGGCCACCTTGCGTGGGGTCCAGAAAGGCAGGGTCAATTCCCCTTTCTGTAGACAGGCGGTCACAAGCGAGATGTTCCAAAGGATGTCATCAGCCCTTGATGGTGACCCCTTTGGGCCCTTCTCCAGCTTGGTCATCAAAGCTGCTATGTACCTGGGCTTCTACGGGTTCCTTAGGCCAGGTGAATTCACTTGCAGTTCAGCTGGGCGCAGCGGTCTGTTAAAAGAGCAACTAGTGTGGAGCCAGGGCCACTATACGCTCAGGTTATTGTCCACTAAGACAAGCCAGACAGGTCCCCCGGTTGAGGTAAAATTGTTCCAATCTGGCAATAATTGGTGCCCAGTACAAGTCTTCAGGCAGCTCATGCTCGCCATCCGTGAAGCTCCCCCTAACAGCCCACTGCTACCTCATCTCAATGGCCCTCTCACCTCTGCACAATTCATGTGCCACATCCGTATACTTGCATCAGGCTTAGGTTTCGACCCCAGCTCAATCTCTGGCCATTCGGCCATTCCTTCCATATCGGAGCTGCATCCACAGCTTCCAAGCACAGGGTCCCCGCTCATGTCAACCGGAGAATGTGACGCTGGCGCTCGTCATGCTTCACCAGATACATACCAAACCCGCAGATAGAAATTTCGCAAGCTTTTAATTCTCTGGTATTATGATTCAATAAAGTCCTTGAATTAACTACCTTGGTTTCCTTTTTGCCCCCTTATAGGCTGCTCTCCAGGCACAACTCAGCCGGTTAGATATCGAGACGGGCACGCCTGCCCGAGTCCAACTTTAGCCACGACCACAAATATATATATATTGTGGCAATGTGAACATTGAGGTGTTGTTTCCCCAAGTTCCAGTCCGGGACTTAGGGCATGCTCATGTCCAGGGATCCTATTTAATCCTGCTACTGGATCCTGGGTGTGTCTCACTCTGGAGAGTGTGCAGACAGAGGCCTGGTGAGGCTCTGTCAGTGTGGTCTCAGCTAGGCAAGGGCTGAGGGGCCACGAGGCTATGCAATAGCCTGGACTTTGGGGGACTCAGCGACACCCGGGAACAAGCATTGAAAGGTCAGAGTCAGGAGGACTGCTAGACCACAACCCCCTACAAAGGTACTGCATTTGTTACAGCCTGAGGGCTGGTGGACTGTATGTCTGGGGTAAGCCGCACCTGGTTCCATGTGGGAACGCTATCGTATAGCCGAGTTAGGGATACAATGTTTATTATGTTTAGGTAGAGCCCAGACAGGCAGGCTTTTGTTTTATGCCATGTTGTGTATGAAGAGTGTAAAATAAATTGCACCGTTTGGACCTGAAACCCAGTGGTTATGAAGATCATTGTGAGAATGACCCCCGAATAAGAGGCGATCCCTTACAATTGGTGGAGGATGCGGGCAATAACAACAGCAGGTTTCTAGGGGCAACGACCTGACGGAAAAGAGCAGGTGCTGCTGAATGTTGCCAAGGAATTGCTGTGTTGCTGTGCAGTGGAGCGGAGAAAATGCTACAAATTGTGTACCTGGAGAATCCGATGAACAGCAGATATGTGCCGTTGCCAAGGGCAACCGTCGGGAAGACAAAGAGGTGGAGAGCGGTGCGGTTCTCAGGAGTGCATATCTTCCCTGCGACTGTGTCCGGAGTCCTAGAGAGGAAGTGCGGAGGTGCAGTAAAGCTGTTGCTAGGAGCAACCACAACCTTGATGAGTCCGCGGGAGAGAATGTCACTGCTTTACCAGAATGGTTGATTACAAAGGGTAAGACTATTTCTGTTATTAACTATGTGGCAGACCCAGTGACAGTGAGCCGGCGGCAGTTGATACCTGCTGGTCCGGTAGGTAATAAGTCACACAGAGAAAAAACTGTGTCTGGACAGGCGGATAAGCCTGCTGTGATTGCTCCCTCGCAGAAACCTGCAGGGGAGAAGGTTTCTGGGTCGCCCAAAGAGCCTGTGATCAAAGCTAGATTTGGGGTGGTGAAAGTCAGAGATCCCATGCTAGCCCAGGTAAGGGGTAGCATGATGGCCGCCCCAGAGACTGATAGAGTGTTGCATGTTCGGGACAATTATGTGAATAATACGGACTCTCAGGTGGTTCTTATTGAGGGAGAGTCTCCAGTGAGAACTGGGACTTGTGAACCTGATGTTACAAATACGCTCATACATGAGAAAATGGTGGGCCATAATTTCCCCTTATGCTTGGAGGTTTTAAGTAATGATCGCATCCCAGAGGCAACATGCAGCAGATAACTAAGGCCGTGATCAAGGTCCCGTGTTAGGACCGAAACGTTGGCCAGCTTTTGCATATACTGATCCTGGATGCTGATAAAAATAAAATGATAAGTGGAAGGCTGAAAAGTCAGCCTGAATTTGTGGGAGGGGCATATTACCTTCTTAAAGGGTTTCTACCACTTGCATATCACATATTTGGTGTTCAGACACTAGCGATCCGCTAGTGTCTGATGTAGCTTACAAGCTAATTATTACATTAATCCGTTCGGCCGATACCTCAAAAAAAGCACTTATATCTTTATGCAAATGAGCCTCTAGGTGCTATGCAGGCGTTTTTCCAGCACCTAGAGGCTCCGTCTACCTTGCAGTTTGCCGCCCAGCGCCTCGCTCCAGCACGCCCATCTCTTACTGTATTCGATCCTCCCCCTGCTTCAGCCTTCAGAAATCCCGCGCCTGCGCCGTTCGTCGCGGCATTCGGAGGCATTCGGCGCAGGCGCAGTGGAAATGTCTGAGCGGGGAGCGGTCAGACATTGACTGCGCCTGCGCCGAATGCCTCCGAATGCCGCGACGAACGGCGCAGGCGTGGGATTTCTGAAGGCTGAAGCAGGGGGAGGATCGAATACAGTAAGAGATGGGCGTGCTGGAGCGAGGCGCTGGGCGGCAAACTGCAAGGTAGACGGAGCCTCTAGGTGCTGGAAAAACGCCTGCATAGCACCTAGAGGCTCATTTGCATAAAGATATAAGTGCTTTTTTTGAGGTATCGGCCGAACGGATTAATGTAATAATTAGCTTGTAAGCTACATCAGACACTAGCGGATCGCTAGTGTCTGAACACCAAATATGTGATATGCAAGTGGTAGAAACCCTTTAAGCCCCAGCCCCCAGCTCCTCAGGGCGCTTCTGTTCACATTCTGGATAGGGAGTCGCCTGCACTGGTGCTGCATCTGTGCATGTCGTGAGTAGCTTTCATCTGGTTCGGTTCGGTTCGTTTGGTTTCGTTGTCATACGCTGCTGTCACGTCTTCAGGAGAGGTAATTTTGCGCAAACAATGCGCCACAAGGGCTCCATCAGCCGCGGTCACATACTCCCGGCTCCCAGAGTTGGCATGCGTTCCAGCGTGGAACGCATGCCAATTCTCATGTCCGCACCAAATTGCTTCTTGTCTCCTTCCTTGGTTCCCTCCCTGTGTTCCCCTCCAACTTCCTCCCGAGACAGAGGGCAGGGTCTGGCTCGCGGATCCCCCTCTCCACACGGCCTCCCCGTCCTCACCTCAGGCCCCACTGCAGGCCGGCGTGCGTTCCAGCGTGGAGCGCACGCCGGAAATCCGCCGCAAGGCATGGGCCGGGTCACGTGGTCGGCGTGCGTTCCGGCTTGGAGCGCACGCCGGAGTCCCTCGGCCGGGCCTGGGCCTGGTCGCGTGTGCGGCGTGCGTTCCAGCTTGGAGCGCACGCCGGAGTGCTTCCGTCAGGCCTGGGCCCATAAATGTACATCAGAAACCCTGTCAAAGTTAAAATCACTATGCACCATGACACTTTTGTTAAGGGAATTAAGCTCTAATTGTTGGGTCATTTTTCCTGTGGATCCTTCTTCATGATAGACAGGCTATCAGCAGATGTTTGTTTATAGTATATATATTCATAGTGTAGAATGATGTCACAGAAGCTTGTGTCTATACTGCTGAAATCTGGATCCTGGTGAATATATTTTATTGTATTTAGTGTTCCCATTAGGTCTACGGCCAAAGCAGGGGTATCTAGCCCCCGGGCAACGTCAGGCCATGCCCTAAAAAAAAAAAAAAAAAAAAAAAAAAAATTTTAAAAATAAAATATATATATATAAAAATATATATATATATAAAAAAAAATAAAAAATGAGAAACTTAAATATTTTTTTTTTTTTTTTTTATTGTATAAAGAAATTTTAATATATCTACAAGTTAATCGGTAGGTTCCAATCTCCAGCCATTTCATACGCACTCCCGCCGTGCGGGAGCGAGGCAGTCATCCTTGGTTCCTCATTCCGCTGGGCTGGAAGGGACCAGGTTAGCACGGGTTAAAAAAAAAAAAAACTCGGGGGTCTCACCACAAGTAGTCCAGGCCATCATTACTCGCCATACCCATTCAGCGGTCACCATACGCTCACCGCAGTCTTCTACTCTATGGGCGACAGTGCCACATGTTATATGTCTATGCTTCACGTGATATACTGCTGTCTCATCTACTACCTACTTCTGTCTCCTGGCTCGCCAGGCTCATACCTACCTCTGCCTCCTGGATCGCCCAGGCACACACCTACCTCTGTCTCCTGGTTAGTCCAGGCTCATACCTACTTCTGCCTCCTGGCTCCCCAGGCTCATACCTACTTCTGCCTCCTGGATCGCCCAGGCTCGCACCTACCTCTGCCTCCTGGATCGCCCAGGCACGCACCTACCTCTGCCTCCTGGATCGCCCAGGCACGCACCTACCTCTGCCTCCTGGATCGCCCAGGCACGCACCTACCTCTGCCTCCTGGTTCGTCCAGGCTCATACCTATCTCTGTCTCCTGGTTTGTCCAGGCTCATACCTACCTCTACCTCCTGGCTCCCCAGGCTCATTCCTACCTCTGCCTCCTGGATCGCCCAGGCACGCACCTTCTTCTGTCTCCTGGTTCGTCCAGGCTCATACCTACCTCTGCCTCCTGGATCGCCCAGGCACGCACCTTCTTCTGTCTCCTGGTTCGTCCAGGCTCATACCTACCTCTGCCTCCTGGATCGCCCAGGCACGCACCTTCTTCTGTCTCCTGGTTCGTCCAGGCTCATACCTACCTCTGCCTCCTGGATCGCCCAGGCACGCACCTTCTTCTGTCTCCTGGTTCGCCCAGGCTCATACCTACCTGTCTCCTGGTTCACCCAGGCCTGTCATCCTCCCCGAAAGGTGTAGGTAAGTGCCTGATTCGCTCAGGATTCAATGTATTTGCCTGAATCGCTCAGGTTCAATGCGTCTGCCTGGAACGCTCGGGGGTTTCTCAGCAGGGTCCGGCTGGTTCCTGGTTACCCGGTTCGTGTTCGGCACGTCTGGATTTCTGTTTCCCACAGGTCTTGTTGCATGCAGAGCGACTTCGAGCCCTAATTCTGGCAGTTCAGGGTCATCCAGCAGTTGGTCATGATGCCCAGGCTGCATCCTGGTTCTCCGTCGCTTCATTCCAGTGCCACCAGATCACACCTCTCTCCGGGTCTCGTACCAACGCTAGTTTATTTCAGGTAAGCAGGGCCTCAGACCACCGGAATTTCGATCCTTCCTCAATTGTGTCACAGGGCGTCTCCGTGTCCGGTTATTCCACAGTGCCAGGTTTCAGGTAAGGTCCAGCCGGGTGGCGGCTTTACGCACCTCCACAGCTCAGAGCTTTCCTTCATTCATCACGAGCCTCCATTCCTAGGTCTTCAGTGTCGCCGGAGAGTTGGCAGCGCTGTCCGTGGATTCCGGTAGGTTGCGATCCTTTTTATACCATGGTCATTCCTGTTTCCTTTCCGCTCTCGCCCGGTCACTCGGCCACCGCATAAAAAAAAAATATATATAAAAAAAAGGGGGAAATATATATATATATATATATATTTATATTTTTGGGGGGGTTTTCCGGGGGGGGGGGGGGGTTCTGACGCACCCCAGGTCTCATTTCCCTGAATCGCTCAGGTTTTACGTATTTTCCCTGAAATCACTCAGGTCATGTATTTCCCTGAATCGCTCAGGTTTGTATTTTCCTGTCTCTTCAGGTTGTCGGTATTTCCAGGGTGTATGTATTAATTTTACAGGCTATAGCTACTAGAGAGATCGTTGATCCAGGGAGTTATTCTGATTGCCTGATTGGAGTCGGGAAGGAATTTTTTTATTCCCCTGAAATGAGGAAAATTGGCTTCTACCTCACAGGGGTTTTTTGCCTTCCTCTGGATCAACTTGCAGGATGTCAGGCCGAACTGGATGGACAAATGTCTTTTTCGGCCTTATGTACTATGTTATTATGTTACTATGTATTTTCCTGATTCACTCAGGTCACGTATTTCCCTGAAATCGCTCAGGTCTTATTTCCCACAGGTTGTTCGCATTTGCCTGAATCGGTCAGGATCCAATATATTTGCCTGAAACGCTCAGAGGTTTTCCCGTACCATCAGGAAACTACCAAGCCGGCGTCAAGGTTTCCAAAGTTTTTCAAGGTCCCACCCGCAGGTGGCTTGAACGATGTCTCCTACACCCTGGCATTCATAGCCCACTGTCACCGCAAATCTCAGGCTGTCATTTAACACCATCAAGCTGTACCTAGCGGGGAGACAGCACTGCGCCATGCGGGTAGGTGGCGCGCAGCCTGTCTCCGGTGAGATGTTTGGGCGACTCTCGTCCGCGCTGGATGGATTTCCTTTTTGGCCACTCTCCTAGTTTGATTGTTAGGGCAGCCGTGTATCTCGGGTTTTGCGGGTTCCTCGGGCCAGGTGAGTTCACCAGCACCTCCCCTAAACGTTAGGGGTTGCCGGTGCGACAGTTGTCCTGGGCCCATGACCATTGTGGCCTCTGGCTCCCTTCCACGAAGGCCAATCAGCATGGACCATCCTCGGAGGTCAGGTTTTAAAACCTCCAACGATTGGTGCCCAGTCATGGTCCCCCGTCAATTGCTGGCCCCGTTGCAAGGGCCTCCCCAGAGGCCCCGCTGCTTCCTTGGCGTGGGGGGCCCCTGTCATCAATCCAGTTTTGTGGCCCACATCATAACGCTGGCCTCAGGTCTCGGTCGTAACCCGCTGGCCACCACGGGACACCCGCTCTGAACTGGAGCTGCGCCCTCAGCATCGAAAACTGGGTCCCGGCGCACGGGTTAAATGCTTGGGTAGGTGGCGCTCTTCTTGCTTCACGAGATACATCCCGAACCCGCATGTTGAGATTTCCCAGGCATTTTGTAATCTTGCTCTCTGGGTGGTTTTGAAGGCTTTTGGTCACTACTCTGCTCTCCTCGTTTATTTTGCCCACTACTAGGCTTACCCTCGCTCCTGGCTTCCGGCACAACACAGCCAGCTAGGTCAGGGGAAGCGCTTCACCCACTCATCACAGTTAAGCCTCTCCCATAAATGATGAAATGAAAAAATGAAATGAAAATATAAATCTCCAAAACTACTAAAACGAGTGCTGTGGTTTCCTTCCTATTACATTATCTCAATTACCATTGAGCACCGTACCGAACGACACAAAAGGAGTGCCGTCCAACCCAAGCTATATCTTAAGTAATGGAGACACTTCTGCAGAGAGTGGCAAAACTCCTGCAGAACCTGTACCTGTCCCTTTAAATGATAATGTGAGAACATTGAGAACAAGGGTGCAGATAAGGTGCAAAGTGATGGTACTATGTTTGACGAAGTGCATAATGGAAATGTGATGTCATGTGAAATATGTGATAATAATGACATGCCTTTTCCTTTGCAGGCTGTGATTGGGGGAAAAGCTAACCCTGTTGGTAAACATGTGTCTGATATAAAAGTGTTAATAAATGTTGAAGAAACACCGCTAGGAGACCCCATTGTAGACAATGTGGTGGGGCTAGAGGGTGCACCACACGTATCAGAGGTGGATGTGCAGTCTCCACAGGTTTCTATGATTAATAAAATGTCCCAGGTGGGGATTGACTCATGGGTGCTCCTAGAGGTCAGAGTTAATAATGACACGAACAGTATAAGTGGCGTATGTGCCGTGACGCAACTCCGAGAGTGAGGCTACCATGTCAAGACCCAGCAAAACTAAAGTGGTTACTAGTAGCGACCAGATGACAGTTATATCTGAAGAGACGAGAGTTCAGTCGGGTGACAGCATAGTGTCTGAAGTTCATATTCTGACAGTTGTAGATGACCTGACAGGACAGTACAGCTAAAAACTTGAAGATGTTTTCTCTCGCTCTGCACAGTCCCCAGATACACTAGAGATGGGGCTAGCGGTTCTCGCAGAGCAACTGTAGGAATCTCCAGAGGAGTCACAGAAAGAGATGAATGAACTGAAGGAACTAGAGTTACTAATAGAAGCGGTAATTCTCCAACTTCAAGAGGAACTTACAGTTTCTGAGCGAGCAAGACTTCATGCAGAGCAGGAAAGAGATGAGCTGGCTGATAAGGTTCTAAACAGCACCTCAGAAAAATCTGCTCTCTTGGAGGAGAAAAGTCATTTGAAAGCCAGGATGGCTCAACTTGATCAAGAGTTGCGTGTTTGGATGGTAGACCTAGACCACTAGAAACAAATTGTGTCTAAATTGGAGAAGAAACATAAGATGTTGGACAAGCTCCTGGCTGAAGAGAAAACCACTTCGGCCAGATATGCCGAAGAACGTGACCAAGCGGAGACTGATGCTCGAGAGAAGGCGACCAAGGCCCTCTCCTTGGCTAGAGCCCTTGAAGAAGTGCTTGAGGAGCGAAATGAATTAGAGAGGCTGAACAAGCAACTCAGAGCAGAGATGGCAGCTCTCATGAGCTCAAAAGATGCCATCTATGAGGTGGAGAAGCCTAAGCGTGCTGCTGCACAGCAGGTGGAAGAAAATGAGAAACCGGAAAAGGAAGATCCTCTGGAAGATGCCAAGAAGTCAGAGCCTGGTAAGAGTGGGTCTGGAGATGGTGGTGCCAGGGTGCTGGCCAAGGCAGAGAAGGTGGAAAAGGTATCGGCTGAACCAGTTGATGGGGCTGATGTGGATGCAGAGGCCAAGATTCTCATGACAGTGTGTAACCAGGACCAGGTCGCAAAAGACGTCCCCTCCGCCTACAAGGCCTTCCAAGTAGCCAGCAGCCTTCTGGGGAAGAAATATGAGGAGATGGACGACCAGTATGCAGATCCGGGCTATTACGATGGGCTGTCTCTCCTGACTTCTCCCCAAAAGGAGAGCAGTGTACTGGGTGAGCCTCTGGAGAAAACGCCAGAAGACAAGGAGTATGCTGAAGACCCCAGTGCCTCCAACCTTGATGCGAAAGGGAAGGAGGAATTAAGAAAGCAAGGATATGATGCCATGTCCCTGAATGGTGAGAAGGCTAATAAAGTAAAGGAGGACGCCAAAGAGACAGAGGCCAAGGAAGCTAAGGCCGAGCTCTTGAAGTGCGAGAAATCCTTGGATGATCCAGAGATCAAGGGTAAAGCCGAAGTGGGGAGAGCCAGTGAAGAGGCAGAAGACCCTGAAACTGAGGCACCATCTGAGAAAACCACTGCTGAAAAAGAAGCGAGCGGGGGCAAGCCAGCTCTGCTGACGGAGCTTCGCAAAGACAAGAAGAAAAGGCCTAAGCGTTTGCAAGAGCCAGCGAAGTCAAACAGAGAGTCTGTCGTTTGCATAAAAATATATTCTGAAGGGAGTTCCAGAAGCCGAGATCGAAATTCTAAGAGTAAAGGAAAACGAAATGCACGATCTGCTGTTAAAATAAAGAGACAAAAAGTGGCGAGTCATAAGAAGCGTGATCGGCTGAAGCAGCTGTGTAAGTCAAAGAGAGAGAAAGATAAAAAAATAAAAAGAGAGGGTCTGCCTGTCACAAGGACATGGGGACATTGTAGACAATGTCTCTTGGGCAAGATGTCAGTGTGGGTAACAAACCAAGCACTGATGGCATGGGTCTGGCAAAATAAAGGGAAGCCTCTGACGCTGACAACATCTTCCAGGGGGAAGGTTGAGCCAGGCGATGGCAAGAAAATGCAGATGCCATTTCACGAGCATCCAGTTGGTACATGTGTTCACCCCCACAGGTTTGAACAGAGGGGGGGGGGGGGGGGGAGATACAGTACAGACCAAAAGTTTGGACACACCTTCTCATTCAAAAAGTTTTCTTTATTTCCATGACTATGAAAATTGTAGATTCACACTGAAGGCATCAAAATTATGAATTAGCACATGTGGAATTATATACATAACAAAAAAGTGTGAAACAACTGAAAATATGTCATATTCTAGGTTCTTCAAAGTAGCCACCTTTTGCTTTGATTACTGCTTTGCACACTCTTGGCATTCTCTTTATGAGCTTCAAGAGGTAGTCACCTGAAATGGTCTTCCAACAGTCTTGAAGGAGTTCCCAGAGATGCTTAGCACTTGTTGGCTGCTCGATTGGGTTCAGGTCCGGTGACTGTGGAGGCCAGGTCATCTGGCGCAGCACCCTATCACTCTCCCTCATGGTCAAATAGCCCTTACACAGCCTGAAGGTGTGTTTGGGGTCATTTTCCTGTTTAAAAATAAATGATGGTCCAACTAAACGCAAACCGGATGGAATAGCATGCCGCTGCAAGATGCTGTGGTAGCCATGCTGGTTCAGTATGCCTTCAATTTTGAATAAATCCCCAACAGTGTCACCAGCAAAGCACCCCCACACCATCACACCTCCTCCTCCATGCTTCAAGGTGGGAACCAGGCATGTAGAGTCCATCCGTTCACCTTTTCTGCGTCGCACAAAGACACGGTGGTTGGAACCAAAGATCTCAAATTTGCACTCATCAGACCAAAGCACAGATTTCCACTGGTCTAATGTCCATTCCTTGTGTTCTTTAGTCCAAACAAGTCTCTTCTGCTTGTTGCCTGTCCTTAGCAGTGGTTTCCTAGCAGATATTCTACCATGAAGGCCTGATTCACACAGTCTCCTCTTAACAGTTGTTCTAGAGATGTGTCTGCTGCTAGAACTCTGTGTGGCATTGACCTGGTCTCTAATCTGAGCTGCTGTTAACCTGCGATTTCTGAGGCTGATGACTCGGATGAACTTATCCTCTGCAGCAGAGGTGACTCTTGGTCTTCCTTTCCTGGGGCTGTCCGCATGTGAGCCAGTTTCTTTGTAGCGCTTGATGGTTTTTGTGACTGCACTTGGGGACACTTTCAAAGTTTTCCCAATTTTTCGGACTGACTGACCTTGATTTCAAGTAATGATGACCACTCGTTTTTCTTTACTTAGCTGCTTTTTTCTTGCCATAATACAAATTCTAACAGTCTATTCAGTAGGACTATCAGCTGTGTATCCACCTGACTTCTCCACAACGCAACTGATGGTCCCAACCCCATTTATAAGGCAAGAAATCCCACTTATTAAACCTGACAGGGCACACCTGTGAAGTGAAAACCATTTCAGGTGACTACCTCTTGAAGCTCATCAAGAGAATGCCAAGAGTGTGCAAAGCAGTAATCAAAGCAAAAGGTGGCTACTTTAAAGAACCTAGAATATGACAAATTTTCAGTTGTTTTACACTTTTTTGTTATGTATATAATTCCACATGTGTTAATTCATAGTTTTGATGCCTTCAGTGTGAATCTACAATTTTCATAGTCATGAAAATAAAGAAAACTCTTTGAATAAGAAGGTGTGTCCTAACTTTTGGTCTGTACTGTATGTGGCAATGTGAACATTGAGGTGTTGTTTCCCCAGGTTCCAGTCCGGGACTTAGGGTATGCTCATGTCCAGGCATCCTATTTAATCCTGCTACTGGATCCTGGGTGTGTCTTACTCTGGAGAGTGTGCAGACAGAGGCCTGGTGAGGCTCTGTCAATGTGGTCTCAGCTAGGCAAGGGCTGAGGGGCCACGAGGCTATGCAATAGCCTGGACTTTGGGGGACTCAGCGACACCCGGGAACAAGCATTGAAAGGTCAGAGTCAGGAGGACTGCTAGACCACAACCCCCTCCAAAGGTACTGCATTTGTTACAGCCTGAGGGCTGGTGGACTGTATGTCTGGGGTAAGCCGCACCTGGTTCCATGTGGGAACGCTATCGTATAGCTGAGTTAGGGATACGATGTTTATTATGTTTAGGTAGAGCCCAGACAGGCAGGCTTTTGTTTTATGCCATGTTGTGTATGAAGAGTGTAAAATAAATTGCACTGTTTGGACCTGAAACCCAGTGGTTATAAAGATCATTGTGAGAATGACCCCCGAATAAGAGGCGATCCCTTACTATATATATATATATTTATGACAAGGTAAAGATGTATGATGTAACCGGCTGATTTGCTACATGCCACACCAGTTAATAAGTAATTATTTGTAAAGGGATGAAATACCTATTTTCATAACTGTATATATACATTACAGAGTGTTGGCGAGAGATATAAAAGTAATGTAGGCATTGTACCTGGGCATTTTATGTCACGGATCTTTCTGATCCACTCCAAATTCCTCCTCTTCAAATCTAATATTTTTTTTTTATATGGCCATACTAGGGTGATTGCCCTTAAACTTCCTCTTTAGCTCGGAACGTATCTCACTCACAATGGCCTGCTTCTTAGCATGGACCCGGGTCCAGTCATAGCCCCGCTCCAATACAATACAAGTATTGTAAATAATGTCCTCAGCAAAACATCAAAATGTATTTTGTCTTCGAAGGAGCAATATCAGATTTAATGTTACCGTTATAAGATGGGATTGTATTGTGCAATCACAAATATTTTATAACACTCTATCTGCATATAAAGCGATTGGTCTGACATGCATGGGAAATGTATTCAAATCCACTGGTGTAATGTGAAATTACTTACAGTGATCTGGAGTTCTTCCTCACTGTCTCGAAAAATTGCTTTCGACCATCTTTTCCAATCGCCTCAAACTTCGGGTAGTTCAAAACAGTTGTTAGGCCACGACCCTTTTTGCGCATGCGTCTTAAGCAAATTTTACATTCCTATTTTAGTAATGAAAAAAAAATTTGTGAATGAAGAAGGCGAATTCGCGAATTCACAAATATATGATGAGTAGTCGGCCAAATATTTGCGATATATCGCAAAAATGAATATTGCCCCGCCGCTCAACACTACTTGCCAGTCTGTGGCCTCCTCATGCTGCTGCTGCTATGTCACGGATGATGTTGCAGATAGCTGGAACTTATTAATAAGCGTCCGACTGTCTTGATCCCAAACTAAGTAGCATATAAGTGAGCCCTATAAAACCCTAAGAGCTCTCCCTGACTGCTATGCCCATGCAAAGGTCTCAATGGTATACGATTGCATGCCCACGTACCTAAGACTGTGTGACACCTGAAAACCCTATAATAGTGAGGGGACACGACCACCGGCTCCCTGCACTTAATACGGACGGAGTCAGGGTCACCTAGAATCAAGCCAGCCATGAAACACATGTCATTGATGTTGTAGGGGAGAACACCAAAGGACAACAAAAAGGAAGGGAAAAGACACAAGGCCTCACCGCTAGGGAAGGAAAAGGGTCACCACCTATAAAACCCTGCTCCTGGCCCTAACTCCTATCCGTATGGTCACCTCTCGATGCTAGAGATGCCTATACACAGGAACCTAGAAAACCCTGGTGGCCCTCAGTTGCCCTAATAGTAATGACCGGGCAGAGACAACCTGCTCCTTCCCTGGTGAAGGAACCAGCGTCTTGCTGAGGCCTAGGAAACAACAAAGGTGGGGGGGAATACAAAACACAACAAGCGGAAAACTTAACTTCTGAGGCTGATGGATGATGGACGAACAGGACTTCACCACGAACCACACTCCAGCTCTTCCAAAAACCAAATGAAGCTATCCAGAGCAAGGAGTGATGGGTAAAGTCAGACTAAATAGGGGGAGGTGAAAGTCACATGATCCACACCTGAACAGGGGGTGTGGACATACCAGCAACACACAAACAAAGTGAAACCAAAAGAGGCTGTCAGATAACTAATGTGCAGATATTCTTTCAGACCTTCTCAAACCTGTCACCGGCGTGACAACACAATACATGAAAAGACTTATCTGAGCAAACAGCAGCAGCAGCCTCCAGCAGTGAACACTTAATCCAGGAAGTAGTATAAACAGCAAAGTGAGGCAGTATGGGAGGAAATATAAAGGAAGACGATTAGTCTAAATAGGTGACACCTGGGAGAAGGAAAGTGAAACCAAAACAAAGAACGTCATGCAAGAGGTAGAGAAGGACGTCTGCCAGACCTTCTCACAGAACTGGCGGTGACATACCACCTCTACACTCTGTAATTGTGCCACTCTGTGGCCTCCTCATGCTGCTGCTGCTACCACCTCCACACTATGTCACCTTGCCAGTCTGTGGACTCCTCATGCTGCTTCTAACTCAACACTATGTCACCTTGCCAGTCTGTGGCCTCCTCATGCTGCTGCTAAATCAACACTATGTCACTGGGTGGCCTCCTCATTTTACTGCTGCTGCCACCTCCGCACTCTGTCATTGTGCCACTCTGTGGCCTCCTCATGCTGCTGCTAGCTCAACACTATGTCATCTTGCCAGTCTATGGCCTCCTCATGCTGCTCCGGCTGCCACCGCCACACTATGTCACCTTGCCACTCTGTGGTGTCCTCGTGCTGCTGCTATATCAACACTATGTCACTGGGCACTCTGTAGTTTCCTCATGCTGCTGCTAACTCAACGCTATGTCACTAGGCCACTCTGTGGCCTCCTCATGCTGGTGCTGCTGCTGCCACCTCCACCCTATGTCAGCTTGCCACTCTGTAGTCTTCTCATGCTGCTGCTAACTCAACACTATGTCACTGGTCCACTCTGTGGCCTCCTCATGCTGCTGCCACCTCCACACTATGTCACCTTGCCCCTCTGTGGCCTCTTCATGCTGCTGCTAAATCAACACTATGTCACTGGGCCTTTCTGTGGTCTCCTCATGCTGCTGCTACCTCAACACTATGTCACTGGGCCACTCTGTGGACTTCTCAAGCTGTTCTCCCACCCTCCCCACTCCATGACAGGGCCACTATTTTGCCTTTTTGGCCTGGTTGACATCATCATATATTTGACCCTTTTTCTGATCTGTCAGAAGGAAGGAAAAATTAGATGCACAACAGATCCTGTCTGTGTAGCAGCTGTAAGGCCTGTATGGTCCCATCAGAATTGGCTTATGATTTAATAGCCAAAAGCAGAAGTGGGTAAAAAACACAGAAGACATGCAAATATTCCATTCACATGTCATCTCTGTTTTGGATCTACTCCTGTTTTTTGGGGGGCTTTAGCAATACTGATGTATTGCTGACCGAGTGAAGGCAGATGCTCAACAGACAGGACCTATTTTTTTGGGGGGTTATTGTTCTGATGGATCAAAGGAAGGGCAAAATAATCAGTGACACATCAACACAAATTTACTGCTGACACCCTCTCCACTCCATCAGGGGGGCTCTACTTGTACAATATAAGCGTTTAATGAAACAGGTTCTGTAGACATCTAATGTGGAATCAGCTGACAACTGTGTAAAAGCAGTGCACTCTTTCATGCTACAGTAGGATCTTGGGACTCTGCACAGTTCTTTATACCTGGCGCTAACATCGACCTCTAAGGCAGGATTCACACTTGAGTTATTTGTTCAGTTTTGGCCTCGTAACTGCCCAAATAAGATGTGCGTGTCATACTGACTCACAGTATTGTTTCACTACCAGAGCAGACTCCTTATGCATATTACTGCAAGGCACAGTGTTCTACACCACTATACAGGCACTCTGCAGCCAGGAAATAGCTGTTTTTTAACACGATTCGCCGTGAATAAATTCGGATCGAATCTTTTAGGAAAATTCGGCGAACCGGCCGAATCAAATTTTCTAAAATTCGCTTATCTCCAGTGTGGAAACATCTAAAAGATGATCAAGAGAAATGGGAGGCTCCCATAGCTACACTTCAAGTGTCATAGTAAAGGATCTGAATCTATGCCATATTTTAGATAATTTTTTTTTTTTATAAATTTGCAAACATTTCTAAACTTATGTTTTCACTTTCTCATTATGGGGCATTGCATGCAGATTGATGGGGTAAATCTTGATTTTATTTTTATTTTAGCACAAGGCCACAACATAACATAATGTGAAAAAGTAAGACTTTCCAAATGCACTGTATGCACAGTAATCACTGCTGAGTAAAGGATGTGGCTGCTTTTCTCCTTCAGCTTTGCAGTTAGATCCCAAAAATTGGTCAAAGATTTGTTTTGTCAATTTGTAGGAACATTTTTCTTGTCTATTTAGACGATATTTTGGTGAACTCTTCCGATCTGGATTGTCATATATGTTATGCGAAGGCTGTTCTACAAATATTACGTGACAATTTATTATCTGTTAAATTAGAAAAATGTTTGGTGATAAAGAGGTACCATTTTTGGGGTATATTATATCCCCGGATTCCTTTCATATGGACCCACTTAAGGTCCAGGTAATTAAAGACTGGGTTCAGCCAATTTCTCTCAAAACCTTGCAGGAAATCCTGGGGCTTTGCCAAATATTATCGAAAATGTATAAACTTTTTTTCTTTTGCCAAACCTCTCACATATCTAACCATGAAAGGTGCAGATGCTAATTGGAAGCCAGAAGCTATGACAGAAACATTTACATTTTTTTTGTCAAAGCTCCCATTCTTACCCATCCAGATCAGAATAGACCTTTCACTGTGGAGGTTGATACTTCTGAGGTTGAAGTGGAAGCAGTTCTGTCTCTAGGCACATCTACCTTCACTTGTATGAAACCACGTGCATATTTCTCTGGAAAATGTACCACTGTTGAAGCTAACTATGACATTGAGTCATATAGTACAATGAGATTAGAGATGATCGAATTTTTCAAAAATTCGATTCGCCGATTGGCAAAATTTATTTGGAAAAATTTGGTTCAATCCAAATATATTCAAGAAAATCGCGTTAAAAACGGTTATTTACTGGAGGCAGAGAGCCTTTATAGTGGTTTAAAACACTGTGCCTTGCAGTAACACGCATAGGGAGTCTGCTTTGGTAGGAAAATAATACTGTGAGTCCGTATGACATGCAGATGACTGCCGTTGCTCTTAGAATCACTGCACACTTAACTTATTTAGGCAGTCACGGGGCCAAAACTGACCAAATAACTCAAGAATGAACTCAGCCTTAGAGGTCGATGTTAGTGCCAAGAAGAAGCACACTCCAATTACACCGTCGTCAGTGGATTCCACATAGATGTCTACAGAAAATGTTCTATTAAATGCTTGTACAAGTAGAGCCCCCCGACAGAGTGGAGTGGGTGTCAGAAGTAAGTTTGTGTTGAAGTCACTGATTATTTTGCCCTTCCTCTGATCAATCAGAACAATAACCCACAAAAAACGGATCCGCCTTTACCCGGTCAGCATTTGGTCAGCAATACATCAGTATTAATAATGCTAATAAAAACAGGAGTGGATCCAAAACTGAGATGACATGTGAATGGAATATTTGCATGTCTTCTGTGTTTTGTACCCACTCTTGCTTTTGGCTACCAAATCACAAGCCATTTCTGATGGGACCATACAGGCCTTACAGCTGCTACACAGACAGGAACCGTTGTGCGTCTCATTTTTCCTTCCTTCTGACAGATCAGACAGGTTAAATAAATGATGATGTCAGTCAAGCCAAAATAAAAAAATTGTGGCCCAGTCGTGAAGTGGGGAGGGTGGGAACAGCATGAGAAGTCCACAGAGTGGCCCTATAACATAGTGGTGAGGTGGTAGCAGCATGAGACGGCCACAAAGTGGCACAATGACAGTGTGGTAGTGGCAGCAGCAGCATCAGAAGGAGGCCACAAAATGGCACAATGCCAGAGTGTGGAGGTGGCAGCAGCAGCATGAGCAGACCACAGAGTGGCTGAATGACAGAGTCTGGAGGTGTCGGCAGCATCAGGAGGCCGCAGAGTGGCAAGGTGACATAGTGTAGAGGTTACAGCAGCATCAGAAGGCCGCAGAGTGGAAAGGTGACATGGGTGTGGAGGTGGCAGCAGCTTGAGGAGGCCACGGAGTGGCAAGGTGACATAGTCTGAAGGTGGAAGCAGCATCAGGAGGCCACAGAGTGGCAAGGTGACATAGTGTGGAGGTTTCAGCAGCATGAGGAGGCCACAAAGTGGCAAGGTGACACAGTGTAGAGGTGGCAACAGCATCAGAAGGCCACAGAGTGGCATTGTGACATGGTATGGAGGTGACAGCAGCATAAGGAGGCCACTGAGGGGCAAGGTGACATAGTGTGGAGGTGGGTGGCACTGACAATACCAGTACCCGCGGAAGATGGTGGGTGAAAGAAGTAGCAGTTGGCATCAGATGTTTGACATCAGGGGGATGGCAGCATCAGAATAGTAGCTGATGCATGTAGCCAGAAGAAAATGGTCTCTTTTGTCAAACTGTAGGTGTGTCACCATGGATGATCTAGTCTGATGCATCAGGAATTTGTGGAAATCCTGGCTGATCCATGCCTGATTAATCTTGACAAAGATCAGTCTCTCCACATTTTGGGTGGACAGTCAAGTTCTTGGTGCCCCGCTGCACTAAACACCCACTCTGATGCCACACTACTGGCCGGGCAGGACAGCTTTTCCAGTGCAAACTCAGCCAGTTGTGGCCAAAAATCCAGTTTGGCTGCCCAGTGGTCCAGCGGACCTTCAATGATGGCTGGCAGGGTGCACTACAAGTATGCCACCATCTGCTGGTTCAGGTGCTGCTCCAGGTCTATATGCTACTGCTCGTGAGTCGTTTCTTCACTAGGCGGGTGAAAAAAGCTGCTCATCAGCGACTGTAGACTCAGTCTGCTGCTGATGGAGCTGGTACTGCTCCTGCCACCCCACTCCTCCCCAGCAGCCATGGCAATGGAATGTGAGCGCAGAGGGCCCCCCGGTCAGACCTGCGAGAGGATGGACGATGGAGCAGATAGGCAGTGGCCAACTGACTACATAGGAGGTATCTATAGTAGTTCAGTTTGTCCTCCCTCTCAGCGTGTGTAATCAAGGCTCCCATTTTGGACTGGTAGCAAGGGTCCAACAATGTGGAAAGCCAGAAGTCATCCCTCTTCCAAATGGTGACAATTCGGCTGTCACTACCCAAGCAAGTAAGCATGCAGCAGGCTATTTGCGCAAGTGACTTGGAGGGACTCCCTGTCTCCATTGCCAATGCATACTGTCACTGTGTTTTTGTGTCCTCTGCCTCATCTTCCTCATCGCCCTGCAGCTCCTCTGGCTGCTCCTGCTCCTCCTCTCCTGTGTAGAAAAATCACCCATTTCACTACACATTGCTTGTGCTCCAATGTTCTCCAATGTTCTCCTCCTCCTCCAGTTCAGCTCCCACATGGCTCATGTGGCCTTCGTGAGATGTAGGCGCCATGTCTTCAGTCCCCTGACCAGCCAGATTTACCAGTGTCTGTTCCAGGACATGAAGCAGTGGAATGACATCGTTCATACCGTAGTCCTGGCGACTGAAAAATAACAAGGCCTCCTAAAAGGGCCTGAGCAAATGTCAGGTGTCACGCATGAGCTGCCACTGGCTGACATTGAAGTTACATAGGGGAGTACTCCTGTCCGCTTGGATTATCAGGAAATCGTTTATGGCCTTTCTCTGTTCGTACAGTCGGTCCAACATATGGAGGGTGGAATTCCAACGGGTGGAAACGTCACATATCAGCCTATGTTTGGGGATGCCATTCTGCAGCTCAAGGAGGTTGTGCTTTGTGATGTACGAGTGGCTGAAGTGCATGCAAAGTTTCCTGGACATTTTTAGGATGTCTTGCAGATAGATTGAAGACTTAAGGAACCGCTTGACAACCAGATTGAACACGTGTGCCATGCAGAGCGCAGCAATCATCATTATATATGCCCAGCATCTGTAACATCACTGGGTACCCAGGCAATTTTCCCCCAAGTGATGATACCTAATACTCCTTCTTTTTAATGCCGGGCATTCAACTGAGGGACCGAGACAAGTGGGGATACAATCAAAAGACGTAGAAAATAACTCAGCAATGCAGATTATTAATATTTCATCAGTGACAATGAACCCGGAGTATGAAACCCTAATATGTAAGGGATTATCCTCTACCCCCACACCAGGTTTCGATTGCTTCTTATGGGTTAAAGATGTAAACCTATTTGCAAGAAAACTAGCATTGCACAAAGAATTTAAGACTAGGGAATACTATTGTGGAGAAATAGAAAAGAGAGAAATAGAAGCCCTGGAGACCCTAGAGGAACTATCTAGAGAGGGGGCAGGGGAAACCCTGAAACCACAAGCACCCTTTAGTAACATACATCCTAAACTTAAGTTTACTCCTCCGTTCTCTGGGTATGCTAATATACAGACGTTTGTGAATTTAGTGACTGAAGACCTTCAAAAAATAAAAAGTAAAAAAAGTGAGGTGGGTGGAAACCTCACCCCTGTAGAGAGGATAGCTATTAGAGAACTTACAGAGAGAGATGATCTAGTGATAAAACCTTCTGCTAAAGGAGGGAACATGGTACTGATGAACAGAGAAGACTATGTAGCGATGGTTATAGGACTTTTAAATGATAAGATCACCTATAAAAAATTTGAGTATAATTTAACAGAAAAATATAATAAGGAATTGAAAAGTATTTTAACAAAGGCGAAAGAAAACTAACAAATTACCAAAGAGTAATTAAAAGTCCTCTATAAACCACATCCAACCACCGCGACATTCTATGCCCTACCAAAGGTTCACAAAAAACGGGAGCCTATGCCAGGAAGGCCGATAGTCTCAGGAAATAATAACCTTTGTGAAGGCATCAGTGCCTACGTAGATGCTATCATTAGACCATTTGTACAAACGCTTCCCTCCTTTTTAAAGGATACTGGTGACACGGTCATCAGACTAAAGCACATACATGTCAATGATAATACTCTTATAGCCAGCCTAGACGTTGAGGCTTTATACACCAGCATACTACACGAGTTGGGTATTAAAGCGGTAGAATTCAAACTTTTACACGAAGGGCACTCAATTTCGCCAACATAACAATTTTGTTATTACACTTCTACGTTTTTTACTCACTCATAATTTCTTCACATTTGATGGACAATATTATTTGCAGACGAATGGCACCACTATGGGTACGGTTTGTGCACCAAGTTTCGCTAATTTATTTCTAGGGTGGTGGGAGGATAAATATGTTTTCACAGAGCACAATATTCATTATATGGATCACATTTTATTTTGGGGAAGACTGATTTTTTTCAATTCGCCAGACACCTCAACGGAAATGACATAGGCTTATCATTTACTGCAGACATTCAGAAAGAGAACTTGAACTTTCTTGATTTAAAAATCAACCTTAGATCTGATGGCAGTGTCACAACTGAGGCATATAGGAAGCCCACTGCAACTAATAGCTTCCTCCATTGGGAGAGTTTCCACCCACAGTCCCTTAAAAAAGGTATTCTGGTAGGTCAATACCTTAGAGCTAAACAAAATAGCACGAACAAATTAGCATTTGAAGAAGAAAGCAGTCTCCTCTATCAGAGATTTTTAGCCAGAGGCTATCCAAAAGAGGTACCGTACTTCATAGAGCCTACAATAGGGCAAAAAATACAAAGACAGCTTATTTCAGAAGAAAGAACTAAAAAAATGAAAAAACAATACACTGTATAGGCATGATTTACAACATCAAAGAGTGTATAGAATTTTGAGACGACACTGGCACATATTGAGGGCAGATAAAGATTTTAGAGAGGTGGTTCCTATGAATCTCTCAATTGCGTATAGAAGAGGGAAAAATTTAAACGAGTCAATGGTACATACAGGTAGTCATTTTCAGAGACAAAAATGTACAAAAACTTGTCTGACAATAAAAGGGTCCTACCCAAGCGGAGGATGCATTTTCTGTAGATACATGTCCCCCAAAAAGGAATTTATAAACTCAATTGATGGGAAGACATATACCATAAAGGATTATATCAACTGTAGGACAGCAGGAGTGGTGTATGTGATTCAGTGTGAGTGTCCGAAATTATACATTGGTAAAACAACCCAGGAGTTGAGGAGAAGAATATCTAAACATTTCAGCAATCTGAATACAAATGAAGCAACACCTTTGTCAAAACACATAAAAAGTACCATAAAGGGAGTCCCTCAGGTTTAAAAATATGGGAGATACAACAGGTAAAGGCAGGCCCCAGACAAGGAGACATCGATAAGCGAGTACAACAAGAGGAGACTAAGTGGATCTACCGCCTGAAATCTCTTGCACCAGTAGGAATAAATTAGGGCTTCACATTTTCCTCTTTAATATAATATTAATAACCAAATAAACAGCATCCCCCTATTTTCTATATATCAAGCACAAAGTATTACACTTGGTAAATCATATTATCATATTAATGAAAAATGCAAATATAAGTACTGTAGACAGATAAGGGACCATTCTAATACTGATAAGAATAAATAGGAGAAAAAATAAATATACAAAAGAAAGATTGAGACTGTTTCATGTAAAGATGATGATACTCCCAATGAGGAATGAAAAATGATATGTCACCTTCCCTCGAATTTCTCCGGCTCCTGAAAATAATCATAATTAGATCATGTTAAAAAATAAAAGATTATAAAAAAATATATAAAAATGGGAAAATAAATCCATAAGATTACCTATTTATTATCCATTAGTGTAATAAACTTTTAATCAATGTATATAAAATGTTTAATATTAAGGCTACTTTCACACTAGCGTTCGGGGCTCCGCTTGTGTCCAGACTTACAATGCAAGTCAATGGGGACGGATCCGTTTGAAGTTAACACAATATGGTGCAATTTCAAACAGATCCGTCCCCCATTGACTTTCAATGTAAAGTCATGAGTCCCTATTAATATACCATCAGATCGGAGTTTTCTCCGATCCGATGGTATATTTTAACTTGAAGCGTCCCCATCACCATGGGAACGCCTCTATGTTAGAATATACCATCAGTTTTGAGTTACATCGTAAAACTCAGATCCGACAGTATATTCTAACACAGAGGCGTTCCCATGGTGATGGGTAGTGTTGATCACGAATATTCGAATTTCGAATTTTTATCGCGAATATAGGTACTTCGAAAATTCGCGAATATTTCGAATATAGTTATATATATTCGTAATTTCGAATATTCTATTTTTTTTTTCCTATTTTTTTTTTTTTTTTAAATCAGTACACATGATCCCTTCCTGCTTCTAGCTTGTGGGCCAATAAGAAGGCTGCAATATACTTGACTTTAGGAGTAGTGATGAGTGGCAGGGGTCATATTCGAAAATGCACGATTTTTTTTTCTTGAAAAAATCGGCAAGGTAATGATTGTGTAATATGCGAATTTTCGTAATTCAAATTTTCGGATTCGAATTTTTATTGCGAATTTTTCAACTTTTAGACAAAGAAGATTATAGCACTATATTAGCTAAATTGCTCTATATTAGTTTTTTTCGAATATTCGCTATATTGCTATATATTCTTGTTTTAGAATATTACAAATATTCGAAAAAACGAAGTTATAGCAATATAGTGAATATTCGAAAAAAAACGAATATAGAGCAATTTAGCTAATATAGTGCTATAATCTTCTTTGTCTAATAGTTGTAATTTTTTTCTCATCTGAAGTTCAGATTGGAAAAAAAGTTACAACTATAAAAAAAAGATTATAGCACTATATTAGCTAAATTGCTCTATATTCGTTTTTTTTCGAATATTCGCTATATTGCTATATATTACGAATATTCGAAAAAACTGTTATAGCAATATAGCGAATATTCGAAAAATCGAATATAGAGCAATTTAGCTAATATAGTGCTATAATCTTCTTTGTCTAATAGTTGTAAGTTAAAAAATTCGCAATAAAAATTCGAATCCGAAAATTCGAATTACGAAAATTCGCATATTACACAATCATTACTTTGCCGATTTTTTTCAAGAAAAAAAATCGCGAATTTTCGGATTTTCGAATATTCGACGAATATTCTAAAAAAATATTCGCGAAATATCGCGAATTTGAATATGACCCCTGCCGCTCATCACTAGTGATGGGGACGCTTCATGTTAGAATATACTGAGAACTGTGTACATGACTGCCCCCTCCTGCCTGGCAAATGCTGCCAGGCAGCAGGGGGCAGACCCCCCTCCTCCTGTAATTAACTTATTGGTGGCCAGTGCGGCCCCCCCTCCCTCCCCAGTATTAATTGTAGCCAGTGCGGCCCCCCTCCCTCTATATTCATCGGTGGCCAGTGCGGATTCCCAGTATTAAATATGACCAGTGCGGCCTCCCCCTCCCTCCCTCCCCAGTATTAAATATGACCAGTGTGGCCTCCCCCTCCCTCCCTCCCTCCCTCCCCAGTATTAAATATGACCAGTGCGGCCTCCCCCTCCCTCCCTCCCCAGTATTAAATATGACCAGTGCAGCCTCCCCCTCCCTCTATATTTATTGGTGGCCAGTGCAGATTCCAAGTATTATGACCAGTGCAGCCTCCCCTCTCCCCCCCCCTAATTAAAATCACCCCCTTCCCCCCCCATCATTGGTGGCAGCGGAGAGTACCGATCGGAGTCCCAGTTTAAATCGCTGGGGCTCCGATTGGTTACCATGGCAACCAAGACGCTATTGCAGTCTTGGCTGCCATGGTTACTTAGCAATAAATACAAGCATTATACTTACCTGAAGAGCTGCGATGTCTGACCAGCCAGGCGCTCCTCCTACTGGTAAGTGACAGGTCTGTGCTATAGGCAATGCGCCGCACAGACCTTTCACTTACCAGTAGGAGGAGCTCCCGGCCGGACACAGACATCGCAGCTCTTCAGGTAAGTATAATGCTTGTATTTATTGCCAAGTAACCATGGCAGCCAAGACTGCAATAGCGTCTTGGCTGCCATGGTAACCGATCGGAGCCCCAGCGATTTAAACTGGGACTCCGATCGGTACTCTCCGCTGCCACCAATGATGAGGGAGGGGGGGTGATTTTAATTAGGGGGGGGGAGAGGGGAGGCCGCACTGGTCACAATAGCCACACTGGTCACAATACTTGGAATCAGCACTGGCCGGCCACCAATGAATATAGAGGGAGGGGGAGGCCGCACTGGTCATATTTAATACTGGGGAGGGAGGGAGGGGGAGGCCGCACTGGTCATATTTAATACTGGGAATCCGCACTGGCCACTGATGAATATAGAGGGAGGGGGGCCGCACTGGTTACAATTAATACTGGGGAGGGAGGGGGGGCCGCACTGGCCACCAATAAGTTAAATACAGGAGGGGGGGGGTCTGCCCCCTGCTGCCTGGCAGCATCTGCCAGGCAGCAGGGGGCAGTCATGTACACAGTTCTCAGTATATTCTAACTTGAAGCGTCCCCATCACCATGGGAACGCTTCTGTGTTTAGAATATACTGTCGGATCTGAGTTTTACGAAGTGAAAAATCAGATCTGAAATAAACAGTTATGCAAACGGATGCAAGCATTTCCATTATAGGAGCGGATCCGTCTGTGCAGACACCAGACGGATCCGCTCCTAACGCAAGTGTGAAAGTAGCCTAACGTGTGCAAATATATATATATATATATATATAATAGCCCTAGTCATAGATTGGGATCTGTGCCTATGAATAGTTACAGTTTGGTGATTTTTTCCTAACAAAATAGTGGTCACTTTTTAGAACCTAATAGAACCTATTGTAAGTAAATATATCTTCAGTAATGTGGTTCTTCATTATAATGGAAGACAAGAGAATATAAGAAGATGAATCTGCTAGAAAAGCATAGTGAAGAAAACTGAAGTAAGGCCTCTTTCACACAAGCGTGTTCGTATAAGGTACGGATGCATTGCGGCAAACCCGCGCGAGTAGGTACCCAATTGCAGTCAGTTTTGACTGCGATTGCGTTCTGTTGTTCAGTTTTTATCGCGCGGGTGCAATGTGTTTTGCACACGCGTGATAAAAAAGTGAATGTGGCACCCTGACCCGAACTTCTTCACAGAAGTTCAGGTTTGGGTTCAAGGTTGTGTAGATTGTATTATTTCCCCTTATAACATGGCTATAAGGGAAAATAATAGCATTCTGAATACAGAATGCATAGTACAATAGGGCTGGAGGGGTTAAAAAAAACGAAAACATTTTTAACTCACCTTAATCCACTTGTTCGCGCAGCCGCCATCTCTTCTGTCTTCATCTGTGAGGAATAGGACCTTTGATGACGTCACTGCGTTCATCACATGGTCCATCACATGATCCATCACCATGGTGGTATGCGGTATGCTGGAGGAGCACTGCAAATTGTTACTGCAGTGGAGGCTCAGGACACAGTGGAGGATGAGGAGTCAGAGGTGGACATTGTTGCTGGACCAACGGCATGGCAACGTGGAGGCGGAAGCAGTGTCACCTGGGCAGTAAAGGACATGTATTGTCCCTGACCGTAGTTACAGCTCCACAATTCGGTGCTGCCGTGCACTTTGGCAGACACCGACAGGCTCAAGGACAGGCCCACCTTCTGTTCTACATGTGTGTGCAGGGCTGATACTGCCTTTTTGGCAAAGAAATGATGTCTTGGGACTCTCCACCTCGGCTCGGCACAAGCCATCAGTTCTCTGTAAGGTGCAGAGTCCACCACTTGGAAAGATTGGGACTGCAGCACCAGCAACTTGGCCAGGAGCACATTCAGCTTCTGCGCCGTTGGATTGCACGCATACTGTTGTCTCTTGACAATCGCTTCGGTGATCGATTGCTGACGGAATGACTGATGAGGAGCAGGAGCATCAGGACCAGCAGATGATGGGAAGGACAGAGCTCCCTTCAGCTGAGGTGGTGGAGCCTTGACTGCCTGAGACTGAGTGCATGCCACTGGGTGATGCAGCGGTTGCTGCGCCAGGCTGGACCACAATATTGAAGCCACGGTTCTCCCAGGCCACTTTATGGTGACGCTGCATATGCTGAACCAGGGCTGTAGTGCCAACATGAGCACCCTGGCCACGCTTCACCTTCTGCCTACAGATTTTACATATGGCCACATTCACCTCCTCCGGCGGTTTAAAAAAAACTGCCACACTGCCGAGTAGGTGATTTTACCCCCAACATTACGCACTGAATGACTGCTACTGCCGCTGTCTCCGTGAACCCCTGCTCCGCTACTTCCCGGGCAGGTAGGCCCCCCGCAAAACAGGTGGTCTACCCCGGGCACGTTTGGCTACTGACCTCCCACTGCTACCACCCTGCTGACTCCTGGCCACGCTAGTGACTTGCTGGCTCCGCTGCTGCCTCACGGGCAAGCTGCCACCTTCTTCTACTGAAGATGATGAAGCACCTTGGTCACCTGGCTCCCAAGTGCGATCAGCTACATCATCATCGAGTACTGTCTGCACGTCACTGATGTCCTCCTCCACCATCTCTGGGTCAGGTTTGAAGACAGTGTTTAATAAAAAATATTAATTGGAAGGGGGTAGGGGGGGGGGGGCACGGCACTTGTTAGTATTGCACATAAAACATGTCCCCATAAGAAAATGCCACAGGTAACCAGTGACATGTTTTGTGGGGGCATCTTTTATGTGCAATAATACATATCGTCCAATACAGACATCCAAATTTCATGTTAGTGCAAAATCCATTTTATTGACAGTTGTCGTCCAATCGACAAGTGCTTTTGGGGCTGTTCAGGGTCCCCTTCATCAGGCCCAGAATGCGCTTGTCATTTCAATGACAACTATCAATAAAATATCGCTGCCGATACAGAGTATTTGGGCGAGTAAATAAATGCTCCGATACCTTCCCTGATATTGAAACTTCGGGTTGGAGCGAGATGTTCCTCTGACTGGCAGCGCCAAGGGAGCATACAGCCGACTTCCTTTCCAATCAGGAAGCCGGGAGGTGGGTTATCATCCGTCTCCTGGCTTTCTGATTGGCTAGGAAGCCTGCTTCACTTGTTGCTAGGCAGCCTGGCTTCCTAACCAATCAGCAAGCTGGGCAGTATGTCATGACTCGCGTTCCGGCCTCCTAAATGATCAGGAAGGTACGCTGCCTGCAAAAAAGTGAATCTGGCTTCCTAGCCAATCATGATGCGGATTGAAATCATGACTCGCCACCCCTCTTCTTGATTGGTCAGGAAGCTAGGTTGCCTCTTAAGCCAGTGTTCTTTCACTTGAACGCAGATAGACAGATAGTGTAGGGAGAGGAATTGTGCTTTTTTTTAGGGAGTTTTGAGTGTTGAAAGGTGTTAGAGACCCAACAGTCCTTTTAGGCCTCTTTCACATAGGCGTCGCGTGTGAGGGCCGGATATGATGCGGGTGCGTCGATTTTTCGGCGCGAGTGCAAAGCGTTTCAATGCGTTTTGCTCACGCGTGGGAAAAATCGGCATGTTTGGTACCCAGACCCAAACCCGAACTTCTTAACAGAAGTTCAGGTTTGGGTTAGGTATACTGTAGATTTTATTATTTTCCCTTATAACAAGGTTATAAAAGAAAATAATAGCATTCTTAATACAGAATGCTTAGTAAAATGTCCATTGAGAGGGTAAAAATAATAAACAAATTTAACTCACCAGATCCACTTGGTCGCGTAGGGGAAGAAGAAGGCATCCTAGCCGAAACGCGCGTCGGAGTACGTGCTCTCCTGAGTTTGGACTGTCTTTATCATATGGGTACGTAATGTTACAGTGTGAGGTCCCCCTTTGCTTTGTTAGCTAATGGTTCTGCAGCATGATTCAGCTATGTCTTTTTTAGTGCAGGAATCGATCTCTGTGATTGTTTCTGATACTTTGACTGTATCTATCTAGATATAGTCACTCAGTTGATTGATTTCTAGGGTGCATATATTTGTATGAGCGTGTCCTTGCATTGCTCCACTTTTGGGGCGACATGCACATGCACGTTTATGCATCCTTATGTGACTCTGTTTCTACTCGTTATAATAGATGATACTATGCACACTTGCACTTTTTTTTGCTGAGTTTAAGACACTAGTCCCTCTTCCCACGTGGGGTTGGGTCTGTGCGCTATACACATGTATGTCCTAATTTGATGCACTGGCAGTGGAGATACATGCCTATATATCAGCATCAATTGTGGATATCTGTGATATATGTAGAGAACCTCTCTGTATGTGAAACAGGTCCTATATATGTATATATATGTCACAAGCGTCAAGATATGCACTTGCACTTTTTCTAGCTACTTGTGAACCTTAGCTGAGGTATAGCTGAGTGTTGACCTCATTGCCCCCTTCTTTGTATGTAATCATGTTAAGTCCCCTCAGGTGTAGTCCACCTTTTTATCTGATGTGATATATCACCCAATTAATTATGGATTTTCTATGTATTGTTTAATAAAGTATATGTAAATTTTTTCTACTATACCAGTCTAGTCTCAGTTTATCCTGTACACTGAGTGGGTATCTCACTATATAGGGTACTTCCCATCACATAGGATCACTATAAGTGAATGCAAATCTATGTGTTTTCTGTGACTGTTGTTTTCTAAAAATGAACAAGGCCTGGATTGCCCCTGACTTCTCGACTCCGCCAGAGGAAAGCTGATGAACATAAAAGCACTTTAAATGTGTTGTTTATAATGTACTGAATACACTGTATTCCCATGCACCCCTTCCACCACAAACAAGGATATATGGTGGAATCTTCCTTTTCTCATCCTCCTTCTCCTCCACCTCCATCATATCAACATGCTTATTAGGCTGCCCTTGCTACTAATGTTTTAGAGGGTCAGCTCAGCAGCAGACCCTCACCCCAAATGTTTTAGATGGTCAGATCAGCAGCATACCCTCACCCCTATTTTTTTAGATGGTCAGATCAGCAGCAGACCCTCACCCCTAATGTTTTAGATGGTAAGATCAGCAGCAGGCCCTCACCCCTAATTTTTTTAGATGGTCAGATAAGCAGCAGGCCCTCACCCCTAATGTTTTAGAGGGTCAAAACAGCAGCAGGCTCTCACCCCAAATGTTTTAGATGGTCAGAACAGCATCAATCCCTCACCCTTAATGTTTTAGAGGGTCAGCTCAGCAGCAGACTCTCACCCCTAATGTTTTAGAGGGTCAGCTCAGCAGCAGACCCTCACCCCTAATATTTTAGATGGTCAGATCAGCAGCAGAGCCTCACCCCTAATGCTTTTAGAGGGTCAAATCAGCAACAGACCCTCACCCCTAATGTTTTAGATGGTAAGATCAGCAGCAGACCCTCACCCCAAATTTTTAAGATGGTCAGATAAGCATCAGTCCCTCACCCCTAATGTTTTAAAGGGTCAGCTCAGCAGCAGACCCTCACCCCTAATGTTTTAGATGGTCAAATCAGCAGCATACCCTCACCCCTATTTTTTTACATGGTCAGATCAGCAGCAGACCCTCACCCCTAATGTTTTAGAGAGTCATCTCAGCAGCAGACCCTCACCCCTAATGTTTTAGATGGTCAGATAAGCAGCAGACCCTCACCCCTAATGTTTTAGAGGGTCAGATCAGCAGCAGATCCTCATCCCTAATGTTTTAGATGGTCAGATCAGCAGCAGACCCTCACCCCTAATGTTTTAGATGGTAAGATCAGCAGCAGGCCCTCAACCTTAATGTTTTAGATGGTCAGATCAGCATCAGTCCCTCACCCCTAATGTTTTAGAGGGTCAGCTCAGCAGCAGACCCTCACCCCTAATATTTTAGATGGTCAGATCAGCAGCAGACCCTCACCCCTAATGCTTTTAGAGGGTCAAATCAGCAACAGACCCTCACCCCTAATGTTTTAGATGGTAAGATCAGCAGCAGACCCTCACCCCAAATTTTTAAGATGGTCAGATAAGCATCAGTCCCTCACCCCTAATGTTTTAGAGGGTCAGCTCAGCAGCAGACCCTCACCCCTAATGTTTTAGATGGTCAGATCAGCAGCATACCCTCACCCCTATTTTTTTACATGGTCAGATCAGCAGCAGACCCTCACCCCTAATGTTTTAGAGAGTCATCTCAGCAGCAGACCCTCACCCCTAATGTTTTAGATGGTCAGATAAGCAGCAGACCCTCACCCCTAATGTTTTAGAGGGTCAGATCAGCAGCAGATCCTCATCCCTAATGTTTTAGATGGTCAGATCAGCAACAGACCCTCACTCCTAATTTTTTAGATGGTCAAATCAGCAGCAGGCCCTCGCCGCTAATGTTTTAGAGGGTCAGCTAAACAGCAGACCCTTACCCCTATTCTTTAGATGGTCAGCACAGTAGCAGACCTGCACCCATAATTTTTTAGATGGTCAGATCAGCAGCAGGCCCTCCCCCTAATGTTTTTGAGGGTCACCAGCATGCCCTTGCTTCTAACACTTTTGAGGGTCACCAGCAGGCCAGCAATCATAATTTTTCAAGGGTGTGTATGATGCCCTCCTTTATGTGTAATAAAGGGTGTATTGGAGTGCCGGTTCCTTGTAATTTTTGGCAGCCCTTTCCCTTACGCTGGGTTCACACCTGAGCGTTTCTGAGACGCGCGTTTTTATGTGCGTTTTTATGCGCGTTTTTTGCAATAGTAAACGCGCGTTTGACGCGTGTTTCTGTGATTGACTGCAGTGTTGTCCAATCAGCAAATATCCCTGTGTATATGAAGTTTGGCCAATCCTAGGGCATTGGAAGTGTGAAATTCCATGTGTGTTGGTAGAGTGTGTGGTTTGGAGTCATGGAATGCTATAGACGGCGACGTGTTGCGGCACTTGTTGCAGCTATCCACCTGGAACGCTTGAGGAGAAGGCGGGACAGCAGGCGACGTTTCTGGGTCCATCCTGTGATTGTGAATAGACAGGAGAGGGGCCAGTTCTGGGCACTGTATGCCAACCTCCGTGCCCATGAGGACAAGTTTTTTGACTACACCAGGATGTCCATCCACAGGTTAGTACGTATACGTGGTTGCAATGTTTTTGCAATGGTTAAGCTAAGTGTTTTGTGCTTTTTGTATAGTTAACCATGAACATTTTTTTGTTTCCCAGCTTTGACGAGCTCCTGGTTCTGTTGTCTCCTCATTTGCAGCGTCAGGACACCTTCATGCGGGACTGCATCCCACCAGTGGAAAGACTGGTCATTACTTTGCGGTAAGTAGCCTATTATTGTGGCCATTTAAACCATTTGCAGTGTGTTGTGCCATGATCTGAGTTTCGCCCTGTTTCTCTTGCTGTTTGTGACGTATGAGTGTTTGTGCAGGGGGGTATGTGATGTGTATGTTCTCAACGTGTGGCATAGATATCCCATACATGCATCATGTATCCACATTTGGCCATGTTTTACCCCTCACTTTCCAAAAATAGTCCAAACAGTTGTTTCAATTTTTTTAACTTTGGTGAATGTATTCACATCATACATTTCCAAATAAAATGTGTTTAAACTGTTTTACAAACAAAGGAGCAATGTAGTATAAATAACATCAAAATATGACAAACATTTTTCTAGATAAGTGCCCTTTTTGGCTCCCAAACCCTTGAGCCGGAGAATTTCCCTCTTCTACGTTTCTCAAAGGGTTTCATATTGCGGCCCAGAAAACTCTGCCTCGGGATCCCGCCGTGTCTCTCTGGCTCCGCGAGACTGATTGGCGGGTGGCATTTCAGTGGTGGTGATGGTGGAGGTGCTTGGGCCCGTGCTTGAAGAGGGATATGGGTATGATGTGTGTTGTGTCTGCCATGTCTCAAGAGGGTGTTGTATGTTACTTTGTGTGTATGTGTGTGCTGGGTATGTGTGAGGGTGTTGTTGTGCATGTTGGGGATGTAGTGGGCCATATTGTGGGGCATATTGTGGGCAATATTGTGCCCATATTGGTGGCCATATTGTGCTGGCTGCTGTGGTGGCTGCTGTGGTGGCTGCTGTGGGGGATGCTGTGGGGGATGCTGTGGGGGATGCTGTGGGGCAGTGCTAGACGTTGCTAGCTCATAAGGGAGGCAATACTTGTCAATGGTGTTAGTCACCTCCTCCCTTACTTTTGTGATGAGATGTCGGGGCTGCCGAGTTGCCTCTGGTACGGCTTGGACAGTCTGCATGGGGCTGACGAAAGTCGGAGTGGGGGGGGGGGCTGGAGGACTCATTGGCCCCATAGATGGGCCCGGCTCACTGTCGATTGTGCCCTCGTCCTCTTCCTCATCAGCTTGCGCCTGGCTGGGTTCCCAGCTACTATCGGTGCTGTGAAGTGGAAAATATAGGTAAGTATGTTCCCCATATGAAATTGAATGTATGTAATGTCATACCACATCCTCTCCTCAATGTGTATGCCCTTGACTCACCTCCGCATTTCGGTGCACGGTATCAAAAATGACATTTGTGCTGCATGCACATAACTGGAGCGTCCGCCTGGGGAGGATCCGCTCCTCTGCTCCTTTTGTTTGCGGCGATGGCGGATAAAGGCGTCTTTCAGGCTTTTCCATTTGCCTTTGATAGTGTTGACTATGAAAAACGAAATAAAAAGCATCCGTTAATGTCTCTTTATTTCCTTACATTTGTTTCAGGTATTTAGCTACCGGACAGTCATTGGCCAGTCTACACTTCGCCTTTCTCATTGGGAAGTCCACAGCCAGTATGATCATCCGTGAAACCTGCGTGGCAATTTGGGACGTCCTTCATCCTGCTGTGATGGCCCAACCACAGAAGGAGGACTGGCTGCAAATTGCGGATCTGTTTTTAGAATCCTGCAATTTCCCAAACTGTGTCGGCGCAATAGACGGCAAACACAGCCGCGTTCAGAAGCCCATAAGGAGCGGGAGTCAATTTTTTAATTATAAAAAATATTTTTCATTTGTTCTTTTTGCGGTGTGTGATGCAAACTATTGCTTCAGATACATTGATGTGGGGTCCTACGGCAGCAGCTCAGACTCAGCTGTTTTCGGGCATTCGGCCTTTGGGCAAATGCTCAATAATAATGAGCTGGACCTCCCGGGGAACACCACACTGCCTGGGACCACTTTTCCCGCTATGCCCTTTGTTTTTGTGGGGGACGAGGCCTTTGCGCTGGGGGAGCATCTGATGAGGCCGTACTCCAGCCGGGGACTCTCCATTGCCAGGCGGGTATTTAATTACCGGCTGACAAGGGCACGCAGGGTGGTGGAGTGCGCCTTCGGGATTTTAGCGAACAAATGGCGCTTTCTCCATTCTCCCATTTATTTCAAATTGGAGACCGCTATCTCGGCCGTGAAGGCAGCGTGTGCTCTGCACAATTTTGTCCGTCTACGGGATGGCTTTAATTTCGAAGATTCCCTCAGCCATTCCTTTGAGAGTCATAATCAGAGCGGTGTGCGTGGGACCCGGCACGGTGCAGCTGTCCGGGACCACTTCAACGCATATTTTTTGACACCACATGGGGCGTTACCATGGCAATTGGAAGCCATATAAGTTTATGTTCATTTATATTTTTTGTCTGAAAAGAGTGTTTAGATATTATTTGATTTTCAAATTTGGTTGATTATGACTAGGGCTAAATGAAAAATTTGGAAACGATCTTTTGTGCATTTGTTTTTTTTTTAACCTATATAGTGCCCCTTGAGGATGCCCCTATAGTGGCCATCAATAGTCGCCCATTAACAAGGGTTTAGAAATATGGGCGAAATCATGTGTCCCATTTAAGTGGCCAATACTCGGCCAGTAGAATATAAGCCAAGGAGGGTGAAATAACGGATCCCATCAAGGTGCCCAATACTGGCACGTTACAAACCGAAGCACCTAACATATGCCTTGCCACCCATAGCCCACAAACAGTCTAATTCTAAAAAGTACACAATATCAATAACAACTTAGGCCTACATTTCAAAATGCCACTACATTTGTGGATTGAGAAAGAGCGCAGTCTGGCACAAGATAGTGGAACCACTGCAAATTGAACATACTGGCCCATTGCATTGTACCAGAATGTGGGGGAGGGTGAACCAGGACAGTACTAAAAACTAAAGGGGCGAGGGGACACTATTACAACATGTAATGTGCACATCATTCTTTGTAAACTAAGGCCACTGAGTGCCCATATACAAGAACAGGGATGGTGATGCTGCGTCCCTCTAGCTGTTGCTAAAATCCCACTCCATGCATGCCTGCACAGGCTCCAGCAAGTAAAATACAGGCCAGCATTTGTGGAGGTGGCGTTTGACAACAGCTGGAGGGCTGCAGGTAGAGCTGGCCAGGGCTATTACATAATATAGTTGGTACACCACTGCACACAAGGAGTTTACTTTCACTTTACAACACACATGGAAATACCTTTTCCCTGTTTCACTGTCTTGGTTAAACTGCTCCAATCTGGCCAGATGCTTTTGCCAATATCCTCCCAGGCCTGCTGCCTGCTCCTCCGATTTTTGTAGTTGGCATCCTGTGTGTCATACAGGCAGCGTTTGCCTTGCACCAGCCTGATGAGGTTCTCGGTGTCACTGAGAGACTCCTCCATGCTGGATTCTCTCCAAAACTGTGCTTTGCACCTGGTGTTGGGCCTTTTCCTGCATGTTGCAAAATCCAAGACGCGCGTTCGAACGCGCGTTTTATGTGTCAAAAACGCGCGAAAATCAAGCGTTGCACGTTCCCATTGAAGTCTATGGGCCAAAACGCGCGACAAACGCCCAAAAAAAAGCTCAAGCACTTGTTTGAGCGTCGGGCGTTTTACAGCGCGATCGTACGCGCTGTAAAACGCCCAGGTGTGAACCATTCCCATAGGGAATCATTGGTTCTTGCCTGTTGTGCGTTTTACAGCGCGTAGGAACGCGCTGTAAAACGCTCAGGTGTGAACCCAGCGTTAGTGTATAGGCTTTATAAGTGTAGGAGTCCCACTACCTGAACAATTGTACCACGATGTGAATGAGGCTCTCCTTTATGTGATATACAGGTTGTATCGGAGTGCCTCTTCCTTGTAATTTTTGGCAGCACTTGCACTTTATATACAAGTAAATATACAGGAAAGAATGTTTCCTAACAATTTTTCTTCTAAAATCATTTTTTATCTTTGTTTTCTGCATATTATTGTCAGTCTGTAAAAGCGGCATACTACTCGGACAACATAGTTCCCAGCAGCAACCTGGGAGTCCAATATGCATCCAGAAAATCTCCCCATGCTGTTTCCGAACCATTTCAGTGGTGTTGCTATCAATTTCTGACCTTTTCCTATGAACCAGATACCCTCCCCTCTTCCGAGCAGGGGGTGCCTGGTTTAATGCTGAAGTTCTCCCATTGACTTCCATTGTGCTCGGGTGCTCTGCCGAGCACCCGAGCATCCCAAAGTGTTCTACTCGAGCACCTGAGAACTTTGGTGCTTGATCAACACTATTTAAAACATATACGGTAATTGCACCACTGACCGGCAAATATATTTTGGGTTTGACACTAATACACGGCAAAAATAGCTTTAAAACAGATAACTGCACCGCTGACCGTCCAATATATTTTAGTTTTGCCACTAATACACGACAAAAAGGGCTGTAATTTTAGCACTTCACCACTCAACGGCTAATAAGCCCTTTTCTTACCACTAATACAAGCCAAAAATTGCTTTAGAACATATAACTGCACCTCAAATAAGATGTAGAAATATTTCCTTGTAATAACCCCTGTTACTTCCTGTATCAAACAGCACTTGCACCTTAATAAGAACGGTTTCCTAAAATTACAGAGCTGTATAATGGCAATTTGGATCCCCAGTCAGTGCAGAAAGGTGTAATAGGATTGTTTCTAATATCCAGGCTGTAACCTCCCCTACTGAACCCTGTTCAACGTAAAAGCTGTAGAATGATTCCTCCCTATCCTTTCCCTACACCTTGAATAATCTTTCCCTGCACCTTTCAATCGTTTTTTCAGCACAATGAAGTTGTTTTTTCTAACACTGTCCCTAGCGCCTGCAGACGTCTCTCCCTGTACTCAGTACACTGGTAAATGGCAGAATCTAAGATGGCTTCCGCTATTTACAGGGCTGTGACATAACAGGGCTGTCTGGCTCCTGATTTCATGCATGGCATTATGGGTGATCCCGCCTTACCAGAGTTCCTTTCTCCATGTCCTCACACGTGCAACAGCCATTTTATGAAAAAATGTGATTTGTTACCATAGCGCATGAGGAAATTCAGCTTTGGTGCGAATTGAATTTTTTCTGAAATTTGGATCAAATTCCACTTCGCCAGCTTCAATTCACTCATCTCTAATTGAGATTTCACCCTGAGAAACCTGCTCATATTGAGTGTCTGGTGGTCCCTCCAGAAGCCAAGGTACCGTTATGAATCCACCAACTACCTTTGTGCTGCAGCAATGTCCTGATGCCGGGGGAACCAGGGCTGCTGGGCAGCCCCATGACATCCAAGTCCCGGGCCAATAAGGTGGTGCACCAGAGCTCCAGATTGTCAGGACGCTCAGCCGGCAGCTCCACCTGGCGTGCAGGGAAGGCAGTGTGAGCTGTTACCTTCTCTGTATAAAAGTCCGGCACCCACAGGTGCAGATAAATATGTGCTCTGGCTCCCGCTGCAGTTTTCTTGTAGTATTGAAGACATCTTTGGCTTTTGGATTTCTGGATTTGTATCGTGACTATGTTTTTGGCTTCTAGCGATTTGGTATTGTATTGATCTCCTGGATTTGGCGTGTTGGTTTTCTAGTTTGCCTCTGGTGGTTTTGTACTTCATCTTCTGACTGGCATTTGACCCTTTACCGTACGACTACTCTTTGTGTTTGTCTGTTTGTTGTTCCCTGTTTGTGTGCCGTCCTCACACATATTCCAGCATAGGAACTATCCAAATACTGTAGGTAGAGATAGTGGGTCCAGGAAGTTTTAGGAATGCACTATGTCTGTTTGTGTGTGATGGTAGGGGCCTATTCCCGACAACAAGTTTGCATTGTGTGTTTTACAGTAGAGAAAGGTATTTTTGAAACCACATTTCTAAATGCAAATGACACACTAAGCAGAAATCTTACCGGTGCCAATACTGCATATTCCCAATGTAAATTGTCAACAGCAGTATTCACTGTGCTTAGAAGGACATTTCATTTGCCTCTTTCTTTAAGTTACAGAAAACACACTTGCTATTTTGCTTTAATCATTCCATAATTTGTGTGACTTTGTACCAAACCCATGACTTTTCATTTAAGAAAATTGTGAGTGTACATTAGGCTTCATAATAAAATGTTTGGATTATGGAAGGGTTGAAAACGAAAGACCCAGGTCATCAAAGAGCCAGAATGTAGGTGGAAGTACTAATGCCTGCTGAATTACATGTGGGTGAAGGTACGGAACTAAGCGACAATTTTCATAGCTAAGTGGTTCGGCAGAGACTGCACTGCCAGCAACTTGGCCAGACGGGAGTTCAGCTTGCCCACAAGCTGCTCATGAATAGTTTTCCCGTGACTACACCTTTCTTTAATAGATGTATCACGAGGAGTCTGAACAGAAGAAGTAGCTTATGATGACAAGGACACTATACTGCTTTGGGATGCAGCCTGACTTCCACAATGAAGACAAGGAGAAGGAGGGCAGTCTTGTTCCAAATGCTGGCTAGTTCTATTTTCCCACAGGATCCAGTGATGCCAACTCATGTCCCGAAATAAAGCCTGGGATCTATGTTTGTGTTTGAATGCCTACGGCTTATTTTCATCCTGCAGATCTTGCATAGAGCAGTGGTTTTGTATGCCAGCTTTATTAAGGAAAACTGCCATACGGGAGATACTCACACAGAGCTACCAGCAGCCAAGCTTGCCCTAGACCTGGCATGTTTTGAGCCTGTTTCCATGGTATCAGCATCATCACCCGTTCCTGAGCTGACCACAATATTCCTGCTGTGACTGAGAAAATGAGTGAATCATCTAGTCCACAATGTCATACTCTTTGTCCTCAATAATAATCTGGCACCTTCCAGAAGTGAGAGAAAACTGTGGCCTGCTGTTGCTACTACTGGCCATATATGTGGTGGCAACTGTGCTGCTACTGCTGTTTGCACTACTACAGCCACCCACATTCTTACTCGCAAACAATGAGACACAGATATTTTGTGTTCCATTCTAGTGTTTAAAATACATCTTATTATAAAGCCTATTTAAACAAAGACAGTTCACAAGTTTGGTACACTGATTACTGGTAGAAAAAATTGTTTCCTCATACACCGGAGCCTATAGTCCCTACTAGCCCTCAGGGTGGCCGTGGACTAGGAGCAGGGTAAGATGACCTGTTCCTCCTAGGCATGGAGGAACAGGAGTCTCACTGGGCAAGCTGCAAGGAGAAGGGGAACATAAACAGACATATGGATATGGCAGGCGAACTACATTAGTTCCAAACCTACCTGCCACAGCCTTGCTGACTGGAACCCATACTCAAATACCCTGTCCACAACAACACTAAGGAGACAGCGCACACATCAAAACACACAGGTAACCAGGACATCCATAGCTGCATGTCACGACTGGCGGTGGGGGAAACCCCCAGCCGTGCGGTACCCGGAGATGTTTGGTCGCTGCAAGACCACAGGATCAGGGAGCAGGTCACCTCCTAAAGTCTCCCTGATCTGACCCTAACTCCTAACCTGCATGGGCCGACCTTTAGGGTAGGAGGACCCATGCGCAGGAACCTCGGATCCCTACTATCCCTCCGCAGGTCCCTAGGCTAGGAGCTGGATAGACTACCTGTTCCTCCAGAACACGGAGGAACAGGAGCCTAGAAAGGCCAAGCTGGAAATAAAGGGAATCCAATACCACTTATGGCAGTGGCAGGTATGTGGAACTGCAACCTCACCTACCTGCCACAAACACACCGCCCGGAACCCATGCAAACGTGCTGTCTGTCTACCACAACAGAAAAGACAACAGCACACACCATACATCACACAGGGAACCAGGGAACCATAAGGTGCAACAAGCCAGCAACCACATACACATAAACATAACATCAGACAAGGTAACAAAGGTTTTACTAACAAGGTTTTATGACCAGAAGGATGGTCCTCACCAGGCAGATGGAGGAGACAGGAGGCTGCTCCAGCCAGCATGGCTGAGAGCAACCTACTGAAGCCTGCAAGACTCTCAGGGTATATAGGCCAAGTGGCCACACCCAAACGGCCAGACACACCCAGTGACTCACACACACTGGGAAGGGAGTTAACCCTTCCTGCACCACAGAAGAGAAGGGAAAACACCAACTTAAAGGGGAATAGCACACACACTCACCTGTCACCGCTGGCAACGCCATGCGTGGCCACCGTGTCCTGCAGAACAACCAGCAGGCAGAGACCCTGCCACCACATGCACAACACCAGACGTTGCCGCGGACAACCGCAGGTGAAGGGAGGTGTCCAAGTGCATACAACCTTGTGCACAACAAACAGACCAGGAAGTGCACACAAACACAGATGAAGGACGTGCACACCAAAACACGTTGCCAAGGGCAACCGCACGCATGCCTGTTATTCGCGGCAACCGCACCTGAGGCAAACCACTAAGTGCCCCCAGCTGCGGTTGCGACAACACCAGACCGCGGATAACTGCATGCGGCTCCCAAGGAGTCACGACCATGACCAGGGGTCGTGACACTGCAATAAATATCAAATGCATAAAACATCAACTTAACATCAGACATTCTGTTTTATGACTGCAAGAGTGGCCCTTACTGGAAGGATGGTAGATGAACCAGGAGGATGACTCCAGCTAAAACACATGGCTGAAGTACCCCTCAGCTTCTGCCATCCAGCAGGAAGCTAAATAGCCCAAGCGGCCACACCCACACACACACACACACACACACACAGGGAAAGGAGTTAACCTTTCCATCACCAAACCAGGTACGTGTCGCTTAAAGGGGAAGTGTACAGACATCAAACTTCCTCACACCAAACATAAAAAGTGAACACTAAAACCACACGTTGCCAGAGGCAACCGCATGCCGTGACAGCGAACGCCTAGCAACCGCTCAGGCCACTCCACTGCCAACAAGCTTATGTTGCCAGCGGCAACCACACATGAGGCAAGATACAGAGCCCACACCTGTGGAAGACAACATAAAACAAACCGCTGACAACAGCATGCGAACCAAGGAGTCACGACCACAACCATGGTTGTGACAGTAGCAAAATGTGTTGAATTAACAGAAAACAGAAAAATAATGCAACCATCAATAGATGAATAAAATCATGATTTTATTAGATAAATAGATAAAATACCATAAAAAAAACCTAGAGGGACATACCTAAGATAACACAGTGATACTAATGTACAACATAATATTATAGCATGTACTGTACAGATATTACCATAACCATACTAAAAATAAGGTCTCTGGACTAATCCTGGGGCTAGCAACAAATAACAAGAAAAGACAAAATACCGTATACCGAACAAGGTAGAGCAACCCGACGTACATTTCGCACCCAAAGCTTCCTCTAAGGGTAAAATGGGGATCATATGTTTGTTTTTGTTTTTTTATGTATTTTATCTATTTAACTGATAAAGTCATGATTTTGATCCTCAATTATTGGTCTAGTGCATTATTTATGGATTTTCCGGCATATTGATGCAGTAAAATACTTGAATTAAACAGGTATATTGATGCAGTAAAATGCATTGAATTAACCTTGTACATTAATGCAGTAAAATGTTCTGAATTAAACGGGTACAGTACACTAAGGCAGTAAAATGCATTGAACTGATACAGTAAAATTTGTTGAATTAAACTGGTATATTGAGGCAGTGAAATGCACTTAATAATCTACTATATTAGCACAATCAAATGCATCAATTTAAACTGGTATACTGATACAGTAAAATGCACTGAATTAAACTGGTATATTAACGTAGTAAAATACATTGAATTCAACTGGTATATTTGTAGCACCTAGAGAAGTTTTACGCCCCCTGCATTCACAGCCTGCCAGAGTGTGTAGGTATTGTCTGTCAGCAAGAGGGAGGGGGACCCAAAGTTCAGAAGACATTCGGGGAAGTTTTAGATGTGAGCACCACAGGCCCTAGTCTAAAGTAGTGAGATAATCTGTAAGGTGTCCTAGACCGAAAACAGCAAAAGCAAATATATCTACAAGTGTTAAGCAATGTTTGCATTGCTGGGTTTGTGCTAGGGGAGGCGGGGCCACACAGGGTTAAAAGGAGGCAGCCTGAGGTACCTGCTGCTGCTCCTTCGTCAGCACGTCTGAAGCACTTCCGGGTCATTCAGGGTCAGGGTCAGGGTCAGGTTCGGGTATGGAAATCACCGAGTGCAGGTCGCATCATCGCGACTCCAAGTAAGACAGGGGCGGCAGCACGACTCAGGACACTGAGGGGGCGGGGTGGCAAAGACCGGCGGGCGCGCTCCGCTCTGCTGGCCGGCGGCTGACGGGTGCAGTGCAGACCACGTTCCTTGGCCGCACGGCTCCGGCGGCGGGACTCGCTCTGCACAACGCCACCTGGTGGCCACATGCGGCGCAGTCGGGGGGGGGGGGGGTTCAGCGGCAGCCCAGAGACATGGCACTAGGCATAAGCTGCCGCAAGCTGAACTCCCCAGGGCTGTTAAAGGGGGGGGTGACCCTAGGGGCGTCCAAATGGGGACAGAAAGGTCCAGGGGGGCCGGTGCTCCCCCAATATACCCAAAATGACACCCCTAATGAGAATGACTCGGCTAAAGCTCCCGAGCATAAATAAGAACAAAGAGAAAATGGAGCTCAAAACGCCAGAAATAGAAATTATTATAAATATTTATTTATGTCGTAAAAAAACACATCAGGGTTACATATAACAGAATGCAGTGATACAGGGACAAGAAGAAAACAGGGAGAAATGGCTAACAGCACCACCCTGGATGGGAGGCTCTGGTCATAAATGTAGAAAAACACAATCAGCGGAATAGATACACAATGGTACTAGTGCATAGTAATGGCATAATAGCGCCGCAGATGTCAATAAATACAATAATAGGGGTGAGTCCACAGGTATAAATAGAAGAAATGGGTCAAGATAGAAAAACCCATACCCCAAAGGGCAAGAGCATCCAGTTTACAAATCAATGCCAGACGGCACAATAGAAATCCATGTGAGACAAACCGGAATGCACATAATAAGAAGGGACTCACCACAGTAATAGACCAAGAGAGAACCAGCCAGGATGGCGCCACCCCAACGCGCGTTTCGGCGTACCTTCGTCAGGGGGTGACGAAGGTACGCCGAAACGCGCGTTGGGGTGGCGCCATCCTGGCTGGTTCTCTCTTGGTCTATTACTGTGGTGAGTCCCTTCTTATTATGTGCATTCCGGTTTGTCTCACATGGATTTCTATTGTGCCGTCTGGCATTGATTTGTAAACTGGATGCTCTTGCCCTTTGGGGTATGGGTTTTTCTATCTTGACCCATTTCTTCTATTTATACCTGTGGACTCACCCCTATTATTGTATTTATTGACATCTGCGGCGCTATTATGCCATTACTATGCACTAGTACCATTGTGTATCTATTCCGCTGATTGTGTTTTTCTACATTTATGACCAGAGCCTCCCATCCAGGGTGGTGCTGTTAGCCATTTCTCCCTGTTTTCTTCTTGTCCCTGTATCACTGCATTCTGTTATATGTAACCCTGATGTGTTTTTTTACGACATAAATAAATATTTATAATAATTTCTATTTCTGGCGTTTTGAGCTCCATTTTCTCTTTGTTCTTCCCCAGGGCTGTTGTCCAGCGGCCCCCCCCCCCCCCCCCTCTGGCTGCAAGCAGGGTCGCCACATGTACCATCTGCACACACTTGGGAAAAATAAAAAAGGGGGGGGAAGGGCTGTACGGATGGCAAATACAGTGTCACATGTTCACCGGCACGCCATGCATGTCATTAGGGAGGTTTCTGCCGTAGGTGGTTGTCAAGATGCATTTGTTTATCCAATACGTACCCCAGCAACCTCATCATACCTAGGCCGTAGCATCCACGCACCAGGTTCAGGCGACCGCACAATCAGGTCACATACGATTCGCCGTGACCTCACCAGGCAGCGGCCTGGGGGGGCGGCCCTTTGGCAGTCCCAGTCACCAGCCACTCCTTCTGGGCGCGGGGGGGGGGGGGGGGTTCAGAAGTCCAGGTACTGGTTTCAAAAAAATAAATAAAATGTTCATGTTTTACAGTTCGTGTCACGGCGGGTTGCACCATAGGCATACACGGAAAACAAGGTATGTATCAGGTTCCGACGTAGCACAAGCAGGCAGTCATCCACGGCGTGAAGTCCACGGTGGAGGGTTGGCCTACGCCTCAAAAAAAAAAAAAAAGTCTGTCACGTCCTCACACTCACTTAAGTCCTGTCATGACCACGGGCATCCATAACTCGTCTGTCACATCTTCAGACTTGTGATACAATCCTGTCACGACTACAGGCATTCGATAAAGAAAAAAAAAAAACCCTGTCACGACTACAGGCATTCAATAAAGAAAAAAAAAACCCTGTCACGACTACAGGTGTTCGTATTTCAACGTCTGTCACGTCCACAGACTCGCAATAAAGTCCTGTCACGACCACAGGCAGTCTTGTCATACACAACTTTCACGTCCACAGGCTGGTCAAAGTCCTGTCACGCCTACAGGCACACCACCGCTCATCCACACATCAGCACGAAGTCCTGTCATGACCACAGGCACACGTACCGGGACGTCTTCTCAGTCATGGTCACTCCACAGGTGCCACCTGGACATCCCAACACGGGCCAGGGCCGGTCCCGTCTTCGGGCCTCACAGCCCGGGAGACTACGGGGTGCGATCACGCAGGTGGCGGTAGCACGCTGGTCCGCCCCGGCACCCGCAGGGCGGTCAGGCCCCCGTAGTGGCCAGGCACTCGAGCACAAGGTCATACTCGCAGCTCGGGAAAGGGGGGTTCTAATGGCTCTCAATTAATAACCAATAGGAAGATGTCGCAAGAATTCACTCCTGGAGGCTCTTCCGCGTCGCAAGATAATGGGGACACCCAGTCGGAGCGAAGCGTGGGACCCTCGTTACGTTCCTGGACCATCCCAAAGTTGTCCGCCAAGCTGCGCTGAAGAGGCATCCCCTTCCCAGCATCAGCAAGGAAAGCCGAGTTGTATCGTCTTCTGATGTCAGATGGACCACCAGTGAGTCAAGACGAGGTTTCCATGGGTACCATTCAGACGTCGCTAACCCAACTACACGGCGTGATCAACAATATGGCGTCATCCATGTCAGACCTTCAAGCCAGAATGGATTTGGTGGAAGCCAGGTCTGCGGCGGCAGCATTAGCAACACCAACACCTGCGGAACCTGCGGCAGGACCATCCGGTGCTTCGGGTGGGTCATCCCACTTTCCCTCAATCGCCCCGTCCCACTTCATTCCGGCCAGTATAAGGCAGGACATATTGGAGGGCAAAGACGTCAACCTGGCGTTCCTGCTTATTGCGACACATGAGGCCCCGGACAATAGAACCATTGCGTGTGGGGAGGTCTCGGTATTCCTGAAGTCTAAGGACGCTAGGCTTAACAGGAAATTGAACGTCACGGAATTCGTTCTAGAGTTCAGCTTGTATCGGGACGTGATTTGCACAGTCAACCCGCATAGGAGGGCCGAACTAGATCTATACATGTACAAGGTGGTGGAATTAGGTTACAAATATGGCGGCACAGCATTCTTCGACTATCACCGGTCTTTCTCAGCCAAAGCAGCAGCTGCACTCATCCAGTGTCAGCACGTGCTGGATTGGTCGGACATAGATACAGAATTGTTCTGCCGCCATTTTGCAGGGCTCAAAGCCCCGACCTGCACGGTCTGCAACTCCTACTCCCACACCACGGGTTGGTGTTCTCAGACGGGCCACGTAGCAGATCCGGAACCACCTTATTCAGCCCCAGGTCCATCCAACACCAAGCCAGCATCCGGGGTAGACAAGTTAGGTCGTCCCATTAAATACCTTGGCAGGAGCCAGATATGTAACAACTATAACTATGCCATTTGTCACTACAACCAGTGCAGGTTGCTACACCTGTGTGCGACTTGTTTTAGGGCCCATCCACGCGTGGCATGCCCTCAAAGGAATCAAGGCCCAGCGTGACTAAGCGTGGTCAACGTGGGTCTGCTGGCGGTATTCTTGGCTGAACATCCACACCCGGCCTGGGTCCAGTTTGTCATCCACGGATTGACACACAGTTTTCATACAGGGCTTCTCGCACTCCCTCAAACCACGTTCGAGTGTGACAATTTGCAGTCCGCAGCCAGGGACCCTGAGGCGGTAACCCAGTTGATCCACACTGAGCTAGACCGGGGATACTTGATAGGACCATTTAGCCAACCTCCCTTCGCATGCTGGAGAGTCAATCCAGTAGGCATCGTGACCGGCAAATTTAATAATAAAAAACGCCTAATCTATGACTTGTCCGCCTCACATTCTTTACACATACCAAGCTTGAACTCTCTGATTCCATCCGAAGAATTCACTATGAGATACGCATCAATAGACGAAGCTATACAGGTCATAATCAGATTAGGCAGAGGCACCTGGCTGTCAAAAGCAGACATCACCGATGCTTTCAAATTACTTCCCATCCATCCTGAGTTATGGCAGTGGCATGGCATGAAATGGCAGGGTGCTTATTATTTCGCCAGTAAACTGACCTTCGGGTCAAAGTCCAGCCCCTGGTTGTTCGACCAGCTGGCCAGAGCGCTGCATTGGATCCTGACCAACACCTTCAGGGCAAACCACGTCATCCACTACTTAGATGATTTTCTCCTGATAGAATCCCCAGATCAAGTACCTCAAGACCTACAAGTCCTGCGCACTGCGTTTTCAGACCTGAGAATTCCATTGGCCCCGCACAAAGTGGAGGGACCCAGCACAGAGATCACCTTTCTAGGCATCCACTTGAACACAGTGGACATGAAGGCCAGTCTTCCTCAGGACAAGCTGGCCAGAATCAAGACGGTTGTTCACAGACTAGCACAAGTGAGGGTAACCACCAGGGCAGATCTTCAGTCACTCCTTGGAATGTTGAATTTCGCCATGCGCATCATGCCGCAGGGCAGGTCCTTCATTTCAAGGCTCCTGGCACTCCTCCCGCTAGCACCCTGCCAAGACAGCCCAGTCCAGCTGGACCAAGACGCCATCGCTGACTTGTTGATGTGGGACAACTTTCTCTCCCAATGGAATGGGGTTTCCCTGTTCATCCCGGTGGCGTCCAGTGATTCCCCAGTGATCCACACAGATGCCTCGCCTGCTGCCGGCTTTGCAGCCATCCATGGCACTCACTGGTTCGCCCAATCATGGCCGGCAGAGGTCACCAGCATCTCAGGGTTTTCAAGGAGTTCCTCACTCTTTGAGATTTATCCCATAGTAGCAGCGGCTGTCACGTGGGGGGCTCAGTGGAGCAACCAGACAGTCCTGTTCCTGATCGACAATGAGGCTCTCGCCAACATTCTAATGAAGGGCAGGTCAGCCTCCAGGCACATCATGGCATTCGTGCGAAAGCTTGTGTGGCTGGCTCTGCAAAACAATTTCAACTTCATATGCACACACATAAGTGGCCAACGCAATGTCGCAGCCGATGCTCTATCTCGGTTTAACTTTCCCCTCTTCTTTCAGGTCTTTCCAGAGGCAGATCTCTCCCAAACCCCAACCCCGCCTCATGGCCAGCTATTGTTGGAGTAGCACCATTTCTCCAGATGGCTAGGAACCTCATGTCCGATTCTCTATCCAGTAATACACGAAAGGCGTACAGGACGGCCTGGCGTTTGTTCAACAGGTTCAAAATCTCTTACCCTCCGGCCGGGGAGGGTCCTATCACTTACCTGCTTGCGTTTATAGCTTTTTGCCACTCTCAGCTAAATCTATCTTATAGCCCCATTAAGCTGTACCTCGCGGGCATACAGCATCATTGGTATGTACAGTTCCCGGATCAACCATCTCTGTTCACGGCCCATCCGGTCAAATCCTTGCTGAGGGGCATCCAGAAACAGGCCATCAAAAGAAGACCTGCCAGGCAACCTTTCACTGGCAACATGGTTAGGACAGTCTCGGACGCACTGGCCAAGGACCCCTTCGGACACTACATCAGCTCACTCGTCAGGGCAGCATTGTATCTGGCGTTCTACGGGTTCCTCAGGCCAGGTGAGTTCACTTGTGTAAAATCATCCAAAAAATTATTGCGGAGAAACCAACTGGTTTGGGACGGTACTCATCTCATCCTCAGCTTGGACTCCAGCAAGACGGGCCGACCTGGGGAATCCGTGCCGGTCAGGTACTTCATCACCAACAACAGGTGGTGCCCAGTAACGATCCTACGTGAGTGGTTGCAGTTCACCGGGGACATGCCCGCGGAGGCCCCCCTCTTCCAGCTAGATGGGTTCCCCTTGAACATTCAGTCTTTCCTTAGATACGTTCGGTTACTGATCTCCTCGTCAGGGGGCAACCTGTTAGCCATCACCGGGCATTCATTTCGCATAGGTGTCGCCTCCGCAGCCTCCAAAAATAATGTACCGGCACACATCATTCAGAAGTTGGGCAGGTGGAAATCGGCATGCTACGCTCGTTATGTTCCTGATCCTCAACAGGAAATGTCACTTGCTTTCAATCATTTGTTGTTGTAATTTCACTTAGAATACACAGATCCCAACCTTTCCTGCATCCGTGTGGTTTTTGGCCCCTTCAGGCTACCCTCAAAATACAGCGGTTCCGGCATAACTCCACTGCTTCAGGTAGGTACAGGCACGTACTTCTCAGCCAGCCGATCCTGGCACAAGTGTTAAGCACTGTTTGCATTGCTGGGTTTGTGCTAGGGGAGGTGGGGCCACACAGGGTCAAAAGGAGGCAGCCTGAGGTACCTGCTGCTGCTCCTTCGTCGGCACGTCTGCCCACCCAACCCCCCCCTTTCATCACATAATCCACACTGGGGTAGCCCCCTTCAGGCTACCCTCAAAATACAGCAGTTCCGGCATAACTCCACTGCTTCAGGTAGGTACAGGCACATACTTCTCAGCCAGCCGATCCTGGCACAAACTTAGAAAGTGTGACCTGCTGAATTCAAAGAGTACACAGTACAGAGCAGAGCATAAACTGTATGCCAATCTCAGAACCAGGGAAGTGGATTGCAAGAGAGTAAGGCCCCTTTCACACGGTTAAGATTTCCACGTGGGTGCAATGCGTGAGGTGAATGCATTGCACCCGCACTGAATCCGGACCCATTCAATTCTAAGGGGCTGTGCACATGAGCAGTGATTTTCAAGCATCACTTGTGCGTTGCGTGAAAATCACAGCATGCTCCTCTTTGTGAGTTTTTTTACGTAACGCAGGCCCCATAGAAATGAATGGAGTTGCGTGAAAATCGCAAGCATCCACAAGCAAGTGCGGATGCAGTGCGATTTTTCATGCATGTTTGCTAGGTGACGATCGGGATGGGGCCCGATCATTATTATTTCCCCTTAAAACATGGTTATAAGGGAAAATAATAGCATTCTGAATACAGAATGCATAGTAAAATAGGGCTGGAGGGGTTAAAAAAAATAATTTAACACACCTTAATTCACTTGTTCACGCAGCCGGCATCTCTTCTGTCTTCTTTTGTGAGGAATAGGACCTTTGATGACGTCACTACGTTCATCACATGGTCTGTCACATGATCCATCACCATGGTAAAAGATCATGTGATGGACCATGTGGTGAGTGTAGTGATGTCATCAAAGGTCCTATTCCTCACAAAAGAAGACAGAAGAGATACCGGCTGCGTGAACAAGTGGATTAAGGTGAGTTAAATTATTTTTTATTTTTTTATAAATAATACAATCTACACTACAATTAACCCAAACCGGAACTTCTCTGAAGAAGTTCGGGTCTGGGTACCACAGTCAGTTTTTTATCAGTTTTTTAAAACTGACTGCAATTGCGTACCTACTAGCGCGGGTTTGCCGCAATGCACCGGGACACATCCGGACCTAATCCGGACACGCTCATCTGCAAGGGGCCTAACTGTGTCATCTAAACACACACACACTGGATTACACCTCAGAGTTAGGCCGAATGCACACGGCCGTGTTTCACGGCGGTGAGCGGTCTGTGGAACCACGGGCTGGATTCCTGCTGAGAGCAGGAGCGCACGGCGTCATTGGTTGCTATGATGCCGTGCGCTTCCTGCTGCCGCCGCAATACAGTAATACATGGGCTGCCATCTTAACTCACAAGTCTGGCGATGCACAGGTAAGCCCTTACCTGTGCCTATGCCACGAGCTGGTCTGAAATCAAATGCGGTCACCGGGAGCATGCAGTTCCGAGAACAGCCGCCGGGGGGCCTTCATCGGGCTGTTCTCGGAAGTGCCTGCTCCCGGTGACCGCATTTGTTTTAGACCGACTCCCGACACAGGTAAGGGCTTACCTGTGCATCGCCAGACTTGTGAGTTAAGATGGCAGCAAGCATGTGTTCGCGGGCGAACACGGCGAACTGGCCATCACTGTGAGCTGAATGACCAGTCAATATCCTGTCCTCTAATTGTCTTACAGGCTTTTAGTCAGCAAATCAGGGTGGTTGTGGGCAAGCCCCCTTCCCTATTAAGGTCATGTGATCCTGTCTTCATCCTCAGTACCTTGTTTCCCTAGCAGTTATTAAAGTAAAATTGTGGGTGCTGTTTTGTGAGCTTTGTCCAAAATGGATTACCAAAAACTTCAGATTCATTTGGCAGAATAATTTTGGGGAAATTTGTAATGAATCCGATTAATTTAGAATTGATTTGCTCTTTTCTAGTGCCAATCATATTGTATCAACCCTTACTTTTCCACCATTCAACTTTTTCAGCATAGTTAAAAATGTGATCTCTGATTCTCTGGAAGGGGCAAAAAGGACACTTTTTTTTACTGAGATAGTTTTTATACATCATTTTTGGTGTCCCTTATGACACATAATGGAGGAGATTTATCAAACTGGTGTAAAGTAGAACTGGCTTAGTTGCCCAAAGCAACCATTCAGATTCCACCTTTTAATTTTTCACAGCTCCTTTGGAAGATGAAAGGTGGAAATCTGATTGCTATGGGCAACTAAGCCAGTTCTACTTTACACCAGTTTGATAACTCTCTCCCATTGTATTCATATGATTGTGTCTTATGATGTTTCATAATTCTCTAAACACTCTGTATAGAAAACGTTTTAAAATATTCTGAGATAATTAGTAATAAAAATCATTTTGACTTACAGGAGTATGGATTCCCATCAAGCTCTTTTTTTTATTTTTATCAATGACTGAAAGTCTTTGAAGAGAAATTGATGAAAATGTCACTATTTGAGAATGTCATAGCTTAGGGGAATGACAGCAAAAACAAATACTAATAAACAAACATGAAATTAAGCCTAATGTGTGTGCTGTATTTCTGTAATAAATTTTTGTGTCAACAAGCATGTTTGTTGTAGTAACATAGTGGTTTAAGTGAGAAGTCTGTACCATAAACTATCTTAGCCACAAGCCTGATATGAAAACATACCCCTGCCGAGTAAAATCTACATTACAGAGACCACACAGAGTCAACAAAACATGGCAGCGCTCCACAGGAAAGATTATGAAATCACATAAGAAGAGTATGTTATGTTGGTTTGTAGTGCTAGGAACGCAAACACTTGTTTTACCTGAAAAAAGAAAGAATTCATTTTGTATATCAGTGTTACTTGAAATACTTTCAAATGTCACAAGTGAAGGCTGCGTCTATTTAAGCAAATTAAGGTGATTTGTGATTTTCTAGAACACATTGTGATAGACCAAATGACATTTTATAATCAGCTTTAAGACTTCAGCTTAACCTAAAAATGCACAACAATCATATGAACAATTTATACTTTTGAATTTACGTGTTTTATGCATTGCAAAAAAAGAATAATAAAACATTATAACAAAATATTAACATGTATCTCCATTTACTGTCTAGTAAGACCCCTATATCTGCAGTTTTAGTTACCATGTCTGCACTTAAAGGGGTTCTGCACTTTCATTTAACTGATGATCTATCCTCTGGATAGATCATCAGCATCTGATCGGTGGGGGTCCGACACCCGGGACACCGCCGATCAGCTGTTTGAGAAGGCAGCGGCGCTCCAGCAGCGCAGTGGCCTTCTTACTGTTTACCGCCGGCCCACTGATGTCACGACTAGTATCAACTACCGTGGGCGGGGCTAATCTCCAGTCAAGTGAACAGAGCTTAGCCCCGCCCATGCTAGTTGATACTAGTCGTGATGTCAGTGGGCCGGCAGTAAACAGTAAGAAGGCCGCGGCGCTGCTGATCGGCGGGGGTCCCGGGTGTCGGACCCACGCCGATCAGATGCTGATGATATATCCAGAGGATAGATCATCAGTTAAATGAAAGTGCAGAACCCCTTTAACCATGGTTAAGGGCACTTTCACACTTGCGTTAAAGTTTTCCGGTATTGAGTTCCGTCCTCGGGGCTCAATACCAGAAAAAAACGGATCAGTTTTATCCTAATACATTCTGAATGGAGTGCATTTCATTCAGGATGCATCCGGTCACTTTTACGGTATTTGGCTGGAGTTTTCTCTCCGGCCAAAAATACTGATCACATGCCGGAATGCTGGATCCGGTATTAATTTACATTGAAGTGTATTAGTGCCGGATCCGGCATTAAGTGTTCCGGCTTTCTGGACTGCGCATGTGCAGATCTTTAAAAATGCAAAAAATAATAATACCGGATCCGTTTTTTTCGGATGACACCAGAGAGACGGATCCGGTATTGAAATGCATTTGTGAGACGGATCCGCATCCGGATCCGTCTCACAAATGCATCCGTTTGCGTCCAGATTGCCAGATCGCCTGCTGGACTCCAGTGCCGCAAGTGTGAAAGTACCCTAACCATGGTACAGTAACCATTAAGGCATGACATGTTATAGGTCCCAGCATGTTAATCAAGCTTCTTCACGCTATATGCTGAAGTTGCTTGGATTTTGGTAAGAACAAATCTTTAATGTGAAATTGTGAAAAAAAAAGGAAAGGAATTTCTGTTACTATTGATGCAACCTCAAACCTTCGTACTACTATTGATAGCACATCAGACAGCAAAATCGCTAAATTTGTCAATGGAAGCAGGGTCAGACTGTGGTTCCTTGGGCCCACCAGAGGAAATTATTCTTGAGGTTCAACCCCTAGATCATCAGTAGAGTTTAATAGGGATTGAATCATAGAAATAGACCCTAGTGGTAAATGATTTGGTAAGGGCTCATGCACATAAACATATTTTCTTTCTGTGTCCGTTCCGTTTTTTTTTTTTTTTGCGTAATGTATGCGAAACTATTCATTTCAATGGGTCCACAAAAAAAATTGAAGTTACTCCGTGTGCATTCCATTTCCATATGTCCGAATGTCCGTTCTGCAAAAAAATAGAACATGTCCTATTATTGTCTGCATTATGGACAAGGATAGGACTGTTCTATTAGGGGCCGGCTGTTCCATTCAGCAAAATACGGAATGCACACGGACGTCATCCGTATTTTTTGCGGTGACAGCCATCTTTTTTATAAAATGTTTGCACCAATGATTCATCCCTGTAGTTAAAACATATTTTAAAAAAGAGGGGTTACCATTTAAAATTCTGTTATTAATAGACAATGCACCTGGCCACCCTGAATCTGCTTCCTATGAAGATAAGATATTGAGATTGTATTTTTACCTCCATATACGTACTCGTTGCTCCAGACCCTTGGACAGGGTGTTCCACCTTCCACCTTGCCTGGTTTTTGATCGTATTAGATCAGCAATTGATACAGACCCACATCTGGACATAATGCAGTGCTGGAAATGATTCATTGTTGCCGATGCTATATTTATGAAAGCTTCAATGGATGGATTAAAAAAAATTATGGGGTGATGTATGCTGGAAGAATTTATGGGGTGATGTTGAGAATGATCTTAAAACCTTCCATTGGATCGATGTCGATATTGGAAAAATTGTTGGCATAGCAAGTTGGTGGCAAGGTTGATGGAGAAAAATTAGGTGATATGCCAATTGAAGATATGTAAGAGCCTATTCAACGACATAGAGAAGTGTTAAAAGGAACTGGAAAGAGGCGTTCCAATTTGCATAGACTTTAAAGGGCAAAGTTAGGTTAAGTGCTACAATAGGAACAGCATAGGAACAGAATACTGGAACCACTAGAGCTGACATATGCTGGACCCCGGCGAATGCTATTCCCTATAATGGGGTCTATGAGGTGTATAGTGTGAATACTGCATTTTGCCAGACAAAATACTGCTGCATTTTTTGTCTTTTTTTGCCAGAATCTGCAATGGAGGCTCCAACCAGAATCTCTACTGCAGGAGATCTTAACGTATTTTTCTCCATTAATATACAAAATACATTTCAAATTGCACTCTCCCTTTTCCCTCCTTTTCATTACCAAACATCATAAAGAAGAAAAAAATAAATAAAAATATTGTATTACCATTCCTTTCATGTTCTATGCATCCAATTGTACTAAAACTATAAAGTTAGATAGAGCTTACCCATAATGATGCCCTTCTGCTTTTCATTACGTCCCCTGCCTTTAGATTGACAACGCTAGACTGCACTTGTGTCCATGATGATGCATTCACACATCTTCGGCTTCATACCGACCAGAAAAGATGTTGTGCGCAAGCGTCATTCTAAACACGAGTTTACATTATAATTACAGCAATACCAAATTTGTATTCTTTTTATGTTTTTCCACTTTTGCACCACATATTTTTTTTTTAAAGAAAATAATCTTTTTTTAAGTGTCAGTTCATTCAAAGTCTCACAACGTTCCATTTTTTACATCACAATATTCTATCACTTTTTATTATGTTTATTTATTTATTTTTGAGAGGTGGAATGGGCAATTTCTTTTTTTCTGGGAATGTACCTGAGGCCATCTATTTCCATTATAGAGTCATGCCTGTTTTTAATGCAGTGCCGTCTGAGGTCTCCATGATCACAAGCATCCAATATTGACTGCCAGCCTTGTCGCTTGCACACACAGATTCTGTAGACAGTGGGATATTCAAAGTCTTCACCATTTTATGTTGAGGAACATTTTTCTGAAATTGACTCTAACTCTCTAACGTGCTCTTTTTATACCCATTATGTGACCACTTACTTTTCCAGCCTTTTGTTGCCCCTGTCCCATCTTTATGAGATGTGTTGCTGCTATCAATTTCTAAATAAGTTCATTTTTTTCATGAAATGGTAAAATGTTTCACTTCCAACAGCTACTCTGTGCTCTATGATCTAATAAAATATGGAGATTTGCAAATCATTGCATTCTGTTATATTTTGGAATTGGGGTTGCGCATGCAATTCAATAAAAAAATATTCAAAGCTTTTAATTATTAACATAATTGTAATTATTTTATATTATTCAAAACCATATCACTATAAAAACTTTCCATAATATATTTCTGTTACTAATATTGTTAATGGATGGCACCCCTGCTTTCTAGGTGATAGCAGAAATGTAGGTACCAATAACTGCCAGCCACATCAGGCTACTGAATGGAATGCAAAGGAAATTGTGAAGCAAAGAACATTACACACAGGAAACACTGACTACTTTATGAATGTGCTCCTTCATGTCTCTTGTTTGTTGGAGGTAGTTTTCTGCTGTGTGTGGGTTAGTTTTTTTTGTGGATTACTAATTGGAAAATCCTGCATACTTTTTTTTTATTTCCATGATTCAAATGCAAATTGAAGAGTATATTTTGGTGCTCAAAAACTGTATTTTAAAATATTCTATTTAACTTTCTGTTGTGGAACTGAATGGCCACCCACTAAGAAAGGCCAATAGACTATTTATGACATCTTCATTTGTACTGTGTCTAACCATAAGGATGCCTCTATTACTCTGTGGGATTTTGGCAAATTCGTAAAATGAATCATTGGTCAAAATGTATTTCTTTGTCATTGCATATTGTCTATTCACTAATTTTAGATTTTCCAGCAAACCAGTAACTCTCTACATATGTTTTACAAATGTGGAGAACACATGTGGCTTAAGTGTAAGCTTAATTTATATTGAAGATGGCATATGATATAATGATAACTATTATTATTATTATTATTATTAGCAAACTAGATACATATGGCAGCACACCATTACACATGCAAACAATAGAACTAGGGATTAGGGATTATTCTGGATTACAGTGGTGCTATACCTACTATACATGAAAAATGGAAGCTCTTTGTGCACATTTTTTATCAAACTTGTGTTTGCCCATCTACCAATATCAAGGTGGCTTCTGCAGATGGGTACCTAACACTAACAGAACTTCCTCTCCTGGGCCTAACCTAAACCTACAATGTCCAGGATGGTGTAGGAACCAGCAATATTTATACTCTGCCCAGAAGAGCTGGGCAGATGGGTAGAGGAGTGCTTAAACTAAAGAAGGCAGCTACCCTCCAAACACACTGCAAGAAAATTTTGACTAGCACGTCCAAGTTGGCTTAGGTAAGGCTTAGGAGAGGCAGTTCTGTTCGGCACCCATCAGCAGAAGCCACCTTGACGTTGGTAGATGGGCTCGACACACGTTTGATCAAAAATGTGCACAAAGAGCTTCCAATAAGCCACACCCCTTCTCAATAAGCCACACCCACTTCTCTCACTAATTAAGCGAATGCTGCACATTATTGCGCAAATATGGAGTGTTATATAATTAGTGATTTTTTTTTGTGCTGTAAAACTTGAATAATCTGTTCCAATGTGTTTTTTAGTACAGTTAGTGCTGACTCACATGACTCACATGCGTCGGCTGCATCTCCTACACCCACCTCATTTCCCCTGACCCAAACTATGAGCACGAGTATAGTACAATAGTCCTGCAGTCAGTTAGGAACTGACTGTATGAGAAATTACTATGATGCAGACAAACTTCTTAGATGTTGCAATCACTATTGACCTTGGAATATAAGGGCTTAAATGCCTGGGATTGGAGTTGACCCTTGTGTTGTATAGTACAGTTGACACCAAGATACAGCTTCTAAATAAGTGCCATACCAGTGTTGTTAAGGTATAGCATCTAAGGTCCACAATGAAGTATATGACTTCTTCTGCAGTGTTCCATAAGAGTAATGTGACTTTCCACTGGTATTAAAAAAACATATTAAAAATGTAATACTCTATGTAGATTCCTGTTTACACTAGGCCGGGGGGAGAGGGGGTTTGCTACACTGTGCACCAGCACTGTGTCGGCCTTTACTTCACACTGGGGAGCTTTCAGGTCAGGCAGCGTGATGGCATATCTCATTTGTCAGCGATCCATTACTATCTATTGTAGAGCAGAAACTCCTCTGTACAATCATACAGCTCTATGTGTGATATGTTGTCATGGCTGAGAAGCCCGTTAGGAACACAGAGAAGGATTGCATCCAAGAGATAGCAATGGAACAATTGTGCATGAGAAGTGAAGGCAGGTGCCATCACTGGACTGCAGAGTAGCGAGGCCCTGCTCCACCTCATCACCCCTAAGCAGCTCTACAAATGGAGGCAACCCACTCTAGGCCCATTTTAGGACTGGTTACCAGAGGCCATTTATTTATCATTTCCAGAGACCCTATTAACAGGAGAGCTATGTTACCTGTGGTGTGGTTAACCTGATTTAGAGTGATGCTTTTCCTGTAGTCTGTGGATGACTTATTGACTTTTATGGAGGGTGTTGTGGTCATGCTCTTTAACCTGCGGAGACTGTTGTGCAGAGAGGTGAAACACATATGCTTTCACCCTCACCTATTATGAATGCTGTGATATTTTGCTATCTATAAGGTGACAAATTGCATTGCAGTCCTGCTTTTGATGATAAGAGGACTACTGAAAAGTGATTTGTACAGAAAAGAAAGCAAAAATGAGAGGCTCAGTGCAATGCAAGGCACCAACGAAACAGAACAGTGAGGATGAATTCAAAGGGGTTTATTAACAAAATAAACTTCACCGGGCAAATATCAGGCAAACAAAAAACAAAGGATAGCAAGGAGTAGTCCCGATCCGTGCATAAGTCTCTGTGCAACTTCCCAGGTAAACGGATGCGTCACGGAAAGTCCCGGGTCCTGGGTCCCACTGGAATGGATGGAGTCCCAGCAAACTTCAGTCAGTAGCTAGCAGTACGGACCTGCACCTGGATAAGGAAGGATAACAGTGGGCACTGACCGTCCTGGAAGGCCACCTTTTATGTGCCTGCTAACAAATCCCAGGGCGCCAAGTCTCCACTCCCCATAGGTCATGATCCTGCCCTACACCTGTGTACAAGGCTGTCATTAGTCAATTAGATCAATGCCGGCCTCCTAATCTGCTTTGAACTTTCGGCCAGGCGCTATTCCCTTGCAAACCCTTTTTCAAATGTAAATGCGGATGCACGACAGGACATGGACACCGGAATGAAATCCGCAACAGGCACCGGAGACAAGCTCGGCCGCAGCGTACTGCCACTAGCCTGGCCAAGCTGTCCCCGAAAGCCATGCGGTCTTCCCCACCGGCACACATGCGAAAGCATCCCCGCGTCCGGTTCGCAAAGGGGTCGGAGCTGGTGTATCAATGAAGGCACGCGTAACCTGTCCCGCAGCTCCACGAGGACCCTTTTTGGTCACACCGGAGTGCGAGACAGGTGAGGATCTTACACTCAGTAATCAGTATGCAAACTGCAAAATCTCAGGAGTTTATTTTATGTACCGTAGATCATGCTATGGAATGTTTTACAAATTACTGAAAAATCTTTAAATATATGTTCTAATTGCCTGTACTGACACTAGTTATTCACAGTCCCCCAGGATTTACAGTAGGGTGGAATTGCAGACTGTCATTAGAATAATATCACAAAGCACATATTACCAATGGCAGCTAACGAATATACAAAATAGGAAACTCAACGACAAATGACCGGAACTGAATGATTTTAGTAAATGGATGATAGCACAAACGGATGAAGGAGATGTCAGTAAGGTAATGGAGCAGACAGAAGACAGTGATGGTATTCAGGTTTAAACAGATGAATGACGGTGAGCACAAATAAATTACATGATTACACTGACAGAAACTGACACGAATATGCAGTACTGACCCTATTAAGATTGCAAGATGGCTCATGAACCACGGACTAGAAAATAAAAGAATAAACTCAGGAAACAGACAATAACAGATGTCACAGAAAAACAACAAATCACAAACTTCAAGACTAGAGACAAAACACACATCAAGGCTAGGGACAAGAGGCAAAGAATAACAAGGATTCTGGGTGCAAATGCACAGAGCTCAAGGTACATCACAACTTCATGGCAGAAAGCAGAGATATTTAAAGGAAGGATAACCAATCAGGAACTCCTTCCTAAACTAACCAAGCTAAACAAAGTAATCAGTTTACCCACGCAATACTGGTATACAGGAGAAGACATGACAGCAGGAGAATCCCTGCTGCTCATAACACTGCCTCATCATATTTTTTTATTAGCTCAGATACCAGATATTAATAGTTTGGCATATACATTTACAGTACAACCCCAATTCCCAAAAATGTAAATAAAAACAATTTGCAAATCTCATAGACACATATTTTATTCACAATAGATTATACAACACATAGCAGATGATGAAAGTGAGATATTTTACCATTTCATAAAAAAATGTACTTATTTAGAACTTGATGGCAGTGACCCATTTAAAAAAAGTTGAGGCAGGAGCAAAAAGAGGCTGGTACAGTGAGTGGTACTAATAAAAACCAGCTGAAGGAGGCATTTACTACTAAGTCACATGACTGGGTATAAAAAGAGCATATTAGATATAGTCTCTCAGAAGCAAAGATGCAAAAAGCTGCATCTAAAAATTGTGGAGCAATTTCAGAAAAAAATGTTCCTCGAATCCTCGATGTAAAATTGTGAAGACTTTGAATATCCCACCATCTACTGTACATATTATCATCAAAAGATTCAGATAATCTGGAGGAATCCATTTGTGTAAAGGACAAGACTGAGGTTCAGTATTGGAGGCTTGTGATCCATGAGCCCTCAGGCAGCACTGCCTTATAAACAAGTAGGATTCTGTACTGTAAACCACTGCATGGGCTCAGGAACACATCCAAGAATCATTGTCTGTGGGCTCAGTTTGTCATTCAATCCACAAATGGAAGTTAAAACTGCCCATTTAAAATGGAGGCAAAATGGAAAACAAATGAATCAAATGAATCAAAATTTGAAATTATTTTTGGAAACCACAGATGCCATGGTCCGCAGACTCCAAAGGAAAAAGACCATCTAATCACTGCACAGTTCAAAATCCTGCATCTCTGATGGTATGAGGTTGCATTTGTTCCTATGGTGTGGTCAGCTTACACATCTGGAAAGGCACTATCAATGCTGGACAGTATATAGAGGTTTTAGAACAACATATGCTCCCATCCAGACCAATTCTCGTTCAGGGAAGGCAAGGCATATTTCAGCAAGACAATGCTAAAGCATATACTGCAACCATCACAACAACAAGCCTCTGCAGACATAGAGTCTGGGTGCTTGCAGTCCAGACCTTCCACCGATAAAACCATTTGCCGCATCATGAAGCATAAACATCCAGCAAAGAAGACCCTGGACTATTGAGCAGCTAAAATCCTACTTCAGACGAGAGTGGGACAACGAACATTCCTCTCCCAAACTCCAGAAATTGGTCTCCTCACTTCCCAGAGGTTTACAGACTGTTGTTAAAAGAAGATGGGATGCTACACAATGGTAGACATGGCCTTGTCCCAAATTGTTTGACATGCTTTTCTACTGTCAAGTTCTAAATGATGTGATTTTTTTATTTTTATGAAATGGTAAAATGTCTGACTCTTAGCATCTGATATGTGTACTGTGTTTTACTGGAAATAAAATATGGGCCTGGGAGATTTACAAATAATTTCATTCAGTTTTTTTGTTGCATTCTGCTTTTCCAAGTGCCCCAAGCAAAGCAAAGCCCACCCAACTGGGCACTTGGATGCTGTTTTTCAGCAGAGTGAAAGTGCTTTTCCTGGACATGGAATAAAAAGACACACAGGTATGTTTGGAATCCGTTTGCAATCGTCTGTGGGATAATGCTGCTAGTTATATTAGTGAAATTGCCATGACAGACTCCCTTTAATTTACTATGTTTTGCCTTGGAAAACGATAAAAAATTCATTGTGTGGTAAAATTAAAAATATTCCACCAAAGTATTTTAGATTTGATATGAGGGCATTCATTGTGTGTTACAAAGGACATGACATCCTTATTCTGTGGGAGAATATAATTACAGCAACACCAAAATACAATTTTTCTTTGCATCACCATTTCCTGACATCCATAACTTTTTTATATATTTCAATCTATGGAGCTGTATGAAGACTTGTTTTTTGCAGGTTGAACTTTAGTTTTCATTGGTATCATTTTTGGAGTACATACAACTTTTTAATCTGTTATTCAATTTCTTTTGGGGGGGACAAGGTAGGCAAAAATGGCAAATAAAATGTTTTATATATTTTTTTAATATGGGGGCATAGATTTCACAGAAAAATATTTATTAATATTTCAATAGTTTGGATATTTTGGAAAGTGGTTATACCTGTTATGTTTTTTATATTGTTTATTTATTTTTCTATGTAACATTAAGAAAGGGTGTGAGGTAAATGTTTTATATTTTTATGTTTTGCTTTCTTTTGCATAATAACTTTTAGGACACTACATCATGCGCCTGCTCCGCCTGCTTCATTCATAAAGTGGTAGAAGCAGGTGCGTGATGTAGTGAGTGACGTTATGCTGCCGCTCGGCCTGCCTGGTATGGGAATTTCAAGTGAGTACTGCAGTGTACTGCTGCAAAGCATTGCTATAGTTTAACAAAGTGCCCTTGCCTACACTTTAGATATAAATACCACAGTGAGCGGGGCCCGGTGTAATAGAATACAGTGACTGCACCGGGCCCCGCTGCCATTCCAATATCATTTGCCGGCCCCCAGCCCCTCCTCCCTCCCCGCTGATACATCACCAACCGTGCTGTGAGCATCGCGGCCGGCGATGTATCAGTGTTAAATTGCAGCATTTCAGGGTGAGGATTCTGTTGACCAGACTATTTGCTACTGCGACTGGACTTTGCGGAAGACAGGGTGGTGCTTAACCGACTGGAAGCATTATCTGCTGCAATCCAACCGACCACCTGGTCGCACTGGTCTGACTTCGAGAGTGGTGTACTGCACCGCCCTGCAAACTGGGACATGAAGCTAGGTATCGTGGATGAGTGTGTTTCTTGTGCTCTGGAGGCAGGCACAGTGTCACCGCGCCCAGGGCCATGGCCTCTGCGTTCACCATCAGCAGCACGGCCACTTCCCCGTCCCTTATTGCTCGCCTTCTGCATATTGAATAGTATATATGCTTGCAAGTATGTCACACGTACAGAAGCGCAGGTTTTGTAAAATAAATTAAACTGGATGTCACTGCTATTTATGATGTGCAAACGTTATACGTTATACAGGAGATGTAGCGCAGGTAATATCGCTGTCACCAGCAGCGACAAAATTTAACTGAATGTCACTGATATTTATGATGCACAAACGTTATACAGGAGATGTAGCGCAGGTAATGTCGCTGTCACCAGTGGCTAATAAAAAATTACATGGAATGTCACAGCTATTTGGGATGCGCAAACGTTATACAGGAGATGTAGCGCAGGTAATGTTGCTGCTGTATCCAGAGGCTAACGTTATACAGGAAATGTAGCGCAGGTAATGTTGCTGCTGTATCCAGAGGCTAACGTTATACAGGAAATGTAGCGCAGGTAATGTTGCTGCTGTCACCAGCAGCCAAACAATTGCACCCAATTTTGCACACGTTGCGCTAATATATTTCGCAGCCAGATAAAACAATAGTCCTTAAAAGGACTTTTGGGTCTCTAACACCAATCCTGCCTAAAAAAAAATAATTAAATTCCCTACACTATCTCTCCCTAGCTCTCCCTAGCTCTCCCTGACTAAGACTGGCCAAACCACGTGTCATAGGCACTATATAGCACCCGATGACGCGTTCCGGCCAGCCAATCACTGTAATGCCAGTAACCAGTAACGGCATTACAGTGAGTGGCAGTACTTCCCCGCACGTTAATTGGCTGTGTAACAGCCAACCGACGTGCGTGGAGGAGACTCGAGCATCACGCTCGAGCACACTCTGTGTTCGGCCAAACACCACGATGTGCCGATCATCGCGATGCTCAGGTCAAAATGGTGTTTGGCCGAGCATGCTCGCCCAACACTACTCTGCGCACTTCAGCTCATCAGTTTTCCAGTGCTGTGCTCTGAAGCCCTCAATGGCATAAACAATAAAAGTACCTTTTCTCTGGAGCACAGCAAATGGTTTCCGCAAACAGGTATTATTTTAGTCAGCAGGATTAACCCTACCAGATAGTAATCCTGGTTTAATAGGATTAATACTGCTGCCAAAGCCATTTCAATTCCTTCTGAAAGGTTACATGTGGGAATATGCTACCAGACAGTTAATGAGATCTTTAAATATAAATGGCAGTCATAAAGTAATCCGTTTAAGCTGCTTTTCGGAGGATGTATTGAATCAAAAAACACATTTCCTTCTTTGCTTCCCAAAATACAATGATGCACATGAAAAATAGTTTCCCAGGTTTGCTGGAATAGCAAACTCTCCCCACAAAAAAGGGAAAGGGAAATTCTTGGTTTCCAAAGGGAAACATGTAAAACATTGAAAAGAGAGCTGTAAAAATGTTACATCCTACCGCAAGTCACATTGTGCCTAAAAATGTGAGCATTGAACTGAACGTGAAATGAATTTACATGTTTTGCTGTGGAAAGGAAATTAATGTTCTAGTTAACCCTTTCAGAACTGCAGTTACCAATCCTTATAATTTTATTAATGTAACCTTAAAACATCTTCACAAAGGATTACATATGATTGCATACACCGTCTATCTAAGCGACAAACTATTATCCTCCTAAAAGGGGTTGTCCATCTTGGCCATGGAACAACCCACAGGAAGCTCAGGGTGGTCGTAGCTGCAGAAACAGCTGAGCAGATGGTGCCTTGCTGTTTTTGGAACTTCCATAGCAGCGAATAGGAGCTATGCAAACAGTGTGGTACAGCGATCTACTCTGTTTTATTCTCTCATTCATTACTGTAGGAGTTACAGAAACGGCAGATCGAGGGCCGCTCAGTCATTTCCATAACTCCACCACCCTAGATCGCCACTTACTGTGAGTTATTCCCATCTCAGCCATGAAAGGCTGTGTTAGGACATGCCCCTTAAGAGCCAACCTATTGCACAGTGCTACTATGCAGTATATAGTATACACCACGTTCCAAAGTGTTAGTCGTTATTGCTATTATTGTGGCGTGCAGAGATGGCCTTGCGGTTCACCTGGCGGTCGTTTCGCGGCGAACTTTGCTCGTTCGTGGTTCACCGAATGGGCAAACATATGGCGATGTCCTCCGGCGCCATATTCTTTTACATTCTGAAGAACTTTGACCCATGACACATCCATCAAGTGGTACAGGATAGCCAATTGAGATGTTTCAGCACATGGACATACCCCCTTCCTTATAAATAAACCCGATCTGACCGCCATTTTTTTTTGTATAAACAATTTTTATTGTTTTTGTTTTTTAAATATTAATAGATTGTACATTACAGAAAAGGTATATCATGGAGCAATAATAATAGCCATAATGCACAGTCTGTAGTAACAAACATTACATACGTATGTAGATCAGTCTTTTTCTCATTCACATATAATGTAATGTGCATAGAAACAAAACCTAAGAACGACGGAATACTTAGATTGAGAACATAACCGCACCCAGTCAAGTGAAGTTCCTGTATTTTTTCCAGAAAGACCATATATTGAGAAATGTATTTCTGGTTTTCAATTCCCAATGTGAGAGTTCCTCAAGACGATAAAATTGATCGACTTTAGCTATCCATTGATCTATGGTGGGTATGTCCGAGCTACGCCAGTTCACGGGGACAAGTAGACGTGCCGCTGATATCAGAAATGAAAAGAGGGTTTTTTTGTGCTTGTCTACCCCTTGTATACCCAAAGAGAGCAACGCTATCTCAGGGGAGACGGGAAAGTCAGTGTCGCATATGGTGTTGCTCAAGTTAAAGATTTTCCCCCACCAGGGTTTTAACAGAGGGCATTCCCACCAGATATGGAAGTAAGATCCCTTATTCTTTTCACATCTCCAACAATTATCTGGGATGTTGGGATAGAATGAGGAGATCTTGTCTGGGGTTCTATACCATCTAACTAGAACTTTGTAGCCGTTTTCCTGCACTCGGACACATCTTGAAAGTTTGTGTGGAGTGATGAAGAGTTTGGTTATTTCGGGTTGGGAGAGTTGCCTTCCCAGGTCCTTTTCCCACAGTGCAATTACTGCAGGTTTAACACTTAGGGCAGGTAAATTCAGCTTCTTATAAAGGGTCGAGATCAATTTAGAAGGATAGGTATTGGACTTCAACATATTTTCGAACCAGTCCAGGGGTTTTTGCAGGTTTAAGGATTTGGCTCTGACGCTAATTTCCTTACTGATATAAGAGAGGAGTAGGGCATGTGCGGAATTGATTCCCAATTTGTTCAAGAGGGACTCTCCAGAGAGGGCACATCCATTTCCGTCCAGTAGGTCAGTTATTAACTTATTGGAAGATCTAATCCCTATAGGGCATGAGTCTCTCAGTTCTTTTGGAGCTAACGAGATAATATCCCCCACCTGGAGGAGAGGGGAGGGTAGGGGCAGGGCAGAGCAATTGGAGGAGAACCACTTCCAAACCTTCAAGGAAGTGCGTACTATAGGGTTTGGGATAGAGGAAAGGGCAGGAAGTGGACTGTCCGACAACAACAGGGCCCTAATGGTAGAGGGAAATAAAATATTTTCCAGCGGTAGCCATTGCTTGTGACCAGAGGGTCGAAGCCAGTCAATCACTCTATTTAAGTGTATAGCCTTCATGTAAAGTTCCGGGTCAGGCAAACCTATCCCCCCACGGTGTTTGGGTTTTGTCAAAGTAGAGAAGGAGATTCTGGGTTTTTTGCCCTGCCATATAAATTTTCGGATCTGGGCATTTAACAACCTAAAAAAGGACCTAGGGATAGCAATAGGAAGGACCTGCAGGAGGTAAGTGAGTCTTGGAATTACCAGGGACATTACTAGATTTTTTCTTCCAAACCAAGACAGGTAAGGAAGGTCTAGAGAATCCAGCTGAGCAACGATGGCCCTCAATAGGGGGGTATAGTTGAGCTGAAACAACTCAGAAAGATTAGAAGTCAATTTGACGCCCAAGTAGTTTAAATGTCTATTGGACCAGTTAAAAGGCGAGTTCAATTGGAGGGCTGAAATTTGAACAGGGGATAAACCTAAGTGAAGAATTTGGGATTTTTGGGGATTGATTTTGAAATTTGAAAGAAGACCGAATCTATTTAAAAGGGATAATATAAGAGAAATGGACCTTATAGGATTTGTTGTAAGAATAAGCAGATCGTCTGCAAAAGCTGCTAGTTTAAAATCTTTTGGGCCTAATTTTAGTCCACTGATGCCCTCTTCCTGTCTCAAGGCCTGCAAAAGGGTTTCCATCACTAGAACAAATATAAGGGGAGATAAGGGACATCCTTGACGGGTTCCGTTCTTGATCAAAAATCTGGCAGAAATGAGACTGTTTACCAAGACTGAAGCAGAGGAATTCGTGTACATTGCGAAAATTGCATTAACATATGGGGCAGGAAATTGGAATTCGTATAGGGTATGTTTTATGTAAGACCAGTCTATTCGATCAAATGCTTTTTCAGCATCGGTGCCTAGCAGAACCAAGGGTTTCTTTTTGTGGGAGGCATAGAAGAGGGCATCAAGAACTTTCGTAGTATTGTCCTTCCCCTCACGACCCTTCACAAATCCCACTTGATCAGAGTGGATTAAGTCAGGGAGGAAAGTTTGGAGTCTAGTGGCCAACATTTTTGCTAAGATTTTCAAGTCTATGTTCAAAAGGGAAATAGGACGGTAATTAGCACAGGAGGAGGGGTCTTTGCCATCTTTAGGTATGATAGTAATAAGGGCAGTAGTCATATCGGCTGATAAAGGTTTATTACCGAGGGAAGAATTACAGACTGGGAGAAAATATGGGATTAGAGAGTCTTGGAAGGAGGTGTAGTAAGCGGTAGGAAAGCCGTCCGGGCCCGGGCATTTATCTTTTGGGGAGGATTTGAGAGCTGCAGCCAATTCGGATGCCGTGAAAGGCTTTTGTAGGGTTTCTTGCTGGTCTGGGGATAGTTTAGGTAGGTTAAGCGTTGCCAAAAAGGCCTTAATTGACGAGTCTCTATTATGAGCATGGGGGTTTCCTGAGGGGGGAGGTAGGTTGTACAGGGCTTCATAGAAAAGCTTAAATTGTTCGGCTATAGTCTCCGAGGAGAAGAGCTGCTGGCCCTGGGGAGTTTTAATGGAAGAAACATGCCTAGCTAATTTCCTACGTTTAATACGCTGCATCATGAACTTTGAGGCTTTGTTGCCATGTGCAAAAAACTTATGCTGGGAAGATAAGTAGTATTTAGCGGCTCTAGCATTCAAGAGATTTTTGAGCTCTGTTCTAAGAGCTGTGAGATCCGATAGATGTTGGGCTGCTAGGGATCTCTTGTGGAGAGACTCCAACACATGAATCTGGTCCAGAAGGGAAGAAAGCTGTTTATCCGCTTGTTTTTTCAAATAGGAGCATTTACTAATGAAATGGCCTCTCATAAAGACTTTATGGGCATCCCAAAGGGTATAGGGGGAAATCTCTGGGGTATTATTCAGAGAGAAGTACTCTTCCAAGAGGGACTTGAAATGTTTTCTAAGGCCATCGTTGCTCAGCACGGATTCGTTTAGTCTCCAAACAGGAGTTCTACCTGATTCTGAGGGTGGCCGGATAGTGCAGAAAATAGGGGCATGATCAGATATGGTGATGTTGCCAATTTTTGCATCCAAGAAAGTAGGTATCTGATCCTTTGGTACGAGTATATAATCTATCCTGCTATAGGAGTGACCTGGAGCAGAGTAAAAGGAATAATCAGTGTAGCTTGGGTTGAGGCAACGCCATATGTCTATAAGTCCTAAATCGTATAATCTGGAGTTCAGTTTTTTAAGAGATTTAGCAGAAAAAGAGGATTTCTTAGTGGATGTATCAACAAGGGGCTGTAAGGCGACATTGAAGTCACCTGCCAAGACTAAGGTACCCTCCTGCAAGTCCTCCACAAGAGTTAAAAGGGTCAAAAACCAGTTTATCTGGTCAGTGTTTGGGGCGTAGACATTGACAAATGTGTACATTTTGCGACCAATAGTGCCCTTAAGAATGATATATCTGCCTTCTGGGTCCTGTGTATGTGCAGAATAAGTGAAGGGAACATTACCTTTGAAACCTATACTCACTCCTCTAGAGGCCGCTCCTCCCGCACCGCAGTGATACCAAGTAGGATACTTTGAGAATGAGAGGTCCGGGTATTTGCCATGCTTATAGTGGGTTTCCTGTAAAAATAAGATTGAGCATCTTTCCTTCCAAAGGAGAGAAAAAATTTGGGATCTCTTAGATGGAGATCTGAGGCCCTTCACATTAAAGGACGCTAATTTAAGGTCAGTCATGGCTGAACGATTGGACCGTACTAGCGGCCCCTAGAGAAGCGAGCACAGTCCCTCCACTTGACATATATAGGCACAACCGGTATCCGGGTATTCCGTAACTGAAAAAACATAAAAGAAAAACATAACCATAAACAATGGTAAAACAGTAATGCGGCATGGGAAAATCAAATTTCTGCTTTAAGAGTAACAAGAAGCGTAACGGCTTCTACAGAGAGGGGGGGGGGGAATTATTGGGGTTAACCCAAGTATATGGCCCTGCTAATGATGGGAACATTTTAAGCTTTTAGTCATGTACTCCAGACAAAAGAAGGAGGAAATTAAAGGAGGGATGAGGAGAGATATAGGGGTACAGATGAGTAAAGACATGGTAGGGGATGAGATTGAGAGAAAGCTAGGGAGGTAGATCCAGTGGGAGCTGGAGATACGTGTATAGCTTACAACATGCCCACAGGAGTAGAGAGAAAAGGATCTAAGACACAGTCCCAGTTATCCTCCTTGGAGTCAGGTTGCCACTGCGATTCTTCATCCGCTGTCTTTTTGGAGTAGAAGCCTTCTCCCAGGGGGTCAGTCGTGGAAGATCAGGCAGAGTAGAGATCTCGGTCACAGCATCCCAGCTTGCTATGTCCATTGGTGGAAAGTCCACAGAAGAAAATGCTTCTTGAAGATCCGGATATGAGGAAATCTTCATCTGTTTTCCCGCGTATTTAAACGCCAGACCAAAAGGGAAGGTCCATCTGTATAAGATATTCTTGCTGCGCAAATGGTCTGTAAGGGGTTTCAGGATTTTCCTCTTATTCAATGTGACAGGGGAGAGATCTTGAAAAATCTTGATGGTAAAGTCCCCAAAAGAAATGGAGTTAGAAGCTCTGGCTGCATTAAAGATCTTCTCTTTGTCTGCATAGTTTAAAAAACGGCAGATAATGTCTCTGGGAGGTTCTGTGTCTTTTGGTTTCTGTCTGAGGGCTCTGTGAGCTCTTTCAATGATCATATCAGACAAATCCTCATTCCCCAGAAGTTTTGCAGCTATCCGTTTAATGGTGGACTTTAGCTCCTCACTAGGCACAGTCTCTGGTATGCCCCTGAATCGGAGGTTATTCCTCCTGCCCCTGTTTTCCTGGTCCTCCATTGCAGCATGCAGATTATTAATGTGTTGCTGACAGGAGGAAAGGGAGTGAGAGACAGCGGTGCTATGTTCCAGGGTGGCCTGAGTGATAGTCTCCAGAGACTCTACCCTGTGACCGACGTGCTGTACCTCCTGTGTGAGTATGGAGATTTCTTGCATCAGGGGTGAAAGGGCTTCAGCAAGAGCCTGCTTGATAAATCGCCTGGACACTGGTCGGGAGCGGGAGGATACTGACTCACCACCATCAGCATTTGTTTGCAGCAGCAAACAGCAGCATTTGTTTGCGGTTTTGCTGTGTTACCGCAGCTACACAGAGTGACAAACGCTATTGAAACAAATAATTTCTACTGGTGTGATATACCAGTTGCCCCCCCAAAAAACTGATTGAAGCAGGGGTGTTATATACCAATAATATACTTTCTGTATAGTGATGAGCTGCAGGGGTCATATTCGCAAATATTCTGTAGAATATTCATCTTTAATTCGCAAATGCGTATATTCGTTATATTCTACATTAATTTTTTTTTACGCAACAATCAGCAAGGTAATGATCGCTTAAAATGCGAATATTACACAATCAATACAGGCGTGGATTAAAAACTAATATAGCACTATAGAATATAGTTCCATATATTCGTTTTTAAAATACTCGTCATTTTTTCCATCTGAACACATGATTCCTCTCTGCTTCTTGCTTGTGGGCCAATGAGTCATTGGCCCACAAGCAACTTAAGCAGGGAGGAATCATGACTTCAGATGGAAAAAAATGACAAATATTCAACAAAACTAATATAGAGCACTATATTCAATATAGTGCTATATATTCGTATTTTAGAATATTCGTCATTTTTTCCATCTGAACTCATGATTTCTCCCTGCTTAAATTGCTTTTATTGGCCCACAAGCAAGAAGCAGGGAGGAATCATGTGTTCAGATGGAAAAAAATGACGAATATTTGATATAATGAATATATAGCACTATATTCTAAATATTCGCAAATTCTCAAAGTGGCGATATTCAAGATAAAAATTAGCTTTTCGAATATTCGTGCTCAACACTATTTATATATAGATGCATTTGGGTAGTGCAGCATTTATTTGCGGTTTTGCTGCATTACCGCAGCTACACAGAGTGACAAACGCTATTGGAACAAATAATTTCTACTGGTGTGATATACCAGTTGCCCCCCAAAAAAACTGATTCAAGCACGGGTGTGATATACCAATTATATACTTTCTATTTAGTGCATTTGGGTAGTGAAGCATTTTTTTGTCAAAAGACGCACCAGACTTGGTTGAGTGGCTCACTCAGCCTTCCGCTTCTGCACCCTCCTCATCCTCTCTATCTGCACCCTCTTCACTCTCTGCTGTGTGCACCCTAAAGACACCACCACCACCACCATATCCCCTCCGCTTGAGTCAGAGGAATAATTTTCCCATTCATTGCAAGACCTTATCAATGCGCAGCCATTCTTGGCATCGGAGGGGAGTTTGGAGGGAGAGACAGAGCAGCAGATAGGGAGCAGAAGGAGGAGAAGCAGGCAGAACTTACAGGGCACAGGAGGCAAAAAGCAGACTGCTAATGTATCTGGAACAAGCCATCCACTATGCACGGTCACATCTGAGACTTCCGGGACACCGACACATGGCTCTGCAGTGTGGGCTTTTTTTAACGTGTCTGCTGCTGACAATAGTGTTGCCATCTGCAGCCTGTGCTGTCAAAGCATAAGTCGCAGTAAGCCCAACACTCACCTAGGGATGACCGCCTTAAGAAGGCACCTGGCCTCCCATCACTGAGCCCAGTGGGAGCAACGCTGTCATAACTCACAAAGCCACACTTTTTGAGCTCCACATCCTGCCTCTTCTCCTCTCTCCTTCCATTTGTCCTCCACTCCACCTCCCACCGTGCCGTTGTCGCGTTTATCTGGCAAAAGGCAGGCTTCCGTGGCCGAAATGTTTGAGCAAAAAAAGATGATGCCACCGGATAATCCTCTTGCCCAACGTCTGACCACTGGCTTGTCGGAACTGCTAGCCCGCCAACTACTGCCATATAAACTGGTGGATTCGGAGGCCTTTAGAAAATTTGTGGCCATTGGCACAATGCAATTGAAGGTCCCCGGAAGGAAATATTTCTCCCAGAAGGACATCCCGGAGCAATATGGTCAAGTTCAGCGGCAAGTAAATGTATCTCTGGCACACAGTGTCGGTGCCAAGATACATCTGACCACAGACACGTGGTCTAGCAAACACGGGCAGGGAAAGTACATCACTTTTACTGCCCATTGGGTGAACCTTTTGAAGGCCGTAAAGCATGCAACCCGTGGCACCCATGTGGATTTGGTGCTACCACCAAGGATTGCATGCAGGCCTGCCTCTTCCTCTCCTCCTCCTACTCAATCCTCTGTCTCCTCCTCGGCTGACTCCTCCCTTTTCACTGCTACTGCCTCTTCCGCTGTGCCCCCCAACCTCCCCAGAACCTATTCAACGTGTCAGGTGAGATGTTGCCATGCTGTGCTGCAGCTGTTGTGCCTGGAAGTCAAGAGCCACACTGGTCCTGCACTCCTTTCAGCTTTGCTGTCACAGACTGATCAGTGGCTAACTCCGCTCAATTTGACAGTTGGTAAAGTGGTGTGCGACAACGGTGCCAATCTACTGAGCGCTCTTACACAGGGCAAAATGACAAATGTGCCGTGCATGGCACACGTCCTGAACTTAGTCGTACAGTGATTCGTTGCCAAAACCCCGGGGTCCAGGACATCTTACGGCAGGCCAGGAAAATCACTGGCCATTTTAGAAGATTTTGACTGCCCGATGCGATGGAACTCCACCTTGTATATGCTTGGTAGGCTTCTCCAGCAGAAACGGGCAGTAAACGAATACCTGTACGAACTCTGGTTTGTGCAGGTTCTGGGAAGCTTGTTTTTTTTTTCACCTCGCCAGTGGCTGCTCATGCACGACGCATGCAGACTTCTGAGGCCATTTGATGAGATCTCCAAACTGGTCAGTCAGAGCCAGGGCACCATCAGTGACATCATACCTTACGCCTTCTTTCTGGAGAGTGCATTGTGTTGTGTGATTGATCAAGCCGTCGAGGAGCAGGAGCAGGAAGGTGAGGAAGTCTCAATGCTGGATGAATTCCCAGGGGGCTACTCCATCTGAGACAAGTAAACAGGAGTCTGAAGAGGAGTCAGAGGAGGATGGTGCCGGGGCGGAGGAGGAGCAAGAAGAGCATGCTTTAAACTTTTCTGGGATACCTGGTGTTGTCCGTGGCTGGGGGGAGGAGAGCAGGGACAACATTATCCTGGACGATGAGCAGGAGCCAGGCCACTCCACCGCTTCCAGCTTAGTGAAAATGGGGGCCTTCATGCTACAGTGTTTGAAGAGGAACCCCAGCATAAAAAGCATAAAGGCAAAGGACCAGTACTGGGTGGCAACATACTTAGACCCCCGGTACAAAAGCAAAAGGGCGAATATGTTGCCAGAATTACAGAGGGCTTTCAGAATGCAGCACTTCCAGGCCTTGCTTAGAGAAATGCTGCATTCTGCTTTTGCGGGTGCTGGCAGAGAAATTTCCACTCACATAGAAAGAGTTGCTGGTACCAATCCAATAGGGCATGCAAGAAGAGTGCGGTTTGAAGATGTTTTGGTCACTTTGGATATGAGATCATTCTTGCAGCCAACCCATCGACAGCTGCCCTCCGGATCCAGCTTCAGGCAACGCCTAGACAGACAGCGAGGAACCCCCGGAATACTGGGTGTGCAAGCTTGACCTGTGGCCAGAGCTGGCACCATTTGCCATGGAACTCTTGGCTTACCCTTTGTCCAGTGTCCTGTCCAAAAGGATGTTCATCGCAGCAGAGGGGATATTGACCGATAAGCGCACTCGCCTAGCTCACGACAGTGTTGACTACCTCACATTTCTAAAAATGAATGAGGCATGGATCTCGAAAGGAATTCAACACCTGTGACGACCCCGTTTAATTGAATTTCCTCATGACAGCCCACAAATATCCGCCACCACCCAGAACAAATATTGGTCCCTGTCTTATGTAAATACAACGACATAAAAGGCATTGTCTGTTCGTTGAATGCCTAATGTTTTGGGCCTCAGAGGAATTCAACACCTGTGGTGACCATGTGTTTCAACTATTATCATTAGTTTTTTTTTAAGAGGGGGGATTTCGTTAGCCATGTTTTTAATCCAATTTAATATTTTTAGTTATTTTAAACATATTGACCTCTATTTGTACTGGCCTTCAGTAAAATTGATATCCATTGACCATCTAATAGACCTCCAGCCACATACTTACTTGTTCTTTTGTGTACGCTAAATGCATAATTTTTGGGACCTGTAATACACTGACCTGCTGGAAAATTGATATCCAACGATCAGGTATTCTACCTCCAGCCACATACTTACTTGTTCTTTTCTGTGCGGTGAATGAATAATTATTGCGGCCTCGGAGGAATTTAACACCAGTGATGACCACGTGTTTCAACTATTATCATTTGGGTTTTTTTCAAGAGGGGGAAGAGGGGGGATTTCGTTAGCCATGTTTTTAATCCAATTTTATATTTTTTATTCTTTTAAACATATGTAATTGACCTGTATTTGTACTGGCCTGCAGTAAAATTGATATCCATTGACCGTGTAATTTACTGTACCTCCGGCCACATAATTACTTGATCTTTTCTGTCTAGTGAATGCCTAATGTTTGGGGCCTGTAGTCCAGTGGCCTACAGTAAAATTATTCTAGGCTCCAACAGGGCACATTTCAGTGACTTTCGCTTTAAGACGCATAAAAATGTCCCCTGATTAAGATACATATTTCTTGTTGGAATTTTTGTCATTGATCCCCCTCTAGTATGTCACTGTCCATGTTGTGGGACTATTTGTACACTTCTACTAAGTATTTGGTGGCTGCAAATATGAGCTGAAGGTTTTTCAGGTTCGCCTGCCATTAAAGTAAATGGGGCCCGCCGCAAACTTGTGGTTCGCGAACATTTGATTGCATTCGCGAGATCACGTTCGCGAACTGTCCCGGCCGATGTTCGTCTATCACTAGTGGCGTTTAATGTGTATCGCTACATAAGTGGTCTGCATATGATGTGGTAAAGATAGGATATGTAAGGACTTATGCAAACGACCATTGGCTGTTTTGTGGTCCATAAATTGCGAATCCACAAAACACATACCGACGGTGTGCATTCCGCATTTTACAGAATGTCTGGCCCCTAATAGAACAGTACTACCCTTGTCCGTAATGCAGACAATAATAGGACATGTTAAATTTTTTGGAGTAATTTCATTTTTTTTTGTGGTCCCCATTAGTGTTGATCTCTAATTTTTATCGCGAATATCGGCACTTTAAGAATTCGCGAAGATTTACAATATAGTGCGATATATTCGTAATCGTGAATATTCTAGACTTTTTTTCATCAGTAACCTCCCTTCTTGCTTGTGGGCCAATGAGAAGGCTGCAATCTCTTTGTCTCAGCTTAGCAACATCCCTAGGAACCAATATAAAAGTTGCCTACTAGTGATGATCGAGCATGCTCGGCCAAACACCAGTTCGGCTCGAGCATCGCGATGCTCGGCACATCGCTATGTTCGGCCGAATACAGCGTGCGCTCGAGCGCCATGCTTGAGTCTCTACCCCACACTTTTGTTGGCTGCTACACAGCCAATAAAGATGCAGGTAAGTACTGGCACTCACTGTAATGCTGTAGCCTTGTTGGCTACTGGCATCACAGTGATTGGCTGGCCGGAACGCGTCATCGGGTGCTATAAAGCATCCAATGAAACGTGGTTCGGCCAGTCTTAGTCAGGGAGAGATAGGGACAGATAGTGTAGGGAATTGAATATATTTTTTGGGGTTAGGCAGGATTGGTGGGATTTTAAGGACTATTGCTGTATCTGGCAGCAATATTTATTATTAGCGCAACCTGTGCTAAATTGCGTGTAATTGTTAGAGACCAAAAAGTACTTTTAAGGACTATTGTTGTATCTGGCAGCAGTATATATTTTGGGCGCAACCTGCACTAAATAGCTTGCAATTGTTTGGCCGCTGAAGACAGCGACATTATCTGCGCTACATCTCCTGTGTAACGTGTGCGCAGCCTAAAAATATCTGTGACATCCAGTGTGCTTTTTCCGTAGTAGCTGCGGACAGTGACATTACCTGAGCTACATCTCCTGTATAACATGTGCGCATTCTAAAAATATCTTTGACATCCAGTGTACTTTTTCCGTAGACGCTGCGGACAGCAACATTATCTGCACTACATCTCCTGTTTAATGTGTGCGCATACTAAAAATATCTTTGACATCTGGTGACAGCAGTGACATAACCTGCGCTACATCTCCTGTATAACATTTGCGCATCCTAAATATCAGTGACACTCAGTAAAAAAAATTTGCTGCTGGTGGCAGCAACATTACCAGCGCTACATCTCCTGCATAACGTTTGCGCTTCCCAAATAGCTGTGACATTCCCTGTAATTCTTATTAGCCGCTGGTGACAGCAGCGACATTACCTGCGCTACATCTCCTGTATAACATTTGCGCATCCTAAATATTAGTGACATTCAGTCAAATTTTTTTGCTGCTGGTGGCAGCGACATTACCTGCGCTACATCTGCTGTATAATGTTTGTGCATCCTAAATATCAGTGACATACAGTCACATTTTTTCGCTGTTGGTGGCAGCCTGGTTTAATGCTCGGGTTCTCCCATTGACTTTCCATTGTTCTACTCGAGCACCCGGGCACTTTGGTGCTCGATCAATACTATTGCCTACCCCTTACTATATAAGAAACTCCCTAGCAGCCATTTTCTGCACTTTTTTTTTGCAATTCTGAGAGAGAGTAGTGACAGTGCTTTCATCTGGATCCTATTACTTATCCAATTACATTAGTTAGTTAGTTAGCTCATATATATAATACAGATAATGGGAGATAGTCAGCGTAGGTTAGATAGTGATATAGTGTAGCTGATTACTGTTTCTCTGCTGTCCATACATACATGCTACAGACATAGTGCTGTGATGTCACAACAATATTTAGTGCATCAATCAGTAATATCTATTCAGATCTGATAAAATGTGAAGTTGCATGTATTGCGCAAAAAACATGTGCATCATTAGTGCCGATTTGCGCAATCGCAAAAATAATGACTGGAGATCACGAATTCTAGAATTCGCGAATTTATTGCGAACACTATGCAAAAAGTTTGCAAAATATTGCGAAAACAAATATTGCCTATGCCACTAATCACTAGTCCATATTAAAGTGAATAGATCCGCATATGGGCCACAAAAGAATTGAAAAAAATACATTTGTGTACATGAGTCCTTACAGTGTAAAATGGAAACTTTATGGACACAAGGGGCACAAGTGTTTGGTGTGCCTCCTTTGACAGTGGGATCAGGACGCTGGTAAATGTCAGGGTCATGGTGTCAATAAATGGCCTAATATGGCACAGAGGGGTGATAGGCAAGTACTCATCTTCTCACTCCATTTCTGGGGGAAAAAAAGGAACTTTGTCTGCTCTATTTCTTACCTTTCTCCTAGCTAACCCATCCTTTCCACAGGCTGTTTTTAGTTTGTGCAGTATATAGCTGTAATGGATGCTACGACTGTGATGTGACAGTCGCAGAAAATCCATTCGAGATGGATTTTTCAGCGACTGTCGCGTCGCAGTCGCACAATGTCGCTTGTTGCAGTGCGACACCATAGACTGCCACTATAAAAATTGTTGCGCGACATTGGTGCAAAAAAATGTCGCGCGACAAATGTCGTAGACCTAGCCTAAATCTATTAGAGGCCAGCGGACACAAAAAGAGAGGTATTATAGAGAGTAGAATTTCATCCTGAGAGAGGTCACCTTGCCATGGTGGATGGACTGTAGAACAAAATGCCCACATTGTGAAGATGCTAAGCAGCTGTGTAGTGAGCCTAGTAATGCTTTCTTGTGAGGTGTAGAGACACATGTCAAGGGAATGGACGCCCATTCCCCTTACATGTGTCTCTACACATCACAAGTGCCTGATGCTTTCACCCTTCTACTGTTCCTTTCCACACCTGCGGCATAATGTCTGAGGAAGGCCTGCAAGCCGAAACGTAACATGATAATTGTCTCATGTTGAATAAAAAAAATTCTATCAAAGAAAAAAACCTGTATGCTGTAGTTTCTATTTATTACTGAAGATGGAGTTGGAACCCTACTTACAGCAATACCACGGAGTGCAACAAAGATTTATTGTTATTAATCCTTCTGGCATGTAACAGTGCCAGGGCAAGGGGTAGGTAGAGTATACAGTCACATAGTAAGCCATCAAGGAAGGTAGGTTACAAATGATGAATATTTTTATTAATCAATGCTTTCCTTTTAAATTTGAATACTAAAGATTGGTGGGAAAAGAGTACTGGGGATACTTAAATGACTGGTTGTCCATGCTGGGCTTTAGAGTACGAGCATAATTTGATACTGCCCATCCATATTATATGATGTACAGTACAGCTAGCCTTTTTTTTGCCATCAAATTAAAGTGAATGGAGCTGAACTTTAATAACAGACAAAGCAAATGGAAAGAGTGTAACCATTTTAGTAAAAAAAAAAAAAAGAAGTTAAATGGGTTGTGTCACTTCAGCAAGTGGCATTTATCATGTAGAGAAAGTTAATACAAGGCACTTACTAATGTATTGTGATTGTCCATATTGCCTCCTTTGCTGGCTGGATTCATTTTTCCATCACATTATACTCTCATTTCCATGATTACTTATAGGGATGAGCGAATCGACTTCGGATGAAACATCCGAAGTCGATTCACATAAAACTTTGTTTGAATACTGTACGGAGCGAGCACTCCGTACAGTATTACAATGTGTTGGCTTGTTCCGTACAGTAATTAAGCGACGTTTTATGCAAATTGACTTTGAATGTTTCATCCGAAGTCGATTCGCTCATCACTAATTACGACCACCCTGCTGGTGCTTTTTTCTATAGTGAGCATGCAGAGCCACCGCTGATGGATTTGCACGGTGGTCATGACCATGGAAACGAGCAGTGTATAATGTGATGGAAAAATGAGTCTAGCCACCAAAGGAAGCAATATGGATAATAATTAGTAAGTGCTATGTATTAACTTTCTCTACATAATAAATGCTATTTGCTGAAGTGACACAACCCCTTTAACCCTATATTGTATATTGTATAACGCTTTTAAAGACATTGCACAAAATAAGTACTTATCTTTTTCAAAGTTTGAAGAGAAAGAAGGATTTTGGAGATTATGACCTAAATTGCTAGCCATCCTCCATTTAGTTGAAGTTCTTTACTGCTTCACGACTTATGCCTCATTCACACGTCAGTGTTTTGGTCAGTGATTTCCATCAGTGATTGTGAGCCAAAACCAGGTGCGGCTCTAAACACAGAACCTGTGCAGATATTTTCCTTATACCTTATGGCTACATGCACACAACCGTGCCGTTTTTTGGGGTCCGCAAAAAACGGAAGCCGCCTGTGTGCCTTCCACAATTTGCGGAACGGAACGGGCGGCGCCCATTGTAGACATGTCTATTCTTGTCCGCAAAACGAACAAGAATAGAACATGCTATATTTTTTTTGCGGGGCCACGGAACGGAGCAACGGATGCGGACAGCACACGGAGTGTTGTCCGCATCTTTAGCGGGCACATTGAAGTGAATGGGTCTGCATCTGAGCTGCAAAAACTGCGGCTCGGGTGCAGACCCGAAAACGGTCGTGTGCATGAGGCCTATGTCTGTGGAGGCTCCAATCCTGCTTTTGAATCACAATGACTGATGGAAATTACTGACCAAAACACTGACGTGTGAATGATAGTCCTCAGATCAAGCACTGTAGACAATAGATGCTCATCAGTTTTTCTAGCTGCTTCACTGCATCACTGCTTCATCTGCCAATCCAATAATTGATAACTGTAGAACAGACTGCATGTAGACTCAGATTAGATTTTAAAAATGTCCAAAATCTGGACCACCTTCCATGGTTTTTAGCCTATTCAAGACGGGACAATTTGGGATATTACATTTTTTTATTTTCCCTCGTTACACTCCAAGAGCCTTGAACTTTTTATTTTTTTAGTTTAGGTTTTTGCAGAACAAGTTGTAAGTTTAGTGGCACAATTTAATGTTCCATATAATGTATTGTGAAAAATTAGTTGTGGGTTGAAAAAAAACTCAAGTCTGCCATTGTTTTTGGGTTTCATTTTACAGCATTCCCTATGTGGTAAAAAGGGTATCGCTTAATTTATTCTGCTTAATTTACATAATTTATTACAGCGATACCAAATTTATATAGTTTTTTAATGTTTTTCTACTTAAAAAAATGAAAAACCTTTTAAAAAATTGTGTTTTATCATCATATTCCAACACTCATAACTTTTTTTTTTATCTTTCCATTGGTGATGTGGTTTTTAAGGATATTATTTTGAGGGATAGGCAAGGTCACAAAAAGCAGTATTGCTCACACAGGGATTTTTTTTTAAAACATTTTCACCATGTGGGATATATAACATGATATTTTAGTACATCAGAAATTCTGCAAAATGCAAAATACAGTGGGGGCATTAACATGGCAGGCCTGGGGAAGTTCAAAAGGCCACTCCAAGTGCTATGACAACTCACCTGTACCCCATGATATAGTTGTGGATTTGTGAGCCCCTTTATGTTGTTTAACCACTCAGAATCCATGATTTCTATTGGCTACAGCATATTTAACCCTTTCATGACCAAAGGTCATTGATGCCCCAGTGTCCAGGTCAAAATTTACAAATCTGACATGCGTCACTTTAAGTGGTAATAGCTTTGGAACACTTTTACTTATCCACGCCATTCTGAGACTGTTTTCTCGTGACACATTGTACTTCATGACAGTCATAAATTTGAGTCAATATATATCTCCTTTTTTTTTAAAAAAAATCCCAAATTTAGCAAAAAATTGTAAAAATTAGCAATTTTCTAAATTTCAATTTCTCTGCTTCTAAAACAGAAAGTGATACCTCATAAAAAATTTATTACATAACATTCCCCACATGTCTACTTTATGCTGGCATCATTTTGGAAATGTTATTTTAATTTTTTAGGACATTACAAGGCTTAGAAGTTTAGAAGCAATTCTTAAAATTTTTTCGAAAATTTCCAAAACCCACTTTTTAAGGACCAGTGCAGGTCTGAAGTCACTTTGTGGGGCTTACATAGTGGAAACCCCCAATAAATGACCCCATTGTAGAAACTACACCCCTCAAGTTACTTAAAACCAATTTTACAAACGTTATTAACCCTTTAGGTGTTCCACAAGAATTAAAGGAAAATGGAGGTGAAATTTCTAAATTTCACTTTTTTAGCAGATTTTCTATTTTATTAAATTTTTTTCTTTAACACATTAAGGCTAGGTCTACACGACGACATTTGTCGCGCAACATTTTGTTGCACCAATGTCGCGCGATAATTTTTATAATGGCAGTCTATGGTGTCGCACTGCAACATGCGACGTGCTGCGACTGCGACGCGACAGTCGCAGAAAATCCATTCAAGATGGATTTTTCTGCGACTGCCGCGTCGCAGTCGCAACATGTCGCATGTTGCAGTGCGACACCATAGACTGCCATTATAAAAATTGTCGCGCGACATTAGTGCAACAAAATGTCGCGCGACAACTGTTGCGCCCTATCTGTCGTGCGACTTTTTGTCGCGCGACAAATGTCGTCATGTAGACCTAGCCTAAGGGTTAACAGCCAAACAAAACTCAATATTTATTACTCTGATTCTGCGGTTTACAGACACACCCCACATGTGGTCGTAAACTGATGTAAGGGCGCACGGCAGGGAGCAGAAGGAAAGGAACACCGTATGGTTTTTGGAAGGCAGATTTTGCTGGATTGGTTTTCTGAACGCCATATGTTTTTTTATTTTTCTACCGATCGTCTTGTGCAGGGGCTAATTTTTTGCATAAAGAGTTGAGGTTTTTATTGGTACAATTTTTGGGTACATAGGATTTTTTGATCATTCATTATTACACTTTATGGGACAAGGTGGCCCAAAAATTGGCTGTTTTGGAACATTTTTTATTTATTTTTTTACAGCGTTCATCTGAGGGGTTAGGTCATGTGACAGTTTTATAGAGCAGATCGTTACAGATGTGGCAATACCCAATATGTATACTTTTTCTTATTTATTTAAGTTTTACACAATAATAGCATTTCTGAAACCAAAAAAATGATGTTTTTGTGTCTCCATAGTCTGAGAGCCATAGCTTTTTTATTTTTTGGGCGATTGTCTTAAATATGGGCTCATTTTTTGCGGGATGAGGTAACGGTTTGATTGGTACTATTTTGGGGTATAGTCGTCTTTTTTGATCGCTTGGTGTTACACTTTTTGTGATGTAAGGTGACAAAAATGGCTTATTTTTTACACCGTTTTTTTTTTTTTTTTTTTATGGTGTTTATTGGACGGGGTTGATGATGTGATATATTTATAGAGATGGTCGTTACGGACGCGGTGACACCTAATATGTGTAGTTTTTTTTTGTTTTGTTTTTTTATAGGAAAAGGAAATTTATTTTTTACATTTTTATTTATTTATTTTTACTTTTATTATTTTCACATTTTTTTTATCAGTTCCCTCTTGGATCTTGAAGATCCAGTGGGGCTGATGGTTGTACTATACTTTGCAATGCTCTTGCATTGCAAAGTATAATACAATCAGATGCCTGTAGGTGGCAGCACTGGACGCCTATACCATGGCAACCGGACGCCTTTGCAACAGCCCTGATGGTTGAGAGAGAGGGAGCCCCCTCCCTCTATTAACCTCATGGATGCCGCTACTGCGGCATCTATGGGGTTACAGCAGTGTCAGCATAGAGACACACGCTGCTGATGGCGGCGGCTCAGGAATGGAGCCGCCGCCATCACACACACAAGGGGGGCCGCATCGGGGGCAGGGGACAGAGGGCAGGGGACAGGGGGCAGGGGAAAGGGGGCAGCACTGGAGACGGGGGCAGCATTTTACTCAGATCGGGGCAGGAGGGGGCGGACCTCATCGGGGGGGTCAGCATAAGAAGATTGACAAGAAGGGGGCACAGATCGGGGCAGGAGGGGGCGGACCGCATCAGGGGCAGATCAAGAACAAGGAGCACAGATCGGGGGCTTCAGGGGGCACAGATCGGGGGCTTCAGGACACCTTACCGATTTCAGGCTCTGATCTGCAGAGCGCAGATCAGAGCCTGAAACCGGCATTTTAACACTGCCGCGATCCGATTGGTTAGTCTGCACAGACTAACCAATCGGATTGATTGCCGGCAAGGGGCCACTCTGATTGGTCCCTTGCTGGCATTACTGCACTGTATGCTGTCCGTGACAGCATACAGGGCAGGGGCAGAAGCTTTAATCCAAGCGCTTTGCAGCGCTTGGATTAAAAGGCTGCCAGAACGTATATATACGTGGTAGCTGAACGGGGTATGTGCAGCTATCACGTATATGTACAGATTGCAGACGTGAAGGGGTTAATATTGCATAGGATGTAGTGGGAAGTGGGAAAAAAATTCCAAATGGGGTGGAATTGGAAAAAGAAACGCAATTCTGCTACAGTTTTGCAGTTTTTTTTTTTTATGGCGTTCCCTATGCGGTAAAACGGACTTGTGCTCTTCATTCTCCAGGTCAGTACGAATCGTGAGATACCACATATGTATAGTTTTGAAACTAAAAAAAGAAATTACAAAATCCATTTTTTTTGTCATATTCTGACACCTATAACTTTTTTGTAATTATGTATACGGAGCTGTGTGAGGGCTCATTTTGTGCGGGGTGATTTGTATTCTGTGGTGTGTACAACTTTTTGATCACTTTTTATTTAATTTTTTTGGGAGAAGCCACCAAAAACATTGACTCAGCCATTTTAATCCTTTTTTTGTTTCGCCTTTTTCTGTATGGGATAAATATTTTTTTATTTTGATAGTGCGGGAGTTTTCGCATGCAGCAATGCCCATGATGTGTAATTTTGTTTTAGTTTTTAGTTTTTTTTGGGGGGGGGAAAGGGGGGTGATGTGAATTTTTATATATTTAAAAAAAAAACATTATATTCAAACTTTTTTTATAGTACCCATAGGGAACTATAACAAACAATCATTGGATTGCTTCTCTCATAGGCTCCAGTGCATTAGCATTGGAGTGTATAGGGATTTTACTGTTTTCTATAGAGCCCTGCAACAGGCAAGGGCTCCATAGAATTTATTATGCACCAGCCTCCTGTCATTCTGAATGATAGGAGCTGCCGCATACATGCTCCAGCTCCTCCAATCGCCACACGGAGGTCTGAAGCATACCCAGAAGCGTGCTCTTCTGGTACTTCATGTGCTCAGATCCTACTATTATGTCACTTATGTCGAAAAGGGGTTGATAAAGCAATTCCATTTATTCAGAGAGTCTTCGGACCCTTTAATTTTTTTCACATTTTGTGGCCTTGTCCTTAAATAAAAAAATAACCAAGTCTCCCCCATTATTCTACACTCAATACTCCATCATGACAAAGTGAAAAGAGACTGTTAGAATTCTTTGATTTTACTTATTGAAAATGAAAAATCAAAATATTGCATTGACATAAGTATTCAGACCCTTTACACAGTACTTATTTGAAAGACCTATGGCAGCGACTAAAGCAACTGATCTTCGTTATGATGTCACAAGGTTTTCACACCTAGATTCAGGGATTTTTGGCTGTTCTTCCCTGCAGATCAACTAAAGCCCTTCCAGTCCGGATGGGGACTGTCGGTAGACAGCCATTTTCAGGTATCTACCAGTATATTCAATTGGGTTCAAGTTAGGGCTCTGGCTTGGCCACTCAAGGACATTCACAGAGTTATTCCTAAACCATTCCGGTGTTGTCTTGGTTGTGTGCTTACAGTCATTGCCTTTTTCGAAGGTGAGTCTTGGGCCCCGTTTGAGGTCCAGAGCAGTCTGGATGAGGTTTTCATTAAGAATATCTCTGTTTTTAACTCCATTAAGCTTTCCCTCAACCCTGACCAGTCTCCCTGTCCTAGCCACTAAAAAAAAACTATCACATCATGATGCTGCCACCATCATTCTTCGCTCTAGGGATGGCATTAGGCAAGTGATAAACAATGAAATAACAATAACTTTTACATAGACAGGTGCACTCTGCAGTCTTACTAAACCCTCTGATGTTAAATTGAGAGATTAGCCAACATATCCTTCTGTGGAGGATATGTCTGAGCCCGAGCACCATGCCAAGGTTTCTCAAGTAGCTCGGGACTTAAAGCTAAACCTACTTGTGCCATATGGGCAATACCATGAGCCAGTGGGCAAATTACAGGAGCGCAAGGTCCGACTCACAGCAAACTCCCAATTACCTCCAGCATGCAGCCATGCTTACAATGGGAGGAGATAGAGAGCTCTGAGCCCCACCCAAGACTGGCTGATATAGCCCAGGCCTCACATGTGCAACAGAATGTTGCCTGTAGATGGAAATAAAGGCACATTCAGACTAGGAGTTTTTACACCTCCAAACAATTCAATATATAAACTACAAATTGGCATGGTGGAGGACATGTCTGAGCCCGAGCACCGCGTCAAGGTTTCTCAAGTAGCTCGGGACCTAACGCTAAACCTACCTGTGCGGTATGGGCAATACCAGGAGCCAGTGGGCAAATTACAGGAGCACTTATGTGTTTTAGCAAAGGTTCATTTTCTCATTATGGGGTATTAGGTGCAGATTGAGGGGGGAAATTTCATTTTTTATTTTATTTTAGCACAAGGCCACAATATAACAAAATGTGAAATGGTCTGAAGACTTTCTGAATGCACAATATGTTTATTGCTTTATTAATAACATCTTCGTTTTTGACTGCCATTTTTCCAAATATAAAGCCCCTTTTATGTTTCGGAACCTTGGCCAACAATTTGTAATCTGAATTAAGTAGAGGCATAGGTCAGACCCCATATAAGCTGGATTTGTATCCTTCTTCAGAATTAAAATTATTAAGGCCTCTTGCATTGATGTGGGCAAAGCTCCCTGCCAATATGAAGAATTAGATACTTCTACATAAGTGGGCAACATAGCATCCCCATTTTTCTGCCAAATATCTGATGAAAGTCCATGTGTACCAGAAGCTTTACCCATTGGAATGAGGCACATAACTTTAGCAAAATTCCTCCAAAGTAAGTGGAGATTCTAATTCAGCACTTTGTGCTTCTGTCAACTTAGGCATGTGTACTGTATTCAGAAACCTAATATTATCAGCTATATTAAAACTACTTTCAGAAGCATATCATTCTTTGTGAAAACTCAAAAATTCAGCCATCACTTTGTCAGGTTCTATTACTATTTCTCAATTTCTACAATTAATTGCAACCATTACCTGATCAGTCAACTGCCCCAGCACCAGTCTAGCTAGCCTCTTAGAGGACGAACTTTCTCCATTATGTCTCCCATCATTACTAAATAGTGCCTGACTTTAAGCCTTCTGATATAAGGTATTTTTCAATAAATCCTGACCACCCTCATACAATAACTTATTTTCTACCAAAGGGTTAGAAATAATAAAAAAAAATTCTGACTCCTGCATCCCTTTGGATCCCTTCTTAAAGTAAGTAATATCACAAAAGAAAATTCCCCTTACAAAGGCTATAAGGGAATCCCAGATATATCTAATATCAGTCAAAAATATACTTGACTCCAAGAAACTGGAGATTTTAACCACCAGCTTCTGGTGTTCTCCCAACAATGTAAACCAGTAAGAATTTATCTTCAAAAATCGAAGGCACTTATTTCTTCTAGCCCTAGTTCTCATGATAAGGGAGATGATCAGATAGGGACGTGAGACCAAAATTAACTTTGGTTATAATTAGAGTTGAGCGACACCTGGATGCTCGGGTTCGACAGGTTCGGCCGAACATTACAAAAAAGTACGAGTTAAGGACACGAACTTGACGCGAACTTGACCCTGAACCCAAACCCCATTGAAGTCAATGGGGACCTGAACTTTGGAGCACTAAAATGGCTGTTAAAAAGTCATGGAAAGGGCTAGAGGGATGCAAATGCCAGCAAAATGTGGCTAAGAGCATGGAAAGTGCTCTGCAAACAAATGTGGATAGAGAAATGACTTAATAATAACATAAAATACGCGAAAAGTAAAAATAATAATCTTGATCTTGGAGGACGAGGTCCATATGGAGTCGGAGGTTGAGTAGGCGGTGGATGTGGCGGTGTAGGTAGAAGCGGCGGTGGAGGAGGAGGAAGCCTACACTGCTTGTTGGTTTTATTTTTTTTGTTTAAATTAGGGTACACCCCAAAACATTGGGAAATATAACCTGTGATAACCCCCTCCAGCCGTGCTAAACAATTGTTCAGACAATACACTGGCTGCAGGGAAGGGCAACACCTCCAAGGCGTAAAGGGCAAGCTCAGGTCAGGTGCACAATTTGGAGACCCAGAAGTTGAAGGGGGCAGACCCATCAGTCAGTCGTGTAGGCGTGTGCACACATACTGCTCCACCATATCGCACGTTCCCGTGATGTCCGCGATCCATTTGTATATCTTCTCTATCAACTTTCGATGTTTTTATGTGCCTACCATGGTGATCACGGGTAGCGGGGAATCAGGGTTCCAGGCCGGAGAAGGAGCCTGAGAAAGGGATACCACATCCAAGGGAGGCCAATAGATGAAATTAAATGTAATCGAGCGGAAATGTGGAACAAAGTATTAAAGCAGAAGCTTCCAAGTTAAGGAGGGAGCGTGCATCAATTACCACTCCCGACTCGGGGAGGAAGTGACTATAAATAACAATACAGGACTCTTAAGATGCCCTGTTATTGGAATGATTAATAAAAAATTATAGGGAATGTCACTGGAGTATTTTGGATTTATCCAGGAGAGGCCCTGCTGCCGCTTTGTTGACTCTAGATAACTTCTGCCTGATCGCAAGTCCCTGTGACGTCCACGATCCATTTGTATATCTTCTCTATCAACTTTCGATGTTCTTTTCGGCGCCTACCATGTTGATCACGGTTAGCGGTGAATCGGGGTTCCGCGTCGGAGAGGGAGCATGAGAAAGAGATACTACATCCAAGGGAGGTCAATGGCTCCAATGTGATCGAGCGGAAATGTCTGACAAGTTGTTAAAGTTGAAGCATCGAATAAAAGGAGGGCGCGCGCGTCAATTAAAGATACATTTTTGAAATGTAATTCCCTGTCCCCTATGCAGAGCAGGGGTTTTTACATCGCCAAAAATGGGATAATGTCACCTACCAATGGAACATTTTTACAAATTTTTTAAAATTTCAGTCCCTGTCAACTATGCAGAGCAGGGGTTTATTCACAGCAAAACTGTGTTCATGTCACCCACCAATTGAACAGACGATTTTACAAATATTAGGTCCCTGTCACCTATGCAGAGCAGGGGTTTATTCACGGCAAAAATTGTAAAATGTCACCCAAGAATGTAACAGACGCTTTTGCACCCTGCTCCCTCTTTTGCTGTGCTGATGCCTCTTTGCGACCACCGCCTCTTCCTCCGAACTAGACAGGTCACTCGCATGACTTTGATTCCATGTGGGGTCAAGTATCTCATCATCCTCCACATCATCTTCCACCCACTCTTTACCTCTGCCCTCCTTGTCATTCTGCATACTGCATAAATCCGCAACAGTTGGCATCTGTGTTTTGTCATCATTAGAGACGTGCTGCAGTGGTTTTCCAATGTCCTCATCCTGAAACATAAGTGGTTCGGCATCAGTGCACTTAATCTCTTCAACTTCTGGTGCAGGGCTATGTGTGTGGCCCACGGAAAGCCTGCCAGCAGAGTCATCAAAAAGCATAAAAGACTGCTGCATGACTTGGGGCTCAGACTGCTTGCCTAATTTGCAAGGGGGTGAGTTGAAAGACAGATGGCCATGGGCTGTAGGTTCCAACTCTGATCTTTCAGCAGGGGACTGGGTGGTAGACAATACAAATTAACTGTAGGTACTGTCAGCCACCTATCTACTATAATCTGTACTTGTTCTGGCCTCATCTGATTCGTACTGTCCGAAATGCAGTGTAGGCCACAAATGTACTTTCTAGCGCAAAAGATGAGCATCTGTTACCCAACAAAGTAACAGATGAATTAGTGAACTGTATTTCCTTGTCCACTGTGTAGAGCAGGGGTATATCACAGCCAGAAATTTGTGAATGTCAACCAACAATGTAACAGACAAATTAGTGAAATGTATTTCCCTTTCCACTATGTAGAGCAGGGGTATATCACAGCCAAAAATTTTGAATTTTCACCCGACAATGTAACAGACAAATTAGTGAAATGTATTTCCTTATCTACTAGGTAGAGCAGGGGTATATCATAGCCAAAAATTGGTGTATTTCACCCGAAAATGTAACATACAAATTAGTGAAATTATTTATCTGTCTACTAGGTAGAGCGGGGGTATATCACAGCCAAAAATTGGTGAATTTCACCCAAAAATGTAAAAGACAAATTAGTGAAATGACATAAAATAAAATACGTACAAATTAAAAAAAATATTCTTGATGTATGAGGTGGAGGTCATATGGAGTAGGAGGTTGCGGAGGCGGTGGACGGAGCAGTGTAGGTGGAAGCGATGGTGGAGGAGGACGAGTTGGCCAACACTGGTTTTTGGTTTTAATTTTTAATTTTTTTTAAATTAGGGTAGTGGGAAATATCAAAAATACAACAATGAGCAACTGCGCTGTAGTATAACAATGGCAGGGTAAGGCCGGTATACATGGCTATTCTGCACAAGGTACAGACAAGTCCTGTGGGATCCATGCCTGTTTAATTTTAATGAACATGAGCTTGTCCACATTGGCTGTGGACAGGTGGCTGCGCTTGTCTGTGATAACGCCTCCTGCCGTGCTAAACACACGTTCAGACAATACACTGGCTGCAGGGCAGGCCAGCACCTCCAAGGCGTAAAGGGCAAGCTTAGGCCATGTGCCCAATAATGAGACCCAGAAGTTGAAGGGGGCAGACCCGTCATTCAGTACGTGTAGGAGTGTCCACCATGTTGCTGAAATGCTGCCTCCTGTTAAGACGTTCCATATCAACTGGTGGTGCTGGTTGTTGTGGCATGCTGACAAAGCTTTTCCACATTTTGGCCATGCTAATCCTGCTTTCTGAGGTGCTGGCGGTGCCCCAGCTGAGGTTGGCAACCTCTTCCTCCTCCTCTGCCTTCGTCTTATGCTTCCACTGTGCCCCCGCTGTCAGGTGGGAATGCCACCAGTAGTGCGTCTACCAGCGTGTGCTTGTACTCGCACATCTTATGATCACGCTCCAGTGACGGCATTAAGGATGGTACGTTGTCCTTGTAATGAGGATCCAGCAGCGTGGCCATCCAGTAATCAGCACAAGTTAGAATGTGGGCAACTCAGCGGTCGTTGCGGAGACAATGCAGCATGTAATCACTTATGTGTGCCAGGCTGCCCAGAGGCAACGACAAGCTGTCCTCTGTGGGAGGTGTATCCTCTGTGTCCTCTGTATCCCCCCAGCCACGCACCAGTGATGGTCATGAGCTGGTCTGGGTGCCATCCTGTTGTGAACACGGTTACTCCTCTTCCATCTCCTCCTCCTCATCCTCCACCTCGTCATCCTCCAGAACTGTGCCCTGGCTGGACAATTGTGTACCTGGCGTTTGTGGGTGCAGGAACCCACAACTTGTGAATGACTGGCCTGAAACCCTATGAAATGATCCCTTTTCCTCCTCCTCCTGTGCCACATCCTCTTCCATCATCGCCCAGAAGCATTTTTTAAGGAGGCATAGAAGTGGGACAGTAACACTGAGAACGGTGTCATCGGCACTGGCTATGTTGGTGGAGCACTCGAAACAGCGCAACAAGGCACACAGATCTCGCATGATGGCCCAGTCATTGGTGGTGAAGTGATGCTGTGCCGCTGAGCGACTCACCCGTGCGTGCTGCAGTTGAAAATCCACTATCGCCTGCTGCTGCTCGCACAGTCTGGCCAGCATGTGCAAGGTGGAGTTCCACCTTGTGGGCACGTCGCATATGAGGCGGTGAGCGGGAAGGCCGAAGTTACACTGCAGCGCTGACAGGCGAGCAGCAGCAAGGTGAGAACGCATAAAGCATGCACAGACAGCCCGCATTTTCTGCAGCAGCTCTGACAGATCGGGGTAATTTTTAAGGAATCTCTGCACCACCAAATTCCGCACATGCGCCAGGCAAGGGATGTGCGTCATTCCAGCTAGTTCCAGAGCTGCTACGAGATTTCGCCCATTATCGCACACCACCAGGCCGGTTTTGAGGCTCACTGGCACCAACCACTCATCGGTCTGTTGTTTTATGCCCGTCCACAGCTCCTGTGCAGTGTGGGGTTTGTCCCCCAAACAGATAAGTTTTAAAACTGCCTGCTGTCGTTTACCCCTGGCTGTGCTGAAGTTGGTGGTGAAGGTGTTATGCTGACCGGATGAGGAGCCGGTAGAGGATGAGGAAGCAGAGTAGGAGGAGGAAGCAACAGGAGACAAACTGAAGGGCCCTGCAATCCTCGGTGGTGGAAAGACATACGCCAAACTGCTATCCGCCTCAGGCTAAGCCGCCACTGCATTTACCCAGTGTCCTGTTAGGGATATACAGACGTGGACAAAATTGTTGGTACCCTTTGGTCAATGAAAGAAAAAGTCACAATGGTCACAGAAATAACTTTAATCTGACAAAAGTAATAATAAATTAAAATTCTATAAATGTTAACCAATGAAAGTCAGACATTGTTTTTCAACCATGCTTCAACAGAATTATGTAAAAAAATAAACTCATGAAACAGGCATGGACAAAAATGATGGTACCCCTAGAAAACACAGAACATAATGTGACCAAAGGGACATGTTAATTCAAGGTGTGTCCACTAATTAGCATCACAGGTGTCTACAACCTTGTAATCAGCCATTGGGCCTATATATATGGCTCCAGGTAATCACTGTGTTGTTTGGTGATATGGTGTGTACCACACTCGACATGGACCAGAGGAAGCAAAGGAAAGAGCTGTCTCAAGAGATCAGAAAGAAAATTATAGACAAGCATGTTAAAGGTAAAGGCTATAAGACCATCTCCAAGCAACTAGATGTTCCTGTGAGTACAGTTGCACATATTATTCATAAGTTTAAGATCCATGGGACTGTAGCCAACCTCCCTGGACGTGGCCGCAGGAGGAAAATTGATGACAAATCTAAGAGACGGATAATCCGAATGGTAACAAAAGAGCCTAGAAAGACTTCTAAAGAGATTCAAGGTGAACTTCATGCTCAAGGAACATCAGTGTCAGATCGCACCATCCGTCGTTGTTTGAGCCAAAGTGGACTACATGGGAGACGACCAAGGAGGACACCATTGTTGAAAACGAATCATAAAAAAGCAAGACTGGAATATGCCAAACTACATGTTGACAAGCCACAAAGCTTCTGGGAGAATGTCCTGTGGACAGATGAGACAAAAATCGAAGTTTTTGCCAAGGCACATCAGCTGTATGTTCACAGACGAAAAAATGAAGCATATCAAGAAAAGAACACTGTCCCTACTGTGAAACATGGAGGAGGCTCTGTTATGTTCTGGGGCTGCTTTGCTGCGTCTGGCACAGGGTGTCTTGAATCTGTGCAGGGTACAATGAAATCTCAAGACTATCAAGGAATTCTAGAGAGAAATGTACTAGCCAGTGTCAGAAAGCTTGGTCTCAGTCGCAGGTCATGGGTCTTGCAACAGGACAATGACCCAAAACACACCGCTAAAAACACCCAAGAATGGCTAAGAGGAAAAAATTGGACTATTCTAAAGTGGCCTTCTATGAGCCCTGACCTCAATCCTATTGAGCATCTTTGGAAGGAGCTGAAACATGCAGTCTGGAAAAGGCACCCTTCAAACCGGACACAACTGGAGCAGTTTGCTCATGAGGAGTGGGCCAAAATACCTGCTGAGAGGTGCAGATGTCTCATTGACAGTTACAGGAAGCGTTTGATTGCAGTGATTGCCTCAAAAGGTTGCGCAACAAAATATTAAGTTAGGGGTACCATCATTTTTGTCCATGCCTGTTTCATGAGTTTATTTTTTTACATAATTCTGTTGAAGCATGGTTGAAAAACAATGTCTGACTTTCATTGGTTAACATTTATAGAATTTTAATTTATTATTACTTTTGTCAGATTAAAGTTATTTCTGTGACCATTGTGACTTTTTCTTTCATTGACCAAAGGGTACCAACAATTTTGTCCACGTCTGTATAACGGCCTTGACAGTGCTTACTGGTCCACGTATTCGTAGTTAGGTAGACCTTGCCACAGATGGCACAGTGCACACCTGATTTTGTCCCTCACTTGGTTGTGCAGGGAAGGGATGGCTCACCTGGAAAAGTAGTGGCGGTGAGGCACGACGTACTGTGGGAAAGCCACCGCCATAAGGCTTTTAAAACTCTGTCTCCACCAGACAGAATGACAGCATTTTAAAGGCCAGTAATTTAGAAATGCTGGCATTCAGGGCCAGGAATCGCGGGCTGGGTAGGGGGAGTACTTCCTCTTTTGCTCCAGTGTTTGGGAGATAGAGAGCTGAACAATTCCATGAGACATTGTGGAGATGCTTGGTGACCCAGGTGGTGGTGTTGCTGGAAGATCCTCTGTTTGCGGGGTGGCAGGTGCCACTGTCACTCCAGAGGTGGATGAAGGGGTCGAGGCTGCAGCAGAATAGGAAGCAGGAGGAGCCAGAGACCTTTCTTGGTTTTTGAGGTGTCTATTCCACTGCAGCTGGTGCTTTGCACTTAGATGCCTGGTAATGCAGGTTGTGCTCAGGTTGAGAATGTTTATGCCTCGCTTCAGTCTCTGATTTCACAGTGTGCAAACCACTCGTGTCTTGTCGTCAGCACATTGTCTGAGAACTCCTTGGAGCTAGATTTGGTGTGCTCGGTCCCTTGCTGCGGTGGGCAGCAGCAGGCGTACTGTCTAGGGGACGGCCGCTCCACTTTTGCACCCTGCTCCCTCTTCTGCTGTGCTGGTGGCTCTGTGCGACCACCACCTCTTCCTTCGAATTACACAGGTCACTCGCATGACCTTGATTCCATGTGGGGTCGAGGACCCCATCGTCCTCCACACCATCTATCACGCTATCTTTACCCCTGCCCTCCTTTTTGGTCTGCACACTGCAGAAAGCCACAGCAGTTTCGTCATCATCCGAGACGTGCTGCAGTGGTCCTCCCATGTACTCATCTTGAAACATAAGTGGTTAGACATCGGTGCACTTAATCTCTTCCACTTCTGGGGCAGAGCTATGTGGATGGTCCTGGGAAAACCTGTGAGCAAGAGTCATCAAAAAGCAGAAGAGACTGCTGCATGATTTGGGGCTCAGACTGCTTAGCTGATTTGCAAGGGGGTAAGGTGAAAGACTGATGGACATAAGCTGCAGTAGTCTTAGCAGGAGACTGGTTGGGAGACAATGTGAGGCACTGTCAGCAACCCAATCTACTATTGCCTGTACTTGTTCTGGCCTCACCATTCGTAGAGTCGCATTAAGCCAGACCGAATGACGCTGAAGGTTCTGTCGCCTACTCGCACCTGAGGAAGGTGTTTCACTTGTGCATGTAGCTGGCACAGAGCGACCACATCCTCTCCCTGCAACAGGAGCTCCACCAGCAGCACCACGACCGAGGTCACATCCCTTATTTGACGCTCTCCTCATTTTCAGCAAATTTAGGATTTTGTCCAAAATGGGTGTTTTTTTTTTTACCCAGAATATTATGGCAGTGTTTCAAGCTTGTATTTCACACTGACATGCAGCAAAGGCCGCAAATTTAGTATTTTGCCCAAAATGGATGTTTTTTATTATAACAGAATATAACAGTAGTATCTAACACTTTTATTTCACACTGACAGATGCAGCAAAGGCAGCAAATTTAGTATTTTACCCAAAATTGATGTTTTTTTAATAACAGAATATTATTGCAGTATTTCAAGCTTCTATTTAACACTGACAGATACAGCAAAGGCACCAGACGTAGGGTATTGCCAGAAATGGGTGTTTTTTTAAACCCAGAATATGATTGCAGTATTTCAAGCTTGTATTTCACACTGACAGATGCGGCAAACGCTGCAAATTTAGAATTTTGCCCAAAATGGGTGTTGTTTTAATAACAGAGTATAACAGCAGTATCTAACGCTTTTATTTCTCACTGACAGATGCAGCAAAACCGCAAATTTAGTATTTTGCCCAAAAAGGGCGTTTTTTTAAACCCAAAATATTATTGCAGTATTTCAAGCTTCTATTTCACACTGACAGATGCAGCAAAGGCACCAGATGTAGGGTATTGCCAAAAATGGGTGTTTTTTAACCCAGAATATAATTGCAGTATTTCAAGCTTGCATTTCACACTGACAAATGCAGCAAAGGCCCCTGATATAGGGTATTGCCAGAAATGGGTGTTTTTTTTAAACCCAAAATATTATTGCAGTATTTCAAGCTTGTATTTCACACTGACAGATGTGGCAAAGGCCGCAAATTTAGTATTTTGCACAAAATTGATGTTTTTTATTATAACAGAATATAACAGTAGTATCTAACACTTTTATTTCACACTGACAGATGCAGCAAAGGCAGCAAATTTTGTATTTTGCCCAAAATGGGTGTTTTTTTAATAACAGAATATTATTGCAGTATTTCAAGGTTGTATTTCACACTGACAAATGCAGCAAAGGCCGCTAATTTAGTATTTTGCCCAAAATGGCAGTTTTTTTTATAACAGAATATTATTGCAGCATTTCAAGCTTGTATTTCACACTGACAGATGCAGCAAAGGCCCCAGATGTAGGGTATTGCCAACAATGGGTGTTTTTTTAAACCTAGAATATGATGGCAGTATTTCAAGCTTGTATTTCATCCTGACAAATGCAGCGAAGGCCCCAGATGTAGGGTATTACCAAAAATGGGTGTTTTTTTTTAACCCAGAATATAATTGCAGTATTTCAAGCTTGTATTTGACTGTCACAAAAGCACATATGCTGTGATGGTGCACTGAACTTGCATAAAATGGCCGCTAATGCCCACCTAACTAACAGATGGATAAATGTTCTTTTTCTGTGTTACTGGGCTCACGGCAGGGTAAAAAAAACTGTGCACTGCAGCCACAAAACAAAATCGCTGTAGATCGCTGAGTTAAACAAGCATTTCTGATCAAATATTCTTTCCTATTCTCTCTCTCACAGCAGCATCCTATCCCTACAGAACTCTATGCTGGGCATCCAATGAGGACCTATCCATGTTTCTAATCATTACTTTATAAAACAAAAAGAACAGACATTGAGACCTTTCATCCACAAAAGTCTGCAGAGCTAATAATGGATCCAAATAGAAACCCCATGGCAAATACACGTTGACAAGAACACATAACAACAACAACAAGAATACAATGCAGAAATTGGATTTAACCCCAGAGAGTCTATCCAATACCTTAAAATATCAACCTTAATTTTTTTAATGAAATTGTAACAAAAGTTGGGATATACTGAGTCAAAGGATCTAGAGACCCATCAGGTGTGTCTCCTGGAGAAGGACAACTGAAGGAAGTTGCAACTCAATCAACCTAAACAATGCTAATCTCTTCAAAGCATTTTTAAAGACTATGTACACCTTTTGGGGGGCAATTATTTTTATTATTGCATTGTACTCATTTTGAGATAAATTATCCTTTCTTCTGTACAGAACTGAAATGCTCTACTAGCACTCTTTGGATTTTCTGTCTTTTCCATCAGACCATGAGCTGACAGGCTCCTTTATCTCTGCTTTCTGACCTCCAAAACACTCATTATAACTCAGTTATTATCTTACTGATAACAATGTGGCTAAAATAAGTGTTTATAACCTCTGAGTAGTTTACAGATAAGGTTTATTAGATGACCGGCACAAAGTGAAAGTACCAGTTACACAGCTAGAAAAAACTGTTAGCCCTTTGTGACAGAACGGCTCAATATTTTTAATAAAGGCCAATTGAAAAAAAAAAATTAGCCACAAATAAGTAGAATGCAATCATTATAAAATAACTCTGAAGGTGTACAAAGCCTTTGAGTTATCTCACATTCCAAGAGAAGAAATTAAGCATCTAAATAAGAGAGATATTAGAGAGAAAGAAAGAACCCTCCCTTTCCAACAACCCCCTCTCCCCACCCCTCAAGCTTATCTTGTTGGCTCAGCATCCACTGCCACCAAATGATCAACCTCTTAACACCTGTACCTTCCCATATACAGGTGAAACTCCAAAAATTAGAATATTGTGCAAAGTTCATTTATGGTGAAACTAACATATGTGATAGACTCATTACCTGCAAAGCAAGATATTCCAAGCCTTTATTTGTTATAATTTTGATGATTATGGCTTACAGCTTAAGAAACCCCAAAGTCACAATTTTGAGGTACCCTTTGCTCAGGGGGTATGGATTAATTAGATGACTAGAGTGTGACACTTTTAGCCTAGAATATTGAACCTTTTCACAAAAATTCTAATTTTAAGCTGCATTAATGCAATTCCTTTTAATTTGCATTACTGAAATAAATGGACTTTTGCACGATATTCATATTTTTCTAGTTTCACCTGTACATCCTGGATCAATCATTTAAAAAAAAAAAGTCTTGCCCTTAAATAGAAAGAAAGAGATAAAAAAAAAGACTATTTTATAAATTGCTATCTAACCATTCAGTTGCCTCCTGTGGATTCTGGGGGAAACCACCCACAATTTTGCTAAGAAAAACATGCTGCATTTAATATCCGGAGTTTGCCAGTGTCTTTTCACTTTCTGGGAAAAAAAACAACAACTCTTAATTATTACAATCATGAGTATTTATTCATTGGATTCATTCAAATGTCTGTTTTTGTTGCAACCTGCTAGCTCTTCTGATCTGAGTACTGTCTAGATTCCTCCAGCTACTTGCTCATGACCGTAAATTTGTCTTCCAGATGTACTTTTTGTTTACTAATGACATTGAGATTTTTTTCCATAAATCAAAGAAACAGATTTTTTTAAACAGATACAATTTTGGGTCTAGGGTAAATGACTATGTATATTTTGGGGTGTTGCTGGGGTGTGGCGATGGGCCTGACTGCACTGAGCCCACTTGGTTTAGGTGGGCTCGGCGACACTCTGGTCCATCGATCATCCCCCGCAATACTTCACATCAATTATAAATGAAAACATTTCTCCTTCCTCCTTCTAAACGTTGGTGGAACTTGTTTATGATATGTGTGAATTGAACGGATTACTGTTTTTACTTTAGAAGTATTTAAGCGGTAGTATAATCTCATAGGGCCTATGTAGTCTTATTTTGAATGGGCTAGATAGGACGGGACCTCTATTGGTTAGGGCCCATACCTATATAATTATTGTTGCACGGGTCACTTATAGTTATTTTTTGACAATATTGGCGATAACATAAGATTGGAATTCGTTTTTCTGAAACATATTGCTCCTTTCTGTACATATACATAATTGATATACATTCATCATATCTTAGAGGTAATATATATCAATTATCATTCAATACAATCATGTTCATAAAGTCTGCTCATTATAAATTTCTGTAATTATATATGGAACCATGATGTCATGGATACGTAAATCTATTGTTAAATCATGATGTCATGGATATGTAAATTTATTGTTAAAAATCATGGGACCTAACTCATTATAAAAAATCATGCTACTCCTGATATATAAATTTGTAAAATTCGTGTGTATCTGCAATTATATATGGAATCATGATGTCATGAATATGTAAATCTATTGTTAAATCATGATGTCATGGATACGTAAATCTATTGTTAAAAATCATGGGACCTAATTCATCATAAAAAATCATGCTACTCCTGATATATAAATTTGTAAAATCGGTGTGTATATGTTTTCATAAAATCATGGGGTGCAATGTATAAGAAATTATGCTACATTTTATATACTCAACTATGGTGTGAAATTTATGAATATTTGTATGAAAAGATGAAAGTATGGAATCATGTTTACAGCAGTATTAGCGTAGACTCTGTATTTATTTCCCTTTCTTTATTTTCTGCTGATTTATTTTTATCTATTTGTTCTCTCCTCAACTCCTTTTTCACCTTTATCTTTTCTTTTCCCCCCCCCCTGTATGTATCCCAATCATTAGCCATGCATATTCAGCGGTCTTAAGGCATTTCCGGACTTTATACACCTTATGTAAACCCCACTAAGGGTTAAGATTATTCGCCACACATTCGGACGGGCTCTGGTATTCTCTGAGCCGTTCTGGCAGGTTCGTTGTATAGGCTGATATAGCGCTTGGCCAGGATGCGCTGTGTGCCGGGTCACGTGGCGACGCGGCTACGTTTCCTTGGGAGGCGGGCTGGAACGCACGTTTGCGTTCCACCCCTCCTCCTGATGAATGCGGCGTCTCCATGATGTCCTCGGCGTACATCATCGGGCACAAGCGCTCGATAAATGAGTATCAGCTGAAGCATACTAATTAAAGGTGTAGCTGCATGAGGGGTATAAAGGGGGAGCCATGGCCTCACTCACATTAACCTCCTGACGAAGCTGAGGCGAAACGCGCGTCGGGGTTCCTTCCAGCCCTGTGTTCGGTGCTTCCACCCTCCATCATGTCTGTGGGTATGTTCACGTCCCCAGTGGATATCTTTTGTGTGGGAGTTTGATTGTACAGCCTGGTATCCTTGATTTATTGTATATGGGCAGACTGCATCTAGATGTATCTGATGAATGTCATGTGACTTTGTGCTCCATTGTATCATCATTTTTTGCTGTATTTTTTCACACTATAACCTCTCCCTGGGTTGTGCAGTGAGTTGAATATCACAGACACTTGTAGTGGATGTTTACTGACACTCTCTACTGGTGAATCACCTCACTGCACATCACACTGACATGTTTTTCATCTGCTTGGTGGGTGTTTGAGGCACCGACGGGGGGGACTATTGTTTCCAGTCTGTTGTGCTGATTATTCTCCATAGCATATCTGTGTAAAAAATATTTTATGAATTTTGGTGATCCATTGATGATCTAATAAAGTATTTATATTTCTACTGGGCATTCTATGGTTGTTTTTATAGCAGCATTTATAGGTTTAATTGATTGGTTCTCTGGTTGCCCTTATTTACGGTATTATAGTGAGGCCTCCTTTTTTCGGTTCTACATTTTTTTTTCTGCAGTTTTATCTTTAATCTAATATTAATTGATTCCTCCCCGGGACAGCTCTCCCAGGATTTATACCATATTGAATGCATTAGCACTTTGGAATCAATTATATACTCTTGAGCTTTTTCCATTCCCTGCTAATGTATAAAAATAGCCATGGATAATGCTATTCATTCTGTGTTTAATAAAGCTTTGCATTGATGTTAATGTCCTAATATTAAGTGGGATGAATACATTTCTTTTGTTTCTCTTTGACTATCTAGTCTTTAATCAAATATTGAATTCTATTGTGCAACATTCCTATCTCTATCTATCTGTCTTTGCCAGTTCCTTTCAGGTCATTTCACTGAAGGATTGAGGCCTTGTGAGGAAAGCTTAATAATACATCAGACTCCAGATGAGCAGATTTCCTAAAGTTTACATGTGGTACGTTTAACATGAGTAAACAAATGCCTTCGAGTTGCTCAAACATGTTACATTCATCCTTCCTGTTCACACAGATGGCAGTTAAAGCTCAACCGCTGGCAAAATAGGTGTTGCAATCATTTGACCTGAACATATGGTTCGGTGCAGAAAAGTGTCCTTAACAAAATGATCATCAATGACCCACGTGACAAATGCTTTTGTATACTGCCCAAAATACAGTAACTAAATGGTATTCACTCTCCTTTTTACTTTTATTGTGGAACAATGCTAAATACGTACCTCACAAGAGGATTGTCCTGAAGTTGTAGATGCAGGAACTAGGGGACAATGGGCCGCAGTTAGCAATGTAAGGGCACTGTTGTAAATTGCATCAAAATTTGGCACAATTTGGTGCACACTGGCACATTTCCGGTGCAATACTGACTTCTGTAGCTCATCAAGTAGGCATGACTAAGTCTTAAAGTGTAACTGTCATTCTTTTGTTTTATTTTTCTATTGTATCGGGACAGTGATACTGACCATTTTGTAATATATTTTCATTACTGAAATCGAATCATACATTTGTATTAGAAAAATAGCTCTAAAGTGGCCCATTTTGAGCCTCAGCAACTCTCCTCTGTCTTCTTTTTATATAACAGTGGAGACTTGCTAACACTGACTGTGTTATGTAAACAGAAGACAGAGAAGCATTGCTGGGACTCAAAATGGGCCACTTTAGAGCTATTTTTCTAATACAAATGTATGATTTCAATATTGAAAGTATATTACAAAGTTGGTCAGTATCACTGCACAAGTTTATGCCATCTATTGGTTAACCAATTTTTGCAGCAATTTTCTATTTGTTCATTGTTGTTTTTTACTTCCTGCCTTCCAAAGGCCATACGTTTTTATTTTTTTCCATTTACATAACCCTATGAGAGCTTATTTTCTGCATGACAAGTTGTAGTTTCTGATGGCACTATTTAATATTGCAAACAATGTGGTGGAAAGCTGGGGAAAAAATCGACTTGGCGTGGAATTGCGAAAAAAAACCTCACAATTCTGCCATAGTTTTATGGGTTTAGTTTTTTCGGCGGTTCTATATACATAATGGGGGAGATTTATCAAAATTGATCTAATGGAAAACTGGCTGAGTTGTCCATAACAACCAATCAGAGACCGCCTTTCATTTTTCAGAGCTCCTTTAGACAATGAAAGATGGAATCTGATTGGTTGCTATGTGCAAAAAAGGCAGTTTTTATTTATAGCAGTTTTGATTTGTATAACTGACTTGGACTATGAATGTATGCATATTTATGTACAGTATGTACATCTATAATTAAAGGGGTTGGATCCAAGTATATATAAACACACAAGTGTCTGCATATTTCTGGATTTAAACATGTGACCTGACTCCATACACACACCCGTGTATCTATGTAGTAAGCCTGATTCTGTTAGGATATACTGTGTATAGTTGAGACACAGCTGCCATGCAAGCTGCAGTTAAATTGCCCATAGCTCATTAGAAATGGATTGGTTATTTAGTATTCATTATTAATAGCCATGAAGTTTTGCAGGTTGCCACACAGCCATTAACAATGAAGCCGAAATAACCAGTTCATTTCTGATGAGCTAATAGAGATCACACCCACCGACTCTGGCCGCACCCTTATCATAATTATACAGTGTTAGATCGTTTTAAAACTTAGGGTACCCTCATTTCTCATTCAGAACAGGCCCCATGGTAACCTTAATCTGCCCCTCAGAAGAACTAACTGGAAGAAGCCAAAACCAGCATGTAAACATCTGGAAATGCAGGGAGGAGCCCATTAGAGGAGATGACAAAACATAATAAAAGTTTTTTGAGGGAACATTAGATGGTATAGTATTACAGGGACCAAACAAAATATCACAATTGTACTGGAGAACCACTGGAGAAGGTGATTTCAACATGAATACAGAAAAAGTCAAGCTACAGATAATGACAAATACATACAAATACAAAGAGGTTCTAAGTAATTTAGAATAAAATAATGTATACTGAATTTGATTTGAGAATGCATTAAGATTAGAGATGAGCGAATCGAAGTTGCCGAAATGGAATTCGATCCGAATTTCAGGAAAAATTTGGTTCGCACTGAATCCGAATTTCCTCGTGCTTCGTGGTAACAAATCACATTTTTTCCTAAAATGGCTGCTGCACGTGATAGGACATGGAGCAAGGAACTCTGGGAACGAAGGATCACGCACAATGCCATGCATGCAGCCAATCAGCAGCCAGCCAGCCCTGTGATGTCACAGCCCTATAAATAGCCTCAGCCATCTTGGATTCAGCCATTTTCCAGTGTACTTAGTGCAGGGAGAGATGTTAGCAGGCACTAGGGACAGTGCTAGTAAAGACTTGAAAACTTATATTTTGCTCAATAGAAGTTCAGGGAAAGAGCATTAGAAGTGTAGGGAAAGTATAAGGCCTCTTGCATACACTGGTGCCGTTCCATGGGCATTCCACATCACGGATGCAAACCCATTCACTTGAATGGTTCCGCAAATCCGGAGATGCGGAAAGGTCAGGAACGGAAGCACGGAACGGAACTCTGCGGAAGCACTACATAGAACATGTCCTATCTTTTTTCAATCTGCTGTGGCTGCCCCATGCATAGTGTTCATGCATTGCAGCCCGCATTTTGCGGGCCACAGCATGAGCACGGGGCACACACGCACGGTTCGTGTGCAAGAGGCCTAAGGAGGACATGTTACACAGTATTGAAGCAGAACAGGATCCAATAGGAGAGTGTACATCCTGGATAATAGTAACAATCCTATTACACCTTGCTGCACTGTCTGCGGATCCAAATTACCATTATATAGCTCTGTAATTCCAGCAAATTATTTTTGTTATGGGGGGTGCAAGTGCTGTTTGATACAACTATTAACAGGGTTTATTACAAGGAAATATTTATATGTCTTATTTGCCCTTGTGCGGTGCAGTTGCAGTATATGTTCTAAAGCATTTTTGGCTTGTATTAGTGGGAAAAAAGGGCTTATTAGCCATAGTGTGGTGAAGTGAGCCCTTTTTGGTGTGAATTAGTGGCAAAAAAATATATATTTGCCATTCAGCTGTGCAATTATATGTTCTAAAGCCCGTTTATGTGTCTATAAGTGGCAAAAAAAAAAGTTTTGGTGTGGTGAAGTGAGAAAATTACAGCCTTTTTGGCGTTTATAAGTGGCAAAAAAATAAAAATTTGCCGTTCAACTGTATAGTTATATGTTCTAAAGCCTTTTGTGGCATGTATAAGTGGAAAAAAATAAGGGCCTATTTGCCGTTCAGCAGTGCAGTTATATGTTCTAAAGCCCTTCTTGGCGTGTAGTAGTGGGGAAAAAAGGGGCTTATTAGCCGTTGTGTGCTGAAGTGAGAAAATTACAGACTTTCTTTAATTTCCTTTTAATTTATTTATTTGATCTAACAGTATGAGAAGTGCCAGGCACTGTACAGGGGAATGGCAGAGGCCTAAATGTTTCTGGCGCAGGCACAGGTCGCAGCAGAGTAAGGGGTGTGGCAGCAGAAGTCATAGCGAGAGGCCTGAGCTCCCAATGTCATCTAGCGGTAATGTCTTGACCAACAGCCCAGCGGTTCTTGAATGGTTGACTCGTTAATCCACTTCATCCTAAGTACATCAGACACCCACAGTCAAGAGTCGATGGGTTCGTCAGACACAACACTTAGTTGGCATGGCCCGGGAGCAGGCCCTGTGCCCTCACCTGTCCACAACCTTCCTCCCTCCTTTTCTGTTCCCTCAGCCAGAGAAGTATTATATGCTGTGAGCTCAGCTCCACTATATAGCAAGGATGAGCTACTAGAGGACAGTCAGCAGCTAATGGCCAGCCAAGATGTGGAGGACACATCCGCCGCTTCCTCCGGTAGGCGGGCAAGTAGTGATGAGGAGAGTGGTGTGGTAGATGGTGTTGCGAGCGGTCAGGCTCCTGACCCAGAGACGATTGAGGAGGACATCAGTGATGTGCAGACAGTACTCGATGATGATGTAGCTGATCGCACTAGGGAGCCAGGTAAAATAGAGGCTTCATCAGCATCATTAGGAGAAGAGGGTGGCAGCTTGCCCATGAGACAGCGGTAGAGCCAGCGAGTCATTAGCGTGGCTGGTAGAGATGAGCAAATCGAAGTTGACAAAGTAGAAAAATTTGATTCGCACTAAATCCGAATTTCCTCACTCTTCGTGTTTTTTTCCAGAAATGGCTGCTGCACGTGTAAGTACATGGAGCAAGGAACTCTGGGAATGCAGGAACAGCCATAAGGCCATGTAAGCAGCCAGTCAGTAGGCAGCCAGCCCTGGGATGTCACAGTCCTATAAATAGCCTCAGCCATCATGGATTCTGCCATTTTCCAGTGTACAGCAGAGACGTCAGCAGGCGCTAGGGACAGTGCTAGGAAAGACTTCATTGTGCTAAAAAAATGATTTACAAGTTCAGGGAAAGATTATTCAAGGTGTAGGGAAAAGATAGGGAGGAATCTTTCCACAGCATTTATGTAGAACAGGGTTTAGTAGGGGAGGTTACAGCCTCAGTAATAGGAATAATTCTATTTCACATTGCTGCACGTGACTGGGGATTCTAATTGCCATTATACAGCTCTGCAATTCCAGCAAACCGTTCTTGTGTTCTTGTTATTGGGGTGCAAGTGCTGTTTGATATAGCCATTAACAGGGTTCATTGCAAGGAAATATTTCTACCTCTTTTTTGCCCTTGTATGGTACAGTTATATGTTCTAAAGCATTTTATGGCTTGTATTAGTGGGGAAAAAAGTGCTTATTAGCCGTTCTGTGGTGAGGTGCGAAAATTACAGCCCTTTTTGGCATGTATTAGTGGCATACATTTTTTTTTATTTGCTGTTCAGCAGTGCAGGTATATTTTATAAAGCCCTTTTTGTTGTGTATTAGTGGCAAAAGAAAAATACATTTGCCGTTCAGCAGTGCAGTTATATGTTCTAAAGGCCCTTTTGTCGTGTATTAGTCGCAGAAGAAAAATGAAGAAAAATATATTTGCTTTTCAGTGGTGCAGTTATATGTTCTAAAGCCTTTTGTGGAGTGTATAAGTGGAAAAAAGATAAATATATTTGGCGTTCAGTGGTGCAGTTATATATTCTAAAGCCTTTTGTGTCGTGTATAAGTGGAAAAAAATAAGGGCCTATTTGCCGCTCAGCGGTGCAGTTATATGTTCTAAAGCCTTTTGTGTCATGTAAAAGTGAAAAAAAAAAAGGGCTTATTTGCCGTTCAGCTGTGCAGTTATATGTTCTAAAGCCCTTTTTGGAGTGTATAAATGGAAAAAATTAAAAATATATTTGCCATTTAGCGGTGCAGTTATATGTTTTAAAGCCTTTTGTAGAGTGTATAAGTGAAAAGAAGAAAAACATATTTGCCGTTCAGCGGTGCAGTTATATGTTCTAAAGCCTTTTGTGTTGTGTATAAGTGGAAAAAAATAAGGGCCTATTTGGTGTTCAGCGGTGCAGTAAAATGTTCTAAAGCCTTTTTGTGGCGTGTATAAGTGAAAAAACAAAAATATATTTGCCGTTCAGTGTTGCAGTTACCGCATATGTTCTAAAGCCTTTTGTGTCGTATATAAGTGGAGAAAAGAAAAACATATTTGCCGTTCAGCGGTGCAGTTATATGTTCTAAAGGGCTTTTGTGGAGTGTCTAAGTGGAAAAAATAAAAATATATTTGCCATTCAGTGGTGTAGTTATGTTCTTAAGCCTTTTGTGGAGTGTATAAGTGGAATATATATATATATATACAGTACAGACCAAAAGTTTGGACACACCTTCTCATTCAAAGAGTTTTCTTTATTTTCATGACTATGAAAATTGTAGATTCACACTGAAGACATCAAAACTATGAATTAACACATGTGGAATTATATACATAACAAAAAAGTGTGAAACAACTGAAAATATGTCATATTCTAGGTTCTTCAAAGTAGCCACCTTTTGCTTTGATTACTGCTTTGCACACTCTTGGCATTCTCTTGATGAGCTTCAAGAAGTAGTCACCTGAAATGGTTTTCACTTCACAGGTGTGCCCTGTCAGGTTTAATAAGTGGGATTTCTTGCCTTTATAAATGGGGTTGGGACCATCAGTTGCATTGTGGAGAAGTCAGGTGGATACACAGCTGATAGCCCTACTAAATAGACTGTTAGAATCTGTATTATGGCAAGAAAAAAGCAGCTAAGTAAAGAAATGAAGGTCAGTCAGTCAGAAAAATTGGGAAAACTTTGAAAGTGTCCCCAAGTGCAGTCACAAAAACCATCAAGCGCTACAAAGAAACTGGCTCACATGCGGACCGCCCCAGGAAAGGAAGAGCAAGAGTCACCTCTGCTGCGGAGGATAAGTTCATCTGAGTCACCAGCCTCAGAAATCACAGGTTAACAGCAGCTCAAATTAAAGACCAGGTCAATGCCACACAGAGTTCTAGCAGCAGACACATCTCTAGAACAACTGTTAAGAGGAGACTGTGTGAATCAGGCCTTCATGGCAGAATATCGGCTAGGAAACCACTGCTAAGGACAGGCAACAAGCAGAATAGACTTGTTTGGGCTAAAGAACACAAGGAATGGACATTAGACCAGTGGAAATCTGTGCTTTGGTCTGATGAGTCCAAATTTGAGATCTTTGGTTCCAACCACCGTGTCTTTGTGCGACGCAGAAAAGGTGAACAGATGGACTCTACATGCCTGGTTCCCACCGTGAAGCATGGACGAGGAGGTGTGATAGTGTGGGGGTGCTTTGCTGGTGACACTGTTGGGGATTTATTCAAAATTGAAGGCATACTGAACCAGCATGGCTACTACAGCATCTTGCAGCGGCATACTATTCCATCTGGTTTGCGTTTAGTTGGACCATCATTTATTTTTAAACAGGACAATGACCCCCCAAAACACACCTCCAGGCTGTGTAAGGGCTATTTGACCATGAAGGAGAGTGATGGGATGCTGCGCCAGATGACCTGGCCTCCAGTCACCGGACCTGAACCCAATCGAGATGGTTTGGGGTGAGCTAAACCGCAGAGTGAAGGAAAAAGGGCCAACAAGTGCTAAGCATCTCTGGGATCTCCTTCAAGACTGTTGGAAGACCATTTCAGGTGACTACCTCTTGAAGCTATCATCAAGAGAATGCCAAGAGTGTGCAAAGCAGTAATCAAAGCAAAAGGTGGCTACTTTGAAGAACCTAGAATATGTCATGGTCTTACCTTCTTGCTGTTCTCCTTCGTTTGACATGTGCTGGCGGCCATCTTGGTTTCTGGGTTTCTTGTAGCCTCCCACCCTGCGGCTTCTCCTTCCCACTGGGAGGAGCTGGATGCCTAGCTCATATATATAGGAGGTCTGTGGCTTCAGTTCCTTGCTTGGTCCTCCTGTGTTCACATGCTTCTAAGACTGCTGCTGCTTCTGGTTCCTGATCCTGGCTTCGTCTGACTACCCTGCTGGTTCCTGATCCTGGCTTCGTCTGACTACCCTGCTGGTTCCTGATCCAGGCTTTGTCTGACTACCCTTCTGGTTCCTGACCTCTGGCTTCGCAAGACCCTGCTTCGGTTTAGCTATCCGTTTGGACTTTTGCCTCACAGCTTGATTTTCAATAAAGCCTTCTTATTTCCACTTATCTCTTGTTGTACGTCTGGTTCATGGTTCCATGACATTAGGACCAAGCCATGAATTCTGACGGTACAGGGCCATCCTCGCTACCTACGCTGGTTGCCAGACTTGATCAGCAGGATCACCTGTTGGGTCGGTTCGCTGTGGCGTTGCAAACCCTGCTTGAACGCACGGCTCATTTAGCTTCCGTTGCCAATGGGTCGGTTGTCGCTCCTGGGCCCGCTCCTACTGCTGCTCCGGTTGTTGCGCCAGAGTCTACCCCGACACCTGTTGCTGCGCCTGCGGTGTTTCGGGGTATGACCGGTTCTGCCCCCCTTCCACAGCGCTTTGGGGGAGAGCCAACTCAATGCCGAGGTTTCCTTAACCAGGTGGGCATTTATTTCGAGTTGCTGCCACATGCCTTTCCTACTGAGAGATCAAAGGTGGGCTTCTTGATCTCGCTGCTCTCGGACAAGGCCTTGGCCTGGGCCAGCCCTTTATGGGAGAACAACAATCCGTTGGTTGCCGAGTTTTCCGGTTTTGTTGCTTCTCTTCGGAAGGTATTCGATGTGCCGGCTCGTGCTGCCTCTGCTGCGAAGCTCCTTATGTCCATCAGACAGGGTTCACGATCCGTAGCTGAATACGCCATTGAGTTTCGTACCCTGGCAGCAGAGGTGGGCTGGAATACTGAGGCTCTGGTCGCTGCTTTCTCTCATGGTCTCTCGGATGCCTTGAAGGATGAGGTTGCAGCTAAGGACCTACCAGTGGAGCTCGAGTCTCTTATTTCTTTCCTGATTTTGATTGACACCAGACTCAGGGAGAGACCTTCCTTTAAGGAGAGCCTGCAGAGGTCTTCTAACAGATTGGCGCCTACGTTTGCTGTCCCACCCGTGCCTCCCTCTCCTCCCACGCCTCCTGGGGATGACTTGTCTGGGGGTGAACCCATGCAGCTGGGGTTTGCTCGCCTGTCCGAGGGGGAGAGGGCACTCCGGAGACGCGAGGGCCGATGCATGTACTGTGGTCTCGGTGGGCATTTTCGGTTGGCATGCCCGAACCGTCCGGGAAACGCTCGCACCTGAGATCCTGTCGGGGGCAGATCTTGGGTGGAGTCTCCTCGTCCCCGGTTTCCCGTGTTGACAAACCACTGATTACTGTTGTCCTCTCCTGGGTCGGGGGCTCGGTGACGACCCAGGCGTTGGTGGACTCTGGTGCTGGTGGTTTGTTCATTGATAGTGTGTTCGCTGCCGCCAATTCCATTCCTCTGCAGCCTCGAGGTTCCCCACTGGCTCTTGAGGCGATAGACGGCAGACCCCTTCTGCCGCCACACGTGACTCATGAGACCCTTCCAGTGGGGATGGCCATTGGTGCCGTTTACAGAGAGTCGGTCTGTCTCCAGGTTATTTCGTCTCCACACTACTCGGTGGTCTTGGGGTACCCCTGGCTCCAGAAGCATAATCCGACTTTCGATTGGAGATCGGCCGAGATCCTCTCGTGGTCACCGCAGCGTGGGGCTAGTTGCATCCATGGGTCTGTCAAGTTGCTGTGTACTTCCTCGGACTCTCTGTTGCCTCCTGAATACGAGGAGTACCGGGATGTATTCGATAAGGTGCGTGCGGTTGCCCTACCTCCGCACCGCCCATACGATTGTGCCATAGAGTTACAATCTGGTGCCGTTCCTCCTCGTGGCAAAGTCTATCCACTGTCGGTAGCGGAGAATGAGGCCATGGAGGAGTACGTGAGGGAGGCGCTTTCATGCGGACACATTCGCAAATCCTCGTCCCCGGCAGGGGCTGGATTTTTCTTTGTGAAAAAGAAGGGCGGTGAGTTGAGGCCTTGCATCGATTACAGGGGTCTCAATCGCATCACGATCAAGAACGCTTACCCGATACCCTTGATTTCCGAGCTGTTCGATCGCCTCAAAGGGGCCACGGTCTTTACCAAACTCGACCTGAGGGCGGCATATAACCTGGTAAGGATCAAGGCGGGCGATGAGTGGAAGACCGCGTTTAACACCAGGACCGGTCATTATGAATCCTTGGTTATGCCCTTTGGGTTGTGCAATGCGCCCGCAGTCTTCCAGGAATTCATCAACGATGTTTTCCGTGACCTGTTGCAGCAGTGTGTGGTGGTCTATTTGGATGACATCTTGGTATATTCTGAATCCATGGAGGCCCACATTCTGGATGTCAGACGAGTGTTGCAACGGTTACGAGAGAACAAGCTGTTCGGTAAGCTTGAGAAATGCGAATTTCACCGATCCCAGGTAACCTTCTTAGGTTACATCATTTCCGCTGAGGGGTTCTCCATGGATCCTGAGAAGGTTTCGGCTGTCTTACAGTGGCCCCAGCCCAGTGGTCTTCGTGCCCTGCAGCGCTTTTTGGGCTTCGCCAATTATTATCGGAAGTTCATCAGGGACTTTTCCATGCTAGCCAAGCCTCTCACGGATCTGACCAGGAAGGGCAGTAATCCCCAGGTCTGGCCGCCCGAGGCCATCCGAGCTTTTGAGGCTCTAAAGTCCGCCTTTGTGTCGGCTCCGATTCTGTCGCATCCCAACCCTGGGTTGCCGTTTGTCCTCGAGGTGGACGCGTCTGAGACGGGAGTAGGCGCCCTCCTGTCTCAGCGTAGAACACCAGAGGGTCCTCTGCTTCCTTGTGGGTTTTACTCCCGGAAACTGTCTTCCGCGGAGTGCAACTATCAGATTGGTGACAGGGAGTTATTGGCCATCGTGCAGGTCCCTTAAAGAATGGAGGCACTTGCTCGAGGGCTCGGTGGTTCCGGTTCTCATCCTGACGGACCACAAGAATCTGACCTACCTCTCTGAGGCCAAGAGATTGACACCACGTCAGGCCAGATGGGCTCTGTTCTTGTCACGTTTTAATTACGTGGTCTCCTACCTACCCGGTTCCAAGAACATCAGAGCGGATGCCTTATCACGGCAGTACTCCGAGCTGTCCGAGGAGGAGTCGATTCCGACTTCGGTCATACCTCCGAATCAGATCCTGGCCGCCATTCGCACCAGCCTGACCTCTCCCCTGGGTGAGCAGATTTTGGCGGCTCAATCTGGTGCTCCCTCTGGGAGACCCAACGGCAGATGTTTTGTGCCTGAGGAGTTGCGCACTCGGTTGTTGCGAACCTACCATAACTCCAAGGCCGCGGGGCATCCTGGAAAGAATCAGCTGTCATGGGCTGTTTCACGTCTGTTCTGGTGGCCTTCTCTACGTTCCGACATCGCCGCATATGTAGCGGCATGCTCCGTTTGTGCCCAGAGTAAATCCCCTCGGCACCGTCCGTTGGGCCTTTTGCAACCCATAGCCACCGGGGAGCGTCCATGGTCACACCTAGGGATGGATTTCATTGTGGACCTCCCTGCATCCCGAGGCCATACGGTCATTCTCATGATTGTGGATCGGTTTTCCAAAATGTGCCACTGTGTTCCTCTCAAGAAGTTACCCTCTGCACGAGAGTTGGCCACGATTTTTGCCAGGGAGGTCTTCCGGTTGCACGGTTTGCCCAAGGAGATTGTGTCGGATCGGGGGAGTCAGTTTGTGTCCAGGTTCTGGCGCTCCTTTTGCTCCCAGTTGGGGATTCATCTCTCTTTCTCCTCGGCCTACCACCCTCAGTCCAATGGGGCCGCAGAACGATCCAATCAGGCCTTGGGGCAATTCCTTCGTTGCTATGTCTCCGATCACCAAGACAATTGGGTTGACCTCCTGCCTTGGGCTGAGTTTGCCAGGAACACGGCGGTGAACTCTTCCTCTGGGACGTCTCCCTTCATGGCCAATTATGGGTTCCAACCTGCCGTGTTACCGGAGGTATTCTCTCCCCAGGATATTCCGGCTGTGGAGGATCACCTTTCCGTCCTACGTGCTTCTTGGGTACAGATCCAGAGGTCCCTTGAGGTCTCTGCGCAGCGCCAGAGACTCCAGGCTGATCGCAGACGAGCGCCCGCTCCTTCCTACCAGGTCGGAGACCGCGTATGGTTGTCCACCCGCAACCTCAACCTTCGAGTGCCCACTCCCAAGCTGGCGCCTCGCTTTGTTGGTCCCTTCCGAGTGCTTCGCAGGGTAAACCCGGTAGCCTATGCCCTTGCGCTTCCTCCTGGCATGCGGATCTCCAACGTGTTTCATGTCTCCCTGTTGAAGCCACTGGTGTGTAATCGTTTCACTTCCTCGGTTCCTCGGCCTCGTCCGGTCCAAGTGGGCAATCGTGAGGAGTATGAGGTGAGCAATATCCTGGACTCACGCCTGGTCCGCGGTCGGGTGCAGTTTTTGGTCCATTGGCGTGGTTATGGTCCAGAGGAGCGTTCCTGGGTTCCCTCCGCAGATGTCCATGCTCCTGCCTTGCTCCGAGCCTTCCACGCACGCTTCCCTCAGAAACCGTTCTTTACTCCGCGGAGGAGGGGCCCTTGAGGGGGAGGTACTGTCATGGTCTTACCTTCTTGCTGTTCTCCTTCGTTTGACATGTGCTGGCGGCCATCTTGGTTTCTGGGTTTCTTGTAGCCTCCCACCCTGCGGCTTCTCCTTCCCACTGGGAGGAGCTGGATGCCTAGCTCATATATATAGGAGGTCTGTGGCTTCAGTTCCTTGCTTGGTCCTCCTGTGTTCACATGCTTCTAAGACTGCTGCTGCTTCTGGTTCCTGATCCTGGCTTCGTCTGACTACCCTGCTGGTTCCTGAGCCAGGCTTCGTCTGACTACCCTGCTGGTTCCTGATCCAGGCTTCGTCTGACTACCCTTCTGGTTCCTGACCTCTGGCTTCGCAAGACCCTGCTTCGGTTTAGCTATCCGTTTGGACTTTTGCCTCACAGCTTGATTTTCAATAAAGCCTTCTTATTTCCACTTATCTCTTGTTGTACGTCTGGTTCATGGTTCCATGACAGAATATGACATATTTTCAGTTGTTTCAAACTTTTTTGTTATGTATATAATTCCACATGTGTTAATTTATAGTTTTGATGCCTTCAGTGTGAATCTACAATTTTCATAGTCATGAAAATAAAGAAAACTCTTTGAATGAGAAGGTGTGTCCAAACTTTTGGTCTGCACTGTGTGTATATATATATATATATATATATATATATATGCTGTTCAGCGGTGCAGTGATATGTTCTAAATCCCTTTTGTGGAGTGTATGAGTGGAAAAAAGAAAAATATATTTGTCGTTCAGCGGTGCAGTTATACTGTATGCGCCAAAGGCCTTTTGTGGAGTGTCTAAGTGGAAAAAAAAAATATATATTTGCCATTCAGTGGTGTAGTTATGTTCTTAAGCCTTTTGTGGAGTGTATAAGTGGAAAATATACAGTACAGACCAAAAGTTTGGACACACCTTCTCATTCAAAGAGTTTTTTTTATTTTTACACTGAAGGCATCAAAACTATGAATTAACACATGTCATTGTGCCACTCTGTGGCCTCCTGATGCTGCTGCCATCTCCACACTGTCATTGTGCCACTCTGTGGCCTCCTCCTGATGCTGCTGCCACATTCAGACTCTGTCATTGGGCGACTCTGTGGTCTCCTTATGCTGCTTCCACCTCACCAATACGTCATAGGGTCATTCTGTAGACTTCTCATGCTGTTCTCACCCTCCCCACTTCATGACTGGGCCACTATTTTGCCTTTCAGCCTGGCTGACATCATCATTTATTTGACTATTCTTCTAATCTGTCAGAAAGAAGGAAAAATGAGACGCACAATGGATCCTGTCTATGTAACACCTGTAAGGCCTGCATGACATGGTCTCTATTTTTCATCAGAATTGGCTTATGATTTGGTAGCCAAAAGCAGGAGTGAGTACAAAACACAGAAGACATGCAAATATTCCAGTCACGTGTCATCTCTGTTTTGGATCCACTACAGTTTTTTTGGGCTTTAGGATTACTGATGGATTACTGATCAAATGCTGACTGAGTGAAGGCAGATGCTCCACAGACAGGATCCGTTTTTTGGGGCTTACAGTTCTGACAGACCAGAGGAAGGGCAAAATTATCAGTGACATCAACATACAAACATACATCAAACTTACTTCTGACAACCTCTCCACTCTGTAGGGGGGCTCTACGTGTATAAGTGTTCAATAGAACAGGTTCTGTAGACATCTATGTGGAATCAGCTGCCAACAGTGTTAGAGGAGTGCGCTTCTTCTTGACGCTAACATTGACCTGTAAGGTTGAGTTCACACTTGAGTTATTTGGCCTCATAACTTCCCAAATAAGTGAAGTGTGCAGTGATTCTAAGAGCAATGCCTGTCATCTGCATGTCATACTGACTCACAGTATTATTTTACTACCACGATTCCCTATGCGTGTTACTGCAAGGCACAGTGTCCTACACCATTATAAAGGCTCTCTACAGCCAGGAAATAGAATTTTTTTTGTGGAGTGTATAAGTGGAAAATATACAGTACAGACCAAAAGTTTGGACACACCTTCTCATTCAAAGAGTTTTTTTTATTTTTACACTGAAGGCATCAAAACTATGGTGTCCTACACCATTATAAAGGCTCTCTACAGCCAGGAAATAGACATTTTTTTTGTGGAGTGTATAAGTGGAAAATATACGCGATTTAACGCGATTTGCCGCAAATAAAATCGGATTGACCCGGCCGAATCGAATTTCTTAGAATTTCGCTCATCTATAATTAAGATGTCTTTGCATCATCCATAAAAAATTTAATGCATAACTATTTAGATATATATATTTTTTTTTACCAAGAATTACTTGATAGAATTGATATTTGATTTCAGATGTCAAAAAATTTGTCAAAAGGATATCACCTACATATTTAAAAGTTTATTCAGATATTCCAGTCATATACAATGTGTAAATGGACATTTCTGGGGGAGATTTATGATAGTGATGATGATGATGATATATCTCAAAAAAAGGTATACAACACGAGTTGGTATTTGTCTTCCTCATTTGTGAATTTCTCCCAGGAATCTAGGACGTGGTTGTAATAAACTACCTGTCTGGGCTCCAGTGGTGTGATCCTCAGCTTTGGGATGGCCCCCCATGAGAGATGTTCTTTTGAGCAATGCCCCAGGATTCAATGCTCTATTTCTCCTCATAGCGCGCGTGCGCTTGGGGACACCAACAGTGGGCTGAATGACAGGCCAGCTGCTCAATTACTAGTGTTGTTTTGTTCTGACCTAACGAGCACCGGGCCACTGGACCTATCAGGTTTTGATCGAGGTACCCGGCGCTGTATTTAAGGCCCCTCCTGTCCATTCACCATTGCCAGTGATATTCCTTTGTCTTACTAGCGTGTTTATTGTTCCTATTCCTGAGTGCTGTTTGATTTCTTGTGCTTTGACCTTGGCTTGATTCCTGACCTTCTGTTTCTCTCACTTTTTGGTACTGCGTAGCCCATCTGGTTCTGACCCATCTTATAAGACTCTGCTTTTGTGTTTGTCCATAGTGTGTGTTTTGTTTCTCCTGCACTTATTCTCATGTAGGGACGTTTGCCCAGTTGTAGCTCTGCCATTTTTGGCTTATACTGCAAGTAGGTAAGGGAAGCAGGTAGGGTTCTAGTTCAGGGACTGTCCTCGTCTGTCCCTACTTACAGTTGTTACAGTGGAAAAGTGTTGGCAGATGATGTGTGCAGATATCAGCAGTGTGGATTTCTGAAGTTGACAGATAGTAATTTTGTCAACATTTAGTTTTTTCAAGTGCCTCTAGAGGTCTTTGGGGATGGCACCCAGTGTGCCGATCTCCACTGTTACTACAGTGGCTGGTTTGTGACACTTCAATTCTCAAATGTTGTCATTTGGCAATTTTTTCTTGTCGTTCTTCATCAACCCTGCTGATACTGGGTATTGTAATGTTGATTAACCCAACCCTATTCTTTTCCATGATGGTCAAAACAGGTGTGTTGTGGGCCAGTACTTTGTCAGTGTGAATGCAAAAACCCTAGAGTATTCTGGCACATTTGTTTTCATATTTTTCATGCCGTTGTTCATAGTTAGTCTGTATGACCTTCTTGAGTACATGGTCGTTTGTTTCATCTGCTTAGGGCCGGCGCTACCATCTATAGAGGCAAGGGGGGCAATTGCCCCCGGGCCCCCGACTCCTTAGGGGGCCCCAGCGCCGCCCCGGCCGCAACTACTACTATATTATTATCTATAATTCTATTGTGTGCTTCAGCCTGTGTGGTCTGGAGATGGCGCTGTAATGTAATTACCGCAGTAATGTAATTAAAACTGGGCTGGAGTGTCTGGATTGGAGGCCCCCCCGCCGTGCGCCGGCTACCGCTGTGCCTGCGCTCCCACTGCTTGTCTTTTTAAGAGATTGAGACTGGAGCAGCGGCATGCACGGCACAGGCAGGCACGTCTAGCGTCTGGCTGATGTACGTTGCCACAGGCTCCGCCCCCCCGCCCAGAGCAGAGAACTTTGATTGAACTTAGGAGCAAGCAAAGCAAGCGCCAGATTGGCAGACAGCCAGCCACAGCCCAGAGCCCAGTCTGACTCTGCCAGCAGCGCCAGGGAAGGCCCGCCGCCCACAGTCAGAAGGCAGCCAGCCCCCAGCCAAGTTCCAAACTTCCACTGAAGTTCCAACTTGCTTCCAAGAAAGAATCCAAGTCCAGTGAGTCTATAGAAGTCAGTGATCACAGACCAGTTACAGTTACTGTCTCTGTCTGGTAGGGTCATCGGTTATATTGTTTTGCTGTTAATTAAACTGGATCGGATCCATGATCCATCCATCCATTCCCAGTTCCCCACTCACTGACTTCACAGGCACCATCTCACCCGTCCGGGCAGCCCCAGTGTACTACTAGCCCGCCCTGTGGCCCTGGTTCTGTTTGTGTTTGGAGTCAGTTGGACTGGAGAAATGTGCATTTGTAGGGGGGCGGGGGGGCAGTTACTGGTACTACCAGTAACTGCCCCCCCCCCCCCCCAAATGCACATTTCTCCAGTCCAACTGTCCAAACAGAACCAGGGCGGGCTAGTATACTGGCACTGGGACGGGTGAGATGGTGCCTGGGATGTATCCGATCCAGTTTAATCAACCAACCTACCAGTAACTGGTTGGTTGATTAAACTGGATTGGGATTCATCCCAGTCTGGTAGGTTGGTTGATTAAACTGGATCGGATCCATCCCAGGCACCATCTCACCCATCCCAGTGCCAGTATACTAGCCCGCCCTGGTTCTGTTTGGACAGTTGGACTGGAGAAATGTGCATTGGGGGGGGGGCAGTTGTGCAGAAATGACGTCAAAGTCAGCAAGTGTCATTGGGGGGGGGGGCCTTATTGTTTTCCGCCCCATTTCACCTAGAACCGCCCCTGCATCTGCTAATCTGCTTTTTTGCAAAATCTGTCCAAAACATCAAGTTTTTCTGTTCAATGCATCCAACTCTACTTGTGCCCCATTGATGATCCAAGTAGGGTATCTTATTATAGTATGGCTGAGGTGTTAATGGCCTTGATTTCATTCCCAACGTCCAGATATCTCTTCAGTATTTTTCCCCACTCTCTACAGTATATTCCTTGCAAACCAGTCTTCACTTGCCCACCCTTGATGTTGTCCAGCTGCAGAATCCCAAGGTATTTATAGGCTCAGGGTTGGTGACAATTGATGGCTTGGCCATTGGGCATATCATTATAATCAATTCAAGTGCCGACAATGTAATCCTCATCGCGGTATCACTAGAATGTTCACAATGAAAACAAATTTAAATTTTTTTTTTGTTATTCCTCCAATTCTGCATCCATTTATAGATAGAGGTAAGAAATGCTGTTATAGTGTATTTCTGTCAGAAAGATTAAATTAATATTTTGCCTCAGCTAATATTGCACTGAACTATTTTGTCTGTCACAGCAGGGCCATTGTCTAGGTTTTTAGACCTTCTAGGACCAACAACATATTTTACAGCAGTGCCTTACTTATTTTTTCCCCATATTTTCCTGAAATATTACTGTTATGACTACAGGCAGTGTGGCCCAATAAATGAAAACTGTTTCCTGCTGACCTTGTGTGTATGATCTCTTGCCAAACATTATAGACAGTCTACTTGAGCGCTGCTTTCTGAAGAGTAGTGACACATTTAATCATGAATACCGCAAAAACAAAAGACAAAGTTAGTCAGCTTATCCTGTAAAATAACGTAAATGTGCAGGTGCATGTCGTAATGGCTGAAACTACAAAAGTAAAGGCAAAAGCAAACACAATGCAACAGCACCCTGCAAACATAGAATATTTAGACTAATGCTATGTTCACTATAAAAAAAAATAATAATAATATTAGGTTAGGTACTTGGCAAATATATTTTTTGATCAACATAATTTGCGGTTATCCACCATGGCAAGGTGACTCATTTCTGGAATCGACCCTACTCTTTTTTACAACTCTCTTTGTGAAGCAGCCTCTTAACCCCTACAGGACACAGCCAGTTTTCACCTTACAGGAGTTGTCTCACTTCAGCAAGTGGCATTTATCATGTAGAGAAAGTTAATACAAAGCATTTACTAATGTATTTTTATCACCCATATTGCTTCCTTTGCTGGCTGGATTCATTTGTCCATCACATTATACATTGCTCATTTCCATGGATACGATCACCCTGCTATCCATCAAACTGTGCTCGTGCTTGCACACTATAGGAAAAAATGTCATGCTCTGATGCTCTCCCTTGACCTGCTCTCTATCGCTCAGGACAAGGGCTTTTTTGTTTATGTTTTTACACTGCTAGGCGGAGGCTACCATGAAATGATCCGATGATCATATTAGGGGGGCTGCCTGGGTGAAAATGTGGGCATGTCTGGGTTAAGCTCTGACAACCCTTTTAAGGACCAGGCTGATTTTTGCAAATCTGACATGTATCACTTTACGTAGTAATAGCCTTGGAACTCTTTTGAGATTAGTTTTCTCTTGCCACATTGTACTTCATGACAGTAGTAAATTTAAGTAGATATGTTTCACCTTTACTTATAAAAAATCCAATATTTACAACAAATTTGGAAAATTAATTTAAAAATTTTAATTTTCTCTGCGGAGAGTAATACCTCATAAAATAGTCTGTCTACTTTGTTGGTATCATGTTAGAATGCTCAAAAGGCTTAGGCCCCTTTCACACGGGCGAGTATTCCACGCGGGTACAATGCGTGATATGAACGCATTGCACCCGCACTGAATCCTGACCCAATCATTTCTATGGGGCTGTGGACACGAGCGGTGATTTTCACGCATCACTTATGCGTTGCGTGAAAATCACAGCAAGCTCTATATTGTGCTTTGCGGTGCGATAATTCACGCAACGCAGGCCCCTTAGAAGTGAATGGGGTTGCGTGAAAATCGTAAGCATCTGCAAGCAAGTGCGGTTGCGGTGCGATTTTCACGCACGATTGCTAGGAGACGATCGGGATGGAGACCCGATCATTATTATTTTCCCTTATAACATGGTTATAAGGGAAAATAATAGCATTCTCAATACAGAATGCATAGTAAAATAGCACTGGAGGGGTTAAAAAATTAAAAATAATTTAACTCACCTTAATACACTTGCTCGCGTAGCCGGCATCTCTCCTGTCTCTTTATTTGCTGATTGTAGTCAAAGGACCTGAGGTGACGTCACTCCGGTCATCACATGATCCATCACATGATCCATCACCATGGTAAAAGACCATGTGACGGACCATGTGATGACCGGAGTGACGTCACCACAGGTCCTTTGACTACAACCAGCAAAGAAAGAGACAGGAGAGACGCCGGCTACGCGAGCAAGTGGATTAAGGTGAGTTAAAAAAAAATATTTGAACCCCTCCAGCGCTATTTTACTATGCATTCTGTATTCAGAATGCTATTATTTTCCCTTATAACAATGTTATAAGGGAAAATAATACAATCTACAGAACCCCGATCCCAAGCCCGAACTTCTGTGAAGAAGTTCGGGTTTGGGTACCAAACATGCTTGATTTTTCTCACGCGTATGCAAAACGCATGACAATGTTTTGCACTTGCGCGGAAAAATTGCGCATGTTCCCGCAACGCACCTGCCTCTTATACGGGCCGAAAATATGATGCCCGTGTGAAAGAGGCCTTAGACCTCTTTCACACAAGCGAGTTTTCCGCATGGGTGCAATGCGTAACGCGAACGCATAGCACCCGCATTGAATCCTGACCCATTCATTTCAATGTGTCTGTGTAGATGAGCATTTTTTTTTCACACATCAGTTCTGCGTTGCGGGAAAAACACAGCATGGTCTATATTCAGCGTTTTTCACGCAGCCCTGGCCCCATAGTGAATGGAGCTTCAGTGAAAAACGCCGATGGTTGCTAAGAGATGTTGTTTGTAAACCTTCAGTTTTTTATCACGCGCGTGAAAATCACATCAAAACGCATTGCACCCGTGTGGAAAAAACTGAACAACTGAATGCAATCGCAGACAAAACTGACTGAACTTGCTTGCAAAATGGTGCAAGTTTCACTGAACACACCCTGAACGCATCTGGAGCCAATTCGTCACTCGTGTGAAAAAGGCCTTAGAATTTTAAAAGCAATTTCTTTCATTTTTAGGAGAATTCCCAAAACCCACCTTTTAAGGTCCAATTCAGTTTTGAAGTCACTTTGAGAAGCTTACATAATAGAAAACACCCATAAATTACCCCATTTTAGAATCTATACACCTCAAGTTATTCAAAACTGATTTTACAAACTTTGTTTACCCTGTAGTTTGGACTTCAGACTAATCCAAATCTTTTCAAGTTAGTTTCGGACGAATCCACTAAATCAACAGGAGAAAAGCACCAGGGAGGAGGAAGAAGGGGTTTCACATGACCCTGAGAGGAAGTGGGTGGGAGGGATTACCCTATGGCAGATAGTCAAGAGAGTCTCCCTGTTGAATTGTGTGAGAGCAGTCAATGTTTGTACTGCCCTGAGGAGGAGGTGGAGATGGAGGCTGCAGACCTCAGGCATAGTCGTGTTGGTGGTGGCAGAAGTGGCCCCCGTAGCCGCTGTATTGGTGTTGGGGGCAGCAACTGTGGCAGTCGAGGAAGAGCAGGGGAAGGGGGCCGAAGAACCGACCATGATATCCCGCAGTCTAATAGAAGTGAAATGGAGGGTGAGGACTCCAATAGTGTGCTGGACAGCATCACTCAATCTGGCGGGCAAACAGAGGTGGCAGTCAGCCACCTCAGCAGGAGTTCACTCCTTCTCTTGCTCCCCGTTGCGGCAGCCAGACCACATCAAAGGGCAGTATGGTGTCAGTTATCGAAAATGGAATGCATGGCCAGGAAACAACAGTACGCACCCAACAATCCAATGGTGTGCAAGCTTAATTCACACTTGGCCAAGTTGCTGTTGTACCATTTAGTCAAGTCTTCTGCTTTTGGGGAGCCAATGCCGTGCACCCAGCCTCACTAGAAGATTCTTAGCCAGCATTTTTTCTCCCAAAAAGTCATACCTGTCTTGTGATGGACCACTTGGGCCGCTACCTACGATTCTCGCTGTGCGTCAAGATTCACACCACAGCGGACACCTGGAGAAGCTCTTACAGGCATGGACAGTACATGTGTTTCACGGCCCTCTGGGTCAATGTTTTTTCCAGCAGAGAGAAGGCAGCACCCTGGCAACGAGGCCAAGTCCTTTTGACCCTGATTGTGTTGGCCTGGCTTACACACCAGATAATTGTTCGCCTCTTCTTCTTCTATAAACACATTCCCGACCCCAACAGTAGCAGGGCACAGGATTCCTTGCTCTACCCCTCCTTCTTTCTTTATTACATGTGTCAGGTCAAGCTTTGCCACGTCGTTTTGGAGCAGATTAGCCTGGAAGATAGTAGCCACACTGGCGAGCAGTTACTCAAGTACATCAAGCAGCTAACATCCTGCTGGCTGTCACCCCGCCGACTCCAACTGGGCAATGTAGTCAGTGACAAATGGATGCAACATCCTGGCCACTCTGAACCTGGGAGAAAGGTGTATGTCATTAACCTAGTGGTGAAGCGCTTTCTAAATAAGTACACTGGCTTGTGCAAGGTGCTAGCAAAGTCCAGGAGACTGTCCAAGCACTTTAGCCACTCTTACATGGCGACCTATGCTCTCCTGGACCTGCAGTGACTGAACGGCCTGTCGCTACAGAACTGAATACATAACATGCCAACTCGATGGAATTCGACATTGCACATGCTCGAGTGTCTGCACAAACAGCGGAAAGCCATGAATGATTTTGTCATGCACCAGACAGCCTCAGCAGCAGGGAGCATGTGTTGCTTCGAGGTCAGGCAGTGGCAGCCCATCCGAGATGCTTGTCGGGTGCTGAAGCCCTTCGAAGAGGCCACAAAATTTGTTAGCAGGGACAACTGTGGCATCATGTCATCCCTCTCATATTTATCTTCGAACAGGTGCTGATGCTCATGCAGCAGACCATGGCAGAAGAAGAGCAGCTGATGGATCTTGATGTCCATCCTATAGTTTTTGGGGACACAAAGGGAATCTGCCATGGAGGAGGAGAATGATGAAAATGAGAAGGTGGAGGAGAAAGATGACAATGATGTGGATGACACCACTGGCAGAGCCGGAAAGAACTTGCACTTTGGGCACTCTGGCCAAAATAGCCACCTGTATGCTTGCTCGCTTACGCATTGACAGGTGTGTTGTTGACATCAAGCAGTCTGATGATAACTAGATAGCCATGCTTTTAGACCCTCGCTAACAGGGCAAAATGGGGAAATGTTTTCCTCTTGCAGACAAATTACGTTTTTTTACCAACATGCTTGTGTGTATGTAGCTTGCCACAGCTTATAGTGAGCAGATGCCTGCCACCAGCATGTTGAAAAGGAAACCCCTCTCCACCCCCTACAGACTCACCCCCCTCCCACCACCATGAGCACAGAAGCCACAGCAGCAGTAGCAACAGAAGCCATTTCAGTCTCCTCAACATGATGGAGCAGTTTTTCCACGTGCCGAACCAGGCTGAGTCCAGTCAGCAAGCCGACAGCTCCAGCCTCAATGCCCAGGCTCAGATCTACCTTAACTCTAGCCAGTCTCTGGTCCTGTTCCCTGACTCCATGGATTTCTGGGCAGGCAGACTGGCCCAAACTGTCACAGCATGCTCTATTTCTTCTTTCATGCCAAACCTCCAGTGTCATCTCAGAGAGGGTTTCCAGTGCTGCAGGGGCATGAAAGCACCCAAACGGACCAAGTTGTCTTCCGCCAGTGTCCGAACATCACTTTTGTAAAAATTGAACCAAGCCTGGTTTCAGGGGTATTTTCACACTCCACCAGTTGATTCTGATGAATAGATCTAACCTTGCTAGTGGTGCCCCATCTTGCTACTGTTGCTGTCTATCTGCCTACCATCACATTCTGTACGGCTGCTGCCTGTATCATGCTAATGCTGTATTTCTGCCTACCATCATGTTCTGTATAGCCACTGCTGCCCCCTCTATCATGTCACTAATGCAACCTGCCTACCATTGCGTTCTGTATGGATGCTGCTGCCGGCTCACTTGTACGAATGCTGTCTGCCTACCATCACATTCTGTATGGCTGCTACTGCTGCCACCATCATGCCACTAATGCGACCTGCCTACCAGCACGGTCTGTACGGCTGCTGCCTCCATCCTGCCACCGACACCATCTGGCCACTGCTGCGACCTGCAGACCATGATTTTCCATAAAGCTGCTACTGCCTTTCTGCCAACATATACTGTAGAGACACAAGGGTCAGTGGGTGTTCTCATCCACCGGCCTGGCTATTCATATAAAGACCTAGCAGGGCCAGGGCTCATACCACTGAATGCCTGTGCTCCTTTGCCGTGGGTGGAACACTACTCAGACAACATAAGTTGAGGGTACAACACTCTTGTAAGACTTTATTGGATAACCAACAGTCAGCAGCATATAATACAGACCCAGCAAGGACACAGGATAGCACAGGTGACATTGATTCACCATTCTGCTGACTCGCCACGGATTAAACCTCCATTACTTCGGGGGGATGCAGGACCAGCTACCCCAGCCAGTAGCACCCCGATTTGAATGGGCACCCACCGAGTGGAGGAAGCGGCAAGCTCAGGGAGCCAGCCGAGCACAGCAAGGCATGTGGCCAGCTGACTCGATTGACCCAACCTGGACTCTCCAAACCAACCCATAGGCTCGAGGTAGGGCAGAAGAGTAGTTCTGAAGTTCACCAGCTGGAACCGTAGTCCCTAGGCTAAAGTCCTGTAAAAAAGCTGCTGCTGACAGGGGCACCCGCCCTTTTATATCCTTCAGCTACCAGATCAGTGCATTGGCTCCCATAGTATTGGTGGGAGATAAACGTGGCTGTCCCATCATTGGTTGTCAGTTCAATCCAACTGCATAACGTCATTCTGATGACACAGCTTTTCCACTTCAGCCAGACAGGCTTAACGGTTTTTAATACACAGCACCCCCTGCTAGTGTAATCCACAGGTGATGTAAATAGCAGGTCCTTTCCCATTCATCTGCTGGTTTGTTAGTCAGACCAAAAGGCACCACATAGTTAAAGTGGCTGTGGAAGTCAGACAGCTACAGGAAAGACACATATTAAACAATAGCTCATGTCTCTGGCTGCCTCCCCAAAACGATGAACAATAAAACCAGTACACCTACCGCAAATTAAGAACAATCCACCCACAAGTGGCCAGATGTTATCTTCAGTGTCGATGGTGTTGTCACATGTACCATATGGCTTCTACTGCAGCCGCCGCAGCCTCAGTTGCTGCTCACTGCTAATCCCCTCCTGTCACCACCATTAACGCAAAGTGTCTCCCACCACTATCACTACTACTACTATTATTGCTACTACTACCCATAAATAGCTTTGTTTGTTTCCTGCTATGTTGCTCCTGCTGCTGCTACTATTGTGGCTGCATGCCATATCCATACTGTACCTTTTCCACATCCACACTGCACTGTTGTTGCTCCAAATTAATAGGGAGATTTTTTTTTAGGCTGATTCACAACCAGAAGCTTTTTCTTCTGACAAAAAAAAAAACCTTGTGTGCGTCGTATGAGTAGGAATTTCGACCCTGTCGAGGCATCATTTTTGGATGCTTGGACCCCCAAGCCACTTTTTTATTTACTTGTCAGTGTCACTAAGACATCATTTACTATTGCTGTCGTTGCGTTCCAGAGCTTGGGGGGGAATTCATAAAAAATAAATGAAAAGCGATAACAAATTTTCCTAAAAATCCTAGAAGTTCTAGGAGGCTAGAGAGGGTTATATACCAACTTTCAGGGCAATTGGAGCAACTTACCGTATTTTTCGCCCCAAAGTGGGGGAAAAATTTACCTGCATCTTATGGTGTAAATGCTAATGAGCGCTTCCATTAGTACCGGAGATCCGGGAAGTGGTGAAGGCTCTGAACTCACCGCTTCCTGGTCCTCGGCTGTCGGCTGTACAGTGGCTGCGCACAGCGTGAGGGCCCTCTGTGACCTCACGCTGTGTGCGCTAGTTCATAGCACAGCCGACAGCAGGAGGAAGAAGAGTGCGGGGGGCGAGGAGCAGTGGTGTCCAGGAGCAGAAGAGGTAAGTGGCTTATTTATTTTGTGATTTGAGGCTGGGGGCTGCTCAATTATGGCTGGGGGCTGATCACATATGGCTGAGGACTGATTGGGGGTCTTCTTTATATTGGGCACTGATCTGAGGTCTGATTGGGGGTCATTCACATTGGGGTCTGAACTGAGGTCTGATCTGAGATCTTATTAACATTGGGGATCTGATTGGGGCTGTGAGCTGAGGTCTGATTAATATTGGGGGTCTGATTGCTGATTTGATCTGAGGTCCTCCTCTAAAACCTTATGGGCCAGTGCGTCTTATAGGGCCAAAAGTATGTTTGGCCTGAACTTATATAGGTTGGAACCAAATTTTTCAGTGACCCAAACCCAAGACGAATCTCGACTGGTCCATTCATCTCTACTTTTAGGTGTTTCACAAGAATTAAAGGAGAATTGAGGTGAAATGTAAAATATCACTTTTTTGGGGCAGATTTTCCATTTTTATACATTTTTCCTGTAACACAGCAAGGGTTAACAGGCAAACAAACCAATATTTATTACCCTGATTCTGCAGTTGACATAAACACCCCACATGTGGTCGCAAACTGCTGTATGGGTGCACTGCAGGGCTCAGAAGGGAAGAAGCACTAAATGGTTTTTGGAGGGCAGAATTTGCTTGAATGGTTTTTGTGTGGCACATTGGGCCAACAGACTTTTTGTAGAAGTTAGAAACATTTGGCCGTGAAAATGAAAAATTACAGATTTTGCAAGAAAATGTCACTAGGCCCAAATTTTTCATTTTTACAATGGGTAACAGGAAAAAATGTACCCAACAATTTGTTACCCATTTTCTCCTCAATATGGAAATGCCTCAAATGTAGTCGTAATCTGCTGTATGGGCACACCTCAGGGATCAGAAAGGAAGGAGTGCCAAATGGTTTTTGGAGGGCAAATTTTACTGCAATGGTTTTTGGGTACCGTATCATTTATGATGAGGCCCTGAGGTACTCCTATAGTGGAAACCCTCAAAAATGGACCCCATTTCCTGGTTTTAGAAACACCCTACATGTGTACCTATTTTTTTGCCTGTACATATGAGAGGGCTCTGGAATATAAGAGCGCCATGGGCATTTTATAGGCCCATGGTGGGGACTTACGCAACTTGTGCTATAGGATCTGGGGTGAAATAATAAACCTCATAAAAGTGACCCCATTTTGGAAACTACAGCCCTCAAAGTAAAAATGCTGTATGAGCACATGGGAGGGTTCAGAAGGGAAGGATGGCCATATGTTTTTTTTTGAGGGTAGATTTTGCTGAAATGATTTTTGAGCACTATGTCATAATAAAGAGACCTTGAGATACCTTTACAGTGGAAGCTCTCCAAAGTTACTCCATTTTGGAAACTACACCCCTCTAGGGATTTTTAGAGGGATGTATTGAGTGCTCTGATCCAACTGCCTTTTCATAGCATTTAGAAACCCTTGGCCATAAAAATGAAAAAAAAAATTATTTTCCAAAAAAAGTTGCTTTGGCCGCAATCTTTCATTGACACAAAGGGTAATAGGAGAAAAAAACAACCCACAATTTCTTACTCATTTTCTCCTGCATACAGGAACACCCCATATGTGGTCATAAACTGCTGTATGGGCACACAGCAGGTCTCATCTCAAAATAAATGGAGTGCCATATGACTTTTGGTGGAAAGATTTCACTGAAATGGTTTTTGTCGTTATGTTGCATTTCAAGAGACCCTGAGGTACCAGTATAGTGGAAACCCTCAAGTAATAAGCCCACTTTGCAAACTACACCCCTCTAGGAATTTTTAGAGGGATGTAGTGAGTGCCTTGACCCCACAGGCATTTCATAGAATTGATTTAAAATGGGGAAATGAAATGAAAAACTACATTGTATTTCAAATAAACGTAGTTTTAGCTTCAAATCTTTCATTTTCACAAGTGGTAATATGAGAAAAAGCACCCCAAATTTCGTTCCATAATTTTTCCAGAGAACAACAACTTCCTATATGTGCTCAGAAACTACTGTGTGGACACACCACAGGGTTCAGAAGAGAAAGAGCATCATGTGCATTTGAGGTCTAGTTTGGTGATTTATACAGCACTAATCGACAACTACAGAAGCTCTGAGGTGAAATAAAAAAGAAACCCCCAAGAAGTCACCCCATTTTAGAAACCAAACCCCTCACCGTATTTACCAATGGGTGTATGGATTTGCATGTGTTTTGCAAAATTTAAAGCACACCAGATGGTACAAAGTGAAAATTGCAATTTTTACATATATATATGCTAATTTACTGCCCAATATGTTGTGCCCATTATGTGCCAGTGTGAAATATTAGCCCTCTTATTATTATGCCTTCCTCCCTGGTTTTAGAAACAACCTACATGTGGCCCTAATTTTCTGCCTGAATATACAACAGGGCTAAGGGAGTAAAAGAGTACCATGCGCATCTCAGGCCCAATCTTGTGCTGAAACGGTAGAGGTTATGGGGTCAAATAATAAAGGGAACCTCGAGCAGTGACTCTCATTTTGGAATCTCCACTTCTCAAGGTATTAAAGGGTGGACTGAGCATTTTGACACCACAGGTATTTAAAAAAAATGAATACACAGAGGGCCATACAAAATGAAAATTTCAAATTTTCCACAGGTATGGCATTTCAGTGCCCAATATGCTGTGCCAAGCATGTGCCTGTCACGGCTGTTTAAGGGTAACAAGAGCATACACAGTAAAAAGAGCTACTGACCGGACCCAAACTAGGGAAGAGAAAGGGTGACTCCTGTCAGACCCTCAACACTCTCCCTATGCTGCTAAAGCACATGCCCGGATCCATGTGGTGGAACGAGGCATGCCCGCGTGCCTAAGACTGATGAGCCCTGTAACCCCTACAATAGTGGAAGGGGCACGGCCACCGATGCCCTGCTCAGAATATGGAGGGAACCGTGGCCACCTCAGATCCAGTCAGAAAATCACCAGGTACACAACAATGTCTGCACACTTAGCTGATGGAGCTGCAGCCGCAGAGAAGACAGATCCAAGGTCCGCTGGCAATATCCGGAGTGCTTGCAGCAACAGAACACAGGTCCAGAGAACTAATAGCTTAACAAGTGAAGATACTCAAGGCAGAGCTACAACTGAAAAGAGAAATATGATCCAGAGCCTGCAATAGGAGGAGGGGTGATTTAAAGGCAGGGAAATCAAACGCAGGAGGAACAGCTGGGAGTAAAGACCTCATCACAGGGGCGGAGAAACAGAACAGTGAAAACACCTCCAAACTCTAAGTGACATCATCACAGGGGTGGAGACACAGAGCTGTGAGAACGTCTCAAAGCTCTGGTAGTGACAGTATCCCCCCCTCTACGGGTGGACTCCGGACACCCAGGACCCACCTTCCCAGGATGAGCCCTATGAAATGCCCTGATAAGGCGAGTGGCTTTAATGTCCGACATCGGAACCCACATCCTCTCCTCAGGACCATAACCCTTCCAATGAACGAGGTACTGAAGAGAACCACGGACAATGAGAGAGTCCACAATTCTGGAAACCTCAAACTCCAGATTGCCATCAACCAAAATCGGAGGAGGAGGCAAAGAGGAGGGTACCGTGGGCTGGACATATGGTTTTAAGAGAGATCTGTGAAATACATTATGTATCTTCCAAACCCGTGGAAGATCAAGGCGGAAGGCAACAGGATTGATGACTGACAAAATTTTATAAGGCCCAATAAACTTGGGACCCAATTTCCAGGAGGGAACCTTCAGTTTAATATTTCTTGTAGACAACCACACCAGATCACCCACATTCAGGTCCGGACCAGGCACACGTCTCTTATCAGCCACACGCTTATACTTCTCACTCATCTTTCTGAGATTACTCTGAATCTTTTGCCAAATGGTAGACAAAGACGAGGAAAATCTCTCCTCCTCAGGTAAACCAGAAAGAGCCCCTCCCGAGAATGTCCCAAACTGCGGATGGAACCCATATGCACCAAAAAATGGTGACTTATCAGCAGATTCCTGACGACTGTTGTTCAAAGCAAACTCAGCAAGAGGGAGAAATGAACACCAATCCTCCTGGTTCTCTGCCACAAAACAGCGCAAATATGTCTCCAGATTCTGATTGAGGCGCTCAGTCTGACCATTCGACTGCGGGTGAAAAGCAGAAGAGAAGGACAGCCGAACCCCCAGGCGAGAACAGAAAGCCTTCCAGAACCTGGACACAAACTGCGTGCCTCTATCGGAAACAATATCAGAGGGAATGCCGTGCAATTTAACAATATGGTCGACAAAAGCTTGCGCCAATGTTTTAGCATTGGGTAAACCAGGGAAAGGAACGAAATGAGCCATCTTGCTAAAACGGTCCACGACCACCAGGATCACCGACTTCCCCGAGGAATGAGGAAGATCCGTGATAAAGTCCATGGACAGGTGTGTCCAAGGACGGGAAGGTATGGGTAACGGGAGAAGGGAACCTGAAGGTCGTGAACGAGGGACCTTAGCGCGAGCGCACGTCTCACAAGCCGCCACAAAACCCTACACAGACTTACGAAGAGCCGGCCACCAAAATCTCCGAGCAATGAGATCTACAGTGGCTCTACTCCCGGGGTGACCAGCAAGAACCGTATCATGATGTTCCTTAAAGAGTTTGTGACGTAGCTCAGGAGGCACGAACAACTTCCCGGAGGGACAACGGGCAGGTGCCTCAGTCTGGGCAGCCTGGACCTCGGCCTCCAAATCGGAATATAGAGCAGAGACCACTACCCCCTCCGCCAAAATGGGACCCGGGTCCTCGGAGTTTCCTCCTCCCGGAAAACAGCGAGAGAGAGCATCAGCCTTCACATTCTTGATCCCAGGGCGGAAAGTAACAACAAAATTGAATCTGGAGAAGAACAGAGACCATCTGGCCTGTCTCGGATTCATACGCCTGGCCGACTCCAAGTACACCAGAATATTATGGTCGGTAAAAACGGTGATAGGGTGTCTGGCCCCCTCCAACCAATGGCGCCATTCCTCGAAAGCCAACTTGATGGCCAACAACTCCATATCTCCCACATCATAGTTTCTCTCTGCCGGGGAGAGTTTTCTAGAGAAAAAGGCACAAGGTCGCCATTTGGCAGGAGAGGGGCCCTGGGACAAAACTGCACCCACACCCACCTCGGAAGCATCCACCTCAACAATAAAAGGTAAGGAAACATCGGGATGCACCAAGATGGGAGCAGACGCAAAACTCTCTTTAATCTTAGAAAAGGCTGCAAGCGCCTCCTCCGACCAAGAGGAAAAATCCGTCCCCTTTTTTGTCATGTCAGTAAGGGGTTTGACAATAGAGGAATAATTCAAAATGAACTTTCTGTAGTAGTTAGCAAAACCCAGAAAGTGCATCAATGCCTTCTGATTTTCAGGAAGCTCCCACTCCAGCACAGCACGGACCTTCTCCGGATCCATGCGAAAACCAGAAGCAGAGAGGAGAAAACCCAGAAATTGTATCTCCGATACCATAAAAAGACATTTCTCCAGCTTAGCATACAGTTTATTTTCCCGCAGTATCTGCAGGACCTGAAAAAGATGATCCTGATGGGTCTGAACATCAGGGGAAAAAATCTAAATATCATCAAGATACACCAATACAAATTTCCCCATTAAATGATAGAAAATACTATTAACAAAATGCTGAAAGACGGCCGGAGCATTCATCAGGCCGAAAGGCATAACGAGATTCTCGAAATGCCCGTTAGGGGTATTAAAGGCCGTTTTTCATTCATCCCCCTCTCTGACCCTGACCAGGTTGTACGCGCCTCTCAGATCCAATTTGGAAAACACCTTGGCCCCAACAATTTGGTTGAAGAGGTCCGGGATCAGAGGAAGGGGATAGGGATCGCGAATCGTGATACGGTTCAGCTCCCTAAAATCTAAGCAAGGTCTCAGAGAGCCATCTTTTTTTTTAACAAAAAAAACCCAGCGGCAACAGGTGACTTTGAGGGACGAATATGCCCCTTCTCGAGACTCTCGGAGATATAGGTTCGCATTGCGAGTCTTTCCGGTTGTGAGAGATTGTAGAGGCGTGCCTTTGGCAGCTTGGCGCCGGGAATGAGGTTAATGGGACAGTCAAACTCCCGGTGAGGAGGTAGCTCCTGAACACTGCTCTCGGAAAACACATCCGAGAAATCAGAGAGAAATGATGGCACAGTTTTAGTAGACACCTCTGCAAAAGTCGCTGTGAGACAATTCTCTCTACAAAAATCACTCCACTCATTTATTTGCCTTCCTTGCCAATCAATAGTGGGGTTATGTCTAGTGAGCCAGGGTAGCCCCAAAACTAGAGGAGAAGGCAATCCGTTAAGGACAAAACAAGATATCTCCTCCACATGAGTGTCACCTATAGCTAGCCGGATATTGTGAACAATGCCTTTCAGAGATCTCTGCGAGAGTGGGGCAGAGTCAATAGCAAAAACAGGTATATCCTTTTCTAATGTACAAACCTGAAAACCATGCAAGGCTACAAATTGAGTGTCAATAAGATTGACGGCCGCTCCACTATCGACAAAAATCTCACAAGGAATGACTTTGCTCTCTAGCGCCACCCTGGCAGACAGGAGAAAACGGGAACTGCAGGTCAGAAGAATAGCATCAATTCCCACATCAACTTTGCCCAAAGTAGCAGAACTTGATGATCTACCTCTTGAGGTTTTTCTCTTATTATAACTCTTAGTACAGTTCAGGAATCTACTAGATGGACAAACATTTGCCAAAAGACCTATGCCCCCACAACAAAAACACACCATATTCTGAGGACTAAATCCTCTTTTATCAGGGGCAAGTCGGCCTAGCTGCATGGGCTCCTCCTCAGAGGGGAGCGAGACAGGATGAGACCCCTGCATACTGAATGAGTCCGCACCATTGCCCCTAGACTGACAATGGCTGGACGGAGAGGTCTTGTTTCTTTCCCTTAGACGCCTGTCAAGGCGTACCGCCAATGACATGGCAGACTCTAAGGACGTTGGTCTCTCATGGAAAGCAAAGGCATCTTTCAAACCCTCTGAGAGACCATGACAGAACTGACTTCGGAGTGCAGCATCATTCCAGCCTGAATCAGCTGCCCATCTCCGAAATTCAGAACAATAAAGCTCCGCAGACAGTTTGTTCTGGCATAAAACACGTAATTTCGATTCTGCCAGAGCAACACGATCCGGGTCATCATATATCTGCCCCAGGGCCACAAAAAATCTTTCCACGGATTGAAGGGAAGGATCCCCTGATGGCAGCGAAAAAGCCCAAGTCTGAGCATTACCCCTGAGCAGGGAGATGACAATCCTCACCCTCTGTTCCTCATTACCAGAGGAGTGGGGACACAAACAAAAATTGAGTTTACATGCCTCTCTGAAGTGAACAAAATTCTCACTGCCCCCGGAGAACGTTTCCGGAAGTGAGACCTTTGGCTCGCAACAGACTCCATGAGCCGGAGCAGAGCCCAATGCTTGTAGCTGAGTCACAGATTGACGGAGATCCGCTACTTCCAAAGAAAGACCCTGCATGCGGTCAACCAAGCCAGAAAGCGGATCCATGTCAACAAGGACGGTTTTGGTGGATTATAATGTCACGGCTGTTTAAGGGTAACAAGAGCATACACAGTAAAAAGAGCTACTGACCGGACCCAAACTAGGGAAGAGAAAGGGTGACCCCTGTCAGACCCTCAACACTCTCCCTATGCTGCTAAAGCACATGCCCGGATCCATGTGGTGGAACGAGGCATGCCCGCGTGCCTAAGACTGATGAGCCCTGTAACCCCTACAATAGTGGAAGGGGCACGGCCACCGATGCCCTGCTCAGAATATGGAGGGAACCGTGGCCACCTCAGATCCAGTCAGAAAATCACCAGGTACACAACAATGTCTGCACACTTAGCTGATGGAGCTGCAGCCGCAGAGAAGACGGATCCAAGGGCCGCTGGCAATATCCGGAGTGCTTGCAGCAACAGAACACAGGTCCAGAGAACTAATAGCTTAACAAGTGAAGATACTCAAGGCAGAGCTACAACTGAAAAGAGAAATATAATCCACGCCCTGCAATAGGAGGAGGGGTGATTTAAAGGCAGGGAAATCAAACGCAGGAGGAACAGCTGGGAGTAAAGACCTCATCACAGGGGCGGAGAAACAGAACAGTGAGAACACCTCCAAACTCTAAGTGACATCATCACAGGGGTGGAGACACAGAGCTGTGAGAACGTCTCAAAGCTCTGGTAGTGACAGTGCCATCTGAGACATACCACTCCCCTTATTTTGTTAGGCGGGTTCTATTGGGTAAGGAAATACTTTAAATGTGGGAGTGAACTGCTGTATAGGAGTTGACATATGGCTTTTGGAGTGCAGATTTTGCTGGAATGTTTTTTGGGCACTAAATCACATTTTCAGAGTCCCTTTAGGCACCGGTACGGTGGAAACCTCCAATAAGTAATGCCATTTTGGAAACTACACCCCTCAAGTTATATATCAAGACTTAAAGTGAGCATTTTCACACCACAGTTTTTTTGCAAAAATTAATAAGCAGGGGGCGGTGTAAAATGAAAATGGAAAAATATTAAATGAAAAGAGTTTTCTACAGGTATGGCATTTCAGTGCTCAATATATTGTGTCAAGTGTTGAGCGAATCAAACCATCCAAAGTGTAATTCGATCTGAAGTATAGAATTTTTTTTATTAGTTGTGAAGCCAAATTTCCTTGTGCTTCGAGGTAGCGAAATCAATTTTTCCTAAAATGGTGGCTGAAAAAAAAAAAAAAATTATACTCACCTCATCCACTTGATCGTGGAGAGGCCATATGCTCCCGTCTTGATTGAAGAAAATCCGCCAAAGGAAGGGCGATGAGCGTAAAGACATCACCACATGATCACGCTGGCCACGCATGGTGAAGTAATCTCCGCAGGTTCTTTGGCAGAAATGTATAGTGTTACCTGGTATGGAAATAGACACCAGCAGCGGCGCCCTTAAGGGAGTAGGTTCAAACTCCTAAAATATATAAAGTCAAAGGGTGCGGGAACCGCGCTCTAAATAAACAGTAAATGTCAGTGACTCTCTCCTGCAAATGTAGAAAAAATTCGGAAAATTGTCCAGTTAATGAAGATAGAAAATTCACTGGACCAGGATATTCATAAAATGATTACACAATTCTCCTGCTGCTGATCCATAGGTAGCATATCGGATCTTATACAAATGACCAAGTTCCGAACACAAATGAAAGAGGTGAATGCTGCTGGAAAATGTCAGTAATACGTTCACAAACACCTCCTGCTGATCCACAGATCTCGTGCTGAGTATCCAGCCTCTGAATCCAAACACCGAACCTTCAAAGGAATAAAGACAGATGGTGCAATACCCTCGGTATCTTCAAATGGTAAGGATTTTATTGTACTTACAATCAAGAAGTTTAAAACTTGCACATAAAAAGGCCCGACCCGGGTTTCGCTGTTCGCTTCTTCAGGGGCTGCGGTGTAATGACCGCTGCAATTGGCAGGTTTTCTTCAATCAAGACAAGAGTGGATGGCCTTTCCACGATCAAGTGAATGAGGGGAGTTTATATACTGTATATGTACAGTAAACACCAAAAGTTTGGACACACCTTCTCATTCAAAGAGTTTTCTTTATTTTCATGACTATGAAAATTGTAGATTCACACTGAAGGCATCAAAACTATGAATTAACACATGTGGAATTATATACATAACAAAATAATGTGAAACAACTGAAAATATGTCATATTCTAGGTTCTTCAAAGTAGCCACCTTTTGCTTTGATTACTGCTTTGCACACTCTTGGCATTCTCTTGATGAGCTTCAAGAGGTAGTCGCCTGAAATGGTCTTCTAACAGTCTTGAAGGAGTTCCCAGAGATGCTTAGCACTTGTTGGCCCTTTTGCCTTCACTCTGCGGTCCAGCTCACCCCAAACCATCTCGATTGGGTTCAGGTCCGGTGACTGTGGAGGCCAGGTCATCTGGCGCAGCACCCCATCATTCTCCTTCATGGTCAAATTTCCCTTACACAGCCTGAAGGTGTGTTTGGCATCATTGTCCTGTTTAAAAATAAATGATGGTCCAACTAAACGCAAACCGGATGGAATAGCATGCCTCTGCAAGATGCTGTGGTAGCCATGCTGGTTCAGTATGCCTTCAATTTTGAATAAATCCCCAACAGTGTGTAATGACTGGCAACACGCACAGGGAGGAAAAAGGGAAAGTCCTGCCCAAGGGAGAGGGAAAGGTGGTGACCCCTAACTCTCCTTGCGGCTGGCACCTGACTGCCCTGACGTCCCTAGACGGGTTCCTCACCCGTGCGGCGATCACGTGCCTAAACCCTGGCTTTCCCTGAAATGAACCCTAGATAATGAACGGGCCGGTGGGATCGCTAGTCCTCACCACTGCACTAAGAGGGAAACACCAGGGAGAGGACAGACAAACACAGACAAACACAAACACCCAGGTGGACGACAACAACTGTCCACAAAGGTCCAACAGGGATCCGGAGGGTAGCGTTCTAAAGCAACAATCAGAACGCAGCAACACAGCTCCAGTGGGTCAGAATAGATGTCCAGGCAGGAAGCTCTATATCTGGCAACCAGAGAAGTGTGAGAGGGGAATATAAGGAGGATTGGGAGTGCTGGACAAGGAACAGCTGAAAGAAGGAGCTACGGATCCCTGAGTGAGCCAAAAGGGTTTGCAAAGCAAACCCAGAAAGCTACAATAAGGAAACATCCCTATCTTACATAGAGCGTTCAGCCAACCGCTGCGACCTCCTGACCCCGGGTACAACGGAGTCAGGCGTGGCTCTTGACACCCTCGTGACACAGTGTCACCAGCAAAGCACCCCCACACCATCACACTTTCTCCTCCATGTTTCACGGTGGGAACAAGGCATGTAGAGTCCATCCGTTTACCTTTTCTGCGTCGCACAAAGACACGATGGTTGGAACCAAAGATCTCAAATTTGGACTCATCAGACCAAAGCACAGATTTCCACTGGTCTAATGTCCATTCCTTGTGTTCTTTAGCCCAAACAAGTCTCTTCTGCTTGTTGCCTGTCCTTAGCAGTGGTTTCCTAGCAGATATTCTACCATGAAGGCCTGATTCACACAGTCTCCTCTTAACAGTTGTTGTAGAGATGTGTCTGCTGCTAGAACTCTGTGTGGCATTGACCTGGTCTCTAATCTGAGCTGCTGTTAACCTGCGATTTCTGAGGCTGGTGACTCAGATTAACTTATCCTCCGCAGCAGAGGTGACTCTCTGTCTTCCTTTCCTGGGGCGGTCCGCATGTGAGCCAGTTTCTTTGTAGCACTTGATGGTTTTTGTGACTGCACTTGGGGACACTTTCAAAGTTTTCCCAATTTTTCAGACTGACTGACCTTAATTTGTTAAAGTAATGATGGCCACTAGTTTTTCTTTACTTAGCTGCTTTTTTCTTGCCATAATACAAATTCTAACAGTCTATTCAGTAGGACTATCAGCTGTGTATCCACCTGACTTCTCCACAATGCAACTGATGGTCCCAACCCCATTTATAAGGCAATAAATCCCACTTATTAAACCTGAGAGGGCACACCTGTGAAGTGAAAACAATTTCAGGTGACTACCTCTTGAAGCTCATCAAGAGAATGCCAAGAGTGTGCAAAGCAGTAATCAAAGCAAAAGGTGGCTACTTTGAAGAACCTAGAATATGACATATTTTCAGTTGTTTCACACTTTTTTGTTATGTATATAATTCCACATGTGTTAATTCATAGTTTTGATGCCTTCAGTGTGAATCTACAATTTTCATAGTCATGAAAATAAAGAAAACTCTTTGAATGAGAAGGTGTGTCCAAATTTTTGGTCTGTACTGTATATATATATATATATATAAATATTTTTTTTTTAACCGTGGATTAACCCCCGGAGCACCTGAAGTGGTAAATGACGTCGCAGCGCAGTTGCTGTTCCCTGTCATTGCACCCACTCCATACAATGAAAAGCAACTTATGACAAATTAGTAACTGATAGGCAGATTCCACTGGGCACAAAAATTTGATAAATGTGGGTGTAAACTGCTTTACGCTGTAGGGTTCAGAAGGGAAAGACCACCTTTTGGCATTTGTGCTACAGATTTTGATGGATTGGTTTATGGGCACCATCTTGCTATTGAGCATCCTCTAGGGAACAGTACAGCTGTTTTCTGACAACCATACATTTTTCATTTTATTCTCAACGGAGCTGTGTGAGGGCTTATATTTTGTGGGCTGAATTGCCATTTTCTTTGCTTCTATTTTGGGGTAAATACTACGTTTTGATCAATTTTTATTTCACCTTTTGGGAAGCAGGATAAAGAAATCCTCCACTCTTTTTTGAGTTTGTTATTCCGATGTACATCATACAAGAAAAATGACATATTAAGCTTATTCTTCTGGTTAGTATGATTACAGAGATACTAGTTTTATATAGTTTTTTTACCACTTTTACAAAAAGCAATTTTTTTTTGCTTTGCCATTTTCACTGGTACCATTTTGGGGTACATGCGACTTTTTGTTTGCTTGATATTGCCTTTTTAGGTAAGGTGATGAAAAAAATGACTGTTCCGGTACTGTTTTTATGAAAAAAAATTTTTACGATACTCACCTGATGGGGTATATCATGTGATGCTTTTAATGAGCCATTCATTACAGATGCTGCAATACCCAATATGTGTTGTTGTTTTTATTCATTGTAAATGGCTTGATGAGGAGAAAGGGACGCTTTTTTCCACTTGAAACTGTTTTTTTTCTAAAACACTTTTTTTGTACCACTATGGGACTTTAACTTTTGGGGGTATGATCCCTTCCGCAATGCATTACAATACATGCTGTATTGTAATACATTACACTGTCAGCATTACACTGACATTGAACCTATGATACTCAGCAAAGCTGTCTTTTTTTTACAGAGGCTCTTTGCTCCTAGAGGGGAGTTCTGGACAGGGATCCACTTCCCTTATAACATACATATGCCTTAATAGGCCATTTGTTGTATCATTTTTATCAGTATGCCTGGTTCAATAGGGTCGATCTTTCTGACAGGTGCTCTTTAAATGAAGTGAAAAAAAAAAAGTACCAATGCAAACTATTTTTTTTTTTCGATTTTTGCAAATGTCTCATCTTCTATGAAGAAAGCATATAGTATTTTTAAATGAAAAATGTGTTGACAACAACTGAAAACAAATTGCTTTGTGTATGTTAGGTGTTTATTTACTGCGCATTATAGTTGTAAATATTCTTCTGGATTAATTTGTGATCACAGGCGTCGTCTTGCAATTTTTTTTTTAAACAAAGCAAAAACAAAGTGGAAAGTGTTGGTATTCCAGAGTGGAACAAACATGGCATGTGATCAGTTAGCTGAAGTCCACAAATAAACACAGAGATGCTTGCCAGAGAGTTAAACTGAAAATCATGTTAATGTTGTTCTTAGATTTAAGACCTGTGGCTCCCAATATGTTATCTTTGGTTTTAAAACATAATAGACCTGTAATGTCTCTCTCATTTGGAGTATTTACAACCAAATGACAGTATTATACTTTGCTTGAAAACATTGATTCTCGGAGGTACTGTGTGCTGTGATTAATTGGAGGAGGATGGATAAATAAAAAATACAAGAAATGAGGTAGAACACACAGAAGGGAATCACAGCCCCAATTGGAATAAAAATGATTCATAGTTATGTTGGCGTTTTTTCCTGGAAAGCTTTCAGAGCTGGAGTTCAGGAAGATATATTGGTATCACGTGGCCACTTGTCAGATGGGTGACTATGTAGCAAGACTTCAGGAAATGTAGAGCATGGCATGATTTATTGCAACAGGGTTTATCTAACTGCTGTAAATGTAAACACATTAGGGTAGACCTATTATTTTCATTTTTGGGTACTTTCTGAGCAATGTAAGGTGAAAGAAAATGGGTAAAAAAATAGACCTAGGGAGACTATTATCAAAGCTTTTACGCCACTACTGTCGCATAAAAAAGTTGCAGAGAAAAGACGAGACAGGGGTGGTCTTAGTGCGGCCCTCTAGATTTACTATAACCTACTCCAGCAACCAGCACAAGTCTGCACTAGCCTCTGGCTGGTGTAAATTTCAGTTTCTGGCACACAGAGGGCCAGAGATGTAACTAATTTATTAAGAGGCATTTGCATGTTAATAAATTAGGAGCATCATACTCCTGCACAGGGAGATCAACTCTGGCATATGGGAATGTCAGTCAGGGTAAATCTCCCAATTAGATGGCATTACAATTAGGGTTTTCTTTATGGAAGAGAATCCGGTAAGCCGATTTTAACAGTAACAACTGTAACAGACTAGATGTAACCTGTACAGAATCTACAGTATAGAACAGTCTTTATATGACTCAAACTCACAATGGTAATTAGGATAATATAATGCTTGAACAGTAGAGCTGGCACCTGGATGGAGTTCAGGACCCGAACTTAACCCGAACTTGACTCCGAACCCGAACCCTATTGAGGTCAATAGGGACCCAAACTTTTAAGCACTAAAATGGCTGTAAAAAAGTCATAGAAAGGGCTAGAGGGCTGCAAATGGCAGCAAAATGTGGTTAAGTGCATGGCAAGTGCTCTGCAAACAAATGTGCATAGGGAAATAACTCAAAATAACATAAAATATGTAAAAATAAAAAATAATAATCTTGATCTTGGAGGACGAGGTCCATATGGAGTAAAAGGTTGAGGAGGCGGTGGATGTGACGGTGTAGGTGGAAGGTTTTTTGTTTAAATTAGGGTACACCCCAAAACATTAGGAAATATAACCTGTTATAACCCCCTCCAGCCGTGCTAAACAAACGTTCAGACAATACACTGGCTGCAGGGCAGGCCAGCACCTCCAAGGCGTAAAGGGCAAGGTCAGGCCATGTGCCCAATTTGGAGACCCAGAAGTTGAAGGGGGCAGACCCATCAGTCAGTTCGTGTAGGCATGTGCACACATACTGCCCCACCATGACGCACGTCCCCGTGATGTTCACAATACAATTGGATATCTTCTCTATCAACTTTCAATGTTCTTTTCTGCGCCTACCATGTTGATCACGGTTAGCGGTGAATCAGGGTTCCACGCCGGAGAGGGAGCGTGAAAAGGTATACTACACATAAGGGAGGTCAATGGGAGGTCAATGTATGAAATTCAATGTGATTGAGCGGAAACGTGGGACAAAGTATTGAAGCAGAGGCTTCTAAGTTAAGTAGGGGGCACGCGGCAATTACCCACTCCCGACTCAGGGAGGTAGTGATGATAAATAACAATACAGGACTCTTAAGATGCCCTGTTAGTGGAATGATTATTAACAAATTATAGGGAATGTCACTGGGGTATTTTGGATTTGGAAACTTTAGACAGGAGAGGCCCTGCTGCCAATTTGTTGACTTTAGATAACTTCTGCCTGATCGCATGTCCCTGTGACGTCCACGATCCATTTGGATATCTTCTCTATAAACTTTTGATGTTCTTTTCTGCGCCTACCATGTTGATCATGGTTATTGGCGAATCAAGGTTCAACACCGGAAAGGGAGCATGAGAAAGAGATACCACATCCAAGGGAGGACAATGGATGAAACTAAATGTCGATCAAGCGGAAATGTGGGACAAATTATTGAAGCCAAAGGTTACAAGTAGAGTTGAGCGAACACCTGGATGTTCGGGTTCGAGAAGTTCGGCCGAACATCCCGGAAATGTTCGGGTTCGGGATCCGAACCCGATCCGAACTTCGTCCCGAACCCGAACCCCATTGAAGTCAATGGGGACCCGAACTTTTCGGCACTAAAAAGGCTGTAAAACAGCCCAGGAAAGAGCTAGAGGGCTGCAAAAGGCAGCAACATGTAGGTAAATCCCCTGCAAACAAATGTGGATAGGGAAATGAATTAAATTAAAAATTAAATAAATAAAAATTAACCAAAATCAATTGGAGAGAGGTTCCATAGCAGAGAATCTGGCTTCCCGTCACCCACCACTGGAACAGTCCATTCTCAGATATTTAGGCCCCGGCACCCAGGCAGAGGAGAGAGGTCCCGTAACAGAGAATCTGTCTTCATGTCAGCAGAGAATTAGTCTGCATGTCATAGCAGAGAATGAGGCTTCACGTCAGCCACCACTGCAACAGTCCATTGGCATATATTTAGGCCCAGCACCCAGGCAGAGGAGGGAGGTCCCGTAACAGAGAATCTGTCTTCATGTCAGCAGAGAATTAGTCTGCATGTCATAGCAGAGAATGAGGCTTCACGTCAGCCACCACTGCAACAGTCCATTGGCATATATTTAGGCCCAGCACACACACAGGCAGAGGAGAGAGGTCCCGTAACAGAGAATCTGGCTTCATGTCAGCAGAGAATCAGTCTGCATGTCATAGCAGAGAATGAGGCTTCACGTCAGCCACCACTGCAACAGTCCATTGGCATATATTTAGGCCCAGCACACACACAGGCAGAGGAGAGAGGTCCCGTAACAGAGGATCTGGCTTCATGTCAGCAGAGAATCAGTCTGCATGTCATAGCAGAGAATCAGGCTTCACGTCAGCCACCACTGCAACAGTCCATTGTCATAAATTTAGGCCCAGCACCCAGGCAGAGGAGAGAGGTCCCGTAACAGACAATCTGGCTTCATGTCAGCAGAGAATTAGTCTGCATGTCATAGCAGAGAATGAGGCTTCACGTCAGCCACCACTGCAACAGTCCATTGGCATATATTTAGGCCTAGCACACAGGCAGAGGAGAGAGGTCCCGTAACAGACAATCTGGCTTCATGTCAGCAGAGAATCAGTCTGCATGTCATAGCAGAGAATGAGGCTTCACGTCACCCACCACTGCAACAGTCCATTGGCATATATTTAGGCCTAGCACACAGGCAGAGCAGAGAGGTCCCGTAACAGACAATCTGGCTTCATGACAGCAGAGAATCAGTCTGCATGTCATAGCAGAGAATGAGGCTTCACGTCACCCACCACTGCAACAGTCCATTGGCATATATTTAGGCCTAGCACACAGGCAGAGCAGAGAGGTCCCGTAACAGACGATCTGGCTTCATGTCAGCAGAGAATCAGTCTGCATGTCATAGCAGAGAATGAGGCTTCACGTCAGCCACCACTGCAACAGTCCATTGGCATATATTTAGGCCCAGCACCCAGGCAGAGGAGGGAGGTCCCGTAACAGAGAATCTGTCTTCATGTCAGCAGAGAATTAGTCTGCATGTCATAGCAGAGAATGAGGCTTCACGTCAGCCACCACTGCAACAGTCCATTGGCATATATTTAGGCCCAGCACACACACAGGCAGAGGAGAGAGGTCCCGTAACAGAGAATCTGTCTTCATGTCAGCAGAGAATTAGTCTGCATGTCATAGCAGAGAATCAGGCTTCACGTCACCCACCACTGCAACAGTCCATTGGCATATATTTAGGCCCAGCACCCAGGCAGAGGAGGGAGGTCCCGTAACAGACAATCTGGCTTCATGTCAGCAGAGAATTAGTCTGCATGTCATAGCAGAGAATGAGGCTTCACGTCAGCCACCACTGCAACAGTCCATTGGCATATATTTAGGCCCAGCACACACAGGCAGAGGAGAGAGGTCCCGTAACAGAGAATCTGTCTTCATGTCAGCAGAGAATTAGTCTGCATGTCATAGCAGAGAATGAGGCTTCACGTCAGCCACCACTGCAACAGTCCATTGGCATATATTTAGGCCCAGCACACACACAGGCAGAGGAGAGAGGTCCCGTAACAGACAATCTGGCTTCATGTCAGCAGAGAATTAGTCTGCATGTCATAGCAGAGAATGAGGCTTCACGTCACCCACCACTGCAACAGTCCATTGGCATATATTTAGGCCCAGCACCCAGGCAGAGGAGGGAGGTCCCGTAACAGAGAATCTGTCTTCATGTCAGCAGAGAATTAGTCTGCATGTCATAGCAGAGAATGAGGCTTCACGTCAGCCACCACTGCAACAGTCCATTGGCATATATTTAGGCCCAGCACACACACAGGCAGAGGAGAGAGGTCCCGTAACAGAGGATCTGGCTTCATGTCAGCAGAGAATCAGTCTGCATGTCATAGCAGAGAATCAGGCTTCACGTCAGCCACCACTGCAACAGTCCATTGGCATATATTTAGGCCTAGCACACAGGCAGAGGAGAGAGGTCCCGTAACAGACAATCTGGCTTCATGTCAGCAGAGAATCAGTCTGCATGTCATAGCAGAGAATGAGGCTTCACGTCAGCCACCACTGCAACAGTCCATTGTCATAAATTTAGGCCCAGCACCCAGGCAGAGGAGGGAGGTCCCGTAACAGACAATCTGGCTTCATGTCAGCAGAGAATTAGTCTGCATGTCATAGCAGAGAATCAGGCTTCATGTCAGCCACCACTGCAACAGTCCATTGGCATATATTTAGGCCTAGCACACAGGCAGAGGAGAGGTTCATTCAACTTTGGGTAGCATCGCAATATAATGGTAAAATGAAAATAAAAATAGGATTGAATGAGGAAGTGCCCTGGAGTCCAATAATATATGGTTATGGGGAGGTAGTTAATGTCTAATCTGGACAAGGGACGGACAGGTCCTGTGGGATCCATGCCTGGTTCATTTTTATGAACGTCAGCTTGTCCACATTGGCTGTAGACAGGCGGCTGCGTTTGTCTGTAATGACGCCCCCTGCCGTGCTGAATACACGTTCAGACAAAACGCTGGCTGCCGGGCAGGCCAGCACCTCCAAGGCATAAAAGGCTAGCTCTGGCCACGTGGACAATTTAGAGACCCAGAAGTTGAATGGGGCCGAACCATCAGTCAGTACGTGGAGGGGTGTGCACACGTACTGTTCCACCATGTTAGTGAAATGTTGCCTCCTGCTAACACGTTGCGTATCAGGTGGTGGTGCAGTTAGCTGTGGCGTGTTGACAAAAGTTTTCCACATCTCTGCCATGCTAACCCTGCCCTCAGAGGAGCTGGCCGTGACACAGCTGCCTTGGCGACCTCTTGCTCCTCCTCTGCCTTGGCCTTGGGCTTCCACTTGTTCCCCTGTGACATTTGGGAATGCTCTCAGTAGCGCGTCTACCAACGTGCGCTTGTACTCGCGCATCTTCCTATCACGCTCCAGTGCAGGAAGTAAGGTGGGCACATTGTCTTTGTAGCGTGGATCCAGCAGGGTGGCAACCCAGTAGTCCGCACAGGTTAAAATGTGGGCAACTCTGCTGTCGTTGCGCAGGCACTGCAGCATGTAGTCGCTCATGTGTGCCAGGCTGCCCAGGGATAAGGACAAGCTGTCCTCTGTGGGAGGCGTATCGTCATCGTCCTGCCTTTCCCCCCAGCCACGCACCAGTGATGGACCCGAGCTGCGTTGGGTGCCACCCCGCTGTGACCATGCTTCATCCTCATCCTCCTCCACCTCCTCCTCATCCTCGTCCTCCTCGTCCTCCAGTAGTGGGCCCTGGCTGGCCACATTTGTACCTGGCCTCTGCTGTTGCCAAAAACCTCCCTCTGAGTCACTTCGAAGAGACTGGCCTGAAAGTGCTAAAAATGACCCCTCTTCCTCCTCCTCCTCCTCCTCCTCCTGGGCCACCTCCTCTTCCATCATCGCCCTAAGTGTTTTCTCAAGGAGACATAGAAGTGGTATTGTAACGCTGATAACGGTGTCATCGCCACTGGCCATGTTGGTGGAGTACTCGAAACAGCGCAACAGGGCACACAGGTCTCGCATGGAGGCCCAGTCATTGGTGGTGAAGTGGTGCTGTTCTGTAGTGCGACTGACCCGTGCGTGCTGCAGCTGAAACTCCACTATGGCCTGCTGCTGCTCGCACAGTCTGTCCAGCATGTGCAAGGTGGAGTTCCACCTGGTGGGCACGTCGCATATGAGGCGGTGAGCGGGAAGGCCGAAGTTACGCTGTAGCGCAGACAGGCGAGCAGCAGCAGGATGTGAACGCCGGAAGCGCGAACAGACGGCCCGCACTTTATGCAGCAGCTCTGACATGTCGGGGTAGTTGTGAATGAACTTCTGCACCACCAAATTCAGCACATGCGCCAAGCAAGGGATGTGCGTCAAATTGGCTAGTCCCAGAGCTGCAACGAGATTTCGCCCATTATCACACACCACCAGGCCGGGCTTGAGGCTCACCGGCAGCAACCACTCGTCGGTCTGTTGTTCTATACCCCGCCACAACTCCTGTGCGGTGTGGGGCCTGTCCCCCAAACATATGAGTTTCAGAATGGCCTGCTGACGTTTACCCCGGGCTGTGCTGAAGTTGGTGGTGAAGGTGTGTGGCTGACTGGATGAGCAGGTGGAAGAAGAGGAGGAGGAAGCCGAGAAGGAGGAGGTGGCAACAGGAGGCAAAGAATGTTGCCCTGCGATCCTTGGCGGCGGAAGGACGTGCGCCAAACAGCTCTCCGCCTGGGGCCCAGCTGCCACTACATTTACCCAGTGTGCAGTTAGGGAGATATAGCGTCCCTGGCCGTGCTTACTGGTCCACGTATCTGTGGTTAGGTGGACCTTGCCACAGATGGCGTTGCGCAGTGCACACTTGATTTTATCGGATACTTGGTTGTGCAGGGAAGGCACGGCTCTCTTGGAGAAGTAGTGCCGGCTGGGAACAACATACTGTGGGACAGCAAGCGACATGAGCTGTTTGAAGCTGTCTGTGTCCACCAGCCTAAATGACAGCATTTCATAGGCCAGTAGTTTAGAAATGCTGGCATTCAGGGCCAGGGATCGAGGGTGGCTAGGTGGGAATTTACGCTTTCTATCAAATGTTTGTGAGATGGAGAGCTGAACGCTGGCGTGTGACATGGTTGAGACGCTTGGTGACGGAGGTGGTGGTGGTGGTGTTGGTGGTACATCCCCTGTTTGCTGGGCGGCAGGTGCCAACGTTCCTCCAGAGGCGGAGGAAGAGGCCGAGGCGGCAGCAGCAGAATAGGCCGAGGCGGCAGCAGCAGAAGAGGTAGCAGGGGGAGCCTGAGTGACTTCCTTGGTTTTAAGGTGTTTACTCCACTGCAGTTCATGCTTTGCATGCAGGTGCCTGGTCATGCAGGTTGTGCTCAGGTTCAGAACGTTAATGCCTCGCTTCAGGCTCTGATGGCACAGCGTGCAAACCACTCGGGTCTTGTCGTCAGCACATTGTTTGAAGAAGTGCCATGCCAGGGAACTCCTTGAAGCTGCCTTTGGGGTGCTCGGTCCCAGATGGCGGCGGTCAGTAGCAGGCGGAGTCTCTTGGCGGCGGGTGTTCTGCTTTTGCCCACTGCTCCCTCTTTTGCTACGCTGTTGGCTCGGTCTCACCACTGCCTCTTCCTCCGAACTGTGAAAGTCAGTGGCACGACCTTCATTCCATGTGGGGTCTAGGACCTCATCGTCCCCTGCATCGTCTTCCACCCAGTCTTGATCCCTGACCTCCTGTTCAGTCTGCACACTGCAGAAAGACGCAGCAGTTGGCACCTGTGTTTCGTCATCATCAGAGACATGCTGAGGTGGTATTCCCATGTCCTCATCATCAGGAAACATAAGTGGTTGTGCGTCAGTGCATTCTATGTCTTTCACCGCTGGGGAAGGGCTAGGTGGATGCCCTTGGGAAACCCTGCCAGCGGAGTCTTCAAACAGCATAAGAGACTGCTGCATAACTTGAGGCTGAGACAGTTTCCCTGGTATGCATGGGGGTGATGTGACAGACTGATGGGGTTGGTTTTCAGGCGCCATCTGTGCGCTTTCTGCAGAAGACTGGGTGGGAGATAATGTGAACGTGCTGGATCCACTGTCGGCCACCCAATTGACTAATGCCTGTACCTGCTCAGGCCTTACCATCCTTAGAACGGCATTGGGCCCCACCATATATCGCTGTAAATTCTGGCGGCTACTGGGACCTGAGGTAGTTGGTACACTAGGACGTGTGGATGTGGCAGAACGGCCACGTCCTCTCCCAGCACCAGAGGGTCCACTAACACCACCACGACCATGTCCACGTCCGCGTCCCTTACTAGATGTTTTTCTCATTGTTATGGTTCACCACAACAACAAATATATTATTTGGCCCAATGTATTGTATTCAAATTCAGCGGGATATAAATTTGAGGCCTAGTATTTAGGCGCTGGGTGACCGGTATGGATTTAGTGACAGAATTAGACTTGGAAATGCACAGAAGCGTGTGTGTGAAGTTATTCTGAATGACCCTATGTGCACCTTCAATATGATCTACCCTTTTAGGGATAGATTTCAAATAGCTCTGATATAGCAGAAACGACTAAATTATGAAATTGCTAAATTGGGAATTGTATTTCAACCCAGAACAAAAAATGTGCTTTGACGGACACTAAATAACTTTCCCAGCCACAACAGGACAGCGGTAACGAGAGATTTAGCGGGATATAAATTTGAGGCCTAGTATTTAGGCGCTGGGTGACAGGTATGGGTTTAGTGACAGAATTAGATTTGGAAATGCACAGTAGCGGGTGTGTGAAGTTATTCTGAATGACCCTATGTGCACCTTGAATATTATATACCCTTTTAGGGATAGATTTCAAATAGCTCTGATATAGCAGAAACCACTAAATTATGAAATTGCTAAATTGGGAATTGTATTTCAACCCAGAACAAGAAATGTGCTTGAACGGACACTAAATAACTCGCCCAGCTACAGCACTAGGGACAGATTTAGCTGGATATAAATTTGAGGCCTAGTATTTAGGCGCTGGGTGACCGGTATGGATTTAGTGACAGAATTAGACTTGGAAATGCACAGAAGCGTGTGTGTGAAGTTATTCTGAATGACCCTATGTGCACCTTGAATATTATATACCCTTTTAGGGATAGATTTCAAATAGCTCTGATATAGCAGAAACCACTAAATTATGAAATTGCTAAATTGGGAATTGTATTTCAACCCAGAACAAGAAATGTGCTTGAACGGACACTAAATAACTCGCCCAGCTACAGCACTAGGGACAGATTTAGCTGGATATAAATTTGAGGCCTAGTATTTAGGCGCTGGGTGACCGGTATGGATTTAGTGACAGAATTAGACTTGGAAATGCACAGTAGCGGTGTGTGTGAAGTTATTCTGAATGACCCTATGTGCACCTTGAATATTATATACCCTTTTAGGGATAGATTTCAAATAGCTCTGATATAGCAGAAACCACTAAATTATGAAATTGCTAAATTGGGAATTGTATTTCAACCCAGAACAAAAAATGTGCTTTGACGGACACTAAATAACTTTCCCAGCCACAACAGGACAGCGTTAACGAGAGATTTAGCAGGATATAAATTTGAGGCCTAGTATTTAGGCGCTGGGTGACAGGTATGGGTTTAGTGACAGAATTAGACTTGGAAATACACAGTAGCGGGTGTGTGTGAAGTTATTCTGAATGACCCAATGTGCACCTTGAATATTATATACCCTTTTAGGGATAGATTTCAAATAGCTCTGATATAGCAGAAACCACTAAATTATGAAATTGCTAAATTGGGAATTGTATTTAAACCCAGAACAAAAAATGTGCTTTGACGGACACTAAATAACTTTCCCAGCCACAACAGGACAGCGTTAACGAGAGATTTAGCAGGATATAAATTTGAGGCCTAGTATTTAGGCGCTGGGTGACAGGTATGGGTTTAGTGACAGAATTAGACTTAGAAATACACAGTAGCGGGTGTGTGTGAAGTTATTCTGAATGACCCAATGTGCACCTTGAATATTATATACCCTTTTAGGGATAGATTTCAAATAGCTCTGATATAGCAGAAACCACTAAATTATGAAATTGCTAAATTGGGAATTGTATTTCAACCCAGAACAAGAAATGTGCTTGAACGGACACTAAATAACTCGCCCAGCTACAGCACTAAGGACAGATTTAGCGGGATATAAATTTGAGACCTAGTATTTAGGCGCTGGGTGACAGGTATGGGTTTAGTGCCAGAATTAGACTTGGAAATACACAGTAGCGGGTGTGTGTGAAGTTATTCTGAATGACCCAATGTGCACCTTGAATATTATATACCCTTTTAGGGATAGATTTCAAATAGCTCTGATATAGCAGAAACCACTAAATTATGAAATTGCTAAATTGGGAATTGTATTTCAACCCAGAACAAGAAATGTGCTTGAACGGACACTAAATAACTCGCCCAGCTACAGCACTAGGGACAGATTTAGCTGGATATAAATTTGAGGCCTAGTATTTAGGCGCTGCGTGACAGGTATGGGTTTAGTGACAGAATTAGACTTGGAAATACACAGTAGCGGGTGTGTGTGAAGTTATTCTGAATGACCCAATGTGCACCTTGAATATTATATACCCTTTTAGGGATAGATTTCAAATAGCTCTGATATAGCAGAAACCACTAAATTATGAAATTGCTAAATTGGGAATTGTATTTCAACCCAGAACAAGAAATGTGCTTGAACGGACACTAAATAACTCGCCCAGCTACAGCACTAGGGACAGATTTAGCGGGATATAAATTTGAGGCCTAGTATTTAGGCGCTGGGTGACCGGTATGGATTTAGTGACAGAATTAGACTGGGATATGGCCAAAAAATAAACAGACTATTGCTGGTTAAATGCACTTGGTGTGACAGCTTCACCCTGATGTAGGCTTTAGCCAAAAAACAACCACACCATTGAGGGTTAAATGCACTTGGTGACAGGCGCAGCTTGCCCCTGATTTAGTATATGGCCAAAAAATGAACAGACTATTGCTGGTTAAATGCACTTGGTGTGACAGCTTCACCCTGATGTAGGCTTTAGCCAAAAAACAACCACACCATTGAGGGTTAAATGCACTTGGTGACAGGCGCAGCTTGCCCCTGATTTTGTATATGGCCAAAAAATGAACAGACTATTGCTGGTTAAATGCACTTGGTGTGACAGCTTCACCCTGATGTAGGCTTTAGCCAAAAAACAACCACACCATTGAGGGTTAAATGCACTTGGTCGCAGCTTGTGCTGGCGCACCACAAGACACAAAATGGCCGCCGATCACCCCAGAAAAATGTGACTGACAAACGGTCTGTGCAGCCTAAAAACAGTGAGCAATTGAGGATCAGCAGCTCAATGATCCACAGCTGCAGATCGATCAGTTAATCAAGTCCTTTGGAGGAGTTAATCTGCCTAATCTCGCCCTACTGTCGCAGCCGCAACCTCTCCCTACGCTAATCAGAGCAGAGTGACGGGCGGCGCTATGTGACTCCAGCTTAAATAGAGGCTGGGTCACATGGTGCTCTGGCCAATCACAGCCATGCCAATAGTAGGCATGGCTGTGATGGCCTCTTGGGGCAAGTAGTATGACGCTTGTTGATTGGCTGCTTTGCAGCCTTTCAAAAAGCGCCAAGAAAGCGTCACAAAAGCGCGAAGAAAGCGACGAACACCGAACCCGAACCCGGACTTTTACGAAAATGTCCGGGTTCGGGTCCGTGTCACGGACACCCCAAAATTCGGTACGAACCCGAACTATACAGTTCGAGTTCGCTCATCCCTAGTTACAAGTAAAGGAGGTGGCGCGCGTCAATTAAAGAAGAATTTTTGAAATTTAATTCCCTGTCACCTATGCAGAGCAGGGTTTTGTATACGGCAAAATTGGTAAAATGTCAACTGACAATATAACAGATGATGTCCCTGTCACATATGCAGAGCAGGGGTTTAATCACGGCAAAAATGGCCAAATGTCACAAAAGAATGTAACAGACAAATTAGTGAATGTCCTTTGGCAGCAATAAACCAAACATTAGACAAAGGACTTTTGCCACTGTCAGAAAGGGCACCTTCCCATGGCTCAATTGCGTCCACTGCTCAAGTGTGATTAAAGGGGCATGTATCACACATCCCCACACAGGTGAGCAGATCCCAGTGAAGGGACACTTCACATGTGACAGCTCGTTTGTTGTCTACCTGTTGAAGTGCCCCTGCGGTCTGTGTTATGTGGGTGAGACCAACATGCGCATGAAGGAACGCTTTGGTAAACACAAATCTACCACACGCAATGAGAATTTATTACTCCCCACTCCTCAACACTTTCACCAGCAGCGACACAATGCCTCACAACTTCGGTTTCAGATCATTGAAGAAGTCATTTTACCTAGACGGGGTGGGAACCGCATATAAATGTTACTCAGACGCAAGGCTTTCTGGATCCATTGGCTACAGACATTGGCTCCTAAAGGGTTAAACCGGGACTATGCGATTAGCAGCTTCTTATAAAAAAAAAATTGTAAGACCGCTTAGTCCTCATCTTGCCTCTCTCTCTCTGTTGGTTGCACACTGTTGCAATATATAGCAATTAATGAATGTTGCTACTATGATATGTTTATATGCACAATTTGTGTCACCTACTTGCAACAATGTTTCTCTTCACAGTGCAACTGAAACTTACTTTCTAGGGTGTGACCTCTGTGAAGACTCAACAGGAGGCGTCTACTCACATTGTTATTTATGTGTTTCCCCGGCAACGTGATGTCATCATCACATGACCAGGGGCGGGTTATTTAAACCAGTTTTGTTTGTATATTCTTCCACTCATACTGCTGCTCACTTCTTGTTTGAAAAAGGCACCTGTGAGTGCCGAAACGCGCGTCACCCTAATATGAGTGACCAATAAATCTATCACCAGCAAAGATTTTTGGGAGTGCCGGTTTTCTTTCATTCTTCTTCTCAGGTGGCCGTGACTCTTTTCCAGGCCCAGTCTGCAATGATTGTGATGTTGGTTCTCGGTAACCACTTACTTTTAACTTCTTAATGACAGACCGCTGAAATCAACTCACCTATCTCTACTTTATGCTGCCGTTAGTGTGGGTAGCATAAAGTTGATGACAGGTTCCCTTTAAAATGAGGGGAGGGCTGATTTAGCTGCTCATATCTTGGGATTCGTAGCATCTAGACATATGTATCTGGTCTTGTTTGAAAGCTAGTATTTCAAGCTTCTAGACAATAGGAGAATCACATCTGAAGATATAGCTGTTAGAAATCAGGATGGCAGAGAATACAGTTGAAAGTGAAAGTAAAAACAAGTTTCACTGATTTCACTCCTGACTCGATTTCTAAGAGCTAAATCTTCAGATGTAATCAATATAATGCTGTTATTCTGGTATTATTTGATGGCTTGGAATACCATATTTGTTGCTGCTACCAATCTATAGAAATGAGCGGCTAAAGCAGCCCTCCTCTCTTCTTAAGTTTAGTTTGCTTTGGGTACTTGGGACAGTAAACCCAGCCGGGCACTTGGGACTTGGGAGCCGTTTTCTAGCAGAATAAAAGCAATTTTTCTGCACATGGAATAAAGATACAAAGTACACACAGGTATGTTTGGAGTGCATTTGCAATCTTTTCTGGGGCTAAGCTGTTAGTTATATAGGTGAAAATGAGGTGGCAGACTGTCATGGTCTTACCTTCTTGCTGCTCTCCTTCGTTTGACATGTGCTGGCGGCCATCTTGGTTTCTGGGTTTCTTGTAGCCTCCCACCCTGCGGCTTCTCCTTCCCACTGGGAGGAGCTGGATGCCTAGCTCATATATATAGGAGGTCTGTGGCTTCAGTTCCTTGCTTGGTCCTCCTGTGTTCACATGCTTCTAAGACTGCTGCTGCTTCTGGTTCCTGATCCTGGCTTCGTCTGACTACCCTGCTGGTTCCTGATCCTGGCTTCGTCTGACTACTCTGCTGGCTCCTGATCCAGGCTTCGTCTGACTACCCTTCTGGTTCCTGACCTCTGGCTTCGCAAGACCCTGCTTCGGTTTAGCCATCCGTTTGGACTTTTGCCTTACAGCTTGATTTTCAATAAAGCCTTCTTATTTCCACTTATCTCTTGTTGTACGTCTGGTACATGGTTCCATGACATTAGGACCAAGCCATGAATTCTGACGGTACAGGGCCATCCTCGCTACCTACGCTGGTTGCCAGACTTGATCAGCAGGATCACCTGTTGGGTCGGTTCGCTGTGGCGTTGCAAACCCTGCTTGAACGCACGGCTCATTTAGCTTCCGTTGCCGATGGGTCGGTTGTCGCTCCTGGGCCCGCTCCTACTGCCGCTCCGGTTGTTGCGCCAGAGTCTACCCCGACACCTGTTGCTGCGCCTGCGGTGTTTCGGGGTATGACCGGTTCTGCCCCCCTTCCACAGCGCTTTGGGGGAGAGCCAACTCAGTGTCGAGGTTTCCTTAACCAGGTGGGCATTTATTTCGAGTTGCTGCCACATGCCTTTCCTACTGAGAGATCAAAGGTGGGCTTTTTGATCTCGCTGCTCTCGGACAAGGCCTTGGCCTGGGCCAGCCCTTTATGGGAGAACAACAATCCGGTGGTTGCCGAGTTTTCCGGTTTTGTTGCTTCTCTTCGGAAGGTATTCGATGTGCCGGCTCGTGCTGCCTCTGCTGCGAAGCTCCTTATGTCCATCAGACAGGGTTCACGATCCGTAGCTGAATACGCCATTGAGTTTCATACCCTGGCAGCAGAGGTGGGCTGGAATAATGAGGCTCTGGTCGCTGCTTTCTCTCATGGTCTCTCGGATGCCTTGAAGGATGAGGTTGCAGCTAAGGACCTACCAGTGGAGCTCGAGTCTCTTATTTCTTTCCTGATTTTGATTGACACCAGACTCAGGGAGAGACCTTCCTTTAAGGAGAGCCTGCGGAGGTCTTCTAACAGATTGGCGCCTACGATTGCTGTCCCACCCGTGCCTCCCTCTCCTCCCATGCCTCCTGGGGATGACTTGTCTGGGGGTGAACCCATGCAGCTGGGGTTTGCTCGCCTGTCCGAGGGGGAGAGGGCACTCCGGAGACGCGAGGGCCGATGCATGTACTGTGGTCTCGGTGGGCATTTTCGGTTGGCATGCCCGAACCGTCCGGGAAACGCTCGCACCTGAGATCCTGTCGGGGGCAGATCTTGGGTGGAGTCTCCTCGTCCCCGGTTTCCCGTGTTGACAAACCACTGATTACTGTTGTCCTCTCCTGGGTCGGGGACTCGGTGACGACCCAGGCGTTGGTGGACTCTGGTGCTGGTGGTTTGTTCATTGATAGTGTGTTCGCTGCCGCCAATTCCATTCCTCTGCAGCCTCGAGGTTCCCCACTGGCTCTTGAGGCGATAGACGGCAGACCCCTTCTGCCGCCACACGTGACTCATGAGACCCTTCCAGTGGGGATGGCCATTGGTGCCGTTCACAGAGAGTCGGTCTGTCTCCAGGTTATTTCGTCTCCACACTACTCGGTGGTCTTGGGGTACCCCTGGCTCCAGAAGCATAATCCGACTTTCGATTGGAGATCGGCCGAGATCCTCTCGTGGTCACCGCAGTGTGGGGCTAGTTGCATCCATGGGTCTGTCAAGTTGCTGTGTACTTCCTCGGACTCTCTGTTGCCTCCTGAATACGAGGAGTACCGGGATGTATTCGATAAGGTGCGTGCGGTTGCCCTACCTCCGCACCGCCCATACGATTGTGCCATAGAGTTACAATCTGGTGCCGTTCCTCCTCGTGGCAAAGTCTATCCACTGTCGGTAGCGGAGAATGAGGCCATGGAGGAGTACGTGAGGGAGGCGCTTTCACGCGGACACATTCGCAAATCCTCGTCCCCGGCAGGTAATTGCATCGATTACAGGGGTCTCAATCGCATCACGATCAAGAACGCTTACCCGATACCCTTGATTTCCGAGCTGTTCGATCGCCTCAAAGGGGCCACGGTCTTTACCAAACTCGACCTGAGGGCGGCATATAACCTGGTAAGGTTCAAGGCGAGCGATGAGTGGAAGACCGCGTTTAACACCAGGACCGGTCATTATGAATCCTTGGTTATGCCCTTTGGGTTGTGCAATGCGCCCGCAGTCTTCCAGGAATTCATCAACGATGTTTTCCGTGACCTGTTGCAGCAGTGTGTGGTGGTCTATTTGGATGACATCTTGGTATATTCTGAATCCATGGAGGCCCACATTCTGGATGTCAGACGAGTGTTGCAACGGTTACGAGAGAACAAGCTGTTCGGTATGCTTGAGAAATGCGAATTTCACCGATCCCAGGTAACCTTCTTAGGTTACATCATTTCCGCTGAGGGGTTCTCCATGGATCCTGAGAAGGTTTCGGCTGTCTTACAGTGGCCCCAGCCCAGTGGTCTTCGTGCCCTGCAGCGCTTTTTGGGCTTCGCCAATTATTATCGGAAGTTCATCAGGGACTTTTCCATGCTAGCCAAGCCTCTCACGGATCTGACCAGGAAGGGCAGTAATCCCCAGGTCTGGCCGCTCGAGGCCATCCGAGCTTTTGAGGCTCTAAAGTCCGCCTTTGTGTCGGCTCCGATTCTGTCGCATCCCAACCCTGGGTTGTCTTTTGTCCTCGAGGTGGACGCGTCTGAGACGGGAGTAGGCGCCCTTCTGTCTCAGCGTAGAACACCAGAGGGTCCTCTGCTTCCTTGTGGGTTTTACTCCCGGAAACTGTCTTCCGCGGAGTGCAACTATCAGATTGGTGACAGGGAGTTATTGGCCATCGTGCAGGCCCTTAAAGAATGGAGGCACTTGCTCGAGGGCTCGGTGGTTCCGGTTCTCATCCTGACGGACCACAAGAATCTGACCTACCTCTCTGAGGCCAAGAGATTGACACCACGTCAGGCCAGATGGGCTCTGTTCTTGTCACGTTTTAATTACGTGGTCTCCTACCTACCCGGTTCCAAGAACATCAGAGCGGATGCCTTATCACGGCAGTACTCCGAGCTGTCCGGGGAGGAGTCGATTCCGACTTCGGTCATACCTCCGAATCAGATCCTGGCCGCCATTCGCACCAGCCTGACCTCTCCCCTGGGTGAGCAGATTTTGGCGGCTCAATCTGGTGCTCCCTCTGGGAGACCCAACGGCAGATGTTTTGTGCCTGAGGAGTTGCGCACTCGGTTGTTGCGAACCTACCATAACTCCAAGGCCGCGGGGCATCCTGGAAAGAATCAGCTGTCCTGGGCTGTTTCACGTCTGTTCTGGTGGCCTTCTCTACGTTCCGACATCGCCGCATATGTAGCGGCATGCTCCGTTTGTGCCCAGAGTAAATCCCCTCGGCACCGTCCGTTGGGCCTTTTGCAACCCATAGCCACCGGGGAGCGTCCATGGTCACACCTGGGGATGGATTTCATTGTGGACCTCCCTGCATCCCGAGGCCATACGGTCATTCTCATGATTGTGGATCGGTTTTCCAAAATGTGCCACTGTGTTCCTCTCAATAAGTTACCCTCTGCACAAGAGTTGGTCACGATTTTTGCCAGGGAGGTCTTCCGGTTGCACGGTTTGCCCAAGGAGATTGTGTCGGATCGGGGGAGTCAGTTTGTGTCCAGGTTCTGGCGCTCCTTTTGCTCCCAGTTGGGGATTCATCTCTCTTTCTCCTCGGCCTACCACCCTCAGTCCAATGGGGCCGCAGAACGATCCAATCAGGCCTTGGAGCAATTCCTTCGTTGCTATGTCTCCGATCACCAAGACAATTGGGTTGACCTCCTGCCTTGGGCTGAGTTTGCCAGGAACACGGCGGTGAACTCTTCCTCTGGGACGTCTCCCTTCATGGCCAATTATGGGTTCCAACCTGCCGTGTTACCGGAGGTATTCTCTCCCCAGGATATTCCGGCTGTGGAGGATCACCTTTCCGTCCTACGTACTTCTTGGGTACAGATCCAGAGGTCCCTTGAGGTCTCTGCGCAGCGCCAGAGACTCCAGGCTGATCGCAGACGAGCGCCCGCTCCTTCCTACCAGGTCGGAGACCGCGTATGGTTGTCCACCCGCAACCTCAACCTTCGAGTGCCCACTCCCAAGCTGGCGCCTCGCTTTGTTGGTCCCTTCCGAGTGCTTCGCAGGGTAAACCCGGTAGCCTATGCCCTTGCGCTTCCTCCTGCATGCGGATCTCCAACGTGTTTCATGTCTCCCTGTTGAAGCCACTGGTGTGTAATCGTTTCACTTCCTCGGTTCCTCGGCCTCGTCCGGTCCAAGTGGGCAATCGTGAGGAGTATGAGGTGAGCAATATCCTGGACTCACGCCTGCGGCTTCTCCTTCCCACTGGGAGGAGCTGGATGCCTAGCTCATATATATAGGAGGTCTGTGGCTTCAGTTCCTTGCTTGGTCCTCCTGTGTTCACATGCTTCTAAGACTGCTGCTGCTTCTGGTTCCTGATCCTGGCTTCGTCTGACTACCCTGCTGGTTCCTGATCCTGGCTTCGTTTGACTACCCTGCTGGCTCCTGATCCAGGCTTCGTCTGACTACCCTTCTGGTTCCTGACCTCTGGCTTCGCAAGACCCTGCTTCGGTTTAGCCATCCGTTTGGACTTTTGCCTTACAGCTTGATTTTCAATAAAGCCTTCTTATTTCCACTTATCTCTTGTTGTACGTCTGGTTCATGGTTCCATGACACAGACTGCCTTTAATACACAACATATGGTGCTAAGTGAAAATATTTGCACAGATATTCCATTTCATTGCCCAATATGATGTGCCTATCATGTGCCAGTGTGAAAAGCAAGTCCTCTTATTATTATGCTTTTTCCTGGTTTTAGAAACACCCTACATGTCACCATAATCTTTTGCCTGACTGTATAAGAGGGCTCAAGAGTAAATTTAGGCCCAGTGTGGTGATTTTCACTTGTGCTGACAACTGTAGAGGTTCTGGGGTGAAATAATAAATAAAACTCTCGAGAAGTGACCCCATTTTTGAAACTCCGTAAATCAAGGTATTAATGGGTAAAGTGAGCATTTTGATTACACAGGTATTTTGCAGAAATTAATGCGCAGCGGACTGGCAAATTGGAAAATGCATGTTTTCCCCAAATATGGAAATTTGGTACCCAATATGTTGTGCCATCTTAAACACCCCACAACCTTTAAATTGTTACGCAGGTTCTACTAGGTGCTGAAATGCCATAACTTTGGGCATAAACTGCTGTTTGGGTACACTGCAGGGTTTAGAAGAGAAAGACCACTTTTTGGCTTTTGTAGCACAGATTCTGATGGATTGATTTATGGAAGCCATGTTGCTTTTGAATAGACTCTAGGGTAGTAGTACAGCCATTTTCTAAGTATGTCTTATTTAGGGTTCTCATATTTAGGGTTTATTTATAGTAAAAATAAGTATGTCTTATTAGCCGTTCTGCAGTAAACCTACATTGTCATACAGCCATTTTTGGGGTTTATTTATAGTAAAAACAAGTACGTCTTATTAGCCGTTCTGCGGTAAACTTACATTGTCATACAGCCACTTTTGGGGTTTATTTATAGGAAATATAAGTATGTCTTTTAAGCCATTCTGGGGTGAATTTACATTATCATACAGCCATTTTGGGGTTTTATTTACAGTAAAAATAAGTACTTCTTTTTAGCCATTTTAGGGTGAATTTTTGGCATACAGCCTGTTTTGAGCAAAGTACATCTTATTAGCCATTCTGCGGTGATGTCACGGCCATGGCTATGACCGTGACTCTTCAACCGCATGTGATTGTCAGCGGTTTTGTTTTGTTGTCAATCACAGGTGAGGGCAGTGGTATTTGCCTCACCTGTGGTTGCCGCTGACAACGCTAGTCTTGTGGCAGCTTTCCTGCTGTGCATGCGGTTGCACCTAGCAACCTCTATGTTAGGTGTCTGTGTGTATGTGTGCACTTGTGTTTATGTATTGTGTGCACTTCCCCTTTAAGTTGTAAGTTTCCCTTCTGTGGTGCTGGAAGGGTTAACTCCCTTCCCAGTGTGTGTGTGATGTCACTGGGTGTGTCCGACTGTGGGGTGTGGCTTCTTGCCCTATATAGCCTGGGTGTTTAGCATGGTTCAGTGGGTTTCTTCAGCCATGCTTGCTGGAGCAGCCTCCTGTGATCTCCATCTTCCTTGCCAGTGAGAGCCACCCCTGTGGTCATAAAAATAATTGTCGTTATGTTTGATGTCTTTATGCGTGTGTGGTTGTATGTTGTTCTGTTGGGACCTTCTTATGTTTGGTGCAGCTCACGGTTCTGGTTTCCTGTCTGCTCAGGGATCCAGACAGCAAGGCTGTGGCAGGTTGGTGGAACTGGGTGTTCGCCTGCCATTCCCGTGAGGCTGTTCATGTCCCCCTTTTCCCAACAGCTTGGCCATTGAGACTCCTGCTCCTCCGTGCCAAGGAGGAGTAGGTCGTCTTACCCAGCTCCTAGCTCAGGGATCTGTGGAGGGTAAGACAGGGCTACGAGGTTCCTGCGCATGGGTCCTCCTACCTTAAAGGTCGGCCCATGCAGGTTAGGAGTTAGGGTCAGGGTAGGGATGCGTGAGGAGGTGACCTGCTCCCTATCCTGTTCTCATGGCCGAGTAGCCACTACACCACCTGGCATCGCACGGCTGAGGGTTTCCCCCATCCTCAGCCATGACAGGTGAACTTATATTGGTATACAGCCATTTTTCGGGTTTATTTATAGGAAAAACAAGTATGTCTTATTAGTAGTTCTGCAGTGAACGTACATTGTTATACAGCCATTTTTGGGGTTTATTTATAGGAAATATAAGTACATCTTTTTAGCCATTTTAGGGTGAATTTATATTGTCATACAGCCATTTTTGGGGTGTATCTATAGTAAAAATAAGCCTGTCTTATTAGCCGTTTTGCATTGAATTTACATTGTTATACAGCAATTTTGGGTGTTTATTTATAGTACAAACAAGTATTAGCCTTTCTGCGGTGAACTTACCTTGTGATACAGCCATTTTTGGGGTGTATTTATAGGAAATATAAGTACGCCTATTCGCCATTCTGTGGTGAAATTTTTTGGGGATACAGCCTATTTTGAGTAAATTGCCCGGTGAATGCTGACTTTTTTGCTGTAGTGACTGACGAATTGTCTCCTAGCCGTACTGTGATGAAATGTTTTGGGAATACAGCCTGTTTTGGGGTTTATTTATATAAAATCTAAGTATGTCTAATTGGCCATTCTGTGGTAAACTTGCATTGTTATACAGCCATTTTTGCGGAGTATTAATTTACTTTTAGGCAAGTAGTGATGATGAGAGCCCCATGGAAGCTGGTGTTGTGAGCGGTCAAGCTCCTGGCCCTGAGACCATTGAGGGGGACATCAGTGACATGCAGACAGTAGTGGATGATGATGTAGCCGATCACACTTGGGAGCCGGGTGAAGAAAGGGCTGCATCATCATCAGGAGAAGAGGGTTGCAGCTTGCACAGGGTGGAGCGCATGCTTCACAGGAGCTTACCTGACCGGAAAGTAGCGGTGCAGGGGTTCATGGAGGCAACGGTAGCAGGCAGTCAGCACGGAGTGTTGGGGGGAAAATGCAATACACAATATATGTCCTTTACAGCCCACTGGGTAAATGTGGTTCCTGCCCAGCCACACCAGCAACTTGGCCAGGTGATGCCACTGCGCCTCCACGTTCTCAAGCTGTGGGTCCTGCACTAATGTCCGCCTCTGCCTCCTCATCTTCCACGTGTCCTCAGCCTCCACTGCAGGGACAATTCAGAGTGCTTCTCCAGCATACCACATGCGCAGGGCACGGAAGTGTCACGCTGTTCTGCACATAGTTTGCCTGGGCAAATGGAGTCACATAGAGGAGTAACTGCTCCGCATCCTCCATCAAGAAATCTAATCCTGGCTTTCTCCTTGCCAACTCAAAATCAGAACCATGGTCACCGACAACGGGAAGAACATGGTGTCGGAGCTGCATCAAGGAGGGCTGAGCCATGCGCCCTGCATGGCGCACGTGTTTAATCTGATTGTAAAGAGGTTTCTGAAGTCTTCCACCCATCTGCAAGACATCCTAAAAATGGCCAAGAAACTGTGCATGCACTTCAGCCACTCTTACACTGCAAAGCAGACCCTCCTTGAGCTGCAAAGGCAGAATGGTGTTCCCCAACATCAGCTGATATGCAACGTTTCCACCCGTTGGAACTCCATCCTCCATATGTTGGACCGACTATATGAACAGAGAAAGGCCTTAAACGATTTCTTGATGATACATGCGGACAGAGGTACTCCCCTGTGTAACTTCGATGTTAGCCAGTGGCAGATCATGCGTGACACCTGCCGTTTGCTCAGACCCTTTGAGGAGGCCACTTTATTTGTCAGTTGCCAGAACTACGGGATGAACAACGTCATTCCACTGATTCTTGTCCTGGAACAGATGCTGCTAAATCTGGCTGGCCAGTGGACAGGAGACGTGGCGACTAAATCTCACACATGAGCCCTGTGGAGGCTGAACTGGAGGAGGAGGACATTCGCGCACAAGCAATGCGTAGAGAAATGGGTGGTGTTTCTGTACAGGTGACAGGAGAGGAGGAGCAGGAGCAGCTGGAGGAGCTACAGGAGGAGGAAGACAATGCATATGACCCAGACACACTGTGGCAGTATGCAGTGGAGATGGAGTTCCTCTGAGTCGTCTGAGGGATGACTACTGGCTCTCCACCATGTTAGACCCTTGCTACCGGTCCAAAATGGGGGCCTTTTTTCACCCGCTGAGAGGGAGGACAAACTGAACTACTATTGAGACATCCTATTGCAGCGTCCCACTCAGGAACCCGTGGGAACTGCAAAATAGCTTTAAAACGGCATTATCCTATTGCATGTCATTTTGTACTACAACACCTGTTGTATCCCTGTTCATAGGCTGGTCTAGTGTAATTTATACATCCCACTACTAGATGGGGATAGCACTTAGGTCATATAAATACTTAGGTCAGGCCTAGTGTAGAAAGAAGGAGAAAAAGAAGAGAAGAAAAGTGAGAGAGAAGTAGAGTCAGTGGTACTCTGAGGCTACACACCATACATTAGTGGGTGAAGCCAAATGCAGAAATGAGGTAGAGCCAAGGTATGAGGCGCAGGAGAGCGTTTTCCTCTTGTGACCTTCTTAGATCCTAGATCCTGAAACCAGAGGATAGCATTTTCATCCCTGGAAGAAGATAACCAAGCTAAAGAGAGACATCAGTGATAACACCCATTACTAAAGGCTTAATGGACACCTTTGCGCATGGTGGAGGACAATCTAGCTACAGGCAGCCTCACTATACTTTGAAGAATACAGATTAGCTACCTGTTTAAGGGCTTGGAAGTTACAGAAACAAAAAGGACTAAGCATACCAAATAGGTATTACAGGCAACCTCACCAAACTACACTGATGCAGAACCTTCAAGCTAAGCTAAACCCAGCCAAACCTATTAACAGTGGATCAACAGGATTCCTTTAAATTGCAAAGGACTGTATTACATGCTGCAACTGGAACCAACATCAGTGAAGGCTGTGAGTTGTATCCTATCACTGTCTTCTTCATTCTTACCATTGGTTGTACCACCATTAATGGTACTGGCATCACGACAAATACCATCAAGGGACTCAGCCACAACAAGCACCCGAAGCACGCCTGACATCAAGGTCACCTCAACCTCCATCTTGGCTGATGCTTCCCTACTACAGAGTGTGCCCCGGAGGATTTCGTGCTGTCCAATTCAACACTGTGCTGTCAGCCTAGGGAGGCTTTCTGCTAATCGTGAGTAAACTGATGAACTGTGTGTTGTTGTTTGGCCCCTCATCGGCCCACCTCACATGTTGCCCCTGCGGTACTGGCTGGCTGCATATCTTTTCTTGGCATCACGAACAGGATATTAACCCCTGCGCCATATTCGAGAGACTGTCGCATGTGAATAAGCCCCTTTACTTGATTGAGAGACTTTTGCTTATTGTGCACTGTATTGGGCTAAAGAACTTTTTAAACTGCTTGGAAGTTGCATGGAAGTGCTATACTAGTCACCAGCATACAAATTGTAGTGTTAAAAGTAAGAGAAGCAGATATTTGTGTGTCACTAAAATGGCTTGCTGTCACTGTACTTAAGATGGCAGCCTGAGTTCTTGCGCCATCACTGTGGACAAGTTAGCGACACCCCCTGAAGAGCCCCCCCCCCCCCCCTGGTCAAGCCTATCCTACCTTTGCTGTGTTGACTCTGAGAGGCCGAACCCTGTATGCAAACACAGCGCCGCCTCCTCTGCCCTATGAAAAGTTCTGCCGCAGAACAGAATGGGTGGAACCATGTGTGGACTATCAATGTGCCCACCTATTGGATGTTGTGACAAAGACATAGCCACCTATGAATATCTTCATGCACAAAAGACTGTTCCATTATTGTGTGTCACCAAACCTCCAAACCCAATTAGAGTACCGACCAGTGTTGCTCCGGTCACCCGGTTCCCTGAGACCGCCCCTTGTACGGTGGATAATGGTTGCGTCACTCCTGTCACTCAGACAGACCTGGGAGGCGGGCCTAGCACTCAGGAAGAGCGTGACGTGCGTGCGCATGTTAGAACGGGAGACGCTGATTGCTGTATGGAGAGAGGAGTGTATTGCTGAAGCAGCATGGCAGAAAAGCAAGAGAGCTCTGCACCAGAGATTGAATCCGGACGGGACCCTGTCGCCACTCTGACATGGACCCCTACACATATGACTCCAGAGCTGCAGGTTCGTGTACAAGACTTGTGGGACCGTCACTGGAGGGAACGTAGTGTGGACCGCAACACTGAATCGTCAGGATAAGGTGCAGGTCAGCGCGCAGTCGCGATGCCGCGACACCAGCCTCCTTAGTATGCTGAAAGGTCCGGTCTGTTTGCTGATGCCCCCGTCATAGCGTGGACCACTACTAAACAGACAGCACTTTGGGCTAAGTTGTCCGCGGAGATTAAGTCAGCTCGACTCCTGTGCACCCATGCTTGTAAGAAATATAACAAGGGTCTAACTCATAAATTACCGGTGGAACCTGTAAAGGACTTCCCGATTCCAGTACGAGAATTAGGCCGAGTTCTTGACTTCTGCAAACAACGGGGATTTGGATTTATCCGCAATATGGAGACCAATCGAAACTATCATGTAAATCGCCGGTCTGTGAAGAGGAAGGAGCTTCCTGCTTGGCTACATAGCCTATATGTTAATGAGGTGGTGGAGTTCACCCCTGCAGAGGGTACACGTGGACCTTATGCTACCGCAGTACGTCGGCCAGGACAGCCCACGGAGACCCAGGAGCTTGACAAAGACTCTGGGTCTGAGGAGGATCTAGAGCAGGAACCTTCTACCGCCCCCATGTGGCCTGCTTCTCATCCAAGTATATGCCACCTAGTACTCAGAACCAATGCGCCACTGGTTTTGAAGGAACCAATATTCTCTGGCAACCCGCTATTGTTACCAGAGACCCTGACAGTGAACCTAAACCCCAGAGGGAACGGGTTAGAAGAAGAAGGCCCGAGCCACAAAGTCTCAGTACAGCTGTAAAGGACAGTGCAGTGTTGTTCCAGCAACTTGCTGTACAGCAGCATCAGGGATTCCCTATCCCAACCTGTAAAGGTGAATCAGCCAATTCTACATTAATGAAAGCTTTACCAGAGGAATCAAACCCTGTAACCAGAATTGACCCTGCAATTGGGCTGGATTGTAACATAAAAAAAGAACAGCCCCCTTTCTTTGAAACGGTGAAAAAGGAACTGAACTTGCCATCCACACCTAAACAGCAGAAAATGGAGGGACAGCCAGAAGGATCTTCCCCTGATTCATGGGATTCTGGAAGCCCAATTCCTATGGATGTGTCATCATGTTCAGATCCCTACAATTAAGTAGGCAGTTCACCAACCATTTATATGGAGCAGGAGCTGCCATTTGTTTGAGAGGACTTCTTTTATTGTTTTTGTTTTGAGCCCCTCACTGTGTTGTATTTGCAAGGACTCCACCTGAATCCAGAAAAATGTTGCACTTCATTTGTGTGTTTTATGCTGTTTAACCCCTTTTTACCCCATTTTCAGGTTATCAAGGGACTATGTTGACGTAACGTTTGAAGCATACTACCCAGAAAGACTTTTCTGTGCTCAGCCTTTTTACAACAAGATTTTTGCACTTTAAAAAGTTTTATACATGTTTTATACCCCATTTTAGGTATGGACTCTGTCTTTTAAACCCATATCATGGACTTTACTGCCCTTATGTGAGATCATTCTTTCCTCTACCACGGAAAATAAAAAGTGTATGTGATATATTTTATATATTTGCCTAGAATGTATTTTTGTGCATAACCCTTTATTTACAGGAGGTTATTGAAGATTCATGATAATACATTGCAATGTTTATATTCACATGTGCATATTTGGTGGTGTGTATTTGGTGTATTTCAGGACATGGCTTAGAGATACACAGCTTCAGATATTACCAACGTCGAGGGCGACTTATATTTTACCATGGGGGTATGCAGCATCCCACTCAGGAACCCGTGGGAACAGCAAAATAGCTTTAAAATGGCATTAACCTATTGCATGTCATTTTGTACTACAACACCTGTTGTATCCCTGTTCATAGCCTGGTCTGGTGTAATTTATACATCCCACCACTAGATGAGGATAGCACCTAGGTCATATAAATACTTAGGCCAGGCCTACTTTACACCAGTTTGATAAATGACCCCTATTATGTCTATTAGGGTCAATATTTTTCCAGCAGTATGGTACCTTGGATATTGGGGAGCACCACAGGAGCAGTATTGGGAGTGGCAGCAGGATGACATTGTCGGGACACCACGATGGGGAGGTTGATGGAAAAATTGAGAAATCTAACGTCTGTGTTAGAAACTCTGTAGAGACGAGATGCAGCTGAAAGAATTTGTTATGGTGCTCTGGGTTAAACGGAGGAGAAGAGGAAAGAGAAGGTTTACTTGACAGGAGATGTCCCTGGATGTAGGTATGTGGTGCTGTATTCTCCTCCAAGTCTTTTTTGTTATAATTATATGTATTTTAAATTTGGCGACCACATTTTTTAGTTTAAGAGTCAATTTGGGGTATATATTTTTTTTGTCTGGAGATGTCATATAGCCTAGGAAGAGACTGTGGCACTCACGAAGCACCGCAACCTCTTCATACAAAATTAAATAAATAAACTAAAATGGAGGGAGGGGCCCAATTTTGGTAGACAGCCCCGGGCCTATCATGCACTTAATTAGCCCCTGTATATGAATATTAAACCATTAAACGCAATAGACACCACCGATGCTCGGTATTAACCTCTAGTAATGCCATAGTAAGATTTGACAGATGAATATCTGTCTAATCTATCACCATAGAATGAATATATGATATCAAAATAATATCAAAATAATTACAAGGAAAAAAAAAACTAAGCAGTCATTTCAAAAATTTTAGCAGATGTGTAAAGGTGCCCATACACATTAGTCAAATATTTCCCAAACCCTCTGACTTTTGCAGGACTGTCCAACCATCTAATTTGCATAGGGGTGTCCCTACTTTTTCTGAAAGATGTTGAGGTAAAGAAGGACTAGGCATGATGGATATCAACGTACCTGGTCTTTTGTTCCAGAGGTGTCTGGAAGTGGGGCATTCCCCTTTCCTTGCATTCTTGACTTAGCAAGGGAGGTTGGAAAGAAGAGCTGTGTGGCCACCTTAAGAGTTTGTTCCTTCTGGACATACTGCTGGAAATTGCCATAAATGTAAGATAAATCTGGGAATCACCTCTGGAATCTGCTCCTCTATCCAGAATGGGGCCCCTGAAGTGAAGGGAGAACACACTGTGCAAGTTGAGCCATCCCTCCGTTCAAAAATATAGGACTTCTGGAAATGGCTGATACCTAGCTCAGCTATTTCTGGCAGTCCGACACCAGTGAACAGAGAGGTAGCTGTGCTTGCATGGCTTTCTCTCTAATCATTGCTATGGGACTACCAAAAATTGTGAAGCATACTTGAGCACTTTGGTGATGAGCGGGTCCCAGAGGTGGCACCCACATGTACCTGACATTTATAGCATGTCCTGTGATATGCCATAAATGTTGAGATGGGACAACCCCTTTGAGTTTTTTCAACCATCTGATACCAATAACAATCAAAGGATACCAATAAATTAGAAGACATTTAGATACAGTCATGTGAAAAAATTAGGACACCCTTTGAAAGCATGTGGTTTTTTGTAACATTTTTAATAAAAGGTTATTTCATCTCCGTTTCAACAATACAGAGAGATTAAAGTAATCCAACTAAACAAAGAAAACTGAAGAAAAGTCTTTTCAAGATCTTCTGTAAATGTCATTCTACAAAAATGCCTATTCTAACTGAGGAAAAAGATAGGACACCCTCACATGTATTCCTTCTTAAATTGGCTCAGATCTCACACAGGTATATCACACCAGGTGCACATAATTAGTAGATCGTTACTCTGCATGTTGAATGAGGCTTGCCCTATTTAAACCTCAGACATTTAGTTTGGTGTGCTCCTGACTGTTGAAGTGAGAGTGAGCACCATGGTGAGAGCAAAAGAGCTGTCAGAGGACTTCAGAAAAAAGATTGTAGCAGCCTATGAGTCTGGGAAGGGATTTAAAAAGATCTCAAAAGATTTTGAAATCAGCCATTCCACTGTCCGGAAGATAGTCTACAAGTGGAGGGCTTTCAAAACAACTGCCAACATGCCCAGGACTGGTCGCCCCAGCAAGTTCACCCCAAGAGCAGACCGCAAGATGCTAAAAGAGGTCTCCAAAAACCCTAAAGTGTCATCTCGAGAACTACAGCAGGCTCTGGCTACTGTTGATGTAGAAGTACATGCCTCTACAATCAGAAAGAGACTGTACAAGTTTAACTTGCATGGGAGGTGTGCAAGGAGGAAACCTTTGCTTTCCAAGAGAAACATCGAGGCCAGACTGACATTTGCCAGAGATAAAGTTGACAAAGACCAGGACTTCTGGAATAATGTTCTTTGGACAGATGAGTCCAAAATTGAATTATTTGGACACAACAGCAGAGGACATGTTTGGCGTAAACCAAACACAGCATTCCAAGAAAAGAACCTCATACCAACTGTGAAGCATGGAGGTGGAAGTGTCATGGTTTGGGGCTGCTTTGCTGCAGCAGGACCTGGTCAGCTCACCATCATAGAATCCACGATGAATTCTACTGTGTATCAGAAGGTGCTTGAAGAACATGTGAGACCATCAGTTAGAAAATTAAAGCTGAAGCGGAACTGGACCATGCAACATGACAATGACCCAAAACATACTAGTAAATCAACCAAAGATTGGCTGAAAAAGAAGAAATGGAGAGTCCTGGAATGGCCAAGTCAAAGTCCAGATTTGAATCCCATTGAGATGCTGTGGGGTGACTTGAAAAGGGCTGTACGTGCAAGAAACCCCTCAAACATCTCACAGCTGAAAAAGTTCTGCATTGAGGAGTGGGGTAAAATTTCCTCAGACCGATGTCGAAGACTGGTAGATGGCTACAAGAACCGTCTCACTGCAGTTATTTCAGCCAAAGGAGGTAACACTCGCTATTAGGGGCAAGGGTGTCCTATCTTTTTCCTCAGTTAGAATAGGCATTTTTGTAGAATGACATTTACAGAAGATCTTGAAAAGACTTTTCTTCAGTTTTCTTTGTTTAGTTGGATTACTTTAATCTCTCTGTATTGTTGAAACGGAGATGAAATAACCTTTTATTAAAAATGTTACAAAAAACCACATGCTTTCAAAGGGTGTCCTAATTTTTTCACATGACTGTATGTAGAGAAATGTATTAGAGTGCATAGAAATAATCAGATACTGTATGTATGAAGCTTTTGTGTGTATTCATTTGTATATATTTCTATATATGGTGTAGTCTAGGCATACTATTTACACTGAGTTTTGTAAAAGGAAAAAATATCTGCTCAAAGACCTTTGTGTACTGTAGAAGTTGTTCTTAAACACTGAGATACAGTCATTTGGCAGAGCAAGTCCTAATGGACACACGTTCTAAAACAAAGAAGGCAGATTAATAAACTTCAAACCATAGATAGAAGTTAGTGTGTCCAAACCTCTAGATAAGAGGTATAAACACATAGAGCAAACATAGCAACAGAGAAACAAAGTTGCTGTGATTACTGATATGGTATGTTCGTCATACTTAGCGGCGGCGCAAGTCAAGCACCCACAGTACAAAAATATTTGTAGGATCAAGAAATTCCACTCATTGCGTCTGCTGCAGATATCTTATAGTCATGTAAATAATGAAGTTCATTAATCTAGGCCTACATGAACCCTTTTAAACAGGACATTGAATGTCATTATATCAGTGAATTACACATAGATAGGTACCCAAAGTCTAGGTACTGTCAGATTTTATACATACGGTACTGTACATGTAAGGATTTATTGCGCAAATATGAGACAGGCTTTCCGCCTTTTAGGTTGTATATGAGAATAATGATTATTTATTCAATCAAATAAATTCAATAAAATGTTGTGCTTATATAATCAAAAAACAATAAATAAAAACTTAGAATATTACATATGGGGCCCCAAGTATTATTCTTGCAATGTATTGATGTATTGCTGCAAGAGAACAATAATGTGCAAAGATTAATTCAGGAATGCATCTAACATTGCAATTAGGGATGAGCGAATCGACTTCGATTTGCATAAAACTTTGTTTCAATACTGTACAGAGAAAGCTCTCCGTACAGTATTAGGCTACTTTCACACTAGCGTTCGTCGGTCCGCTCGTGAGCTCCGTTTGAAGGGGCTCACGAGCGGACCCGAACGCAGCCGTCCAGCCCTGATGCAGTCTGAATGGAGCGGATCCGCTCAGACTGCATCAGTCTGGCGGCGTTCAGCCTCCGCTCCGCTCGCCTCCGCACGGACAGGCGGACAGCTGAACGCTGCTTGCAGCGTTCGGGTGTCCGCCTGGCCGTGCGGAGGCGTGCGGATCCGTGCGGATCCGTCCAGACTTACAATGTAAGTCAATGGGGACGGATCCGTTTGAAGATGCCACAATGTGGCTCAATCTTCAAGCGGATCCGTCCCCCATTGACTTTACATTGAAAGTCTGGACGGATCCGTCCGAGGCTATTTTCACACTTAGCTTTTTTTTTTGCCATTTTAATGCAGACGGATCCGTTCTGAACGGAGCCTCCGTCTGCATTATTATGAGCGGATCCGTTCAGAACGGATCCGCCCGAACGCTAGTGTGAAAGTAGCCTTAGAATGTATTGGCTCTGATAAGCCGAAGTTATTACTTTGGGAAGTCTCTTGAGACTTCGTATAATAACTTCACAAATTAATTTAGCTTTTACCTACTGATGTTTTCCCCCTTGGTCACCAATTATTGGGATACAGCCACACACGGTGGGTTACTGACAATTTTTCACTCAACAATTTGCACAAAATCCAAATCTGCAAAATCTACACCTAAGGCCTCATGCAGATGACCGTTGTGTGCATCCGTGGCCGTTGTGCCGTTTTCCGTTTTTTTTCGCGGACCCATTGACTTTCAATAGGTCCGTGGAAAAATTGGAAAATGCACCGTTTTGCAGCCGAGACCGTGATCCGTGTATCCTGTCCGTCTAAAAAATAAGACCTGTCCTATTTTTTTGACGGACAACGGTTCACGGACCCATTCAAGTCAATGGGTCCATGAAAGAACACGGATGTATTGGCTCTGATAAGCCGAAGTTATTACTTTGGGAAGTCTCTTGAGACTTCGTATAATAACTTCACAAATTAATTTATCCTGTAAAAAAAAAACATTTCCGGAACTCGGTAACCCAAGTTCAGGAAAATGTTTTTTACAGTACAAATCAATTTTTGAAGTTATTATGCGAATAATCATTATTCTCCTATACAGCCCAGAAGGAGGAGTGCCTGTCATATATTTGCACAATTTCTGGTAGTGGGTCATTCAGTGGATAAGCGCACCCTTCAACTTCCATAGCTTCTAATTGAGAGCCTCTCTATTGAATATATCAGTAAGGAATTATGGCTACAAAAAATGTACCATGGAAAGGTGTAGTAGGATCTCTGCTTTGATTTAACAGTATGAACAGAGTTGCGATGAAACAAGGTGGGAAAATCATGGTGTCCAAGGTAGTTTTTTTCCCCATTCTTATTTGTTAGGTTTCTGTATGATAGCTTTTACCTACTGATGTTTTCCCCCTTGGTCACCAATCATTGGGATACAGCCACACATGGTGGGTTACTGACAATTTTTCATACAATTTGCACAAAATCCAAATCTGCAAAATCTACACCTAAGGCCTCATGCAGATGACCGTTGTGTGCATCCGTGGCCGTTGTGCCGTTTTCAGTTTTTTTTCGCTGACCTATTGACTTTCAATGGGTCCGTGGAAAAATCAGAAAATGCACCGTTTTGCAGCCGAGACCGTGATCCGTGTATCCTGTCCGTCAAAAAAATATGACCTGTCCTATTTTTTTGACGGACAACGGTTCACGGACCCATTCAAGTCAATGGGTCCGTGAAAGAACACGGATGCACACAAGATTGGCATCCGTGTCCGTGATCCGTGGCAGTAGGTTGCTTTCATACAGACGGATCCGAAGATCCGTCTGCATAAAAGCTTTTTCAGATCTAAGTTCTCACTTCGTGAAAACTCATATCCGACAGTATATTCTAACACAGAGGCGTTCCCATGGTGATGGGGACGCTTCTAGTTAGAATACACTACAAACTGTGTACAAGACTGCCCCCTGCTGCCTGGCAGCGCCCGATCTCTTACAGGGCGCTGTGCGGCACCTGAAGGGGTTAATTGTACTATCATATCCCCCTATAAGAGATCGGGGCTGCCAGGCTCCCCAGTTTGAATATCATTGGTGGCCAGTGCGCCCCCCCTCTATTGTAATAATTCGTTGGTGGCACAGTGTGCGCCCCCCCTGCCCCCCCCTTCCTCCCTCTATTGTAATAGTTCGTTGGTGGCACAGTGTGCGCCCCCCATCGGCCCCCCTCCCTCTATAGCATTAACAACATTGGTGGCCAGTGTGCGGCCTCCCATCCCCCCCCCCCCAATCATTGGTGGCAGCGGAGTTCCGATCGGAGTCCCAGTTTAATCGCTGGGGCTCCGATCGGTAACCATGGCAACCAGGACGCTACTGCAGTCCTGGTTGCCATGGTTACTTAGCAATAGTACAATAGTAGAAGATTCATAGTTACCTGCTGGCTGCTGCGATGTTCGTGTCCGGCCGGGAGCTCCACCTACTGGTAAGTGACAGGTCTGTGCGGCGCATTGCTAAATGAACTGTCACTTACCAGTAGGAGGAGCTCCTGGCCGGACACAGACATCGCAGCTCGCAGGTAAGTATGAATCTTCTACTATTGTACTATTGCTAAGTAACCAGGGCTGCAGTAGCTTCCTGGTTGCCATGGTTACTGATCGGAGCCCCAGCTATTAAACCAATGATCGGGGGGGGGGGGGGGGGGGAGATGAGAGGCCGCACACTGGCCACCAATGTTGTTAATGCTATAGAGGGAGGGGGGGCCGATGGGGGGCGCACACTGTGCCACCAACAAATTATTACAATAGAGGGAGGAAGGGGGGGCCGGGAGGGGGGGGCGCACACTGTGCCACCAATGAATTATTACAATAGAGGGAGGAAGGGGGGGCGGGGGGGGGCGCACACTGTGCCACCAACAAATTATTACAATAGAGGGAGGAAGGGGGGGGCGGGGGCCGCACACTGTGCCACCAACCTATTATTACAATAGAGGGAGGGGGGGCCGCACTGGCCACCAATAATATTCAAACTGGGGGGGGGGTCTGCCCCCTGCTGCCTGGCAGCCCTGATCTCTTACAGAGGGATATGATAGTACAATTAACCCCTTCAGGTGCCGTACCTGAAGGGGTTAATTGTGCTGATCACGGCCCCCTGTAAGAGATCGGGTGCTGCCAGGCAGCAGGGGGCAGTCATGTACACAGTTTGTAGTATATTCTAACTTTGTCCCCATCATCATGGGAACGCCTCTGTGTTAGAATATACTGTCGGAAATGAGTTTTCACAATCTAACTCATATCCGACAGTATATTCAAACATAGAGGCGTTCCCATGGCGATGGGGACGCTTCAAGTTAAAATATACCATCGGATTGGAGAAAACTCCGATCCGATGGTATAAAAGGGACTCCAGACTTTACATTGAAAGTCAATGGGGACGGATCCGTTTGAAATGGCACCATATTGTGTCAACGTCCGTTTGGCTCCGCACGGCCAGGCGGACACCAAAAAAACTTTTTTTTCATGTCCGTGGATCCTCCAAAAATCAAGGAAGACCCACGGACGAAAAAACGGTCACGGATCACGGACCTACAGACCCCGTTTTTGCGGACCGTGAAAAAATACTGTCGTGTGCATGAGGCCTAAGGGTGAAATCTCCAGCAGAAATCTGCAACATAAATTGACATATTGCAGATTTACAATTATCATTTGCAATTTAATGTATGTCTATTCCAAGTCATTGTAATGATGATATATGTAGGTGCTTACACAATTAGAGCACTAAGATAAGTTTATTAGGGAAACTTTCCAAATGAAAGGGGGATCTAGTTGGACTGCCTCTAGCCTGGATACAAGATAAAAAAACTGTTGGGCATAGATGCAAATAGGATAGGTAACCTGCAGCACATTTATCTACAGATGTTACAAATGGCAGGCTAAGTAAGTGTTGCAATCTGGTGGAGACGTAACTGAGAAACCCTGACTGACTGTATGCAATGGCTTCCTAGAACATCACACAATCACGCAGTTGGGGCAGTTGGGGCAAAGGAAGAATTGAAGCGTTCACCACGAGGCCTCCATAAGCGAACCCGACCAGTGTGGGATCCCAAACAGAACCTGGATTTGTTGCTAAAGACAATACAGTTCCAGTTTGTGGAAGCCCTGGTTTCTCATTCTCAACACCACTGCATGGTGGCTGGCTGTCAATGGAAAAACATCAAATGGGCGCTGTGACACCAAATATCCTTGTGCTAAGTGCCTGCTTATGACAGCATTAACCCTTTAGTAGTGACGGGTCACTGCATCTACTAGTAGTCTGTCTGGACCATCCGGAGCCTGTCTGCCGTGTGTGCGTGCCCTCACACAATTCATGAAAATAAAATGACCATTCTACTTCTCTCAGTCCAATGATGATCCACTCTCAAAGTCTGTAAACTTGGTAAAATCTCTTCAAATGCATTGTGGAGGTATGTCTAGCAGTCAATGATCTCTCACCAAGAGGTACATTACCCAAAAGTAGCCTCTGAGAACTCTTTACATAGTAAAGCAGGGAAACATTTTTATGCTCTCTTGCGGCAAGACCTAGGTAGAATCCTTTACATATCTTCCTAAGACATAACTGCATGCCAAGTTTTAGAGCAATCTGACATTTCCTTCTGGGTGTGTTATGTTTTTATTTTCAATGAGTGTACCATATGTACATTTTTAAAAATTCTCGATTAACACCCACTAGACTGGATTTATATGTCCCTGCGGGGTATATATATTATATTACATGTTGACACTACAAATGAAGGAGTGGATCGGTCTGGACTATCGCTAATCCTTGTTAGGTGATCCACACTCTGGCTTATTTAGGGGATTCTCTGTAGGGAAGGCCCCGTATCTATGATATCAATGTACCCTAACAGGAGAGGGGTGTATATGTGCAAAAAATACTTGTTTTTTTAATTTGCACGTTCTGTGATTAAGCTCTCTGGACTCCACAAACATCTAAACACAGGTGCAATGACCTCAGACTCCATCCACCTCGGTTAATGCTCTTCTCTGTGCCTAAAACACTATAACCAAGCCCCTACAAACAAACAGATGAATTTTCTTGGAGCAATGAAAACATTTGTCCTCATTTACTACAACATCAAACTCACTAGTCAAACACAGATTTAAACTTCGCTACACTCCCATTTCCAGAAGAGATTGATTTTAGTCGTTTTGGAAGTTATCATTCACAGATTTTTATCTTACAAATGTGTTTCTCTCGCAAAGCCAAAATAACCTTTTGTATTGTTTGTTTAACGCACTTAGGAAAATGCAGTCTTGTCAGTCATGCTGAAGGATATGATTTAGCAGGCAGCGAAATGTGTTTGAAATGTTTCATTAATAACATGTGTTTACTATTGGGAGAAGCAGACTTAGTGTGCAAAGATTGTGTTTGTCTATCATTTACTGTAACCCCACTGTTAATAACACACAATGGATTGTGGTTATGCCACAATCTAACTCAGGTTTGAATATATAAACTTCAATCATGGTGGTCTGCACAGAACAGTGGCACAGAGGCATTGCTTAACCTGCTATATGAGCCGCTGACCTGGAAGGCATAGTGATCTAATCATATTTTTGGACTGGAAATAAAACCAAAAAGCATACTTGGGTTTGCACTCATGTGAGAAACACATTTCAATATTTTTTTCTTTCTTAAAAGAAAAAAAAGAAAGAGCAAGAATTTGACATTCCTTCTGCTTTGGGCAAATTAAATGCAGATATCACTAAGGTTTTAATTTTCAACAGTTTTATGAGAACAAGATATTTTCCTATGTGCTCTACATTGTATACAGTGCCTGGGTAAACAGTACAATCTCTCACAGCACTGAGAAATTCATATCATGTATAAATGTTTTGGATGGAAATTTTGCTCTTTGAAAAATTTCTGAGAGTTGGCTTTGTATTTTTACAAATGGAAATAATATCTCTCGAAGAAATAGCCAAAATTAATGGGTGTGACATCTGAAATAATGCAGATTCCCAAAATGTATCATGGTTTTAGATTAGATATTAGCAGAACACCAGACCTAGAGTCTGCAGGGCAGGAGAATGTAACCTACAATATAGTGTAGCTGGGCAGCTGCAACTGATTTAGAAGCTCAGAGTATTTGCATTCCTAAAAAACTGGAAGTCAAAGGGACTTGACAGAGTGGACCTATATTATAATTAAAGGGATTGTCTAAGATTAGAACTATATCGTTGCTTTTTAATGTCCATAGGTTGTGTAACAGTCGCGTACACACACACACACACAGGGGGGAGGATAGTGACCACTGCGCTCCATCCTCACCCCTGGCCCTGCCTACTTGCCTCACAAGTCCCCTGGCCCTGCCTACTTGCCTCACAGACGAAAAAGACAATGAAACATTTCTGACAGAAGGCCCTCCAAAACTTGGACACAAACTGCACACCCCTGTCAGATACAATATTCTTCTGAATACCATGTAAACGTACAATCTGTTTTAGCATTCAGGAGTTTAGACAGGGGGAATAAAATGAACCATCTTGCTAAACCTATCGACCACATAGTCTTACCCTCCACAGGCGGCAGGTCAGTGATAAAGTCCATCGAGATATGGGACCAGGGTCTACTGGGAATGGGTAGGGGTCGTAGGTCACCAGCAGGACGAGTCCTAGGTGTCTTAGACCTAGCACAGACCTCGCAGGCCGACACATAGGACTTGACATCTTTAGCTAGAATGGGCCACCAATATGATCTAGAAACCAGCTCCTTTGTGCACTCAATACCAGCATGTCCACAAAAGGCAGAATCATGACACTCACCCAACAGCCTGAGACGAAACTGTACGGGAACATACAACTTATCTGTTGGGGTGGGTGCCAGGGTCAGATGTTGTTCAGCCTTAATAAGAGCCATGATATCCTGGGTCTAGGCTGCTACGAAGATATTAGGTGGTAGAATGGATTCAGGTGGTGCCTCTGTAGGTGATTCAAGCCACGCTTAGGTCGTACGACCCTTGAAAAATGTTGTTGTATATTGTAATAGCGTGGCCACCTCCTGTAGGACCTATCAGTCTGTTGCACATCTGTAGGCTGAAACACACGGAAGCACCAAGACAATGCGTCAGCCTTCACGTTTCTACTTCCTGGCCTGAAAGTAATGGAGAAATCAAAATGAGTAAAAAACAATGCCCATCTGGCCTGACGGGGATTCAACCTCTTAGCAGACTCATTAGGTTCTTATGATCAGTGACAACAGTGACAGAATGTTTTGCCCCTTCCAGAAAATGCCTCCACTCCTCAAACACCCATTTAATGGCCAGCAATTCCCAATTCCCTATGTCATAGCTTCTCTCAGTGTGGGAATATTTTCTGGAAAAGAAGGCACAAGGTCTCAGATTAGTAAGGCTAGCGGGACCTTGTGAGAGGACCGCTCCTGCCCCGTCCTCGGACGCATCCACCTCCACAGTAAAATGTTTCTCCTGATCTGGCTGTATCAGAATGGGAGCACTACTAAATGCTTTATTTAGGGTTTCAAATGAAGTTACAGCCTAAGTAGACCAATCCTCCAAATACGCCCCTTTCTTAGTGAGGTCGGTCAACGGTCTAGCAATTACCGAACAATTCTTCATGAACCAGGACACTGGTTTATCCAATGGTCAGGATCTCTGCAGTAAAAACACACTCCATGTCTGTGGCACAGATCCCCTCGGGTCATGCCGACCTGCATGGGTTCTTCGGAAGAGACCTCTGCTTCGCTCCTGGGACAGCCCTCAGGCTGGACCACCACCTGAGAAGAGAACTGTTGTTCCTGTCATCTCTCTCTAACCCGTCAGTTGAGTCGAACAACTAGGTTCTCTGGAAGCTGATAGCTAACAAGAAGGTCTATCAGGTTATCAGACAGACCAGACCTGAACTGACTCTTGAGGGCTGGTTCATTCCACCCTGAGGGAACACCCCACCTTCTAAATTGGGTGCAATACTCATCCACAGGTTGATCGCCCTGAACCAGTGCCTTAAGAGCGGTCTCAGCTACCAGTGCCCTGTCTGGTTCATCATACAGGGTACCCAGGGCCTGAAAAAAACCCTCTACAGATGCTAAACAACTGGCGTCAGCTGGTAAGGAGAAAACCCACTCCTGGGGATCACCCTGTAATCGGGAAATGACAATGCCCACGCGTTGACTCTCAGAGCCGGAGGACAAGGGGCGCAAACAGAAATAAAGTTTACAATTTTCCTTAAAGGAAAGAAACTTCCTCCGGTCTCCAGAGAAGGGTTCAGGAAGCTTAATCTGTGGCTCTAAATGCAGACTGGAGGCATGAGGAGTGGAAGAACCTTGTCCTAACTCAAAAGAACTGAGTTTCTCCCCTAGCTCCTGCACCATCTGTGTCAGGTTAGAAATGTGATCTGTCAGAGTCACCAGAAGATTCATAATACAGTGGTTTGGTAGGGCTGTTATTCTGTAACGGTCATGTACACACACACACGGGGGAGGATAGTGACCACTGCGCTCCACCCTCACCCCTGGCCCTGCCTACTTGCCTCACAAGTCCTAATGACAGGGGACAACTGGACGGCAATCCCTAGCTTGGACTAAGTGCTGGGAGGACAGACCAGACAAACAACGGAGAGTGAATGGACCGAGTCAATACCAGGAGAGCAACAAAGTACAAATGTCATAAATACCAGGAGCATCGTGAAGTACCAAAGGAGTCAGCAGAGGATCATCAGGATATAGCCGGGGTCTTAATACCAGGAGAGCAGCGCAGTGCAGAAGGAGCAGGCAGAGGAACGTCAGGAGATACATAGAGGGTAAGTATGCCAGGTATGCAAAATCACAGCAGAACCTAAATAACAGGCAACCTGTGGCCAGCAGGCTGCCTGTTTAAATACTGAGTAGCAGGGGTCATGTGATGTGGCCAGCGTCACATGACTCGCCCTGCTGTTAATGGCTGACCACCGAGTGCCCAGCTTGGTGTTTAGGCTTCAGGGCCGGCGTCATAACCCGGCATCCCCGGGCAAGTGCCGGGGCCCAATGCTCCTGGGGGGGCCCACTGAGCTGCTATGAGCACTTCCATCAATACAGATGGGAGCTCTCACTGCTGTCATTTCACTTATGCAGTACCCCTTTGGTGGGCCCTCTGAGCTGCAGAGACTCAGACACGCCCCCTCTACACAGGACACATGCTGCCTGAGGAGAGAGACCGCAGAGCTGGAGCAGAGAAGTGTGAAGGCAGTCTGTGAGTGAGTCTGCACTGTGACTGTCTCTTGTCTGTGGGACAGAAGGGGGGGGGGACTCTTCGATCGGCTGCTGCTTCATTCTATTTAGTTGTGTTACTGTTTCATTAAGCAGTTTGTCTCCATGACACCTGCCCCCCCTCCCCCCACATATGCTGTCCTATCTCATCCTCATGGGGCCCCTGCTGTCTCCTTTCCTCCCTCATGTATCCAGAGCTCCTGTCCTACCCTCCTATCTCCTGTTGCTGCCCTGCACAGACCTCCTGCCCCTACTTGTTGTATGAATCCCCCTCAGAGCCCCTTCAACCTACTTGCTGTGTCCACCCCTCCTGTCCATCCAGGGCCCCTGTCTCACTCCTCTGCCTCTCATTATGGTGGCATCTGAACAGCATTCACCATAAGGACCTTCTAACGTCACAGGGTCATGTGACTGTGCCCCCCACCCCGTACTGTGCCCCTTTATACCCTGCATTGTGCCCTCTTACCACACCCTGTGCAGTGCCCATAGTCATTCCCTGTACTGTGCCCTCTTATACCCTTTTATCCAGTCACTGTATGATGGTTTTATCATTGTATGGCGGTGTTATCACTATATGGCGGTGGTATCCAATAACTGCATGGCCATAACTGTATCCCCTTCCATGCCCACACCACTTTTTTTAGACCTGGCATAGCGGGAAAAGATACAGATTGCGGTGTTAAGGACCTTTGCGCCACAATCTGTGTCAGAAATACGCCTAATATAGACGTATTTCTATATAATAAATGACCCCCTAATTGTATTATTATTCGGGGGTAGGGCTAATATATATAGATTCTAGTGTATTATACTGTGCCCTGTATTTCCCAAGTCATTGGGGGTCATTATTCTGAATGGGGGCGACTGCGGGTTATTATTCTGAATGCAGGGCCACAGGTGGTCATTATACAGGGGGGGGGGGAGAATTGGGGGTTCATTATACTGTGTGAAGGGCCACTAGTAGTCATTATACTGTATAGGGGCCATTGGGGGTCATTATACCGTGTGGGAGCCACAGGGGGTCAATGTAAAAAAATGCCTAATGGGGGCCCACTGGGATTTATCGCCCAAGGGCCCACATGAACCTGGAGCCGGCCCTGTCAGGCTTCATCAGGTTGCTGGGGGAACCGAGGACGCTGGCCCCGCTGGGGAGACGTGCGCGGCCGGGTCTGTCCAGCCCCCCCATCACCTAGGAGACGAAGACGCTGCACACGTCCTCGATCCTGTACAGAGGCGGGGCGCTGTCAGCGCTGCGGAGAGTCAGCGCTGCGGAGAGCATCGGCGGCGCCCCGTGACAGGTTGTGTCTGGTATTGCAATTCAACTCCATTGAAGTGAAAGGGGCTGAAATGCAACAACATATTCTAATCCACAACTCTTGTTAGTTTTTCTAAAGATGGTTTTTATACTGTATAAATGGATGAAGTTTATGACTTCTTTCTGTTTGGCCAAGGTAGGCAATTTTAGTTAACAAAATTAATGGTCAAGGAGAATACCGTACTTTGCGGCTATGGGCCTCCTTATGAAGTTAATGGCTCTAAGTATAAAAGTATGAAAGTATGATTTAAACAAGTCAGCATATGCACTTTTCAGAGGAAGAAAAAAGAATACGATGTAGAGGATACTAAAAGGATAGTAATAGCGGTCAGATTGGTGAACATAGTTTGTTTGCAATAATATACACATATACTCAATGGAAATACAATGTTGGTATATTTTCAAAAATTATCTGCTGATTAATTTTATAATATATCTTCATAGTGTCATAATCTTCACAGTCATTGAGTTAAATTATAAAACTGTGGCTGCTTATTCTCTATTAAATGAAATGAAATTGTGTGAGTGTGAAATTGTGTGATATACTGCATAATAGACATGGGTTTTTTAAGGGATAAAATTCTGACTGTCTACAGCCACGACTAGAGGGAGCCACTTGCTTACTACAATTTGAACTTAAAAGGGTCATCCAGCTTTTATTAAGTAATAGACTATCCCTAGGATAGACCAGCACAAGCTTATCAATGGGGATTCAACACCCCACAACCCCAATGGTCAGCTGTTTGGGTGTAGCTCCGGCATCTGAAATCAGCACCAGAACTTCATAGCACCGTCAACTGTGTAGTGGAAGGAGCTTGATATAGCTTTCTGAAGTCAATAGAAGCAGCACTGCAGTGACAAGCTCTGTCTACTACACGGTTGAAGTAGCTCTCTAGTTCTATACTAGAGTTACACCTGAACAGCTGATCAGTGGAGGTGCAGGGTGTCAGCCATATTATTAGCTGTTTCAGCTGCACAGCTAGATGCACTTGACTCAGAAGCAGGGGGTGTCTGCTGTGGAATCTGCCAGCACTGTCCTGCTGTTACATCATATTCCTTACTTCCCACCATGCTTGTTTTCAGCTCTGGAGGTCACAGGACAGATGGGGGGAAGGGGTAACACCTATAGAAAGGTAGGAGGCTCCTATGAATTTAGAGGCAGTGTAGAAGCACTTCTTTTATAAGACACAGGATCTCAGCTTCCTCTCTGCTGTCTCTGTTACTAAGGACGGATCTTGCCTGACAGCAGACAGTGGACTGCAAATTAGGTTTAAATAAGACCCTGGTGGTCATGATTTTACAGCTTTGTTTCAAGTGGATGCAGGTATACTTTTTAAATTCAGTGATATAGAAACTTGCTATTTTCACCATACCCACCAAAAGAGGTAGTTTACTACATTATTTAAGGGATTGGCCATCTTTTAATAAGTGATGGCCTACCCTGACCATCACTAGCTGATTGGTGGGGTCTGACACCCTGCACCTCCACTGATCAGCTGTTCAGGTGTAACTCTAGTATAGAACTAGAGAGCTACTTCAACCGTGTAGTAGACAGAGCTTGTCACTGCAGTGCTGCTTCTATTGACTTCAGAAAGCTATATCAAGCTCCTTCCACTACACAGTTGATGGTGCTATGAAGTTCTGGTGCTGATTTCAGATGCCGGAGCTACACCCAAACAGCTGACCATTGGGGTTGTGGGGTGTTGAATCCCCATTGATAAGCTTGTGCTGGTCTATCCTAGGGATAGTCTATTACTTAATAAAAGCTGGATGACCCTTTTAAGTTCAAATTGTAGTAAGCAAGTGGCTCCCTCTAGTCGTGGCTGTAGACAGTCTGAATTTTATCCCTTAAAAAACCCATGTCTATTATGCAGTATATCACACAATTTCACACTCACACAATTTCATTTCATTTAATAGAGAATGGTGAAAATAGCAAGTTTCTATATCACTGAATTTAAAAAGTATACCTGCATCCACTTGAAACAAAGCTGTAAAATCATGACCACCAGGGTCTTATTTAAACCTAATTTGCAGTCCACTGTCTGCTGTCAGGCAAGATCCGTCCTTAGTAACAGAGACAGCAGAGAGGAAGCTGAGATCCTGTGTCTTATAAAAGAAGTGCTTCTACACTGCCTCTAAATTCATAGGAGCCTCCTACCTTTCTATAGGTGTTACCCCTTCCCCCCATCTGTCCTGTGACCTCCAGAGCTGAAAACAAGCATGGTGGGAAGTAAGGAATATGATGTAACAGCAGGACAGTGCTGGCAGATTCCACAGCAGACACCCCCTGCTTCTGAGTCAAGTGCATCTAGCTGTGCAGCTGAAACAGCTAATAATATGGCTGGGGAAGACATTAAGGCAACCGAAAAAAATATTCCTTCACAGTTATGATTTTTTTTGAAAACTTACACATGCTTTAAAAGAACACTAACCCTAGATTCATATATTGAAATTTCATAGAAAACTCACATGCTAATTTCCTGCAGATGTCTGAGAAGTGTGGCATAAGGAAGGGGTGAGGAAAAGTGTTTCTCATCTCCTTTTGAACTGAAAACAGTAAAGGAAGGCTTCCGCAACAATGTTGTCTTACAGCCAGACCAAAGAGGGAGAATATGTTAACACTGGCATTTCTCTCACCAGTCTTAATAGCAAACGCTGCTGGCATACGATGTGCCGGAATGATTCTGATGTATCTTTAGGAGTCTCTTGAACCAGAAAATTAAATATATGCCAGCAGGGAGCTGGTGTAGCTTTCAGGGCTAATGTGTACCAGTTTTATGGTTCACATAATGGTATATATGAATGTAAATGCATCTGATTGGCCCACACTCCTGAACTCTGAGCTCTGGCATGGTATGGTTGCTATGGAAACTGGATGTTAGTGCTGCCACTTGCTGCCTGCATCCAGGATCTAACAAAAAACAGGTGTGGATCCTAAAGGTATCTTTAAGACAGAGAAAGTATAAAACATTTATAAACAAATCTATAGGCAGCTTAAGGCTTCCTTCACATGTGTTTTTTAGGAGTTTTTAATTTTTCCTATAGTGAAACCTATGGAGAAATACCCAAAAAAGACAATGGGGGGAATTTACTGAGACTGACATTTTAATATGTAAAATTAAGTGTGCCGAAGTACTGTAAGTTGCTCCAAATTTTAAAGAAGCACTGGTCTCCTAATAAATCTGGTGGACTATCTGGCTTTCTGTAGCAGTGGGACTCCTAAACTTTTAGTTTAGAGACTCAGACTATGTCAGTGGGACTCCTAATTTCATAGAAGACAGCTAAAGTCATTAACTAGTACAAGAGAATGCGGCATAACTTTGATTTCAGTATGGAGCTTCCCATTTTACTCTGTATTTACATCTTGCTTCAATAATTGAACATTTGCATCTGATGTCATATTTTGCAAAAGACCACACAAGAATAGGATAATAGCACAGCTTGGCTGTGCCCATGTAAAACATGTACTGGTACTTGATGTCCATAATGGAAAAAAAAAAAAAGAGATTGTAAAACTGGTAATTTTTCATTGCATTGTAAGAAAAAAAATTGTTAAAAATATTCAATTAACGTAATTAGTTGGCCTGTCATTCATAGTATTTTTGTTCTGTTACAAATGGCATTAAATGAAACAAATGAAAGTGTTTAGGTGGGGGGGGGGGGGGGCATTTTGACATATTTATCTCATATAATTTAGTGTAATGCTCTATTGAATGTGCTTCTATGAAACAAAATGTTCCTGGTGGCCTCTTGTAAATAATCCAGGAAATGATTGTACAATAGTAGAAATTATAAAGTAACATCAACCAGGAATCCAAAGTGCATTTAAAATTTCACCACCATGGATAAGACCAGGCTCAGACTGTCCCACTGGGAAGGCGGGAGAATCCTCAGTAGGCCCCCAGTCTCCTGAGCCCAGAGATAAGACGGAGGAGCAATTATTTCTCTTATTTTTCAGGAGAGATAATTATTGTAGCCACTAGGTGGCAGTATCGCACAGTGATGCAGCCTCCTACTGGTGTAAATTGTATAGGAGGCCCCGCTGTATCCTCTAAACTTCCAGGGCTGCTGGCATAGGAGGAGAAAACATGTCTGGCCATCCTCCTGCCCTCCCTGTTGTCAGAAAACGGTGGTTGCTTGAGAGAAGGAGTCCTCTGTGGTGCTGGGCTGATTTCTAAGGTGTGTGACAGTAGTGAGCTGTAGGAGACTGTAAGGGGGAAATAGGGGATTTGTTTATAGTAGACTCAGATCTGTGTAAGTGTGCTGCTCTCTGCAGAGTTCAGAGTGGCATTGGGGGGACTCTGCCCTAGGTCCCCCCAATGCCTCTGCTTTAGGTGCACCCTCATTAGTGACCCAACTCCAGATGCCCCATAATGCTCCTACTCTAAATGCACCCCTAATATTGCCTCTTCTCCAGTTGCCCCCCTAATACCTCTGCTCCAGGATCACCACTACCACTACCAGGATTACCCTGCCTCAAGCGACCCTAATGCCTTTGCTTTAAGTGCACCCCCATTAGTGCCCCAGCTCCAGATGCCCCCACTCTAAATGCACCGCTAATATTGCCTCTTCTCCAGTTACCCCTGCTCCAGGATCCCCACTACACCATGGCCTCACCTTTCCAGGCTAAACAATTTCTGCCTCTAGTGGGAATGTTATAAAACATATTTTGAAATGTTCTAATGGTTTTCAAAAGGTGACAACGTACAAAGCACCTATTCATAATTTACACTCTAATAAGTTCAAGTTTCTATGACTTTTAATGATGTAGTAAATTATTTTATATAATGAGTAAAGTACATTAAGAACAGCAGATTATTTGATTTTTCATTGAACTAGTGTTAAAATATATTTTCCAAGCTTTAAGCTTTTATCTGTCGACCACAAGACTTTTGTATCTGTTGATTTCCAATATAGTAGTACATTTTAACTGTTATATGGTTGACATTTTTAGTAAATTCCATTTTAAGTTTTGCAAATCCTTTTTGAAATCTTTACCTTGCTCTTCATGACTTTTTACATTTTTTTTTACAATTTTAAAAATAGAAGGCAAATATCTGCATTCCATGTTTTCTTAGGTAATACAAATATATTTTAATTGCATATTCTAACAGTATTAGGATGGTGTTTAATGCTAACCTTACCCTCTGTGTGTTATTTTCACTGATAACTTGAAGTTCTGTTCCAGATAGTTTATGGTAACACAGCTCTTCATTGTATTGGCCATTATAAAGTCCTTTGTTCTGTTGTTGGGCCAACTGACTGCAGTTACTATGGTAACTGTGGCCTAGAGGCAGTTCACCATGGAGTTAGAACTCTTGACCAATCAACGCTGATGTACTACAAATTTACCAATACTGTAGTGACAGGTTACAAGAGAGGTGTGGCTCTCTGAACTCATTGTTATGCATAAAGAGAATTGAGTCAAGAACCAATCTTGTGTTGCCAAGTCATGAATGACATCATAACCATGCATCCTGGCTGGGTTATAAAACACAGTGCACAGAGCCAGCATGGGCAGTTTGATAGCAGCAAGACCTGGAGGCCAGAAGAGGCCAGAAGACCTCGGAGGAGCCAGAAGGGATTAGAATCGCAGTGGCTATGTGTTAGTGACCTTATGCAGCAGCAGCTCTAGTTGAAGAAGGTTAATATACATAGAGCATTGGAGAAATTAAGCTCCTCCCACTGGAAGACTCATTGGCCAGTAGGGGGATGGCCTACAGGAAATCCCACAAAGAGAAATGCCAAAATACATTATCATCCATGTAATTTCCCTGGAAGAGGACCCAAAAGAGGACTTAGGAGCTGAGCTGTAGACAATAGCTTGTGTACAAGCTAATGATAAGATTAATCTGAGGATTGCTATTTGAACCTGTGAGAAGTTACTTGGCCTATCTACCTGAGGAATACAAATAGAATCAGTGAAAGGTAATCAATTTACCTGTGGATTATTATTGGAGTCGATGAGAATGTATTTGCCCTATAAACTATCTAAAGATTACAATTGGAGCTAGTGAAGTCTTGTTTGCCTGAGGACTAGCAGTCTAGTCTATGTGAGTCTACCTATCTTGCTTTGGATTACAACTGAACCTGTGTGATGATCTATGGTTGGTTACCTTGTTGACTACCTCACAGTGAGGAATCACCCAGTATATTATAAAGGGAGCCCCTTTTCAATAACTAATTGAATAATTTGGGACTCAAACTGGAATTTAATTATATCTCCACTTGATTTAGTATAAGGTCAAGGTGAACTTGTGAATTATAAATAAGTATTTGATAGACTGGCAATTTTGCAAGTTTTTCCACCTTCAAAGAACGGAGAGGTCTGTAATGTACATCGTAGGTATACTTCAACTGTGAGAGACGGAATAAAAAAAAATCCAGAAAATCACATTGTGATTGATTGGGTGTGTGGACAGGTGTCTTTTATACAGGTAACGAGTTCGGACAGATGCTATTAATACAGGTAATGAGTGCAGAGTAGGAGGCCTTCTTAAAAAAAAAACTAACAGGTCTGTGAGAGACAAAATTCTTGCTGGTTGGTAGGTTATCAAATACTTATTTCATGCAATAAAAGGTGGAAGCTCCCCATACGGAAGAGATTTTGCTCTTGATTCTTCAAAGTCTGTCTCATCCTCTCCTTTTGGCTCCAGATACATGAACCCGTTCTTGATTAGAAGTCCAGAGAGGTGCTTCGTTAGGGACAGTCCTGCCTTGGAAAATGTCTTTCTCCTGTTCAGCCTGTTTGGTTACCCTGGGTACCACCAAATCTTGAAGATCTGCCTGCAGCATATCACGCCTATGCCGACGTCTTCGATAAGAGGGAGGTTGAGACTTTACCTCCACACAGGCCCTATGATTGTCCTATTGACCTGGTTCCTGGTTCTTCACCTCCCCGCGGTCGTATTTATCCCCTGTTGCCAGCAAAGACACAAGCCATGTCTGAGTATATTGAAGAAAATCTTGATAGAGGATTTATCCGGAAATCATCTTCTCCGGCTGGCGCTGGCTTCTTCTTTGTGAAGACAAAAGACGGTACTCTCCGGCCATGCATTAATTATAGGGGTCTAAGTAAGATCACAGTCAAGAACAAATACCCTCTTACCCTTATTCCAGAGTTCTTTGACTTCCTCAAAGGAGCTAAGATCGTCTCCAAATTAGATCTGCGTGGGGCCTACAACTTGATCCGAATTCATCAAGGGGACGAGTGGAAGACCGCCTTTAACACCCGTGATGGTCACTATGAATATCTGGTGATGCCCTTCGGGCTAAGCAATGCCCCGGCAGTATTTCAAGAATTATTCAATGATATCTTCCGAGACTTACTTTATTCCAGTGTTGTAGTCTATCTTGACGATATTTTAATCTTCTCTCCCGATTTGGCTACTCACCGGAGGCAGGTTCATCTGGTTCTTCAAAGGCTGAGAGAATATTCTGTATGCCAAATTTGAAAAATGTATCATCGAACAATCCTCGCTTCCATTTCTGGGGAACATAATATCTGATTCTGGCCTGCAGATGAGTCCTGAGAAGCTGTCTGTGATTTTGAAGTGGCCTCATCCATCTGGTTTAAAGGCAATTCAATGGGGTTCGCCAACTACTACTGCCAGTTTGTGCCACACTTCTCTTCTTTGACAGCTCCCATCTCAGCCTTGACGCGCAAAGGGGCAAATCCGAAAAGTTGGACTGTTGAGGCTGAATCAGCATTCAAGCATTGAAGCAGGCCTTCTCTACAGCTGCAGTACTCCATCATCCTGATGCCAGTAAGCAATTTTTTCTGGAGGTAGATGTATCGTCTATTGGAGTTGGGGCGGTGCTTTCACAAAAGTCTCCGTCAGGTAAGATGACAACCTGTAGCTTCTTCTCCAGGGCCTTCTCCGCTCCTGAGTGCAACTACTCGACTGGGGAGTTGTTGGCCATCAATATGGCATTGGAGGAATGGTGATACCTTTTTGAGGGAACCAGTCATCCTGAGGCGATCTATACTGACCACAAAAACCTCACCTATCTGCAGTCTGCACAGAGACTAATCCTCGACAAGCTAGGTCCCTGTTCTTTGCCCGTTTTCAATTTGTTCTTTACTTTCGTGCTGCAGATAAGAACATCAAACCAGATGCTCTCTTGAGATCCTTTGATTCTACCAACCAGGAGGAGGAGCCCCAATATATAATCGATCCCGCTAAAATCTCAGCCTGTCCTGTCAAGCTACCCGAGATTCCTTCTGGAAAGACCTTTGTTGCAGAGTCTCTCAGAAAGCAGGTCTTACTATGGGGCCATTTATCTTAAGTGGCGGGTCATGCCGGATAGCGAAAGACCTTCAGATTCATTGCGCAGCGGTACTGGTGGCTGTGTATATGACAAGACATCCAAGAATTTGTCACTGCTTGTTTGTCCTGTGCGCAAAATAAGACTTCCAAACCATGTCCAGCTGGCCTTCTGCTTCCTGTTCCTGAGGTTCCCTGGCAATAAATAGCCATGCACTTTATTACAGATCTACCCACTTTCTCTGGTTGTTCTGTGATTTGGGTAGTGGTAGACCGCTTTTCTAAAATTGCGCATTTAATTCCTCTGCCTGGACTCCCTTCTGCTCCTCGACTGGCCAAGAAATTTATCAAGCACATTTTCCTTCTCCATGGCTTCCCACTTTGTATTGTGTCCGATAGAGGCGTACAGTTCACGTCAAAAATTTATTGCAAGTGAGCCAGGAGTCAGGAGTCCAGCCGTACCCAGGTAGGAGGCACCGTTGACACCATTATCACCACCAGACAGAGACATTACACCACTCTGGTATGCTTAACCTGGGGCGTGAGTTATAACACCTTAAAGGGCCCTGTGACAATACCTTGCGCACACTGCAATTAGCATTACAAACAAACTATAGACTATTATACCCATATCCTGACCCATTGCATGAAAGTGGCGTCAGTATACCCGCATCCTGGTCACTACACCCTCGTGCCCAGCACGCTTGAAGAGGGACCTGAGATATTGTGGAGCTGGAGACAGTTACCCCTGCTAAAGAGGGTAGTACCCATGGAACTTTAATTCCGTCTGTTCAGTGTGGATGGGCAGAAGACGAGGAGGAGGATGAGGAGATGAAGAGTCATCCTGATGTCGACATCGACATCTTGCCTGTTGATACTCTGGCACACATGGCTGACTTCATGTTAGGCTGCCTTTCCAGCGACCCTCGTGTTATACGCATTTTAGATAGCACGGATTACTGCCCCCGGAACAATGCCAGAAGATGCCAGTAGCACATAGGTTAAGAAATGACAAGCTCAGAGTCTTGGCTACAAATGCTCGCAGTTTAGGGAATAAGATCAATGAACTTGAGTCTATAATGGCATCTGAGAATATAGATTTAGTGGCTGTTACTGAGACATGGTTCAATGGGAGTAATGCCTGGGATATAACAATACCAGGGTTCTCTCTATATAGGAAAGACATGGAAGGCAAGAAAGGGGGAGGGGTGGCCCTGTATGGGAAAGATTGCATAAAATCGAATTTAATACAAGTTAGCGAGACTAATTTAGAGTCAGTTTGGGTTACGTTGCAGCTTGATAAACATAAGGTAACTTGTGTAGGTGTGATATATAGACCACCTGGGCAAGTCAAAGAATTAGATGATCTACTAGTTAAGGAAATAGCTAAAATGACATTGAAAGGGGAAGTTATCATTATGGGAGACTTTAATCTTCCTGATGTAAACTGTAAAACCAAAATAGCTAGTTCTGCCAGGAGTACAGATATTCTAATTTCCCTACTGGGATTATCTCTACAGCAAGTAGTTAAGGAGCCAACCCGGAAAGAGGCCATTTTAGATTTAGTATTTACAAATGGGATTTTGGTATCTGATATTACTGTAGTGGAAAGCTTGGGATCTAGTGATCAGCAGTCAGTGTGGTTAACTATAAGTACAGTGACTGAGTGACACCACACAAAAACAAAAGTTTTAGATTTTAGAAAAACTGACTTCTCTAAAATTAGATTAGACGTATACGAGTCCCTATCAGATTGGAACAGTTTCAATGGAGTCCAAGAGAAATAGGACTACTTAAAAGTGGCACTATTGAAGGCAACAGATAATTGCATTAGGCTTGTCAGTAAAAGCAAAAAAAGAAAGAGACCACTGTGGTACTCAGCAGAAGTGGACAAAATAATTAAAAGCAAAAAGATAGCGTTTAGTAATTATAAAAAAAATAAAAAATTTGGATTACAGGGAAATGTATAAGATTAGGCAGAGAGAGGCCAAGCAAATTATAAGAGCTTCTAAAGCACAGGCAGAAGAGAAATTAGCTCAGTCAGTGAAAAAAGGTGATAAGACATTCTTCAGATACATAAATGAAAAAAGAAAACGAAAACAAGGAATTACCAAATTAAAAACAAAAGAAGGAAGGTATATGGAAGAAGAAAAAGAACTAGTTGACGGCCTCAATGAATACTTCTGTTCAGTTTTTTAAAAAGGAAATGAAAGAAAAGGACCTCAGTTAGGGAGGAAGACTAATGAATCTTTTGATGCATGTCTTTACAGAGGAAGAGGTTCGAAGTCAGCTGTCTAAGGGTTCCGTCGTCGGGGCTCTATGCCGGAAGATTCCTGATCAGGATTATCCCCATGCATTCTGAATGGAGAGAAATCCGTTCAGGATGCATCAGGATGTCTTCAGTGCAGGACCGGAACGTTTTTTGGCCGGAGAAAATACAGCAGCATGCTGCGCTTTTTGCTCCAGCCAAAAATCCTGAACACTTGCCGCAAGGCCGGATCCGGAATTAATGCCCATTGAAAGGCATTAATCCGGATCCGGCCTTAAGCTAAACATCGTTTCGGCGCATTGCCGGATCCGAAGTTTAGCTTTTTCTGAATGGTTACCATGGCTGCCGGGACGCTAAAGTCCTGGCAGCCATGGTAAAGTGTAGTGGGGAGCGGGGGAGCAGTATACTTACCGTCCGTGCGGCTCCCGGGGAGCTCCAGAGTGACGTCAGGGCGCCCCACGCGCATGGATGACGTGATCGCATGGCACATCATCCATGCGCATGGTGCGCTCTGACGTCATTCTGGAGCACCCCGGGAGCCGCATGGACGGTAAGTATACCGCTCCCCACTACTATGGCAACCAGGACTTTAATAGCGTCCTGGCTGCCATAGTAACACTGAAATCATTTTGAAGACGGATCCGTCTTCAAATGCTTTCAGTTCACTTGCGTTTTTCCGGCGTGTAATTCCGGCAAATGGAGTACACGACGGATCCGGACAACGCAAGTGTGAAAGAGCCCTTAAATTAATACGAATAAGTCACAGGGGCCTGATAAGATACACCCAAAGCTAATAAAAGAGCTTAGCGGTGAACTAGCAAAACCATTAACAGATTTATTTAACCAATCACTGGTAACAGGAGTCGTCCCAAAAGATTGGAAATTAGCAAATGTTGTGCCCATTCACAAGAAAGGTAGTAGGGAGGAATCGGGTAACTATAGGCTAGTAAGCCTGACATCAATAGTGGGGAAATTAATGGAAACCATACTTAAGGAGAGGATTGTGGAATATCTAAAATCCCATGGATTGAAAGATGAAAAACAGCATGGGTTTACTTCAGGGAGATCATGTCAAACTAATCTTATTGATTTTTTTGATTGGGTGACTAAAATAATAGATGGCGGAGGTGCAGTTGACATCGCTTATCTAGACTTTAGTAAGGCTTTTGATACTGTCCCATATAGAAGGCTAATCAATAAATTGCAGTCTTTGGGCTTGGTCTTCCATATTGTTAAGTGGATTAGGCAGTGGCTGAGGGACAGACAACAGAGGGTTGTAGTCAATGGAGTACAGTATATTCAGACCATGGTCTTGTTACCAGTGGGGTACCTCAGGGATCTGTTCTGGGACCCATATTGTTTAATATCTTTATCAGCTATATTGCAGAAGGCCTCAAGGGTAAGGTGAGTCTTTTTGCTGATGACACAAAGATTTGTAACAGGGTTGATGTTCCTGGAGGGATACACCAAATGGAAAAGGATTTAGGAAAACTAGAGGAATGGTCAAAAATCTGGCAACTAAAATTTAATGTTGATAAGTGCAAGATAATGCACCTGGGACATAAAAACCCAAGAGCAGAATATACAATCAGTGATACAGTCCTAACCTTGGTATCTGAGGAAATGGATTTAGGGAAGTCATTATTTCAGAAGACTTAGAAGGCTAGCAGAATGCTTGGGTGTATAGGGAGAGGCATTACATTAGAAAGAGGGAGGTGCTCATGTCTCTCTACAGAGCACTATTGAGACCTAATTTGGAGTATTGTGCGCAGTACTGAAGACCATATCTCCAGAAGGATATTGATTGTTTGGAGAGAGTTCAGAGAAGAGCTACTAAACTAGTACATGCATGCATTGCAGGATTGCAGGATAAAACTCTTCAGGAAAGATTAAAGGACCTTAACATGTATAGCTTGGAAGAAAGACGAGACAGAGGGGATAGGATAGAAACCTTTAAATACATAAAGGGAATCAACATGGTAAAAGAGGAGAAAATATTTAAAAGAAGAAAAACTGCTACAAGAGGACATAGTTTTAAATTAGAGGGACAAAAGTTTAAAAGTAATATCAGGAAGTATTACTTTACTGAAAGAGTAGTGGATGCACGGAATAGCCTTCCTGCAGAAGTGGTAGCTAAAAATACAGTGAAGAAGTTTAAGCATGCATGGGTTAGGCATAAGGCCATCCTTCATATAAGATAGGGCCAGGGGCTATTCATAGTATTCAGTATATTGGGCAGACTAGATGGGCTAAATGGTTCTTATCTTCCGACACATTCTATGTCAGCTCACCTGCAGGCCCACAACTCAATGTAAACGAGGCCCTCCTTTATGTGATATACAGGTTGTATTGGAGTGCCTCTTCCTTGTATTTTTTGGCAGCACTTGCACTTTATATACAAGTAAATATACAGGAAAGAATGTTTTCAATCAATTTTTTCTATAAAATCGATTTTTTACTTGGGTTTTGTGAGTAAAACCTTTATTAGATTGCTAGCCTGGTGATCACTTTAAGCCCTTTAACCAACTCCCGACCGCCTAACGCAGGGATGCGTCCTGTGGGCGGCCGGGTTATTCCTCGTAGACGCATCGATGCGTCATCTCGCGAGAGGCGAGATTTTGCGTCATCTCGCGAGAGGCGAGATTTTGTGTCATCTCGCGAGAGGCGAGATTTTGCGTCATCTCGCGAGAGGCGAGATTTTGTGTCATCTCGCGACCCCCTGTCTGATGACCCCCCTGTCATTGATCACCCCCCTGTAAGGCTCCATTCAGACGTCCGTATTTGTCTTGCGGATCCGCAAGACTCGGACACCGACAATGTGCTTTCCGCATTTTGGGATCCGCACATTGCCAGAACTATATAGAAAATGCCTTTGCGGACAAGAATAGGACATGTTCTATAGGCTCTACAAAAAACGTAGTGTTCGCCCGATCAGGCCTGATCTTGTGCGCACACTTGCGTTCAGTCCGCCCCACCGCAGTGACAGAATATTTATTTTTCTGATCACTGCAAAAACACTGTAAAATCGCTTTGGCGCTATAAAGATCACTTTTGAGGGGCATGGCGAGTTCAAAGAAGATTTTTTTTTGGCACAAGTTAGCAGAAATTGTTTTTTTTTGTTTGTTTTTTCTTACAAAGTCTTACAAAACTTGTGACAAAAAATAAAATCTTACATGAACTCACCATACCCCTAATGGAATCCAAATGCGTAAAAATGCCCTGTGAAATCCTAAAGGTACTCATTGGAATTTGGGCCCCTTTGCGCACCTAGGCTGCAAAAAAGTGTCACACATGTGGTATCGCCATACTCAGGAGAAGTAGGGCAATGTGGTTTGGGGTGTATTTTTACATATACCCATGCTGGGTGAGAGAAATATCTTTGTAAATTGACAACTTTGTATAAATTTTTTTAAAAAGTTGTCATTTACAGAGATATTTCTCACACACAGTATGGGTATATGTAAAAATACACCCCAAAACACATTGCCATACTTCTCCTGAGTACTGCGATACCAATGAGTGACACTTTTTTGCAGCCTAGGTGCGCAAAGGGGCCCAAATTCCAATGAGTACGTTTACGATTTCACAGGGCATTTTTTACGCATTTGGATTTCAAACTACTTCTCCGCTAAAATGCCAGGGCAGTATAAATACCCCACAAGTGACCCCATTTTGGAAAGAAGACACCCCAAGGTATTTCGTGAGAGGCATGGCGAGTTCATGTAAAATTTAATTTTTTGTCACAAATTAGTGGAATATGAGACTTAAGAAAAATTAAATAAAAAAAATTCTAATTCCGCTAACTTGTGACAAAAAATAAAAACTTCCAGGAACTCACTATGCCCATCAGCGTATACCTTAGGGTGTCTACTTTCCGAAATGGGGTCATTTGTGGGGTGTTTCTTCTGTCTGGGCATTGTAGAACCTCAGGAAACATGACAGGTGCTCAGAAAGTCAAAGTGCGTAAATTAATTTTTTTGCACCATAGTTTGTAAACGCTATAACTTTTACCCAAACCAATAAATATACACTTAATGCATTTTTTTTAAATCAAAGACACGTAGAACAATACATTTTGAGAAAATTTTATATACAAATGTAGTTTTATTTGAAAAATTTGACAACAGAAAGTGAAAAATGTCTTTTTTTTTTTGCAAAAATGTTGGTCATTTTCGATTAATATAAAAAAAAGTTAAAATATCAGCAGCAATGAAATACCACCAAATGAAAGCTCTATTAGTGAGAAGAAAAGGAGGTAAAATTCATTTGGGTGGTAAGTTGTATGACCGAGCAATAAACCGTGAGAGTAGTGTAAAGCAGAATTGTAAAATAGGGTCTGGTCATTAAGGGTGTTTAAGCGAGGGGGGGCTGAGGTGGTTAAAGCTGCATCAGCAGCAGCATGGTGATAAAAATGAGTGGCAAGGTGACATGGTGTGGAGATGGCAGCATGAGGAGGCCACATAGTGGCACAATGACTGAGTCTGGATAAAAGACCACAGATTGTTTAGAAAGATGCAGATGGAAACAATCTATTGAGCTGTATCACGGTCAGCTGCAGATTAATGCAGACCAGGGCCATAGCTATACGGGAAGCAGAGGAAGCTGCAGCTTTGGGGCCCTAAACCAGAAGGAGCCCACCCAGGAGGAGGAGGACTAAAGGATTTGGTCAGGGACCCCTCAACAGTATTACACAATGAAATTATATACAGTGACAGTATAGACAGTGTATAAAACGGATGAAACAGCTGCCGGCCCTGGTCTGAGAGAGCTATATTTACTAGCCACAGGAATGGGGGTGGCATGAAAGGAAGGGGTCGCAAAAAAATTACTGTGGGATTGAGCCTCATTCAAAAAATTGCTGTGGGGCCCAGTCAATTCTAACTGATGCAGCCCACAAAAGCAAGTTGGGTTTATCAATTACAAAACCTTAATTAAATTGTGGGCCTGGTGATTAGTTTAAGGCCTTTTAAGCAGCATCAGCAGCAGAATATTGATAAAAATGAGTGGCAAGGTGTCATGGTGTGGAGATGGCAGCATGAGGAGGCCACATAGTGGCACAATGACTGAGTCTGGATAATAGACTAAGGCCACAGATTGCTTAGAAAGATGCAGATTGAAACAATCTGTGGAGCTGTATCACGGTCAACTGCAGATTAATGCAGCCATCAAATTCAAGTTGGGTTTGTCGGTTCCACTCAACGGAAATAAGCAAATAACGCCATATCAGCATGGCTTTGTAAGGGATCGGTCATGTCAAACTAATTTAATCAGTTTCTATGAGGAGGTAAGTTCTAGACTTGACAGCGGCGAATCAATGGATGTCGTATATCTGGACTTCTCCAAAGCATTTGACACTGTACCACATAAAAGGTTAGTATATAAAATGAGAATGCTAGGACTGGGAGAAAACGTCTGTATGTGGGTAAGTAACTGGCTCAGTGATAGAAAACAGAGGGTGGTTATTAACGGTACACACTCAGATTGGGTCACTGTCACTAGTGGGGTACCTCAGGGGTCAGTATTGGGCCCTATTCATTTCAATATATTTATTAATGATCTTGTAGAAAGCTTGCATAGTAAAGTATCCATTTTCACAGATGACACTAAACTGTGTAAAGTAATTTACACTGATGAGGACAGTATACTACTACAGAGGGATCTGGATAGATTGGAGGCTTGGGCAGATAAGTGGCAGATGAGCTTTAACACTGATAAATGTAAAGTTATGCACATGGGAAGGAAAAATGCAAGTCACCCGTACATACTAAATGGTAAAACACTCGGTAACACTGACATGAAAAGGGATCTAGGAATTTTAATAAACAGCAAACTAAGCTGCAAAAACCAGTGTCAGGCAGCTGCTGCCAAGGCCAATAAGATAATGGGTTGCATCAGAAGGGGCATAGATTCCCGTGATAAGAACATAGTCCTACCACTTTATAAATCGCTAGTCAGACCACACATGGAGTCCTGTGTACAGTTCTGGGCTCCTGTAAACAAGGCAGACATAGCAGAGCTGGAGAAGGTCCAGAGGAGGGCATCTAAAGTAATAACTGGAATGGGGCAACTACAGTACCCTGAAAGATTATTAAAATTAGGGCTATTCACTTTAGAAAAAAGACGACTGAGGGGAGATCTAATTAATATGTATAAATATATCAGGGGTCAGTACAGAGATCTATCCCATCATCTATTTATCCCCAGGACTGTGACTGTGACGAGGGGACATCCTCTGCGTCTGGAGGAAAGAAGGTGTTAAGGAAGGGTTGAGACGTATGCATATATATCCATGCATGCCTGCAAACACGTGCAGGCATGTATGGTGTATATGAGAATGTATAAAAAACAGTGGCTCACCCTCTTCCTATATGGGTAAGGTGCACACCCCCTGGTCCCACCCTTAGGACCAAATATCAAAATTCGTCTAGAAAAACAGGTGTGGGGGGGCACACTTCAAAAGACAACACTCAATGGGATAGTGGTAATACACTTTAATATAACATTTAAATTAAGAACATACCCCTAAAACATACATAAAATGTGGTACATCAGTAAGTTTGAACCAATCCAATTCAATGCACACTCAGTTTCAGGATGTAATATAATATACCCGCCGAATGGCTATATATAGCAATGTAAACTATTGTTCACAATCAGCGATGCTGTCCTAATGGATTCCAGCAAAAGTCCAGCAACTACAAACTTAAAAAATAATGTCCCGCAAGTAGGTAAAGCAGATAAGGTCCCGCAAGTAGGTAAAGCAGATGTATGTGTTTGCGTCCACTAACTGCCGAGCTAATAATCGGCCTATTCACTCCAGTGCACTTCCAGTATACTGCCCGCAGTCAAGAGCTTGAAAATGCTTTAATACAACAAAATTTGTGCTCCAAACCGAGCCCGGTCTTACCCGTCACCGCTGCTGTAGCGTTGGTCCAGGAGGCCGCACACCCGCAGCGTCCCACATGGTGTGCTACTGCCTGTACGCGGCGTCCCACGTGACCTGGTATCCAAGGGGACCGGATGCAAGCTCGTATGACGTCTATCTTGTGCGTCAGCTTCCACTCAATGCTCTTAATTCCGTGTCTCTTTCTTTTCCTTGCCGGCTTTCTTGCTTTTCTTTACTACTGTGTAGATCAACGCTCACTCTAGACACCGCCAGACGCGTTTCGGAGTCTCAAGCCCCTTCCTCAGTGGCCTACTGAGTGAACGGATCCTCACTCTTTATAGGTGGTCAGCTCCACCCTCCTTACTCCATATTGCTTATGCTCTTTCTACTTTATGGGGTGGATTCGCTTTCAATGAACCGGATTCACATCCTTATATGTGCCCTTTTAATCATACATTTCATTTAAAATACTTTAAAACAATAAATACATATACCCCATACATCTACAATTTGGTACCGGAGAAGGCTACAAGGTCTCACACCAAAACGCATAGAAAAATCATCAGAACCGCAATGGTATATCCCGCGTTTTCCATGCGTTTTTTCTTAACATGCGTTTTATTCTCTTATAGTTTACTTCAATTTTGTCATCATATATTGGGGTTACCAGCGGATACGTAACTGGGAAGATTCATCAACCTTTCCTTCAAAGGTTGAAAAATTCCTTAACTTTATATAGTAGGGCGGAAATTGCTTAACTCTCTGTGGTTAAGAGAGGCCGTCCTGCGAGGAGGGGAGATCACAGTGTCGGTAAACGGCCAGACTACGATCTCCCATCCCTACAGGACAACCCTCACAAGAACCCAAAGACCTCCATCTCAGCATTGAGGCCTCTAGGGATGATGGTGTCATATTCGAAGATCCTTCTGGATTCTTGACGTGACATGTGTGCAATATGGTTTCCCCCTCTCCAGGCTTTTTTAACTTTTTCAATCGCCACAAATTTTAAACTTGTGGGATCACAGTTATGTGTTATTTTAAATGTTTGGATAGAGAGTGCGTATCTAGGCCTTTTTTCATATTCGCCACATGCTCTGCTACTCTCTTTTTCTATGTTCTTTTGGTTCTGCCTATATACTGCTTCCTGCATCCACATTGTAGCAGATATATAACATCTGTGGAATCGCAGGTTAGGCATTCCTGTATCTCCAAACTGAACGCATTAACTGTGGACACCACTTTCGTGGTCTTTTTTGGGAAACTGGTAATTTTACAATTGGAACACCTGCCACATTTAAAGAATCCATTTACTGCTAACCAATTATCTTTTACTTTTTTATGGCTTTCTTTCCTCAATTTCACTGTCGGGGCTATCTTCCCGGCCAGGTTATTTGCCCTAGTGTACGTAATTTTGGGAACTTCACTTAAAAGGGGACCAACCCACTTGTCATTTAATAGGTGTCCCCAATGTTTGCGGATGCTCCTCTCAATTATTTTGTATTGAGAATTAAAAGGTAAAATAATTCTCAATACCTCATCACAAAGTTGGGGATCCCTTGCCCGAAAGAAATCTTTTCTTTCCATTTTCTTCACCTTTTCAAGTGACCTCTCGATCACCTGCACCGGATAATCTCTCTCTAACAGTTGTTCTTTCAAAACAGTCGCTTCCTCCTCAAATCTGCTATCCTCAGTACAGTTCCGCCGCAGCCTGCGGAACTGACTGGTTGGCACATTGATCAGCCAGCGGGGTAGGTGGCAGCTCGCGTATCTAATAAAACTGTTTTTAGCGACTGGTTTGAAAAAAGTGTTGCATTGTAGCTGGTCCCCCTTCACCCATATCTCAAGATCTAAAAATTCTACTTTCGATTTACTAACACTAGGGGTGAACACCAAATTCTTATCATTCTTATTGATATCCTGAAGGAATAAATCCAAAGATTCTGCTGTATCCTGCCATATGAACAGGACGTCATCTATGTAGCGCCGCCATAGCACCAGATCCGTCCCCAGCCTCGGCATGATGACCTCTTTCTCCCATTGAGCCAAAAACAAGTTGGCATAGCTGGGGGCGAATCTGGTGCCCATGGCGGTGCCAGTCCGCTGTACATAGAACTCCTTATCAAAGGAAAAATAGTTGTGGGCCAATATGTATCTAACCCCACCCAATAGGAACTCCAACTGCTCACTAGGGATACCAACATCTCCCGACATTTGTTCCTGTAACGCTTGTATACCCTGGGTATGGTCAATAATGGTATACAAGGATCCCACATCCAAGGTCCCTAAGATCCAGCCATCCAACCACCTGATCGTCTCCAGGGTTCCGACTATGTCAGTGGTATCGCGTATGTATGACGGTACTCGTTTAACGTAGGGTTGAAGCCATTGATCAATGTATTTAGATAAATTACATGATATGGATTCAATCCCTGACACTATCGGACGCCCTGGAGGTGATTGCAGATTTTTATGGATCTTGGGGATACAGTAGAACATTAGTATCCTTTTCTCAGTGTTCAATATAAACCTGGCCTCCTGCTCAGAAAGAAAGTCCATCTCCACTCCCTTTTCACAGTATATTTTTAACGTTTTATAATACTCCTCTGTGGGATCTCCTTTTAATTTTTGATAAGTATTTCCTGAACTTAGTTGTCTATGGCACTCTTTCATATAATCTTCCATATTTTGTACCACTACCACCCCACCTTTGTCAGCTGGCCTAATTATAATGTCATTCATCTCCTGTAATGATTTAATCGCCTTCATCTCTTCTCTATTTAAATTAGCATTCATCCTACGGCTTTTTATTCCTCTCAAGTCTCGTTCAACATTGTTTTTAAAAGTCGCCATTTCACTGCTGATCTCTTGCCTGGGAAATTTCTTTGATTTAACTTTTAGATCAGTGTGTGAATATCTACTAGTGCTTCCTTCAGTATCCATTTCTCTGTTGATCGGATTTTTCAAAAAATACTTTTTGAGGCATAGCCGTCTGATGAATTTTTCAACCCCAATATATGTGGCAAATTTATCCAGAGGATTTGACGGGGCAAATTTGAGGCCTTTATTTAGTAGCTGTACCTGAGTGTCTGTAAGTACAGTGTCACTTATGTTAATTATGTTGGTCGTCGGTTGTGTGGATTTCTGTGTGCCCTTCTTCCGTGCATGTCGTCCTCTCCTAATTGTCCTTTGTGTTCTTGCCACTTTGATCTGGTCAATATTGGCGTGTGATAATGTTCTGTGTTCTGGTGATACCTGTGTTCTTGTCGTGGTAACGGATAATTGTCCGGACGCTCCCTCAAATTGTAATCGTGTGCATACCCCTGTCTGTAATTGTGTTTCCTCACATTCTGCCGTGGTGGCGTGGGAGTACGTGTGGTCCTTATTTGTGCTTTGTGGTGTGGTGGAGTGTAATCTAAAAAATGAGGTGTAGCAAGTGCTTCAAATCTATTTGAAATTTTTACATTTCCATAATCTGTGTTATGTTCCTGAGTGTCAGTGTCCTCGATCTCCCTCTGTAAATTAACTTCAGTGACTTCCTTCCTTTCTAGATAGTGTAACTTTCTAGATTTCTTCCCTATTATTTCCTCGCAGGACGGCCTCTATTAACCACAGAGAGTTAAGCAATTTCCGCCCTACTATATAAAGTTAAGGAATTTTTCAACCTTTGAAGGAAAGGTTGATGAATCTTCCCAGTTACGTATCCGCTGGTAACCCCAATATATGATGACAAAATTGAAGTAAACTATAAGAGAATAAAAAGCATGTTAAGAAAAAACGCATGGAAAACGCGGGATATACCATTGCGGTTCTGATGCTTTTTCTATGCGTTTTGGTGTGAGACCTTGTAGCCTTCTCCGGTACCAAATTGTAGATGTATGGGGTATATGTATTTATTGTTTTAAAGTATTTTAAATGAAATGTATGATTAAAAGGGCACATATAAGGATGTGAATCCGGTTCATTGAAAGCGAATCCACCCCATAAAGTAGAAAGAGCATAAGCAATATGGAGTAAGGAGGGTGGAGCTGACCACCTATAAAGAGTGAGGATCCGTTCACTCAGTAGGCCACTGAGGAAGGGGCTTGAGACCCAGAAACGCGTCTGGCGGTGTCTAGAGTGAGCGTTGATCTACACAGTAGTAAAGAAAAGCAAGAAAGCCGGCAAGGAAAAGAAAGAGACACGGAATTAAGAGCATTGAGTGGAAGCTGACGCACAAGATAGACGTCATACAAGCTTGCATCCGGTCCCCTTGGATACCAGGTCACGTGGGACGCCGCGTACAGGCAGTAGCACACCACGTGGGACGCTGCGGGTGTGCGGCCTCCTGGACCAACGCTACAGCAGCGGTGACGGGTAAGACCGGGCTCGGTTTGGAGCACAAATTTCGTTGTATTAAAGCATGTATGGTGTATATGCATACATTAACCACCGCATCATGGGATGATGTGTGCAGATGTGCCCAGCATCTGCGCACGTCTGCCCATGGTGATCCCCAGGGGCTCCTGGTGGGCCCTGTGGGATATATGTGATATGTAGGGGCTTGTGCCCCCTTATAATGTAGGGGCTGGTGCCCCCTTATATGGTCATCTGTGCCCCCTTGTCATCTGTGGCCCCTTATATATCTATAGGCCCCCTTAGTATATGAATATATGCCCCCTGAACGTATATGTTGCCCCCTGAACATACATCCCCCTTATCATATAAATCCCCCCCCTCCTCCTGTTCTATGGACCCAGATGCATCAATGTGAATGTGCCCCAAGCATTCACATTGTTCAAATTATCTGCAGCCTTGCTGGAGATAATTAAGCATAATAGAGAGAGAGGAGATACCTCCCCTCCCTCTATTATGCGCATTCTGGCAGCGCCATTACCATTGCGCTGTCCGGAATGCAGAAAGCTACAGGCGGGAGATCAAAGGATCTCCCGCCTGTCAGCAAGCACGCACGGCCCTGCGGCGCGCGTGCAGGGATGCGCGGGCTGGCGCGGTGATGTCATCTCGGCGCGCCGGCCCACGTGTCCTTCACAGTGGTGCGCGCTCGCGCGCCACTGTGTGGGCGGGACGGGAGTGCGGGCAGCCGGACATATAAGTCCGGCAGGCCCTGCACTTAGGAGTTGAGGTCAGGGCCCCCACCTTGGGAGAAGGTTCGGGACCCCCCACCTAAAGGGAAAGAGCGCATCCTGCGCTCAAGAAGAACCGAGCCACGCCCCCCCCCTCAGAAAAGATAGAGACCCCCGACCGGACCCCCCTCCTGCAGGAGAGCGCAACCGGCGCTCAGGAGGGAATAGCCGAGCTGCCCCCTATCTGAAGGGGAGCAGAGCGCATCCTGCGCTCAGGAGGAGACCCCCTGGACGAACGAGCAGACCCCTGGACGCGAGCATGAGTATCACCCCCTTATTCCCTGACCCCCCGCTACAATATCCCCTATCCCACCAATGATCCCTACCACTATCCCACCATTAACCCTACCCTATCTCCCTATCCCACCACCTTACATGCCTTAACCCCTTCCCTGCCAGAACCCCCAGCTCCCCTGCTGGTATTCTGGTTACCATACCCCTGAGTCAACCCCTATCCCACCAACGCACCACCTCCAGGCCTTACCATACCCCTTAACCCCTACCAGGCCTGGCATATAACCCTGGTTCCCTGCCTTGGTTGCGTCTGATTACCCTTAACCCTTCCTGATTCCCCTGAGTTCCCCCTGCATCCCCTGGTTAACCCCTGATCCCCTGGATAACCCCTGGTTGCTACATTTGCAGGGTATTAACCCTTGCATTACTGGGTAGCCCTGCAATACTGTATTTGTGTCGGTGGCCTGCATACACCCCTGCAGTGCCACCGTTAACCCCCGTCGTACCTTAGGGATAGAATTAGTCAGGTGGGGTGGGTTGTTAATATACTTGTATGTGTGAATTGTATAGTTAGTTTATGTGTGGAATTTGGGAACGTGTAGTGTAGTTGAGTACTGTATATTTAGTGCTGTATTGTTAGTGTATTGCATGCTTAGTGTATTAGGTTTTAATAAATACTGTTATATTTGTACCCTTTGTGTAGCGTGTACTAGCGCAGTGATTAGTGTAAAGTATAGCGAAAGTATTGTGTTATTAAAATATAACGGCATAAATAGGCGGAGTCATCACTAGACAGCTCCTCCTATTTATGAATATTAATTATCGATATTCGCAAAATATTGGTGATTAATATTCCCCCTTTACATTGGCGAGCCAGGCCCACTGCATGGATTTTGTGTTTATTTTTGGTCTTGAGGCTGAGGGTCGCTGGGACTGTGAATTAGCGGGCAGGAGAGACGCGGTCAGCGGAGTGTCTGAGCGTCTAGGACCCGATAATTCGGAGAGGAGAAGCGATACTTCCCTTAGAGTACCAGAAATAAAACAAAATCTTTTGCAGAGAATCTATAATCTATCTGTGTATTAATATTTTTGCATTTGCTTTACACGGTCACCGTCGCTGGGGTAAGAGAAGAAGGCACGGAAAGAGATCCATCTTCGTTGGAGGTACATACAAGTCCGGCTGGTCGGGAAGAAGCGATCCGGAAGAAAAGGACTTCTTTCAAGCAGCTGCAAGGGACGGAAAAGTACAGCACCAACAAGAAGATGGAGGCTCAGAAAAATGTCACTGCATCGCTCAAGTGATTGCAAGGGAGAAGAGGACACGTCACTGAAGGAGATCCATCTTCGTGGGAGCAGCGTACAAGTCCGGCTGGAAACGGGAAGAAGCGATCCGGGAAAATGGACTTCTTCCAAGCAGCTGCTAGGACGAAGAGGTACGGCCCCAAGGACAAGATGGACGCTCATCAAACGGTGAGTATGGACTTCCCCACACTGCAACGCTTGAGCAGACACAGCACATTTAACCCCATCCTCCCCACCACATACAAGTCAGCAGAAATGCTGTGGTCCGATTTGTTAGCACAGGCTTGTAGTTATGACAAGCTTTGTGTTAACAAACGGATGGTGTTGAACAAAGCCACTAAATGGCTTCAGATGCTAGCCAAACTCGTTCATACGTTTGAGGCTAGCATCTGTAAGCCAAAGGAAGTGGCGCTGGTGTCTCAGTCAACGGAGACAATTCCTCCGGCCGTTCACTGCCAGTGCTGTGCTAGTAATTCGGACCAGGTTTTGGCATTACGGGCACAGCTGGCGGAGAATGTGCAGTCTACTGTTGACCGAGATGCACAGGTGGCTAGGATACAGTCACAGTTAGTAGAGCTGCAGAGGCAGAAGGAGGAAATTGAGGCTAAGTTGACTCAGTCTTATACTGAGGTCAAGGCCTTCAAGGAGCAGACTGCCTCTACTAATGTGACGGTAGCCAAATTGAAGGCTCAGGTTGCTGTATGCTCCCAGATAATGACTGGCATGCAACAGGTCATCACCAAGTTGGTGCCGGCCCTTTCTTTTCCCGTAAAGTCAGGGTCGGAATGTCCCAAAACTTTGCCCTATGCAGGGCAAAAAAGGGGGAGAGTAGTCTGTGACAGGCCAAATCACCAGACCAAGCCTGTCCAGACTAACAGAGATTTTTCCCTGACTTTGGGGAAAAGAAACATCGTGAAAAGTGCCTCCCTGAGGATGGAACAATTCAGGGAGCGCGGTTGCAGTGTGGACGGACCTAAGCCATGCCGGGCAAACTTCAAATGTTTTGTGTGTGGTGGCTTGGGTCATATAGCAAAGCACTGCAAAACACACAAGACAGAAAGCCCATTCAGGTGCTTCAGGTGTGGGAACAAAGGACACATTGCAAGGAATTGCCCTTGTGCAAGTAATTGCAATGTGTCCAGTGATAGGATTCGGGTAACAAATCGTGCAGCGGGGTCTAGTCAGCTTGGCCATAAAGGTGTTACCTCTCAGCGACACATGCCTCATCAGGCGCTGAGGGGTCAGAATGGCCAAGCTAGGCCAGGCAACATTTGACACCCCTGTACTATTTGTTACACAGTGTGTTCCCTGTGTATGTCCATGTTGTGTGTTTTTGTTATGTTTGTACGTTCTTCTTGATGTTGATGGTGGTAGTCCTTGTCTATGAATGTTTTCCACCATGCTGATTTATGTAGTGTTCCCGTCTGCTGTTTTTGTTTCATTCTGTGTCCCCTTGGAGTGGAGCAGTGTTATACTGTGGATCGAGAACGTATAGGTTCGCAAGCAGATAATATCACACGGGAAATCCTGCTGGTCGGGAGAAGGCATAAGGACCTTCTCCATGCAGCACACAAAGGATGATGTGATATTATTCTGGGCAACCAGGGTCTCAGATCGATACAGATAACACTGTTGTGCTCAAGGTTTTCGGTAGGGCTGTGTTGCGCTGGGGACTGGGGCGGACAGACAACATTGGTGTGATGTTGTGCTGCGCACTTAATTCTAGTCCGAGCAGGTAGCACAGCTCTGATAGGGATTGGACGCAGAGTGTTTGGCAGCAGAGTGTGGACTGTGTTCTTGTGTTGTGGGGTCCTGGGGAGCCAGGGCATGCCTATGCCATTGGTTCTGCGGGCCTCCGCAAGATGGGATCACAGGGGGAAATCAGCCTGGGTACACATGAGTGGACAGGGATGCGGTGCCATCAATAACAAGATGGTGCTTTGTCCACAGAACTCCAGTTATCCTAACCTAGTAGGGTGGCCATCCTTATCTGTTGGTGCAGAGGGATGTGTAGCAGAGGACGCGATCCTCTGAAGGTAGGGTGTTCAGACACCAGTGTTGGGATAACGAGGGGTCCTGTGAGATAAAGGGCAGCCCAATGCCTTTCTCTACCCATGGGTCAAAGGTATTGGTGCTGGGAATTTTGTACATTTAAATGCACTGATAGGGGAGAAATTCCCCCAGGAGCGCCTGGTATTTTCTTCTGCCATAGGTGTGATTTTATATGGAGCGGAAGAAAAACCCAGGATATGCCACAGAAGAGGCCAGCTATTCCCCCTGACACTCTTGTGAAGCTCCAGAGGATCCCACTGGATTTTGGCAACCAAGTGACCTCTGTCTAGAGGTGTTCTAGGGAAGACTGTGCCACAATCCAGCGGGAGCGTTATCTCAGACTCTGGAGGAAGACTTGGAGACGTTCGGGTGGAAGAGCATATTATCACTTGTTGCGATCACAGTGAAACTTCTTCTGGTTCTGGTCATCGTCATCTACATTCGGAGGGTCAAGGGACTTATTGACCAAATTCACCAGAACCAGACAGAACTTTACAGAACTATCCGGAGGAGGAGGCTCAGGACATAACTAAACATTGTTCCTGTAGCCAAATATTGTATGGACACACTTTGTTTTCTATGAGGGTTCGGGACGTATAACTTGTACTACCCTGAAACCCCATAGCACATTGTATTTATTGATTTTGTTTGTCGGTCGATTGTGTACCCATGGACACTCTAGGTGCAAATGTGTGACAGCCTATATTTGACTGTACACATTTGCATCCTATGGTCGTTTCCCATTAACACTGGGGTCTACGACCTACCTGTGTCTTTGGAGGTAGAGAGGAATGCCAGGTTGCGTGAGTCTCTATGGGTACACACATAATAAAATTTGGTGGTGTTGGGAGGGATGTGACATGTATTTTGTGTGAATGGGGATAAGGTTAGGTCACGATAGGGACAGGCATCCTTTGTTTGCCATTTGCCACCTTGAACCCTGGAACGGTGAAGTTCTTAAGGGAAGGGCTGGATGTGTAGTGTGGCGTAAGTGTTCTCCGCAGTAGAATTTAGGTACTATGACATCACTACTTAAGTCTGGCCTGCCTTGTAAAGACCTATTAATCTGTTCACGGGAGAACCACACCCATCAAGATGGAAACAGACGTTGGATAGAAGAAAGTTGGGACTGAGGTTGTGAGGGTGAACCTGCTCCAGATTCCTTGGAGGCGGGCCATACCAGAAGATCGGCAGAACTACCGAGAGACTGTGGGGGTGTGGTCACTCCAAAGTGGGGGTGGCCGACACCAAAAGACTGTTGAAGGGCTTCTGTCAGCTTTTTTGTTTACTAATAATCCCTATACTGCGAGCTCCCTATACATAAGTTAAATAATCATTTTGGTTCAGTAGAATTTTATAAAAAGCTATTTTTAAAATATGTAAATTACCTTGCTACCAGCAAGTAGGGCGGCTACTTGCTGGTAGCAGCCGCATCCTCCGATCCCCTAATGACGCCCCCTCCGTATTGTGATTGACAGGGCCAGGGAACGGAATCGTTCTCTGCTGGCCCTGCCTGTTTTCAATCAAAATCCGGCTCCTGCGCCGCGGCCGTACCTATCTTCAATGTGCGCAGGCGCACTGAGAGGCGGCCGCTCGCTCGGCCGCTCCATCCTCAATGCGCCTGCGCCGGGTGTAGATGTGACGTCATCGGCGCAGGCGCATTGAGGATGGAGGGGCCGAGCGAGCGGCCGCCTCTCAGTGCGCCTGCGCACATTGAAGATAGGTACGGCCGCAGCGTAGGCGCCGGATTTTGAATGCAAACAGGCAGGGCCAGCAGAGAACGATTCCGTTCCCTGGCCCTGTCAATCACAATGCGGAATAGCCGAGCCGCCCCTATCTGAAGAGGAGCAGAGCGCATCCTGCGCTCAGGAGGGGACCCCATGGACGAACGAGCAGACCCCTGGACGCGAGCATGAGTATCACCCCCTTATTCCCTGACCCCCCGCTACAATATCCCCTATCCCACCAACGATCCCTCCCCTTTCAGAAAAGTGGCAATGGTGGTGTAAAAAATGCCACTTGCGACTTTTTAACCTCTTGATTACACAGGGCGTACCTGTACGCCTTGATGTCCCGGTACTTAAGGACACAGGACATACAGGTACGCCCTGTGTATTTCCAATTGGAACAGAGTGCCTGCTGAAATCATTCAGCAGGCACTCTGCAACAATGCCGAGGGGGGTCCTGTGACCCCCCATATCGGTGATCGCTGCAAAGATGAACACCGTAAAAAAATCTAAATAAAAGTACAATAGCAAGCGATCAAAAAGGCCCACCAAAATAGTACCAATTTAACCATCACCTCATAACGCAAAAAATGAGCCCCTACTTAAGACAATCGCCCAAAAAATTAAGAAACTATGGCTCAGAATATGGAGACACTAAAACATGATACATTTTTTTTTTGTTCTAAAAAAGCTGTTATTGTGTAAAACTTAAGTAAATTACAAAAAAGTATGCATATTAGGTATCTCTACGTCCGTAAGAACCTGCTTTATAAAAATATCACATGACCTAACCCCTCAAGTGAACACCGTAAAAAAATAAATATACAAACGGTGTAAAAAAAAACTATTTTTTGTCACCTTACATCACAAAAAGTGTAATAGCAAGCGATCAAAAAGTCATACGCACCCCAAAATAGTGCAAATCAAACCATCATCTCATCCTGAAAAAAATTAGCCCCTACACAAGTTGCCAAAAAAATAAATAAAACTATCGCTTTCAGAATGTGGAGACACTAAAGAATCTTTTTTTTTTTTAAATGCTTTGTTATGTAAAACTGAAACAAACAACAAAAATTTTTCATATTTGGTATTGTCGCGTCCGTGACAACCTGCTCTATAAAAATACCACATGATCTAACCTGTCAGATGAATGTTGTAAATAACAAACAAAAAAAAACTTTGCCAAAACAATTTCTTGTTACCTTGCATCACAAAAAGTGTAATATAGAGCAATCAAAAATCATATGTACCCTAAAATAGTACCAACAAAACTGCCACCTTATCCCATAGTTTCTAAAATGGGGTCACTTTTACTCCAGGGGTGCATCAGGGGGGCTTCAAATGGGACATGGTGTCAAAAAAACAGTTCAGCAAAATCTACCTTCCAAAAACCATATGGCATTCCTTTCCTTCTGAGCCCTGCCATGTGCCTGTACAGCAGTTTACGACCACATATGGGGTGTTTCTGTCAACTACAGAATCAGGACCATAAATATTTTTTTGTTTGTCTGTTAATCCTTTGTAACTGAAAAAAAAAATGGAAAATCTGCCCAAAAAGTTAAATTTTGAAATGTTATCTCTATTTTCCATTAATTCTTGTGAAACACCTAAAGGGTTAACAAAGTTTGTAAAATCAGTTTTGAATACCTTGAGGGGTCTAGATTGAAATTGGGTCATTTTTGGGTGGTTTCTATTATGTAAGCCTCACAAAGTGACTTCAGACCTGAACTGGTCCTGAAAAAGTAGGTTTTAGAAATCTTCAGAAAAATTGCAAGATTTGCTTCTAAACTTCTAGGCCTTCTAACGTCCCCAAAAAAGAAAATGGCATTCTCAAAATACTTGGAGGTATTACTATGTAGTATTAAAGTAGAGAAATAGAAATTTGGAAATTAGCAAATTTTTCAAATTTTTAGTAAATTTTGAATTTTTTTATAAATAAAAATTTATTTTACCACTGTCATGAAGTACAATATGTGACGAGTAAACAATCTCAGAATGGCCTGGATAAGTAAAAGAGTTTTAAAGTGCAAAAATGGCCTGGTCCTTAAGGTGAAAATGAGCCTCAAGGGGTTAAAAAAGTTGCATTTAAAAAGTCACAAACACACCTTTCTGGTGTGAGCTACATGATAAATCTCCCCCATAACGCATGCTCTGTGATAACATGAAATTTTGTGCACACATACAATACTAACAGTCAGAGAAGTTTAGTTTCCTTTCTCAAAACTGTATAATAGGTAAATCTAGCAAAATTAATCATTATCTATATAAAGATTATCATGAATATCAGTGACCATTACCATGAGCGAAACATCCAAAGTCGATTTGCATAAAACTTTGTTTCAATACTGTACGGAGCAAGCGTAAAAAAAAAAAACATTTCCCGAACTCGGGTTTGTTTCCAAGGTACAACTTGGAAAGGAACCCAAGTTCGGGAAATGTTTTTTTACAGTATAAATCAATTTCTGAAGTTACGATGAGAAGTCTCGCAAAACTTCGCGAAGGAATAACTGTGGCTCATTGGAGCCGATACATTCTAATACAGTACTGAGCGCTCACTCTGTACAGTATAGAAACAAAGTTTTATGCGAATCGACTTCGGATGTTTCATCCGAAGTCGATTCGCTCATCCCTAATTACCACCATGGGGACCAACAAACATCTCACACCTGGTGAGGAATCCCACTGCAGCACACACTGCTTGATACTATTTAAAGGGAGACAGTAACCAGAAAATTCACTTTCAAACCAGGCACAATGACTTGTAGGGCTAGCTCAGCTGAATGTGATGATAGCTTTCACAGTGATCTATTGGGAAAAAAAGGACTTTTAATTCATATGCAAATGTGCAGTTAAGTGCACTGAAGGCAAATACAAGCCATTCTGTGCACTCTTGCTCTTCCTGCAGGCTCAGGTGAGGTGACTATGCAGGAACCAAGAAGGAATCAAGAAGAAGGAAGTCGAATTATAAATAAAAAAAATTGATGTATTAATGTCACTATAAAATGAATAAAATATAACAAAGTGTAATTAAGTCCTTTTATGATTTCTAACATTATAATAGCTTGTTTTTACATATTAGCTTGTAGCTTCAAGTAATAGGACAAGCTGTTAGGCTACTTTCACACTAGCGTTTTTGCTGGATCCATTACTGATAATACAACCATCTATATCCGTTATGAATGGATCTGGTTGTATTATCTTTAACATATCTTTAACATTGCCAAGACGTTATTAACTCCATTGAAAGTCAATGGGGGACGGCTCAGTTTTCTATTCTGGCAGATAGTGGCAGAGAAAACGCATCCGTCCCCGTTGACTTGCATTGAGGCAGGGGTGTGGAATTCCTATCGCCCGACGCCCGGGACATGCAGTTCCGGGCGCCGGGCAGGTAGTTTGTGCAGGCAGCTTAGCCCTGCGGGCAAGTAGCAGGGCTGGGGTTGCGCCGTGTTTTCCTCTAATACACAGCCCCGTGCAGCAGGTCCGGGCTGCTTACCGCAGTGTTCACAGACAATGCAGACAGAGACGCTCACCTCACGCTGGCAGCAGGGAGCCTGAGGGAGGGACGGGGAGGAGCGTAATATGATCTTAGAGTGGAAGCTGGCTTCTGCCAGCCCCACCCCTCCCCGCCCACCAACCAATCACCGACCAGAGCTGAGGGGGCGGGGCAAGCACACTGGCAGCTCTCTGAATCGAGTCGTCTGAGTCACACAAGTGCAGGGAGTCTAAGAATAGAAAGGAATCGAATGAGTCACAAGTTAAAAGAATCTAAAGATCCGACTTGGTTTGTGACTCATTCGATTCATTGAGTTAAAAGAGCCGTGAGTCACAGTGTAGAACAATTTACACTGAGGCTGCTTTTGTTGCAGCAGTGATAAGATTAAGGGACAGGAGCAGAGAGATAAGAGAAGGGACAGATGACACAGAGTTTAGATTACAGGTTGAATTAAATTAACCCTTTAGCATCAAATTGGTTTCTCAGGAGATATATGTTAAAGGCATCTCATTCAGTAGCTATATAACCAAGGGTGGGTTCACATCACCTTTATGGATTCCGTTATAAAGGGGTTATAACTTATAACAGAAAATAACGTAATCCATAAAATGGAATGCAGAACAAAACCTTTAAGAGGCATTCCGTTTTGCTTTCCGTCATCGTAAAAGTCTATGAAAATCATAACAGATTCGTCTGGGTCCTGTCGTGTCGACAGGACTTAGTTTTCCGTCTTGCATAACTGGACCCAGACGGATCCATTTTGATTTGCATAGACTTCTATTAGGACGGAAAGTAAATGGAATGCCTTTTGAAGCCTTCCATTTTGCTTTACGCCTTAAGTCTATTGTCCTCCTGTCCGGCGTCAGCCTCAGCTTCCCTTTACTATAATAAATCACTCTTCCTGACTCACTCAATACTAATCAGAGTTCAGAGAGCTGAAGAGCCGACTGCACTGAGTCAGCAGCAGCAAGTGAATCGAATGTGTATAGCATCTGCGCATGCGCACCGGCACCTAGAGTCTTCGGTTCACTTGCGAGTCAGCTCAGCAGTCTGACTCACCAAGTGAACCGAAGATCCGATTCATGAATCGGTTCATTTGAATGAGCTGACTCAAATGAACCGATTCACCTAAAAGATCCGAACTTCCCATCACTAGTTATCAGCGCTCCTGTGCAGGCCGGAAGTCGGGCGCCACGGGCTGGAAGTCAGCTCCCAGCGGAGGCACACGTTAGTCAGCGGCTGTAGTAGGAGCTCCTGACATGGTGGCAGCCCGTGCCGTGATAGATAGCCCAGCAGGTAGTGTGTGTGGTGACTGCTCTGGGTCAGCTATGCTCTGCTGTCAGGCTGCCGCTCTGCTTCTTCTCCCTGGCATTGAGGTGTCAATAGGAGTGCTGTCAGGTTCCAACTTCCAGCCACTCACCCTCCATGAATAGGGGGGGGGGGGACTTCCCCATACTGGCATGTACATCAAGGGGATTCACTGCCCCAGTATGGCATGAACATTAAAGGGATTCACTTAAATATGGTTTTGATTTAAAATTACTTTTTGTATCAGGACAAGTAGATTGTCATGAGGGACAAGCAGATTGAGACCCCGCTTTAGTCCTTCGACAAGTAGTTTTTTAAAAAATGTCCACACCCCTGATTGAGGGTAATGCCGGATCTCTCTTGCTCCGCATCCTAGGACGGAAAGTAAAATACAACATTTTGCGGTTTGCTCTCCAGTCTGGGAATGCAACTAAACGGAACAGAATTCATTTTGGAGCGTTCCGTTCTGTTCAGTTCAGTTTTGTTCCCATTGACAATCAATGTGGACAAATTGGAAGCGTTTTTTTCCAGTATTGAGCCATATGACAGAACTCAATAACGGAAAACTTAAACGCTAGTATGAAAGTACCCTTAGTAACATATTCCCTTTATAATTAGTGCTGTGTACCTTGTAGACATTTTGTACTGTGCACTACAATTGTATGTAGTTTGAAATAAAGATGCACTTTAGGTGGTTGCATTTTTAAATACTCAATCACAATTCTAAATACTGTTATAAAAATGAAAAAATCCTATTTGCAAAACTAAGATCTTAAATATTATAAATATGTACTGTAAACCATATCTTTTACACCACTGACCTCTAGTGGTAGATTTTTAAATTAATGTTGGAACATGGTATAAACACCTGGTCTCCTTGGACTTTTGGTAAAGGCTTGTTAACTTCCTTTTGCTACTTCTATTTATTTAAGCATAGACAAAGGTTATATAGTGGTTTGTGATGGGAATTATTATTTGACTGCACGTCAATTTTTTTATAGAAAAGATATAAAAAATATTTAATGATTTAAAAAATTACTCCTGCCTGGAGCTGGGTGTCATTAGGAACTGTCTTCATGTAACCTATAGATGATAACCTTATCATAAGGGCTCATGCACGTGACTGTATGTACTTTGCGTCCGTAAAACACGTATCCGCAAAAAATACAGATGATGTCCGCGTGCATTCCGTATTTTGCCGAACGGAACAGCTGGCCCCTAATAGAACAGTCCTATCCTTGTCCGTAATGCGAACAATAATAGTACATGTGCTATTTTTTGGTGGAATGGACATATGGTAACGAAATGCACATGGAGTAACTTCCTTTTGTTTTGCGGACCTATTGAAATCAATGGTTCCGCACATGGTCAGCAAAAAAAACAAAAACGGAACAGACATGGAAAGAAAATACGTTTGTGTGCATGAGCCCTTACTGGAGATGTCAGCCCCATAGCTCTGATGCTAAGTATTTACAGAATTACGTCACAGATGACTGAATTGACCTTGAGATTCCAGGAGTCAACCATGGCCAGTGCAAGTCCACCCGAGATGCAGCAGAGATGCAGGTGAAAAGTCCAGAAGAACCGAAGCTGAGTGTAAGTCAAAGTAAATAAGGCAAGTTTCCTAAAACATTGCAGTGTGTTGAAAAAGGGACTGGTTAGAGCAATTTCTTCCCAATTCAGTTCTCATTACGTTAAAGAGACTGATCGTTAAAGAGACTGCCAAGAAGTGGTTCCAGCCCAGTTCGGTCATATGCCTCTATAAAGAGAGGAAGTGGCCATTACTAGTGCTGTATATTAGTTTTTTAACCACCTGCTGAAACTTAAAGAACCACTATCCCTTTTTTTCCGTCTAATCCTATTTAGACAGGTTACAGCAATTATATAACATTCTTACGATTACAATTAGTTCTTACAATTTAGTCCTTTTTACCATTTTTATCATTCTTCCATTTCCACACTCCACTCCAGGCAGGAGACAAACAGAAGGTATTAGAAAAATTGGCAGAATCAACACATCCAGACCACAACATTTTGTAGATTGATAAAAAGAAAAAAATCTAAAAAATAAATAAATTGGTAGTTCTTCTTTAATGGATCTAACTTGCTGATGGAAGACTATTAAGAGAAAATAAAAGGGGAAGGCTGAATTTGAGATGTGGCCCAACACTAGCAGAAGAGCTCAATCTTCTTCTACAGCCAGACACAGACCAGCAGACATTTGAGTAGATTACATGTACAGAAGCACAAGAATAATGCAAAATTGTTTTTTTTTGCCCGACATCAGAAGGAAGGCAAAACGCTTCCCCATTTTTCTAATGAACTCCAAGAGCTAATGATGATGCTGAGACATAAAGAAGATCTGGGCCCAGGGCTTCCATGAACATGATTTGGTGCTTTGTGATGAGCTTTTACTAGGCCTGAGGAGTCACTCTGGAGACCAAAACAAACAAGCTAAAGCGGTAACTAATCTGACAGACAACAGGTGCTGAAGGAAGCAGTTATAAAGACATGCAGTAATAAGAAAAACAATCTGGGATGGTCCAAGCAACACAGTAGGTAGTGTTGGTGTCTAAAAAAGATAAGATGCTTGAAGCTGAAACATAGGGGTATGGCCACAACTATCCACATCAGCCAATGGCAGCACAATTTTACAGCAAAATGGCTTGTGGTTCGCGACACTTATCTGTCATACCCTAATCCCTGGATGTGATGGTGAGAAATCTGACACAGGTACTGGTTGTTTAAAGAAAAAGTACAAAAAAAACTGATCCTGGAAGGTGACAGTTTAGTGGGAAGTGTGCCAGCAGAATGAAGGAAGGTACTTCTGGCCAAAGGAATTCAAATTGAGCAGCTTGCAGTTTTGGGGCTGAACTGTCCTTTGTAGTGAACACTGGGTTCAAGGTGATGACCATGACCAAGACAGTCTTGTCCTCCCTGTTGTGTGAGGGTAGTGCAGCATGAGAGTGCCTCAGAGTCTTCAAAAAGCCTACCATCCATATTGCTGGGATGATGCAAGTGGAAGTTTTTAGCTGGGGCCAAGAACTAAGTCCGATCGACTCTAATGTTCTTGGGATTCAGGATAAACATTCTATGAGAACTAGATGGAATAATAGCAAGCGAGTTGGAGGTCAAAGTGCTGTAAATATGTTCCAAGTCAGCAACCACCCCATTTGGGCTTACAGAGAACACCTAGGCAGTGCTGGTTCTAGAAGGTACTCTTGGATTTATCCAAGAAAGTAGATTGTGTAAATGTACCCTCCTCAAAGCTGCTAGAGGTACCTATGGGCTACAAAAGTGCTGCTGTTCTTGCTAGTTGGTGCTAGTCAAGAATTGGAAAGAGTTACTGTGTTGATAAAGGCAGTGCTACAAATAAGAAATATCTGTGGCTTGAAACCTTTGTACAGTCCAGATAAGAGAAGTGCAACTGAGGATGATCAATATAACTAAGCAAAACATAATCCTGATACGGCATGAAGTAATAGCGTAATCACATAAGAAAAGAACAGTAAAAAAACATGCTGGTGGATCAAGTATTCAGATGTGGGCGTTGCTTGCTTCACAGTATGCCACATCAGCACCCATCTGTCAGAGTCTACAGGGCAGAGGTCCTACTAGAAAAAGTTAAGTTGCTTTAAGGGGAGTTAGGTGAAGGGGCCAAGGTGCCCCCCTCACCATAAATATGTATTGACATGTTTAATCTAATCCTTCATTGAGCTGGTCAGTCTTACTTGGCATCAAAAGAATTTTCAAAGAGAAAAGCATTTAGCAGTGGTGGTGGTGGGGGACATAAACAGCTAATAACAGAAGAACTACACATTTCTATCTGATAAGATATATTACTTTTCTTAGGGTCTCTTGTACTCTTGATTTATGCAAAGTTGTGTGAAAAGGTAATGCCTATTTAAGGGATTCTATTGCCAGCATCAGCTGCAGAAAGTGAAGTATGAGGTCTGCAGAAGCTGCAGGAAATTCAATCTGAAGTTAGAAGTAAAGCAACAGGCTCCTCTGGACCTTCTATTCCTTAGTTGGGGCAAATGGGCTATCTTACCATAGACAAATCTCTGCATAGCTACAAGAACCTGCTAGACATTGTGATTCTCTTCATCCAATTTGCAGTAGTGGTCCCCAACTGAGACAAGACAGATTGAATATTGGTGTACAAAAGATTCTCGAGAGGGTCCAGTAAGATGCAATATATATGGTGAAGAAATACAATGCTGCAATGGCGCAAATCCCCTGATGGAAACGGACATGAAGTTTGAACCTGACCTGAAACTATTAGTCCCCGAAAAACGTTGTTTACATGGCTGTGCATTTATTTTGAATAATAATAAAAAAAAGAAATACCCAGATCGAAGCTTCATGTCCGTTTCCATCAGTGGATTTGCGCCATTGCAGCATTCTTCTTCTTGACAAGCAGTCTCTGGAGGATTGGACTTCCTTTCCAGGACAGATATTACCTGCGGCTGCAGCCCTGTGGAATTGCATTTACTCCATTCATATGTACAATAGAGTTGGGCCTATCATTAGCACAACTCAAAAAGGTGAGCCTCGCTCTTTCTTTTTATTAGCTGAAATTACTCGAACGTACTATCCAATTGTGCGCCGCTTTTTTTTTCTCTCCCATCACGCCGCTTGCGGTTTGAGTGGAGGTTAGAGACGTCCCCCTCTATAGCAATATATATGGTGGGCCACATCATATGAGATTGTTTGACAGCCCAATCCTCATATGCCAGTTTTTGAAATAAAACCTAAAGGGATCCCAGTAGTGGTGAGCGAGCATGCTTGGCCAAATACCAGTTCGGTTAGAGCATCACTGTGCTCGGCACATTGCGGTACTTGGCTGAGTGCCGCATGTGCTCAAACGCAATTTTCAAGTCTCCTCCCCGCACTTTTCGCGGCTGCTAAGCGGCCAATAAACATGCAGGTAAGTACTGGCCTCACTGTAATGCCAGTAGCCATGTTGGCTCCTGGAATTACAGTGATTGGATGGCCGGAACGAGTCATCGGGTGCTATATAGCACACGATGATGCATGTTCGGCTCATTCGTAGTCAGGGAGAGATAAGCATAGGAAGGGACAAATAGTGTAGGGAGTGTAGTTGAATATTTTTTTGTACAAAAACCTTGACCTTGTAAGGACTATTGTGTGTCACAGCAGCAATATATGTTTGTAGCGCAACCTGCACTAAATTGCTCAGTGTTAGGCTGGGTTCACACGGGCGTGTCCGGATTAGGTCCGGATGCGTCCCGGTGTATTGCGGCAAACCCGCGCGATTGGGTACGCAATTGCAGTCAGTTTTGACTGCGATTGCGTTCCGATGTTCAGTGTTTATCACGCGGGTGCAATGTGTTTTGCACTCGCGTGATAAAAAACCGACTGTGGTACCCAGACCCGAACTTCTTCACAGAAGTTCAGGTTTGGGTTAGTTGTAGTGTAGATTGTATTATTTTCCCTTATAACATGGTTATAAGGGAAAATAATAGCATTCTGAATACAGAATGCTTAGTACAAGGGCAATTGAGGGTTAAAAAAATAAAAAATAAATTAACTCACCTTGTCCTCTTCATCGCGCAGTTCCCGGTCTCTTCTGATGAGCTGTCGGCTAAAGGACCTTTGGTGACGTCAGATCACATGCTCCAATCACATGGTACATCACCGTGGTGATGTACCATGTGATTGGAGCATGTGATCTGACGTCACCAAAGGTCCTTTAGCCGACAGCTCATCAGAAGAGACCGGGAACTGCGCGATGAAGAGGACAAGGTGAGTTAATTTATTTTTTATTTTTTTAACCCTCAATTGCCCTTGTACTAAGCATTCTGTATTCAGAATGCTATTATTTTCCCTTATAACCATGTTATAAGAGAAAATAATACAGTGAATAGACTGTCACCTAGCAACCATGAGTGAAAATCGCACCGCATCCGCACTTGCTTGCGGATGCTTGCGATTTTCACTCAGCCCCATTCATTTCTATGGGGCCTGTCCTGCGTTACAAACGCAGAATATAGAGCATGCTGCGATTTTAAAGCATTGCAGAAGTGATGCGTGAAAAAAATCGCTCATGTGCACAGCCCCATAGAAATGAATGGTGCCGGATTCAGTGCGGGTGCAATACGTTCACCTACCGCATTGCACCCGCGCGGAAATCTCGCCCGTGTGAACTCAGCCTTACAGACAGCAGTGCATAGGAAGGGACAGACAATGTAGGGAAAGTAATAGGAAGATTTTCATACAAAAAACTTTTCAAAGACCCAAAAGTCCTTTTTAGGACTATTGTGTGTGCCAACGGCAATATATCTTTTTAGCGCATCCTGCGCTAAATACCGTGTAATAGGCCTCTGCGGACAGTTAAATTATTCGCACCACATCTCCTGTTTAAAGTGTGCGCATCCCTAAAATATCAGTGACATCCAGTGTACTTTTTCCGTAGACGGTGTCCCCTGCGGACAGTAAATTTATCCGCGCTACATCTCCTTTTTAAAGTGAAAGCATCCCTAAAATATCAGTGACATCTAGGGCACTTTTTCCGTAGACGGGTCCCCTGCAGACAGTTAAATTATCCGCATCACATCTCCTGTTTAAAGTGTGCGCATCCCTAAAATATAAGTGAAATCCAGTGCAGTTTTTCTGTAGACGGCGTCCCCTGCAGACAGTTAAATTATCCACGCCACATCTCCTATTTAAAGTGTGCGCATCCCTAAGGCCCCTTTCACACGGGCGAGTATTCCGCGCGGATGTGATGTGTGAATTGAACGCATTGCATCCGCACTGAATCCCGACCCATTCATTTCTATGGGGCTGTTCACATGAGCGGTGATTTTCACGCATCACTTATGCGTTGCGTGAAAATCGCAGCATGCTCTATTTTGTGCGTTTTTCACGTAACGCAGGCCCCATAGAAATTATGCGGATGCGGTGCAATTTGGATGCAATGCAATTTTCACGCACGGTTGCTAGGAGACGATTGACATGGAGACCCGATCATTATTATTTTCCCTTATAACATGGTTATAAGGGAAAATAATAGCATTCCGAATACAGAAGGCATAGTACAATAGGGCTGGAGGGGTTAAAAAATATTTTAAAAAATCATTTAACTCACCTTAATCCACTTGATCACGCAGCCCGGCATCTCTTCTGTCTGTCTTCTGTGCTGTGTGGAGGAACAGGACCTGTGGTGACGTCACTCCAGTCATCACATGATCCATCACCATGGTAAAAGATCATGTGATGACCGGAGTGATGTCACCACAGGTCCTGTTACTGCACACAGCTAAGATGAAGCTTCGCGATCAAGTAGACTAAGGTGAGTTAAATTATTTTATTTTATTTTTTAACCCCTCCAGCGCTATTTTACTATGCATTCTGTATTCAGAATGCTATTATTTTCCCTTATAACCATGTTATAAGGGAAAATAATACAATCTACAGGACACCGATCCCAAGCCCGAACTTCTGTGAAGAAGTTCGGGTTTGGGTACCAAAATGCGCGATTTTTCTCACGCGCGTGCAAAACGCATTACAATGTTTTGCACTAGCGCTAAAAAATCGTGCGTGTTTCTGCAACGCACCCGCACATTTTCCCGCAACGCCCGTATGAAAGAGGCCTAAAATATCAGTGACATCCAGTACACTTTTTCAATAGACGGTGTCCGCTGCTGACAGTTAAATTATCCGCGCCACATCTCCTGTTTAAGATGTCTGCATCCCTAAAATATCAGTGACATGCAGTGCACTTTTTCCGTAGACAGTGTCCGCTGCAGACAGTTAAATTATCCGCGCCACATCTCCTGTTTAAAGTGTGTGCATCCATAAAATATCAGTGACATCCAGTGTACTTTTTCCGTAGACGGAGTCCGCTGCGGACAGTTAAATTGTCCGCGCCACATCTCCAGTTTAAAGTGTGTGCATCCTTAAAATATCAGTGACATCCAGTGTGCTTTTTCCGTAGACGGAGTCCACTGCAGACAGTAAATTTATCCGAGCTACATCTCCTTTTTGAAGTGTGTGCAACCCTAAAATATCAGTGACATCTAGGGCACTTTTTCCGTAGAAGTGTCCCCTGCAGACAGTTAAATTATCTGCATCACATCTCCTGTTTATAGTGTGTGCATCCCTAAAATATCAGGGACATCCTGTGTACTTTTTCCGTAGATGGTGTCCCCTGCGGACAGTTAAATTATCTGCGCCACATCTCCTGTTTAAAGTGTGCGCATCCCTAAAATATCAGTGACATCCAGTGCAATTTTTCTGTAGACGGAGTCCACTGCGGACAGTAAAATTAACCACGCCACATCTCCTGTTTAAAGTGTGCGCATCCCTAAAATATCAGTGACATTCAGTGCACTTTTTTCATAGACGGTGTCCGCTGCGGACAGTTAAATTATCTGCACCACATCTCCTGTTTAAGATGTGTGCATCCCTAAAATATCATTGACATCCAGTGCACTCTTTCTGTAGACGGTGTCCCCTATGGACAATAAAATTATCCGCGCCACATCTCCTGTTTAAAGTGTGCGCATCCCTAAAATATCAGTGACATACAGTGCACTTTTTCCGTAGACCGTGTCCCCTGCGGACTGTAAAGTTATCCACTCCACATCTCCTTTTTAAAGTGTGCGCATCCCTTAAATATCAGTGACATACAGTGCACTTTTTCTGTAGACAGTTTTCGCTGCGGACAGTTAAATTATCTGCGCCACATCTCCTGTTTAAAGTGTGCACATCCCTAAAATATTAGTAACATCCAGTGCACTTTTTCCGTAGACGGTGTCCCCTATGTACAGTAAAATTATCCATGCCGCATCTCCTGTTTAAAGTGTCTGCAACCCTAAAATATCAGTGACATCTAGGGCACTTTTTCTGTAGACGGTGTCACCTGCAGACAGTTAAATTATCCGCACCACATCTCCTGTTGGAAGTGTGCGCATTCATAAAACATCAGTGACATCCAGTTCTCTTTTTCCGTAGATGTTGTCCGCTGCGGACAGTTAAATTATCTGGGCCAAATCTCCTGTTTAAACTGTGCGCATCTCTAAAATATCAGTGACATCCAGTGCACTTTTTCCGTAGATGGTGTCGCCTGCGGACAATAAAGTTATCTGCGCCACATCTCCTTTTTAAAGTGTGCGCCTCCCTAAAATATCAGTGACATCCAGTGCACTTTTTCCGTAGACGGTGTCCCCTGCGGACAGTTAAATTATCCGCTCCACATCTCCCGTTTAAAGTTTGCGCATCCCTAAAATATCAGTGACATCCAGTGTGCTTTTTCTGTAGACGGTGTCCCTTATGGACAGTAAAATTTTCTGCGCCACATCTCCTGTTTAAAGTGTGCGCATCCCTAAAATATCAGTGACATCCAGTAAACTTTTTCCGTAGACGGTGTCCACTGCAGACAGTTAAATTATCCGCACCACATCTCCTGTTTAAAGTGTACACAACTCTAAAATATCAGTGACATCCAGTGTACTTTTTCCATAGACATTGTCCCCTGCTGACAGTAAAGTTATCCGCGCCACATCTCCTTTTTAAAGTGTGGGCATCCCTAAAATATCAGTGACATCCAGTGCACTTTTTCCGTAGACGGTGTCCCCTGCAGAGTTATCTTATCCGCGCCTCATCTCCTGTTTAAAGTGTGCGCAACACTAAAATATCAGTGACATCAATTGCACTTTTTTCGTAGACGGTGTCCCCTGCGAACAGTTAAATTATCTGCGCCACATTTCCTGTTTAAAGTGTGCGATTCCCTAAAATATCCGTGACATCCAGTACACTTTTTCCATAGACACTGCGAACTTTAACATTACCTGTGGTACCTGTCCTGTATATCGTTTCCTCATAACAAATACAGTACCTTTTGTAAAAAATTTTGCACATACACTTCAAAATCCTACACTACTGTACGTGTGACATACTTTCAATCATATATCACATTTAAAATGAACAAGGCGAGCAGTAAGGGACAGGGAAGTGGCCGTGATGCTGATGTTGCACGCAGAGGCCGTGGACCTGTGTGCAGAGAAACTGTGCCTGCTGCCAGAGCACAAAAAAAAAAACTATCATCAAAGATACTGAGCTTCATGTCCCAGTTTGCAGGGTGGCACAGGACAACGCTCTTGAAGCCAGACCAGTACGACCAGGTGGTCGATTGGATTGCAGCAGATAATGCTTCCAGTCAGTTAAGCACCACCCTGTCTTCTACCAAGTCCAGTCTCAGTAGCCAAGAGTCTCGTCAACACAATCCTCACCCTGATCCTCCTTCCTCCCACCATGTACAGTCTGGCCAAACAAGTGATTCCACACTTGGATATTCAGAGGACCTCTTTTCATTGCCATTACTTGATTTACCCTCTCGCCAAGCACGCTTGAAGAGGGACATGAGATCTTGTGCCCTGATTCCAAACCTCTTAAATATCCACAGTCACAAGAACATGACACTGGGGAACGGCAATTAGTGTTTAATGAGGTGAATGATGAGGATGAGACAGTCAATCACTGAGGTTGTGGTTAGGTCAACAAATCAGGAGGATGATTGTAGTGTACGGGAGAGTAATACCCCGTCACTACAGAAGAGTCACTTGGGTATTGTCGTTCCCCCTGTATTTAAGGGGAGGTTGGTATAAAACATCTTATAATGTCATGCTATGTATTTTCCTGTTACTGTGAAACGTGCATTTGCAGGCCGGCTAGGGTGTCATTCCAGCTCTGAGTCACTAGAGGGAGCTAGGGAGCCCTAGTTTATATAAGGCCCAGTCAGGAAGGAATAGCAGGAGTCAGACAGTGGGAGCAGAGGTCAGAAATGATCCTGTGTCTGAGAGAAGGCCAGGCTATGGGCCTGTGAGAGCATAGCAGGCCTGAAGCCTGTCGGCTAGGAGAGGGTAGTAAAGGCCCTGTAACCGGGTTCCGGATCCAAGGAAAAGGTTCCCCTCCTGAGTCATCATCCGTTTAGCTGAAGCAGCATAAGCAAGCCACCAGCCAAGACACAGATTACCACAGAGGCCGATCAGATAAAGCAAGAGGTACTCAAGATAACAGAGGAGGTACTAGATAAGGACAGCTTCAAGGGTACGCCAGATAAAGGGCATTAGACCTTGGAGAGAAAGTCACATGTGTCAGGACCAGTCAGGAATAGTGTGCAAGCCGCCTGTACTGCATCTCCTGCAATCAACACTCTGTATTATACATTGCTAAGACCGGCCATTCTGTAATTCCCAAGAACCACCTGTATCTGTATGGAAAACCAACCGTCTTTCATGGAACTGTGCTCTACCTGTGTCCATGTATTATCCTGACTGATATTCAGTAAAAGTTCCAGTTTTTGTTGGCTATCCTGTGCTTGCTTCATTCTTTTACCATACCCTACACGGCGTGTCACCGTTTAATTGACACTGGCGTCACGAACTGTTAAATACCTGCCTGTTCCCGTATTTGCCCCAATTGAAGACGACAGTGGATCCCAGGTTAGTGGTCAATCTGCACTACAAAGCCCAGCATACACTACTGACCCCCTGGGACACTGCATCGCTCTTTTTGGCGTCACGAACAGGATCCGCATACTTCTACAGTGCAGAGAAGTGTGAACTGAGTGCTTTAACTATTCCACCACCGTTTTACAAAGACTGTAACCTTTATTTCTAAACCTGTGGATTACAATTGTGCCTGGGAGGAATCAGAGACGCTGTACTGTGTTGCGCTACCCCCAGAGAGAAAATCGCATTTGTGGACTGTGTTTTATTGGACTTTCATCCTGCTTGCTGTCAGTGAATTGCGGCATCAGGACACTTAAAATGGCCGCCGACGCCATGAGGCTTTTTACTGCGCCATCAGGATGTGCAGAGGCGCGAATATTTGGCGCCGAAACCTTCCAAGAAGAAGGAGGAGACGATTGCCCTGGAGCGCCACCCACCTTGAGGAGTGACGACATGGCTGATTGCTTTGAAGAGTTACGCCTGGGAGGCGGGGCTCAGAGGGAGATAGACTGGCCCAGTGCGTGGGAGGAGTCAGTGTCGACGCTGCAACCAGGAAGAGGAGAGATGGCGTGTGCTGCAGAGCTAGAAGTGGAGACCACGTGCGAGTGGGGCGCCACTCCACCGGACTTTCCTGAGTTGGGGCCGTGGGACCCTCTAGCCTGGACGGCCACCCCCTGGGCCCAGGCCATGGACTTAAGTATCACCCGACCTGAGTCCCCACCGATCCGTCGCCGGCACGCCGAATGGCCGGCTATTATGGAGGAGTTGAGAGCCGCGGTGGCGAAAAAGAACACCAGCCGGAAAAAGCGGTTTGAAGAGATGGCTAAGTCCATACAAGGAGACTCCTTTCCGGGTAAGCCCCAGCTAGAAAGGCGCCGCGGGATCGTGGTGTCCTTTGATAAGGAAAAAGGCTACGGGTTTATCCAGGAGTTGGGGACTGGCCGGGACTTCTATGTAAACCGGCGATCGGTAAAGCGGCACTACCTCCCGGAGCACCTCCATAATCTGACTATGGGAGAGATCGTGGAGTACACCCCCGCCGAAAGTCTAAGGGGCCCCTACGCCACCGCAGTGACTCGCCCGAAGGCGCCGGCTGAGAACTGGGACTCTGGGAAAGAGAGGTCAGAACCAGTTGAGACAGAGAGAGCGCACGTGGAACAGGCCCGAACCACCCATCTGCATAGCCAGGCGTACCTCAGTCCCGACGTTTTCTGGGAGCCCATCGTGCTGGAGGGGCTGGAGGAGCGATATCCCCCTCCGGATGCGGTGAGACGTGAGGAAGAGAAGGAGCGGCAGGACAGCTGCCGGCGAGCAGAGGAATGTGCTGAGGCCTGGCGCCAAGGAGCAGCTGCCATCGTTACCCCAGCGGTCACAGCCCCTGAACCTCCGGTAGCCCCGCTCACCTGCACGAAAGCTGAACTAGAGGCCCTGCGCAAGAGGGTGTATTGGGTGGCGGACCTCGGCTGCGCAGGAGGCGTGCGGTGGTTTCCGTTTCCGAGGACGGAGGCCGAAATGGAGGCCGTGAAAGACAAGCCTCCCCCTCTAAAAATTGTCAGGGGAGACGGGTTCCAAATGTGGCCGGCCTTGCCAGAAGAATTGCTGCAGGTTCCCTACATTGACTCGTCATCCGAGGAAGAACATGATACTCGTCTGTGAGTACTCCTGCCCTCATGTCCATCTCCTTAATGGCCGTTTTTGTCCCTCCAGTTGGCAGAGCTGGTGAAGCTCGCTGCCAGTTACACACGGCCGGTGGCATCCTAGTTGAATAATGTGCCACTGTATACCACTGCTTCCAGCTGCCTTTGTTTTGTTTGGGACATCCGGTCTGCTGCTATTATCCCAGTTGTGCCTTAAAGTGTTGCACCATTTTACCCCTTTTTACCCCCATTTCAGGTTAATAAGACATTTTTATGTCAGCACTATTTTAAAGGGTAAGCAGGACTTGCCAGGATAACAAGGCCCTGGTATTGTCAGAGTCCTGTATTGTCATTTTATATATGTGCTGCTGACAGTATTTAATAACCGGTTTTCTTATTCAAGTATATGTGCCCAGAGATGGACTTCCTATGTGCAAGCCTCTGAGAGGTTAATTTTATTATGGACTTATTTATTGTCATGGACTATCCTGGTTCTTTCAACATCCGCTGTGCCAGGTCAGCGCCCCCGTTCCACTCACTATCCTGTGAAAAAGAGAACGACGCCCCTTGTCACCAGACTTCACCTTTGCCAATTGGGTCTGATAAGAGTGTAAATGACATATATGTATGCATGCATGTGTCTTCCTCTATTTCAGGTCATGATTCCAGTTGGGCGGGCCCTGATGGAGTACGAGGTCGTACTCAGCTTAAAGCAGCGGGGTATGTAGTGTACGGGAGAGTAATACCCCGTCACTACAGAAGGGTCACTTGGGTATTGTCGTTCCCCCTGTATTTAAGGGGAGGTTGGTATAAAACATCTTATAATGTCATGCTATGTATCAGATAAAGCAAGAGGTACTCAAGATAACAGAGGAGGTACTAGATAAGGACAGCTTCAAGGGTACGCCAGATAAAGGGCATTAGACCTTGGAGAGAAAGTCACATGTGTCAGGACCAGTCAGGAATAGTGTGCAAGCCGCCTGTACTGCATCTCCTGCAATCAACACTCTGTATTATACATTGCTAAGACCGGCCATTCTGTAATTCCCAAGAACCACCTGTATCTGTATGGAAAACCAACCGTCTTTCATGGAACTGTGCTCTACCTGTGTCCATGTATTATCCTGACTGATATTCAGTAAAAGTTCCAGTTTTTGTTGGCTATCCTGTGCTTGCTTCATTCTTTTACCATACCCTACACGGCGTGTCACCGTTTAATTGACACTGGCGTCACGAACTGTTAAATACCAGCCTGTTCCCGTATTTGCCCCAATTGAAGACGACAGTGGATCCCAGGTTAGTGGTCAATCTGCACTACAAAGCCCAGCATACACTACTGACCCCCTGGGACACTGCATGATTATTACAAATTGGTTACACAAAACATACATACACATAAATGGTAAATAGATGTACTATGTTAACTAGACCCAGAAAGAGTAAGTAAAAACCCACTCAGTGTACATAGATACACCAAACACCGAAAATAAACGAGTATGTCGTCAAAAAATAAATCCTTTATTGAATAAATAAATATATGAACGAGAACGCGATACAACAGATAAAAAATGACTACATCTGAGGAGGCATATCAGCACAGGTGAAACACTAAAAGGGAAGGAATGGAGTACAGAAAGAGGCAAAAAAGGAGAGTACAATGCCTGGCTGAATATTGCATGTAAGTCCTTGACCACAGTTACTATGTATATATAGGGGCATAAAACTACCAAAAGATACTAAAGTGCATCTGCATATAATGACATACCACATCAATAAATTGTCACAGACTACACAGCAATATACGGATGTGTAATGGTTCCAGTAAATATGTATATATGGGAACATACAACAACCAAAAGAAGTTAAAGTCCTAATGCATAAGAGGTCACCACATCAATGGTCAAATACCACAGAGAAATATAGATATATAGTGACAGCTTAAAACTCCATATACATAATAATATGGCTAAGGTACACAAGCAACATTCGCTTATGGATAACCCAAGTGGGTATAGCTAAGTACCAAAGCCAGTAAACACATCCCCAAAGATTCACCAGAGCATAAAATGTTTACATACCCATGATATGGGGATATACACCTCAGGACAGCCACGTAACCCCGACGCGCGTTTCGGCAGATCCCTTCCTCTGGGGGTGCGGCTCTCCTTGTGAGTGCTCTTCTTATAAGGTACGCCTCACACCTGTATCTAATGTCTTAATTAATCTAAAAAGCCCACAATTGAAAACAGAGGGAAGGGAGGAGGGGGAGGTTGGGGGTGGGTGAAGTAATGCAGCCGCCCAATGGCCAGTTAGTCGACCGCACACTTCGCCACACCCACATGACGCGTCAGAGCCGCGACGGCCAATCACGCATCCGGCAGCGCCCAATAAGAGGCAGGGAAGTGATTACAGCGGGGTTACATAATAAAGTAGAAACGAAAAATAACTAAAAATTATAAATAATTATAAAACATAAAAAATCTAATCAAAAATAAAATGTGACAGTAAAAAACGTGATAAAAAATGTGTTGAGCGTATAAAATTATATCCAATTTTTCTAATGTCAAGTTGCCAGCCGGCCACGTCCAGTCGCGGACAGTGCCCCCCACCACACACACACATAGTGAGGTGGCGCTGGCCGCAGTCAGGCACAGCAAAAACTGACAAAAAAATATATAAATATATATTTCTACTAATAAAGTGCAATATAAGACAAAAATGAGTTATGTGTATTAGGAATAATGTGACAATTATTAGGTGAAAAACTACTATGCATAAATCCGTGATGGCATATATAGTGTAAAGAATAGGTCATGAATCCTTGAAGGGGTCTTATCCCCCCGATATCGCCTAAGATCTCCATATAAGAAGGGGCGAATAAATGTAGAGGAAACCAGGTGGGCAAACTTTTTTGTCAACTGAGCCAAATATCGCCAAAACCACGACTGAAATTTTCTTTCGAGAGACATATTTTTAAAACCTAAAATATTGCGTCAACAGTACCAGTAAGGACTATTAGGGCTCATGCACACGACCGTGTGCCCGCCGTTGCCATATTGCAGGCCGCATACGGCGGGTCCGCAATACACGGGCACTGGCCGTGTGCAGCCCGCATCAAGGACCCATTCACTTCAATGGGTCCAGGATCCGGAATATGAGTGCTACAGAGTGCTTCCGTGGTGCTTCTGGCTGTGCCTCCGCACCGCAAAAAAGTAGCGCATGCACTACTTTTTTGCGGTGCGGAGGCACAGCCAGAAGCACCACGGAAGCACTCTGTAGCACTCATATTCCGGATCCTGGACCCATTGAAGTGAATGGGTCCATGATGCGGGCTGCACACGGCCGTGTGCAGCCCGCATCATGGACCCATTCACTTCAGCATGCGCTACTTTTTTGCGGTGCGAGCAGTCGGATGCGGATCGCAAACCCCATTCAAGTAAATGTTATCCGCAATCCTCATGCAGCTGCCCCATGGTCTGTGTCCGTGCATTGCGGACTGCTATTTGCGGTCCGCAGCACAGGCACGGTGCCCTTACATCCGTGGGCATGAGCCCACAGTGTGTTTTTACATACCGTATTTATCGGCGTATAACACGCACAGGCGTATAACACGCACCTTCATTTTAAGAGGGAAATTTCAGGAAAAAAAGGGTAGCTCAGGACTTTTTTTTATTAATATTATTACCACTTATAAGGTAAATAATGTAAAAGGATGACACTTATGGGGCTCTGTGGATGACACTTATGTCATCCACAGATCCCCATAAGTGTCATCTACAGATCCCCCATCAGATGGATCAGTGTGGAGAGAGGAGGCGGGGACACTCATGGCGGGGCCTGGTGCAGTGACTCTACTCTAATACACCGGGCCCCGCAACTGTTAAACATTCAATCTGATCTCTATATCTAATTGTAGACGCGCTGTACGGTACTTACTGTAGTACCGGAGGTATAACATTAAGATGGCGCAGACCGGCATCTCCCTCGGTCAGGCGCCGCCTGTCTCAGCTCCCTCCTGATGCGCTGCCTGCCCCAGCTCCCTCCTCATGCGCCGCCTGCCCCAGCTCCCTCCTCATGCGCCGCCTGCCTGCTTATCTCACTTTTTATGAATGAACAGGCAGGCGGCGCATGACAGAGTGAGCTGGGGCAGGCGCCGCATGACAGAGGGAGCTGGGACAGGCGGCGCATGAGGAGGGAGCTGCGGCAGGCGCTGCGCCGTCTTAATGTTATACATCCGGTATGTAAAAACATGGCTTCTTAACATTATATCGGCGTATAACACGCATACATCATTTGCCCCCTATTTTCAGGGGGAAAAAGTGCGTGTTATACGCCGATAAATACGGTACTTTTATATGTACTTTAAATTATTTGAATCTTGATTATTATTTCATTTTATCTTTATCATTTTTTACTTTTATTAAACTTGTCTGCAGATGTGGATGTAATGTGGATGACGCACTTATGGGGGATGTAATGTAGATGACGCACTTATGGGGGATATCTGTGGATGACGCACTTATGGGGGATAGCAAAAAGAGACCGGCACTCACTGTTTCTTGAAGAAAGAAAATCTTTATTGTCACATATGATCGTGACGCGTTTCGACTCTCGTCTGGAGCCTTTCTCAAACGTGAAGGATATAATACAAACATCAGTGAATACACGGCATTTAAATAGCCCACCTAGGCGGAAGTGACATCACGTTACCATAGTTACAACAATCAACAAAGGACAGCTGTTCAATTAGAATGCAAAATAATGGAGTTGAGATGAAAAAAGGAAGGAAAGAAAGAAAAGATAGAAAAGATCCCAGCCGCAATCAATTAACAATTCCTCTAATAGAGGTTACATAGCAATAGTAGGGTTAATTGTAGAGAAGAATTAATGACGTAATGATGCTGCTGGGATGTCTTCAAGTTTTCTAAAAGACAAAAGAAAGCGGAATAAATAATATGTTGGTTTGCAATTATGGTAGAAACAACTTATTATATATATTAACGAATAACTCACTAACAACAAAGTAGAGAATTTGGAGATTTACAGGAAACTGTGGAGATCATACTCGCGGTTCAGGCCTTTGGGCTCTAATGTCTGCAAAGTGTGAATCCAATAGGACTCACGCTTCTTCAACATCTTAACCCTATCACCACCTCTACGCGGTTGTGGCACATGTTCTATGATCTGAAACCGCAATTGCGAAATGTTATGGTTATGATGCTCAAAATGATGCGGTATTGGTAAAAGTAAATTATTTTTGCGTATAGTAGACTTATGTTTAGAAAAGCGATCTTTCATTCGCATAGAAGTTTCGCCTATGTAAAGTAAGCCACAGGGACACTTAAGTAAATAAACAATAAAATTACTATTGCAAGTGTAGAAACCCCGAATGGGGAATTGTTTCCCTGTATGTGGGTGTGAGAAAAACTCACCTTTAATCACGCTAGAGCAGTGTATGCAGCCTAGGCAGGGAAAAGTGCCCTTTTTAGGTGTAGATAAAGTAGTTTGACGTTGTGCCATATGGGCACTACCAATATCAGCCCGCACCACCATATCACGTATATTTTTGTTACGTTTATAACAAATAAGTGGACGGTTTTGGAATTCTTCAACAGAGGGATAAGCCCTAGATAATATATTCCAATGGCGGTTAATGATAAGTCTGCATTTTTGGATCCAGGGATGAAATTTTGAAATAAAGGGGATACGGGATCTTTTTATATTTTTAACTGGAGGAGTGGCTTTGTCTCTCTCCTGATTCAGTAAAGAGGTAGGATAACCGCGACGTCTGAACCTATCACTCATTTCTTCAAGGCGAGTTTCCTTGATAGCAGTTTCAGAGACGATTCGACGAACCCTCTGAAACTGAGAATGAGGTAGTGCTTTTTTGAGAGCAGGGGGATGGTTGCTTGAATAATGTAGAAGTGAATTTCTATCAGTATGTTTGATATGTAAATCTGTAATCAACGATCCATCCAATCCTTTCATAATCACAGTATCAAGGAAACTGATCCTATGATCATCATGATGTAACGTGAACTGTAGTTCACTCCATACTGAGTTAAGATGGTCAGCAAACTCAAGAAGGGTTCCAACGCCGCCACGCCACACGCAAAACACATCATCAACGAATCTTCGCCAGAAAATACAGTGTAAATTAAATAGACTATTAGAATAAATGTACTGATCTTCAAACCACGCCATATATGTGTTTGCGTACGGCGGTGCGGCGTTGGAACCCATCGCGGTCCCACAGCATTGTTTGTAAAATGTGTCTTGAAAAAGAAAATAATTCTCATGTAGAATAATATCCAGTAGATCCAAAAAGAACTTTTTTTCACGTAAAGTATAGGAAAAGAGAGACAATAACCAATCAACCGCTCGTATGCCTTTAGAGTGAACAATGGAAGTATATAATGAACATACGTCAAAGGTTACCAGTAGATCATCATCCTGTAATGCCAATGTCATAATCTGTTGTAGAAAATCATTAGTGTCAAGGATAAAGGAGGGCATGGTTTTAGTCAATGGTGTCAACACTTTATCTAATAAGATAGCTGGGGGGGACAAAATGGAATCCGTTAAAGCAACAATAGGTCGACCAGGGGGCTGATTCAAAGATTTATGTATCTTTGGAAGTGTGTAAAACACCGGCGTGACAGGATGATGATTAATCAGAAAACGGCTCAATTTTGGGTCTATCGTTTTATCTTGTAAATACATATCAACCATGGCACAAAGCTTATTTTTAATGGAAAAAACAGGATCCCCTAGTAATGGTTGGTAAACTGCAGTATTAGCTAACTGGCCCAGAATCTCAGAAGTATAGTAATTTTTGTCCATAAGGACAAGAGCCCCTCCTTTATCAGCAGGTTTAAGAATCAAAGTGTTGTCATGAATAAGGTCATCAATAGCTTGTTTCTCAACCAGTTAGAGATTATGGGTTAAATGGCAACCACTTTGTCTTAAATCCTGCAAGGCACATGCGATATCACGCTGGACAAGAGAGACAAAAGTCTCAACTGGATGATAAGACTTAGGCGGTTGAAAAGTACTTTTCAATCTTAAACCAAAATCATGTAAATTAAGTGAATATTCATCGACATTAACATCTACATTAGCAGTTTTTTCAGGATCCGCAAAATGTGCCTTCAGCCTGATATTTCGAAAGAAGCGTTGGCAGTCCATGTCTAATGTGAAACTATCAAGTGAGGCTGTAGGACAAAAAGACAGACCCTTTTCAAGTACATTAAGTTGCACTACACTCAGGTTTTTAGATGAAATGTTAAAAACTAAAGTTTGATGTGAGTCTGTACCTGAGAGCACGTTATCCTGGGAGCATCGAGACAGCCGATAATGACGTCCTGCTCGTCTGGTATTCTTCTTGGTGGGGGTCGCTGTCGGCGCCTTCCTAAAAAAGAAGGTCGTTGGGTTCCAGTAATGGAGTCGCTGCTTTTTGGATCTACTGGATATTATTCTACATGAGAATTATTTTCTTTTTCAAGACACATTTTACAAACAATGCTGTGGGACCGCGATGGGTTCCAACGCCGCACCGCCGTACGCAAACACATATATGGCGTGGTTTGAAGATCAGTACATTTATTCTAATAGTCTATTTAATTTACACTGTATTTTCTGGCGAAGATTCGTTGATGATGTGTTTTGCGTGTGGCGTGGCGGCGTTGGAACCCTTCTTGAGTTTGCTGACCATCTTAACTCAGTATGGAGTGAACTACAGTTCACGTTACATCATGATGATCATAGGATCAGTTTCCTTGATACTGTGATTATGAAAGGATTGGATGGATCGTTGATTACAGATTTACATATCAAACATACTGATAGAAATTCACTTCTACATTATTCAAGCAACCATCCCCCTGCTCTCAAAAAAAGCACTACCTCATTCTCAGTTTCAGAGGGTTCGTCGAATCGTCTCTGAAACTGCTATCAAGGAAACTCGCCTTGAAGAAATGAGTGATAGGTTCAGACGTCGCGGTTATCCTACCTCTTTACTGAATCAGGAGAGAGACAAAGCCACTCCTCCAGTTAAAAATATAAAAAGATCCCGTATCCCCTTTATTTCAAAATTTCATCCCTGGATCCAAAAATGCAGACTTATCATTAACCGCCATTGGAATATATTATCTAGGGCTTATCCCTCTGTTGAAGAATTCCAAAACCGTCCACTTATTTGTTATAAACGTAACAAAAATATACGTGATATGGTGGTGCGGGCTGATATTGGTAGTGCCCATATGGCACAACGTCAAACTACTTTATCTACACCTAAAAAGGGCACTTTTCCCTGCCTAGGCTGCATACACTGCTCTAGCGTGATTAAAGGTGAGTTTTTCTCACACCCACATACAGGGAAACAATTCCCCATTCGGGGTTTCTACACTTGCAATAGTAATTTTATTGTTTATTTACTTAAGTGTCCCTGTGGCTTACTTTACATAGGCGAAACTTCTATGCGAATGAAAGATCGCTTTTCTAAACATAAGTCTACTATACGCAAAAATAATTTACTTTTACCAATACCGCATCATTTTGAGCATCATAACCATAACATTTCGCAATTGCGGTTTCAGATCATAGAACATGTGCCACAACCGCGTAGAGGTGGTGATAGGGTTAAGATGTTGAAGAAGCGTGAGTCCTATTGGATTCACACTTTGCAGACATTAGAGCCCAAAGGCCTGAACCGCGAGTATGATCTCCACAGTTTCCTGTAAATCTCCAAATTCTCTACTTTGTTGTTAGTGAGTTATTCGTTAATATATATAATAAGTTGTTTCTACCATAATTGCAAACCAACATATTATTTATTCCGCTTTCTTTTGTCTTTTAGAAAACTTGAAGACATCCCAGCAGCATCATTACGTCATTAATTCTTCTCTACAATTAACCCTACTATTGCTATGTAACCTCTATTAGAGGAATTGTTAATTGATTGCGGCTGGGATCTTTTCTATCTTTTCTTTCTTTCCTTCCTTTTTTCATCTCAACTCCATTATTTTGCATTCTAATTGGACAGCTGTCCTTTGTTGATTGTTGTAACTATGGTAACGTGATGTCACTTCCGCCTAGGTGGGCTATTTAAATGCCGTGTATTCACTGATGTTTGTATTATATCCTTCACGTTTGAGAAAGGCTCCAGACGAGAGTCGAAATGCGTCACGATCATATGTGACAATAAAGATTTTCTTTCTTCAAGAAACAGTGAGTGCCGGTCTCTTTTTGCTATTATCCTGGGATCGTTATCTCAGACGCGAGCACCACGCCATTCATTACGGAGTGCCGGCTGATCATTACCTGTTTGCACTTATGGGGGATATCTGTGGATGACGCACTTATGGGGGATTTCTGTGGAGGGCATTTATGGGGGATATCTGTGGATGACGCACTTATGGGGGATATCTGTAGATGACGCACTTATGGGGGATATCTGTGGATGACGCACTTATGGGGGATATCTGTGGATGACGCACTTATGGGGGATATCTGTGGATGACGCACTTATGGGGGATATCTGTGGATGACGCACTTATGGGGGATATCTGTGGATGACGCACTTATGGGGGATATCTATGGATGGCGCACTTATGGGGGATATCTGTGGAGGGCACCTATGGGGGATATCTGTGGAGATGCTATATAAGTGCCCTCCACAGATATCCCCCATAAGTGCCCTCCACAGATATCCCCCATAAGTGCCCTCCACAGATATCCCTTATAAGTGCCCTCCACAGATATCCCCCATAAGTGCCCTCCACAGATATCCCCCATAAATGCCCTCCACAGATATTCCCCATAAGTGCCCTCCTCAGATATCCCCCATAAGTGCCCTCCACAGATATCCCCCATAAGTGCCCTCCACAGATATCCCCCATAAGTGCCCTCCACAGATATCCCCCATAAGTGCCCTCCACAGATATCCCCCATAAGTGCCCTCCACAGATATCCCCCATAACCGCCCTCCAGTAAATAAAGTAATGTATTAGTGGGGGGAAGGGAGGAGGCAGGGACACTTGCGGCGGGGCCGATGCAGTGCCTGGCGCTGTGCAGACACCGGGGGCAGCTCCTACCTTTCTGCTGCAGGACATTTCGCTCCTCCTGGACCTGAGCGGCGGCCTCTTCACCACTCCTCACATGGCCGGTGTTCTGCTGAAAGTCCGCGGCTGCCCGCCCTTCTGCTGCTGTGCGCAGCGTGACATCTCACCCTCCGTCATACGCCTCCTGCCCCGCCTGCCTGCTTCATTCATAAAGTGGAAGGAGCAGACAGACAGAGCAGGAGGCGCATGACGGACATTTTGCAAGCTTGAGCGGCGCGATATGGCTGCGCGGCCACCCACCCGCCAGCCCGCACCAAAGAGCCGCATTCAAGGATAAAAAGAGCCGCTTGTGGCTCGCGAGCCGCACTTTGCCGACCACTGAACTAGGAAATATAAAAACACATATAAAACAACATTAAACGCAAAAGACAAGGATGCCAACGCTTAAAAAATATATTAAAAACAAGACTATGTGGCACACCTCATTGAGGCCTTTGGGTTGCATGGTATCAAGGGTCCAGATCCACCTGGTCTCACGTTGAGCCAGGATTTTCGCTGTATTTCCACCCCGCATCTACAAATCAACGCGATCGATGCCACGTACCCTCAATAGGGATGGATTGCCTTCATGGTGGTTCGTAAAATGTTTGGGGATCGGTTTTAAATTGACCAGATCTTACTTCTTTTGGTTGTTGTATGTTCCCATATATACATATTTACTGGAACCATTACACATCCGTATATTGCTGTGTAGTCTGTGACCATTTATTGATGTGGTATCTCATTATATGCACTTGCACTTTAGTATCTTTTGGTGGTTTTATGCCCCTATATATACATAGTAACTGTGGTCACGGACTTACACGCAATATATTTAGCCAGGCATTGTACTCTCCTGTTTTTCCTCTATTCCTTTACTCCATTCCTTCCCTTTTAGTTTTTCACCTGTGCTGATATGCCTCCTCAGATGTAGTAATTTTTGTATCTGTTGTATCACGTTCTCGTTCATATATGTTATTTATTCAATAAAGGATTTATTTTTTTAATGACATACCTGTTTAATGGTGGTGGTGGACGATGAGGTCACTGACCCAAACTGGGAAGGTGGAAAGCCGAGCGAGGACAGCAGTATAGAGGGGGAGGGATCTGCAGCACCACAACAGGCTGGAAGAGGCAGAAGGGTGGCAAAAGGGAGAAGGCGGGCCACCCCCCACAGGCCCGCAACAGTTTTTTACGGAGCAATTCCTTGCAGAAATCTCCCTTGTCAAGGGATAGATGTTCCGCAGTATGGCACTTTTTTGAGGAAAGTGTGGACGACACAAGAATAATAGTTTGCAACCTGTGCCATACGAAAATTAGCCGGGGCGTTAACACTAGCACCCTCGCTACCAACAGCATGATCTGCCACATGGCATCCAAGCACAGTAATTTGTGTGACGAACGCCTGGGTCAACAATCTGTGTCTGCGGGTCACACCACTGCCTCTTCTTCCCATCTGTTACGTGCTGGTCAATCCCCTATCGAAGGCGCAGGGCCTGCACCTGGACCTTCGCAAGCATCATCAGCGACCACATCCACTTCCGTGTTCCAGCGCAGCATACAAATGTCCTGACCCCACGCATTTGAACTCAAGCGCAAATACCCAGCCACCCACCTACAGGCCATAGCACTAAATGCGCAACTTTCCAAATTACTGGCCCTGGAAATGTTGCCATTTAGGCTTGTGGACACTGAGGCCTTCCGCAGCCTGATGTCGGCGGCCGTCCCTAATTTCGCAGTACCCAGCCTCTACTATTTTTCACGGTGTGCCGTGCCCGCCTTACACCAACATGTGTCCCTTAACATCACACATGCCCTGACCCACGCAGTTACTGGGAAGGTCCACTTAACCACGGACACATGGACAAGTACATTTGGCCAGGGACGCAACATTCCCCTGACAGCACCCTGGGTGAACGTTGTGGAGGCCGGTATCAAGTCGAACACTGGAATGGCACAGGTGCTACCGACGACAGGGATTGCGGGCCCTACATCAATCAGGGTTTTCACCAGCACCTATGTTAGTGGCTCCAACCCCCACTTCTCCTTCTTCACCTCCTCCTCCTCCACTTCCACCTCTGAATTATCCACGTTCAGCACCAGTCAGTTATCAGATGGTAGCTGGAAGCAGTGTAGCACTGCAGTGGGGAAGCGGCAACAGGCCGTGCTGAAGCTGATATGCTTACGGGACAAACAGGACACCGCCGCAGAGCTGTGGCAGAAGAAAAGAGACCAGAATGAGCTGTGGCTCTTGCCACTCAACCTAGAACCAGGCATGGTTGTTTTTGATAATGGCCGTAACTTGGTGGCGGCTTTGGAGTTCGACAAGCTCAGACACATCCTATGCCTAGCCCACATGTTCAACCTTGTGGTTCAGTGGTTTCTCATAACCTACCCCAATTTTCCTGAGCTACTGGTGAATGTGCGCCGCGTGTGTGCACATTTCCACAAGTCACAACAGCTTCAGCCGGTCTGTCAATGCTGCAGAAGCGCTTGAAATTGCCAGCTCACCAGCTGTTGCGCGACGTAAGCACACGCTGGAACTCCACATTACACATGTTGGCCAGGCTTTGTGAGCAGCAGAGAGCAGTAGTTCCTCTGGTGGAGAAGACAAGCAAAACAGTGCAATACCAGAAGATCCATGTTGAAAAATTGCTAGAAAAATTTCCATCTGACAACGCTGGTGGCAGAGTCCATAGTTCCTTGGCCAACCAAGGAGGGGAGACAAGGGGAAAACACAGCAGTTCCAACAGAGGCAGGGCAACACTCTCCAAAGCCCCGCCAGCACTCTCACCCTGATGCACGGCCTAGTGTCAAAGAAACATTTTGGAAGATTTTGAAGGAGTACATAGCAAATCGTGTCAGCGTCCTCAATGATCCCTCAGTGCCTTACAACTACTGGGTGTCCATGCTGGACACGTGGCACGAACTGGCGCTCTACGCCTTGGAAGTGCTGGCCTGCCCTGCCGCCAGTGTTTTATCTGAGCGGTTATTTAGTGTCAACTGAAAATGCTGACAGGTTGACTCTTATAAAAATTAACAAGGCCTGGATTGCCCCAGACTTCTCGACTCCACCAGAGGAAAGCGGCTGAACATAAAGGCACTTTAAATGTGTTGTTTATAATGTACTGAATATGATGTATTCCCATGCACCCCTTCCACCACAAGCAAGGGTACAGTTGCAAGAAAAAGTATGTGAACCCTTTGGAATGATATGGATTTCTGCACAAATTGGTCATAAAATATGATCTGATCTTCATCTAAGTCACAACAATAGACAATCACAGTCTGCTTAAACTAATAACACACAAAGAATTAAATGTTACCATGTTTTTATTGAACACACCATGTAAACATTCACAGTGCAGGTGGAAAAAGTATGTGAACCCTTGGATTTAATAACTGGTTTAACCTCCTTTGGCAGCAATAACTTCAACCAAACGTTTCCTTTAGTTGCAGATCAGACGTGCACAACGGTCAGGGGTAATTCTTGACCATTCCTCTTTACAGAACTGCTTTGATGTTGGTGTGCTGTGCCTCTTTTTCTCCACACATAGTGTTGTGTATTTCTTCCAAACAACGCAACTTTGCTTTCATCTGTCCATAGAATATTTTGACAGTACTGCTGTGGAACATCCAGGTGCTCTTGTGCAAACTGTAAACATGCAGCAATGTTTTTTTTGGACAGCAGTGGCTTCCTCTGTGGTATCCTCCCATGAAATACATTCTTGTTTATTGTTTTACGTATCGTAAATTTGCTAATAGAGATGTTAGCATATGCCAGAGACTTTTATAAGTCTTTAGCTGACACTCTAGGATTCTTCTTCACCTCATTGAGCAGTCTGCGCTGTGCTCTTGCAGTCATCTTTACAGGACGACCACTCCTAGGGAGAGTAGCAGCAGTGCTGAACTTTCTCCATTTATAGACAATTTGTCTTACCGTAGACTGATGAACAGCAAGGCTTTTGGAGATACTTTTATAACCCTTTCCAGCTTTATGCAAGTCAACAATTTTTAATCGTAGATCTTCTGAGAGCTCTTTTGTGTGAGGCATCATTCACATCAGGCAATGCTTCTTGTGAAAAGCAAACCCAGAACTGGTGTGTGTTTTTTATGGGGCAGGGCAGCTGTAACCAACGCCTCCAATCTCATCTCATTGCTTGGACTCCAGTTGGCTGACAGATCACTCCAATTAGCTCTTGGAGATGTCATTAATCTAGGGGTTCACATACCTTTTCCACCTGCACTGTGAATGTTTACATGGTGTGTTCAATAAAAACATGGTAACATTTAATTATTTGTGTGTTATTAGTTTAAGCAGACTGTGATTGTCTATTGTTCTGACTTAGATGAAAATCAGATCACATTTTAAGACCAATTTGTGCAGAAATCCATATCATTCCAAAGGGTTCACATACTTTTTCTTGCAACTTGTAATTGGAGGGTCAGCTCAGCTGCAGGCCCTCGCATATAATTTATTAGAGGGTCAGCTCACCAGCAGGCCCTCACCTACAATCTATTACAGGGTCAGCTCACCCTTAGGCCCTCGCATATACTTTTTTAGAGGGTCAGCTCACCAGCAGGCCCGCACATAAAATCTTTTACAGTGTCAGTTCACCAGCAGGCCTGCACTTCAAATCTTTTACAGGGTCAGCTCACCTAAAGGTCCTTAATTAAATTTTTTAGGTCAGCTCACCTGCAGACCCGCACATAAAATCTTTTACAGGGTCAGCTCACCAGCAGGCCCGCAACTCAAATCTTTTACAGGGTCAGCTCACCAGCAGACCCCCCCCCCTCAAATCTTTTACAGGGTCAGCTCACCTGAAGGCCCTTGCATGTAATTTTTCAGAGGGTCAGCTCACCAGCAGGCCTTCATCTACAATCTTTTACTGGATGAGCTCACCAGCAGGCCCGCACATAAAATCTTTTACAGGGTCAGTACACCAGCAGGCCTGCACCTCAAATGTTTTACAGGGTCAGCTCACCTAAAAGCCCCTACATTACATTTTTTAGAGGGTCAGCTCACCTGCAGGCCTGCACATAAAATCTTTTACAGGGTCAGATCACCTGAAGGCACTTGCATTGAATTTTTTAGAGAATCAGCTCACCTGCATGCCCTTGCATATAATGTTTTACAGGGTCAGCTCACCTGAAGGCCCTCGCATATAATGTTTTAGAGGGTCAGCTTACCAACAGGCCCGCACCTAAAATCTTTTACAGGGTCAGCTCACCAGCAAGCCCTTACATATAATTTTTTACAGGGTCAGCTCACCAGCAGGCCTTCACCTACAATCTTTTACATGGTCAGCTCACGAGCAGGCCCGCACCTTCAATCTTCACCGCGTCTCAGGGAGAGAACCAAGCCTCGATTTAGGATGGCACTCCTTTTAAAAGACCAGTGGCCTCAATGGGTAAGTCAGGCTTTTCATCACCTGCAGTTACTAGGCCCCTAGTCAGGGTGGATTGTGGCTAGTACCATATATCACCTGCAGTTACTAGGCCCCTAGTCAGGGTGGATTGTGGCTAGTACCATATGCCACAATACTGCCCCCATCTTGTTTTTTTGAGCTTACCCTATATCCAGTTTCAGCTCTAATATTACTTGGAAACCGACGGTTTGAGGGCCAGCTTATCACGGCCCATTCCACGGATTCCAACTACACTTGTGCGCAGCTCCCCATGTTTCCCCTGATGAGTCCTTCTTCTCAAGGTGAAACATGCATGTAGTGATAGATAGGAGCAGGGCGTACTAGGGCTGTTTATTTCAGGGCAAGGTTCCTGACAGGGTCGTCCTTATCAGGGTGGGTGCTCTGCTGTTAGGCTGCTACATACATTTAGTTATCAGGGCCAGAGCAATACCCCCCAATTAGGGCGCAATTATGGATATCTCCTTCTTCTTGTCATTTCCACATCATTGTACCCAGGGATAGCTTTTATTTTCTATTCAGCTTCCTTCCTGGGATTGTGGAGCCTTGGAACCTTCCAGGTTGTGGTAGGACAATTGGTTATCCATAGGTGCCGCCATGCACCAACTTTTTCCTACTACATTTTTCTATGTAATGTGTCATATCATATATTCTTAGGGATATCTTATATTAGTAATATGTATTAAAAGTTACCTTTAGGCTTTACATACTCCATATGATCGCCTCCTTAGGTTGTTTTGTTAAATAATAGGTGATCCAACACGATTTCTATTAATATTCCTTAATTTTTTTCTAACAGGGTCAGATCACCTGAAGGCCCTTGCATTGAATTTTTGAGAGAATCAGCTCACCTACATGCCCTTGCATATAATGTTTTACAGGGTCAGCTCACCTGAAGGCCCTCACATATAATGTTTTAGAGGGTCAGCTTACCAACAGGCCCGCACCTAAAATCTTTTACAGGGTCAACTAACCAGCAAGCCCGCACCTAAAATCTTTTACAGGGTCAGCTCACCTGCAGGCCCGCACCTAAAATAATTTACAGGGTCAGCTCACCTGCAGGCCCTCACCTAATTATACCTAATAAGTAATTTGCTTGCATGCTGCCTTGCTTGGATGTAGCAGCCGTAGCTGTTTCTCAGGCTCCCTCTCCGGAATCGTACCATAATTCCCCTGTTACCCATGGTCTACATGGTTTGGGCTAAAAATAACATCGAAAGTTGATAGGGCAGACATCCAAATGGACCGTCGCCGTCATGGGGACGCGCAATCGACCCCAGGTTATCTAGAGTCACCAAAGTGGCAGCAGGCCCTCGCCCATAATGTTTTAGATGATCAGATGAGCAGGCCCTTGCTCCAAATGTTTTTGAGGGTCACCAGCAGGCAATCAATCATAATTTTTCAAGGCTGTGTATGATGCCCTCCTTTATGTGTAACAAAGGGTTTATTGGAGTGCCAGTTCCTTGTAATTTTTGGCAGCCCTTTCACTTAGTGTATAGGCTTTATAAGTGTAGAAGTCCCACTACATGAACAATTGTACCACAATGTGAATGATGCCCTCCTTTATTTGATATACTGGTTGGATTGCAGTGCCTCTTCCTTGTAATTTATGGCAGCACTTGCACTTTATATAAAAGTAAATACAAAGGAAAGAATGTTTCCTATCACTTTTTCCTCTAAAATCGTTTTTTTTTCTCCTTCGGTTTTGTGCATATTATTGTCAGCCTGTAAAAGTGGCATACTATTAGGACAACATCGTTCCCAGCAGCGACCTGCAAGTACAAGATGCATCCAGACATCCTCCCCATGCAGAACCATCCTCCCCATGCAGAACCATTTCGGTGGTGTTTCCATCCATTTCTGCCATTTTCCTATGAACCAGGCACCCTCTTCAGAGCAGGGGGAACGTGGTTTAATGCTCGGGTTCTCCCATTGACTTCTATTATACTCGGGTGTTCGGTTGAGCACTCGAACATCCCAATGTGTTTGGCCCGAGCACCCGAGCACTACGGAGCTCGATCAACACTAGATCCCAGGGCTTAGGAAGAATTTTATACTTTTATATAAAGGGAATGAAAAATGGTGATTTGTATTTAAAACGTAACTTTTATTTGATTATTATATAGAATATGGTCCCTAGATGTTCTCTTGAGAAAAAGAAAGTGTGTGATGACACCAGGGATACAAAAAAGTACACAGCGGCACTTTTGATACAATAAAGTATGTGCGCGGTGGTACTTTATAAAAACCGATGGTCCTACCGTACAGGCCAGGATCCTCCGGTCACCTTGAATGTTCAGTGAATCCGATATAACTGAAAAGAAGAGCAGTTATGGCTGGACGGGGGATATTATTTGATTGGTGGCCCCTAGACAGCCCTAATGTATCGGTACTGACTCGGCCCTAGCATCCTAACACGGAGCACCCGTTCTGATAAGAACGACCCCGTCCGGAACCTTGCCCTTTTTGCTACTTGGCCCTATTGTGCCCTAGTGTAGCTAATCCCTACACGCATGTTTCGTTTATAACACTCATCAGGGGAATTTAGGCACATACAATCGGGCAATACAATAAAAACTGTAGTGTTGACTTTTTTACTGTTTGTCAACACATATAGTTATACATGTACTTTTACACAGTTACATTGAACAGTGTATGACACAAATGATACCTTCCCAGTGGTAGCCTTTTGTCCAAGCTCCACTGACGTACCAGGGCGCAAAACTTGCCTGACGATGTTCGGGCAGTGTATAGAGATAGACCTGGATAGCGGTCCGATTCAACTCTTGGAGCACAGCATTGTGTCCGGAGGCCGTGATGTAGCCTCTAAAATAGTTTTTTTTTCCTTCGGTTTTGTGCATATTATTGTCAGCCTGTAAAAGTGGCATACTATTCGGACAACATCGTTCCCAGCAGTGACCTGCAAGTACAAGATGCATCCAGACATCATCCCCATGCAGAACCATCCTCCCCATGCAGAACCATTTCGGTGGTGTTTCCATCAATTTCTGCCATTTTCCTATGAACCAGGCACCCTCTTCTCTTCAGAGCAGGGGGAATGTGGTTTAATGCTCGGGTTCTCCCATTGACTTCTATTATACTCGGGTGTTCGGTCGAGCACTCGAACATCCCAATGTGTTCGGCCCGAGCACCCGAGCACTACGGTGCTCGATAAACACTAGATCCCAGGGCTTAGGAAGAATTTTATACAAAAAACTTTTCAGAGACCCAAAAGTCCTTTTAAGGACTATTGTGTGTGACAGCAGCAATATATATTTTAAGAGCATCCTGCTCTAAATACCATGTAATAGGCCGCTGCGGACAGTTAAATTATTCGCGCCACATCTCCTGTTTAAAGTGTGTGCATCCCTAAAATATCAGTGACATCCGGTGCACTTTTCTCGTAGACGGTGTCCGCTGTGGACAGTTAAATTATCCGCGTCACATCTTCTGTTTAAAGTGTGTGCATCCCTAAAATATCAGTGACATCCAGTACACTTTTTCCGTAGACGGTGTCCCCTGCGAACAGTTAAATTATCTGCGTCAAATCTCCTTTTTAAAGTGTGCGCATCCCTAAAATATCAGTGACATCCAGTGCACTTTTTCTGTAGACTGTGTCCGCTGCGGACAGTTAAATTATCCGCACCACATCTCCTGTTTAAAGTGTGTGCATCCCTAAAATATCAGTGATATCCAGTACACTTTTTCCGTAGACGGTGTCCACTGCGGCCAGTTAAATTATCCGCGCCACATCTCCTGTTTAATGTATACACATCCCTAAAATATCAGTGATATCCAATGCACTTTTTCCGTAGATGGTATCCCCTGCGGACAGTTAAATGATTCTTTACTGGGAAGGTCCACTTAACCATGGACACATAGACAAGTACATTCGGCCAGGTACGCAACATTTCCCTGACATCACACTGGGTGAACGTTGTGGAGGCCGGGAGTAAGTCACACTGGGATGGCACAGGTGCTACCGACGACAAGGATTGCGGGCCCTACATTGATTTGGGTTTCCGCCAGCACCTACGTTAGTGGCTCCAACCCCCTACTTCTCATCCTTCGCCTCCTCCTCCACTTCCACCTCTGAATTATCCGCGTGCAGCACCAGTCAGTCATCAGTCAGTAGCTGGAAGCAGTTTAGCACTGCAGTGGGGAAGCGGCAACAGGCTGTGCTGAAGCTGATATGCTTAGGGGACAAACAGGACACCGCCGCAGTGCTGTGGCAGGGGAAAAGAGACCAGACTGAGCTGTGGCTCTCGCCATTTAAAGGGGTTGTCCGAGTTATTTTTTTTTGTTCTTTTTATGTTCCTAACTAAGTAAATGTAACAGCTTTTCAATTGATTCACTTTATTTCCAGTGTCCAGTTTCTCATATTTCACTGAGGGTCACATGACCTGTGATGTAAGCTTCTCTCCCTGCTCTGATAAAGGTCTTTTACGAGCCTGTAAACAAGATGTCACTTTGCTGGCCACGCCCCCCCTTCCTTCACTGCCATCTGCTCTCTCTCCTAAGATTCTTAACTCATTCAGCTGCACAAACTGGCTAGCTGCAGCAGTGACAATTCTGGGCACAGGATCTGACAGACTAGAGAGAGCATTGCACAAGAAGGTAGGGGGAAGATCCTGTGTGTATTAGCAGTGTCATTATACAAGTGGGACTTGTAGTTCTAAACTTACAAGTTGCTGTTGATTCCCCCAGCACTCAGGGCAGCTCTTGTATCCACTCGCGGATCCGCAAAACACGGACACAGCAATGTGCGTTCTGCATTTTGTGGTCCGCACATCGCCGGCACTAATAGAATATGCCTATTAGGACATGTTCTATTTTTTTCGGGAACGGAAATGCGGACCCGTAAGTGCGGGTCCGCATTTCCAGAGACGGGCCACACATCGTGCTGCCCCATAGAAATTAATGGGTCCGCAATTCTGTTCCGTAAAATGCGGAACGAAATTGCGGATGTGTGAATGGGGCTTTAAAGAGATCTTGAGGCATAACTTTGATAACTAAGGCTACTTTCACACTTGCATTCGGTCCAGATCCGTCTGGTATCTGCACAGACAGATCCGCACCTATAATGCAAACGCTTGCATCCGTTCAGAATGGATCCATCTGCATAACAGCTTTTTCAGATCTTGAAAACTCTGATCCGACAGTATATTCTAACATAGAGGCGTTCCCATGGTGATGGGGACGCTTCAAGTTAGAATATACTAAGAACTGTGTACATGACTGCCCCCTGCTGCCTGGCAGCACCCGATCTCTTAAAAGGGGCTGTGATCCGCACAATTAACCCCTCAGGTGCCGCACCTGAGGGGTTAATTGTGCGTATCATTACCCCCCTGTAAGAGGTCAGGTGCTGCCAGGCAGCAGGGGCCAGACCCCCCCTCCCTCCCCAGTATTAAATTCATTGGTGGCCAGTGCGGCCCCTCCCTCCCCAGTATTAAATTCATTGGTGGCCAGTGCGCCCCCCCCTCCCTCCCTCCCCTGTATTAAATTCATTGGTGGCCAGTGCAGCCTCCCCTCTCCCTCCCCCTAATTAAAATCACCCCCCTCCCCCATCATTGGTGGCAGCGGAGAGTTCCGATCGGAGTCCCAGTTTAATCGCTGGGGCTCCGATCAGTTACCATGGCAGTCAGGACGCTACTGCAGTTCTGGCTACCATGGTTACTTACCAATTTTAGAAGCATTATATTTACCTGCGCTGTCTGTGGCCGGCCGGTCGCTCCTCTTACTGGTAAGTGAAAGGTCTGTGCAGCGCATTGCTTATAGCACAGACATGTCACTTACCAGTAGGAGGAGCGCCCGGCCGGCCGCTCTGGCCACCAATGAATTTAATACAGGGGAGGGAGGGGGGCCGCACTGGCCACCAATGAATTTAATACTGGGGAGGGAGGAGGGGGGGCTGCACTGGCCACCAATGAATTTAATACAGGGGAGGGAGGGAGGGAGGGAGGGGGGCCGCACTGGTCACCAATGAATTTAATACTGGGGAGGGAGGGGGGTCTGGCCCCTGCTGCCTGGCAGCACCTGATCTCTTACAGGGGGATATTATACACACAATTAACCCCTCAGGTGCAGCACCTGAGGGGTTATTTGTGCTGATCACAGCCCCCTGTAAGAGATCGGGTGCTGCCAGGCAGCAGGGGGCAGTCATGTACACAGTTCTTAGTATAATCTAACTTAAAGCGTCTCCGTCACCATGGGAACGCCTCTGTGTTAGAATATACTGTCGGATTTGAGTTTTCACGATCTAACTCAAATCCGATGGTATATTCTAACATAGAGGCGTTCCCATGGTGATTGGGAACTCCGATCCGATGGTATATTAATTGGGACTCCTGACTTTACATTGAAAGTCAATGGGGGACGGATCCGTTTGCAATTGCACCATATTGTGTCAACGTTAAACGGATCCGTCCCCATTGACTTCCATTGTAAGTCAGGGTGGATCCGTTTGGCTCCGCACGGCCAGGTGGACACCAAAACGCTGCAAGCTGCGTTCGGGTGTCCGCCTGCTGAGCGGAACGGAGGCAAAACTGAGCCATACTGATGCATTCTGAGCAGATCCGCATCCACTCAGAATGCATTGGGGCTGTACGGATCTGTTCAGGGCCGCTTGTAAGAGCCTTCAAACGGAACTCACAAGCGGAACCCCGAACGCAAGTGTGAAAGTAGCCTAAGCCAGCGAGAACTGGCTTAACTGGGTGAGGGATCTTTGTCAAGATTCATGGGATCCTTTTTCTCTTTTAAAGGCCAAACATTAGCTTACAGGATAGCTAACTTACATCTGGTGACATCAGAGGATCAGCTTTCATTTCTTTTTGGAAAGAGAGCTAATTTGAATATCTTTTTCTCCAGAAACCCAGAGGAGCATTGTCTGGCCAAAAGACTGTACACTTACAAGGCACTCTCCATGAGGAGAAATAGTACCTTTCCTGAATATTAACAACGGATTGTCACTAGAGTTGAGCAGACACCTGGATGTTCGGGTTCGACGGGTTCGGCCAAACTTCGGAAAAAAGTTCGAGTTCAGGACCCGAACTTGACCCGAACTTGACCTCGAACCCGAACCCTATTGAAGTCAATAGGGACCCGAACTTTTGAGAACTAAAATGGCTGTAAAAATGTCATGGAAAGGTTCTAGAGGGCTGCAAATGGCGTCAAAATGTGTTTAAGAGCATGGCAAGTGCTCTACAAACAAATGTGGATAGGAAAATGACTTTAAATAACATAAAATACGTAAAAGTAAAAAATTATAATCTTGATCTAGGAGGACCAGGTCCATATGAAGTAGGAGGTTGAGGAGGCAGTGGATGTGGCGGTGTAAGTAGAAGCGGCGGAGGAGGAGGTAGCCTACACTGGTTTTTGGTTTTAAATTTTATTTTTAAAATTAGGGTACACCCCAAAACATTGGGAAATATAACCTGTGATAACCCCCTCCAGTCATGCTAAACACACGTTCAGACAATACATGTCACGGATGGTGTACAGGAAACAAGACAATACAACATGAATATATGACTCACTGGATCCAAAGCTAAGGAACCAAAAGGGAGACCCCTGCATAAGACCTGGCACTTTCCCTGGCTGCTCAGCCTATGCAAAAATCCCAAAGGTGGATGGTTGCATATCCACGTACCTCGACTATAAAACACCTGAACACCCTACAATAGTGAGGGGACACGACCACCGGCTCCCTACACCAGACACGGAGGGAGTCAGGGTCACCTGGGATCCAACAAACAGAAAATAACAGATAAATGTACAGCACTTAACTTAGTAGCAGACTGGGAAATAGGATCAGCATGCACACACACTCCAGGAAGAAGAATAAGCCGCCCAGTAATGCATTATTATTTAAAGGGATACAATCAGTCCAACTACATGACAGCTGAGAGAGGCTAACGAGATGAGGAACTGAACACCACAACAAAGAAAACTCAAGGAGGAGGTTCTGAAAGGCTTCTGTCAGAGCTTCTCAGCTGTCTTGTTGTGACAGTACCCCTCCCTCTACGAGTGGACTCCGGACCTATGAAAAGCCCTGATGAGACGAGAGGCCTTAATGTCCGTCACTGGGACCCACATCCTCTCCTCAGGACCATAACCCTCCCAATGAACAAGGTACTGGAGAGAACCACGGACAAGACGAGAATCCACAATCCTAGAGACCTGAAATTCAAGATTCCCATCAACCATAATCGGAGGAGGAGGCAAAGGCGAGGGTACAATGGGTTGAACATAAGGTTTCAATAAGGACTTATGAAAAACATTATGGATCTTACAAGTCTGAGAAAGATCAAGACGGTAGGCAACAGGATTGATGACAGACAGGATTTTGTAAGGCCCAATAAACCTAGGACCCAACTTCCAGGAGGGAACCTTCAATTTGATATTCTTGGTAGACAACCACACCAGATCACCAACATTCAGGTCCGGACCAAGCACACGTCTCTTATCTGCCACACGCTTATATCTCTCACTCATGCTCTTTAGATTATCCTGAATCTTTTGCCAAATAGATGACAAAGACGAGGAGAATCTGTCCTCATCAGGTAAACCAGAAGACCCCTCTCCCGAGAAAGTCCCAAACTGCGGATGAAACCCATATGCACCAAAAAATGGTGACTTATCAGAGGACTCCTGACGACGGTTATTTAAAGCAAACTCAGCAAGGGACAAAAAAGAACACCAATCCTCCTGATTCTCTGCTACAAAACAGCGCAGATATGTCTCCAGATTCTGATTGACGCGCTCTGTCTGGCCATTCGACTGCGGGTGGAAAGCAGAAGAGAATGACAACCGAACCCCCAAGCGAGAACAGAAAGCCTTCCAGAATCTGGAAACAAACTGCGTGCCCCTATCAGAGACTATGTCTGAAGGAAGGAAAAGGGATGAAATGCACCATTTTGCTAAAGCGGTCCACCACCACCAGAATCACAGTTTTCCCGAGGAACGAGGCAGGTCCGTTATGAAGTCCATGGACAGATGTGTCCAAGGACGGGAAGGAATGGGTAAGGGAAGGAGAGGACCTGATGGCCGTGAATGAGGGACTTTGGCACGAGCGCAAGTCTCGCAGGCTGCCACAAAACCCTCAACCGACTTACGAAGCGCAGGCCACCAGAATCTCCGAGCGATGAGATCCAGTGTGGCTCTTGCCCCCCGGGTGCCCAGCAAGGACCGCATCGTGGTGTTCCTTAAAAATCTTGTGTCTTAAAGCGAGAGGCACAAACAACCTCCCAGGAGGACAAAGATCAGGAGCCTCTGACTGGGCTGCCTGCACCTCTGCCTCCAATTCAGAAAAAAGAGCAGAGACCACCACACCTTCAGCCAAAATGGGACCCGGGTCTTCAAAATTCCCGCCTCCCGGAAAACAATGTGACAGGGCATCTGCCTTCACATTCTTAACCCCAGGGCGGAACAAAATTAAACCTAGAAAAGAACAAAGACCATCTGGCCTGTCTCGGGTTCAGACGCTTGGCTGACTCCAAGTAGGCCAGATTTTTATGGTCAGTAAATACGGTAATAGGGTGTCTGGCTCCCTCTAGCCAATGGCGCTATTCCTCAAAAGCCAACTTGATGGCCAACAATTCCCTATCTCCCACATCGTAATTTCTCTCTGCGGAGGAGAGTTTTTTCGAGAAAAAGGCACACGGTCGCAATTTGGCAGGAGAGGAACCCTGAGACAAGACCGCCCCCACACCCACCTCAGAAGCATCAACCTCAACTATGAAGGGTAAAGAAATATCAGGTTGCATCAAGATGGGAGCGGAAGCAAAACTCTCCTTGATATTAGAAAAAGCCTTACGCGCCTCTACTGACCAAGAAGAAAAATCTTCCCCCTTTCTGGTCATATCAGTGAGTGGTTTAACAATAGAGGAATAATTCAAAATAAACTTCCTGTAATAATTTGCAAAGCCCAAAAAACGCATCAGCGCCTTCTGATTCTCAGGAAGCTCCCACTCAAGCACAGCGCGGACCTTCTTGGGGTCCATGCGAAAACCAGAAGCGGAGAGAAGGAACCCCAGAAATTGAATTTCTGGAACCGCAAACACACATTTTTCCAGTTTCGCATATAATTTATTCTCCCGCAGGATGAGCAAGACCTGACGTAAATGTTCCTTATGAGTTTTGAAATCAGGAGAAAAAAATCAAAATGTCATCCAAATACACTAATACAAATTTTCCCATCAAATGATAAAAAATGCTGTTCACGAAATGCTGAAAAACGGCTGGGGTATTCATCAAACCAAAAGGCATAACCAAATTCTCAAAATGGCCCTCAGGGGTATTGAAGGCCGTCTTCCATTCGTCTCCTTCTCTGACCCTGACCAGGTTGTATGCCCCTCTTAGATCTAATTTGGAAAAGACTTTAGCCCCAACGACATGGTTAAACAGGTCCGGGATCAGAGGAAGCGGATAAGGGTCACGAATAGTGATACTGTTCAGCTCCCTGAAATCCAGACAAGGTCTTAAAGAACCATCTTTTTTCTTAACAAAGAAAAAAACAGCGGCAACAGGTGACTTCGAGGGTCGTATGTGTCCTTTTCTCAGACTCTCAGAGATATAAGCACGCATAGCGATCCTTTCAGGTTGGGAAAGATTGTTTAAACGAGATTTAGGCAGCTTGGCGCCTGGGATGAGATTAATAGGGCAATCGTACTCCCTGTGCGGGGGCAAATCCTGAACTCCACTCTCAGAGAAGACATCCGAAAATTCTGAGAGAAAAGATGGTACAGTCTTAGTAGAAACCTCAGAAACAGATGTCGTAAGGCAATTCTCTCTGCAAAAGTCACTCCAACCATTTATTTGCCCCACTTGCCAATCAATGGTGGGGTTATGTTTAGTGAGCCAGGGTAGCCCCAACACTAGAGGAGTAGGCAAACCGCTAAGGACGAAACATGACACATCCTCAACATGAGCATCACTCACAATTAAACGGATATTGTGACCTATGCCCTTTAATGATTTCTGAGAAAGTGGAGCGGAATCAATAGCAAAAACAGGAATATCCTTTCCCAAAGTGCACACCTGGATACCATGAGTTATTGCAAATTGATTATCAATGAGATTGACAGCTGCTCCACTATCCACAAAAATCTCACAAAAAATTATCTTGCTCTCTAGCGCCACCCTAGCAGGCAGGACAAAACGGGAACTACAAGCAAACGGAAAACCTTCAATTTCCGCCTCAACCCTGCCAATAGTAACAGACGGAACATTTTTAAAAGATTTTTTCCTCTTTGTTTCTTTATTACTCCCAGAAAACTGCCTGAAACTCCTAGAGGGACAATCATTTGCCAAATGATTTATACCTCCACAACAAAAACAAACCCTCCCATGCGAGCTGAATCTTCTATTGTCAGAAGCAATCAACCCCAGCTGCATGGGCTCCTGCTCAGAAGGGGCTGACAGCGACCGAGACCCCTGCGCACAGAATGAGACCACTGCACTGTCCTGGGACTGAGTATGACAGGAAGGAGTGATCTCTCCTCTCTCTCTAAGACGCCTGTCAATACGAACGTCCTGAGACATAGCACAGTCCAAGGAGATAGGCCTCTCATGAAAGGCAAATGCATCTTTCAATCCCTCTGAAAGACCATGGCAAAATTGACTTCGGAGTGCAGCATCATTTCAACCAGTATCAGCTGCCCATCTCCGAAATTCTGAGCAGTATATCTCTGCGGATTGTTTACCCTGGCATAATAGACGTAGTCTAGACTCAGCCAGAGCAATACGATCCGGATCATCATATATCTGACCCAGGGGTAAAAAGAATTCATCCACTGAACGGAGAGGCCGTGCCCCCTCCGGCAGCGAAAAGGCCCAGGACTGAGCGTTACCCCTGAGCAGCGATATAATGATCCCCACCCTCCGTTCCTTATCACCAGAGGAATGGGGAAGAAGGCGAAAATGGAGTTTGCAAGCCTCTCTAAAACGCACAAAATTCTCACTACCCCCGGAGAACGTATCCGGGAGCGAGATCTTAGGCTCAGAACAAACTCCATGAACGCAAGCTGAACCGGTCACTTGAAGCTGAGAAAAAGTCTTACGGAGATCAGCTACCTCCAATGAAAGACCCTGGAAGCGTTCAGCCAAAAGTGAAACCGGATCCATGCTTGAGACGGTTTTGGCGGCTTATAATGTCACGGATGGTGTACAGGAAACAAGACAATACAACATGAATATATGACTCACTGGATCCAAAGCTAAGGAACCAAAAGGGAAACCCCTGCATAAGACTTGGCACTTTCCCTGGCTGCTCAGCCTATGCAAAAATCCCAAAGGTGGATGGTTGCATATCCACGTACCTCGACTATAAAACACCTGAACACCCTACAATAGTGAGGGGACACGACCACCGGCTCCCTACACCAGACACGGAGGGAGTCAGGGTCACCTGGGATCCAGCAAACAGAAAATAACAGATAAGTGTACAGCACTTAACTTAGTAGCAGACTGGGAAATAGGATCAGCATGCACACACACTCCAGGAAGAAGTATAAGCCGCCCAGTAATTTATTATGGGGAGGAATTTAAAGGGATGCAATCAGTCCAACTACATGACAGCTGAGAGAGGCTAACGAGATGAGGAACTGAACACCACAACAAAGAAAACTCAAGGAGGAGGTTCTGAAAGGCTTCTGTCAGAGCTTCTCAGCTGTCTGGTTGTGACAATACACTGTCTGCAGAGCAGGCCAGCACCTCTAAGGGGTAAACGGCAAGCTTAGGCCATGTGCCCAATTTGGAGACCCAGAAGTTGCAGGGGCTGACCCCTGTCAGTCAGTTCGTGTAGGCGTGTGCACACTTACTGCCCCACCATGTCGCACGTCCCTGTGATGTTCACGATCCAATTTGATATCTGCTCTATCAACTTTTGATGTTCTCTTATGCGCCTACTATGGTGATTACGGGTGGCGGGGATTCAGGGTTCCAGGCCGGAGAGGGAGCGTGAGAAAAATAGACCAAATTTAAGGGAGGATCAATTTTTTCAAATTTAAAATTAGAGTTGAAATATGGGAGAAATTATTAAAGCATAAACTAGTTAGAGGAGGGTACATTACACCCGAAATTTGGTGAATTTCACCAGAATATATAACTGGCAATTATTATTTTTTTGTTTAACCTGTCTACTAGGTATAGCAGTGGTACTATACACACCAAAATTGGTGAATTTCACCCTAAAATGTAAATTACAATTTTTTTTTTTTAACCGGCCTACTAGGTATAGCAGTGGTACTATACACCCAAAAATTTGTTAATTTCACCCGAAAAACTAAATGGCAATTTTTTTTTTGTTTAACCTGTCTACTAGGTATAGCAGCGGAACTATACACCCAAAAATTGGTTAATTTAACCCAAAAAAGTAAGTGACAATTTTTTTTTCTTTGTCTAACCTGTCTACTAGGTATAGCAGTGGCACTATACACCCAAAAATGTGTTAATTTCACCATAAAATGTAACTCACAATGTAGTGAAATGATATAAAATAGAACACGTACAAAAAAAAGAATGGATTTATGAGGTGGAGTTCCATATAGAGTAGGAGTTTGAGGAGGCAGTGGACGCAGCGGAGTAGGTGGAAGTGACGGTGGAGGAGGATGAGATAGCCAACACAGTTTTTTGGTTTTAATTTAATTTAGTAAAATTAAGGTACACTCCAAAAGAGTGTGAAATATCCAAAATACAAAAATGAGCAATTGTGCTGCAGTATAACAATGGCTGCTTAGTGCCGTATACATGTCTATTCTGCACAAGGTACGGACAAGTCTTGAGGGATCCATGCCTGGTTCATTTTAATGAACGTGAGTGTGGCGGAACCCTCGCCACTGGGCATTGGAGAGGACTGGCTACCTGCCTCCTACCTGCTGACTATGGCCCCTGGTAAATTTGTACGTTTGAATGCAATTTGGGCATGTGGTATTTTATATTGCTGCTACTGGCCCTTTAAGGACCATCCGTGGACATATTATGACTTTTAGGAACAATGCCCCTTAAGACGAAGAGAGGAAGCAGGAGAAGCCAGAGACCTTTCTTGGTTTTTGAGGTGTCTACTCCACTGCAGCTCGTGCTTTGCACTTAAATGCCTGGTCATTCAGGTTGTGCTCAGGTTGAGAACGTTTATGCCTCGTTTCAGGATCTGATTGCACAGCGTGCAAACCACTCATGACTTGTCGTCAGCACATTGTCTGAAGAACTGCCACGCCAGGGAACTCCTTGGAGCTGGCTTTGGTGTGCTCGGTCCCTTGCTGCGGTGGGCAGTAGGAGGCGTACTGTCTAGAGGACGGCCGCTCTGCTTTCGCACCCTGCTCCCTCTTCTGCTGTCCTGGTGGCTCTGTGCGACCACCGCATCTTTCTCCGAACTACATTGGTCACTCGCATGATCTTGATTCCATGTGGGGTCGAGGACTGTCTGCACACTTTCAAAAGCTCCAGCAGTTGGCACCTGTGTTTCGTCATCATTCGAGACATGCTGTGATGGTCCTCCCATGTACTCATCTTAAAAAATAAGTGGTTGGGCATCGGTGCACTCAATCTCTTCCACTTCTGGTCAGGACTAGGTGGATGGCCCTGGGAAACCCTGCTAACAGAGTCATCAAAAAGCAGAAGAGACTGCTGCATGACTTGGGGTTCAGACTGCTTGGCTGATTTGCAAGGGAGTGAGGTGAAAGACTGATGGATATCAGCTGCAGGTGCCAACTGTGGTCTTTCTGCAGGAGACTGGATGGAAGACAATGTGAAGGACCTGGATCCACTGTCAGCAACCCAATCTACTTTTGCCTGTACTTGTTCAGGCCTCACCATTCATAGAGCAGCATTAGGCCCGACCAAATACCGCTGCAAGTTTTGTTGCCTACTCGCACCTGAGGAAGGGGTTTCACTTGTGCGTGTAGCTGGCACAAATCGACCACGTCCTCTCCCTGCAACAGGAGCTCCACCAGCAGCACCACGACCTAGGCCACGTCCCTTATTTGACGTTCTCCTCATATTTTTTTAATTTAGGATCTTGCCCTAAATGGGTGTTAAATTAATAGTAGAATAAAACGACAGTATGTAAAAGTGTATCTCACGCGGTCTGAACCAGTGTAGGCCTAAATTTAATATTTATTTCCCCAAAATGGCTGTATTTCAAATGACTGTATTTCTAATGCCTGATTTAAACCCCTGTATGTAGAGGGGGTATCTTACATGGTCTGAACCACTGTAGGCCTAAAGTGAATATTTCTTTGCCCAAAATGGCTGTATTTCAAATGACTGTATTTCTAATGCCTGATTTGAACCCCTGTATATAGAGGGGGTATCTCACAGGGCCTGAACCACTGTGGGCCCGAAGTAAATATATCTTTGCAGAAAATGGTTGTATTTCAAATGGCTGTATTTCAAATGCCTGATTCAAACCCTTGTATGTAGAGGGGGTATCTCACACTGTCTGAACCACTGTAGGCCTGAAGTAAATATATCTTTGCACAAACTGGCTGTATTTCAAATGCCTGATTCAAACCCCTGTATGTAGGGGGGTATCTCACAGGGTCTGAACCACTGTAGGCCTGAAGTAAGTATATCTTTGCACAAAATGGCTGTATTTTAAATGGCTGTATTTCTAATGCCTGATTCAAACCCCTGTATGTAGAGGGTTATCTCACACGGTCTGAACCAGTGTAGGCCTGAAGTAAATATATCTTTGCACAAAATTGCTGTATTTCAAATGGCTGTATTTCAAATGCCTGATTCAAACCTCTGTATGTAGGGGGGTAACTCACACGGTCTGACCCACTGAAGGCCTGAAGTACATTTTTATTTGCCTAAAATAGCTGTATTTTAAATGGCTGTATTTCAAATGCCTGATTCAAACCCCTGTATGTAGAGGGGGTATCTTACACGGTCTGAACCACTGTAGGCCTGAAGTGAATATTTATTTCCCCAAAATGGCTGTATTTCAAATGACTGTATTTCTAATGCCTGATTTAAACCCCTGTATGTAGAGGGGGTATCTCACAGGGCCTGAACCACTGTAGGCCTGAAGTGAATATTTCTTTGCCCAAAATGGCTGTATTTCAAATGACTGTATTTCTAATGCCTGATTTGAACCCCTGTATGTAGAGGGGGTATCTCACAGGGCCTGAACCACTGTGGGCCTGAAGTAAATATATCTTTGCACAAAATGGTTGTATTTCAAATGGCTGTATTTCAAATGCCTGATTCAAACCCCTGTATGTAGAGGGGGTATCTCACACTGTCTGAACCACTGTAGGCCTGAAGTAAATATATATTTGCACAAACTGGCTGTATTTCAAATGCCTGATTTAAACCCCTGTATGTAGGGGGGGTATCTCACAGGGCCTGAACCACTGTAGGCCTGAAGTAAGTATATCTTTGAACAAAATGGCTGTATTTCAAATGGCTGTATTTCTAATGCCTGATTCAAACCCCTGTATGTAGAGGGTTATCTCACACGGTCTGAACCAGTGTAGGCCTGAAGTAAATATATCTTTGCTCAAAATTGCTGTATTTCAAATGGCTGTATTTCAAATGCCTGATTCAAACCTCTGTATGTAGAGGGGTAACTCACACGGTCTGACCCACTGTAGGCCTGAAGTAAATTTTTATTTGCCTAAAATAGCTGTATTTTAAATGGCTGTATTTCAAATGCCTGATTCAAACCCCTGTATGTAGAGGGGGTATCTCACACTGTCTGAACCACTGTAGGCCTGAAGTAAATATATCTTTGCACAAACTGGCTGTATTTCAAAAGCCTGATTCAAACCCCTGTATGTAGGGGAGTATCTCACAGGGCCTGAACCACTGTAGGCCTGAAGTAAGTATATCTTTGCACAAAATTGCTGTATTTCAAATGGCTGTATTTCTAATGCCTGATTCAAACCCTTGTATGTAGAGGGTTATCTCACACGGTCTGAACCAGTGTAGGCCTGAAGTAAATATATCTTTGCACAAAATTGCTGTATTTCAAATGGCTGTATTTCAAATGCCTGATTCAAACCTCTGTATGTAGGGAGGTATCTCACACGGCTGAACCACTGTAGGCCTGAAGTAAATATTTATTTGCCTAAAATAGCTGTATTTAAAATGGCTGTATTTCAAATGCCTGATTCAAACCCCTTTATGTAGGGGGGTATCTCACACGGTCTGAACCAGTGTAGGCCTGAAGTAAATATATCTTCGCACAAAATGGCTGTATTTCAAATGGCTGTATTTCAAATGCCTGATTCAAACCCCTGTATGTAGGGGGGTATCTCACACGGTCTGAACCAGTGTAGGCCTGAAGTAAATATATCTTTGCACAAAATTGCTGTATTTCAAATGGCTGTATTTCTAATGCCTGATTCAAACCCCTGTATGTAGGGGGGTATCTCACACGGTCTGAACCAGTGTAGGCCTGAAGTAAATATATCTTTGCACAAAATTGCTGTATTTCAAATGGCTGTATTTCAAATCCCTGATTCAAACCCCTGTATGTAGAGGGTGTATCTCACAGGGCCTGAACCAGTGTAGGCCTGAATTCAATATTGGTGCACCAAATGGCGGTATTTAACCGCTTGCCGCACACCTAACGCTGAAAGGCTTCATTGCTGCGGCGCTCTCAGGCTACACTAACGCCGATTAGCGTCATCTCGCGTGAGCCGAGATTTCCTGTGAACCCCTAACAGGTATATTAGACGCTGTTTTGATAACAGCGTCTAATATACCTGCTACCTGGTCCTCTAGTGGCCCCTTTTGCTTGGATCGACCACCAGAGGACACAGGCAGCTCTGTAAAGTAGCACCAAGCACCACACTACACTACACCCACCCCCCTTTCACTTATTAACCCCTGATCACCCCATATAGACTCCCTGATCACCCCTCTGTCATTGATCACCCCCCTGTCATTGATCACCCCCCTGTAAGGCTCCATTCAGACGGCCATATGTTTTTTACGGATCCACGGATACATGGATTGGATCCGCAAAACACATACGGACGTCTGAATGGAGCCTTACAGGGGGGTGATTAATGACAGGGGGGTGATCACCCCATATAGACTCCCTGATCACCCCCTGTCATTGATCACCCCCCTGTCATTGATCACCCCCCTGTAAGGCTCCATTCAGACGGCCATATGTTTTTTACGTATCCACGGATACATGGATCGGATCTGCAAAACACATACGGACGTCTGAATGGAGCCTTACAGGGGGGTGATCAATGACAGGGGGGTGATCACCCCATATAGACTCCCTGATCAGCCCCCTGTCATTGATCACCCCCCTGTAAGGCTCCATTCAGACGGCCATATGTTTTTTACGTATCCACAGATACATGGATCGGATCCGCAAAACACATACGGACGTCTAAATGGAGCCTTACAGGGGGGTGATCAATGACAGGGGGGTGATCACTCCATATAGACTCCCTGATCACCCCCTGTCATTGATCACCCCCCTGTCATTGATAACCCCCATGTAAGGCTCCATTCAGACGGCCATATGTTTTTTACGTATCCACGGATACATGGATCGGATCCGCAAAACACATACGGACGTCTGAATGGAGCCTTACAGGGGGGTGATCAATGACAGGGGGGTGATCACCCCATATAGACTCCCTGATCACCCCCCTGTCATTGATCACCCCCCTGTAAGGCTCCATTCAGACGGCCATATGTTTTTTACGTATCCACAGATACATGGATCGGATCCGCACAACACATACGGACGTCTTAATGGAGCCTTACAGGGGGGTGATCACCCCATATAGACTCCCTGATCACCCCCCTGTCATTGATCACCCCCCTGTAAGGCTCTATTCAGACGTCCGTATGTGTTTTGCGGATCCGATCCATGTATCCGTGGATCCGTAAAAAACACATGGACGTCTGAATGGAGCCTTTCAGGGGGGGGTGATCAATGACAGGGGGGTGATCAATGACAGGGGGGTGATCACCCCATATACACTCCCTGATCACCCCCCTGTCATTGATCACCCCCCTGTAAGGCTCCATTCAGACATTTTTTTAGCGGGAAATATATATATATATTTTTCTTACAAAGTCTCATATTCCACTAACTTGTGTCAAAAAATAAAATCTCACATGAACTCACATACCCCTCACGGAATCCAAATGCGTAAACATTTTTAGACATTTATATTCCAGACTTCTTCTCACGCTTTTGGGCCCCTAAAATGCCAGGGCAGTATAAATACCCCACATGTGACCCCATTTCGGAAAGAAGACACCCCAAGGTATTCGCTGAGGGGCATATTGAGTCCATGAAAGATTGAAATTTTTGTCCCAAGTTAGCGGAAACGGAGACTTTGTGAGAAAAAACAAAAAAAATAAATTTCCGCTAACTTGTGCCAAAAAAAAAAATTCAATGAACTCGCCATGCCCCTCATTGTACACCTTGGGGTGTCTTCTTTCCAAAATTGGGTCACATGTGGGGTATTTATACTGCCCTGACATTTTAGGGGTCATTCAGAAGTCTGGGATCCAAATGTCTAAAAATGCCCTCCTAAAAGGAATTTGAGCCCCTTTGCCCATCTAGGCTGCAAAAAAGTGTCACACATCTGGTATCGCCGTACTCAGGAGAAGTTGGGCAATGTGTTTTGGGGTGTCATTTTACATATACCCATGCTGGGTGAGATAAATATCTTGGTCAAATGCCAACTTTGTATAAAAAAATGGGAAAAGTTGTCTTTTGCCGAGATATTTCTCTCACCCAGCATGGGTATATTTAAAATGACACCCTAAAACACATTACCCAACTTCTCCTGAGTAAGGCGATACCAGATGTGTGACACTTTTTTGCAGCCTAGGTGGGCAAAGGGGCCCACATTCCAAAGAGCACCTTTAGGATTTCACAGGTCATTTTTTACACATTTTGATTTCAAACTACTTTGCCCACATTAGGGCCCCTAAATTGCCAGGGCAGTATAAATACCCCATAAGTGACCCCATTTTGGAAAGAAGACACCCCAAGGTATTCCTTGAGGGGCATGGCGAGTTCCTAGAATTTTTTATTTTTTGTCACAAGTTAGCAGAAAATTATGATTTTTTTATTTTTTTATTACAGTCTCATATTCCACTAACTTGTGACAAAAAATAAAAACTTCAATGAACTCACTATGCCCATCACAAAATACCTTAGGGTGTCTTCTTTCCAAAATGGGGTCACTTGTGGGGTAGTTATACTGCCCTGGCAATTTAGGGGCCCTAATGTGTGCGAAGTAGTTGCTCTTTGGAATGTGGGCCCATTTGCCCACCTAGGCTGCAAAAAAGTGTCACACATGTGGTATCACTGTACTCAGGAGAAGTTGGGGAATGTGTTTTAGGGTGTAATTTTACATATACCCATGCTGGGTGAGATAAATATCTCGGCAAAAGACAACTTTTCCCATTTTTTTTATACAAAGTTGGCATTTGACCGAGATATTTATCTCACCCAGCATGGGTATATGTAAAATGACACCCCAAAACAAATTGCCCAACTTCTCCTGAGTACGGCAATACCAGATGTGTGACACTTTTTTGAATCCTAGGTGGGCAAAGGGGCCCACATTCCAAAGAGCACCTTTAGGATTTCACAGGTCATTTTTTACACATTTTGATTTCAAACTACTTCCCACACTTTAGGGCCCCTAAATTGCCAGGGCAGTATAAATACCCCACAAGTGACCCCATTTTGGAAAGAAGACACCCCAAGGTGTTTCGTGATGGGCATAGTGAGTTCATGGAAGTTTTTATTTTTTGTCACAAGTTAGTGGAATATGAGACTTTGTAAGGAAAAAAAATTTTTTTTTTAAATCAGCATTTTCCGCTAACTTGTGACAAAAAATAAAAAGTTCTATGAACTCACTATGCCCATCAGCGAATACCTTAGGGTGTCTACTTTCCGAAATGGGGTCATTTGTGGGGGTTTTCTACTGTCTGGGCATTGTAGAGCCTCATGAAACATGACAGGTGCTCAGAAAGTCAGAGCTGCTTCAAAAAGCGGAAATTCACATTTTTGTACCATAGTTTGTAAACGCTATAGCTTTTACCCAAACATTTTTTTTTTATCAAAGACATGTAGAACAATAAATTTAGAGAAAAATTTATATATGGATGTAGTTTTGTAGTTTTCTGAAATTGAAAAATGTCATTTTGTTGCAAAAATTTTGTTAAATTTCGATTAATAATAAAAAAAATAAAAATGTCAGCAGCAATGAAATACCACCAAATGAAAGCTCTATTAGTGAGAAGAAAAGGAGGTAAAATTCATTTGGGTGGTAAGTTGCATGACCGAGCAATAAACCGTTAAAGTTGTGGAGAGCCGATTTGTAAAAAAGGGCCTGGTCACTAGGGGGTATAAACATGTGGTCCTTAAGTGGTTAAAATCTCTGAATGTAACCGAAATGTATTAAGGGTGTATCTCGCAATGACATCTGCATCAAAGGCTGACAACTTAATTTTTTGTGCCCAAACGAGTGGTTGTTAAACAACTGGATTTGATAGCAGTATATAAGCCTGTGCTGATGCTGCAAGGCTTGAAAATAGTGTTTTTTGTCTAAAAAGTGTGTTTTTCAAATCCCAGAAAATGATGGGTGTATTTCTACCTTAAATTGCACACTGACTAATACAGATGTTGTAGATTGCAAAATACAGTATTTTTTTGGTACAGAATATGAAAGCTGTATATATTAAACTTGAATTTAACACTTGCAGATCTGGAAAATACAGTTTTTTGGGGGGAAAAAGTGTGTTTTTCAAACCCCAAAAAATGATGGGTGTATTTCTACCTTAAATTGCACACTGACTAATACAGACGTTGTAGATTGCCCAAAAAGTATTTTTTGGGTAACCGCATATGAAAGCTGTATATATTGAACTTGAATTTAACACTTGCAGATCTGGAAAATACTGTTTGTTTGTTTTTTAAAGTGTGTTTTTCAAACCCCAGAAAATTATGGGTGTGTTTCTACCTTAAATTGCACACTGACTAATACAGATGTTGTAGATTGCCCAAAAAGTCTTTTTTTGCTAACAGAATATGAAAGCTGTATATATTAAACTTGAATTTAACACTTGCAGATCTGGAAAATACTGTTTTTTTGGGGGGAAAAAAGTGTGTTTTTCAAACCCCAGAAAATGATGGGTGTATTTCTACCTTAAATTGCACACTGACTAATACAGATGTTGTAGATTGCCAAAAAAGTCTTTTTTTGCTAACAGAATATGAAAGCTGTATATATTAAACCGAAAATTTAACACTTGCAGATCTGGAAAATACTGTTCTTTGATGAAAAAAAGTGTGTTTTTCAAACCCCAGAAAATGATGGGTGTATTTCTACCTTAAATTGCACACTGACTAATACAGATGTTGTAGATTGTCTAAAAAGTCTTTTTTTGCTAACAGAATATGAAAGCTTTATATATTAAACTTGAATTTAACACTTGCAGATCTGGAAAATACAGTTTTTTGGCGGAAAAAAGTGTGTTTTTCAAACCCCAGAAAATGATGGGTGTATTTCTACCTTAAATTGCACACTGACTAATCCAGATGTTGTAGTTTTCCCCAAAAAAATGGTGATTTGCAATGTCTCAAAAACTCAGATGCAGTGCTAGTGCACTGAGCATGCAAAAATGGCCGCCGCTGCCACCCTCCTAACTAACAGAATTATAAAAGTAATTTTCTTTTTTGTCAATGGCCTCAGGGCAGGGTAAAACGATTGTGTCCTGCACCCACAGAACTATTTCTCTGTAGATCGCTGAGTTAGATTCTCTCCTATTCTCTCCCTGAAACCACAAGTCCAGCAGCATCCTCACCCTACACTTATAACAGCAGAGTGACATGCAGCGCTACGTGACTCAAGCTGATATAGAGCCTGGGTCACATGCTGCTCTGGCCAATCACAGCCATGCCATTAGTAGGTGAGATGGCCTCTTGGGGCAAGTAGTATGACGCTTGTTGATTGGCTGCTGTGCAGCCTTTCAAAAAGCGCCAAGAAAGCGCGGAACACCGAACCCGAACTTTTACGGAAATGTTCGGGTCCGGGGTCCAAAAATCCTAAAGTTCTGTACGAACCCGAACTTTACAGTTCGGGTACGCTCAACCCTACTTGTCACCCCATTAAGCCAGTTCTCTCTGCTCTGCACTTTTGAGGGGCAGTCACCCTAAAACAGGTGTTTAGTTATTATCTTTAAAAGTATTGATAGGATAGCTAACTTACAATTTGTGGCATCAGAGGCTTTGCTTTCTTTTCCTTTTGGAAAGGGAGCTCATTTGCATATCTTTTTCCCAGAACCCCAGAGGATCTTACCTATAAAACTCCTAACGTCTACTAGAGTACTAACTTGCATATTATATACGCATGCATACTTGGACATGTTTATATGTTTTTGTTTTTTCTGAATTGCCCTTTATTAAACACAATGTGAAGCATATATTTATCTGAATTTTAGTTTAAATATGGCTATTATGTTTTCATTTTTGATATTGATATTAATAACACATACACTCAATTTTGTGACCTTCTGGCAAGCTACACACATGAGTTACCTAGCAAGCATACAGTGGATGGTAAGTAGAAGAATGCAGCTGTTCACAGGAAATTGGACTTTACTGCACACCTCTGTAATGGATTAGTTCAAATGATTCTCATTAAAACTATTCCCAAAGCTGAACATTTTGTAGAAACAGGTGCCTAATTTCTGTGTGCAGCTCAAAAAACATTGAAATAACTTTGTAATCCTCCTAAGGATTTGAAGACCGTAAATAACATAGTCCCAGAAAAAAATAAAATGTTTTAGCAATGTTAATATAATCTTCCGTTATTATACACATGACATGAGCAATTATAATAATAAATGCAGTATTGTATGGTACATTAGAGGGCATCAGACAGGTACATAAAAACTGCATTTTAAACATAATCATATACCATGATTCCCAAAGACACATTAGATTTGTGTATTTACTAATTATGACACTTTAAGTCTTCACAGAAGGTGCATTCTGGATCTAGACTTCCATTCATATGGCTTACTAAAACTAGGGGATCTCACCTTAAAGGGCATTTCCACACCTTGTGTGCTATTTTCGCTGATATTGTCAGTAGTTTTGGACTTTTTGGGCAGGATCTACACCACATTCAATTACTTAGTAATACTGCACTGGTCTGGTAACCGGTGGTTTGTTGACTTCCTTCCACTGCATTGCAGTGTTTGTCTTGCCCATTCTATTCTTGGACTCTAGTTTATGTTGGCCACAAAATAAAATTAAAGTATAGAGTAAGTTTGTCAAAACTTGGAGGCTTGTAGAATATCTTAGTAACTATTTGATCTTGATCATTGATCAATTCCAAAATAGCAAAATAAAACTTCTTAAGGCCTCATGCACACGACCATACTTTTCTTCAGTATACTATCCGTATTGCTTCACGGATAGCATACTGAGCTACTCATTTCTAGGAGCCATTCGCACATATGTTTTTTACCTATTACGTGTGCCCAATCTACAGATCTCAGCACAGGTGCTATTCCTGTCTGTATTTTCACATGATAATATCCCTTTTTTTATAGGAATGAAAAAAAAATGTAATACTTTTCTTGCACAGGGGGCATTTGTAGTCTATGAGTGTACATCCTCAGGATAATTTCTTCTGGTTGACCCAAGGAACTTTAGTCTGGCACAGGTAAATGGGTACCTTTTAGACCTGGTCAAAATTTGGGACTGTCGCTGCCCCCACCACCAATGTCATGGTTACCACCACTATTAACACAAATAGGCATGGGGTCACAGCCTCCTACCCAACCTCCTCCTCAAGACAGCCCAAATGAAAAGGGCTCTCATACAATTCGTCAACAGGGAGACTCTCTTGACTATCTGCAGTAGGGCATTGTGGGGTTTTCTTGCCACTTATTAGAAATAATGAAGGCGCCGCTCTAGGAAAGGGCAATAAAGACTGGGAGGACTCCACTGAAAAAACTCTTTTAAACTCTTTTAATGAGAACGTGTGTCCAAACTTTTGGTCTGTACTGTACATAATTACAACACCATTACACAGGATAGTGCATAACATTATCTGAGAGGGCAAAAAATATTCGCGCTACTGAAGGGAACCAAATGAAAGACCAACTATCTGGCCAGAAGTATTAGTAGTAGGCCTCAGTACTCCCTGCTTGCCTTGGAAAGGCACAACTTTATAGCTGATGAGAAAGTTGATGAGATTGTGATGGCTCACTCCTCCTTTAAGTCACAGCAGGATGAAGTGGAGGTGATTTTAGAGTAGGACATTATGCAGTAGAGCCACGGGTCACAGTATTCCTTCTGCTCCTTCTCCTTGCAGTCCCAAATGACCCCAAACACACCTCCAGGGCTGTGTAAGGGCTATTTGACCATGAAGGAGAGTGATGGGGTGCTGCGCCAGATGACCTGGCCTCCACAGTCACCGGACCTGAACCCAATCGAGATGGTTTGGGGTGAGCTGGACCGCAGAGTGAAGGCAAAAGGGCCAACAAGTGCTAAGCATCTCTGGGAACTCCTTCAAGACTGTTGGAAGACCATTTGAGGTGACTACCTCTTGAAGCTCATCAAGAGAATGCCAAGAGTGTGTAAAGCAGTAATCAAAGCAAAAGGAGGCTACTTTGAAGAACCTAGAATATGACATATTTTCAGTTGTTTCACACTTTTTTGTTATGTATATAATTCCACATGTGTTAATTCATAGTTTTGATGCCTTCAGTGTGAATCTACAATTTTCATAGTCATGAAAATAAAGAAAACTCTTTGAATAAGAAGGTGTGTCCAAACGTTTGGTCTGTACTGTATATATGCAACTACCCAAAAATAAAAAGATTAAAAACATGTCATTATAGAGAAACGAATTATCTCTTACAGATACTTTTGTGTGCTGGCCTATGAATTGGTGGTGATCAGTAGAGATGGCCTTGCGGTTCGCCCGACTGTAGTTTCGCAGTAAACTTTGCACGTTTGCGATTTGACGAACATGCGAACATATGGCGATGTCTGCCGGCGCCATATTCTTTTGCATTGCGCCAAACTTTGATCCATGACACACATGTCAGATGGGACAGAAAAGCCAATTGAGACATTTCAGCGCATGGACACACCCCCACCCTATAACAGAACACGATCTGGCAGCCATTTTACATTCTGTATTTTGCCAGTGTAGGGAGAGGTTGCTTTGTGGAGCAGTGACAGACTGTTAGGGACACCAAACGCTAGCAAATAGGGCCACAAAAGTCTTTTTAAGGACTGGTATAGGGTGTGCTATCAATAGGTGTGATATACTGAGGGGTGTGATACTGTGATATACTTCTAATATACTTTATAACATAGAAAGTATATTATAGTGAATTTGAATTGTGCAGCAGTTGTTTGCGGTTATACTACGATACCGCAGCTATACAGATGGACAAGTGCTATTGGAACAACTATTTTCAAAGGGGTGTGATATACCTGTTGCCCCCCAAAAAACTGATTTGAGGGGTGTGACATACCTGCTTCCACAAAATACTGATTGACAGCTGTGATATACCTATAACCTGTTGCCCCAAATAAACATATTAGTGCTGATCGAGCACAAAAGTGCTCCTGTGCTCGAGTAACATACTTTGCGATGCTCGGGTGTTCTACCGAGCACCCAAGCACAATGGAAGTCAAGGGGAGAACCCAAGGCACCGCCTGCTCTGAAGAGGGGAGGGTGCTCTGATTCCATATATAGCTATATGTCCATATATGGAGCCAGACGAAGCATTATGGCGAAACCCGGGTTGGGCAGCATACATTGTTTTTAACACGATTTTATTCCTGTGTTTTTTGTAAGTACAATAAACCCTTTTCAATTGCAACCACTGGTACGTACGTCACCATCTTTGCGCCTTCCTTCCTTTTTTGAGCCTTATGGAAGTGTGAGACGGGTGATATCTTGGAGTGACGCTCTCTTTGTAGGATCCTAGTTCAGACAAAGATCTTCTGAATAGATGGCTTCTGGGCCTGCCCTGCCCCACAACCTGAGCTCCTTGACTGAAGACACACGATCTCTTTCTATGCCCATTACAAGTGATCCTTGTGAGTATATCGCATACATCTGATGCGACTGGTGTCTGAACATACTACACCATAGTGCGTTTTTTTTCACTGCATTTTAGGTTTCCATGCATCTGTTGAATTGCTATGATTGAATGTGGTCCATCTAAGTGAAGATTTTCCGAATGTAAGAAAGAGAAAATAATAGGAACTTTTAAAAAAATCCTCTCTTGCAGCGCAATCCTATCTCCTATCACTTTATCTAACAGACTTTTACCCACATTGTCTTGGGATCTGCAGTGCTTGAGTGGACCGATTTCTTATACAGAGACTTTGTGTTTTTATTCCATAATAGCTGCATAGCTACTCAAATAAAATAAAAATAAATAAAAATTATGAGACATCTACTTCTATGCAGCTATATAGTGTAGTGGTTACAGTTCTGGGCTGTGATGCAGAACCTGTGAGTTCAAATCCTGTCACAAACTTTTTCAGAAATAGAGGCTAAACTTAATTTAAACATATAGATTGTAGGAAGGCGCAAGGGGCCGTCATTGAAGGAAGGTATGTGTCACCGAGATTCCTAGCCTCGGTGAGGTAAGAGCCGGAAGTTTTAAGTGTCAGCGGCAGATAGTGCTGGTTGACACTGTTTGTTGTGGCTCTAAAGCCAATCCGGGCCGGCTCTTACTGGGAGTAGCCAAAGTGCTGGGTGGCCGGCTTCTCCCCACGCTCCAGGCCGGGTCTTTATTGGCCTATATAAAACCTAGCCAGCAGTCTCAGCGGGGTGTGGTTTATCCTCCATCTGACAGTGGAGCACTGTCAGTCTCTGTGTGTTTTGGAACTGAGAACTTGTGCCGTGCTAAAGGGCTGAGAGAAGCATGTTAGGAAACAAGCCCTAAAGCCTGCTGTGGACTGCGGGTGGAAAAACTGCTCAACAGGTGAAGGCTTTGGTTCTGTGGACTAAAACACTGAATAAAACACTGAAATGTTTAAGTTAAAGTCTTTGTGGTTGCCTCTGTACTGCGTCTGCTAGCCTGTCTACCAGAGAAAATCCCCACAATATATATATAAGTTTTTATCTATAATATATTTACACATATTTTTAGAATAAATAATATATTATAATATATGTAAATATATTATGGCTAAAACATCAGTAGTTCCCCACATATTATTCATTCATACATATCAGAAGTATGATTTTATACATACAGTACAGACCAAAAGTTTGGACACATCTTCTCATTCAAAGAGTTTTCTTTATTTTCATGACTATAAAAATTGTAGATTCACACTGAAGGCATCAAAACTATGAATTAACACATGTGGAATTATATTTAAAAAAGTGTGAAACAACTGAAAATATGTCATATTCTAGGTTCTTCAAAGTAGCCACCTTTTGCTTTGATTACTGCTTTGCACACTCTTGGCATTCTCTTGATGAGCTTCAAGAGGTAGTCACCTGAAATGGTTTTCACTTCACAGGTGTGCCCTGTCAGGTTTAATAAGTGGGATTTCTTGCCCTATAAATGGGGTTGGGACCATCAGTTGCGTTGTGGAGAAGTCAGGTGGATACACAGCTGATAGTCCTACTGAATAGACTGTTAGAATTTGTATTATGGCAAGAAAAAAGCTAAGTAAAGAAAAACGAGTGGCCATCATTACTTTAAGAAATGAAGGTCAGTCAGTCCGAAAAATTGGGAAAACTTTGAAAGTATCCCCAAGTGCAGTCACAAAAACCATCAAGTGCTACACAGAAACTGGCTCACATGCGGACCGCACCAGGAAAGGAAGACCAAGAGTCACCTCTGCTGCAGAGGATAAGTTCATCCGAGTCACCAGCCTCAGAAATCGCAGGTTAACAGCAGCTCAGATTAGAGACCAGGTCAATGCCACACAGAGTTCTAGCAGCAGACACATCTCTAGAACAACTGTTAAGAGAAGACTGTGTGAATCAGGCCTTCATGGTAGAATATCTGCTAGGAAACCACTGCTAAGGACAGGCAACAAGCAGAAGAGACTTGTTTGGACTAAAGAACACAAGGAATGGACATTAGACCAATGGAAATCTGTGCTTTGGTTTGATGAGTCCAAATTTGAGATCTTTGGTTCCAACCACCGTGTCTTTGTGCGATGCAGAAAAGGTGAAAGGATGGACTCTACATGCTTGGTTCCCACCGTGAAGCATGGAGGAGGAGGTGTGATGGTGTGGGGGTGCTTTGCTGGTGACACTGTTGGGGATTTATTCAAAATTGAAGGCACACTGAATCAGCATGTCTACCACAGCATTTTGCAGCGGCATGCTATTCCATCCGGTTTGCGTTTAGTTGGACCATCATTTATTTTGCCACAGGACAATGACCCCAAACACACCTCCAGGCTGTGTAAGGGCTATTTGACCATGAAGGAGACTGATGGGGTGCTGCGCCAGATGACCTGGCCTCCACAGTCACCGGACCTGAACCCAATCGAGATGGTTTGGGGTGAGCTGGACCGCAGAGTGAAGGCAAAAGGGCCAACAAGTGCTAAGCATCTCTGGGAACTCCTTCAAGACTGTTGGAAGACCATTTCAGGTGACTACCTCTTGAAGCTCATCAAGAGAATGCCAAGAGTGTGCAAAGCAGTAATCAAAGCAAAAGGTGGCTACTTTGAAGATCCTAGAATATGACATATTTTCTGTTGTTTCACACTTTTTTGTTATGTATATAATTCCACATGTGTTAATTCATAGTTTTGATGCCTTCAGTGTGAATCTACAATTTTTATAGTCATGAAAATAAAGAAAACTCTTTTAATGAGAAGGTGTGTCCAAACTTTTGGTCTGTACTGTATATATATATATATATATATATATAACCAAAGAGTTCATCGGGGAGGGATTAGGTGTTACTACATGTTCTAAAGCCCGTATCCCTTTTGTGTCTGAGCTCAGTACTAATAGTGATAATATTTCAGCTATTTTAAAAAAGCATTGGAGAATATTGACTAGTAATTTTGAGAATGTTGAAGAATTTAAATCTTTGCCTTTATGCTCATACCAGAGAAGTCGCAATCTGGGTGACAGATTGGTTAAGTCCGATATATGTTCATCTAGGGAAACTTGTGAGACATTTTGGATCCACCCGCAAGGGGTGTTTTCCATGTTATAACTGTAAATTGCAACTTGATGTTACGGGGTGATTCATTTGTTCACCCGGTTTCCAGCCAAATGATTAAAATTAAACAATATCTAACATGTGACTTGTTCCATGGTATTTATCTGTTGACCTGCCCCTGCCACCTTCTATACATAGGTGAAACTACCTGGGATGTCAAAACTCGACTCAATCAACATCGTTATTTCAATAGAAAACAATAAATTGATCTTCCCGTATCAAAACATTTTACTGAGGCGAAACATTCTGAAAGGGATTTACGGTTTAGAATTTTGGAACAAATACCTCTTTTGAGACGAGGTGGTGATAGAACCAAATTATTGAAAAGAAAAGAGCTTTATTGGATCTACACGTTAGGTACTTTGAAGCCACAGGGCTTAAATGTAGAATTTAGGGTCATCTAGTCACCAGTTAAGTATGTGCTCTCGACTTGTATTCTATGTAGGGAAAACAACATGTGCTATATGCAGGGCCGTCTTTACCAAGGGGCAAAAGGGGCAGCTGCCCCGGGCCCAGTTGCTCCTGGGGGGCCCAAGGCAGCTGCCTCTTGAGCCCTGCTAGCTACTGCCCCGGGTGTCAAGTTATCAGCTACACAGGGGGTGCTGCCATGCCATGCCTGCCGGCACTGAGACCAGGCATCATGATCGTACTGTGTTAAATTTGTAATCTTGGACCTTAATGATATCATCACCATGTGACCAGTAACCTAGCAATTACTGGTCATATGGCTATGAGGTCATCACAGGTCCTACCAGGAGTGTTTCAGAAGTTAACTGTGGAGCTTTTTTGTTTGAAGATTACATCAGAAAAAGGTGACAGGTGCTGTTATGTTAATATACTGTAAACTACTGTATAGTGGGGTGCTGTATACTGTGTGGGGGGCTGTATACTGTGTGGGACTGTATACTGTGTGGGGTCTGTATACTGTGTGGTGGGCTGTATACTGTGTGGTGGGCTGTATGATGTGTGGGGGCCTGTATACTGTGGGGGTCTGTATACTGCATGGGGGGCTGTATACTGTGTGGGGGCCTGTATACTGTGTGAGGGCCTGTATACTGTGGGGGGCCCTGTATACTGTGGGGGCCTGTATACTGTGGGGGGGGCTGTATAGTGTGGGGGGCTGTATACTGTGGGGGCTGTATACTGTGTGGGGCCCTGTATACTGTGTGGGGGCCTGTATACTGTGTGGGGGCCTATATACTGTGTGGGGCCCTGTATACTGTGTGGGGCTGTATATTGTGGGGGGGGGGGCTGTATAGTGTGGGGGGCCTGTATAGTGTGGGGGGGGCCTGTATAGTGTGGGGGGCTATACTGCTGTACTGTATACTTTGGGGGTCTGTATACTGTATACTGTGGGTGCGGTATAGTGTGGAGGGCTATACTGCTGTACTGTATAGTGTGGGGGCTGTATCGTGTATAGTTTGGGGTGCTGTATACAGTGAGGTGGTGTTGTATACTGTGAGGTGTTGTATACTGTGGGCTGCTATACTGCTCTACTTAATACTGTGGGGTACTGTATAGTGTGGGGTGCTAAACTGCATACTGTGTGGTGCTGTATACTATAGGGTGCTATACTGCATACTGTGGGGTGCTGGGGTGCACTGTAACACTAGGGTGAGCCGAGCCCTGGTCTCCTTCCTGCAGAGCGGTGCCCACTTCCAGCCCAGAACACTGATCCTGAGCCGCTGGAGTCTTCAGAACTGGAAGTATTTACAGTAATTCACTGTACTCTACCAGATGTGTGGATTTTTTGTGTGTGTGTTGTGGTGGAGGGCGTGATTGCCTGCTATGGTGTGGGAAGGCGGGATCCAGGGGGCCAAAGTAAATTTTTGCCCAGGGTCCAATCAATATTAAAGACGGCCCTGGCTATATGTCTAACTGTGTTCTCTTTTTTTGTAGGACAATATCTTTGACTTTATTGTAATGATTGGTCACGTTTGGTGAAGACTGGAGGAACTATGCAGGTGATCCACTTATATGTTATTAAACAATTAATTATGTTGGGATACCACCTTTGGAATTTTTTAGAATAGTGACAATCCCTGTCTGTGATTTGATGCCACTCTAGCCCCAATTGGGATTTGAGCGACACTGACTCCTGACGGCAGGATTTGTCTATTTGCCATTTATTATAATATAGTACATTGTGTAATGCTCTGATGCAGTTTTTCCGTGACTCCCCCCGCTGAGACAGAGAATAGGGATCACATCATTGTGATTCCCTGACCCCTATTCTCAGTGTGGTGGGTTCTTGTCATGGAGCGGACATGCCGATATGTCTGGACAGAGGAGTGTATGCGGTTTGATATGCCATGATGCCCCCCTGTTACAGACATTCCGCTACGGAGACTGGTGCCCACCCGCCGATCTTCCGTTTGTGGATCGGTTTTATCTGCTTTAAACTTTAAGTGTGTCTTGTAATTCTGTACAGGGAACTTGCCGGCCTGCATAGGCATGAGCATGCGTCCTGGGGTAAAATTGGACAGTGGTCTTTTTTAATGTGGTACCCGTACTCTCTGTCATTATCACGTGTCTCGCGAGAGCACATGGAGCGGCGCAAGCGCCGATTGCCTTTCTGGACGCCAGCAGATTCCACCAGGTCTCTATGATTCAACGTGACTCATTCAAGGTTTTTTAATGTTTTAATTGATTTGTCATTGCCACACACTGTGTACACTTTACTATATTGGATTGGCAATCATGTATGTTTATAGATTTTTTTCACTCTACTGATCACGATATGTATTTCATATGATCATGTTCACAACTAGTTGGGATATAATCATGGCGATAGATGAATTGTATTTTTAACACTGTTATACTCTTGACGCACTTGCACTTTATTGTTTAATCATCGATTTGTAATTATGAAATTGTTTGCACTATTTATGTATGCCACTATGCACATGGTATTCAGCTGGACAAAGGCTCCAATGAGAGAGCTGAAACGTTGCTGCTAGATGGGTGAATAAACCATCCACTTTTTTTCATCACAATTTGGAGTGCTGCCTTTTTTCTTCTATATCCATTTGGGACCTTGGTCTCAGGTTCCCAGGAGGACTTGGACCCGTGTTTAATGTGTGCTGCTTTTTTTTCTTCTCTCTCTCTCTCTCTCTCTCTCTCTCTCTCTATATATATATATATATATATATATAATCTATATACAATTTTTTTTGTAATTACACTTTTATTTTGTGCCATACATTTTTTACAATTACAAAAAAATATCTAAAATATATAAATCAAATTTAACCTCTATTTCTGAAAAAGTTTGTGATGGAATTTTATCTCATAGGTTCTGCATCACAGCCTAGAACTTGAACCTCTACACTTATATATATATATATATATATATATATATAGTCCAGAAAAATGGGCGGCACTCCGGAGAAAAGTACAAGTGAACCTTTATTCACCCAGGTGGTGCAACGTTTCGGCTCTGCACTAGAACCTTGAAAAAGGTTCTAGTGCAGAGCCGAAACGTTGCACCACCTGGGTGAATAAAGGTTCACTTGTACTTTTCTCCGGAGTGCCGCCCATTTTTCTGGACTATACATTGGGGTAAGAAGCCTATTCCCCTGGAGACGTGCACCCTAGTCTCATTGGATTGTGTACCAGTGCCGCCATTTTTTCTTGGTATATATATATATATATATATATATATTGATATATATATCATTATTATTATTATTATTTTTATATTTTTATTTTTTTTATTTTAAAGTAACTTTCTATGCAGCTATTATAGCTAAGTGGTTAAGTGCCTTGCCTCTAATGCAGAAGGCGGTGAGTTCGAATCCTGGCAGAAACTTTTCTGAAATACAGGCTAAATTAGATTTAAATACACTGGGATGTCCCCAAGCATTGACTCCATATATGGACATAGCTATATATGGAGTCAGAGCAGGCACTCCTAAGCCGCAGACTCACACAGAGGGATTCCCTCACTGTACAGCGATCTTCTGCATAGAAATAGAGGCTAAATTTAATTTAAATACACTGACTCGAGCATCGTACTCGAGCACACGCGGTGTTCGGCCGAGCATGCTCGCTCAACACTATGTGATATAACTGTTGTAGCAAAAAAAAAAATTGAGGGGTGTGATATTCCTGCTTCCACCAAATACTGATTAAGGGGATTGATATTCCTGCCTCCACCAAATACTGATTAAGGGTTTTGATATACCTGCTTCCACCAAATACTGATTAAGGGCTTTGATATACCTGCTTCCACCAAATATTGATTGAGGCCTGCGAGATACCCGCTTTCACAAAATACTGAGTAAGGGGCTTGCCATACCTGCTTCCACCAAATATTGATTGACGCCTACGATATACCTGCTTCCACAAAATAATGATTACGGGGTTTGAAATACCTGCTTCCACAAAATATTCATTGAGGCCTGCGATACACCTGCTACCACAAAATACTGATCAAGGGGATTTATATACCTGCTTCCACCAAATATTGATTGAGTCCTGCGAGATACCTGCTTTCAATATTGAGTGTAAAAAGGTAATGATGCTGGATAACCCTCTTGCCCAACGACTGACCGCTGGCTTGTCAGAACTGCTAGCCTGACAACTACTGCCATATAAACTAGTGGACTCAGAGGCCTTTAGAAATGTTTTGGCCATTGGCACACCACAATGGAAGGTCCCTGGCCTGACCACAGACATGATGTAATGACCGGAGTCACGCACAGGGAGGGAAAAGGGAAAGCCCTGCCCAAGGGAGAGGGAAAGGTGGTGACCCCTGACTCACCTTGCGGCTGGCACCTGACTGCCCTGACGTCCCTAGACGGGTTTCTCACCCGTGCACCGATCACGTGCCTAAACCCTGGCTTTCCCTAAAATAAGCCCTAGGTAGTGAACGGGCCGGTGGGATCGCTAGTCCGCACCACTGACACTAAGAGGAAAATACCAAGGAGAGAACAGACAATACAGACAAACATATAAACCCAGGTGGGCAACAACAGCAGACCACAAAGGCCCAACAGGGATCCGGAGGGTAACGTTCTGGAACAACAACCAGAAAACGCAGCAACACAGCTCCAGTGGGTCAGTATAGAAGTCCAGGCAGGAATCTCTATATCTGGCAACCAGAGAAGTGGGAGAGGGGAATATAAGGAGGTTGGGAGTGCTGGACAATGAACAGCTGAGGAGAAGGAGCTACGGATACCTGAATGAGCCAAAAAGGTTTGCAAAGCAAACCCAGAAAGCTACCATAAAGAAACAGCCCTATCTTTCTACATAGAGCGCGCAGCCAACCGCTGCGACTGCCTGACCCCGGGTATAACGGAGTCAGGCGTGGTTCTTGACACCCTCGTGACACATGAGGTCTATCAAACACGGGCAGGGAAGGTACATAACTGATACTGCCCATTGGGTGAACCTTCTGACGGTCGTCAAGCATGTAACCCATAGCTCCCGTGTGGATTTGGTGTTACCGCCATGGATTGCACGCAGTCCTGCCTCTTCTTCTCCTCCTCCTACTCCATTCTCCGTCTCCTCCTCGGCTGACTCCTCCTTTTCCACTGCTACCACATCTTCCGCTGCACCCCTCAAGCTCACCAGAACCTATTCGATGTCCCAGGTGAGACGTTGCCATGCTGTGCTGCGGCTGTTGCGCCTGGAAGCCAAGAGCCATACCGGTTCTGCACTGCTTTCAGGTCTGCGGTCACAGGCTGATCAGTGGCTAACTTCGCTCAATTTGACCGTTGTTAAAGTGGTTTGCGACAACAGTGCCAATCTGCTGAGCGTGCTGAAACAGGGCAAAATGACACATATGCCGTGCATGGCACACATCCTGAACTTAGTCGTGCAGCGATTCATTGCCAAATACCCCAAGGTCCAGGACGTCTTGCGGCAGGCCAGGAAAATCTCTGGCCATTTCAGAAGATCTTACACGGCCATGGCTTGCCTTGCTGACGTTCAGCGGCGACACCACCTGCCCGTCAGACGTGTGATTTGTGACAGCCCGACGCTCTGGAACTCCACCTTTTATATGCTTGATAGGCTGCTCCAGCAGCAACGTGCCTTTAGCTAGTGATGAGCGACAGGGCAATATTCTAATTTGCGATATTTCGCGAATATTCAGTAGAATATTAGTCATTTTCGAGAATTCAAGATGATTTTCTTGATCTCGAAAATCGGGCATGTAATATGCATGTATTTGCATATGCGTAATACTGGCTTGGCCTAGTTTTGCTACCTATTTCAAACTGCGGGAAGCTTGCAGAGACTGGAAAAGATGGTGGGCAGCAATTTTCGCAATGGTGAGGAAGAACTTCTGATCACTGTAAGTAATGTTAGATTACAGCACTGTATTTGATTACATTTCGCATGCATTGCAGAACAATGGCTTTATATGCAGATAGAGTGTTCCAAAATATTTGTGATTGTGAAAAGCTGCGCTATTGATGTGAATTTGTATTTGCAATACATACAACTTCACATTTTATCAGGTCTGACTACATATTACTGCTTGGTGCACTAAGTATTGTTCTGACATCACAGCACTATGTCAGTAGCATGTACAGTCAGGTCCATAAATATTGGGACATCTACACAATTCTAACATTTTTGGCTCTATACACCACCACAATGGATTTGAAATGAAATGAACAAGATGTGCTTTAACTGCAGACTGACAGCTTTAATTTGAGCGTATTTACATCCAAATCAGGTGAACGGTGTAGGATTGAAAACAGTTTGCATATGTGACTCCCACTTGTTAAGGGACCAAAAGAAATGGGACAATTGGCTTCTCAGCTGTTTCATGGCCAGGTGTGTGTTATTTTCTCATTATCCCAATTACAATAAGCAGATAAAATGTCCAGAGTTCATTTCGAGTGTGCTATTTGCATTTGGAATCTGTTGCTGTCAACTCTCAAGATGAGATCCAAAGAGCTGTCACTATCAGTGAAGCAAGCCATCATTATGCTGAAAAAACACAACAAACCCATCAGAGAGATAGCAAAAACATTTGGGATATTCTTAAAAAGAAGGACACATCGGTGAGCTCAGCAACACCAAAGGACCTGGAAAGACCACGGAAAACAACTGTGGTGGATGACTGAAGAATTCTTTCCCTGGTGAAGAAAGCACCCTTCACAACAGTTGGCCAGATCAAGAACACTCTCCAGGAGGTAGGTGTATGTGTGTCAAAGTCAACAATCAAGAGAAGACTTCACCAGAGTGAATACAAAGGGTTCACCACAAGATGTGAACCATTGGTTAGCCTCAAAAACATTAGAGTTTGTCAAACGACATCTAAAAAAGCCAGTTCTGGAACAACATCCTATGGACAAATAAGACCAAGATCAACTTGTACCAGAGTGATGGGAAGAGAAGAGTATGTAGAAGGAAAGGAACTGTTCATGATCCTAAGCATACCACCTCATCAATGAAGCGTGTGGTGGTAGTGTCATGGCGTGGGCATGTATGGCTGCCAATGGAACTGGTTCACTTGTATTTATTGATAATGTGACTGCTGACAAAAGCAGCAGGATGAATTCTAAAGTGTTTCGGGCAATATTATCTGCTCAGATTCAACTAAATGCTTCAGAACTCATTGGATGGCGCTTCACAGTGCAGATGGACAATGACCCAAAGCATACTGCAAAAGCAACTAAAGAGTTTTTTTAAGGGAAAGAAGTGGAATGTTATGCAATGGCCAAGTCAATCACCTGACCTGAATCCGATTGAGCATGCATTTCACTTGCTGAAGACAAAACTGAAGAGAAAATGCCCCAAGAACAAGCAGGAACTGAAGACAGTTGCAATAGAGGCCTGGCAGAGCATCACCAGGGATGAAACCCAGCGTCTGGTGATGTCTATGTGTTCCAGACTTAAGGCTGTAAGTGACTTCAAAGGATTTGAAACCAAGTATTAAAAAGTGAAAGTTTGATTTATGATTATTATTCTGTCCCATTACTTTTGGTTCCTTAACAAGAGGGAGGCACATATGCAAACTGTTGTAATTCCTACACCGTTCACCTGATTTGGATGTAAATACCCTCAAATTAAAGCTGACAGTCTGCAGTTAAAGCACATCTTGTTTGTTTCATTTCAAATCCATTGTGGTGGTGTAGAGAGCTAAAAATTTTAGAATTGTGTCCATGTCCCAATATTTATGGACCTGACTGTATGTATGGACAGCAGAGAAATATCTCTCAAATTCACATTTCACATCCATTTTCCTGCCACACACTATATACCACACACTATATACCACACACACACAGTTTATAGATTAGAGTTTGTGTCATGTTGGTCAGGAGAAGCTTTCTTTATCTGATCGCCAATATTTTCTGGTTCATTTAGCGTTACCCAGGGTGCACCACGGGGAGGGCGAAAACAGATGTACACCCTATACCGTACCGTCCCTTCACTAAACAGGTACATCTCTGCTCAGCTGGCCAATATCCGATTGCTCAGACCCAACACACATACAATTGCAGTACAATCTGATCTTATAATGGTAACATTAAATCTAATATTTCAGCTTTCAAACACTTAAATTGTTTTGGCTGTGTTGTTGATGACATTATTTTCAATACTTGTATTTAAAAAAATTGGGATTATATGCTTTCATCTTTATCCTGCAGCGCATGTTGTAGGGGGGGTACGACAGGACCCGGGTCCAGGATAAAAACCAGCAGGTTGTGAGGGATCTAAGGAAGGAGCTTAGGAGGGAGTATAAGGGAAATCATAGTGCAATGGCCATCATGAAAAATTGGTCAGATTTGAAAGGGAGGCACATTGGCTGGATTACAGAGATCCGTGACAGAAAATGCCCAGGTACAATGCCTATATTACTTTTGTATCTCTCATCTACACTCTGTAATGTATATATACAGTTATGCAAATAAGTATTTCATCCCTTTACAAATGATTACTTAGTACCTGGAGTGACATGTAGCAAATCAGCTGTTTACATCATACATCTCTACCTTGCTGTGAGTGTGTGTGTATATATATATATATATATATATATATATATGCACACAACGAGGTAGACATGTATGATGTAACCGGCTGATTTCGTAAGTTTCACACACACATAAATATATATATATATATTGTCGTAATGTCAACAGTGCTGGAAGGTGTGTTGTCCCACTTTAGGTAACTCAGATGGGTGAGACAGATAAAATCCAAAGAGTGGCAGTAGTCTCAGCAAAGCATAGTTTGCTGAGACATTTCTGTATACATTTTCTGGGCTGGATTTTACTTGGACTGGTGGCTAGGCTTGGTAGAGGGAGTTCCCAGTCCACACCCTTCCAGTACGGGTTTTCCTTTCTACCTGAGGTGATCGCAGGTGAGGCCTGCTGTAATCAGGCTGGCATAAAGCGCCTCAGAGTAGGTCAGTCTGAGAAGGGAAAGTGAGACAGTTTTGTGAAGCAGAGGCTCTGTGTGTGGTCTCAGTCAGGAGGACTGAGGGGCCACAAGGCTTTGAATAGCCTGAGGTTTGGCGGACCTAGCGACACCTAGAGAACGAGGGTTACACGTCCAGCATCTGGAGGACTACTGGGCCACACTCCCCCAAAAGGTACTGGAGTTGCCACAGCCTGGGGGCTGCAGTATTGATGTTGGCTGAGGAAAGCCGCATATGTTTTCCATGTGTGAACTGAGCTCTATGAGTGAGGTAGGGACGTATTTTGTTTAGGTAGCGCCTAGACGGGCAGGAGTTTATTTGTGTTTTAAGTGTTGGCGGTGCGGGAACCTCACCCCACCCAGTGATGTATAACTGGACTATCCTTTATAAGAAGACTGTCAAAATAAATGCACAGTTTGGACATGAAAATCCATTGTCTGGTGAGATATATGCGAGTGTGACCCCCTGAAAAGAAACGATCCCTTACAATATATAGTACAGACCAAAAGTTTGGACACACCTTCTCATTCAAAGAGTTTTCTTTATTTTTATGACTATGAAAATTGTAGATTCACACTGAAGGCATCAAAACTATGAATTAACACATGTGGAATTATATACATAACAAAAAAGTGAGAAACAACTGAAAATATGTAATATTCTAGGTTCTTCAAAGTAGCCACCTTTTTCTTTGATTACTGCTTTTCACACTCTTCGCATTCTATTGATGAGCTTCAAGAGGTAGTTGCCTGAAATGGTTTTCACTTCACAGGTGTGCCCTGTCAGGTTTAATAAGTGGGATTTCTTGCCTTATAAATGGGGTTGGGACCATCAGTTGCATTGTGGAGAAGTCAGGTGGATACACAGCTGATAGTCCTACTGAATAGACTGTTAGAATTTGTATTATGGCAAGAAAAAAGCAGCTAAGTAAAGAAAAACGAGTGGCCATCATTACTTTAAGAAATGAAGGTCAGTCAGTCCGAAAAATTGGGAAAACTTTGAAAGTGTCCCCAAGTGCAGTCACAAAAACCATCAAGCACTACAAAGAAACTGGCTCACATGCGGACCGCCCCAGGAAAGGAAGACCAAGAGTCACCTCTGCTGCGGAGGATAAGTTCATCCGAGTCGCAAGCCTCAGAAATCACAGGTTAACAGCAGCTCAGATTAGAGACCAGGTCAATGCCACACAGAGTTCTAGCAGCAGACACATCTCTAGAACAACTGTTAAGAGGAGACTGTGTGAATCAGATCTTCATGGTAGAATATCTGCTAGGAAACCACTGCTAAGGACAGGCAACAAGCAGAAGAGACTTGTTTGGGTTAAAGAACACAAGGAATGGACATTAGACTAGTGGAAATCTGTGCTTTGGTCTGATGAGTCCAAATTTGAGATCTTTGGTTCCAACCACCGTGTCTTTGTGCGACACAGAAAAGGTGAACAGATGGACTCTACATGCCTGGTTCCCACCGTGAAGCATGGAGGAGGAGGTGTGATGGTGTGGGGGTGCTTTGCTGGTGACACTGTTGGGGATTTATTCAAAATTGAAAGCATACTGAACCAGCATGGCTACCACAGCATCTTGCAGCGGCATGCTATTCCATCCGGTTTGCGTTTAGTTGGACCATCATTTATTTTTCAACAGGACAATGACTCCAAACACACCTCCAGGCTGTGTAAGGGCTATTTGACCATGAAGGAGACTGATGGGGTGATGCGCCAGATAACCTGGCCTCCACAGTCACCAGACCTGAACCCAATCAAGATGGTTTGGGGTGAGCTGGACCGCAGAGTGAAGGCAAAAGGGCCAACAAGTGCTAAGCATCTCTGGGAACTCCTTCAAGACTGTTGGAAGACCATTTCAGGTGACTACCTCTTGAAGCTCATCAAGAGAATGCCAAGAGTGTGCAAAGCAGTAATCAAAGCAAAATGTGGCTACTTTGAAGAACCTAGAATATGACATATTTTCAGTTGTTTCACACTTTTTTGTTATGTATATAATTCCACATGTGTTAATTCATAGTTTTGATGCCTTCAGTGTGAATCTACAATTTTCATAGTCATGAAAATAAAGAAAACTCTTTGAATAAGAAGGTGTGTCCAAACTTTTGGTCTGTACTGTATATATATTTATACACGTGTGTGTGTGTGTGTAAATATACATAAACTACAATCATCATTCTGTATTCCAGTAAAAGGCCCCATCCATCATTACATTAGATACATCCCTCACTTAATTTGCATTTGTTATAAGTTCTGAGTTGTTTGTCAAAATTATGAATATTGTGTGATTACAGGGTTCCCGTTCCCTCAGTCCGCCGCAGGCGTTCCATGGAGGATTTGGAGGTGGTGGAGATCTCCGAAGAGGAGAAAGAGGAGGGAGAGCAGGCGGGACTCTCCCAGAATGTGAATGCCCCTCCCCCAACTGATGTTGGCAAAGTGGTGGAGGTTGCGGCGGAAGAGGCCGGACCCTCCCATCAGCCGGATTCCCCCCCAGCTCATGATGAGGAGGATGTCACCATCCCCCGCCAGGAGGGTAATTATGTGCACACAGCAATATAATTCTGTACACATAATGTATTCAGAAGAATTTACCCTTTCTACCCCAGGCCAGTTTTCAACTTCCTGCTCAGGCCATTTTTTTTGCAAATCTGACGTGTCACTTTATGTGGTAATAACTTTATAAAGCTTTTACTTATCCAGGCCATTGTGAGATTTTCTAGTCCAATATTGTACTTCATGATAGTGGTAAAATTGATAAAAAACTAAAATAATTATTCATAAATAAATACCTAATTTACCAAAAATTAGCACATTTCCAAATTTCTATTTCTCTTCTTCTATAATAGATAGTAATACCTCCAAAAATAGTTATTACTTTACATATACCTACACCATGTTTGGATCGTTTTGAAAAAGAGTTTGTTTTTTTGGACGTTAGAAGGCTTAGAAGTTTAGAATCAAATCTTAAAACTTTTAAGAACTGTTCCAAACCCCAATTTTTTCAGGACCAGTTCAGTTATGAAGTCACTTTCTGGGGATTACATTGTGGAAACCACACGAGAATGAAATGAAAATGGGAATGAAATTTCCAAAAATCACTTATTTTAGCAGATTTCAAATTGTAATTGATTTTTCTGAAACACATCAAGGGTTAACAGCCAAACAAAACTCAAAATCTATTACCCTGAATATGGAGTTTAAAAAAACACCCCATGTGTGCTCAAAAACCGATGTATGGCCACACAGCAGGCTTCAGAGTGGAAGAATTACCATATGGCATTAGGAGAGAGGATTTAGCTTGAATGGTAATTGGGAGCTATGTCGCATGTTTGCCTACAGTGGCAAACCCCAAAAAGTGACTCCATTCCGGAAACTACACCCCTCAAGGAAAATACTGAGCACTTTGACCCATCAGGCATTTCACAGAATTAGGAAACGTCTGGCTGTGAAAAAAATTTATTAAAATTTTTTCAAAAAAAAGTTGCTTTACACCCACACAAAGGGTTACCAGACAAAATGCAGACCACATTTAGTTCCCCATTTTCCCACAAATATGCCAACTCTCCATATGTGCTAAAAAAAAAAAGATATATGGGTGCATGGCAGGGCTCTAGAGTAAAACTGCCAAATAAGAATTTTGATGACAGGCCTTAATTGGCAGACATGTATTTTAGGTGCCATGTCGCATTAAATAAATTCCTGAGGTCCCCAGAAATGAAAAACCCCAACAAGTGACCCCATTTTGGGTCATTCCCTTTCTTGCTGTCTGTGGGACTTCAGCTGGGAATGATCTGGAACAGCTGCAAATGGAAAAAAAAATAAACGTGCAGCAATTCCGGATGTTCTGCTTCTTTCTTTTTATTTTCTTCTTTTTTCTTTTCAGCATGAAGGGGGTTTAATTGCAGTGGTGTGCACCACAAGTCCCAGCAAGCCACAAGCAGCACAGAATGGTGCATAACCTTTCTGCATGCAGTCACCAGCTAGAATGGCTGCATGCAGGGAAGTTCTGCCTCTTCCTGTAAAGCTACAGCCCTGCCATTGCCTGGAGCATTGTTCCAGCCAATAGCAGTGCTGGCAGGCGACCCAAAACACTGATGTCATCCTACCTCACCTCGGAGTAGACAGGTGATTACTTTTTCATCCTTGATCACTACCACATGACACCCACCGCCTCCCACCCCCTGCAGCTCCGGAGATGTGATGCGCATGTGCAAGGAATCCGGCCAATTGCAGCGATCAGAGCTCGGCAGAGCAGCCTTTGCACCCCGGTTCCCGAACGATTATGCCTAGTGGCCGGGTGTTCGTTGTGCCATAATAGTACGGTGCTGGGTGGCAAGTCACGTCCCACTGCGCTGTACAATTAGGGGTTAAAATGGCCAACAATGAGGGAACAACACAAAGTACACTGGACACTAACTCTGTAATCTGCATAAAAACCATTAACTAACCAAATAAATAATATTATACTCTACTTAACTATCACTAACTAACCAACTGTATAATTAGCATAAATATAATTAACTAACAAATTGAGATGTAAATCGGCAGTGCTTAAACAAATACTACACACAATGCGCAATGCAGCAGCAGGAACATGGTAATGGTGGTGTATAAGACCTACACATAACTCAGCAGGATCAGGACAGGCAGCAGCAGGAAAAGGTTATGGTGTAGTATAAGGCCTACACATAACTCAGCATGATCAGGACAGACAACAGCAGGTTCTTTGCAGCAGGTATGTGTTCCCAGGAATGGGCCCCCACCAGACCGGGGCAACACCACAAATAAACTTAGACACCTCTGACAGCAGCAGGTTCTTTGTCTAGAGCAGGAATGTGTTCCCATGCATACAAAATGCTATATTTTCCATAGAATTTTTTTTTCAAAGGTATTTTACCTTTGTAAAGCCCACAATAAATTAGTACAAATTTAACTCCACACTCCACCCCCACCAGTCTGCTCTCAGTTTCCATATCGGACACATCGAATCTGGAGCAGAAAACTGCGGAAACCCACCATGTGCTGATTCCTCCAAGCCAGAGGGTATCAGATCTAGCGGGGTTTAGCAGCGGCTCTCTCATCCTCATTTTTTCTGTGGTTTTCGGGGATCCCTGGTGTTGTCTGTGGCTGGGGGGAGGAGACCGAGGTCTACATTCTCCTGGGGGATGAGCAGGAGCCAGAGCGCTCTACCATCTCCAATTTAGTGCAAATGGGGGCCTTCATGCTCCAGTGTTTGAAGAGGGACCCAATATAAAAAGCACAAAGGGCAAGGACCCGTACTGGGTGGCAACGTACTTAGACCCCCGGTACAAACACAAAATGGCGCACATGTTACCAGCATCACAGAGGGCTGGCAGAATTCAGCATTTCCAGGCCTTGCTGCGAGAGATGCTGCATTCTGCTGTTGCGGGCACTGGCAGAGGAGTTTCCACCCACAGCAAAACAGTTGCGAGTACCAATCCTACCGCGCCTGCAAGAAGAGGGCGGTTTGAAGATGTGTTGGTCCCTTCTGATATGACAACAAAAATAGACAAAAACAATTTTCTGAGTAGTGGGGTGATACTACTCGACTGTGGGCACCCCGGTTGGTGATCACACAAACTTGTGCGTCTGACTACCTTTGACCCCTTCTGATATGAGATCATTCTTGCATCCAACCCATCGACAGCCACCCTCCAGCCGGATCCAGCCTCAGGGAACGCCTAGATCGGCAGGTGTCCGACTACATCGGGTTAACGGCTGATGTGGACGCTCTAAGACGCGAGGAACCCCTGGACTACTAGACGTGCAGGCTTGACCTGTGGCCAGAGATGGCACAATTTTCCATGGAACTCTTCTCCTCTTTCCCCTCGTCCAGTGTCCTGTCTGAAAGGACGTTCAGCGCAGCAGGGGGAATGGTGACCGATAAGCGTGGACTACCTCACATTTCTAAAAATTAATGAGGCATGGATCTTGGAGGAATTCAACACTGTGACAACCAGATGTAATTGAATTTCCTCATGCCAGCCCACACATATTCGCCACCACACAGACTAAAGAATGGTCCTTGTCTTATGTATATACAGGCCTTTTCTGTCAGGCGAATGGCTAATTTTTGGATCCTCTACTCCAGTGGCCTACAGTAAATTTTTTATCCAGTGACCGCCTAACGTACCTCCAGACACAATCACTAGTTCTTTTCTGTCAGGTGAGTGCCTCATTTTTGGGGCCTGTACTGGCCTATAGTAAAATATTTAGCTGGTGACCGCCTATTGTATCTCCAGCCACATCATCACAAGTTCTTTTCTGTCAGGTGAATGCCTATTTTTGGAGGCCTGTACTCCCGTGGCCTAAGATAATAAATTTCTAGGCTCCAGCAGGGCACATTTTTGAGAGTTTCCCTTTAAGACGCATAAAACTGGCCCCTGATTACAATATTCATATTTTTTGTGGGAATTATTTTTGCTAATGATCCCCCTCTGGTATGTGACTGTCCATGTTGTGGGACTATTTGTGAACTTCTAGTAAGTTTTTGGTGGCTGCATATATGACCTGAAGGTTATTCAAGTTCGCCTGACATTAGCGAAACGTCCCTGCCAATGTTCGTCCTTCACTATTGATCACCTATATGCTGGTTTATTTAAATTGATTAATTAAACCAAAGATACTGATGCATAATTTGTATTTATTATTTAATTATTATTCATATAACATAACATAATTGTAACTTTAAAATATATTACAAACCAATATAAATTTAATGTTGAAAAACGAAAAATACATTGATTCATTAAATTGATTTCTCATTAATACACACAGGTAAATTGTTGCTATACCTTTTTTCTTGTAGTAATCACACCTATAAATACAGTATATGCTGGTTTAATTACATTTAACAATCCCCCAAAAATTATTGCTGGAGTAATCACGTATATACCGTATTTTTCGCCCCTGTGTCTTATGGGGCAAATACTAATGAGCACTTCCATTATGGAAGCCCTCATTAGTACCGGAGGACCAGGAAGCAGTGAAGGCTCTGTTCTCACCGCTTCCTGGTCCTCAGCTGTCAGCTGTGCTGTGGCTGCGCACACAGCCTGAGGGCGCTCTGTAACTTCAATCTGTGTGCGTCAGATCACAGCAGAGCGCTGGAGCGGAGGAGCAGCAGAGTCCGGAGCAGGAAAGGTAATACAGGGAAAGTCTGTCCCTGTTAATGCCCTACTTGGCCTATTATGCCCTGAAGTGCCTCCTAACACGTGGTCCTATCCCCGCAAGGATCCGGAACCTAGCCCTAAAATAGATAACCCTAGGTGACCCTGTGGGGACATCGAAATGGCCGGGCAGGTAAACATGCCGACCTCCTGCCGGCGTCAGACGGTCGGCACGTTTACCTGCCCTGCCGCACCCCATGATGAAGGCCATACGCTTTTCATGATAAACAGATTCTGGGTCGTTTTGGACTACCAAGTCCTGCTAAGTCTGCGCCACCTCAATACATACCCCCTCCCTGCATCTGTTGTAACCACACGGATGGTCTGAGAGCGGGGGTTTGCATTCTACCTTAGACCCTTGTCCCCTGACGAGTCAAGGGGTCTGCCATAGGTAGAAGTCCTTATTTCCCTCATAGTAGGATATATATAGTAGGATATATTCTCCAACGAAACACGTAGGGACTTTGAGCATATTTCCATACTAGTTCTTCACCCTCATATAAGTAGTTAACCTGGGTCTGCAAGCCCCAATAGGGCCATTTCCCTGTCCCCACAGGGTCACCTAGGGTTATCTATTTTAGGGCTAGGTTCCGGACGGGGCCACCCCTTGTGGGGATAGGACCCCCGTGTTAGGAGGCACTTCAGGGCATAATAGGCCAAGTAGGGCATTAACAGGGACAGACTTTCCCTGTGGCCCTCTTGCACAAAGTAACCACCAACTGGAGGACATATCCAGATGTGAGAACACCTCCCCTTGGTTATTGGACTTGAAGGTCCTGTTCGTCCACACCGGTAAGACCCACCCTTATCTGGCCTTATGGCATGTTTATTGATCTTGGCACACGGCCACGGTCTCCATTTTTGTTTATGTCTACAGGTCATATAGTCCACCTTCCGCCCCACCTAGAGGCGTGAACGCGGACCTGACCACAGGCGACCTGCCACCCTAGGTTCCCGGTTGTTGCGTGTTTTGTTTGTTTGTTTTTTTGTTAGGGGTTTCCTTCCCATCTTTGGGATCTTAAATTATCCTAATAAAAGTTAGGTTTTAAAACGTTACTACCCCTTTTTTTCTCAAACTGTCTCTAACTTTATCCAGGGAACACTTTACTCCTGGTTTCTGAAGCTGCATGCTTTGGCCTCCTTATCCAGCTGAGCTGAAGGTGCTCAAGCTGGCCCAGACAGGGCTCGCCCAGCATGGACATGCTCCTGCTTCACACCCTCCTTTCGCAGGGGGTAAACTGAGCTAACACCTCCCTAACTAGTCCCTCCCTCTCTTAGAGAGAGCTAGAATGGAAACAAGGGTTCTATTCTAGGTAAAATAGCTCTACCGTTTATACTTTATACACAAACAGTTGCAATAAAATAGACACAGTGTGACTGTCCTGCAATAAATATATCTAATGACAAGAGGTTAACCATAGGACACAGTAGCAAGGTGCAAAGGTGGTAACGACACTCTGGGGCGTTACATATGCAGCTTACTTTTTACAAATGCTCGCAGTCTAGGGAATAAAATCAATGAACTTGAGGCTATAATAACATCTGAGAATATAGATGTAGTGGCTGTTACTGAGACGTGGTTCAAGGGGAGTAATAAATGGGATATATCGATACCAGGGTTCTCTCTATACAGGAAAGACAGAGAAGGCAAGAAGGGGGGAGGGGTGCCCTGTATATGAAAGATAGCATAAAATCTAATTTGATACAAGTGAGAACAATTTAGAGTCAGTTTGGGTTACCTTGCAGCTTGATAATCATAAGGTAACGCGTGTAGGTGTGATATATAGACCACCTAGCCAAGTCAAAGAATTAGATGATCTACTAGTTGAGGAAATAGCTAAAATGACATTGAAGGGGGAAGTTATCATTAAGGGAGACTTCAATCTTCCAGATGTAAACTGGAAAACCAAAATAGCTAGTTCTGCCAGGAGTATAGATATTCTAAATTCCCTACTGGGATTATCTCTACAGCAAGTAGTGGAGGAGCCAACCTGGAAGGAGGCCATTTTAGATTTAGTATTCACAAATGGGAATTTGGTATCTGATATTACTGTAGGGGAAAGCTTGGGATCTAGTGATCACCAGTCAGTGTGGTTTACTATAAGTACAGTAACTGAGTCACACCACACAAAAACAAAAGTTTTAGATTTTAGAAAAACTGACTTTTCTAAAATTAGATTAGTGGTATATGAGTCCCTATCAGACTGGAACAGTTTCATTGGAGTCCAGGAGAAATGGGACTACTTAAAAGTGGCGCTATTGAAGGCAACAGAAAATTGCATTAGGCTTGTCAGTAAAAGCAAAAAAAGGAAGAGACCACTGTGGTACTCATCAGAAGTGGCCAAATCATTAAAAACAAAAAGATAGCATTTAGGAATTATAAAAAAAAAAAATAAACGAGGATGACAGACAAATTTATAAGATTAGGCAGAGAGAGGCCAAGCAAGTTATAAGAGCTTCTAAAGCACAGGCAGAAGAGAAATTAGCTCAGTCAGGGAAAAGGCGATAAGGCATTCTTCAGACACATAAATGAAAAAAGGAAACTAAAGCAAGGAATTACCAAATTAAAAACAAAAGAAGGAAGGTATATGGAAGAAGATAAAGAACTAGCTGACTGCCTCAATGAATACTGCTGTTCAGTTTTTACAAAGGAAAATGAAGGAGAAGGACCTCAGTTAGGAAAGAAGACTAATGAATCTTTTGATGCATGTGTCTTTACAGAGGAAGAGGTTCTAAGTAAACTGTCTAAAATTAATACAAATAAGTCACAGGGGCCTAATGGGATACACCCAAAGCTATTTAAAGAGCTCAGCGGCGAACTAGCAAAACCATTAACAGATTTATTTAACCAATCACTGGCAACAGGAGTCGTCCCAGGAGATTGGAAATTAGCAAATGTTGTGCCCATTCACAAGAAAGGTAGTAGGGAGGAATCAGGCAACTATAGGCCAGTAAGCCTGACATCAATAGTGGGGAAATTAATGGAAACCATACTTAAGGAGAGGATTGTGGAACATCTAAAATCCCATGGATTGAAAGATGAAAAATAGCATGGGTTTACTTCAGGGAGATCATGTCAAACTAATCTTATTGATTTTTTGATTGGGTGACTAAAATAATAGATGGAGGAGGTGCAGTAGACATCGCTTATCTAGACTTTAGTAAGGCTTTTGATACTGTCCCACATAGAAGGCTTATCAATAAAGTGCAGTCTTTGGGCTTGGACTCCCATATTGTTGAATGGATTAGGCAGTGGCTGAGGGACAGGCAACAGAGGGTTGTAGTCAATGGAGTATATTCAGACCAAGGTCTTGTTACCAGTGGGATACCTCAGGGATCTGTTCTGGGACCCATATTGTTTAATATCTTTATCAGCGAAATTGCAAAAGGCCTCGATGGTAAGGTGTGTCTTTTTGCTGATGACACAAAAATTTGTAACAGGGTTGATGTTCCTGGAGGGATACACCAAATGGAAAAGGACTTAGGAAAACTAGAGGAATGGTCAAAAATCTGGCAACTAAAATGTAATGTTGATAAGTGCAAGATAATACACCTGTGACGTAAAAACCCAAGAGCAGAATATAAAATTAGTGATACAGTCCTAACCTCAGTATCTGAGGAAAGGGATTTAGGGATCATTATTTCAGAAGACTTAAAGGTAGGCAGACAATGTCATAGACAGCGGGAAATGCTAGCAGAATGCTTGGGTGTATAGGGAGAGGAATTACGAGTAGAAAGAGGGAGGTGCTCAGGCCGCTCTACAGAGAACTAGTGAGACCTCATTTGGAGTATTGTGCTCAGTACTGGAGACCATATCTCCAGAAGGATATTGATACTTTGGAGAGAGTTCAGAGAAGAGCTACTAAACTGGTACATGGATTGCAGGATAAAACTTACCAGGAAAGATTAAAGGACTAACATGTATAGCTTGGAAGAAAGACGAGACAGAGGGGATACGATAGAAACTTTTAAATAAATAAAGGGAATCAACAAGGTAAAAGAGGAGAGAATATTTAAAAGAAGAAAAACTGCTACAAGAGGACATAGTTTTAAATTAGAGGGGCAAAGGTTTAAAAGTAATATCAGGAAGTATTACTTTACTGAGAGAGTAGTGAATTCATGGAATAGCCTTCCTGCAGAAGTGGTAGCTGCAAATACAGTGGAGGAGTTTAAGCATGCATGGGATAGGCATAAGGCCATCCTTCATATAAGATAGGGCCAGGGGCTACCCATAGTATTTAGTATATTGGGCAGACTAGATGGGCCAAATGGTTCTTATCTGCCAACACATTCTATGTTTCTATTTTTTTTTTTTATTTTTTTTTTGGGGGGGGGGGGGGGGTTCAATTTAATTCAGTGGTAACCTTGTGGAAACTGAAAATACAGATAACTGAGACTTGATGCCCAATTTCACAAATACAATTTAACAAACACAGGTAGATAGCTGCCATACTATTGGTTTTGCTGCAGCAATCACGTGTATATATGCTGCTCAATCAAAGTGAATGACCCCATAAAAAAATAATAATAATTGTGAACATGTGGAAACTTGTCATGGAACCATGAACCAGACGTACAACAAGAGATGGGTGGAAATAAGAAGGCTTTATTGAAAATCAAGCCGTAGCTAAAGTCCAAACGGATGGCTAAACCGAAGCAGGGTCTTGCGTAGACGGAGGTCAGGAACCAGGAGGGTAGTCAGACGAAGCCAGGATCAGGAACCAACGGGGTAGTCAGACAAAGCCAGGATCAGGAACCAACGGGGTAGTCAGACGAGGCCAGGATCAGGAACCAACGGGGTAGTCAGACGAGGCCAGGATCAGGAACCAGAAGCAGCAGCAGTCTTTGAAGCATGTGCACACAGGAGGACCAAGCAAGGAACTGAAGCCACAGACCTTCTATATATATGAGCTGGGCATCCAGCTCCTCCCAGTGGGAAGGAGGAGCCGCAGGGTGGGAGGCTACAAGAAACCCAGAAACCAAGATGGCCGCCAGCACATGTCAAACGAAGGAGAACAGTGAGAAGGTAAGACCATGACAGTACCTCCCCCTCAAGGGCCCCTCCTCCGCGGAGTAAGGAACGGTTTCAGAGGGAAGCGTGCGTGGAAGGCTCGGAGCAACGCAGGAGCATGGACATCTGCGGAGGGAACCCAGGAACGCTCCTCTGGACCATAACCACGCCAATGAACCAAAAACTGCAACCGACCGCGGACCAGGCGTGAGTCCAGGATATTGCTCACCTCATATTCCTCACGATTGCCCACTTGGACCGGACGGGGCCGAGGAACCGAGGAAGTGAAACGATTACACACCAGTGGCTTCAACAGGGAGACATGAAACACGTTGGAGATCCGCATGCCAGGAGGAAGCGCAAGGGCATAGGCTACCGGGTTTACCCTGTGAAGCACTCGGAAGGGACCAACAAAGCGAGGCGCCAGCTTGGGAGTGGGCACTCGAAGGTTGAGGTTGCGGGTGGACAACCATACACGGTCTCCGACCTGGTAGGAAGGAGCGGGCGCTCGTCTGCGATTAGCCTGGAGTCTCTGGCGTTGCGCAGAGACCTCAAGGGACCTCTGGATCTGTACCCAAGAAGTACGTAGGACGGAAAGGTGATCCTCCACAGCCGGAGTATCCTGGGGAGAGAATACCTCCGGTAACACGGCAGGTTGGAACCCATAATTGGCCATGAAGGGAGACGTCCCAGAGGAAGAGTTCACCGCCGTGTTCCTGGCAAACTCAGCCCAAGGCAGGAGGTCAACCCAATTGTCTTGGTGATCGGAGACATAGCAACGAAGGAATTGCTCCAAGGCCTGATTGGATCGTTCTGCGGCCCCATTGGACTGAGGGTGGTAGGCCGAGGAGAAAGAGAGATGAATCCCCAACTGGGAGCAAAAGGCGCGCCAGAACCTGGACACAAACTGACTCCCCCGATCCGACACAATCTCCTTGGGCAAACCGTGCAACCGGAAGACCTCCCTGGCAAAAATCGAGGCCAACTCTTGTGCAGAGGGTAACTTCTTGAGAGGAACACAGTGGCACATTTTGGAAAACCGATCCACAATCATGAGAATGACCGTATGGCCTCGGGATGCAGGGAGGTCCACAATGAAATCCATCCCCAGGTGTGACCATGGACGCTCCCCGGTGGCTATGGGTTGCAAAAGGCCCAACGGAAGGTGCCGAGGGGACTTACTCTGGGCACAAACGGAGCATGCCGCTACATATGCGGCGATGTCGGAACGTAGAGAAGGCCACCAGAACAGACGTGAAACCGCCCAGGACAGCTGATTCTTTCCAGGGTGCCCCGCGGCCTTGGAGTTATGGTAGGTTCGCAACAACCGAGTGCGCAACTCCTCAGGCACAAAACATCTGCCGTTGGGTCTCCCAGAGGGAGCACCAGATTGAGCCGCCAAAATCTGCTCACCCAGAGGAGAGGTCAGGCTGGTGCGAATAGCGGCCAGGATCTGATTCGGGGGTATGACCGTAGTCGGAATCGACTCCTCCCCGGACAGCTCGGAGTACTGCCGTGATAAGGCATCCGCTCTGATGTTCTTGGAGCCGGGTAGGTAGGAGACCACGTAATTAAAACGTGACAAGAACAGAGCCCATCTGGCCTGACGTGGTGTCAATCTCTTGGCCTCAGAGAGGTAGGTCAGATTCTTGTGGTCCGTCAGGATGAGAACCGGAACCACCGAGCCCTCGAGCAAGTGCCTCCATTCTTTAAGGGCCTGCACGATGGCCAATAACTCCCTGTCACCAATCTGATAGTTGCACTCCGCGGAAGACAGTTTCCGGGAGTAAAACCCACAAGGAAGCAGAGGACCCTCTGGTGTTCTACGCTGAGACAGGAGGGCGCCTACTCCCGTCTCAGACGCGTCCACCTCGAGGACAAAAGGCAACCCAGGGTTGGGATGCGACAGAATCGGAGCCGACACAAAGGCGGACTTTAGAGCCTCAAAAGCTCGGATGGCCTCGAGCGGCCAGACCTGAGGATTACTGCCCTTCCTGGTTAGATCCGTGAGAGGCTTGGCTAGCATGGAAAAGTCCCTGATGAACTTCCGATAATAATTGGCGAAGCCCAAAAAGCGCTGCAGGGCACGAAGCCCACTGGGCTGGGGCCACTGTAAGACAGCCGAAACCTTCTCAGGATCCATGGAGAACCCCTCAGTGGAAATGATGTAACCTAAGAAGGTTACCTGGGATCGGTGAAATTCGCATTTCTCAAGCTTACCGAACAGCTTGTTCTCTCGTAAGCGTTGCAACACTCGTCTGACATCCAGAATGTGGGCCTCCATGGATGCAGAATATACCAAGATGTCATCCAAATAGACCACCACACACTGCTGCAACAGGTCACGGAAAACATCGTTGATGAATTCCTGGAAGACTGCGGGCGCATTGCACAACCCAAAGGGCATAACCAAGGATTCATAATGACCGGTCCTGGTGTTAAACGCGGTCTTCCACTCATCGCCCGCCTTGATCCTTACCAGGTTATATGCCGCCCTCAGGTCGAGTTTGGTAAAGACCGTGGCCCCTTTGAGGCGATCGAACAGCTCGGAAATCAAGGGTATCGGGTAAGCGTTCTTGATCGTGATGCGATTGAGACCCCTGTAGTCGATGCAAGGCCTCAACTCACCGCCCTTCTTTTTCACAAAGAAAAATCCAGCCCCTGCCGGGGACGAGGATTTGCGAATGTGTCCGCGTGAAAGCGCCTCCCTCACGTACTCCTCCATGGCCTCATTCTCCGCTACCGACAGTGGATAGACCTTGCCACGAGGAGGAACGGCACCAGATTGTAACTCTATGGCACAATCGTATGGGCGGTGCGGAGGTAGGGCAACCGCACGCACCTTATCGAATACATCCCGGTACTCCTCGTATTCAGGAGGCAACAGAGAGTCCGAGGAAGTACACAGCAACTTGACAGGCCCATGGATGCAACTAGCCCCACACTGCGGTGACCACGAGAGGATCTCGGCCGATCTCCAATCGAAAGTCGGATTATGCTTCTGGAGCCAGGGGTACCCCAAGACCACCGAGTAGTGTGGAGACGAAATAACCTGGAGACAGACCGACTCTCTGTGAACGGCACCAATGGCCATCCCCACTGGAAGGGTCTCCTGAGTCACGTGTGGCGGCAGAAGGGGTCTGCCGTCTATCGCCTCAAGAGCCAGTGGGGAACCTCGAGGCTGCAGAGGAATGGAATTGGCGGCAGCGAACACACTATCAATGAACAAACCACCAGCACCAGAGTCCACCAACGCCTGGGTCGTCACCGAGCCCCCGACCCAGGAGAGGACAACAGTAATCAGTGGTTTGTCAACACGGGAAACCGGGGACGAGGAGACTCCACCCAAGATCTGCCCCCGACAGGATCTCAGGTGCGAGCGTTTCCCGGACGGTTCGGGCATGCCAACCGAAAATGCCCACCGAGACCACAGTACATGCATCGGCCCTCGCGTCTCGGACAGGCGAGCAAACCCCAGCTGCATGGGTTCACCCCCAGACCAGTCATCCCCAGGAGGCGTGGGAGGAGAGGGAGGCACGGGTGGGACAGCAAACGTAGGCGCCAATCTGTTAGAAGGCCTCCGCAGGCTCTCCTTAAAGGAAGGTCTCTCCCTGAGTCTGGTGTCAATCAAAATCAGGAAAGAAATAAGGGACTCGAGCTCCACTGGTAGGTCCTTGGCTGCAACCTCATCCTTCAAGGCATCCGAGAGACCATGAGAGAAAGCAGCGACCAGAGCCTCATTATTCCAGCCCACCTCTGCTGCCAGGGTACGAAACTCAATGGCGTATTCAGCTACGGATCGTGAACCCTGTCTGATGGACATAAGGAGCTTCGCAGCAGAGGCAGCACGAGCCGGCACATCGAATACCTTCCGAAGAGAAGCAACAAAACCGGAAAACTCGGCAACCACCGGATTGTTGTTCTCCCATAAAGGGCTGGCCCAGGCCAAGGCCTTGTCCGAGAGCAGCGAGATCAAGAAGCCCACCTTTGATCTCTCAGTAGGAAAGGCATGTGGCAGCAACTCGAAATAAATGGCCACCTGGTTAAGGAAACCTCGGCACTGAGTTGGCTCTCCCCCAAAGTGCTGTGGAAGGGGGGCAGAACCGGTCATACCCCGAAACACCGCAGTCGCAGCAACAGGTGTCGGGGTAGACTCTGGCGCAACAACCGGAGCGGCAGTAGGAGCGGGCCCAGGAGCGACAACCGACCCATCGGCAACGGAAGCTAAATGAGCCGTGCGTTCAAGCAGGGTTTGTAACGCCACAGCGAACCGACCCAACAGGTGATCCTGCTGATCAAGTCTGGCAACCAGCGTAGGTAGCGAGGATGGCCCTGTACCGTCAGAATTCATGGCTTGGTCCTAATGTCATGGAACCATGAACCAGACGTACAACAAGAGATGGGTGGAAATAAGAAGGCTTTATTGAAAATCAAGCCGTAGCTAAAGTCCAAACGGATGGCTAAACCGAAGCAGGGTCTTGCGTAGACGGAGGTCAGGAACCAGGAGGGTAGTCAGACGAAGCCAGGATCAGGAACCAACGGGGTAGTCAGACAAAGCCAGGATCAGGAACCAACGGGGTAGTCAGACGAGGCCAGGATCAGGAACCAACGGGGTAGTCAGACGAGGCCAGGATCAGGAACCAGAAGCAGCAGCAGTCTTTGAAGCATGTGCACACAGGAGGACCAAGCAAGGAACTGAAGCCACAGACCTTCTATATATATGAGCTGGGCATCCAGCTCCTCCCAGTGGGAAGGAGGAGCCGCAGGGTGGGAGGCTACAAGAAACCCAGAAACCAAGATGGCCGCCAGCACATGTCAAACGAAGGAGAACAGTGAGAAGGTAAGACCATGACAAAACTGAAAAATACATAAACGGACGACTCAAGCTTGACCCTCAATTTCAAGGTAGAGTGCTGCCACACCACCATGGGTATTACTGCAATTATCATGTATATATATATATATATATATATATAGATACAGTACAGACCAAAAGTTTGGACACACCTTCTCATTCAAAGAGTTTTCTTTATTTTCATGACTATGAAGGCATCAAAACTATAATTTAACACATGTGGAAATATATACATAACAAACAAGTGTGAAACAACTGAGAATATGTCATATTATAGGTTCTTCAAAGTAGCCACCTTTTGCTTTGATTACTGCTTTCAACACTCTTGGCATTCTCTTGATGAGCTTCAAGAGGTAGTCCCCTGAAATGGTCTTCCAACAGTCTTGAAGGAGTTTCCAGAGATGCTTAGCACTTGTCGGCCCTTTTGCCTTCACTCTGCGGTCCAGCTCACCCCAAACCATCTCGATTGGGCTCAGGTCCAGTGACTGTGGAGGCCAGGTCATCTGGCGCAGCACCCCATCACTCTCCTTCATGGTCAAATAGCCCTTACTTTCAAAGTTTTCCCAATTTTTCGGCTGACTGACTGACCTTCATTTCTTAAAGTAATGATTGCCACTCGTTTTTCTTTACTTAGCTGCTTTTTTCTTGCCATAATACAAATTCTAACTGTCTATTCAGTAGGACTATCAGCTGTGTATCCACCTGACTTCTCCTCAACCCCATTGATGGTCCCAACCCCATCTATAAGGCAAGAAATCCCACTTATTAAACCTGACAGGGCACACCTGTGAAGTGAAAACCATTTCAGGGGACTACCTCTTGAAGCTCATCAAGAGAATGCCAAGAGTGTGGAAAGCAGTAATCAAAGCAAAAGGTGGCTACTTTGAAGAACCTAGAATATGACATATTTTTAGTTGTTTCACACTTGTTTGTTATGTATATAATTCCACATGTGTTAATTCATAGTTTTGATGCCTTCAGTGTGAATCTACTATTTTCATAGTCATGAAAATAAAGAAAACTCTTTGAATGAGAAGGTGTGTCCAAACTTTTGGTCTGTACTGTATATATATATATATATATATAAATAAATATATAATATACTATATACTTCTGATAGCAGGCACAACCAGCGACAGGTCCTGTCTCCTCTTTTTCTGTCTGTTAGCTGCCCTGCATCTCTCTATTATACACAACACACACAATTCTTCTTTGGATTCCTAGCCTCCCTTCACTCTTCCTGGCAATACGCTTGATTGATTGACTCTTGACTGTCCCTGATTGATTTTCCACTGTCCCTGACTCCTTATGATCTGGGTTGTCTGTCACCCATAAAAATTGGGACTTGGTTCAGTCCAAACTGGTTCACTGATCCTTAATATAGTCCTGTGTAAATGACATCACTTCTGTCCCTTATGCCCCTCTAACATAGAGTCACATGTAAATAACATCACTACCTTCCCTTCTACCCGTCCAACATACAGTCTCATGTAAATAACCTCTATTCCCTCTCTCCAGCCACCTTAAAAATGAGTCACAAGTAAAAAAGAAATTATAGCTTCAATCTACCTAACAACCTGCAGCAACATGGTCCAATCTCCACCAACAAAAGTTGCTCTTCTAATCTGGAGACAGCCCATTAGACAATGAGACCCCACCTACTCATGTGAAATCATGCCTAGCAAATCCATTCTAGTCATGATCATGACTTATGCCTGTTCCAAGTGTGTATTGCAGTGGTGGGAGCACTGGTGGCCCCAGAATTTGGAACAGGCACATTCAGTATCATGCAGAGGGAATATTAAAGCTGCACAGCCGAGCAGAAGAGGAACAGAGTATGCAAAAGGTGAACAGTGATGGGCATGTTTGAGACCCCAGGTTTAACCCCTTAGTGACCACCCATACGCCTTTTTACGGTGGTCACTAAGGGGCCTTAGGCTGGGTGCAGCGGGGACCCAGCTCTCACATAAGAGCCACGGCCCTGCTCTAACAGCCCTGACTGGCAGAAGTGCCGATCCTGGCTGTTTAACACTTCACATGCTGGGGACGATGGCGCCCGCTGCAAGTAAACTGCTGACAGAGGGAGCGGACTTTTTTTTAAAAGGCAGATTTGCTAATTTATTCTTAGTTGCCACCGAAAAAACATTATAACAAGCGATCAAAAAGCGCCATTTACTCCAAAATGATACCAATGAAAAATACAAGTCGTCCTCCAAAAATCAAGCCCTCACACAACTCCATATAAAGAAAAATAAAAAAAAAGTTCTGGGTCTTGGGAAGTGGCAATGCAAAAACATTTTTTTCTTTAAAAAAAAAGGGCTTTTATTGCAAAAAAGTAGTAAAATGTAAAAGAACTATATGCATTTGGTATAACTGTAATCGTACTGACCCAGAGAATAAATATATGATGTTATTTATACCAAAAAATGAATGCCATAAATTTTATAACGTAAAAACGCAGTGACAGTATTGCTGTTTTTCCCATCTCCCTCCCAGTAAGAGTTAATAAAAGTTAATCAGAAAGATATGTGTACCCCAAAATGGCGGCGTTAAAAACAAGCCCTTATAAAGCTATTTGGACTGAAAAATAAAAAAGTTATAGCTCTTGGAAAGCGAAAATAGGAAAAGGAGGAAAAACGCTTGGTCAGTAAGGCCCAAAACAGGCTGGTCACTAAGGGGTTAATAAATGCTGTATTTTTCCACACATTTTCAACTAAATTTATTTCTAGAAATTGTTCCCAAAATATAATTTTGAAAATTTAGAAACATTGCCAGCAAATAATAGCCGCTGGACTCTCTGTGTGGTAAATTTAGTAAAATAACATGTAGGTTAGTAGACATACTAAAGTGAAGCAAATAAAATGAAAAATAATCAGAAATGCTGCATTACATTACAAATCATAAAATCAATAATTTTCTATTTAATAAATTCAATAATAATTTGTATTACACATTGGGTTTGTAAAATACAGCAATGGTATATGCTTATAATATTATGATTCCTACAGAAGCCGCATTTGTCCCTGTCAGTGTAGGACTGTTCCCATTACACACAGTCTATATCCACAGCATAGGTAGATGGCACTACAGACATTTACTGTCCAGTGTTACCATTAGAGCACTTTATAGTGAATAAGCAATTATAACAATTGTTTTATGTGCCGTGTTGCTTTCTTGTTATGATACAAATTGGGGGGAATTTATAATGCCCTGCACTCCAGAATTCTGGCTTCAAAAAGTTGCAAAACAGGGCTTAATTGCACACAAATTTGTGACCTTTTGCATTTTTATAGCACTTACTACAGTTTGAAAAACGGGTGGCAAAGTGGGCTTGGTTGCCTATGTTAATTTTATTCCAGATTTATTACTGTAACTATTTAAACTCGCTCCAGTAGTAGGTGGTGTGAAAAAACAGTAGTAGCAATTCTAGAAGTTTTAGGTTAAAAGATATTCCAAATTTAACAAAAACACACACTATTTGTTAATATTGGCAGAATCTACGCCAAACGAAACTGGCTTCAAATATTACCCTCATGATAAATTTCCCCAAATAAGCCTTGCAGTGAAATGCTGCATATTTGTTAAAGTATTATATACAATGGTCATCCTCTTATCAGACTGCTCATATACTTTATGTTGTTCCTTTTTAGTATGTATTATCAGTCCATATGTTTCAATACATTGCCCTAAGGAAAAACAAAAGCAGGTGTTAGTGATATTCAATTGACAAAGCTTTTAAATATTAAACAACTAGTAGTTATTCTCAGCCACTCTCTATAACATCAGAAATGTGTTCAACCTGCATATTTTGGGTCCTTTTTGCCCTTTTTCTATAGCTTACTATTGTGTCTATATAACTGTGCTGAGTGCACAGGCTCTTCTTCATATGGACCAGGAGAGCTGTGTTGTGTGCTCAGAGCCCATCAGATATCCCTCCCTTCTTTTTCCTTTTCTTCTATCACAGTTTGAATCTCACATAAAGGCTGAATCAGACAGATGGCAGTATCCCTTCCTCCCTTCTATCTACCTTTTTCTGTTTCTTTAGTTAGGCTGGTTTATTAAATATCTTTTTTGGAAAAAGCCATCATAGTTCTTGATGTGTTTTTTTGGAGTCAAAGACAAGTATGGATCCAGCAGAAATGAGAACTGTAACTTCTTCCTTTAGAATTCCCCTTCAACTAGAATCAATTTCTGACTTTGACTGAAAAGGTTTTATAAAAAACCCGCCACAAAAACACCAAATCTGGTAAATAGGCAGAGGTCTAGCACAGAAAGTCAAGATGGATTAGATTTACAGCACACCTTTGTGCAGGGACTAGCAATCTAGGGAACCTATTGCTTCCTCATAGGGGAAGGTGCCTTATAGCAGCCAGGAACAAATGTCATTGGCTGGAAATAGATTGGACAAATTCTAGCCCTTTAATAGTCAGAGAGAACACATGCCCTAAAAGCGGAGAGCACATTAGTTAGGGGCAGAGATGCTGCAAAGAGGCAGTATAGAGTGGGCAAAGCCACCAGCACTCCAGTGGGTGTGAATGAGATATCAGTGAGCCTGGACCATGAAAGCAGGAAGACTGCAGAACATGTGTCCAGTGTCTGTGGCTAGCAGGCGGGGGAAGACATCGGCAGTCATGGAACATCGGTGCTACAGTATCTAAACAGGGGGTTCCTTTCTATTTACTCAGAATTCCCTAAACGTGTATATAAAATGTGATCTCAAAACTAGAAAACCACTTTAAAGGACAATTGTGCAAGATTCTACAAACTATCAGCTGATAGTTTGGTATTTATATGCATTTTAGGTAAGAAACATGTTTTTTTAACAAAAAAAACAAGTCACATCTCTTTTGAACAGATATATTTGCTGCACTTTTCTAAACAGGGTTTATGCACGGAAAAGCTTTAGGTTCTGTACAGATTGTTGGACCATGTGATACTTAGAAAGTAAGGTAGCATAATGAAAAACATTCATCTCATATGACTTTAGAGCTGGCTACCAACGGGAACTACAGTACATATTTAGCGTTCAGAAATGACTAATCTGCTGGGTCAGACCCAGATTAGCTCTGCCAGGGACTGATGGAAGGACAGGGGGATGTTTTCATGTGCAACAGTGGCTCCTATGGGTACCCCAGTTACAATGATAAAGTGCAAAACTGCAGTGGTCTTTTATGGCCTACTGGGGGGGGGGGGGGGGCATACAATATTATGTTAAAAAAATATACAGCATTTTATTAGAATATAGGGGGTGAAAATGGCAGTGTGTCTTATCGTTTGAATGCTAATAACCGCTTCCATTATGGAAGCAATCATTAGCATGCAGGAGGCACTGGAAGCGGTGAGGGAAGCACTGCACTGACTGTACTCACCCGCTCAGCACTGTGTCCTGACTGCTACAGCTTCAGGAGTTGGTGAATGTTCACACACTATGACCTGATACTGTACGGCATCAGGTCACAGTGCAGCACCTGATGGAAGAAAACCAGGGAGCATTGAGTGCCTGATCTGCGGGGTGGTAGCACCATCTGCAGCAAGCCAGGTAAGTGTTTTTTTAAATGTCTGATCTGAGGTCTGATCTGAGGTCTGATGGAGGTCCAATCTGAGGTCTGATGGAGGTCCGATCTGAGGCTCATGGTGGTCTGATCTGAGGCTCATGGTGGTCTGATCTGAGGCTCATGGGGGTCTGATCTGAGGCTGATGGAGGCTGGGGGGTTTGATGGGTGTCTGATCTGAGGCTGATTGAGGTTGCTGGGGTCTGATCTGAAGCTGATGGAACTTGGGGGACTAATGAGGGTGTGATGAAGAATTGGAGTCTGATTTGGAGTTCTGATAAGGATTGAGGGTCTGATCTGAGGTCTGATGAAAAATATGTTTTATCTTATTTTCCTCCTCTAAATCCTGGGTGCATCTTATAGTCCAAAAATATGGTATATAAAATTAGTTCAAATAATATAAAAAATGCAAATAAAAAAATGCAACACCCATGCCAATTATCGCTATAACTGCCTCCTAATTCGAGACTATACATATTATATATCAGATTAACTAAAACAAAAAAAAAAAAACATTCTAATACTTTACTGCTAATTTTCAAATATAAAAAAATTAAGAACTATAAAAATGTATTTTAACTTTTTGTACACGTTACTGCTAATAAAGCTAAAGAGAGCAAAAAATAAATTTTGGTCATTAAGGGGTTTAAAATTTTATTTTTAAACCAAATAAATTTTGTTCTTGTTCTTTTTGAAGTATCATGAATAAAGGCACTATTAAAATTACTTTTACTTCTGTACTTTGAATTATTTTATGTATTAACTAGGAAAGATACGATAAAAATATCAATATTAAAAATGCTGTCTTACTTACCCATTAATAATTGTTCAGTGGAATTTCTGATTCTTGAGATGTGACTAGGAGTTCAAAACTCTGAAAAGATAAAAATACTTCAATAACATTTTATATCATTCATAATGGATTCACTAACTTCATTCACCTTCCCAGAATTACTACCTCTGACACTTGTTCAGTATCCCGTCTAACCTCAAAGAATAGGTTTAAGGTGGACCTAATTGTATTGTCTTTGATTTCTGGAAATGGATTGTTGATCCAGGGAATGATTTTGATTGCCATATTTGGAGTCCGTAAAAATAAGGGTTTCTGCCTTCCTTTGGATCAAAGCAGTAGGATTATACATTGACCTCAATCAGCTTCTTTTTTAACCTTATCAAATATTTAAAACGTGATATACTGTATTTGGAAGGTATATTAATGGGGTTGTGTCACTTCAGCAAGTGGCATTCATCAGAAAGTTAATAAAAGCAACTTTTTAATGTATCTGATTATTTATTATCCTCATTGCTTTCTTTGCTAGCTTTATTCATTTTTCCATTGCATTATACATTGCTTGTTTCCATGGTTACGGCCACCCTGCAATCCATCAGCAGTGGCCGGGACCATGGGAGCTCACATAGGTTGGTGCTTTTTTCTATAGTGTGCCAGCATTGCTGCCACTGAAGGATTGCAGGGTGGTCATAACCATATAAACAAGCTGTGTATGATGTGATTGAAAAATGAATCCAGCCAGCAAAGAAAGCAATATGGATAATAGCAATACATTTGTAAGTGTCTTGCATTAACTTTCTCTACATAATAAATGCTATTTGCTGAAGTGACACATCCCCTTCAGTTCAGTTTTCAGAACAAGGGATTCTACACTAATTTTCACTAAACCATCTCAGTAGCAGAAGGACCTGGTGCTTGTTTGTAATTCTTGCATACTACTTGCAAAAATCCCCCTGGACCCATAGCTGTGTTCTCACTCCATTGATTGGTAACATGGAGGTTACTGTGGTACCTGCAATGTTTTACAAAGATTTAAACTACATGGGCCTCATCATCTGTGAAGTCCTGCAAAGTGTCACAGATCACGGGTCCCATCACAGCGGCACAGGTTTTCTCTACAGAATGTACAGTATCTCACAAAAGTGAGTATACCCCTCACATTTTTGTAAATATTTTATTATATCTTTTCTTGGGACAACACTGAAGATATGACACTTTGATACAATGTGAAGTAGTCAGTGAACAGCTTGTAAATGTGGTGTGGCCTCCAAATAACTCAACACCCAGCCATTAATGTCTAAACTGCTGGCAACAAAAGTGAGTACACCCCTAAGTGAAAATGGCCAAATTGTGCCCAAAGTGTCAATATTTTATGTGGCCACTATTATTTTACAGCACTGCCTTGACTCTCTTGGGCATGGAGTTCACTAGAGCTTTGCAAGTGGCCAGTGGAATCCTCTTCCACTCCTCCATGATGAAACCTTGGAGCTGGTGTATGTTAGACACCTTGTGCTCCCCCACATTCCATTTGAGGATGCCTAACAGATGCTCAATAGGGTTTAGATCTGGAGAAATGCTTGGCCAGTCCAGCACCTTTACCCTAAGTTTCTTTAGCAAGACAGCGGTCGGCTTGGTGTTGTGTTTGGGGTCGATATCATGTGGAATACTGCTCTGTGGCCCAGTTTCTGAAGGGAGGGGATCATGCTCGGCTTCTGTATGTCACAGTATATGTTGGCATTCACGGTTCACTCAATGAACTGTAGCTCCCCACAGCCGGCAGCACTCATGCAGCCCCAAACCATAACACTCCCATCACCATGCTTAACTATAGACAAGACACATTGTCTTTGTACTTCTCACCTGGTTACCGCCAAACATGCTTGACACAATCTGAACCAAATAGGTTTATCTTGGTCTCATCAGACCACACAACATAGTTACAGTAATCTATGTCTGCTTGTCTTAAGCAAACTGTTCGCGGGCTTTCTTGTGCTTTATCTCTAAAAATTTTAATAATAATCTTTATTTATATAGTTCCAACATATTCCGCAGCACTTTACAGTTCATGGGTTGATGTACAAACATTCATAAAAAACATAAAAGACAAGCCAATAAATGTAAGAGGAATGAGTTTACAATCTATGTGGAGATAGGGAAAAAGGGAAAAAGGGGAGTAGATATAAAGCTGCATGAGCCAGTCACCATCCGATTTATGAAGTGCTTGTGGGTGTATGTGTGTGGTGGAGCGTTCGGTGGAGGATAAGGTTCAGGAACAGATGATAAATGGGCTATACATGGAGAGGAGTTAGTTAGATCAAGGAATGTGATAGGCCAGTACAAATCAAAGAGATTTCCAGCTCACCTGAAGCAGGGATATGCACCGTGCACAGAAGACCTGAGTTTAAGGCCAAATTCAAACTTCATGAAAAAGGATCCAGCACTAGTTTTAAAAGTCTATCTTTATTTGAGTTAACTGGAACCTAGGAGATTCTGTTTCCATACCTGTATGTATTGAATACTCAAAAAAAGCAACATGAACTTTTAAAACCAGTGCTGGATCCTTTTTCATGAAACGTGATAGGCTACCCTAAAAGATGTGTTTTTAGGGAGCGCCTAAAATTGTGTATATTGTGATTTAACCTACTTTTAAGGGGTAAGGCATTTCAGAGAACTGGTGCAGCTCAGGAGAAGTCTCGAAGCTGGTAGTGAGAGGTTCGGATTATGTCGGATGTCAATCTTAAATCATTTACAGAGCAAAGATCATGGAAAGGGTGGTAGACAGAGACGAGTGAAGATATGTAGAGGGGTGCAGCACTGTGGAGATATTTGTGGGGGTAGGACAAGCAGTTTAAATTAGATTCTATATTGTATGGGCAACCAGTGCAATGACTGGCACAGGGCGGCTGCATTGGAGTAGTGGTTGGACAGATAGGTGACCCTGGCTGCTGCAATAAGTATAGATTGGAGAAGGGAGAGCCTGGAGAGGGGGAAGTCAATTAGTAGTGAGTTACAGTAATCGAGGCAGGAACGGATTAGGGTGACAATGAGAGTATTTGTTGTTTTCATAGTGAGAAAGGGGTGGATTCTAGAGATGTTTTTAAGGTGCAGGGACATGAGCAGGCGAGAGACTCAATATGGGTGGTGAAGGAAATATCAGTGTCAAGCATAACACCAAGACAGCAGGTGTGCTGCCTAGGAGTAATGATGGTGTCGCACACTGAGAGGGAGATGTCAAGTTTGGGTAGGTTAGTAGATGGAGAAAACATAAGAAGTTATGTTTTTTAAAGGTTCAGTTTCAGATAGAGAGAGGACATGATGTTAAAGATGTCTGAGAGACAGTCACTGATGTTCTGTAGAAAAAGAATCTCTAGAAGAGGCTTCCTTCTGGGACAGCAGCCATGCATACCAATTTGATGCAGTATGCACCGTATTGTCTGAGTAATGACAAGCTGACCCCCCACCCCTTTACCTATGCAGCAACGCTGGCAGCACTGATACGTCTATTTTGAAAATACAACTGCTGGATATTACACAGTGAGCTTGTGCACTCAACTTATCAACTCAACTTGGTCGACTATGCCAGGGTCTGTTCTGAGTGGAACCTGTCTTGTTAAACCGCTGTAAGGTCTTGGACACTGTGCGGCAGCTCAGTTTCAGCGTATTGGCAATCTTCTTATAGCCTAGGCCATCTTTATGTAGAGCAACAATTCTTTTTTCTGATCCTCAGAGAGTTCTTTGACATGAGGTCCCATGTTGAACTTCCAGTGACCAGTATGAGAGAGTGTCAGAGCAATAACACCAAATTTAATACACCTGCTCCCCATTCACACCTGACACCTTGTAACACTAACAAGTCACATGACACCGGGGAGGAAAAATTGCTAATTGGGCACAATTGGCCATTTTCACTTAGGGGTGTACTCGCCTTTGTTGCCAACAGTTTAGACATTAATGGCTGTGTGTTGAGTTATTTTGAGGGCAAACCAAATGTATACTGTTATATAAGCTGTACACTGACTACTTTACATTGTATCAAAGTGTCATACCTTCGGTGTTGTCCCAAGAAAATATATAATTAAATATTTACAAAAATGTTAGGGGTGTACTCACTTTTGTGAGATACTGTATATCTTTGATTATAGACCCTGTCACAGCAAATGCATAAAGTCAAGTCTCACATGATCTAGAATATGTTGTTAGATGTTACGGACAGTGGTTGTGCAACCACTGTGCCAACTAACCAGTTTGACTTTGGGCTATTACAGAGGGCGTTCTCTTGGCGTTCCCCTAGTTTTCACATTTATTATGATATTCGTTTGCACCAAAAACATCCTTGACATTTCCTGATTTTAAACTAGAATATGGGCAAGCTGAAATCCACAATTCTGGCGCACAAAATTGGCATAGACTACAACAACTTAGACCTGGTCCAAAGTTTTTGGTCCACTGGGACCCATTTTTAGCTGAGAGACAGTATTTTGGTACATTTGGACAATTTGTTTTAGCTTGGAGACAACATTTTTAAACATTGGGGCACATTTTTGGCTCAATGAGACAGAATCTTAGTGAACTTGGACACATTTTCAAGTCATCAGGACAATGTTTTGCAGAAAACTAAACCAACAAATATGTGGTATAATTTTTACAGTACAGTCTAAAGATACACCAGATTTAGAGTTGTGTATGGGCTCATGAAAAGTCTAGAGCCCCCATATCAGTAACCTCAGTAACCTTACCTCTCTGGAACAACTGAACAAAACCAAAGAGCCCTGGGGCTCAGTTGAGCATTTATGATTTTGCTTTCCAGTGATCAGTAGGGCCAGTTAATAACTGGACCTAAAACTTGTGAATTACTATTCCTATTTTATGCTCTGACTTATGTAACTTACAGTACGTTTTCTCTTTCTCAGTATGATTATCAAGACAAGGATGATAATGAAGATGATGAGTCCCACAAAGCATCCGATTATAATACCTAGGAAGTAAAATGACATGTGGTATGTGTAAATTAGCAAACTCTATTCATTTATATATTACTGATATAAGAATAATATGTTTCCTGTGGTTTTTTGTTATTGTATTTAGGAGTATTACTGGTACTTATTTATGATGAAAATCTATTCTACAGTCATTTTAACTTTATTTTGTGTTTTCTTTCCCACCCAGATTGAAAGCCAGGTCACTACTATGTTATTGCTAGATTTACTGACCTTGATTTGTATTCTCTGGTTTATAAAGATCAGAATGCTTTCTGTTATGTTTTCAAAAGCTTTTAAAAAAAGCTATTATTTTAGGGCTCAATTTGACCCAAAAATATTTTATTTTAGGGCTCAATTTGAAAAAAAAATTTTTTATTCATATACTGATATTTGATTAGAATTGACCTTATGCTTGATAGTTGATGTGTTTTTATTTTGATAATTATTGTTAATTGAATTTCACCTATATATACCTCAGTATGTACCACATTTGTATGCTTGAAAATGGCTGCCGTGAGCAGCTGAAACATTGCTGACATTGGGTGAATAAAACTTTGAATCTTTTTTGGAGTGCTGCCTTCTCTGTGTTTATCTACTATTTATACACTGGATACTGTATATTTTTGTGGTGGGTACATAGGATGGGAAACATAAAATCACATATTGCTGTTAATCCATTCAGAACCAGGCAAATTTTTATTTATTTCATTTTAATTTTTTCCTCCCTACCTTCCAACAGCCATAATGTTTAGATTTTTATGTGAACATAGCGATATGAGGGCTTGTAATTTGTGTGACAAGTTTAATTTTTTAACACCTTAAGGACCTTGCCATTTTTCACCTTAAGGACCAGACTGTTTTTTGGAAACTTGACATGTGTCACTTTATGTGGTAATAACTTCAGAATGCTTTTACTTATCCAAGCGATTCTGAGACACATTGTACTTCATGATAGTGAAAAATTTTAGTTGATATAATTTACCTTTACTTATTAAAAAAATCTAACATTTACCGAGAATTTAGAAAAATTTACAATTTTCTAAAATAGAATTTATCTGCTAGTTATTATTTTACATTTCCCATATGTCCTCTTTTATGTTTGCATCATTTTGTAAATGTCATTTTATTTTTTGGGTCTTATAAGGCTTAAAATTTTTGAAGCAAATCTTGATATGTTTTACAAAATTTCCCCCAAAAACTTTTTTAAGGACCAGTTCAGTTATGAAGTCACTGTGGGGCTTACATAATAGAAACCACCTAAATGGCCCCATTTTAGAAACTACACCTCTCAAGGTATTCAAAACTGATTTTACAAACGTTGTTAACCCTTTAGGTGTTCCACAAGAATTAAAGGAAAAAGGAGATTACATTTTAAAATTTAACTTTTTGGGCAGATTTTCCATTTTAAATTCATTTTTCTTGTAACACATCAAGGGATAACAGCCAAATAAAACTCAATATTTATTACCCCGGTTCTGCAATTTACAGAAACACCCCAAATGTGGTCATAAACTGCTGTACGGGCACACGGCAAGGCACAAAAGGAAAGGAGTGCCATATAGATTTTGAAGGGCAGATTTTACTGGGATAATTTTTAAGCTGCCATATGACATTTAAAGCACCTCTAGAGTAGAAAATCAAAAAAGTGACCCCATTTTGGAAATTATAGGATAAGGTGACACTTTTATTGGTAATATTTTGTGGTATATATGACTTTTGATTGCTCTATATTACGCTTTTTTCAGGCAAAGTAACCAAATAAATGGCCCCGTTTTTATTTTTATTTTTTTACGGTGTTTACCTGACAGGTTATATCATATGCTATTTTTATAGAGCATGCTGTTGTGGAGGCAATTATATCAAATACTGTATGTCTACTTTTATTTTTATTCAGTTTTACATAATAAAGCATTTTTGAAATAAATCATGTTTTTGTGTCTCCTTTTTCTGAAAGTCATATTATTTTTATTTTTCGGGCAATTATCTTATGTAGGGGCTCCGTTATTGCAGCATAAGGTGACGGTTCGATTCATACTTGTCACCACCAGACATCTGAGAAGCTCTGACAGATGCCTTTCAGAACCTCCTCCTTGAGCTTCCTTTGTTTTGGTTTTCAGTTCCTCATCTCGTTAGCCTCTCTCAGCTGTCATGTAGTTGGACTGATTGCATCCCTTTAAATTCCTCCCCATAATGCATTAGTGTGCGGTTTATACAACTTCCTGGAGTGTGTGTGCATGCTGATCCTATTTCCCAGTCTTCTACAGGATAAGTGTTGTACATTCCTTTGTGATTTTCTGTTTGCTGGATCCCAGGTGACCCTGACTCCCTCCGTGTCTAGTGTAGGGAGCCGGTGGTCGTGTCCCCTCACTATTATAGGGTGTTCAGGTGTTATACAGTCGAGGTACGAGGATATGCGATCATCTATCATTGGGATTTTTGCATAGGCTGAGCAGTCAGGGAGAGTGCCAGGTCTGATGCAGTAGTCTCCCTTTTTGTTCCTTAGTTTTGGATCCAGTGAGTCATATATTCATTTGGTGTTGTCTTGTTTCCTGTACACCTTCCGTGACAATACTATTTTGGGTTACATACTACTTTTTAATTGTTTGATATTACACTTTTTGTGATGTATGGTGACCCAAAAATTAAATCATGTGATATTTATAGAGAAGGTTGTTACGGATGCAGCGATACCTAATTTGTCAATTTTTTATATTTATTTTGGTTTTACACAATAAAAGCACTTTTGAAAGAAAAACAAATCATGTTTTTATGTCTCCATTTTCTATCTTTTTTTATTTTTGAGCGATTGTCTTAGGTAGGGTCTCATTTTTTGTGGTATGAGATGATGGTTTGATTGGTACTATTTTGGGGTACATAATACTTTTTGATCATTTGGTATTACACTTTTTGCGATGTATAGTGACAAAAAATTGATTTTTTGGCACGGTTTTTATTTTAATTTTTTATGGTTTTCACCAGACAGGTTAGCTCATATGAGCAGGTTGTTATGGACACGGTGATACCTAATATGTCTGTTTTTTATATATATTTTGGTTTTAAACAATAAAAGCATTTTTGAAACAAAAAGATTATGTTTTTATGTCTCTATTCTCTGAAAGCCATATCTTTTTTATTTTTGGGGAAATCGTTTTAGTTAGGATCTAATTTTTTGCGGGATGAGATGATGGTTTGATTGGTATTATTTTTGAGTACATATGAATTTTTTATCACTTGATATTACACTTTTTGTGATGTGACAAAAAATGGCTTTTATAGCACACTTTTATAAAAAAAATGAAAAATTTACAGTGTTCACCAGACGGGGTAGATCATGTGATATTTTTATAGAGCAGGTTGTTACACATACGATACCAAAGATGACTGTATTTTATTTTTTTTCTATTTTTTTACAATTTTATATGTCTTTATATGAGAAAAGGGGCTTTTTTTTAATTGAAACACTTTTATTATTTTTTATTTTTGTCCCACTATGGGACTTCAACATTACAGGGTCTGATCACTGTTTAAATGCAGCACAATACATCTGTATTGTACTGCATTTACTATCAGTGTATTACACAGTGTAATACACTGATAGTTTTCCTATGAGACCCAGCCTGGGGGCTGTCAGTAACAGCCAGATCCCTGGCGCTGATCGCGGCACCAACCATGGGGCAGGGGAAGGACCACTGGATGAGAATGCTCATCCTGGGGCACAAGGTACCAGCCATTTAGGGCAAGCATTCTTGTCCTGGGTCCTTAAGGGGTTAATGACCCTATTTAATTTACCATATCTTGAATTTAAAAATGGGAAAAATTCTTTGTAGGGTGAAATTGAAAAGTAAACGCTCTGCCATTTTGGGTTTTGTTTTTACTGTGCAATTAAAAATGACTGTGGATCAGTATTTCCAAATCTATATTATTTTTATTTTGTTTTACACTTCTGGAAAAATATATATTGTTCTGAATTTTTTTTTCTTTGCACCTTCATATTCTGATACCGATAACTTTTATATTTACATTTACAGCGCTGTGTGAGGGCCTCCTTTTTGCAGGCTGAGCTGTAGTTTTTCTTTACCTTTTTTGTACTATTTATGGATATACAGTATGTATACTACTATATATTTATATTTTAACAGTTTGTACATTTTCAGATATGGTGATGCCAATTATGCTAATTTATTATTGTTTATTTATCTAATATTGTTTATGTAAAATTGGAACAACATCTGAACGCTTATACCAAAGACTGCAATAGTTTACTATTGTAGTCTATGGGGATTCTGTGGTCTTCATATTGAGCCTTCCCATGGACCCCAGGTTGCTATAGCAACCAATCGCAAACTCCACCAGTTGCTGCAGGCTCTTGTCAGCTGTTTAACATAATTGAAATCCACTACATATGGAACAGGCAAAATTTGCAAGCCTGCTCCATACACTCATCGTGCACCTTGAATGAACAGTAACTCCAGGGTGTACAAAAGGGTTAATCTTAGAATTCTGGTGAACATATTATGGCTACAATCAAGAAAAAGTGCAGAATATGAATAAAGGCCCATTTACACTGGCCTCGGAACCAATTAATAGGCAAAAATAGTTGGCCAGTGAAAAAGAGGACATTATTATTAGTGGCACAATCAGTCTGTATAATCAATCAGGGTACTCCCATGTGCTGACTTAGGCCTCTTTCACACAGGCGAGTTTTCCGCGCGGGTGCAAAGCCTGACGTGAATGCATTGCACCTGGACTGAATCCTGACCCATTAATTTCAATGTGTCTGTGTAGATGAGCGTTGTTTTTCACGCATTACTTCTGCATTGCGGTAAAATCGCAGCATGTTCTATATTCTGCGTTTTTCAAGCAGCCCTGGCCCCATAGAAGTGAATAGGGCTGCGTGAAAAGTGCATTGCATCCGCAAGCAAGTGCAGGTGCGATGCGTTTTTCACTGATGGTTGCTAGGAGATGTTTGTAAACCTTCAGTTCTTTTATTTTGAAAAATAAAGTAAAGAAAGTACCATGAGGTCTTCTGAAGCGTGAGTAGTATTCTTCTCATTTAACAACAAATATTCAAAATGTTATATGGCTGAATTGTATATGAAGTCATAATCAGTCTGTAACTATGATGCTCATGTTCCTATGTAGTATTTGGGGTTTTTAACTGTATTTATCAATTGGAAAGTCCACAATTCTTTTTTTCAACTTCTCTCTACTCTGACCTGCCGAAGCTGTGGCAGGTGAAAGTAGGTCAGAATATGATAGATTGCCTGTTCTAAATTTAACAAGTGCTGTCCGCCACTTTCATACATTCATAATCACATTTACACAAATAAACAAAGATGAAAACACACTTCGGTTTCCCCTATTGATAAATGAAATGCTATGTACACCTATGGGGATAATTTTTTTTTTATTAGACTATTGTACTCATTATGAGCTAAAAAAAACTTTTTTTCAATTAGTCTTTATTAAAAATATGGAGTCCTTTCCTCTGTGCTGAGATGCTCTACTAGCAGAATTATAAATTTCTCTCTGCTCTGTCAGACAGGGAGCTGACAGGCTCTTTATCTTTGCTCTTAGACCATATAAACACTCATCAAGGCTCAATCCTTATCTTACTGATAATAATGTGAATTAAATAGGTGTTTATGACTAGAGATGGCCTTGCGGTTTGCCCGGTGGTTGTTTCGCGGCGAACTTTGCGTGTTCGCAATTCGCTGAACATGCGAACATATGGAGATATACGCGCCCGCAATATTCTTTTACATTGTGAGAACTTTGACCCATGACACATATCCATCAGGTGGAACAGGAAAGCCAATTGAGACGTTTCAGCACACGGACATAGCACCTACCTTATAAATAAACCTGATCAGGCTGCATTTTACATTCAGTGTTTTGCCAGTGTAGGGAGAGGTTGCTTTGTGGAGCAGGGACAGACTGTTAGGGACACTAAACGCTAGCTAATAGGCTAACAAAAGTCATTTTAAGCACTAGTATAGGTGTGCTATCGATATGTGTGATACACAGAGGGGTGCGATATACTTATAATATACTTTTATAATGAGTCAAAAACACATAGATCTATATAGTGATCACCTGGAAGTCAGGGGCCTAGGAGCTAGGGGTTTACTAGGGCCCTTTTGTATTTAGGGTAAGGTTACGGACGGGGTCGCTCTTATCAGGGTGGGTGGTCTGTGGTTAGGCTATCAGGGCCAGAATAGCACCCCCCTGTAGGGCAATATCAGGGACAGTTCTTTGCCCACCCTGTCCTTCACTACCACATCATCATCTAGCCCAGGGATAGATGTTTTTTGCTTTCCCTCCTGGATTCATGGATGTGCACTGGAAGCCCCCGGATTGTGGTAGGACATATGGTTTCTGATTTTGTGCCGCCGAGCACCTGATTTAGTGCCACCACCACTTTTTATTGCCTACCACATCTATGCTTTTTGCTTAACTTTAATCATTAAATTTATTTTCATTTTGAGGGATATCTTTTCCATTCACACGTCCACAAAATGGGTCCGCATCCGTTTCACAATTTTGCGGAACGGGTGCAGACCCATTCATTTTCAATAGGGCCGGAATGTGCTGTACGCATCCGCATTTGCGGATCCGCACTTCCGCATCCGTGCTTCAGTTTCTACAAAAAAATAGAACATGTCCTATTCTTGTCCGCAATTGCACACAAGATTAGGCATTTTCTATTATAGTGGCGGCGATGTGCGGTTCGCAAATTGCCGGTGTCCGTGTTTTGCGGATCTGCAAAACACTTACGGACGTGTGAATGGACCCTCATAGTAACATTTTTAAAGGTTACGTTTTATCTTTATGTATATTCTAATGGATTGCTTTCCTTGTGCAATGTTATAATATACTTTCTATGTTAGATAGTATATTACAGTGCATTTGTATTGTGCGGCAGTTGTGTGCGGTTCTGCTGCGATACTGCATGTATATAGAGGGACAAGCGTTATTGGAACAAATAATTTCTACTGGTGTGATACCAGTCGTTCCCAAAAAAAACTGATTGAAGTGGGGTGTTATATACCAATATACTTTCTTTATAGTGCATTTGGGTACTGTATAGTGCATTTGCGCATGCGCATACGCGAAAATTATATTGCCGATATATCAAATTGAAAAAAATTATGAATGGAGATCGCTAGTTTGAATAATACATCTGGTATGTCACTGTCCATGTTGTGGGACTATTTGTGCACTTCTAGTAATTATTTCTTGGCTGCAAATATGAGCTGAAGGTTTTTCAGGTTCGCCTGCCATTAAAATGAATGGGACCCACCGCGAACTTACCGGTTCGCGAACATTTGATCGTGTTCACGCAACCGCCAACTGTCCCGGCAGATGTTCGTCCATCACTATTTATGACCTCTTTATAATTTAGAGCTAAGAGTTATTAGATGACTGGCATAAAGTGAAAGTGAAAGCACACACAGTGCTAAGTCAGTTTCAGAAAACCAGCTGTTTTTGGGTGTTTCCATGCAGCACGTTGGTTTTTGGCCTGATTTATCATAGGAAAGCCCCAAAGATGGCCTCAACCGCACTCCACTCCCAAACTGTCATAGCTGTGGAGGGTGAAATTAAGTCAGACTGTGAGAGTTTTCCTGTACAAAACTTAAATAAGGACCTTTCATGGGTCCAGACATTATGAAATAACTAGCAGGCTATGTAGGTCACTGTGCACGGATGTAATATTGCTTACTAGTTTGTCTGGACGCTTTTTTCCCTCACCTTCTCATAGCCAGGGAGAATGTGAGTTTTTTTTTCTCCCTGGCTGTGACGCTCTCTGCTGCAATTGGACCGCGCTACAGCCAGGGAGAAGGAGATGCCCATTGAGAAACAGGGCAGTCTCCTCCTCCCTGTACCGATGATATTCATTAGCATACCAGCTGGGAAAACTGCAGGTGGTCACAGCGGGTAAAAAAGTGACCCGGAACCAGAAAAGCCAAAAGAGAGACTCACCTAAGGCAGGTAGTGTGTAAAGACAACCAGGATGGCGCTACCCCGACCCGTGTTTCGGCATGCCTTCGTCCAGGGGTAACGACATCACTGTGAACCAAATATTTAAATACTGTTACCACGCCGGCCAGGAGGAGAGCGGTGCGTGGTTTGACCAGAACTCTGTTGGCCATATACACGCAGGTGATGAAAATTATTATTATGTGTAAACTTGTATCTGATTGGTGGTATCAGTATTTAAATATTTGGTTCACAGTGATGGCGTTACCCCCGGATGAAGGCACGCCGAAACGTGCATCGGGGTAGCGCCATGCTGGTTATTTTTGCACACTACCTGCCTTAGGTGAGTCTCTCTTCTGGCTTTGCTGGTTCCGGGTCACTTTTTTACCCGGTTCTTATTTATTTAATACTTACCCCAGCATTTGTATATTCATCTGCCAGCATCCTCAACATTGAGGTATTGTGGTTATTATCGCAGAGGCTCATTCCTCATATGAATAACTTATTTATTACTGTTTATACGTGCTGTAATTATACTTTATCGAGCTACGTCTATTACTCTTTTTGGTATGAGTGCAGCGCCAGGATGGTTTCTTTCTGTCACTTTCCGTCTCCTTTTTAATGGCATAAATATTTTTTTATCATGGCATAATAAAAATGTATATATTTTTAAAATGGTACTGTGTGAGCTACATTTTTCTTTAGTTACTGGATATACTCGGGAGCTTGTACCGAGTCATTTGATTAGTTGGCCCGTTACTTTGTCACAAATTTTTGTGTGGGTACTTACCTTCTTCCGTAATAGGGTCACTTATGGTCTATTTTTCTATTTAATGGCTCATTTGCATACCAAATAAACTGGATTTTCAGAGGATAAAAGCATCTATTGCTGGAACAAAGGCACATCTTGAAATAAGGTACTAATTGCTATTAGGCCATGGAGTTACTTCAGTAGCAATTGACCTTGTGACAGATTTCCTTTAAAGCTCTCCTACAGCAGTGAAAAAAAATGGCTGGATTGTTATAGAAACCTGGAGTAAAACTGTGTATGTGGAGGCTGGAGGACCTACGAGCTTCTATTGGCTAATGCATTTAAAAAAATATATATCTCAGGAGCGGTACATCCCAGAGAGCTGAGACCTGGCCTAAAACATTCCCGGACACCTGATGTACCTGTCTGACAAATTTCGTGATTGTAAATGTGATGGTACGGATTTCTTTAGTGGACATACACACACACATACACTCAGCTTTATATACTCAGCTTTATATATTAGATGACTCGCTCAAAATGTCATCTGCCATTTTACAATGGTGTTTGTTACCACCAGCTACCATTCATTGACCAATAATTATATATTTTGCTGTCACTTTGACATTACTAAAGCTATCTTGGTGTTAAAGGTCTTGAAAGGGGTTGGATAAAGTCTCAGAGGACCCCCCTTCCCTTCTCCAAAGTGTTATACATGAATTTTCAGGGCAATTGGGTCCATTTTGATTTGGGTTTCATTTATTCTAAGGTGAACTGAATCTGACAGCTGCTTCGCTCAAGTCAGTCCTAAAAGCTAACTCATAACTAAAATGCAAATTGATACTATCTTAGTTTCCAGTAGCCAACAGTAGATATTATTGTTTAATAAGCCCTGCGGATAAAATTACTACAGTAGACCTCAGTCTATTGCATTATATTTTGTAGACAATTATTCGTTGCAGGTAAGACTTACCAGTGGTGTTTGAAGAAGAAGGTCCACTATGTTCTACAAATAATAGAAATAAACAAGGAACTGGTTACACAATATAGTGTCATTTTACAGGTAAATATACATTTTTCAATAAAGACTTATTCACACTCAAGTGAACACTTCCCAGTTTAAATGCCCAATCTCCTTAATGCCATGTGCGGTGGCAAAGGTATAGAGTGTGTAGCAGTAAAGTTTCTCCTGGGACCTGTGTTGGACCAAAAGCCCCTCTGCCGTAAAAGTCACCAGTATAATAAACAGTACATGGTAGGTGGGTGGGTGCTTTGCAACAGATTTTGCACTGGAAGCTTCAAGCTACCCCTCTGTCCTTGTGAGGTTCCATAGCACTACATAGCCAATATGTACGATTCTCCCCATCTTTCTATGCAGACTGCGTAAAATAATATCTTTGAACCACTATTACTTTTAAGCATGGCTCCATTGAAATACAGTGTTAGCATCTGTGTCATGCAAATTTTAAATGCACTTTTTTTTAATAATATGTAGCGTCTGTAGGAAAATGGATTGTTTTTGAGAATACAGAAAGATAACTTTTATGCCTTCTCTTATTAAAAGGAATGCAATGCAATCTGTGGGCAGCGTGTTATAGAGCAGGAGGAGCTAAGCAGATTGATATATAGTTTTATGGGACCCAAGGAGCCCAGTGGGTGTTCCAACTCAGTGACTGCTTTAACTTTAGGCACAGTCCTCCAGAGATTACTCTCAATCACAGAGTAGGAACAACTTCTGGACTCCTAAGCTTAGAATGAGCAGGGTTTATATTAAACATGCAGAGAGGTTATACTAACTCTTTGCAGCAAAGTTTTGTATTAGACTGTTCAGTTCCTTACATCATAAAATGCTGCACATAGATCTAAGATATCTATCATTCAGGAGCCAGGAGGAAATGAAGGCTAGTTGCATTATTCTTGTGACTCCAGCTGATTCATAAGCATGAATTTGATATATTGCGTCATGCCTGTTTTATTACCATTTATCACAGAACAGACCTGTATGCAGTCCTGATAGCATTGTAAAGTCATAGAAAAGTATAGGAAAGTTTTGTATGTTCTTTACTCTCGACCAATTTGGACTGCCACATGAAACAGAGCATTACAACCTCTGAGCAGAGCAGCTCAGATCCACTTTAATCTTGCATTTCTCCACTTTGATGCTGGTTCAGTAATCTATTGTTGAGTTTCTCTTATATAATGAGTTATTGTAGCTGTTGAATATAGTTTCATTTGCTATAAATTTACCATTAGTAGGTGAATTCTCTGAGAGTTTATTTCCATTAGTATTTTTGACAGTGGCTAAATGTTGGTTGGTAGTTCCTGTCAGACCTTCCAAACCTGCTAAATGAAATGAAAATATAGATTTGCTGTTAGAAAAATAAAAGCATCAAAAGGCATCACATATCTTATTAGGCAGACTTCTGATTTAAAGAGGAGTTCTTATAGGGGTTGTGCAGGGGTTTTATATTGATGATGAATCCTCACGATAGGTAGGGTGCTGGGTGAGTATCCTGATGATTTGTCATCAATATAAAACCCCTTTAATCCGTTGCTCCATATCATAGACATAGAAGACGTTTTCTCACTTCAGCACATCATTTATCATGTAGATAAAGTTAATACAAGGCACTTAATGTATTGTGATTGTCCATATTGCCGCCTTTGCTGGCTTGATTCATGTTTCTATCACATTATGCACTGCTCGTATCCAAGCGCTATGACCACCCTGCAATCCAGCCTGTGTTTTTCCCTCGAAAACATGGCGTAAACAAGTCTGGGTTTTTCCCTCCAAAACATGGTCTTCTTTAAACCCTATGGCAGCTGTGGAAAAATACCAGCTTCTCAATCAAAGCCCTAACATTCTCTCAGTATTAATTAACCCTTTCCACAGAGCCATGTAAATACAGTGATAATGAACAGGATATATATCACAACATATAAAATGCAGGTACACAGTATTAAACAGTTAAACTGTTTTTTTTTTTACAATTGGCAGATGACAATGGTGTTTGTTACCACCAGCTACCATTCATTGACCAATAACTATATATTTTGTTGTCACTTTGACATTACTAAAGCTATTTTGGTGTTAAAGGTCTTGAAAGGGGTTGGATAAAGTCTCAGGAGACCCCCCCTCCCCCCTCCTCCACCTCCAAGTGTTATACATACATTTTCAGGGCAATTGGGTCCATTTTGATTTGGGTTTAATTTATTCTAAGGTGAACTAACTCTGACAGCTGCTTCGCTCAAGTCAGTCCTAAAAGCTAACTCATAACTGAAATGCAAATTGATACTATTTTAGTTTCCAGTAGCCAACAGTAGATAATATTGTTTAATAAGCCCTGCAGATGAAATGGCTACAGTAGTCCTCAGTCTATTGCATTATATTTTGTAGACAATTATTCGTTGCAGATAAGACTTACCAGTTGTGTTTGAAGAAGAAGGTCCACTATGTTCTACAAATAATAGAAATAAACAAGGAACTGGTTACACAAGATAGTGTCATTTTACAGGTGAATATAAATTTTTCATTAAAGCCTTGTACACACTCAAGTGAACACTTCCCAGTTTAAATGCCCAATCTCCTTAATGCCATGTGCGGTGGCAAAGGTATAGAGTGTGTAGCAGTAAAGTTTCTCCTAGGACCTGAGGTGGACCAAAAGCCCCTCTGCCGTAAAAGTCACCAGTATAATAAACAGTACATGGTAGGTGGGTGGGTGCTTTGCTACAGATTTTGCACTGGGAGCTCCAAGCTACCCCTCTGTCCTTGTGAGGTTCCATAGCACTACTTAGGCCAATATGTACGATTCTCCCCATCTTTCTATGCAGACTGCATAAAATAATATCTTTGAACCACTATCACTTTTAAGCATGGCTCCATTGGAATACAGTGTTAGCATCTGTGTCATGCAAATTTTAAATACACTTTTTTTAATAATATGTAGCCTCTGTAGGAAAATGGATTGTTTTTGAGAATACAGAAAGATAACTTTTATGCCTTCTCTTATTAAAAGGAATGCAATGCAATCTGTGGGCAGCGTGTTATAGAGCAGGAGGAGCTAAGCAGATTGATATATAGTTTTATGGGACCCAAGGAGCCCAGTGGGTGTTCCAACTCAGTGACAGCTTTAACTTTAGGCACAGTCCTCCAGAGATTACTCTCAAACACAGAGTAGGAACAACTTCTGGACTCCTAAGCTTAGAATGAGCAGGGTTTATATTAAGCATGTAGAGAGGTTATACTAACTCTTTGCAGCGAAGTTTTGTATTAGACTGTTCAGTTCCTTACATTATAAAATGCTGCACATAGATCTAAGATATCTATCATCCAGGAGCCAGGAGGAAATGAAGGCTAGTTGCATTATTCTTGTGACTCCAGCTGATTCATAAGCATGAATTTGATATATTGCGTCATGCCTGTTTTATTACCATTTATCACAGAACAGACCTGTATGCAGTCCTGATAGCATTGTAAAGTCATAGAAAAGTATAGGAAAGTTTTATATGTTCCTTACTCTCTACCAATTTGGACTGCCACATGAAACGGAGCATTACAACCTCTGAGCAGAGCAGCAGTGGAAAAGATCTCCACATGAGATCCACTTTAATCTTGCATTTCTCTGCTTTGATGCTGGTTCAGTAATCTATTGTTGAGTTTCTCTTATACAGTGGGATGCGAAAGTTTGGGCAACCGTGTTAATCGTCATGATTTTCCTGTATAAATCGTTGGTTGTCACGATAAAAAATGTCAGTTAAGTATATCATATAGGAGACACGTACAGTGATATTTGAGAAGTGAAATGAAGTTTATTGGGTTTACAGAAAGTGTGCTATAATTGTTTAAACAAAATTAGGCAGGTGCATAAATTTGGGCACTGTTGTCCTTTTATTGATTCCAAAACCTTTAGAACTAATTATTGGAACTCAAATTGGCTTGGTAAGCTCAGTGACATAAATCACAGAAAAAATGCACCACACGGATATGCCACTGACTATACTGGCTAGTCATAAATGCAGATATTAAAAGCTGAGACTTTTGCCAATATATTCCTGTCAGGAAGATATCGGAGCCCCAAGCACCACGTCACGGTTCTCAGCATGGCAAGGGGTCCTACCACTACGCTACCTATGGTGTGAACAAGGTCTGAAGGGTGATGTAATCCAGCTCACAGCCAGGCTTCCACACAACCGCCTAGCAGGACAACTAGTGCAATGTGAACAAAGCCAGACTGTAAGCCACACCCATATCAGACCATGTGATGGAGGCTACCAGGTGCAAAGGAGAGTGTTTGAATGCCAGGTAAGGCACATACACTACATATAAAACAAGACAAAAACACAGAAATATAGTGGCAAATCTGGGGGAGCTGCTCAACCCCTAACACTGTAGCGTGTTTTTCATTGGGGGAGCAGCCCCACCGCATGTGGACCGCAGCAAACGACTATCCCCAGCAAAAAATATTTTGCATACGGTGGAGGATGTCGGCGCGGTCCACATGCACCACAAAGGCATCCTACACAAAACGGAGCATTGTGCGGATGAAAATATAATCATAAATCACAGAAAAAATGCACCACACGGATATGCCACTGACTATACTGGCTAGTCATAAATGCAGATATTAAAAGCTGAGACTTTTGCCAATATATTCCTGTCAGGAAGATATCGGAGCCCCAAGCACCACGTCACGGTTCTCAGCATGGCAAGGGGTCCTACCACTACGCTACCTATGGTGTGAACAAGGTCTGAAGGTGATGTAATCCAGCTCACAGCCAAGCTTCCACACAACCGCCTAGCAGGACAACTAGTGCAATGTGAACAAAGCCAGACTGTAAGCCACACCCATATCAGACCATGTAATGGAGGCTACCAGGTGCAAAGAGTGTTTGAATGCCAGGTGAAGGCACATACACTACATATAAAACAAGACAAAAACACAGAAATATAGTGGCAAATCTGGGGGAGCTGCTCAACCCCTAACACTGTAGCGTGTTTTTCATTGGGGGAGCAGCCCCACCGCATGTGGACCGCAGCAAACGACTATCCCCAGCAAAAAATATTTTGCATACGGTGGAGGATGTCGGCGCGGTCCACATGCACCACAAAGGCATCCTACACAAAACGGAGCATTGTGCGGATGAAAATATAATCATAAATCACAGACCTTGTTCACACCTTGTTCACACCATAGGTAGCGTAGTGGTAGGACCCCTTGCCATGCTGAGAACCGTGACGTGGTGCTTGGGGCTCCGATATCTTCCTGACAGGAATATATTGGCAAAAGTCTCAGCTTTTAATATCTGCATTTATGACTAGCCAGTATAGTCAGTGGCATATCCGTGTGGTGCATTTTTTCTGTGATTTATGATTATATTTTCATCCGCACAATGCTCCGTTTTGTGTAGGATGCCTTTGTGGTGCATGTGGACCGCGCCGACATCCTCCACCGTATGCAAAATATTTTTTGCTGGGGATAGTCGTTTGCTGCGGTCCACATGCGGTGGGGCTGCTCCCCCAATGAAAAACACGCTACAGTGTTAGGGGTTGAGCAGCTCCCCCAGATTTGCCACTATATTTCTGTGTTTTTGTCTTGTTTTATATGTAGTGTATGTGCCTTCACCTGGCATTCAAACACTCTTTGCACCTGGTAGCCTCCATTACATGGTCTGATATGGGTGTGGCTTACAGTCTGGCTTTGTTCACATTGCACTAGTTGTCCTGCTAGGCGGTTGTGTGGAAGCCTGGCTGTGAGCTGGATTACATCACCTTCAGACCTTGTTCACACCATAGGTAGCGTAGTGGTAGGACCCCTTGCCATGCTGAGAACCGTGACGTGGTGCTTGGGGCTCCGATATCTTCCTGACAGGAATATATTGGCAAAAGTCTCAGCTTTTAATATCTGCATTTATGACTAGCCAGTATAGTCAGTGGCATATCCGTGTGGTGCATTTTTTCTGTGATTTATGATTATATTTTCATCCGCACAATGCTCCGTTTTGTGTAGGATGCCTTTGTGGTGCATGTGGACCGCGCCGACATCCTCCACCGTATGCAAAATATTTTTTGCTGGGGATAGTCGTTTGCTGCGGTCCACATGCGGTGGGGCTGCTCCCCCAATGAAAAACACGCTACAGTGTTAGGGGTTGAGCAGCTCCCCCAGATTTGCCACTATATTTCTGTGTTTTTGTCTTGTTTTATATGTAGTGTATGTGCCTTCACCTGGCATTCAAACACTCTTTGCACCTGGTAGCCTCCATTACATGGTCTGATATGGGTGTGGCTTACAGTCTGGCTTTGTTCACATTGCACTAGTTGTCCTGCTAGGCGGTTGTGTGGAAGCCTGGCTGTGAGCTGGATTACATCACCTTCAGACCTTGTTCACACCATAGGTAGCGTAGTGGTAGGACCCCTTGCCATGCTGAGAACCGTGACGTGGTGCTTGGGGCTCCGATATCTTCCTGACAGGAATATATTGGCAAAAGTCTCAGCTTTTAATATCTGCATTTATGACTAGCCAGTATAGTCAGTGGCATATCCGTGTGGTGCATTTTTTCTGTGATTTATGATTATATTTTCATCCGCACAATGCTCCGTTTTGTGTAGGATGCCTTTGTGGTGCATGTGGACCGCGCCGACATCCTCCACCGTATGCAAAATATTTTTTGCTGGGGATAGTCGTTTGCTGCGGTCCACATGCGGTGGGGCTGCTCCCCCAATGAAAAACACGCTACAGTGTTAGGGGTTGAGCAGCTCCCCCAGATTTGCCACTATATTTCTGTGTTTTTGTAAGCTCAGTGACCCCTGACCTAGATACACAGGTGAATCCAATTATGAGAAAGAGTATTTAAGGGGGTCAATTGTAAGTTTCCCTCCTCTTTTAATTTTCTCTGAAGAGTAGCAACATGGGGGTCTCAAAACAACTCTCAAATGACCTGAAGACAAAGATTGTTCACCATCATGGTTTAGGGGAAGGATACAGAAAGCTGTCTCAGAGATTGCAGCTGTCTGTTTCCACAGTTAGGAACATATTGAGGAAATGGAAGACCACAGGCTCAGTTCAAGTTAAGTCTCAAAGTGGCAGACCAAGAAAAATCTCGGATAGACAGAAGCGATGAATGGTGAGAACAGTCAGAGTCATTCCACAGACCAGCACCAAAGACCTACAACATCATCTTGCTCCAAATGGAGTCACTGTGCATCGTTCAACCATTCGGCGCACTTTACACAAGGACATGCTGTATGCGAGAGTGATGCAGAGGAAGCCTTTTCTCCGCCCACAGCACAAAAAGTGCAGCTTGATGTGGGCTAAAGCTCATTTGGACAATCCAGCTTTATTTTGGAATAAGGTGCTGTGGACTGATGAAACTAAAATTGAGTAATTTGGCCATAACAAGGGGCGTTATGCATGGAGGAAAAAGAACACAGCATTCCAAGAAAAACACCTGCTACCTACAGTAAAATATGGTGGTGGTCCCATCATGCTGTGGGGCTGTGTGGCCAGTGCAGGGACTGGGAATCTTGTCAAAGTTGAGGAACGCATGGATTCCACTCAGTATCAGCAGATGCTGGAGACCAATGTCCAGGAATGAGTGACAAAGCTGAAGCTGTGCAGGGGCTGGATCTTTCAACAAGACAACGACCCTAAACACTGCTCAAAATCCACTAAGGCATTTATGCAGAGGAACAAGTACAACATTCTGGAATGGACATCTCAGTCCCCAGACCTAAATATAATTGAAAATCTGTGGTGTGACTTAAAGAGAGCTGTCCATGCTCAGAAGCCATCAAACCTGAATGAACTAAAGATGTTTTGTAAAGAGGAATGGTCCAAAATACCTTCAACCAGAATCCAGACTCTCATTGGAACTGACAGGAAGCGTTTAGAGACTGTAATTTCTGCAAAAGGAGGATCTACTAAATATTGATTTCATTAGTTTTTTGTGGTGCCCAAATGTATGCACCTGCCTAATTTTGTTTAAACAATTATAGTACACTTTCAGTAAATCCAATAAACTTAATTTCACTTCTCAAATATCACTGTGTGTGTCTCCTATATAATATATTTAACTGACATTTTTTATTGTAACAACCAACAATTTATACAGGAAAATCATGATGATTAACAAGGTTGCCCAAACTTTCGCATCCCACTGTATAATGAGTTATTGTAGCTGTTAAATATAGTTTCATTTGCTATAAATTTACCATTAGTAGGTGAATTCTCTGAGAGTTTATTTCCATTTCTATTTTTGACAGTGGCTAAATGTTGGTTGGTACTTCCTGTCGGTCCTTCTAAACCTGCTAAATGAAATGAAAATATAGATTTGCTGTTAGAAAAATAAAAGCATCAAAAGGCATCACATATCTTATTAGGCAGACTTCTGATTTAAAGAGGAGTTCTTATAGGGGTTGTGCAGGGGTTTTATATTGATGATGAATCCTCAGGATAGGTAGGGTGCTGGGTGAGTATCCTGAAGATTTGTCATCAATATAAAACCCCCTTAATCCGTTGCTCCATATCATAGACATAGAAGACGTTTTATCACTTCAGCACATCATTTATCATGTAGATAAAGTTAGAGTTAATACAAGGCACTTAATGTATTGTGATTGTCCATATTGCCGCCTTTGCTGGCTTGATTCATGTTTCTATCACATTATGCACTGCTCGCATCCAAGCGCTATGACCACCCTGCAATCCAGCCTGTGTTTTTCCCTCGAAAACATGGCGTAAACAAGTCTGGGTTTTTCCCTCCAAAACATGGTCCTCTTTAAACCCTATGGCAGCTGTGGAAAATATCAGCTTCTCAATCAAAGACCTAACAGTCTCTCAGTATTCATTAACTCTTTCCACGTAGAGCCATGTAAATTCAGTGATAATGAACAGGATATATATCACAACATATAAAATGCAGGTACACAATATTAAACAGTCAACCCTTTCAAGAGAAATAAAAATAAGAAGTTTTAACTTTGCATAGGGGATATAGGCAAATGTCCACAAATTTCCAAATGTCAAATTACTCCCTGCTCTAGGGCAGTACACTAGGTTTTTACATTACCTGCCATGTTTCAGGAAACATCTTTAAAGTGAAGCAGAGCATGTGAAAACTGTATAGTGGCTCATGTTTTTGCTCTTGGATATATACCTGTATGCTGAACTTTGATATTAAACTTCCACAGTTTTAATACATAATGTCCTGTTGTTCCTTCTGCCTATTAAATGCAATGTCTTTCAGTCTTCAAAGTCATCAAAGCTTTGATATTTTTTCCCAAAATCACTGCAACTTCCATGAGTAAAGACTTTTCCAACAAGAAGCCCCTAGCAACCAATCATATTCCAGCATCCACTTTTCCAACCAATCCTAACATATATATATATATATATATATATATATAGTGGGGTTTCGCTCTGGTAGATAGGGTAAGCGGACACAGTACAGAGGCAAAATACAAATGGAAAGTTCATATTGCATAAGTAACCTTGTTGGCAGTTCTGCCTCCAGTAGTCCTAATCAGGCTTCAAGGGGCTGTTTCCCCAGCGTGCAGCTCTCAGCCCTCTAGTCCGGCACAAAAATTCAGATCCCAACACAGAGACTTAGCTGCGGAGCCCAGCTGCCTATTTAAGGACAGCCAGGTGCTGCCAAAATCCGGACCGGCACTTAAACTCTGGTCCGGTATTTGATCTCATCTGGTTGGAAACCAGCCCAGCCGCACATGTTGGGAGGAAAATACCTGCCTTCCCAGAAAAAAACCCTCGCTGTGTCACAATATATATATTTTCTAGCAGAGTATAGGCTATCAATTACCATGCTCAGAGAATGGAACATTAACACAATAAAAGAGCATAGCAGGAGGCAAGGAAGTGTCCCAGAGTGCTCTATACCATTGATTGAAACCATGGCACCTATGTTGTTTTATGGAGGGAGGGGTGTCCTCAAGCTCACTGGCATTACACCCTTGCTGCCTATTAAACATCCTCAGACCTGCTATATTTGGTAACATATTAAGCCCAGTCTAAGGCAAAGCCTAACAGGCTGCCTGTCTTTGCCACACTGACAGGCATAATACTTTGCTGTGTCAGAAGGCCCAAAATAGGCCATGTTCTTTCTAGGATTTTTATAATGAGGAATCATCATCAATATCAGATCTGTGAGAGTCAGACTTCCAGTAACCCATTCATCAGCCATCTAGGGGTAGCTCCAGCATGAACTACACAGCTTCATCCATTGTGTAGTGTATGGAACTGGTTACTGCAACACTGCATCCACTTACTTCAGTGGGAGTGCAACTGCAGTAATCAGCTCCGCTACGTAATAGACAGTAGTGATGAGCGACAGGGGCTATATTCGAATTTGCAATATTTTACAAATATTTTGTAGAATATTCATCATATATTCGCGAATTCAAGATTATTTTATTGAATGCAAAAAATCAGTGATGTAAAAATCGCGTAATGTGAATTCATAACGTGAAATACAGGCGTGGGTTTCTCCTGAGACTGGAGAAAATGGTTGGCAGGGCAGAACATTACAATAGCTTTATATGTAGATACAGTCAAGTGCTCCAATATATTAGTGATTGCGCTAATCGGCAGTGATTAGAATATTTTCTTCACATTTTAGCAGGTCTGACTACAGATTACTGATTGGTGCACTAAGTATTGTTGTGAACTTGACATTGCTTCCTTCTCATTGGCCCACAAGCAAGAACCAGAGAGGAATCATGTGTTCAGATGGAAAAAAAATGCTGAATATTCAATATAACGAACATATAGCACTATATTCTAAATATTCGCAAGTGGCGATATTCGCAATAAAAATTAGCTATTCGAATATTCACACTCAACACTAATAGACAGAGCTATGTAGTTCCAGAACCTTTTTCTGGCACCAGAACTACTACTGAACAGTTGATCAGTGTTGGTGCAGGTTGTTAGATCCCCACAGATCTGAAACTTATGGTCAATCCTGAGGATAAGCCAACAATATAAAAATTCCAGAAAGTTCCTTCTAGGGGTTGAGAAGAACTGCCCAAAGAGCCAAAAAGTAGACCTTTTGGTGCATAAGGGGTGTGAGTAGTCGGCTACCATTTTGCAGTATACTGTACATCGCCTCTTTGTCCAGGTCCCACCTCAGTATGTCATTAAGCTTTCAAAAAGCGCTGAAAAAATGCATTGTAAAAATACAACCAGTGCCATGCCGCTATTATGCTTTTTGGTGCATTTTGCTATTATTGAGGTCTGTTGCTAGAAAGATGCCATCAAAATTGCAGCAAGTTACCTTTTTGAGAAAAACATTGTGGAAAAATACAACACAAAAACTTCATGTGTGAACCTGCCCTTAATGCAAGGTTTTTAAAAGGTCGCACAGTTCTCCAAACACTATGGAGGTATTTATCAAAACTGATGCAAAGGAAAACTGGCTTAGTTGCCCATAGCAATCAATTAGATTCCACCTTTCACATTTCAAAGCTTCTTTGGAAAATGAATGTTTTCCTTTGCCCCACTTTTGATAAATCTCTCCCTATGTGTTATGCACTTTAACAGATAATGAAATTCTAAAGAATTTACTTACTGGTATCAGAAGATTGGTCGCTAAGCGTTGTCACAGGCTGTGTTATAGTAGTGGCTACTTTGTGACCTAACATGTATAAAAAAACAAAACATAAAAAGTCTTAAAGTCCAGTCAAAATTAGAGGAGCACTGACTCTCCCACACAGGTTGAAATCTGAAAAAAAAAATTATCAGCAGTTTATTTAAATACTATGGTGGTAGGTACTATTATATGTGTGCCAAGACGTTTATTATTATATGAGAATTATTGGAAACTGTTTCTAGAACTTATATATTATCACTAACATCACTTTTATATGGACATTATGGCTGGCAGTATTACCTGTGCATTGTGGTTTGAAATATTCCATGGGCACTGATCGATAAGCAGGTTTATTAACTGGTTGGTGCAATTATATGGACATTAACATAGCGTGTACTGTTATATGGGCATTATGTAACATTATTTAGGCAATGTACAACAGCATTTAGTGGGGTTTTACATTGTTCTATTTGGGGACTATGATATGCGGTCAATATATAGCACTATTATTTGGGATATGCTTTGTGAATATTTGTGTACTAAGGGAAATGGTTTGATCTTGGCAGTAAAAGTTATGTACAGTACATTTAGCAGTGTTATCCTATGTGTGAGCCACATTCCAACTCAACTGACATTAAAAGTCTTGATCTGCTCTTAAGTGCATGAGCCATAAGCACTTTTCATTTTTCTATAAGGAAGGAGAAGCATACATTTAGTTATTGTACAGATGTTGGAAATCATGGAACAGTTTATTCACTGTAACTGCATTGTGCAGTATCTAGAAATTCTTAACTCATAGTAGTAATTGAACAACGTGAAGTCAATTTAATTAGCTATTACTTAATCTTACTTTGCTTCATAGTTTCAGTGATGGGAGGCGACATTGTACTTGTATAAGCATCCATGGTTGTTGTTGAACCTCCTACATATGAGATTTCTAATATTCCAAGAAGACCTAAGGAAAACAAAAACAATTAACAAAATTTAAGATGCCATAATGAGTTGAAAAATCCTACACCTTTAATGTAAAAATACAATAAATTACAGCTACCGTTATAAATGATTTTAAAGGATGTTGATGCAAACCGGAAAACTTTAGTCTACATGCAACTGGGTGCCAGGGAATTAACATTCATATCTGATGATTTGCATAAGGCCCACTTTTATACAATGTCTAAAATTACTTCAAATTCACTACTTAAAGGGGTATTCCAATCTTTTTAATCGTATTTCATTAAAAAATTTATCCCCCATTGAACTTTTTTCTAAATATATATAGTAACATAGTACATAAGGCCGAAAAAAGACATTTGTCCATCCGGTTCGGCCTGTCATCCTGCAAGTTGATCCAGAGGAATGCAAAAAAAAACCTGTGAGGTAGAAGCCAAAATTCCTTCCCGACTCCAATCAGGCAATCAGAATAACTCCCTGGATCAACGACCCCTCTCTAGTAGCTATAGCCTGTAATATTATTACGCTCCAGAAATACATCTTTCAAATCAAATTGTCACTATCCATTGTTGATCTTCGCTGCCCATGGATACGGGCCGCGCTTGCGCGTTGGTTTCCCTTGCGATGCTGCGGCCGGCCTCTCACTCACACTGTAAGCGCACATGTCGCTGGCTGCGCATGCGCGGATCCATATTCTTTTGAGCCGCGTCTAAAAGAGCACAAAAGAATATAGTTCTGCACATGCGCGGCCGCCCCAACAGTTCGTGCAAGGAAGAGACGAGTCCGGACAGCGCGGGAGAGCCATCGGAGGAACGGGAGACTTCTTCATAAGGGGTGAGTATTATTTTTACATGTACCACCAATTCCACCAACTATTTGGGGGCTGATGGAGGCACTTGGGGTCTAATGGAGGCATATGGGGGGCTGTTGGAGGCACTTGGGGGGCTGATGGAGGCACTTGGGGGGCTGATGGAGGCACTTGGGGAGCTGATGGAGGCATATGGGGGCTGATGGAGGCATATGGGGCTGATGGAGGCATATGGGGCTGATGGAGGCACATTGGGCTGATGGAGGCATATGGGGGCTGATGGAGGCACTTGGGCTGATGGAGGCACATGGGGCTGATGGAGGCATATGGGGGCTGATGGAGGCACTTGGGGGCTGATGGAGGCACTTGGGGGCTGATGGAGGCACTTGGGGCTTATGGAGATACATGGGGGCTTATGGAGGCACTTGGGGGCTTATGGAGGCATATGGGGGCTGATGGAGGTATGTGGGGGCTGTTGGAGACATATGGGGGCTTATGGAGGCACTTGGGGGCTTATGGAGGCACATGGGGGCTGATGGAGGCACATGGGGGCTGATGGAGGCACATGGGGGCTGATGGAGGCATATGGAGGCTGATGGAGGCATATGGGGGCTTATGGAGGCATATGGGGGGCTGTTTGAGGCATATGGGGGGCTGATAAATGTAGCAGAGCTGAATATGCTGCTGTTCAGCCATAGTTCTAATGGGGAAGGGAATAGACAGATGTAGCAGAGCTGTATATGTGGCAGGTCAGCATCAATGCTGGTGGAAGAGTGAAACAGGTGTAGCAGAGCTGAATATGCGGCTGTTCTGACAAAGTGCTGGTGGGGGAGTAGAATAAAGATATAGCCGGGCTGTATAGGAAGACATTCAGCCAAAGTGATGTTAGGGGACTGGAGAAGACACATGTAGCTGAGCTGTATATGCATATATAAAGATACATAGTGTAAGGTTTATACACAACTGGAGTACAGCTGTAATGGAAACAAATCTGCATCAGTGCTGGTGGGTGGGGGTTGGTCAAGCTTTTGAGCTAATGTATAATGTGGAATTATAGTTTTTGATGCACAGAATGGGTTTGTAAAAGATCAGACAGAGATTTTGTGTGTAAAACTGTGCAGAACAGCCAGGTGTTACTGTACACTGAGCTCACTTCACATGGCTCTCTGAGGATTCCCCAGCAGGGGGAGGGGTCTCACAGACACTGCAGGCTGCCAGACTGATGAGTCATACTCTTCACATGAACTAGCACGCAAGGACTGAGTTCTCAGTGTGATGTCAAAAGGAGGCATGGTCGGCCTTCACTCAAACTGCCTAAGCCCGCCCAACCTTAGCTGCAGGAAACCAGGAAGTGAACAGCTAGTTGGCAGCAATTGAGGATGAAGTAGCAAGATGGGAATACCCCTTTAATAGGTGCATCTCAATAAATTAGAATATCATTAAAAATGTATTTTTATTTAAATAATTAATTTATTTCACTCATTCAAATAAAAATGTGAAACTTATAAATTATATAGATTCATTACACACATAGTGATCTATTTCAGGTGTTTATTTCTTTTATTGTTGATGATTATGGCTTACAACTAATGAAAGCCCAAAAGTCGATATCTCAGAAAATTAGGATATTGTGAAAAAGTTCACATGCTAATCAAATTGAAACACCTGCAAAGGTTTTCTAAGCCTTTACATGGTCCCTCAGTCTGGTTCAGTAGTTTACACAATCATGGGGAAGCCACAAAATGTCATTGCCAAAGAAACTGCTTGTTCACAGAGTGCTTTATCCAAGCATAATAATGGATAGTTAAGTGGAAAGAAAAGTGTGGTAGAAAAAGGTGCAAAAGGAGCAGGGATAACTGTAGCCATGAAAGGATTGTCAAGAGAAGGCCATTCAAGAATTTGGTGGAGATTCATAGAAGTGGACTGCGGCTGGCGTCAGTGCTTTGAGAGCCACCACACACAGATGTTTCCAGGACATGGGCTACAACTGTGGATTTTTTTGTGTCAAGCCACTCATGATCCAGAGACAACATCAGAAGAATCTTACCTGGGCTAAGGAGAAAAAGAACAGGACTGTTGGTCAAAAGTTCCAAAGTCCTGTTTTCAGATTGAAGTAAATTTTGCATTTTAGTGGGAAATCAAGGTCACAATGTCTGGAGGAAGAGTGGAGAGACACATAATCCAAATTGCTTGAGGCCCAGTGTAAAGTTTCTAGTCAGTGATGGTGTGGGGAGCTACAGACGTGGACAAAATTGTTGGTACCCTTTGGTCAATGAAAGAAAAAGTCACAATGGTCACAGAAATAACTTTAATCTGACAAAAGTAATAATAAATTAAAATTCTATAAATGTTAACCAATGAAAGTCAGACATTGTTTTTCAACCATGCTTCAACAGAATTATGTAAAAAAATAAACTCATGAAACAGGCATGGACAAAAATGATGGTACCCCTAACTTAATATTTTGTTGCGCAACCTTTTGAGGCAATCACTGCAATCAAACGCTTCCTGTAACTGTCAATGAGACATCTGCACCTCTCAGCAGGTATTTTGGCCCACTCCTCATGAGCAAACTGCTCCAGTTGTGTCCGGTTTGAAGGGTGCCTTTTCCAGACTGCATGTTTCAGCTCCTTCCAAAGATGCTCAATAGGATTGAGGTCAGGGCTCATAGAAGGCCACTTTAGAATAGTCCAATTTTTTCCTCTTAGCCATTCTTGGGTGTTTTTAGCGGTGTGTTTTGGGTCATTGTCCTGTTGCAAGACCCATGACCTGCGACTGAGACCAAGCTTTCTGACACTGGCTAGTACATTTCTCTCTAGAATTCCTTGATAGTCTTGAGATTTCATTGTACCCTGCACAGATTCAAGACACCCTGTGCCAGACGCAGCAAAGCAGCCCCAGAACATAACAGAGCCTCCTCCATGTTTCACAGTAGGGACAGTGTTCTTTTCTTGATATGCTTCATTTTTTCGTCTGTGAACATACAGCTGATGTGCCTTGGCAAAAACTTCGATTTTTGTCTCATCTGTCCACAGGACATTCTCCCAGAAGCTTTGTGGCTTGTCAACATGTAGTTTGGCATATTCCAGTCTTGCTTTTTTATGATTCGTTTTCAACAATGGTGTCCTCCTTGGTCGTCTCCCATGTAGTCCACTTTGGCTCAAACAACGACGGATGGTGCGATCTGACACTGATGTTCCTTGAGCATGAAGTTCACCTTGAATCTCTTTAGAAGTCTTTCTAGGCTCTTTTGTTACCATTCGGATTATCCGTCTCTTAGATTTGTCATCAATTTTCCTCCTGCGGCCACGTCCAGGGAGGTTGGCTACAGTCCCATGGATCTTAAACTTATGAATAATATGTGCAACTGTACTCACAGGAACATCTAGTTGCTTGGAGATGGTCTTATAGCCTTTACCTTTAACATGCTTGTCTATAATTTTCTTTCTGATCTCTTGAGACAGCTCTTTCCTTTGCTTCCTCTGGTCCATGTCGAGTGTGGTACACACCATATCACCAAACAACACAGTGATTACCTGGAGCCATATATATAGGCCCAATGGCTGATTACAAGGTTGTAGACACCTGTGATGCTAATTAGTGGACACACCTTGAATTAACATGTCCCTTTGGTCACATTATGTTCTGTGTTTTCTAGGGGTACCATCATTTTTGTCCATGCCTGTTTCATGAGTTTATTTTTTTACATAATTCTGTTGAAGCATGGTTGAAAAACAATGTCTGACTTTCATTGGTTAACATTTATAGAATTTTAATTTATTATTACTTTTGTCAGATTAAAGTTATTTCTGTGACCATTGTGACTTTTTCTTTCATTGACCAAAGGGTACCAACAATTTTGTCCACGTCTGTATGTCATCTGCTGGTGTTGGTCCACTATGTTATATCAAGTCCAAAGTCAGCGCAACTATCAGCCAGGAAATTTTAGAGCTCTTCCACGGTTTCTATAAAACCCGAGCAGTGCCACATGCTGATTGCCTCTATGCCACGCTGCAGTGATGCTGTAATTTATGCAAAAGGAGCTCCAACCAAGAATTGAGTGCATATACTGTACATACTGTATTTTTCAGTAGATCAGCATTTCTGTGTTAAAAATCATTTTTAATTCTATGATATAATATTCTAATTTTCGGAGATACTGACTTTTGGGTCTTCATTAGCTGTAAGCCATAATCATCAACATTAAAACAAATAAGTGTCTGAAATAGATCACTCTGTGTGTAATGAATCTATAATACGTGGGTTTCACTCTTTGAATTGAATTTCTGAAAAAAATGTACTTCTTGAAGATATTCTGATTTATTGAGATGCACCTGCATGTCCAAATGAGCCTCTAGGAGCAACAGTAGCGTTGCCATTACACCTAGAGGCTCAGCTCTCTCTCTGCAACTGCCTCGCCCTCTCCACACCTGGCCCTGTCAAAGTGCAGAAGGCATGGTACTTGCAGAGATAGCAGAGCCACTAGGTGTAATGGCAACGCCCCTGTTGCTCCTAGAGGCTCCTTTTCTATGTATTGCAACCTCATTTTTCTCTGCAATGCGGGCACATATGGACATTGGACCAACACAGATGCCTTCAGCTGCCAAGCGCACATGCAACAGGTCAGCCAGTTATACAGGTACAAATCTGCTGTCACATGCCCTTTAATGTTTTATCACAGCATATAGTAAAATATAGGGATATGTAATCAGAACGATATAACTCATTTTTACTCTAACATGATTTTAAGCATATAAAAATCTAAAACTCTATAAACTCATATCAAGGAATCAAAATAAAACTTTGCAGACAGCAACAGTAAATTACTAACACCAAAATGATAGCAATATGCTACACTTGAGAGTCACCATACACATAATTTACACTTTTATCAGAAAATGAATCTTCCAAAGCTTACCTGAATACAACAATGAAATAGAAATTATTTGCATCATCTTGAAATCATTTCTCATTTTCTAAGAACAAAAAGACAAAGCCACCGAACTTCCTTTACCAAGAGATGACAGTTGGTATCTAAATACTATAAACTGAAATTCTCTTGGTTTTTGTTTTTACTTACGTGCATCTGAAACCTGTGAACCAATCACAAGCATCTTCTTGATCAACCACAAATGTAGGTGTGAAAATGAGCAGCAGCATACATCCAGAGTAAAAGACAGAAACATGCAATGCGACAATAAACTGCAATATAAAGTACAAAATTGCATAATAATAACAAGTGCTACACTATAAGTGCGAGATACTTGGCAAATCGTTTTGTACAAAATTATTTGAGCCCGTCTGCCGAGCGTCAAGGCGATCTCTGTTAGACGGGTTCCTACGCTAAATTCTACCTGTTAGGTGCCATGACGGCTACCATACACTTCAGGGAGTGTAGGTTCCACATTCCTGCATTGAATACTACCTGTTAGGTGCCATGACGGCTACCATACACTTCAGGGAGTGTAGGTTCCACATTCCTGCATTGAATACTACCTGTTAGGTGCCATGACGGCTACCATGCACTTCAGGGAGTGCAGGTTACACAGCAGGCCCACTCCACAACACCACCGGCGTCAAACAGCTACCAAGGAGTGAGAGTCCCACTCCTGGTGCCATGGCTTCAGTGAATGAGGGGGAGCAGGCCTGACTATGCACTAACACTAATTAAAATCAGCCTGTGGAGCAGACAGGGTGGTCAGGAGTGCATGACTGAGGAGGCAGCCACACCTCCAATACAGAGTAGCCACACCTCCAGAGTAGCCATATGCAAGATTGATATTTTACCATCAAGCATGGCTACTTTGCAGGTGTGCCTATGTATTTTTTAAACTGAAGTCCTCAATAAAATGTGGCATATTCTGCGACCCACACTATTATGGGCAACCCTCAACCATCTGGTCATTGTGATTGTCTGTGTCTAATTACATGTATTTTCCAATTCAGTGAGAAGAAAAGAGGCACAAAGCATAGGGCAGGGATAGGTAAGTTCCACCATTCGTCTGTGAGACCCCCATATAACAGCAGAATGAGGGTCTCCTGACCCCTGTGTGGCATTCCAAAATGGAATAGATAAGTTGCAGAGGTGGCCATGCATGGTGGCATTATAGTTTAAGGAGATTGTTAAGCAACTGGACCCCATTCTCCCTATAGACAGGAGTCCTGGAGGTGGAACTGGGCTCAGACATGTATGACTTATAATCTGGATATGCCATCAATGTCTCAGATGTTATTACCTGTTTAAAGTTTTTTTATAAAAATTTGGATTGGTTCAATCTGATAGTCTAGCCTTCGGAGCACAAAAAGTTGTGTACCCCAGAAACAGTATAAAAAATATTCATAAAAAAAAAACTGGTCTGAAATGATACATCTGTGTCCTTATTAACTGTTCCACAGACCAAGTCTATTTCTTGCTAACTACATCTCATGTTATTTCCAAAATATTAAGGCTCATGCACACGCCTGTTGCCTGGCCGTGGCTGTATTGCGGCCCGCATACAGCAGGTCGGCAATACTCGGCCACCGGCCGTGTGCACCCCGCATCACGGATGCAGACCCATTCGCTTTAATGTGTCCGCAATCCAGGCGATGCGGTGTGGTGCAGAACGGAGGCACGGATCGGAAGCTCACGGAAGCACTACAGAGTGCTTCCGTGGTTTTCTGTTCATGACTCCGCACCACAAATAAGGAATGCATGCACTTCTTTTTTTGCAGTGCGGACCGTCGGATGCGGATCGCAGACCCCATTCAATTTGCAGTCTGCAGCACGGGCCAGGCTAGTACACGATTGTGTGCACGAGCCCTTAGTAACATAGTAACATAGTTTATAAGGCTGAAAAAAGACATCTATCCATCCAATTCAGCCTGTTATCCTGCAAGTTGATCCAGAGGAAGAAAAAAAAGTGGTAGAAGCAATTTTCCCCATTTTAGGGGAAAAAATTCCTTCCCGACTCCAATCAGGCAATCGGAATAACTCCCTGGATCAACGACCCCTCTCTAGTAGCTATAACCTGCAATATTATTACACTCCAGAAATACGTCCAGGGCCCTCTTGAATTCCTTTATTGTACTCACCATCACCACCTCCTCAGGCAGAGAGCTCCATAGTCTCACTGCTCTTACCGTAAAAAATCCTCTTCTATGTTTGTGTACAAACCTTCTTTCCTCCAGACGCAGAGGATGTCCCCTTGTCACAGTCACCGTCCTGGGAATAAATAGATAATGGGAGAGATCTCTGTACTGACCCCTGATATATTTATACATAGTTATTAGATTTCCCTTGAGTTGTTTTTTTTTCTAAAGTGAATAACCCTAATTTTTATAATCTTTCTGGGTACTGTAGTCCACCCATTCCAGTTATTACTTTAGTTGCCCTTCTCTGAACCCTCTCCAGCTCTGCTATGTCTGCCTTGTTCACAGGAGCCCAGAACTGTACACAGTACTCCATGTGTGGTCTGACTATGTTCTTATCACAGGCATCTATGCTCCTTTTGATGCAACCCATAATCATATTGGCCTTGGCAGCAGCTGCCTGACGCTGGTTTCTATAGCTTAGTTTGCTGTTCACTAAAATTCCTAGGTCTTTTTCCATGTCAGTGTTACCCAGTGTTTTAACATTTAGTATGTACTGGTGACTTGCATTATTCCTTCCCATGTGCATAACCTTACATTTGTCAGTGTTAAACCTCATCTGCCACTTCTCTGCCTAAGCCTCCAATCTATCCAGATCCATCTGTAGCAGTATACTTTTCTCTTCTGTGATATGTTTACTGTGCAAGCCTTCTACAAGATCATTAATAAATATTGTTACGACCAGAGGATGTGGATCCCAGGGCCGGACTGGGGATAAAAACCAGCCCTGGAAAAAGTTGCATACCAGCCCCACAGCATTGTGTCCTTATTTACTTTATATATAGTTTATAAAAGGCGAAAGCATTCATTTTAAAACACGTATGTAAACACAAATATGAATTTTGCCCCACAATAGCTCTTTTGTAGAACCCCCCATTGTTTATATTATCACAGTAGACCAGCTTTTCCCAAACAGGATGCGATAACGATATGTGATGTGATATTTTAAGGGAATTGTGCTAGAGGTCTACTTGCAGTGTTATGGGGGATCTGTGGATGGCACTGTTATGGGGGATCTGTGGATGGCACTGTTATGGGGGATCTGTGGATGACACTGTTATCAAGGGGATCTGTGGATTACACTGTTATGGAGGGGATCTGTGGATGACACTGTTATGGAGGGTATCTGTGGATGGCACTGTTATGGGGCATCTGTGGATGGCACTGTTATGGGGCATCTGTGGATGGCACTGTTATGAGGCATCTGTGGATGGCACTGTTATGGGGCATCTGTGGATGGCACTGTTATAGGGCATCTGTGGATGGCACTGTTATGGGGCACCTGTGGATGGCACTGTTATGGAGGGGATCTGTGGATGACACTGTTATGGAGGGGATCTGTGGATGACACTGTTATGGAGAGGATCTGTGGATGACACTATTATGGATGGGATCTGTGGGTGACACTGATATGGAGGGGATCTGTGGGTGACACTGTTATGGAGGGGATCTGTGGATGGCACTGTTATGGAGGGGATCTGTGGATGGCACTGTTATGGAGGGGATCTGTCGATGGCACTGTTATGAAGGATCTGTGGATGGCACTATTATTGGGGATCCGTGGATGCCACTGTTATGAAGGATCTGTGGATGGCACTGTTATGGGCGATCTGTAGATGGCGCTGTTATGGGGGCGATCTGTGGATGGCATTGTTATGAAGGATCTGTGGATGGCACTGTTATGAAGGTTCTGTGGATGGCACTGTCATGAAGGATCTGTGGTTGGCACTGTTATGAAGGATCTGTGGATGGCACTGTTATGGGGATCTGTGGTTGGCACTGTTATGGGGATCTGTGCTGTGACACATAGGGCCATGAGGGGGGCCAGCATAAGATGCTATATGTGTGAATTACACACATATAGCATATTATGCTGGCCCCTCTCATGGCCCTATGTGTCACAGCATTACTTTATTAATGTCCCCTCATGTATCCTAAACCGCTCACATAACTGTCTTTGTATGCAAAGTCTTTCTTTACTGCTGAAACAATCGCTCTCCTATTGAAACTCCTATTGATACTGAAAATCACCAGCCTCTCTGTACTCAGCCTCCTACCTGACACACAGCCCTGAACAGTTGGATGACAGCTCTGCAGTCCAGTGGTGTTGCTAGGGCTGGTGTCACCCGGTGCGGTAGAAAATGGTGTCACCCCCCCCCCCCCCAAGCAATAATTTTTTAGCCATATATGGAAGCTATGGTGGTGCTACTGCCATAGGGGGCATCTGTTAGCTCAGCAGACCCCCCCCCCCCCCCTAGCAGTCAGAGCCTGGTCTCGGGAGGGGCACTTCCAGATTATTTTCTGTCCGCCGCCACAAAACAATGGTGCTTATAGAACAGACTACACAGTGTAGCGGTATACTGTATATTGTGTGGCACAGTGTATGTTATATGTGTATAACAAACATATTTCACATGAAAACTTACAATTACTTGGCTTGGCCCTTGGGGATCTCAGACACCACTTCAACACTTGGCCGGGGGCTCGGCGGAGCTGATGTGTTTTATCCTAATGAGAAAGATTTCATAATAAGGATTTGGAGAATGGGCAGAGGGATAGCAGAGCAGGGAGAGGCTGGTGCTGCTGCTAGGGGGTCATACCATGGGGGAGTAATAAAGCCCACCATAATGCCCCCCCCCCCAGTAGAAATAATTCTCCTTATAATGTGACAGTGCAAAAAATACCCCCTTGTAATGCCCCCAGTTGAGCCAATGTCCCCATAGTGCCCCCATAATGTTCCAGTACCCCTATATAGTGCCCCCAGTAAATGCACACATAGTGCTCCTCTCTCCCCTTCCTGCTAGTGCCCCCCATAATGTACCAGTATAAAATGCCCCATATATAGTGCCCCAGTAGATGCCCTCAGTGTCCGGTCTCTGATAGGCAGCCGGCCTAGTGTCCCCATAATGCCCCCCAATAATGTGCCAGTAAGTGTCCCCATAGATGCCCCCCATCATGTGCCAGTATCAAGTGCCTCTCTCCCCCCCCCCACATGTCCCAGTATCATAGTGCCATCTCCCCCCCCAATGTGCCAGTATCAAGTGCCTCTCTCCTTCCCACCCGCCATGTGCCAGTATCATAGTGCCAAACCCCCCATGTGCCAGTATCAAGTGCTTCTCTCCTCCCCATGTCCGAGTATCATAGTGCCACCCCCCCCCCAAAAAAAAAAGTGCCAGAATCAAGTGCCTCTCTCCCCCCCATGTGCCAGTATCATAGTGCCATCTCCCCCCCAATGTGCCAGTATTAAGTGCCTCTCCCCCCCATGTGCCAGTATCATAGTGCCATCTCCTCCCCCCAAAAGGGCCAGTATCAAGTGCCTCTCTCCTTCCCACCCCCATGTGCCAGTATCATAGTGCCAAACCCCCCATGTCCCAGTATCAGTGCCATCTCCCCCCCAAAAAATAAAATAAAGTGCCAGTATCAAGTGCCTTCCCCCATGTGCCAGTATCATAGTGCCATCTCCCACCCTAAAAAAGTGCCAGTAGCAAGTGCCTCTCTCCTTCCCACCCCCATGTGCCAGTATCATAGTGCCAAACCCTCCCATGTGCCAGTATCAAGTGCCAACCCCCCATATGCCAGTATCAAGTGCCTCTCTCCTTCCCACCACCCATGTGCCAGTATCAAGTGCCTCTCTCCTTCCCACCACCCATGTGCCAGTATCATAGTGCCAAACCCCCCCATGTGCCAGTATCAAGTGCCATCTCTCCTTCCCACCCCCATGTGCCAGTATCATAGTGCCAAACCCCCCATGTGCCAGTATCAAGTGCCATCTCTCCTTCCCACCCCCATGTGCCAGTATCATAGTGCCAACCCCCCATGTGCCAGTATCAAGTGCCAACCCCCCTATGTGCCAGTATCAAGTGCCAAACCCCCCATTGTGCCAGTATTATAGTGCCATCTCCCCCCCCAAAAAAGTGCCAGTATCAAGCGCCTCTCTCCTTCCCACCCCCCATGTGCCAGTATCAAGTGCCTCTCTCCTTCCCACCCCCCATGTGCCAGTATCATAGTGCCAAACCCCCCCCCCATGTGCCAATATCAATTGCCAACCCCCCCCCCCATGTACCAGTATCAAGTGCGGCAGTCAAGGCTACCGGCCTAGCCTAATGGGAATTTTCCCAGTAGGCCAGTCCAGCCATGGTGGATCCTCTGTGTCAGCTGATAGAGGACTGGGAATTAGTCCAATATTGCTGACTGCTGACTCTCAGAGTCAGGACCCTGGTGTCTGCACCAGTTACCTAGAATGCAGCTACCTGCAGTAGTGTGAACAGAGTCCAACAAAGGCAGAGTAAAGGAATAGATGGTCTTTAGTGGCAGACAGTATTCAAAAGTCACTTGACAGATACAGGCAACACAAAGTTCAGAGCAATATACAGGGAGTGCAGAATTATTAGGCAAATGAGTATTTTGACCACATCATCCTCTTTATGCATGTTGTCTTACTCCAAGCTGTATAGGCTCGAAAGCCTACTACCAATTAAGCATATTAGGTGATGTGCATCTCTGTAATGAGAAGGGGTGTGGTCTAATGACATCAACACCCTATATCAGGTGTGCATAATTATTAGGCAACTTCCTGTCCTTTGGCAAAATGGGTCAAAAGAAGGACTTGACAGGCTCAGAAAAGTCAAAAATAGTGAGATATCTTGCAGAGGGATGCAGCACTCTTAAAATTGCAAAGCTTCTGAAGCGTGATCATCGAACAATCAAGCGTTTCATTCAAAATAGTCAACAGGGTCGCAAGAAGCGTGTGGAAAAACCAAGGCGCAAAATAACTGCCCATGAACTGAGAAAAGTCAAGCGTGCAGCTGCCAAGATGCCACTTGCCACCAGTTTGGCCATATTTCAGAGCTGCAACATCACTGAAGTGCCCAAAAGCACAAGGTGTGCAATACTCAGAGACATGGCCAAGGTAAGAAAGGCTGAAAGACGACCACCACTGAACAAGACACACAAGCTGAAACGTCAAGACTGGGCCAAGAAATATCTCAAGACTGATTTTTCTAAGGTTTTATGGACTGATGAAATGAGAGTGAGTCTTGATGGGCCAGATGAATGGGCCCGTGGCTGGATTGGTAAAGGGCAGAGAGCTCCAGTCCGACTCAGACGCCAGCAAGGTGGAGGTGGAGTACTGGTTTGGGCTGGTATCATCAAAGATGAGCTTGTGGGGCCTTTTCGGGTTGAGGATGGAGTCAAGCTCAACTCCCAGTCCTACTGCCAGTTTCTGGAAGATACCTTCTTCAAGCAGTGGTACAGGAAGAAGTCTGCATCCTTCAAGAAAAACATGATTTTCATGCAGGACAATGCTCCATCACACGCGTCCAAGTACTCCACAGTGTGGCTGGCAAGAAAGGGTATAAAAGAAGAAAATCTAATGTCATGGCCTCCTTGTTCACCTGATCTGAACCCCATTGAGAACCTGTGGTCCATCATCAAATGTGAGATTTACAAGGAGGGAAAACAGTACACCTCTCTGAACAGTGTCTGGGAGGCTGTGGTTGCTGCTGCACGCAATGTTGATGGTGAACAGATCAAAACACTGACAGAATCCATGGATGGCAGGCTTTTGAGTGTCCTTGCAAAGAAAGGTGGCTATATTGGTCACTGATTTGTTTTTGTTTTGTTTTTGAATGTCAGAAATGTATATTTGTGAATGTTGAGATGTTATATTGGTTTCACTGGTAAAAATAAATAATTGAAATGGGTATATATTTGTTTTTTGTTAAGTTGCCTAATAATTATGCACAGTAATAGTCACCTGCACACACAGATATCCCCCTAAAATAGCTAAAACTAAAAACAAACTAAAAACTACTTCCAAAAATATTCAGCTTTGATATTAATGAGTTTTTTGGGTTCATTGAGAACATGGTTGTTGTTCAATAATAAAATTAATCCTCAAAAATACAACTTGCCTAATAATTCTGCACTCCCTGTAGAGTGCAGATATAAGCGGTCTCGTTGTAAGGCAGTGCAGGGTCTGGATCCAGGCAGATGGATCCAGGCAGACTTACAGGAGGCGATGGGCAGATACGTAGTCAGACAGTGCAGAGGTGTCACATCTGTGACAGGTCTCAGAAGGTCTGAAAGATTATCTACGCATTAGTGATCTGACAGCCTCTTTTGGTTTCACTTTGTCTGTGTGTGGCTGGTATGTCCACACCTCCTGTTCAGGTGTGGATCATGTGACCTTTACCCATCCCTATTTAGTCTGACTTTACCCATCACTCTGCTTGGGATAGCTTAATTTGGTTTTGGAAGAGCTGGAGTGTGGTTCTTGTTGGAGTCCTGTTGTGTTCCGCTTGTTGTGTTTTGTATTCCCCCCCTGGTTGTTTACTAGGCCTCAGTGAGACGCTAGTTCCTTCACCAGGGAAGGAACGGGTGGTCAATGCCCTGCCATTAACTTTAGGGCATCCAAGGGTCTTCAGGGTTTTCTAGGTTCCTGTGTATGGGTATCTCTACCATCGAGAGGTGCCCATACGGATAGGAGTTAGGGCCAGGAGCAGGGTTTTATAGGTGGTAATCCTTTTCCTTCCCTAGCGGTGAGGCCTAGTGTCTTTCCCCTTCCTTCTTGTTGTCTTTTGGTGTTCTCCCCTACTACATCCGTGACAAGAGGTCTATAATCCAGGTGATCCAATAAACAGATGGCAGGCAGAAATCCAATAAACAGACACATAGGGACGCTTCAGCGGGAGTCAAGAGGTACAACAACCACGCTTGGGCACTTCATGATGAGTGAAGCTGCCTTAAAGGGCTTCTGTCACCCCACTAAAGTGATTTTTTTATTTTGGGCTAGTGAAATTAGTTATATTGCGATATATGACAATATAATTGTGTTACTTACTTTGATCCAGCAGTTTCTGCAAAAAACGAAGTTTTATAATATGTAAATTCGGTCTCTAACAGCAAGTAGGGCGGCTACTTGCTGCTAGCTGCTGCAGAAATCCGCCCCCTCGTCGTGTTGATTGATAGGGCCAGCCGGGATCTCCTCCTCCGGCCAGCCCTGTCGGCATTTCAAAAATCGCGCGCCTCTGTTGATTCGGCGCAGGCGCTCTGAGATGAGGAGGCTCGTCTTCTCAGCACTCCCTCAGTGCGCCTGCGCCGATGACGTCTTCTATTTCGGTGATGTCATCGGCGCAGGCGCACTGAGGGAGTTCTGAGGAGACGAGCCTCCTCATCTCAGAGCGCCTGCGCCGAATCAACAGAGGCGCGCGATTTTTGAAATGCCGACAGGGCTGGCCGGAGGAGGAGATCCCGGCTGGCCCTGTCAATCAACACGACGAGGGGGCGGATTTCTGCAGCAGCTAGCAGCAAGTAGCCGCCCTACTTGCTGTTAGAGACCGAATTTACATATTATAAAACTTCGTTTTTTGCAGAAACTGCTGGATCAAAGTAAGTAACACAATTATATTGTCATATATCGCAATATAACTAATTTCACTAGCCCAAAAAAAAAATATCACTTTAGTGGGGTGACAGAAGCCCTTTAAATACAAATAGTCCTGCCTCCGGGTGGGGACGGTAATCAGGAACCAGCTGCCTACTCCTATAAGAAAGGGAGAGGTGCGCACGCGCGTGCTCTAGAGCTTCAGATGACACCTGGCAGTGAGGACAGATGCGGCGGTATGCTGGCGGGCATCTTTGTCTCCTACAAGGTAAACCAGTACTGGGACCCATAGTGCTGTGATGTGCAGACAGCGATCTGCCTCCCTGCGGTGGGGACACAGACCCCATACTGACAGTACCCCCCCTCTTATGCCCCCTCCTCCACACGGCTGACCTGGAGAGAAATTTCTTCAGCAACAGAGGGGCATGAATATTCTCTGCGGATTCCCATGACCTTTCTTCAGGCCCGTAGCCCTTCCATTCCACCAAATAAAAGGCCTTACCTCTGATAATCCTCCTTTCTAGAATGTCCTTGACTTCAAACTCATCATCCATGGTGACAGGAGGAGGGTTCTGTGAAGTGCCTTTGCAAAACCTGTTAAAGACAGCTGGCTTAAGTAACGAAACATGAAATGATTTGGGAATTCGCAAGGTAACAGGTAGTTTGAGCTTGTAGGCAACGCGGAGCCAGTTTGTAAGAGGGAAGTCTGAAACGGATATTCTTAGAAGAAAGCAATACCTTGTCTCCAATGGCAAACTGAGGAGGACGTCTGTGCCTCTTATCCGCAGACCTTTTCATCTGATCCACTGTTCTCCGAAGCGATACCTTAGTGTCAGACCAGACCCAAGACAGCTGCTCCACACAGGAATCTGCCGCAGGAACTCCAGAAGAAGGCCGCACGGGAAGAGGAACACTAGGATGTCATCCGTAGACCACAAAAAATGGAGATTTACCTGTGGCTTGGTTGACTCTATTGTTATGAGCAAATTCCGCACAGGGAAGATGCTTCACCCAGTCATCCTGATGGGCATTGGTTAAATGTTGCAGGAAGCTCACCAATATTTGGTTCATGCATTCCACCTGGCCATTAGACTGTGGATGATAGGCAGAAGAAAAGTCCAAAGAGACATTCAGAGACTTATATAAAGATCTCCAGAACCGGGAGGTGAATTGTACTCCTCTATCCGAGACGATATGGAGAGGAAATCCATGAGGGCGAAAGATATGTAAAATGAATAGCTCAGCCAGACGAGAAGCAGATGGCAGACCTGGAAGCAGAATAAAGTGTGACATCTTAGAAAAATGTTCAACGACAACCCAAATGACTGTACAGCCCTCGGAGACAGGTAAATTGGTTATAAAGTCCATACCAATATGCTGCCAGGGGACCTCAGGCACTGCTAGAGGCAATAATAAACCTGCAGGTTTCAGTCTGGGAGACTTATTCTGGGCACACAAAGTACAGGAAGCCACAAAGTCTCCAATATCAGCGGTTATGGATGGCCACCAGTAATGTCTGGAGATGAGATTCAAGGTCCCCTGTTGACCTGGATGGCCAGCAATCTTGGATGCATGTCCCCACCATAAAACCTTCCTTCGTTTAGATTCTGGAACAAATATCCTACCTGGGGGAACCTTGGACAGGTTGACTGGAGCCACTGGGACTACTTTAGTTGGTTCAATGATGGACTGGGGTTCGTCTTCTGAATCTGTGGTTTCAAAGGACCTGGAGAAAGCGTCCGCTTTGATATTTTTGTCAGAGGACCGAAAATGCAGTTGAAAATTAAATCGGGGAAAGAAGAGAGACCAACAAGCCTGACGAGAATTAAGTCGTTGAGCTGTTTGCAAATAGGTCAGGTTCTTATGATCGGTGTAAATTATGATCAATAGGCTAGAACCTCCCAGAAGATATCTCCATTCCTCTAGAGCCAACTTAATTGCTAGGAGTTCCCTGTCGTCAATAGAATAGTTTTTTTCAGCAGTGGAAAATAAGTTAGAAAAAGCCACAAGGAGACATACAACCTGAGGCATTCTTCTGTGACACGACCGCCCCGGCTCCCAGTGAGGATGCGTCCACTTCCAAGAAGAACTGTTTGTTGGGTTCTGGGCGTCTAAGCACTGGAGCAGAAGAAAAGGCTTGCTTGAGGGAGGAAAATGCCGTCTCTGCTTCAGGGGACCATTGTTTGGGATTGGCACCCTTCTTGGTCAGACCGGAAATAGGAGCTGTTAGGGTAGAAAAATTACAGATGAATTGACGATAGAAATTGTCAAAACCCAAGAACCTTTGTATTGCCTTCAGGCCCGGAGGGACGGGGCCAGTCGAGCACTGCTGCCACCTTTGCAGGATACATTTTGAGACCATGATCTGAGATGATGTACCCCAGGAAGGGCAGGGCGACTTTTCAAAGACACACTTTTCCAATTTAGCGTACAGACAATTCTCTCGTAAGCGTTGTAAGACCATCTGCACATGCCTGCGATGAGTTCTGATGTCTCTGGAAAAAATAAGAATATCATCCAAATAGACAACAACACAAGAATAGAGCAGATCTCGAAAAATATCATTGACAGACTCCTGGAAGACAGCAGGGGCATTACTGAGTCCGAAGTGCATCACCAGGTATTCATAGTGGCCATCCCTGGTATTAAAAGCTGTCTTCCATTCGTCACCCTCACGAATTGGTATTAAATTATATGTCCTCCGTAAGTCCAGCTTAGAGAAGATCCGAGCCCCACGGAGTCTATCAAATAATTCAGAAATTAACGGTAAAGGGTATTCATTCTTGATGGTGATCTTATTCAGACCAAGGTAGTCTATACAGGGGCGAAGAGACCCATCTTTCTTTTTCACAAAAAAAGAATCCTGCCCCTGCGGGTGAAGAAGACTTCCTGATGAAACCCCTCTCAAGGTTCTCCTTAATATAATCTGCTGTAGCCTTCGATTCAGCAGGAGACAGAGGATAAACATGACCCCGAGGAGAAGATATCCCAGGTAGTAAATCAATTGGGCAGTCATAGGGGCGATGGGGGAGTAGTATCTCAGCCTCTTTTTTATCGAACACATCCGCAAAGGAATGATAGACCACCGGCAAGGCCTCCAGGTTTTTAGGGAAGGATATAGAGACCCTTCGTTGAATAGAACATAAGCACTTGCCTTGGCACAGCTGTCCCCATTGAAGAACCTCTCCAGAGCTCCACTCGATTACTGGATTGTGCATCCTAAGCCAGGGCAACCCCAGCAAAAGAGAATGGGACAGTTCAGGGAGCACATATAGAGAAATCTTTTCAACATGTAACCACCCCACCCGCAGTTCCAACTGCTCAGTGACGAACCGCACTGGATCCGCCAGTACTTGTCCACTGACGGCAGTCACCAGTAGGGGATTTTTAAGCAGGCGTACAGGAATATGGTATTGACTCACCATAGCTTGGTGTATGAAGTTCCCCGCAGACCCGGAATCCAAGGATATGGAGACCTTGATGCCCCTAAGAACCAGAGTCACAGGAATTTGGAGAGTGGAACAGTTTTCGCCTAGGGCCCCCTCTCCCAAACACCCTAAGTATTGGAGTTTCCCGACTTCTGGGGACAGTTGCAGACACGGTGACCCGGACCACCACAGTAGAGGCAGAGTCCAGAAGACATGCGAAGACGACGTTCCTCATCCGAGAGCCGAGTGGAATTCACCTGCATGGGTTCAGGATCCGAAAAGGAGGTGCGTAATGGAGGCTGAGACATATTATACTTAAACAGGTGTTGTGGAAGTCTTTTTTCCCGATGGACCTCCCGAGCTCGCTCAGAAAACCGTATGTCGATTTTAATAGCCAGAAAGATCAGAGCCTCAAGGGAGGTAGGCACATCACGACCTGCAAGTTCGTCCTTAATACTTCCAGACAAACCTTCCCAAAAGGCCACCACCAAAGCCTCCTCATTCCAAGAAAACTTCAGACGCTAAGGTGCGGAACTGAATCGCATATTGGCCCACCAACCATCTTCCTTGACGGACGTGCAGCAGCGAGGAGGCCGCAGAAGAAGCTCGACCTGGCTCCTCAAACACTCTCTTAAAAGAGTCCATAAATAGTGCCACATTACTGGTGATAGGGCCAGATCTCTTCAATATTGGATTCGCCCAGGCCAGAGCCTCACCCTCGAGATAAGAGATAATGGAAGCCACTTAAGCTTGGTATGATTGAAAGTGATGAGGAAGCAGTTCAAAGTGAATTGTACACTGGTTAAGAAACCCGCGACAGGTTTTTGGGTTGCCGCTGTAACGGGGTGGAGCAGATAACAGCAGGAGCAGTAGGAGCCTGTGCAGACTGTGCTATAGAAAGGGAGTCCAGGCGAGCAGCTACATGCTGCAAGTAATTTATCACTTGTTTCTGGGTGGTACGCTGTTGTTCAAGTTCCTGTAGTAGTTCAGACATTGCCCAAGCATACTGTTACGACCAGAGGATGTGGATCTCGTTGTCAGGCAGTGCAGGGTCTGGATCCAGGCAGACTTACAGGAGGCGATGGGCAGATGCGTAGTCAGACAGTGCAGAGGTCTATAATCCAGGTGATCCAATAAACAGACGGAAGGCAGATGCGTAGTCAGGAGAATAGGGCCCAATACTGACCCCTAATGTACCCCACTAGTTGCAGTGACCCACTCTGAGTGTGTACCATTAACCAGTAAAAATAATATAACAAAAACAAAGACAGGTGCACACTGCGGTCTTAGGCTACTTTCACACTAGCGTTAGATCATAATAATGCAGACGGAGGCTCCGTTCAGAACGGATCCGTCTGCATTATTTTTAGCATATAACAGCTAAGTGTGAAAATAGCCTCGTACGGATCCGTCCAGACTTTCAATGTAAAGTCAATGGGGGACGGATCCGCCTGAAGATTGAGCCATATTGTGGCATCTTCAAACGGATCCGTCCCCATTGACTTACATTGTAAGTCTGGGCGGATCCGCACGGATCCGCACGCCTCCGCACGGCCAGGCGGACACCCGAACGCTGCAAGCAGCGTTCAGCTGTCCGCCTGTCCGTGCGGAGGCGAGCGGAGCGGAGGCTGAACGCCGCCAGACTGATGCAGTCTGAGCGGATCCGCTCCATTCAGACTGCATCAGGGCTGGACGGCTGCGTTCGGGTCCGCTCGTGAGCTCCTTCAAACGGAGCTCACGAGCGGACCGACGAACGCTAGTGTGAAAGTAGCCTTACTAACCCTCGTACTGGTGTAAAATTTAGAGATTAGCCAACATATCCTGCTTGGAGCCCCAGCACCGCGCCAGGTTTCTCAAGTAGCTCGGGACCTAACGCTTAACCTACCTGGGCCATATGGGCAATACCAGGAGCCCAAGCAGGATATGTTGGCTAATCTCTCAATTTTACACCAGTACGAGGATTAGTAAGACCGCAGTGTGCACCTGTCTTTGTTTTTGTTATATTATTTTTACTGTTTATCACATCCACACATTTGCTATCCTGTGTAGGATGTCCATTGTGGTATTTGTGGTCCGCTGCAGGCATCCTCCATTGTATGCATTTTTGCTGGGGATTGCCATTAGCAGCGGACCACAAGTGCAGGATCTGCCCCTCCTGTATAGATACACCACTGCATTTGGGGTTGAGCACTTCCTGCTTTTTAATACCACGCCAATTTGTAGTTTGTATATAGAATTTTTTGGAGGTGTATAAACTCCTAGTCTGAGTGTGCCTTTATTTCCATCCACAGGCAGCATTCTGGTGCACATGTGAGGCCTGGGCTATATTAGCCAGTCCTCCTCCCACTGTATGCATGGTCACATGCTGGAGGTTACTGGGAGATTGACTGTGAGTCTGACCTTGCGCTCCTATAATTTGCCCACTGGCTCCTGGTATTGCCCATGCAGCCGAGGTAGGTTTAGCATTAGGCCCCGAGCTACTTGAGAAACCTTGGTGCGGTGCTCAGGCTCAGACATGTCCTTCAAGCAGGATATGTTGGCTAATCTCTCAATTTTACACCAGTACAAGGGTTAGTAAGACCGTAGTGTGCACCTGTCTTTGTTTTTGTTATATATTTTTTACTGTTTATCACATCCACACATTTGCTATCCTATATAGGATGTCCATTGATGCAGGCATCCTCCATTGTATGCATTTTTGCTGGGGATTGCCATTAGCAGCGGACCACAAGTTCAGGATCTGCTCCCCCGTATAGATGCACCACTGCATATAGGGTTGATAACTTCCTGCTTTTTAATGTCACGCCAATTTGTAGTTTGTGTACCATTAACCACATTTGCTATGCGCCATTCCTATGAAATAGTCCCAGTCAGTATAGAGCCCTTAAATATCAGAAATAAGGGTCCTGCTATGACATTAATTCTCTTAAGATACGGGGTGTATGCCATCTGGTTCCGGCGATTTGTCTATTTTAATCTTTTTAAGACGCTGATTTACTTCTTCCTGGGTCAGACAGGGCACTTTTAAATGGGAATTTAATTTAAATTCTGCATTTCATCTGACAGTTTATTTTCTTTAGTGAATATAGTGGAGAAAAAAAAATTAACAGCTTTGCTTTCTCCTCATTGCTCTCTGCAACTCCCCCCTCATCACTCTGTAAAGGGCCGACACTTTCAGATTTATACTTTTTACCATTTATATAATTGACAAACATTTTAGGGTTAGTTTTACTCTCTTTTACTCTATCTTGAATTTTTTCTTCAAAAAGAGAATGATGTGATTGGTTCTGTATAGTACAGCAGAGATGATAATGGGTTAAAGGGGTTGGCGCATCTTGCACATTGGTGGCATATGCACATCTATGCCCCCAGTGCATGATGGGACCTGCACCTATCTCTAGAATAGAGCTCACAAAGTGAAGGTGAGTGGACCACACAGGCTGCCCTCCACTCATTTAGGAGTGCTAAAAATAGGCGAGTGCTATCTCAGGTATTTCCATCATCCCTATAGAAGTGAATTAACGTGGTGGCTGTACTTGCGCTGTGCGCTTCCCATTAATTTCTATGGGACTTCTGAAAATAGCCAAATGTGCCGCTCTAATATTTTCGGGACTCCCATAGAGATGAATAGAGGGTGGATATGCATGCACGGTCCACTCTCCTTTACTTTGTAGACTCTGTTCTATCAAACAGTGGTGGCATAACCTAGCAATGCGTCAACAATGTGTCAGATGGACAAACCCCCTTAAAGGGAGAGATGTGGACATAGGATAATTAAATAAGCAGCAAACTACAGGAAGTCCAACCAGTTGTACTTGTCAATTATCTTGATAACTTGGGAGATCAAATGTTTAACACGAGGTGAGAGGCACCCAAGTGTCACGTCAAACAATTTGAAACAGTTTACATTATCGTGGTCTGCGTGCTAGACGACCTGCAAGGGTACCTGACCACACCACCGGGCACAGGTGTCATCGTCTTTCATAGGCCAGGGAACATCTACGCTGGATGAGGGACCAGTGGGCCTCAGTGATGTTCACTAATGAAAGTCAATTCACGCTGAGCAGAAATTATGGCCGCCAACAATGTTGGAGACTTCAAGGAGAGCGCTATGCATCAGCCACTGTTGTCACCAGATGAGCCTTTGGTGGTGGTGGTGGTGTTACAGTGCGGGCAGATGTGTCTAGTCAATACAAAACTGCCCTACAGTATAGTACAAGTCCATACTACTTGAATAACATTATTAATCCAGTCATTGTGCCTCTGCATGAACAACACAGGCCTAATTTCATCATCATGAACAACAATGCGCCAGCTCATCGAAGTCACATCATTAGGGAGCGGCTGTTGGAGACTGGGGTACCTCAAATGGAGTGTCCTGCACTTTCTCCAGACCTGAATCCTATTGAAAATCTATGGGATCAGCTGAGTCGGTGTGTAGAGACTCGTAACTCTGTACTCCACAACCTCAATGGCCTGAGGGCCGCCCTTCAAGAAGAGTGGGATGCCATGCATCAGCAGAAAATAAGTCGACTTGTGAACAGCATGAGACATCATTGTCAAGCTGTAATTGATGAAGCCATTGACATTTTTTTGTGGGAGTATACCCACCACTGTTGTTGGCTTTTGTTTCAATAAATAGTTTGAGATGAGGAAATCACTATTGCGTGCTTCTACTTAAATGCCCTACTTTCATAAACTAATATCACTGTAGTGTGAACTTTTTACGTTTTCTAAAAATTTTACCCAAAAGCCAAATATCCTTAACTTATTGTGAGCAATCTATTAAACTTAAAAATTAATTGATGGGGACCCTAACAGTCAATCTCCCACTTATCAGTAAATGATTGCAAATTCTAGCAATTTGCAAAAACCTAGCGCTGTGGGGAAAAAACCTTGGAAGGCCTTTTGGAAGGAGTTTTTGTTTTTTTCCACAACTTTTTAATTCTCTGTGCACAGTAATATGGAAGCTTTTTTTTGTGGAACAAGTTATATTTTTTTAATGGCACCATTTAATTTACCATGTCTTGAACTGGAAATGGGAAAAGATTATTTGTCAGGTTAAATTGAAAAAAAAAAAGCACATTTCACCTAAGGTTTTTTTTATTTTATTTTATTAATATAAACTAATAATGAAATATTTTTATATTTTAATAGCTAAGGCTACTTTCATACTGGCGTTTTGGCTTTCCGTTTGTGAGATCCGTTCAGGGCTCTCACAAGCGGTCCAAAACAGATCAGTTTTGCCCTAATGGAAAAAGATCCGCTCAGAATGCATCAGTTTGCCTCAGTTTGCCTCCGTTTCGTCTTTGTTCCACTTTGGAAGCGGACACCAAAACGCTGCTTGCAGCGTTTTGGTGTCCATCTGACGAAACTGAGCCAAACAGATCCGTCCCCATTGACTTACATTGTGTGTCAGAACGGATCTGTTTTCTATGACACAATCTGGCACAATAGAAAACAGATCCGTCCTCCATTGACTTTTAATGGTGTTCAAGACGGATCCATCTTGGCTATGTTAAAGATAATCCAAACGCACCAAATGCGAGTGTAAAAGTAGCCATATGCATTTTTAGACATGGAAATATTAATTATGTTTATTTTGTATTGTTTCTTCATTTTTAGATGTACATTTTGGAAAGGGGATTATTAGAATTTTGACATTTTGTGTTTTTGTATTTAAAAAAAAGCTTTTTATTTTATTTTAATTTGTTGCCCCCCTTTAGGGGACTTGTGATCTTCTGATCACTTGCACCATAGACTGCTATGGAATACTATTGCAGTCTATGGGATTTTTATAGGCTATGTCACTACTGACTGGCATTTGAGGGTCTGAATGACTGGAATTGGAGATGTCTCCAACCTTAGTCATTGCGTCCAATACCTGCCATCTATTGAGCAGGCTCAGCTCATGAGCCCAATCCATACATACCCTTAACATAAGTAAGGTCCCTGTACAACGTTTTATGTTAAGGTGTTACAAATGTACTGCACTGTCAGATTTGTAAAACTTTTTAAAATTAAAAAAAAACTGTCAAAAATTATCCCTTTGTGGAGGCAGATGCCTGCCTACGGTATTTTATATTCACACAGTGGTATCAGAAGACACAATGGTTTGTTTTTAATAAGTCATCCAAAAGTTAACACTTTTTCGGGCATAGCAACAGGTTTGGTGTAATTTTAAAGAAAATTTATATTGTCCTGGAAAGTAAAGAAGCAATTGCTTTTTAGAAAAGCCATCAAAATATTAGCACTTTTTCAGGATCAGTTTTTCAGGAGATGTACAGCTGTGGAGGGCTAGTAGTAGTGGCAACAGGAGCCCAGTTTGAAACATGATGGCAGGATTGGCGTGATTCACATTAATAAGAAATAAAATTGCGTTAAAAGGGTTATCCAGGAATAGATAATGATGACCTATCCTCCACATAGGTCATCATTATCACATCGGCAGAAGTCTGAGTCCCGGCCTCCCCACCAATTAGCTGTTTCAGGGAGCTGCCAACTCTCATGGGAGCTTTGGTGAGTGCAGCCAGCTCCCTGCAGTTCTCCACAGTGCAGCTCAGCCCCATCCACTTCAAAGGGTTGAGCTCCAATTAGGCCTTGTGACCAATGTACGGTGACGCCACATAACCTAGGAAGAGGCCACAGCACTAACTTCAGGATAGGTCATCAATATAATATCAGTAGGGAACTGATCAGTAAGGAACAGTGGGGGTGCCCTACCAATATCATATCAGTAGCGCACCCCCACTGATCAGCTGTCTGAAGAGGCTCCCAAGCTTTGTGAGTGCTGTAGCCTCTTTCTAGGCCAGTAGCTTATGTCCAGCTGAGTCCCTTTCAAGTGAATGGGCCTGGGCTGCAATACCAAGTACAGTCTCTATGAAGTGTACATTGCTATGCTTGGTATGCTGTCAGGAGGCCACAGTGCTCATTGGAGTGCCATGGCCTCCTCAAAGCTGATTGATAGTGGTGCTGGGAGTCGAACCCCTACCAATCAGATATTAATGACCTATCCTTAGGACAAGTCTTTAATATTAGACTTCCAGAAACCCCATTTAACTGCTGCAACATTGACAATAATGGCTACCACCAGCCTTCTTGAGCCTGCCTGACGAAATACCACAATTAACGAACTGACTCTTGTCTCTAAAATCTATATCATGTAATTGAGCTAACTATTGTTTTCTCCTCATTATGAAACTCACTCACTGACACTAAATCAGCTTTTTTGCAATTTAAGATCTGTCTCCTAGACATCCTATCCCTCCTACTGTATGCCTAACCCTAGAAAACACATGCATTTTGGGATGGTTGGAATGTTATATAGTGTCTATGACGTGTCTACTGTGCCATGACTGCATCTCTGCATCTTCTCTGTCTTCTGATCTGTAGAGTGGCAGATACCATCTTGAGTGATGTGTGCGGGAAGAAACCTAAAAGTTTCTGATTTACTCGAAACTTTTGATAAATTCAATTACTGTAGATTCAATTTGCTCATCTCTAGCATTGGGTTCATCAGAGTGGGAGTTGACCTTACAAAGGGGATCTCCATTCTGGATCTTGATGAGATACTGATCCTGTTCAACATTTGCTATCAAAATTGAATAACTGACAGGAAAGTCAAAATAACTATATAGTGAGCTAAAAATTCCTGCAGACATAATGAATATACATAGAAAAGTATTGCTGTGTGTGAATGCAAATATGTATGATGGTTCTTTCGATTCTGTGAAAATGAAACCTCATTTCCGTGTCTAACTTCCTGTGCTGTACAATACATTTTTCTGTCTGCATACAGTATCTTTTCATTTTTTCCATACGAGGCTAGGGTCGCAAATTAGTAATTTGTAGCTGCTTTTGATCAGTTTTTATGTATGATTTCAGGCTGAAATCTTTTTAAATGAAAATTGTATATGAAACTAAAGTCAGTGTACACAGCATTTAAATGTGTAAACATAGGTGAAAAAATAGGCACATGTGAATAGACAGGAGATGAACAGTGACGTGTCCTTGTCAGGGGCTTTATGCTATTGCTCCTTGGGCTCTATTCATATTGATGCGTGTCAAGCAGCTCCTGTGGCGTTCATGTAAGCAAACAGAATTTCATTTTGACATACCAATTGCCGCTATTCAGTGGTAAACCTTTTTTTATTTTATTTACTGTATTGAAAAGTGTAGTGTACTATATTTTTCAGTATAAATACATCTTGTCCCTTGGCGACATAATCTTGTGTGTGTCTACATTTCTCACATATAGCTGTAATAGGGGGTCAGATGGGGTCTGGGTTCCAGAGGTGGTATGGTGTAGGAGAGGGATTAAAATATTTAAAGGATTTGCCACGGCATCCGAAGGGTTAAATGTCCGTGACTGGCATTATCGTCAGTCTCGAACATGAGTCATGGGTGTCTGCTAAATGAAACAGCAGACATCCAGCGGCTGTGACTTCTGCTCCGCTCCGATGCGGATGCCATCTAGAAAGACCTGGCCAGTGCCAAGCTGGTCGGGAAGGGGATAACAACAGGTTCCCTACTTGGCTGACGAAGAAATGTTTGTGGGGGGCCTGCAGTAAGGTGATCCACAGAAAATGATTTGAGACTGGAATGTCATGTGAGTGAAAAGGGCTCATGCATGCGACCATAACCTGTCTCTGTCTACTGTCCAGTGATTAAACAGGAATCAGAGGAATGTGGACCTTTACCCTGGGTTCACACCTGAGCGTTTTACAGCGCGTTCAAACGCGCTGTAAAACGCTCAAGACATGAAATCCAATGCTTCCCTATGGGAAGGGTTCACACCTGGGCGTTTTACAGCGCGTTCAAACGCGCTGTAAAACGCCCGACGCTCAAACAAGTGCTTGAGCTTTTTTTTGGGCGTTTGTCGCGCGTTTTGGCCCATAGACTTCAATGGGAATGCGCAACGCTTGATTTTAGCGCGTTTTTGACACATAAAACGCGCGTTCGAACGCGCGTCTTGGATTTTGCAACATGCTGGAAAAGGCACAACACCAGGTGCAAAGCACAGTTTTGGAGAGAAGCCAGCATGGAGGAGTCCGGCTGTGACACAGAGACCCTCATCAGGCTGGTGCAAGCCAAACGCTGCCTGTATGATACGCAGGATGGCAACTACAAAAATAGGAGGAGCAGGCAGCAGGCCTGGGAGGATATTGCCAAAAGCATCTGGCCAGATTGGAGCAGTTTAACCAAGACAGTGAAACAGGGAAAAGGTATTTCCATGTGTGTTGTAAAGTGAAAGTAAACTCCTTGTGTGCAGTGGTGTACCAACTATATGTCATAGCCCTGGCCAGCTCTACCTGCAGCCCTCCAGCTGTTGTCAAACGCCACCTCCACAAATGCTGCCCTGTATTTTACTTGCTGGAGCCTGTGCAGGCATGCATGGACTTGGGTTTTTTAGCAACAGCTAGAGGGACGCAGCATCACCATCCCTGTTCTTGTATATGGGCACTCAGTGGCCTTAGTTTACAAAGAATAATGTGCACATTACATGTTGTAATAGTGTCCCCTCGCCCCTTTATTTTTTAGTACTGTCCTGGTTCACCCTCCCCCACATTCTGGTACAATGCAATGGGCCAGTATGATCAATTTGCAGTGGTTCCACTATCTTGTGCCAGACTGCGCTCTTTCAATCCGCAAATGTAGTGGCATTTTGAAATGTAGGCCTAAGTTTGGTTTGAGGGATTTGAATCCTAAGTTGTTTGATATTGTGTATTTTTTAGAATGAGACTGTTTGTGGGCTATGGGTGGCAAGGCATATGTTAGGTGTTTGGGTTTGTAACGTGCCAGTATTGGGCACCTTGATGGGATCCGTTATTTCACCCTCCTTGGCTTATATTCTACTGGCCGAGTATTGGCCACTTAAATGGGACACATAATTTCGCCCATATTTCTAAACCCTTGTTAATGGGCGACTTTTGATGGCCACTATAGGGGCATCCTCAAGGGGCACTATATAGGAAAAATAAAAAACAAATGCACAAAAGATCGTTTCCAAATTTTTCATTTAGCCCTAGTCATAATCAAACAAATTAGAAAATCAAATAATATGTAAACACACTTTTCTGACAAAAAATATAAATGAACAGAAACTTAGATGGCTTCCAACTGCCATGGTAACGCCCCATGTGGGCTCACAAAATATGTGTTGAAGTGGTCCCGGACAGCTGCACCGTGCCGGGTCCCACGCCCACCGCTCTGATTCCGACTCTCCAACGAATGGCTGAGGGAATCTTCGAAATTAAACCCATCCCGTAGACGTACAAAATTGTGCAGAGCACACGCTGCCTTCACGGCCGAGATAGCGGTCTCCAATTTTAAATAAATGGGCGAATGGAGAAAGCGCCATTTGTTCGCTAAAATCCCAAAGGCGCACTCCACCACCCTGCGTGCCCTTGTCAGCCGGTAATTAAATACACGCCTGGCAATGGAGAGTCCCCGGCTGGAGTACGGCCTCATCAGATGCTCCCCCAGCGCAAAGGCCTCGTCCCCCACAAAAACGAAGGGCATAGCGGGAAAAGTGATCCCAGGCAGTGTGGTGTTCCCCGGGAAGTCCAGCTCATTATTATTGAGCATTTGCCCAAAGGCCGAATGCCCGAAAACAGCGGAGTCTGAGCTGCTGCCGTAGGACCCCACATCAATGTATCGGAAGCAATAGTTTGCATCAGCCACCGCAAAAAGAACAAAAGAAAAATATTTTTTATAATTAAAAAATTGACTCCCGCTCCTTATGGGCTTCTGAACGCGGATATGCTTCCCGTCTATTGCGCCGACACAGTTTGGGAAATTGCAGGATTGGAAAAACAGATCCGCAATTTGCAGCCAGTCCTCCTTCTGTGGTTGGGCCATCACAGCAGGATGAAGGACGTCCCAAATTGCCACGCAGGTTTCACGGATGATCATGCTGGCTGTGGACTTCCCAATGAGAAAGGCAAAGTGGAGACTGGCCAATGACTGTCCGGTAGCTAAATACCTGAAACAAATGTAAGAAAATAAAGAGATATTAACGGATGCTTTTTTTTTCCTTTTTCATAGTCAACACTATCAAAGGCAAATGGAAAAGCCTGAAAGACGCCATCGCCGCAAACAAAAGGAGCAGAGGAGCGGATCCTCCCCAGGCGGACGCTCCAGTTATGTGCATGCAGCACAAATGTCTTTTCTGATATCGTGCACCGAAATGCGGAGGTGAGTCAAGGGCATACACATTGAGGAGAGGATGTGGTATGACATTACATACATTCAATTTCATATGGGGAACATACTTACCTATATTTTCCACTTCACAGCACCGATAGTAGCTGGGAACCCAGCCAGGCGCAAGCTGATGAGGAAGAGGACGAGGGCACAATGGACAGTGAGCCGGGCCCATCTATGGGGCCAATGAGTCCTCCAGCCCCCCCCCCCACTCCGACTTTCGTCAGCCCCATGCAGACTGTCCAAGCCGTACCAGAGGCAACTCGGCAGACCAGACATAAAAGGAGGAGAACGGAGAGACAGGAGGACCGCCTAATCGGCTGCCTAGATGCCCTGGCACATCCTGTGCCCAAACTTAGCAGCGACGCATATTTTCTCCTGAGTCTAGAGGAGAAAATGCTGCATGTGCCGAGACATCTCATCACAAAAGTAAGGGAGGAGGTGACTAACACCATTGACAAGTATTGCCTCCCTTACGAGCTAGCAACGTCTAGCACTGCCCCACAGCATCCCCCACAGCATCCCCCACAGCATCCCCCACAGCAGCCACCACAGCAGCCACCACAGCAGCCACCACAGCAGCCACCACAATATGGCCACCAATATGGGGCACAATATTGCCCACAATATGCCCCACAATATGGCCCACTACATCCCCAACATGCACAACAACACCCTCACACATACCCAGCACACACATACACACAAAGTAACATACAACACCCTCTTGAGACATGGCAGACACAACACACATCATACCCATATCCCTCTTCAAGCACGGGCCCAAGCACCTCCACCATCACCACCACTGAAATGCCACCCGCCAATCAGTCTCGCGGAGCCAGAGAGACACGGCGGGATCCCGAGGCAGAGTTTTCTGGGCCGCAATATGAAACCCTTTGATAAACGGAGAAGAGGGAAATTCTCCGGCTCAAGGGTTTGGGAGCCAAAAAGGGCACTTATCTTGAAAATTGTTGGTCATATTTATATGTTATTTTTACTACATTGCTCCTTTGTTTGTAAAACAGTTTAAACACATTTTATTTTGAAATGTATGATGTGAATACATTCACCAAAGTTAAAAAAAATTTAAACAACTGTTTGGACTATTTTTGGAAAGTGAGGGGTAAAACATGGCCAAATGTGGATACATGATGCATGTATGGGATATCTATGCCACACGTTGACAACATACACATCACATACCCCCCGCACAAACACTCATACGTCACAAACAGCAAGAGAAACAGGGCGAAACTCAGATCATGGCACAACACACTGCAAATGGTTTAAATGGCCACAATAATAGGCTACTTACCGCAAAGTAATGACCAGTCTTTCCACTGGTGGGATGCAGTCCCGCATGAAGGTGTCCTGACGCTGCAAATGAGGGGACAACAGCACCAGGAGCTCGTCAAAGCTGGGAAACAATAAAATGTTCATGGTTAACAATACAAAAAGCACAAAACACTTAGCTTAACCATTGAAAAAACATTGCAACCACGTATACGTACTAACCTGTGGATGGACATCCTGGTGTAGTCAAAAAACTTGTCCTCATGGGCACGGAGGTTGGCATACAGTGCCCAGAACTGGCCCCTCTCCTGTCTATTTGCAATAACAGGATGGACCCAGAAACGTCGCCTGCTGTCCCGCCTTCTCCTCAAGCGTTCCAGGTGGATAGCTGCAACAAGTGCCGCAACACGTCGCCGTCTATAACATTCCATGACTCCAAACCACACACTCTACCAACACACATGGAATTTCACACCTCCAATGCGCTAGGATTGGCCAAACTTCATATACACAGGGATATTTGCTGATTGGACAACACTGCAGTCAATCACAGAAACGCGCGTCAAACGCGCGTTTACTATTGCAAAAAACGCGCATAAAAACGCGCATAAAAACGTGCGTTAAACGCGCGTTAAAACGCGCGTCTCAGAAACGCTCAGGTGTGAAACCAGGGTTAGTGTGCCATGGGTAGACATAGTGCATAATATCCTTAATAGACAAATGGATACAAACCACATAGCTTCAAATCCCCTTATACAGTACTTGTTACAGTATTATCTAGTAACAAAACTTATGAGTTTTCCTACCACAGACATTTATAGATATACCATTAATGTCTGATCAGTAAGGGGTAAGAACATCCATCCATCCAGTTAAGCCTATTATCCTGCAAAGCTGACCTAGTAGGAAGCAAAAAAAATCCTATGTAGTAGAGACCAATTTTCCTCATTTTAGGGGGAAAAAATTCCAATCAGGCAATCAGAATAACTCCCTGGATCAACAACCCTTCTCCAGAAGTCTAGTAATGATGACATGTAATATTAAAATAATATTATGATTACACTCCAGAAATACATCCAGGCCCCTCTCAAACTCTTTTACTGAATTCACCATCACCACCTCCTCAGGCAGAGTTCCATAGTCTCACTGCTCTTACTGTAGAGAATCCTCTTCTATGTTTGTGTACAAACCTTCTTTCCTCCAGACGCAGAGGATGTCCCCTCGTCACAGTCACGGGAACAAATAGATGATGGGAGAGATCTCTGTACTGACCCCTGATATATTTAGACATAGTTATTAGATCTCCCCTTAGTCATCTTTTTTCTAAACTAAATAACCCTAATTTTGATAATCTTTCTGGGTACTGTAGCCCACCCATTCCAGGTATTACTTTAGGTGCCCTTTTCCATACCCTTTCCAGCTCAGCTATGTCTGCCTTCACAGGACCCCAGAACTGTACACAGTGCTCCATGTGTGGCCTTACCAGTGATTGTGGCGATGCAGAATGTTGGACCCTCACTGATCAGATATTAATGACCTATCTTCAAGATAGGTCATCAGTATGAGGAGTTTAGAAAGTCCTTTAATATCGACCAAGTAGGCGCTCACTATATAGGCACTCCCTATATATTGCACTCATTGTGCAATATATACACATTCTTGCTCATATAATGTGTGGATATAGTCCAATAAATCTGTATTAGGATCCATTCACACATCTGCAATTCTGTTCCGTATTTTGCGGAACTGAATTGCGGACCCATTCATTTCTATGGGGTCGCACGATGTGCTGCCCGGATCCGGAAATGCGGACCCGCACTTTTTGGTCCGCATTTCCGTTCCCGAAAAAAATAGAACATGTCCTATTGTCCGCAATTGCAGACAAGATTAGGCATATTCTATTATAGTGCCAGCGATGTGCAGTCCGCAAAATGCAGAACGCACATTGCCGGTGTCCATGTTTTGCGGATACGCAAAACACACGGATGTGTGAATGGACCCTAAATTGGTTGAAAACAGCTGATCTAATTTTTACGGACATACGTACGTTCCCCTAGACAGGTGGCAGGAGATCTGTGAGACTGGCAACACGTGGTTTGATCTGATATGTTTTTCTTTTAGATCAAATGACGTCTGTGTTCTTTCTGGTGCTTGCCACACCTTCTTTCCCCAGGTGTGGCTATGGTGGTCATTTTACCTTCTCTATTTATTGTTGCTTCTCCCACTATGCTATGCGGTTTATAGAAACATAGAATGTGTCAGCAGATAAGAACCATTTGGCCCATCTAGTCTGCCCAATATACTAAATACTATGGATAGCCCCTGGCACGATCTTATATGAAGGATGGCCTTATGCCTATCCCATGCATGCTTAAACTCCTTCACTGTATTTGCAGCTACCACTTCTGCAGGAAGGCTATTCCATGCATCCACTACTCTCTCAGTAAAGTAATACTTCCTGATATTACTTTTAAACCTTTGCCCCTCTAATTTAAAACTATGTCCTCTTGTAGCAGTTTTTCTTCTTTTAAATATTCTTTCCTCTTTTACCTTGTTGATTCCCTTTATGTATTTAAAAGTTTCTATCGTATCCCCTCTGTCTCGTCTTTCTTCCAAGCTATACATGTAAGGTCCTTTAATCTTTCCTGGTAAGTTTTATCCTGCAATCCATGTACCAGTTTAGTAGCTCTTCTCTGAACTCTCTCAAAAGTATCAATATCCTTCTGGAGATATGGTCTCCAGTACTGAGCACAATACTCCAAATGAGGTCTCACTAGTGTTCTGTAGAGCGGCATGAGCACCTCCCTCTTTCTACTGGTAATTCCTCTTGCTATACACCCAAGCATTCTGCTAGCATTTCCTGCTGCTCTGTGACATTGTCTGCCTACCTTTAAGTCTTCTGAAATAATGATCACTTTCCTCAGATACTGAGGTTAGGACTGTCTCACTGATTTTATATTCTGCTCTTGGGTTTTTACGTCCCAGGTGCATTATCTTGCACTTATCAAAATAAAATTTTAGTTGCCAGATTTTTGACCATTCCTCTAGTTTTCCTAAGTCCTTTTCCATTTAGTGTATCCCTCCAGGAACATCAACCCTGTTACAAATCTTTGTATCATCAGCAAAAAGACACACCTTACCATCGAGGCCGGCTGCGTTTGTCTGTAATGACGCCCCCTGCCATGCTGAATACACGTTCAGACAAAACGCTGGCCGCCGGGCAGGCCAGCCCCTCCAAGGCATAAAAGGCTAGCTCTGGCCACGTGGACAATTTGGAGACCCAGAAGTTGAATGGGGCCGAACCATCAGTCAGTACGTGGAGAGGTGTGCACACGTACTGTTCCACCATGTTAGTGAAATGTTGCCTCCTGCTAACACGTTGCGTATCAGGTGGTGGTGCAGTTAGCTGTGGCGTGTTGACAAAACTTTTCCACATCTCTGCCATGCTAACCCTGCCCTCAGAGGAGCTGGCCGTGACACAGCTGCCTTGGCGACCTCTTGCTCCTCCTCTGCCTTGGCCTTGGGCTTCCACTTGTTCCCCTGTCACATTTGGGAATGCTCTCAGTAGCGCGTCTACCAACGTGCGCTTGTACTTGCGCATCTTCCTATCATGCTCCAGTGCAGGAAGTAAGGTGGGCACATTGTCTTTGTACCGTGGATCCAGCAGGGTGGCAACCCAGTAGTCCGCACACGTTAAAATGTGGGCAACTCTGCTGTCGTTGCGCAGGCACTGCAGCATGTAGTCGCTCATGTGTGCCAGGCTGCCCAGGGGTAAGGACAAGCTGTCCTCTGTGGGAGGCGTATCGTCATCGTCCTGCCTTTCCCCCCAGCCACGCACCAGTGATGGGCCCGAGCTGCGTTGGGTGCCACCCCGCTGTGACCATGCTTCATCCTCATCCTCCTCCACCTCCTCGTCCTCCAGTAGTGGGCACTGGCTGGCCACACTTGTACCTGGCCTCTGCTGTTGCAAAAAACCTCCCTCTGAGTCACTTCGAAGAGACTGGCCTGAAAGTGCTAAAAATGACCCCTCTTCCTCCTCCTCCTCCTCCTCCTCCTCCTGGGCCATCTCCTCTTCCATCATCGCCCTAAGTGTTTTCTCAAGGAGACATAGAAGTGGTATTGTAACGCTGATAACAGCGTTATCGCCACTGGCCATGTTGGTGGAGTACCCGAAACAGCGCAACAGGGCACACAGGTCTCGCATGGAGGCCCAGTCATTGGTGGTGAAGTGGTGCTGTTCCGCAGTGCGACTGACCCGTGCGTGCTGCAGCTGAGACTCCACTATGGCCTGCTGCTGCTCACACAGTCTGTCCAGCATGTGCAAGGTGGAGTTCCACCTGGTGGGCACGTCTCATATGAGGCGGTGAGCGGGAAGGCCGAAGTTACGCTGTAGCGCAGACAGGCGAGCAGCGGCAGGATGTGAACGCCGGAAGCGCGAACAGACGGCTTGCACTTTATGCAGCAGCTCTGACATGTCGGGGTAGTTGTGAATGAACTTCTGCACCACCAAATTCAGCACATGCGCCAGGCAAGGGATGTGCGTCAAACCGGCTAGTCCCAGAGCTGCAACGAGATTTCGCCCATTATCGCACACCACCAGGCCGGGCTTGAGGCTCACCGGCAGCAACCACTCGTCGGTCTGTTCTATACCACGCCACAACTCCTGTGCGGTGTGGGGCCTGTCCCCCAAACATATGAGTTTCAGAATGGCCTGCTGACGTTTACCCCGGGCTGTGCTGAAGTTGGTGGTGAAGGTGTGTGGCTGACTGGATGAGCAGGTGGAAGAAGAGGAGGAGGAAGCCGAGAAGGAGGAGGTGGCAACAGGAGGCAAAGAATGTTGCCCTGCGATCCTTGGCGGCGGAAGGACGTGCGCCAAACAGCTCTCCGCCTGGGGCCCAGCTGCCACTACATTTACCAATGTGCAGTTAGGGAGATATAGCGTCCCTGGCCATGCTTACTGGTCCACGTATCTGTGGTTAGGTGGACCTTGCTACAGATGGCGTTGCGCAGTGCACACTTGATTTTATCGGATACTTGGTTGTGCAGGGAAGGCACAGCTCTCTTGGAGAAGTAGTGGCGGCTGGGAACAACATACTGTGGGACAGCAAGCGACATGAGCTGTTTGAAGCTGTCTGTGTCCACCAGCCTAAATGACAGCATTTCATAGGCCAGTAGTTTAGAAATGCTGGCATTCAGGGCCAGGGATCGAGGGTGGCTAGGTGGGAAATTACGCTTCCTCTCAAATGTTTGTGAGATGGAGAGCTGAACGCTGCCGTGTGACATGGTTGAGATGCTTGGTGACGGAGGTGGTGGTGTTGGTGGTACATCCCCTGTTTGTTGGGCGGCAGGTGCCAACGTTCCTCCAGAGGCGGCAGCAGCAGAAGAGGCCGAGGCGGCAGCAGCAGAAGAGGCCGAGGCGGCAGCAGCAGAAGAGGCCGAGGCGGCAGCAGCAGAAGAGGTAGCAGGGGGAGCCTGAGTGACTTCCTTGTTTTTAAGGTGTTTTCTCCACTGCAGTTCATGCTTTGCATGCAGGTGCCTGGTCATGCAGGTTGTGCTCAGGTTCAGAACGTTAATGCCTCGCTTCAGGCTCTGATGGCACAGCGTGCAAACCACTCGGGTCTTGTCGTCAGCACATTGTTTGAAGAAGTGCCATGCCAGGGAACTCCTTGAAGCTGCCTTTGGGGTGCTCGGTCCCAGATGACGGTGGTCAGTAGCAGGCGGAGTCTCTTGGCGGCGGGTGTTCTGCTTTTGCCCACTGCTCCCTCTTTTGCTACGCTGTTGGCTCGGTCTCACCACTGCCTCTTCCTCCGAACTGTGAAAATCAGTGGCACGACCTTCATTCCATGTGGGGTCTAGGACCTCATCGTCCCCTGCATCATCTTCCACCCAGTCTTGATCCCTGACCTCCTGTTCAGTCTGCACACTGCAGAAAGACACAGCAGTTGGCACCTGTGTTTCGTCATCATCAGAGACATGCTGAGGTGGTATTCCCATGTCCTCATCATCAGGAAACATAAGTGGTTGTGCGTCAGTGCATTCTATGTCTTCCACTGCTGGGGAAGGGCTAGGTGGATGCCCTTGGGAAACCCTGCCAGCAGAGTCTTCAAACAGCATAAGAGACTGCTGCATAACTTGAGGCTCAGACAGTTTCCCTGATATGCATGGGGGTAATGTGACAGACTGATGGGGTTGGTTTTCATGCACCATCTGTGCGCTTTCTGCAGAAGACTGGGTGGGAGATAATGTGAACGTGCTGGATCCACTGTCGGCCACCCAATTGACTAATGCCTGTACCTGCTCAGGCCTTACCATCCTTAGAACGGCATTGGGCCCCACCATATATCGCTGTAAATTCTGGCGGCTACTGGGACCTGAGGTAGTTGGTACACTAGGACGTGTGGATGTGGCAGAACAGCCACGTCCTCTCCCAGCACCAGAGGGTCCACTAACACCACCACAACCATGTCCACGTCCGCGTCCCTTACTAGATGTTTTCCTCATTGTTATCGTTCACCACAACAACAAAAATATTATTTGGCCCAATGTATAGTATTCAAATTCAGGCCTTTTTTTACAGACACCTAACACCATCTGGCCATCTATTTAGGTACCGTATTACACTAATACAGGCACAGCAGTAACCACCGATTTAGCTGACTATGAATTTGAGGCCTAGTATTTAGGCGCTGGGTGACAGGTATAGGTTTACTGACAGAATTAGACTGGGATATGGCCAAAAAATAACCACACTATTGATGGTTAAATGCACTTGGTGTGACAGCTTGACCAACCACACTACTGAGGGTTAAATGCACTTGGTGACAGGCGCAGCTTGCCCCTGATGTAGTATATGGCCAAAAAATAACCAGACTATTGTTGGTTAAATGCACTTGGTGTGACAGCTTCACACTGATGTAGGAATTAGCCAAAAAACAACCACACCATTAAGGGTTAAATGCACTTGGTCGCAGCTTGTGCTAGCAAACCACAAGACACAAAATGACCGCCGATCACCCCAGAAAAAAGTGACTGACAAACGGTCTGGGCAGCCTAAAAACAGTGAGCAATTGAGTATCAGCAGCTCAATGATCCACAGCTGCAGATCAAAAAATTAATCAAGTCCTTTGGAGGAGTTAATCTGCCTAATCTCGCCCTACTGTCACAGCCGCAACCTCTCCCTATGCTGATCAGAGCAGAGTGACGGGCGGCGCTATGTGACTCCAGCTTAAATAGAGGCTGGGTCACATGGTGCTCTGGCCAATCACAGCCATGCCAATAGTAGGCATAGCTGTGATGGCCTCTTGGGGCAAGTAGTATGACGCTTGTTGATTGGCTGCTTTGCAGCCTTTCAAAAAGCGCCAAGAAAGCGACTAACACCGAACCCGGACTTTTACGAAAATGTTCGGGTCCGTGTCACGGACACCCCAAAATTCGGTACGAACCCAAACTATACAGTTCAGGTTCGCTCATCCCTATTGATAAGCCTTCTATGTGGGACAGTATCAAAAGCCTTACTAAAGTCTAGATAAGCGATGTCTACTGCACCTCCTCCATCTATTATTTTAGTCACCCAATCAAAAAAATCAAAGATTAGTTTGACA